>NC_140592.1:1075569441-1077025292 GCF_964204655.1 Triturus cristatus
GGTGCCGTTACCTCACCTCCACCCAGGTGACTGTTCTGGGGTTGGTCACGCGACTTTGGGGAACTTACGTATGTCTCCGCCAGCTGTTTTTGCTCCCTGCCCTGCTCCATAATTCTGAAAAAGGATTTAAGTGATGGCAATGAGATAACTACCATTTTCCCAGCTCTCTTGCTAGCTGAGCTACGATTTGGCTACCTCATGCCAGGGGCTGGTTTCTTAGCTGGTCCCACTTTGATAAATCCTGTGCCTAGATTAAAATCCTTCTTTGGGGACTGCTTTCTCTTCTTTCTGGACCGGAACACAATGAGCATCTATTCGTGTCCCCCCCCCCCCCCCAAGGGTCGACTGGCAGCTTTACTCATTGTGATTGATGAGTTATATCCCATATTTCTAGAAGAGTCTTTCTGGTTAGTGCGTGTCCAGTAATCCAGTAATTTTCTCTAACCTAATCCTGATCTGCACCAATCTGGTATCCTTACTGCTTCCTGCTGTGACCCCAGCTCCCCCATGAGCATCAGAAATATTTAAAAAATACCTTGGGGGGGGGGCAGGTGCTGCTTTTCAAACATTTAAAAAGCACTGCCACAGCTTCCCCTCTCCAACTCAGTCTGCAGCGTCTCACAGTATCCAGCTTCTCTTTCCTGCCTCGAACGTGCTGCTCGCACTGAATTAACTCCTCCCACGCTGACCCCGAAACAGACACGTACCCCGCAGCATGGACACGCTGTAGTGCAAAACCCGCTGTACTCCAACGGGGCCCCAGAACTGATTGGCATCCGCCGGCATCCACCAACTCAGTACTAGGGCTCAAATTACAAAAGTACAAAAGTAAGAATTTTTCTTTTTGAAAACCTCCGAAGACCTTAATATTTAATAAATGTGTTAGCAGCATGTAGTGGCAACCATAGTAACAAAGGTACTGATTTCTCCTAGTTCGCTCTTTGTGTGGCCATCCCTTGCTGCAGGGTCCTCCCGACCAATGTTAGCCCTTCGCCATATTCCTCTCCATTCATAGTAACAGGTATTTTTACCCTAAAACATATGTCCTCTAAATGAAAGGAGCTGCTTCAGAATGAATAAATGTAGTACCATACCAAGCCAGCAAGGGAGAACTATCATCACTTCTATGAGTTCTTGAAATTAACTCCTAAATGAGGGATCCATTCCATCATCCCAATAACAAATGTCTGGGAGTTTCTTCTTGTGCCTGGGAGGCATTTCAAAATGTTTCTGTCTGGGACTATGTTTGTGTCAAAGGTGGTTATAGAAAGAAGGCAAGCCGGAAGAATAGCTTTTAATTGCAATGCTCCTCTGACACCCTATCTGTCAGCATCAGGTCTGCAGGGTAAACCTCGTTTACCACAAATCCTTTTCCCCGCAGGCTAATACAACGTGGCCATTACAACGACTGCATTGTTACAATGCATACCATTACCATGCAAGAATTAACAACGACTTGCAGATGGATCAGAAAGTGTTGGATTTAGAATCCAACACATTCCCTACTGTTGCAAAGACTGGAGTTGGAATAGTAAATGATACTATTCCAACATACAGCACCCCCTCTAGAGCAAGTTGTTGTTATGACTTGCGGGGTAATGGTATGCGTTGTTACAACACGGTCGTTGTAACAACACGTTGTAATAGCCTGCGGGGTAAAGGCATGAGTTTTAAGGAGGCATATTCAGTCTGCAGAGAGTGTGATCCTCATGGGAGAGCTGGTGGCAGATCCACCCATGGGAACACTTCGTTGCCCACATGCTAAATGAGGTGTGCAATAAAAGGTGGATTCAGCAGTGATCCACTGAGTGGCCACCTTTAAAACTGCTCCCAAATGTGGAATGCTTCCTGGGTCTGCCTTTAGTACACTTTCTTTTCGTGTGCCTATTTATATAAAATATTATAGAATTGGATCAATGCCAGACAAGAAGGCTCAGTTTAATATTTGGATTTACAGAAATGAGGAGCGTGGTAATGGGACAGAAAAACCATATAACAGCAAAACGCAAGCACATTCAACTAAACATTTACAGAATAAAAAGTTAATTTTGTGAATTTGTGAGTAATGATATACTGGACTATGGTCCGGAGCTTCATTTGGGCAGTAATTGAGCATGCTCTCATTTCCAGAGGAAATGATAAATCTAGTTAGGAAGTCTCCTGAAGAATGTCCTCTGCATGGGGATATCATAAAGAAACATATGGCAGCAGTGTCCAATATATGCTAATGGAAAACTCTTTGATTTCATGAGGAAGTGGTAAATCAGGTGGCTACTGCATTGAAGGAATTTCCTCATCCGCTTAGGTAATTTTGTGGGAGAAAATTGCTCTAGTCGATTTTTCCCCAGAGTATGTAATCCATGCAACTGTAAGACTTTTTGCCACCACCCCACTATAAATGGCATTGCTGTAGTCGGGGAGTTTGTAAACGGAGAGTGAAGCTCTATATATGCCTTCAATAGATAAGGCACCATATTGATAATGCAGTCGAATGATGATAGATAAAACAGTAATTGTGATTAAACAGGTGACAGAGTTGCAATAGATGGGAGAATGCACAAGCAATGTGATGAAGTCAAACTCCTACAAGAATAAGCCACCAACATGACTTCATAAGGGGAACAACCTTTACAACGCAACTTTTACAACGCACTACACTTACAACGCATTTTTTACAACGCAACATCCACTACAACGCATTCCATTACATCGCATGACACTACAACGCATTTTTAAAAACTACCTTTACAACGCATTCCATTACATCGCATACTACCTTCACAACGCATACCATTACAACGCATAATATTACATTAAAACCCCTACACTATCCAACACTTACCCTACTGTTGCACCCCCTGGAGTTAGAATAGTAATTTTTACCCCTATACTATCCAACACTTACCCTACTGTTGCACCCCCTGGAGTTAGAATAGTAATTTTTACCCCTATACTATCCAACACTTACCCTACTGTTGCAACCCCTGGAGTTAGAATAGTAATTTTTACCCCTATACTATCCAACACTTACCCTACTGTTGCACCCCCTGGAGTTAGAATAGTAATTTTTACCCCTATACTATCCAACACTTACCCTACTGTTGCACCCCCTGGAGTTAGAATAGTAATTTTTACCCCTGTACTATACAACAATTACCCTACTGTTGCACCCCCTGGAGTAAGAATAGTAATTTTTACCCCTATACTATCCAACACTTACCCTACTGTTGCACCCCCTGGAGTAAGAATAGTAATTTTTACCCCTATACTATCCAATACTTACCTTAAATGCAATTTAATATTATGCATTGTAATGGTATGCGTTGTAAAGGTAGTATGCGATGTAATGGAATGCGTTGTAAAGGTAGTTTTTAAAAATGCGTTGTAGTGTCATGCGATGTAATGGAATGCGTTGTAGTGGATGTTGCGTTGTAAAAAATGCGTTGTAAGTGCATGCGTTGTAAAAGTGTGCGTTGTAACGACATACATCCCTTCATAAACGTAGGAAACAGGCCTATGGTGGAAACTTTTCAAAGTCAAGTGTGCTGAAATTATTTTTCAGATATAAACAGGTTTTATAACCGAGGCTCAAATTTGGACGCTGGTTTTGAGCAGCTAATCAATGCACAAAGAAGTTGCGGGTGCTATGTGTAAATGCATAACTAAACAACAGTTCATTAAAAAAGATAAAGACCTTACAGATCCAGAATTACTAGGATTTTGCATTAGGGTTGAGTCACTTCTGTGGCTTGGCACCCACACCAAATCCATTTTGGCATTTACTAAGCCATGCGAGTCGATTTGTGTGCTTTTGCGTGAATTAGTAAATACGAAGTAACGCAGTGCAGCACATGGCAGTGCCTTGTGTTAATTTGAGTTGAGTAGGTGTTACATATGTTGAGCATTTATATTCCAGTGCCTTCACACATGTATTTTGAGCAAACCCAGATTTACAAACACTTGTAAATCTGGGTTCGTTCCAAAATGGTACACCAACCCGATAGAGGCACAACAAGGAGAAATATCTTCTTTTATCCTTGTTACTTTCTCATTCCATATGTACTGAATTCTGCAGCACACACAGAAAGTGGAATATTCCTCCAAGGATTACTTTTGTGCAGGAAGGTATTCCATCCTGCACAAAACAATCCTGACTGTAACGCAGACACCCTTGCATAATGGCACAATGGTGCCTGTGTTGGTGCTAGTTATCCACAAGTGCACCAGAGCAAAGCAGGAGCTGAACAGCGCTATATCTTGGTAAATATGGCACTGTTAAACACCCTTTCCTGTCCTTGCAGTAATGTAAGCTGAACTTATAAAGCGCACTGTCACCCCACGGGTATCCTGGCGCTTAGATTACCATGCATTCTGCTGTGCGCAAATACAACCATAACAGAAAGAAAGTAATCAAAGCTACAACTAGGCTTCACTATACCCTAGGGAAGAGCCATGTTTTCAGCTTTTTTCTACAGGTCAGCAAGTTCTCAGTTTGTCTAAGATCGATGGGGAGTTCATTCCACAACCGTGCAGCTGCAGAACTGAATGCCCTGCCACTAGTCCTGGTTTTACCGAATATGGATGTGCTCACCAATTTTGCTGTTGATGAGCGGAGGGTTCTGGATGGAATATACCAGGTAAACCTGCGCTGCAGTGGTCTGGGTCCCACTCCGTGTACTGCCTTAAAGACAATGCAGATTGTTTTAAACTGTATTCTCTGCAAAATCGGTAGCCAACGGAGATCTTTCAGAGATAGAGAAGCAGACGACCTAGGCTGTCTTTTTAAAGCTAAGGAGTTATCCCTAAGCCAATTTGAAGTTCTTCGCATACACTCATGGAATCTATCAAGTGATACTGCTTGATTCCCTTCCATTGAGAAAACAAGTTGTGTATCATCTGCATAGTTTCACCATTTCTATTCCATAAGATTTAATAACAGGAATAAGTGGGTGCAGGTATATGTTGAATAGAATCTGGCTTATCGCAGATCCCTGAGGGACCCCGTGCTGGATGAGACTATTTTTGGATACAAAAGGTGGTGTAGACACTGCCCGCTGTGTACCCGACAGGTACGATTAAAACCACTTCAGTGCCATTCCCTTAATTCCAACATCCATAAGTCTATTTAATAGGATGTTGTTATTAACTGTATCAAATACGGCTGATATATCTAGTAGCACCAGTATGACCGATTGGCCAGTGTCAGCTCGCATTCTAAGTTCGTCTAGGACTGTCACTAAGGCCGTTTCCGTTCCATGTGCAGGACGAAACCCAAATTGAATGTCATCTAGCAGGTGAGTGTCTTCTAAAAATTGTGAGAGGGTTTTGCTAACTGACCGCTCCAAGATTTTTACCGGGTACGGCAGCAAGGAGATGGGCCTATAGTTAGATGGGCATAGGGGATCAAGTGTAGATTTTTTCAGTAAGAGTGTCATCATTGCCTGCTTCCAGCAGTCTGGGACCATTCCGTTGCTCAATGATTGGCAGCATATTTGGTGAAGCCGAGGAAAAAGCTCTTCCTTAAATTCTCTCCACACCCTATGAGGGAGAGGGTCCAAAGGTGAACCGGAGGAAACACTCAAAGCTAATTTGTTAAAAACTTCCTCTGTGGGGATCTGGAAGTGATCAAGAGTAGCCTGTTTATCTTTGTCTTCTCCCTCTTCCTGCTTCCCTAACATCATTGATTCGGGTGAACGGCTTCCACCGTCCGTCCCAGTTTCCTTGTTTGATTCCAGGCCACCAATAATTTTGATGCACTTCTCCTCGAAATACACTGCCAGGCCATCACATAGATCTTGCGTGGCAATGATCTTATTCTTCACACAATCAGGTTTAGAAAGGTCATTAACTATTTTATACCAGGGGCTGATGGTTTATCCCTATTTTTTTATTTTTTCACTGGTGCCACGAGTGTGATTTATCTGACCACAAAAATTAAGATAATTTTCTTCCACCTATTTATTGGCATCAAAGGATTTCTTTTCAGTAAATAACGGGAATTGTTTGGTTTTCAACAGTTTTGCCCATTTCCTTCCCTGTCAATTGTTACCAGGATGAGTAGTTTTATTGCTCACTCCGGAAGGCACTACCAGAAATTGGATAAAAAAAATGATCAGTCTAGCATAGAGGCAATATCTCTACCACCTCTACCTCCTTGTGATCTGCAAATGTCAAGTCTAAGATATGGCCTCCCTGGTGTGTGGGATGTAACACCAGTTGTTGCTTGTTTAAATTCTCACATGCTTGAAGTAGCGCTTCCAAGGCCGGGCCTAGATTCCCATTTTCCCAGAGATTGAAGTCTCCCAGAATAATCATTCTGGAATGGGTGAGTGACATGTTATAGAAAATGTCAATCAATGCTTGATACTGGGGGCTCAATCCTCCAGGGGGTCTGTAACAAACTATGCCGGAAAACAGTTGACCTTTAGCATCCTTGAGGGAGAACCCTAAAAGGTCAGTACCCTCCATTTCATCACCATTTATAGAGACAAAGTCCCATTTATCTTTGTAGATCACCCCCACCCTCGCTCCTCTCCCAACTAGCAGTGGTTTATGAAACACTTTGTAGCCTGGGGGGCAAGCTAGCCCCAACTCGACCTCAGGATCAGATTTTCAGTTAGGAAAAGGGCATCCAAATCTTGACATTCCAACAGGATAAAAATCTCCTGGTAATGCTTTATCAGGGATCTGACATTAAGTAAGCCACATTTAAGATTATCTGATGTAAGGCTCTCCGGGGGAGTCCTTCCTTCTCTCAGTTCCTTGCCTTTTGAACCCAAACCACCATGCTCACCTATAGAGATTAGTTGCTCCTTCTAATAGGGAAGGCTAATGTTCCTAATGTGGATGGCTCATAATTATAGGAAAAACAGAACAAGCGACGTAACGTCAACAATATTTTTATGTGTATCATAAACAGCTTTCTTTCATATGGATTTCGAGATGAGGTTGTCCTTGGTTGTATTCCTCACCACCTCTGTTAAGGACTGCCCGAATGAACCTAGCTGAGAGTTTGAGTGAAGTTGGCATTCTGGAGATGGGAAGCTCTAGCTAAGCAAAGGGACTTATTCAGAACACGGTTCAATACTAGATTGGCAGGTCAAATCATATTCCGTTTTGATCTGGAGTATTTTGCATGTATTAAAGGGTTGAAAGGAGTCAAAATAGTTTTTACCAAAAATCATTTCAGAGGCATTCTTCTGGACTCGTTCAACCTAGTCAGACATCTTGGTGGGGTTATCTCTTCTTAAGAGCTACAGGAATGTTACAGGTGGATTTGGATTTTTTTCAGGAATTTTACCTATATGCTGTCACTTTTGTTTTAATCTTATTTACTAAACTCTAGATCCACAAGGATAGTTAAGTGTAATTTGTCTGAATGAGAGGTGTTTTCAGTAGAATAGTTGAGTGAGATCAGTACAACCTCTGAGATGACTGACATGTAATTTTGATAGATGACAATACATTATCCTGCTTTATATGTGCCTTTACGCGATGCCTACACAATAAGCAAACTGTCCTGTATTATTACTGATTTCTTGCAAGTGAGTAAATGTTAATATATGAACAATTTTTAAAGATAGCCCAGTTTATTCACATTGAAATCAGACCAAACCTATGGCATAGGGCTGGCCGGTAAGCCTGTGCATGCCAGTTTAACAGAGCACATGAGCATGGGTTGCTTTGTTGCTTCTAGATGCGTTAGTTGTGCTGGTTGGTGGTCAGGATAAAAGTTATACTCCTTTTACTGAAAATAATTATATATGTGTGAAGAGAATAGGGTGGGTTGTAATTCAAGTTAGACAATGCAAAAGAAATCTCAACAAAGGCATTCAGGGGGATATTCACAATGAAGTGGCGCTGAGATGCGTTAGCCTCCTTGGCTTAATGCCTCTCACCGCCATTTCAGAAACACCAGCCTGCACCCTATTCACAAGAATGTGGTGCAGACTGGCGTGTGATAAATCTCACGATTTATCGCCAAAACAGGCAGCCTTGCACCAGAGCGCAAGGGTGTCTGTGAGCAGGGAGGTTTGTTACTGCACAGGAAAGTGTCCCTTCCTGTGCATTAACAAACCGAAAATGCCAGTTTGCTTTTTCCATGTGTGCTACTACATACAGCACACATGGGAAAAGCAAAAACGAGGAGAAATAAAGGTTTTCTCCTCGTTTAAGCACCTTAAGACCTGATGTTTCTAGGTCTTAAGTTTGGCGCTACCTCGTATTATTGCCATCCTTGATAATAGGCCATAGCGTCAAACTCAATGGGTGTTGCTGTGGTACGCCCACAGCAACACCCACTGCACGCCCCCTTTCACGCTAAGTTTAGCGTGAAAGGGGCCTATTCTGAAGGCAGCGTTAAGCCACTTAACGTGGCATTAAGCCACGTTAGGTAGGTTAACGCTGCCTTGAGAATAGGGCGCTGGCCCTATCGCCACGGGAACATCAAAAAAGTGACGTTCCCGTGGCGATAGGGGCTTGTGAATATGCCCCTCAGTGTTGTATTTTTCTTAGAGCAATAAACTAACTTTTATGTAAACACTCTACTCCTCGATAAGGTGGGTCTTTCAATAAACATTTATTTCTTAGGTTCTTTTTCTGCTAGAATCTCACATATTACTGGATTCAGGATCAAGCCTTGGCCTCTTAAAGGCCTATAACTCTGCTACATTCCTCGTATTGGATTCTATGACCCGTATATTTAGAAAAAAATGTCTACATTGAAAGCCTTATCTGTTTATGGTTGTTTCAGGACCTATGCTATTGATTACATATCCCAGAAATGTCTTAATATACATCACTCTAAAACAATCCAAACATCATGGAAGCCGCAAACGATTATTTTGTGACTATGAGCCTGATTTAGACATAGGCCAGTTCGTTCACCATAGGGATGGAGTAATTTACTCTGTCCCCATGGTGGCGAGGTCACCCACCTAATTTTATAAATGATGGCCAAGTAGGCGGTCATTTACAAAAGCATTGGCATGAACTGCCATCACAGTGGTTCCTGTCAATGCATTTTACTGTTTGCCGCAGGGCTGTGTCAGAAGGTATTGTAGATGGTGACACCACGCATGAATTTGTCCTAAAATACAGAATTACTGATCCAAGGTTTTTAGTCTCTCACTTAAGGTGCGGGGTTGCCCTGATCATAATGACTTTGTTATTGTCCCATCCATACTTTGTATTGCTAGGTCGTGTCTTCACCCTGCTCCCCCCCCTCCTCCCATTGCAAAACAATGGTGCAAGGAATTTTTTTTATGTGGTCTATAAATATCTCTTTTGCAAACTAACTGTGGCAGGCGAGTACTAAGAGAGATTTGGGATCCTCATCTTTATTGGTTGCACACTTTAATTCCTAATCACCCATCTGATGTGTAATGGGCTATGAATCCCTTGCTTTTTTTAATGATATGCTTGATTATTTATACTTAGGAATGTAATATCCTTTTATACAGCAGATCTAAGATGTATATTGACCAGAAGAAGTTAATCAACTATTGGCAATCTTGATGTTTCCAGTTTGACCTGGCCTGAAACATGAAAATCACATTGCTTAAAACAATCTTTCTTTGCAGCTGTATATATTAATGGCATTTTAATATGAATATCAAACATTTTTTTTATATATTTAAAATGTATTTATTATTGTTCACTTTAATGGTCATATGACCGAATGGAGTTGAATTGAAATCTCCACTGCTATACATTTTTATAATTAAAAATGAAGCACGTTAACAGGCTGGTTGCAATCCGTGTTTCCACCCGTGATTTGTGCCATTTAAAGAGTGAATCTCAGGACAAATGCCATCAAATGTCAGTTGTCCCATGCTGTAATTGATTAACTCAAGCCCGTTTTGCACAAATGTCCCGAATCTGAGCGGTCAGACTTGAAAACGGGGGCAAATTGCAAACCCACTCATTAGTGCCCCTGCGCAAACGTCAATTAGTGGCCACGTAATTTACATCAGCATTTTGCAGGTCTAATGTAACCGGGCTCTTAGAAGGCAGAGGAATGCACAAGGCATGGATGGAATAAATGAGAAAGGCCCTACAGCAAAAAGTTACACTGCGCATTTTTACAAAGAGTTTTGATTTATTGCTGACTTCTGTGCTAAGCGGCATAATGGACATTTATAAATGTCCTCGCTCCCGATGAGAAAGCCATGATGCTTTGGAAGTATAAGAAGTGCGAACCAACTTGCTTTAGAGCTTATCACAAGATGTTCACTGACAAACCTGAAAAGGATGCACTACTTTGTCACAAGGGCAGCTTTCCTGGCTGTAGTGGTCAAACGATATAACTTTGGACAATATTTCAGTATCTCATTGCTGAAGAAAAGAGCAATTGCCTGTTTTCACAATGGCAGAAATATAATTTACTAGCAGGACTTTAAGATATTTGCTGTCTAAGATGGGAAAACAGAAAAGTAAACATAACTGCTCATACAAAAAGCACATAGGTATTTGACGTTCATACAAAAGAACAAATAGAATAATATATTGCTTTCTTTGTAAGCAACATTATATTTCTAAGATCTAATTAATAAGATCAAAGCCTCCTTCTCATATTTAGTCAAGGACAATATGAGGAAATATTCACCTAAACAGGAAATACAACAAACAACAAAGTGAAAGATGTGCAAATCTCTGTGCTGGCAATCGCTTGGTGGTGGATTCCAGTCAATTGTGCTGGATTGTTCCCATTGGAATAGGTTCAAGACTGATGTGCTTATGAAAGCTGGTCTCTGTCTAGAGACACAAATTGTGCATTGGTCCATTTCATTTTCTGTGACGAGAGCTTGCAATGCATCACAGGAGATTCCTTCATTGAAAACTTGCAGTGCATCACACTAAATTCCTTAATTTGTAAGCGGTATGTTCACCTGAATCTGAGGTAACAAAGCTATGTTAAAAGTGGCTGCAACTTTCACCCATATCCTTGATTGTTGGACCTGACCCAATTGGTAAGGTATTCCCCCAAATTTTGCCTTCAATCTTCTGTTTTTTGTTGATTTTGTTTTTGCTGCCTGTAGGATTTTGCACACTTTACCACTGTTAACCAGTACTAAAGCGCTTGTTTTCTCTCCCTAAATCATGGTAACATTGGCTTCCATCCACTTGGCACATTTAATTTACTTGTAAGTCCCTCGTAAAGTGGTACAACATGTACCCAGGGCATCTATGTTAAATGCTACAAGTGAGTCTGCAGCACTTATTTCGCCACTCACTTAAGTAGTCCTGTCAAACATCTCACTGGCCTGCCATCACAGCCTTTGTATGCAGTTTTAAACTTCTATTTTGACCTGTCAAAAAAAAACATTTACCAGGTTCAAACCTTCATTTTTAATACATATAAGTCATCCCTAGGCTGGGTCCTAAACAGCCCAGATGGCAGGGTGCAGTGTATTTAAATGATGGACATGTACTTTGAAGTTTCACATGTCTGGATAGTGAAAATCACTTGACTTTGTTTTTCACAACTGCAAGGGCTACCTATCCCATAGGATAACATTTATTTACCTTCTTACATTTAATTAGTGATAACTTTCAATTTGGATCAGGTGGGAATGTCAAGTGTGGTGTCTAAAGAATTGAATTTAAAACCCTCTTTAGTGGTGATGTTAGATTTTAAGTCACAAATCTGAAAATATCACTTTTAGAAAGTTGTCATTTTCTTGTCCCACCCATTTGGTGCCTGTATCCTGGGTCACATGACTAAGGGAAGCTGGCAGTTGGTCTTTGTGTATTACTCCCAGACACTGAGACAAAGGGGAAATAGGTATTGGCAGAATGCACCATCACTGACTTGATAGGGGGCAGAGCTGTCACCTACCACATTTGCACATCACAGAGACTCTGCCTCAGAACACACACAAAGGGTTTCACACTTGCTATTTCTGCCATCAGACAATCTGGGGCCAGGGAAGGGATGCAGGCAATTCCAGACAACTCTGTAGGGGAAAACTCTAGAAGTTTCTCCCACTTCAAAATGGGCACCAGGTATAAATAGTGGACCCTCAGACCCAATTCTTCAGTACACATCCGGGCCTGTGCAAGACTAAGAAGACTGCTGTGCTGCTCTACTGCAAGTAGGACTACTACTTTGCTGCCTTGAGTGAGAAGGACTGGACCTGCATCTTGAGCCCAGGACCACCAGGGTGACTCTAGAGGCTAGTTTGCTAGCTTCCTGATCAGAGCCTCAGGGGCAAAAAAAGGATCCAACCAGCTTGGACCCTGTGCCTAGACTCTGCTTCCTCTGAGTCCTGTTCCCCAAATAGCGCAACCTGGACCTTGGAGGTGGGCTTGATGGTGCTCTACTAGGAGAGCAGTGGTCTTTTGGGCAGAACCAATGCAACACAATGCAACTTCTTGCTGCTCCGCTTTGGAAGTGCTGCTGCACGATGTGTTCCCAATGCACGACCCCACAGCTCTTCTGAACCACAGCTGCATGATGCTTCCTCAATGTAGGACCTTGCATCATAGCGCCACAACACCTCCGAACCACCATTGTGCAATGCATCTTCGGCGCAGTATTTCACAAACCTGCGCAATCCATTTAAGGTACTTTCTTTAGTGGGTGCTAAACTTGGCATTCTTGGCGTGGTCTCCCCAGTCTTATTTCCTCTGCCGCCTGTATTTATGAGTATGTGATGGACTTCGTTTCTGCTGGTTTATGTACTCTGGGCACTTTCCACTGCTGTTCACTCCTCCCTGTGTAAACTGCAATTCAGATTGGTTCTGCATGATTGGCATTTCTGATTTACTTTTAAGTCCCTAATAAAGTGCGCTAGGTGTGGCCCGGGCCAGAAAATCAAATGCCACTAGTGGGCATGCAGCACTGGTTGTGCCACACACTTGAGTAGCCCTGTAAACGTGTTTCAGGCCTGCCATATTAGTTCCTGGGAATGCAGTTTTCAACTACTATTTTGACCTTGCTGGTACACCCATTTGTCAGGCCCTAACTTTCCCTTTTAGCACTAGCAGGACGCCCCTAAGGTAGACCCTAGGTACCCCCCTGGGCAGGGTGCAGTGTGTGTGAAAGGTAGGACATGTAGTGGTGTGTTTTACATGTCCTGATAGTGAAATAGTGCCGATTTTGTTTTTCACTATTGCAAGGTCTAGCTCTCCCATAGGTTATCATTGGAGCTGCCTTGTAACATTTTCTTGTTTAACCATCCTGTGCCTCTGCCTGCCTATGGAATCGACATCTGGTTTAAACGTACAAGAGCGTATTTGTGCATTCACTCTAGACATTTACACAACAAGGGATTTGAGGTGTGCTTCCCTGAGCTAGAGTGGTGGGAGGAGCTGTCACCTGCACCTGAATAGGGCTGTGCTAGGCCTTTCACAATGCTGTATCCACCCCCCCCCTCCCCCGGAGTGTGTCTGGAGCAAAGACCAGGCAGGATAAGAACGTGTGCACTACAAAGACAATACTTTGAGGAATGCCTACTCCAAATGCCAAAAGTGGTATAAGTATTGGACCTAAAACCCCAGACTTTTAGACCACTTGTGAATCAACAGGAACCGCTGCCAAGGAGAAGAGCTGAAGATCTGTGAGGAGGCGTACTGCCCCTTTGCTGTGTGTTGATTTGTTAGATTGGCCTGCAGTTGCTGCCTCTGCTTTGGAGAGGAAAAGGACTGGATTTGCTTTGTATCCCCCTGGTGACATTTCTCCAAGGGCTTGTGTGTGCTTCCCTTCTTTTGGGAGACACAGGGCCATCAAAGACTTCATCTGATTCATCCCTGAACTCCACAGCTGGGAGATCTGACCTATCTTGGGGTGCCAAACCCAGCTCTGGGCCTTTGGAGGTTGCTCCTGCTGCAAAGACCGACTTGAAATCAGCAAAATTGACGCATCGCACCTTCCAGCACTTTTATTCCCCAACACAGCACTGCTTTATGGGAGAAATTTCCACGCACTGCACTGCCACATGCAGCTGATGAAATTGATGCAGTGCCTATCAGTGGCCGAAGAAACAGCCGAAGCCCAAGTTCAGCACACCCTGTCTCCAAAGTGTCAGACCCATGCACTGACTCAGAACTTGTCCCTGCTGTGCGACTGAAAGTATCTATGCATTGTGGTCCCGTGGCTGAACAAAAATGACGCAGCGCCTGTTTGCCGCAGCTGCATCGACCTACAGTGTGTCCAGATTTCTATGCATCGCACCTGTGCGGCAAGTGTTTCCGACGCATCACCCGCTGACCAGAACCGTCTTGGATTTCGACTTATTGCTTCCCCCTACAGTCCAGATTTGACCCAATATTTCTCCTGCCTGCAGCAAAACTGACGCATCACCTCCCCATAGACTCCGGAGCTGTTTGCCAATGCTTCCCTCCTCTGCAGCAGTTTTACCTTGTGGATTTTTAGGTACTTTGTGTAAAATCACCGCATCCATAGAGTTCTATGGACAGAATTTCTTAAATCTTTTAAAAGTCATATTTTGAGTTCTATAAGTTGGATTCTTTTCATTTTCCTCTTGTTTGGTTAAGATAAAGCTACTTTATCTTTTCAAACTTGTGTGGTGTCCATTTGTAGTGTTTTCACTGTGTTACTCTGTGTGTTATGTACATATACTTTTCACATTGCCTCTGCGATAGACCTGACTGCTTGTGCCAAGCTACCGAGGGGGGGATCAGGGATTATTTTAGGATGTGTATCTCCCTTACTCTGACTAGAAGGAAGGGTCCCTACTTGGACAGGGTGCATACCACTGCCAACTAGATACCCCCATTTCTAACAGTGGGACTAGCCTGGCCCCTGTATCCGAACTGTGCTTCATCGCGGTTGGCCAGAACTTGTGACTTTATCTTGGTCCGTAGTGATCATTTTGGTGTCTTATAATTTATTGCATTTTACTCCATTTTTCTAATTTGCTGTGGGATTTTTCTTGTGTTTTTACTTTATTACTGTTTGAAGTGCTACATAAATGCTTTACACATTGCCTCTAAGTTAAGCCTGACAGCTTTTGTGCCGAAGCTACCAGAGGGTTAAGCACATGTTAATTTGGGGTTTGCTTCTGTTTTAACTTGACAATAACTATGGTTGCTGCTTGAGTAGGGTCCCCCCCCCCCAACCAGTAATCCAATTTCCTGCATTGATTGAGTCCCATATTAAAATGTTTGGAAATATGGGTCTCAAGTTACCTAATCATTAACATGTGCACTATCGCATCCATATCGATGACATGGAAGGGTTTTGGGGTGGATAAACACAATTGAGCAAGCCCTACATCTCTTTAAGATCATTGGAATGATCACAATATTAAGACAGGGCAAGATTTCTCTGGTGTTCATTGATCTTAAATTTGCCTTAGATAAGGTAGATTGAAATTTAGTAAAGGTAAGGCTGGTGGCTTATTTTACTTTGTTGTATCGTGATACAGGTGCAAGGAACATTCCAGGACAAGATGTGGTACTTGGAATGGGTCGTTGGGGAAGGACAGATTCTTCAATGAACCATGGTATGCATCAGCCACAGGGGGGATATCTAAGGTGTCAGTCATTTTTGGCACGAAGGCACCCAGTCTAAAAAAAAAAAAAAAAAAAAAGTACTTCCAATCTTCTCCTCCGAGCCAAACAGTATTCCCTGCTTTGTTTTCACTGGTTTGGAACTAGACCCCCTGGAAATATGAAGAATTAAAATACTTCTCTATAACATGGCTTTGGTGTTCATTTAAAATGTATTATTTTCTCCATCCCATCCTCTAATTATTTAGAGAAGTCATTATTTTATTTTCTTGAGAGACCTACTAAGAGGGATCCTTATGTGAAGGCAAGGTTGTTTTCTTTTAGGAAAGAGAATATCATTCCTCAGCATTATTCTTTTCATGATAGCCCAACAGGAATGCTTTGGGGACATCTTTTGTAGATATGCAATTTTTTTATTCAGTTTAGAGAATAGAGAGTTTCTGCGCTACTCTATCATTTACATTATGAAGTGCCATCAAGTAGGTTGCAACAGCTTTTGTGGGCGGCACTCTTTACTTTAATTGCTGTGGTCTCCCTGGGACTAATCTTAGTGCATCACATATTAAAAGTCCAGCCATTGGTTTAAATGTGCATTAGTCATTTAATCCACTAGGATTTTTAGCTTTTGAATACCTGGTGTTTGAATTTTTAGTATAGGTGAGTGTCACAATTTAAGTCTCATTCATGGTAATCTCATGGTAATTGGAAAGAGTGTGGTTACCACCAGATGTGCGACAGGATGACAGGGTGATGGTAGAGTACTTCTTTCAGCCTTTATCACGTCTAATCCTACTGCTGAGCATTTGTGCTCTCTTTACTTTTCATTTTGCCGGACAACCTGGACCAAATCTTTTAACTGAGCAGTGTGTGTGGGAGTGAGTTCTTACACAGACTATACCTTCCTTTTTATATCTAGGCCTTCATTTCTGGAAAGAACTTCGACCAAGAGGGATGCTTTGCAAGCATATTTATAGCTGGATTCTTTACACTGACATACAAATTTCCGTTACCTTGTCTTGGTAAGCAGTTGGTTTTCAGTGTTGTACTCAGGGTGTCTACTGTATTTTGGCAATCCGTTTTTTCTGTGATCTTCAGGTTTTGCCTGCCATCTTCCTATGACCCTAGGGTCATGAATATCTTCTAGGTGCTCTCTTTAAACATCACAACTTTTTGACTATTCCAAAATCATACCTAGCATGGATGGTCCCTCCTCTGTCGTGACTTCTGCCTCGTGCTTCTCTTTTTGACTCTGACTGTCCTAGTTTACTTTTTCCTTTACTCTTATGTTCTTGTCTTTTTAAATAAGAATTAAATGTTCTCTAATGAGTGGTTTCTAAATATTTTTTATGTTTTATGAAATTACAGCCCTAAAGAAACTCTTGTGAAGGGTGAAACGCGTTGGCTGTGTACAAAGGATCTTTGAGAAATAAAGACTTGTAACACAAACCCACAACACCTGCTAAATGAACTTTGCTTTGTGTGTACTGTATTCTTATTGAACTTGTGTATTGCCTCTCATCAGCCTGTTCTTCCGCTTACCACCAGTGTCTGCCTTTTAAGATATGGACACTGCAGCATAGCTAGGGTAAGGGGCACTGCGTTGGTTACACATGAATACGTATAAGCAGATGTGCAGCCGTCACATCATAGACTTTGGTAATGGGCAGCCTGGTAGCTGCACATAGGTAACATGCTTGTGGCAGTTTTAAACTGCAAATTGGACCTGCCAAAGTAACCCCTTTTGATAGAACTAAACCTTACTTTTCAATACTAATACCCCCTCGTACGTCGTATGGCCCATTAAGGTAGAATGAATGGTGTTTAAAAGTAGGCCTTGTAAAAGTTAATGTCCTTACAGTGAAATATCCCAAAAGCTATTTTCACTGTAGCAAAGCTGACAGCTTCCATGTGGAAACAGTGGGCTATGTTGTCCATTTAATAAATGTTACATTTGGATTGGTAGATAAATAATTCAAGCGCTCAATATAATTATTATTCAAAATCCAATTTAACTGTATCTAACAAATAAAAGGCACTATCAAATGAAACCGATCCTAGGATACTTGTTTCCAGTGCAGGGAGGACCTGGCTTGGTAGTTCGGGCTGGACTGTTTCCATGCGGCACAGGGTCAAGACTGATTTGCATATGGCTGAGTTCAAACTGGAATGGCATGGTGAGCAAAAAAAACTATGGATTTAGGCCCAGATCTCTGTAGTGGGGTGAATGTATGACATTGTTCTGCATTCTGTCCATCAACTGTTGTTTTTGAATTTGTCACCCCGAGTGGACCGTGTATGCCCAGACGTCAGTCCAGTGCTCTCCATGCCACTTGATTCAAGCTATCCTAGCTGAAGAGGGGTGAAACCCCGAAACCAGTCCTAGGATGCTTGTTTCCAGTCCAGGGAGGACCTGGCTTGGCAGTTCAGGCTGGACTGTTCCCATGAGGCACCGGATCAAGACTGATTTGCATATGGCTGGGTTCAAACTGGAATGCCATGGTGAGCAAAAAAACAGATGGATTGAGGACCAGATCTCTGTACTGGGGTGAATGTATGACATTGTTCTGCATTCTGTCCATCAACTGTTATTTTTGCATTTGTCACCCTGAGTGGGACTGGTATGCCCTGACGTGGGTCCCGTGCTCTCCATGCCACTGGAATCAAACTATCCTGGCTGAAGAGGGGTGAAACCCCGACACTGGTCCTAGGATGCATTTTTCCAGTCTAGGGAGGACCTGGCTTGGCAGTTCGGGCTGGACTGTTCCCATGAGGCACAAGGTCAAGACTGATTTGCATATGGCTGAGTTCAAGCTGGAATAGCATGGTGAGCAAATAAACGATGGATTTAGGCCCAGATCTCTGTACTGGTGTGAATGTATGACATTGTTCTGCATTCTGTCCATCAACTGTTGTTTTTGCATTTCTCTACCCGAGTGATACGGGTACGCCCAGACGTGGGTCCCGTGATCTCCATGCCACTGGAATCAAGCTATCCTGGCTTAAGAGGGGTGAAAACCCGAAACCGGTCCTAGGATGCTTGTTTGCAGTCCAGGGAGTACCTGGCTTGGCAGTTCAGGATGGACTGTTCCCATGAGGCACAGAGTCAAGACTGGTTTGCATATAGCTGGGTTCAAACTGGAATGGCATGGTGAGCTAAAAAACGATGAATTTAGGCCCAGATCTCTGTACTGGGGTGAATGAATGACATTTTTCTGCATTCTGTCCATCAACTGTTGTTTTTGCATTTGTCACCCTGAGTGGGACGGGTATGCCCAGACATTGGTCCCATGCTCTCCATGCCACTGGAATCAAGCTATCCTGGCTTAAGAGGGGTGAAACCCCAATACCGGCCCTAGGATGCTTGTTTCCAGTCAAGGGAGGACCTGGCTTGGCAGTATGTGCTGGACTGTTCCCATGAGGCACAGGGTCAAGACTGATTTGCATATGGCTAGGTTTAAACTGGAATGGCATGGTTAGCAAAAAAACAATAGATTTAGGCCCAGATCTCTGTACTGGGGTGAATGTATGACATTGTTCTGCATTCTGTCCATCAAGTGTTGTTTTTGCAACTATCAAAACGTTGCCATTTTCCTACCTAAAGCTTGTAAGCATTCAACTGTCACCTAGCAGCTGGATAGCTCTCCGGTAGTTAGATGTCGATTGCTCTCTGAGGACATAGGGCTTGGATGTGGGGAGGTGCTGACCTTCATTTGACAGGATAGCCTGCGGGCTCTGCCCAAGGACTCGTTACACTTCAAAGAGGCCTCCCCTGTCACAATCAGATGAACCGGTCAAAAGACTGCCCCCTTCCTTTGTCCTTTAGCTTGGTTCCAAATACAGTGAGAGGGGAGACAGAAACTGGTTTGGAGTGCCCACAAGGGAGGGATTGCCTATTTTCATAGCCACGCCTCTTGGTGGGCATCGGAGCTCTGACCAGGGGAAGAAGGGTTTATCATATTGGATTGTCCAAGAATGCTGTGTGGGAGTAAGGACATGGAGGGAAGGAGGATGTGACATCCATGGATTGACCTGGGGTGGATGGCATCTAGAGCTTTCCATTCACACATAATAAGTGATGCACAAGGGAGACATGACAAGCAATTCCCTGGACCTGGACACTGACAACACCAGAGTTATGAACAGCTGGACGGAGATGCAACCTTATGCCCCTGAAAGACTATTGTCTTTGCCTACAGCTGATTTCCAGGACTAGATCAGTCTCTCCAGGGCCAGTGGCATTGGCCCTTTATTGCCCCTAGGAACTAGTTGAGGGAAGACTTAGACTCCGCTCCCCTCCATGTGCCCTGCAAGACAGTGAGGAGGCCAATGGGCCTGCGGAGGACAAAGAAGAGAAAAAGGCTGTTGCAGTGCCAGTAAAACCAGTTATTCGCAAAGTGTGCCCTTTAGAGGCCAAAAGACCTACTTAAAATGACCCTGGTGGCTAGAGCTCACCATAAGAGCACAATGAGCTCAAGATAAAGAATATAAACACAACAGGCCGCAGCTTTAAAGGTTTTGACCTTTGTCCTTTTTAAGAAAAGAAACTGAGCATATGGCACATCACAGAAAATTCAAAGGTTTCACCTGGGAATGTGTTACAACAGAATGTTCAAGCCTCTGTGAGTCTGTGCATATCTATTTTAGTGTTTTCCCCCTAGGAGAGGGAATATGTGGGGCCCCCTCCCCATTTCCTTGATTATCCCTGGAGTCCCCCACATACCTGGATGTGACACAAAATGTATGTCAGGCCACGCAACAAGGAAGTGGCCCGGTGAATGAAAGGTTGGGTCCCAGGTCACCATCCCTGAGACCCTGAAGCAAAGGAGGGCCAGGAGTGAACTTTGCTCCCACCCACAGACAGTAGGAAAGAGAGCTGGGTCCCACACTGCAGGAGCAGAAAATGTTTAATGCCGGCCCCCACGTAATGCACTGAATAGCAGCCAGCTGGGCCATGGGGGTCTTGGGGCGCCCCCGCAAGCCCCCACTGACCCTTGATAATACATGAGTGTCCTGGATGGGACCGAGACACCCAGTATTTTAAAATGCCAAAAGAAACAATGTGGTGCAATCCACTGAATAAACAAATGACGCAAACCCCTGCTCGTAACATATATACGGCTCTGGGGATGGGAGTGTCCCAAAATACCCCACGGCGGCAATCCAGCACGTTGTTTACTTCTGCATGGTTCCCCAAAGAGAGACAGGGGCACCATCATTTTATTTTCCAGAGTTGTGAGGGCTGCACAGAGCGAAGCAGTGCCTTTTAAAAATGATTCTAAAACCAAAGTATCCAGGGGCCTAACAATTAGGACACTATGAGAAGCTTTCATTGTCTTTAAAGCTTTCCTATAGCTCAAACTTTTGCTTTTGGGCTCTGAAGTGTAGGGATTTCTATTGGCTGGTCATATGGTGGCATTATGGTTAATAGGTTACATTTATATTGTAATACATTTGTAAATGTTTTTAAAAGTGCATTATTGACAATGGCTAATGATAAACTTTGCAATGGTCATATTAATAAGAATGCTTTTAAACATGATTAAACATGATTATTAATACCATTGGTTTAAATGGTGATTCCTAATAGGTGACTATTGTTTTCACTAATATGATGAGCCTTTGCCAAAGCCAATAGACTTGCATTATATTTTAATGTTTTGACTACTTGACAAAACCTAAGGGCCTGCTTTATTGGAAATTACACCCCCTTTGGAAAGGGATATAACAACTGATTTAGGTGGGGGAGTATTGTGGTTATGACCCACGGGGCCGTACAGGATTTGACAGTGTCATCAAATGTATTGCCATCTTCCTGGTGTATATATTTGTAAATTAATGTGTTGTATGTAGCAGTGTCTGTGTGCAATAAATGTACTTTTTGAGTGTTGTTTTTGCATACCAGTGGATGGAGTTTAGTAGCTTAAATAACCTCCCTTGAGTAGGCATTGAACTGCTTTTCTTCGCTACACTGAGAAGCCCAATTTCTTACAACCATGCTTTTGTACAAAGTACCTAGTTGTTGGCAACTTCCTTTGAAAGATTTTGGCTACTTTTTCGTTATTAAACAAGAGCAGTTCTTGCAAATCAATCATGTGCAGCTAAAAAGCTTCCAGTGTTGGTCTACCTAACCTGTCTCGATAGGCAATTTGAGCCATCATTTGCGGCATTTCACTGGTCTTTGGGAAGCTCATCCTGGTGTCTGTAGCAACACTGTCCCTCTAGGAAATAGTGAACAGGAGTGTGAACATTTTCCAGCCCAACGTGTAATGTTTCAATGGATGACCTCAATGGGTGACCTTTGTGACAATGGTTAAAGCTGTGAGCTACATCCTATAGAGTCATGGTACCAAGATAATGCATATGCTTGAATGGGTTATTGTTGTGCTTTGCCTCTGGTGTTTTTTGGAAACCAAAGCATAGGATTTATGAAAATTGGGAGCAGCAAAATTAATCTTCAAAAAACTCATGAAAGGTAAATGAGGTCAACTCAGTTATCCCGGCCAAAGACTTAGATGCTTCGCTAAGCGCTGCCTGCAGCAGCCACATTTATGAGCTTCTTGATGAAAGGCTATGAAAGGAATTACATTACATATTTTCAGTAAACAAGTGTAAATGTTTGATATAGCAGTGCAACTACTATTATTTATAAATATGATAAAAGCTCACATAATAAAGGGAGAAATTTTGAAATGTTTAAATCTTCAAATTCGTTCTTAATGTATATACACCCTTTCCACTTTTCTGCTGTAGTTACAATTTGAACTGTTCAATGAACCCAGCCTACTTAAAAGATGTATCACATTCTCTACACATTGTTCTCTGCCCTTGTTAGCAACGCACATTGATTCCAGAACACTTACACCAAAGTAGCATGCCGCCACCCAAACAACACTTTCTGTCTGGCCTCTAATGACTGTATAAGTACATTGAAGGATAAAGGGCAAAGGTCAGAAGTAAGAGCGGCAGCAGATAAACTGATTGTAGAACATGGCTCGATTTGCTCTTGAATCTGCTTGTTTGAATTTTGGGACAAAATCATTCATTAAGGCCTTACTCTTCCACATGAAGATTATATAGCAGATAATATCAGAGACAGTACATTGAGGGAGAAAATATCAAACGGAAAGTATGTATAGATTTTCAATTCCTAACTCTATATATATGTACATAGACTATATATATTCATGGTACATAGATTTGAAGTCAAGGTTAAGAATAGGAAATCTATCCCTCCCCATATGCACTTGCCTTTCGATTTGTTTTCTTTCGATATTTGACCTCTTGATGTTTTGTCTATGACATTAGTGTGCCACAATATTTTTCCACTTATGGACTAGAGTACATTCATTAAAAATCAATATTGATTCATAATCTACTTGAAAAATTATAAAACTGCCAAAGCAACAGTCTAGGTGTCCAACTGTAAATGATAATCGAAAGCTTTTCAAACGGATCCCTGGTCACTTCTAATTACTGTCTAAAACTGCTCTCCTGGCGCTAACAAAGTTGGGCCAAAGAAGATGCAGATGGCAAAGTTCATCCAGGCATTTAAACTTGCAGCTACATTTTGCTCCACTGGGCCAAGGCCTTTAGATGCTGTCAAAGGATTTAGCTCAACCTGAGGGCCCACATGTACTAAAAAGTCATGCAATGCAATGCAACAAGTAAATTGCCGCTCTGTGTGACAGGGAGTGAGCAGGAATGTGCCATATCTACTGAGATTCCGTCATCTCTTTTGAACCTCTTAATACACCTCCACTCCAACACTTGGATACAAGTAAAACTAGGTAACGGCTCCCATCTTTCGAGGCATATACCAACTACCAAAGGGCTTAAACAGGGATGTGTGCTTGCACCAACACTGTTCAACCTGTACACAGCAGATATGACATCAGTACTCGGCACCTGCAACGCGCACTCTGCACGGCTCGGGGCAAAGCTGTCGCCAGTATTTCATATGCCGATGACGTTGTCCTAGTAAGCCACACTCAAGTTGGCTTGCAACGCTTACTCAACAAAATGCATGAGCGGCAGTGGAAAACCACTTAGAAGTAAACATCAACAAAACAAAAACTTTGACAATAAACGGCAAACGACGGACTCACTCTTGGTACTTGGAAAAAAAATACAATTGCGAACACCCCTGCCTACAGATACGTCGGGGCAACCATTGATGAGGGCGGTCACTTTGCCAACGAACTTGAGGCTATCAGAAGGAAGGGGATGGCAATAGCAACAACACTAATGCAGTTAAAATCAAAACTCACAGGGACTATCCTTTCACCTCTCCTCCGGGTAGCTCATGCTAAAATCCTACCCTCCATCACCTATGGCAGTGAGGCACTGAGGGGAGGGACGCAAAACTACTGGGCACCACCATGGCCAGGGCCTATAGAGTTATGTTTAACCTTCCAACCTACGCCTTTCCCGCACAGATTTGATTGGAGTTCAGCCTAACCAAACAACTCTTGGCAAGGAAAGGTTCCTACATAATGTGAAGAACATTCCCCGGAATACACTGAACCATCAGACCTGGCAAAAATGTTGTAACATATCCAACTCCTCGGCCAGAAAGTACTTGGAGGACTCACTTGCTACTACCGGGCTAGTCGACCTATGGGAAACTCAAACTACCCATTCGCTCTTTAAGCAAGTAGAATAAAAGGTAATAAAACAAATCTCCCTTGTCGAAGACAAAGTTTCCGTTGCCCGCAGGAGCCACGCCTGGATGACTCTGAGCGGCTACAAATTACTTGGGTCACAGGCACACTTCAATCTGGGGTACTCCAGGAATACCAAAGAACAATTCTTAAAATACAAACTAGGAATCCTGCCAGCCATTCTCCACCTTCCACCATGGCAGAGGGGAAAATGTGGAAACACATGCAGACTATGCGGGAACAGCACTGAAGATATGGAACCCCATATCTGCTCCTGCATCAAATTAGAGGAGGAAAGGGTAGGATTACTTAAAGCACACTTTAATGGACGAGGGATTCGAACCCGGAGACAGGCTCTGATTGCATGCTTCGACTCCAAGGACCCGCAACTAAATGGGAAGCTAGTGAAATTCCTGTCACTAATAAAATCCAAGCAAGAAAGAACTGTGCCCCGTGTAAATGCAAAAACCACATAATGAAGTTTTAACCTACACAACTGAAAACTTTGAGCACAGAACTCGAACCTCTTCAGAAGAAGCTGAATAAAGGCGCCTTAACATTAGAAAGAGAGTGTTTAGAATTGCATGTCTCTTGTCTTAATACGTACGGAATCTTTTTTAACGTGTATTTTTGTAATGGTTTTAATTAACCAAAAACAATATATTACTTACTGACTCATATCTACTGAGATATGATGCATTCCTTCTGTCTCCCTGTGCTGGGGCTATAAGTGAAGCCTAGCACCAAGCAGGATCCTGCACAAAAAAAGCCCTATGGGGCATTTTCCTCTTTCAATGTGTGCTCCTGAATGCCTTCCCAATGTAGATAAATGTATGGCCTTGCGTTACTCCAGATTTAAGTAGTCGGATTAAATATTAATGAAAACGTTCTACTTGATGTGAAAAAAATTGATCACCTTTTTATCAGCTAATAGTGCTGCGTCCTTTGTACAATTCAGCTTAACCGCAGTCATATTTTGATTGTTCAATGGCAAGATGTCGATTTCTAGCCCTGAAATGTCAGTTTCCCAATCTGCACAATTCCGTGAATACACATTAGGTTCGACAAAACAATACCAACTTGCGTATTGTTACTGCTGAAAGTGCACTGATGAATAGGAGAATGAATCAAGAATAGATTACAGGTTTCATTCACAATATTGCAATTGGCATCGGGATTCTGGATTGGTAGCACAATTATAAGATTGCAATGTTGATGAATTGTCTGATAGTAATATTTACAATAATTCAGGCTTTTTAATGGGATCGTTAATACTGGTGTATGCTTGTAGAACGAGTGTGGCACCCTTTAACTGGCATGCTGCTGTGTCATATGAAAATGCATCACGTGGTAGTCCTTCTTTGGGACATCTTGGGATGGGGTGGCATGGGGCTGGGGTGTAGGTCTGCGTGGATTTCAGAGGCCTGTGATAGCGCTGGTTGTGTGTGGCTGCATGGTAAAAGTCTTAACACAAAAGAGCTTTACCACCAAATGGAAGGGTCCAGGAAATCTCTCATTGACTAGCAAGGGTTTTTGTTTTTGCTGACATAAAAACTTGCACCGTGTCTAAAGAGGCTTCTAACTGTTAGCAGATTCTGAGCTGGTGCAATAACAGATATTGATTACGAAAGGGTCAAAAAAGCTGTGTGGTACACTTATAGATAGTGCATAGAACACACATGGTCACAAGTTCAGCAAACACAAGTACTGCAGAGGGAACAAGAAGACCAAAGGGAATGATGTTTTTCAAGGTGAGCAGCCGCTTCAAGGAACCTGTGATAGCTGGTCTTTGGTATAGTTTCAGGAGCACATGTCTGAACATGGCAG
The DNA here is from genome assembly GCF_964204655.1 of Triturus cristatus. Lineage (NCBI taxonomy): Eukaryota > Metazoa > Chordata > Amphibia > Caudata > Salamandridae > Triturus > Triturus cristatus. The sequence goes on from NC_140592.1 coordinate 1,075,595,406, forward strand.
AAGGGCTGGGACAGAGAGCCCTTTGTCTTCTTCAGACATCTACCTACGATTCAGCACAGATTCACTGGAAAAACCCAATAGATTTTACTTGTGATTATTTACTCGGTATCTCATTCATAGTTGGGTGAGGGTGTTTCTTAGTCTGTAGTAAACAGTGCAAATCTGGGTATGTTTGTTGGATTCACCACAGTTTATTAAAAAAAAAAGCAAACTGCAGGTGTAATGCAATGCCATCAAGGTTCTTGCAGCGACTATTCCAAGCTATGGGGCAGATTTATGGGGTTTTAGCGTCAGTCAACTTATTGCACTGCCCTATGGCAAAGTGAAAGGGCAGGTTTGACACATCCCCAGGTTTACTGGATCTTGTATAACTGGGGAAGCGTCAAACTCAATGAATGCTGGATAGGAACACCCACTGCAAAGCCCATGGAATGCCTCCCGAGCGCAGAGTAAAGGAATGCAGCGATTTACTCCATATCTATGAAGCCATTCAAAGCCACAAAAAGTTGCTTTGCAAAGCCTCATGAATATGATTTTGTGGTTTGCCCCACTGGAGCGTCACAGAAAGTGATGCTAGACACCGCAAGGGGCTCATAAATGCACCTCGTGTCCAGTTCTCACCTTGAGAACTGCATTTGCATTCCAGCACAGTCAGGGGCTGCACATTATAATTACTTAAATATATTAATTACTCCAATACAAGTACAGTTAAGGTTATCATATTACCTACACCATGACAATGATTCTGAAAATAACTGTGGGAGATTTCGGCAAAATATAATTCCCTTTTCTCTTCCGAACAGCCCAATTTTCGCCCTACAGGTGAAAATAAAATATCAGACTTCGTCTCCTTTCCGTTTCGCTCAATTTTTCACTCAACCTTACTTTAATTGGTGAAATATTCAAGTTCAACATTTATCTTGAGGAAATAAAGAGAATACATTTCAAAGTCCACTGTTTTAAAGCAAATAGTGGCTCTTCGATCAAACTAAAAAAACGTAGTCGCCAATTAGCATCACGCTTCTCACAGTAGAATAAAAATAGGAATTCATATTAACTAATTCATAAACACTGATTAATAACTAGCTCGATATATTTAGTAAACCTGTAAGAATATTCTGGATCATTTGCATTTAAACACATTTGAGACTCCCCACTATAGGAGCAAATTCTAAGTTTAATTAGCATTAATTTAAGCCGACTTTTCCGTCTGTATGAAAAAAGCTCAGATTTGCATATGACGTATTTCCAACACGCAGCAAAGGCCCTTTTTTCCTCCTTCCCCAAGATTGCAATATCTGAAGAACATTAAACGGAAGATGGAGGGTGATTTTAATGCTCACGGGCATTGGTTGGGCAACCTGTGGCGACGATGCCTAAATTCTAATCTCTTCTGAGTTTGGGTTGAATGTGAGAAGTAACCAATTATGGTATAATGCAAGCCCATTAGTCTAGTACTCCCACAGAATATTACGCCAGTGTGGGGTAACAGTTAGCGGGTATATCAAAATGTGAGAAGTAACAGATATGTCTTGTAAATTGCATGTTGATGTAATGCACTCCCCACCACTTGTGTGGGATTTACTTCCACAGAGCGATAGAGGAATTTCAGGTAACCTTCCATGGTAATATTTGAAGCTGAAAAATATATGAATTGCTTAGAATTTTAGAAGATGGTGTAATGCGTGCCCAGTATCGTTCTGAAGGGAGGGCCCACAACCACACAAAGGGTTTTATTTATGCGCCTCCTTCGCCGCCTGAGCATCACTTTTTGTAGCACTCCGGCAGCGCAGATTAAAAAATCATATATTTGAGGCAGCGCAAAGCCACTATGCATGACTTTGGAACGCCTTTTAGATATGGAGTAAGGCAGCGCAAAATCGCGTTCTGAAGGCATTCCATGGGTGCTGCGGTGGGTTTTCCCAAGCACACCCATCGATTTTGATGTACCCCAAATTTACAACATCATGTAAACCTGAGGAAGCGCCAAATTATTATTCTTCCTTCTATGTAGGCTGCAACCTGCAGCACACATAGAAAGAGAATAACAACTCTTAGGATTGTTTCTGTGCAGGAAGGTGCCCCTTCCTGCACGAAAAGAATCCTGTGCAAGGGTGCCTGCATTGGTGTTAGGTAGACAAAACGGCACCTGTGCAGGCAGAAAGGACTGGAATGCACCGTATTGCATAAATACAGTGCATTCCTGCCCTTTCACTTTGGCATACGACAGCGCAGCAAGGTCACTTGCTGTGCTGCCCTGTGTCAAATTTCCCTAAATAAGGGCCATACTTTGTAACTCACAAAAAAAATGATGATTCTACTGGGGAGATTCACATTTTCTAAATCTCAAAGTTGGACTGAGACTGGACATCAAAGGCAATAGTACATTTGTACGCATGATCTAGGCTAGATTTCATGAACTCCTGCTCCCAACTGTGAACGGAGATTTTCACTGGAAACATTTATATAGTGTTCAAATATGCCAGTTGAAGTTTCAAGCATGTTGTGCAGTAGCACTTTTTTGGTAGATTTTTACCCCCACAGAGAAACCCCTGCTAATTAAAGGGTGTCACATCCCCTTTCATCAGTTGGAAATTGATTCACTCCTGGGACGTCAGGAGTAAATTTCTAACTGTCTCCAGGGAATTATTAGAGAGGCCTTTGTAAATGACTACTCTAATAACATGTTCATTCTAAGATTTCCATGGGTTACCATGCAAGGAAATGCCCACACTCCCCACCTTACATGGGTTTCGTGCCACACAGAATACCAGGGGAGCAACACAGGCCTCTGCAGCCCCTGTGGTGCTGAGGACCCTTCAGAGGGTTCCAAACTCACCCAGGGCCGATGAATATATATGAGATATAGGAGACATAGGGGCCCCTCATCACACGCTGTGGGAGTAGGGGGTGGGCTGCCATGTTACACTACACCACTGCAGAGCACTACATGTTGTGTAGTGTTCTGTGGCATTAAAGAGACATACATCTGTGAGGTTACCTTTTGCAACTAACTGGAAACGGGTTAGTCCAGCCCTTTTGTAACTTTACAGTTTTAGGAGTGAAAATGGATTTGTGAAACTGGCCTATTGTGAAAACATGCACATATGGCTACAATCTGCACGAGGAAATGAACTAAGTGTGTGAAAAAGGTAATACAAATTCCTGTGAACCACCATTTCACCAACAAATAGCTGGACTTCCGGAGGTCGAAATTTACGCTTCCGGATGACCTGAATCAATAAAAACGACATGCAGGGACTGTATGCCTGATACTTGCCCATTCAGAATACTCTAAGGAGGCAAGAAACAGGGTTGTTTTAGAGTAAGATGAAATTGAAACAAGTGCAGGGGGAAAATATACTCCTAAGACCCAGAGCAGTTTTTGGGGGGCGTTGGATTTAGTGGGGCGGCAGGGGATGCAGCAGCCCCAGACCTGGAAGCAGTTCAGAAACTGTAGACAGTAAGGCCTTTCAATTAGGGTTTCCTACACAGCATTAGTTGTTTGTTAAAATTTAGTGAAGGGTTAATCAGAATCAATGAGAGCCCAAAAAACGAATTCTAATAAGCCACTGCCGATTACCTTGCCATGTATATTTAAGTTTACTTTATGTGGCTTTAAAAATATGACATTCGCCAAGAAACTTTAGTCAGTCCCGTGATCAGGCCCTGTAAGGGTTTAAAGAATGCCAAGTCAAAGGCACTCATGTAAAAGTAGCTACTTCTTAAAGTTTACAAATATTAATATTAAAAATGAAGCTTATTTGTATTTGCTCATTTTAATTGGGAAATATGGTGGCAGGCACGTTTCGAAGTAGAGAGAGAAACACAACCAATGCACTTTATTTTACCCTGGTATGCATGCATGCCTAAAACCACTCTAAATGATTATGGTGTTTTTTTTAAATATTCTCATTTTTTAATAAAACTGATATCCTCATATCTATTAATTTAAGAATATTAAATTATAATGTACCAGTGAAACACATTTTCACCAAAAAGGTTTCCCACCCACAAACACCCACTCCATACTAAAGGTTTTTTTCTTATTCACGCCTGCTAAGTAACATCATGATTTTTTACAATCCCTATAAAAGTAGCCAGCTCCATAGTCAGAAAACAGTTCAAGCACTACTGCAGCTTTACTAACAGTATGGCAAAAAACCTGGGCGTAAAATCGGACTCTGATATGATATATGTACCCCAAATACGGTCCATTACATGCACCTGCTTCGGAATTCTGAAGGATGTGAGGACATTTTTATATCTACTTCCGGAGAGTTGTCGAAAATTAGTTGATCATGCCACGGTGACATCAAGGCTTGACTATGCCAACAGTCTATATCTTGGTCTTCTGGCATATCTGATAAAGAGTCTGCAGATGGTGCAGAATGCGGCTGCGAGATTGATTAGAAGAGTGCTGTTTAGACAACATATCTCTCCACATGTCAAACAGCTCCATTGGCTGCCGGTTGTGAATCGGATAGAAATCAAAGCCTTGGCGATTGCGTTTAAGGCCCAGAGAGGTAGCTGCCCCAACTGCATCAAAAAACGCATCCACCCCTATCAGCAAACGTGTTCTCTGCGTTCTAACTCACAGACTTTGTTGTACGTTCCACAATTTGCGAAATCCCGCATTGGAGGCAGGGCCTTCTCAGTAGTATCTACTAGATTATGAAACTCCCTTCCTGACAAACTCTGGCTTATATCGTCTGAAGGGGAGTTCAGGAAAGCTTTAAAGACATACTAGCACATGCATCAAAAATGCCATTTGCGATTCCTTATTAGCGAAAAATAAGGATTCGCTAATAAGGAATCGCAAAAGCCTATGCATGTAGAAATCGCTTACAAAATAGCGATTTCTAAATATTTCTTAATTGCGAGTCGCAAATTGCGAGTCGCAATTAAGGAATACCTCCCCATTCATACCTATGGGCCTAGAGGCCCATAGGAATGAATGGGAGGAAGTTCTCAATTTGCGATTCTCAATTAGAGAATCGCAAATTGAGAATGCAATTTCAAGGGTGCAAGGGTGTCAAAACGACACCCTGTTGCACCCCTGAAATCGATCTGTGTACAAATGTTGCGCACACACATGTCCAAAGGACATGTGTGTGTGTAACCTACCACTTTGAAAAATGCACTTTCGTGCATTTTTCAAAGTTTTTGCAAATTACCACGAAGTGCAACTTCATGGTAATTTGCGCCCCCTATCTGCATTTAAGGAATCTCAATTTGCGATTCCTTAAATGCAATCGCAATTTGAGAACTCGCAATTAATTGCAAATTCTCAAATTGCGAGTGCCTTGACCCTTTATGCATCGGAAATGCTCTTTTTGCGGGCGCAAACGGCCGATTTTAGCGAATCGCACCGTTTGCGCTCGCAAAAATGGTTGATGCATGTGCCCCATGGCTCTTTAGCCGTGGCTAGTTTGTGCCAATTTCTGCTTTGTCTGCACCCCACCTCCCATGTCTTGCTGGACTATGCTAGCGCCGGGACACCTCTGCTTGAGGTAGCTGATGTGCCTTACAAATGTTGTTGTATTGTATTGCATTGTATAGTACCGACATGAAAGACATATTTAATATCTTGGTTGTGCCTTGAATCCTTTTGTAGTGTGAGCATGTCTGCAATAGTGATTGCTCATGAAATGTACTAAGGAATTTTCTGATCTAATGTACAGTTTTCTGCTAAAGCAGCATTCGAGTCATTGCACACCAGTCCCTGTAGGGATGAGCCGGATGTATGCACTGACAGAATGCAGGCTGTACTCTGGGCCTGCCTGACTTCACCTTTATTTTTCCTTACCTCCTCTGCCTTGCTTAAGTAACCAGTAAGGCGGTGTTTATAAAGTGTCTCTGTCTCCGGAAAGTGGTTTGCAAAAAAAGGGCTGATTGATTGGTAAGTGAGTCTTTTGCTTTAAATGTCAGGTATGTGAAGATCAGCATTTCCGACAAATTACAAAGTGTTACCATGTTTTTTGGGGGGGTTTTTGCTGAAAGAGGGTCTCTGGGTGCCTTTGGCAAATATCAATGGCGCTCAGAGACCCTGCTATTGATTGTGGTAATGCTGCTCGTAGTACAGGCAGGCTCTAGGTTTTCTGCTGATATTGCTTCCCTTATCATGTTCAATCCCTTGAAGATCAATTGCAGACTGACATCAGTGGCTTTTCTCAGGGGAAGCCATTCCAGACCTGAGTGCTCTGCTTCTGCAAAGTGATGATGGCAGCACGAGAGCACAGGCCTTCATCCCCATCACTGATAAATAAAAGGGAAGAGCACACCCGGTCTGATAATGCACAGAGAAAAACAGCGCCCATCGATGTGTAATTCAACCTCACGACTTAACTCTCGAGTTCACCTTCATACATTAGAGCGCAAAAAGTAGATGCCAGCATGGTCGGACAAGGACAGAAAAAGTGATGTTCCGGCAGCACAAGTGGCCTCATAAATGAATCAGATAGCTAAAACAATAGAGACCAATGCTTGCAAAATGGCGCACAACTAAGCTTTTCAAGACAGGCTGAACGGGTGGTTGGCAAGTTATGGGCTGCATGGATCTGACCTTGCTGCAAGCAATGTTTGTTTTAATATTAGGGGAATCAACTTTAAAAACTGGCCCAGCAGACCATAACATAGGTCAATAAACAGCCCAACACACCGATTTGATAGACCAGGCTATTGTGCACTGTCTGATTGCTCTGTAGATCACCTGGACCCTAGATGCCAGCTAGTCAACTAGATTTATTGTTAAAATTAGTATGAGACTCTAAATATTATTCTTTTGAATCTTACTTAAATATTTAGCACTGACATGAGAGAATGTGGTATGTTTGGTTAGTTGAGACACATGTTCCCCTGATGATAAAACACAAAGCCAGTGCATTTAAGATACAGGGATCTTAAATGAGGTTTTTCTGTAGGTCAGCGCTGCAGGCCTTACTGCTGTGCTGCCTACGGCAAAAGAAAAGGGCATGCATGTGCTGAATCTATCAGATACGGTGCATTCCTGTCCTTTTCCCCAGTGTTGCCACACAATGGGCTGCTGTGCGCATATGCAGGCACCTTTGCACCATGGCGCCAGGGTGCCTGTGTTGCAGGGATGATTGTTTTTGAGCAGGACTGGAAACCTTCCTGCACAAAAACAATCACAAGAGGCTTCTTCCTCTTTTTATGTGTGCTGCAGAATGCCATGACGCACCCAGAGACAGTGCGCCCTATACGGAAAGCCAGCCGTGTTCATCAGCGATGAGACTTGAGCCTTTTAATGCTAGGCTCTGAAACAAGTCTTTACCAGTAACGTTTTGCTATCTGTATTTGCAGTGATCTAAGGCTCGCATACCTTCTGTTGAATCTCCCTCTCTTCACAGACTGTGAATCTCCTGCAGCCTCCTGGGTGTGAATGTATTTTGAAAATGTACTGCGAAGTCGTGAATTTCACAGCCTCCCTGCATTCCTTTTGATTGTGCTTTCTAAACCTCATCATCGTATAATCATTCTACTTGCCCTGTTTTTTTGCTCAGTTTTAGAATCAGCCTGTAATATAAGTTCAGCTCCACGTGTGTTAAAACCCTTAGAAAATTGCAAAATCAATGAACAATTGACTATATCTTAAATCCTCCTACAAAAATTGACTGGTTATGGCAAATAATTGAGTCTATTACTTAAAGAGGAGAACATTTTTACAGATTGCCTCAAATCGCAAGACTCTAACAGGAGTATAGTAAGTGAGCCAAACCAGCCAACAGTTGTAAAAGCATCCAGACTCAAGGGTGTAAAGAGGCCACTTGCAGAAATGACAGAAGTCAAACCCGAAACCCATGCTAAGAATGGGGAGGGTTTATTCTACTGTAAACTGAGTCAGTGTGGCACCATCTTGTACAGCTAGATGGGAGATAACCGAACTTAAATCCCCAGTGTAGCAAATGTAATCCTGAGTAAAACGTTCAATGATTTAGTTACTCATTATTCAATGCTGTGACTCAAAATCTCACCTTGCTTAGTATGTTGGATAGTGCACATGCTTACTTTATTTTCCTATACATTAGTGGTCAATCCTGTGCAATGTCTTTGGCATGTACTTGGGTTTGGGGTTGACACTCGACTTGAAAGATGCACCTCTTTCTAATGTAAATCTGTCTGTCACTATGAAGTGTACTTTTCATGAACTCCTTCAAAACTGATGGTATTGTCAAGTGTTGCCTGGCATTGTGTTGATAAGCCAAATGTGAAAACGTAGTAGAAAGATTGTAACACAGTATGTTATCCACTTAGAGGGGCAGACTAAGCCTATTCATTGAAAGGAAGAACTGAATTAGTGCTTAATTTGAGCTGGTGGTTTCCGGTGTTCGGCACCGGAATTTAATTGGCAACACCGCACTAATACCAGTCTGTCACATGCTAGCGCTGCTCATCCTATTTAGAGATGAGCAGAACAACAGTTGTTTATGAGTACAATATACTTTAAAAATTGCTAATACCCGCCTCTGGAGCCACTCCTTTAGCTTTAGGGAATGGAATAATCTGAACTGTCGCATAATCTGAGCTGTCGCTCTTGTTGGCAAGAGTGATGGTAAGTAGTTGTTTTGGCAGCAATGACAAGGGTGATGGGTGGTGCAAGCTGCAATGGCCTCCGGGTCAGGGTCGTGACACTTATTATTTTACAAATTAAGCACTGAAACTGAATAATGTGTACTGTGTGATCCTCCTACCTAAGCAGTAGCACCTGCAAGACATCAATGTGTATTTAAGCAGAATCTTTTTTCTTGCAGAGAACTTGACAAATACTGGATTGGAAAGTCACTAGAAAAACGAGCAATGCATAAACTGTGATATAGTAACCTGTCACCTTTCTGGTGTTTACTGGCTTTAAATCAAGGGCTTCCAATATGAAGCAAGATCGCTTCACTTTCTGTGGCCATCCTACTCAATGGTAATATACATTCAGCAAAGGATGTTAGTCTGAGTGTGCTTGTTGGGGGCATTGTAGATCTCTCTAACTGTTGACTGCATCAAGAGACAAACGTTTTCCCACATCAGTCATTTTGTCCTCAGATTTCAGCGTTTCGAGGTCTGAATATTAGACTGTCTTGATTGTGAATCATCTCAGCCGATTATGTGGGCTGATAACTAGTCAAAGTATTTCTCCATCTTTTTAGGCCTCACCCACAGACAGCTTTTAGCTGTCTGCTATCAAAGAACTATTGTGTACATTACCAATACCAACAGTTTGCTTTGGATGATTCCATGGTTTATCATTGGTAATTTTCTTGTCAATCTCTTTTGCTTTCCTTCTTATTTAGTGAATTTCCTTCTTCTTGTGTTTGTTCCCCTGCTGGAGCATAGCTTCTCTACTTTCTTCTAATTGTAAGGCTTGTATCCTTCCACTGCTTACATTCAGGGTGCTATTTTTTTAATTTTCATTGATCACTCCTTGAGGTTGCGTGTGTTGTTTTGCTTTCCCCCTAATGGGGTGCTTTCCTCATCACAGCTCTGCCTTCCACTGCACTCTTCAGGTTGCTTGACCAGCTCCCAACTCCACTGTTTCTTCCTCTTCAAACCACCCACCTTCAGTTTCTTTGTTGCTCCAACCTCCTCACTTCTCACTACCACTCAGCTGCATTGAGTTGCTCTTATGCTCCCACCTGTGGTCATCTATGCTAGCAATCCCCTCATGCTACACCTCCATTTATTTTTTCATTTTCATTTGCAATCTGCTCAAAGGCTACTTCTTTCTCTAAAAAGCACTTTTATCTAATTTATATGTACATTCTTTAATTTATCTCCTCCAAGATGTGTGTCCCCCATCATGAAGTGTAAGTTATAAGCATTTTAAAAAACTAGGCAGCTTCCACCTACCTCACACATGATGAAGGGTAAATGTTAAATGACGGTTGCCTCTATAAATTCTCACTATCAAAAGCGATTTACAATAATATTTTTTTGATGAAAACATGAAAAACTGGTTACGTTAAAAAACGTGAGATTTCATACTGCATCGTAAAAGCATGAAGAAGTGTTTGAAACATGGAAATGTGAAAACATAACCAAAAAGAGACAAACAATGACTATTTACCTATGCATGAAATCACATGTTTGAGAAATTAAACCTAATTAACATAGAAAGTATGGTGACAATAACTTCTAAAAAGTGTCAAAATGAAATAATGTCTGCATAATAAAGCACCTGAAATTATTAAAATGATTAATTTAGAAATAGTCGATAGTAGGTAAACCTGAAGCTTATTCTAACACTATGCGATAAAAATTTGAACTTCAGAATGATATGTTAATATTTGCTTTGAAAATGATAAACATGCAAATGATTTTTTAGTAGTGCCTAATATTGACATATAGCCTTTAAAAAAGAATAATGATTGAATTAAGTAAGAAATTCGAAATACTTATATTATTGTGTGTTTTGTATTAATCATAACAAGGTAATTATTTAGCGAAATTTAATTTAGGCCTCAAATGCTTTTCGCTTTTTCCTGCTCAAATGTCACAATCTAGCTGAAGTGGTCACTTTAGACGATGTGGGAACTTTTAGTGAAGTTTGTATTCTGAATTTTACAATGTACTCACTTTTGATATAGCAACACATCGGACAGAAATGTATCAATACTATTGCAGACCCAGAGAGAGCACCTGGGAATGGACAAACTGTGAGGAAAATGAAGTTTCTTACTTCAGAGGAAGGGATGGGAATGAAATATAATTGGAATTTAATGAATTTGCAAATGGATTACTTAATGCTTCCAGGCTTTTTAGTGAGGCATTGATCACACCATGAGCAGCCCATGGTGAACAACCAATGGAAATCATATGAGCTAATGGAAAATATACTTTGTGGGCATATACTGTAAACCTTTGGAAATATATTTGCCCCTTGGAGGAGGAGTTGGGGCTGGCTATCATTTTTCATTTTTCCCCGCCTGGCATGCTATTGGACAGACCATTGATTTTTTCTTAATGCCAAACCCTTGAACTGAACTTTCCTGACTGTTTAGGAACCCTCACTTTGCTGGCTGGTAAAGCTGAGCAGGGAATACCCTTTAGGCTGAAGGGTTAACTGACTTATTTCTGTGGCACGTTGTGCTTTAGTACTGACTTATTCTGATCTCTATCGAAGACGGACAATATCTCAATCACATTTGGTTTGTATAATCTAAACACTGAGTCTCGATTTTTCTCATGTTTTTCTCTCTTTCTAGGCAGCCAGTAAATGTTCTTAGTGAATCTGTGTTATATTGCGTGGCTATTTGTACTAAATAACTGCTATTAAATCTGATTATGGAATCTGATTTCATGTTCTGACCATTCAAATTGAGGCTTTAGATAAATGTTTTCCATGAACAATCATTATCGTATATGTGTCATTTTTGGGGTAAAATAATTTTTCTCTCAAGGTATGTGCATTAATGCAAGTGTATTGGTGATGAAATAGGCATGAATTTGGAATTTCTTTATTCCAGGTCCTTTTAAGGATATTGCTTGATGTTCTCCAAATATTCAAGTCCCGTGTTCAACAAAAGGTTCCATTGGAGGACCATAGGTTGAGGTGACATATTTTTGGGCATGTTGGTGTTGATGGTTTGAAGTGTTATAATGAGATGAAAACTTGGTAATCTGTCCACTGCATCATGCACATCTGTTCCAACCAATCACTAAAAGCAACAAGCATTAAGCTACACACCCATGGGAAATATCCTGAACAATGACTCCGGAACAACGAGTTCCGGAGTCACGCAAGTCAAATATCGATTTGCCCGAACAACGACTCAGCCTTAACCACGCATGTGCATGGTTAAGGCTGAGTCAGACTAGTGTTCAGGCAGGGCGGAGTTTGGAGGAGCGTCGCAGAGGAACAGGTAAGAGGGGTTAATTTCCAGGGGGTGTAGGGTTAGATATTAGAGGTTTGGGTTTAGTTTTTAGGGGTATGAGTGTTCGTATTTATTTATACGGTGGGGGAATTCGTTTATAAAGTGTAGAGAACGATTTTCGGAGGTGTGGGTGATCACAATTATTTTAACGGAGGGGGAAATTACTTTTATGGGGGTAGAGTTTATTTATTAAGGGGTGTGAGTGACTGTGTATGTTTTTAGGATGCGTGGGTAAACGTTTATATAATTAAAGTGGGGGAATTAGTTATTAGAGTTTGTGGGTGATCGTGTATTATATTAGAGTAGGTGAATTCGTTTACAGAGGGACGGGGGCTCGGGGTTAGTATACAGGGGTTGGGGGTTCGTTTTTAGGGTTTGGAGGTTAGTTTTTAGGGGGTGTGGGTGAACGTGTTTGTTTTAAGGGTGTATAGGAAATGGTGATTAATTTTAGGGTGGGGGAATTAATTTAGTGTGTGTGGGTGATCGTGCTAATTTTTAGGGTGCGGGAATTAGTTTATAAGAGGTGGGGGTCCGGGGGACTAGTAGGAAAGCATTTTTTTTAACATGCATTCATTTACAACGAAAAATTGTTTTAAAGGAATACGTGGTAAAATAAATCATGGTTTAGATGAGGTCGTGGTTGTGACCTCGTTGTTAGGAAAGTCGTGGTTTGGGAAGTCGTAGTTCCAACATAAAACCCACAACCATATATTCCCTGCTCAACACAATTCATCACAGCCCTCTCTACAATGATATAATAAACTACTCTAAAAGTATTTTTTGATAATTCCAAGTGGAGAATTCTCACAGCACATCACCCCATACTGACCATTATGTTATTGTCCTTTTTTTATTTATGAAGCCAGTGGCTTTTCTCCTCAACCATCCCAACATCAAGGAGCCTTCAGGTGTTTTTTCTTCATACTTCATATCCCTATATACCTTTTTAACATACCTCTTATTCCAGCCTGATGTGGGTGATGGCGACCTAGAAGTGTACCTGCACGCCCCTTCATTTATTGTCCTGCTCATCTGCTGGCCTCCCTCAACTCACTTCTTTAGCCTGAGCACGTGTAGAATCATTCATGATGCAGCTCTATTGGAATATTCCCACACTGGTGTGTATTTAATCCTTGTGTAAATGGGGAATAAACTTGCATGGAATTTTTAATCCTCATATTAAACTCCCTAGAACTTTGACAGGATCCAATGAGTATGCCTGCCTGTGTGTGCTGATTCTCTTGATATTGTGCTGTGTACTGGTGTAGTGTCGGTGTATAACTACCAGCTCCTCTTCCATCTGTCAGCCTCTCCCACTGTAAGTTATGTATGGTTAGTTGCTTTCATGTCTCCTATTGTCTACCCCTCCAATACTAATGTAGTGTTGTCCACTGTTAGAAATGGAGCTTCTGGTTGGCTAGGGTATGCACCTAAGCCAGGCAGAACCCACCACTCTAGTCAGGGCAAGTAAATTACACACCAAAGATAACATAAGCACCCCCTGGTAGCTTGGCTGAGAGCAGTCAGGATTACCCCCAGAGGCAATGTGTAAAGTGTTTGCGCAAGACATTTACACCAGTAACCCAATGAATACACCACAAGAGAGACTCCACACAGAATTATATAAAAATGTATAGTATATTGTACATAAAAGATAGACCATAGGAGACATAAATCATAAATACTGTGTCTATCATGTAATCCCTGGTTATCCTGCTAATGCAAAGCAAAACAACTTGTATCATAAGATCAGTGCATTATTAAAGCATGGAATGCAGTTGATTAGGAAGTAAAGACACATGAATCAGGACATGAATGTAAGTATTGTAACTTGATTTGGAGGTAAATAACACAAGTCATCAGATATCACAAATGGTACCCACATCACCAGATGTACCTTAGTGCCAATCACCTCACAAAGGTCCAGGAACCCTTGCCCTCCTATCAGCAGGGTTACAGTCGACCTGGGAGCCTGTATGAAAAGGTGGGATGTAGGATGAGAGCAGAGCACAGGACACCTGTGCGCCCACTACATGTAATATGGTAATGTGAGGAGCACTGTATGGCACTGCTGGGATGACTCAGGTCTGATTCATGTAGGCAAAAGAAACACAAATGAATGGTAAGTTAAGTCATGAGGCGAGGCATTGTTGCCAGAGAACCCATTGTTGGTAAGAACACAGTGTACCCCGGGCTAGCTGTGCTAGCAAATGTGCAACCAAAGATTATCTTCCTTCAGATATGGGGCAGAGTAAACACTCCACACACGCTTGGTGCCACAAGACAAATATAGTTCTCACCATGCACTAATTTGTCCAAAGTAGGGAAAATAAAGTGCTTATCACACTTTGGTGTAGGAAGTCCCAAACACACACTAGAAAGTTTACTGAGATCCTCCTGAACCCCTAACGCGCCCCTCACTAGAACAGGGGAATAGAGGGCAAACCTGCAAGCCCCTGGAGAGCACTGGAAAGCACAAAAGCAGCAAGGCAACAGGCAGCAGGCCAGTGCACAGAAACAGGTCACAGAGTGGCAGTCCCTCCTGTAGCTCAGCGCACAGCAAGCAGCAGACCAACACAACAAAGCAGTTAGTAAAGGGGAAGTCCCTCCTGGTAGCACAGCAGTTCCTTCTGGCAATGTGCAGAATGTAGAGCCAGCAGCATCTGGTTACAAGTCTAACGCATGGTCCAAAATAATAGGGTCAGAGCCCCTGTACTCATAGTCCAAATGAATTGATGTAGAGGTGACTTCAAAAGAAATCTTAGATGTGCACAACACCCTCTTTCAGTCACTGCCCTGCCTCCAGACAACAGTAGGGGGTAAATGAGCCCTTTGTGGGAGGGCAGGACATAGCCTATACAAGTGCAAGTGCGCCCGCCTCCCTCTCTCCCGGACAAAAGACCATCATAATGCAGATGAGTGCTAACGTCTCTCCTGTCACACCTATTCCTTCCTGTGTTGTGGCTGTCTGGAAAGTATACACAAAGTGTAACTGCCAATCTGCCCTAGATGTGGATTGGAGTCAGGCTGAATAGCAGTAGAGTTATAAGCACAGAGAAATGCCCACTTTCTAAAAGTGTAATTTCTAAAATAGTAATGCAAAATCCACCTACATCAGTAAGCAGGATTTATCTCCACCATTGCAAACATATCAAACATGGCAATGCTACTCATTTTAGATCAGGAGTTACCACTTAAATGTATATGAGGGAATTCCTAATGCTATCAAGAGAGGAGTAGGCCTCACAGTGTTGAGAAACCAAATGGGCTGTTTTCCACTAGCAGGACAAGCCACACAATAAAGGCACATGTCCTACCTTTTAACTACACAGCACCCTGCCCATATGGCTACCTAGGGCCTATATTAGGGGTGATCTATATGTAGGAAAAGGGCAGTTTAATACTTGGAGTAAAGGCCAACTCAATGTGGCAGCAAACTGCGTACACAGGATCTGCATTGGCAGACCTGGAACAGTTTTGAAAGGCTACTACTGTGGGGGAGCATTTAGCGCTGCAGGCCCACTAGTAGCATTTATGTTACGGGCCATGATTATATTGGATACCACAGTACAAGGGACTTACAAGTACATTAAATATGCCAAACAGGTGTAAACCAGTCATCCCATGTTTAAAGGAGAGAGCACATGCACTTAAGCACCGATTAGCAGTGGTAATGTGTCCAGAGTCCAAAATCCAACAAAAAGAGGGCTAGAAAAATACAAGGAAGATGGCCTAAGTTTTTGTGCTAACCCTGCAAAAAAGGCCAGGGCCAACTTCCCCCTGTTTACATTTCAGTCAGAGTGACTAGACAAAGTGTTCTCTATTCTATGGCACTAAGAAGCTTCATCATCCTTCAACATCAAATACCGAGCACATCCAAAATTATGTCTGAGCACTGAAATTCCATTCTGATCTTTCACACTTCAAGGACATTTATACCCAAAGACTGTTACAGGGGAAAGGAGAAAAAAATATGATGCAGCAACCATTGTGAATTATCGAACAAAGGCAAGATATATTTCCTTAGTCAATGCATGGGAGCTCAAAATTAAACTGTGCGAAAAGCTCTCTGTTCAACATCTATATATTCCTTTTTATATTATAGTGTGCAGTTCCAAATCCACATTTTAGAGGTCAAGAGGTAGGGAATGAGATAGCATCAACAAATGTTTAGACCTCACACACCTTTAGATAAAATGCCTGAATTGTGCAAAAAGAGTGACCTTGTACTGGGAGATGAGTGTGAATGTGAGGGAGTTTGGAGTAATTTCCTGGCAACTAGCATACAAACTTGGGGCATCTGCAGCCACATAACAGAAAAGAAGAATAACAGAATCATGGACTCTCCAAATCAATGTCATGATCAAGGGAATCGACATAAAGCTATCCATGGTGAGGAAAATTCATCTAATTAAACAAAACTACTGTTGGTATAGCTGACAGATACTCTACTATTGACACTTGTTCCTTACAGAGTCATTGTTAGAAATTGGGTTACTGGTTGACAGGGTTGTGAGCCCTGCTGAAGTAGCAACCTTAATCCTAGTCAGGGTAAGGCAAAAGCAAATCCCCAAATTAACATGTGCTCACTCCCTGGTAGCTTGGCACAGAGCAGTCAGGCTTATCTCAGAGACAATGTATAAAGTATTTGGGCATCCCATCAGACAGTAAAACAGTGAAAAAACCACAAAAATTATCCCACTTAATTAAATAAATAGACAAGACAAAAATGACATAAATCCAATCAGTAGAAATGAAGTTATGAATTTTGAAAAAATAAATTGCCAAATAGAGCCTAAATGCATAAATCGCCAGCTGCAGCTATCTGGTCATGCTTGACCTGGTTAAAGTCAAAAGTTCAGACCGACCATAATAGAGTGTGTATCGGATACAGAGCCTAGATTAGTACCACTGACGGTTTACCTTCTCAAGTTTTGTGCCAAGAGTCCCATTCGAGTTGAAGAAGATAGAGCAGAGCAAAGAGAGCATCACTGGAGAATGAAGGCATGTTGCAAAAATCAGACTCGGTTTCGTGGAAAGGCAGGCTGGTGCTATGCACTGGCATTTCCCCATGAGTGGTTGAAGCTGCTGTGCGAAGAGACAAGCTGGCGGCATCTTGTGGTGATTTGCATTGCAGGAGGCACGGTTCCGATGATAACAGGCCCGTTCACTGTCACAAAGAGCCCAAACGCTGAGCTATACCAAGGGTCCAGAACCTGAGGGGCACCTCTTTCGGGGTCAGGCATCCATAAAAGATGGGTCCAGGAGCTGTGGGGAGCCTCTTCTGTCCCTGAGGCTCAGATCAGACTAGCCCTTTGAGTCACTCTGGCTCCTGGTTTCAAATTTGGTTGCGGTCCAGTTCTTTTTTTCCCAGGAAAGAGGGTAGCAGGCACAGGAAGACATCAGCCCCTTCAGAGAAACAGTCCAGAAGAGTAGCAGTCCTTTCAATAGCACAACAGTCCTTCTTTCTGGCAGAGTATCCACAGGTCCATAAATGTCCTTAAGTCGTGGTGTCTGAGTTTCATCTTTTTTACACTGGTGCTATGGTTCTTGAAGAAGGGAGAGACTTCTAGACAGTGTATTTGAAATGCATGGTACTCCTGATCTATCTTGCCCTGGCTCCAAGCTGGCTGAAGTGAAAATACAGGGTTGTTAAGCCCCTTGTGTAGAGTCAGGATACAGCCTATTCAAGTGAGGTTGGGCCTAGTTCCTCTCTCCCTTCCTGCCAGAGATGGCCTATCCAGTCACACCGAAGCTCTCATTATGTGTGCCTATCTAGGAGGAATACACAAAGCCCAGGTGTCACTTACGCCCAGACATGTGACCAGAAACATGCTGCAGGCACCAAATGGCTAAGGCAAGACAATTCCAACCTTTTAAAAGTGGTATTTTCAGAATTGCAACATAAAATTGGACTTCACCATCAGTAGGAAATTTAAATTGTGATTCCAGAAACACCAATGTTGAAGAGGTTATCTCTTCCCGTTTGGGAATTATATTTATAGCATGTAATAAGGCAACTCTAATGTTCTCCTATGGGAGGAATAGGCCTTGCAATAGTGAAAAAAAGTAATTTAAGAGTTTCCACTACCAGGACATGTAAAACGTAAAAGTACATGTCCCACTTTTAACATACACTGCACCCTGCCCTCTGGGCTGTCCAGGGCCTACCCTAAGGGTAATGTATATGTATAAAACAGAAGGATTGGGCCTGGCAAAAGGTATATTTTATCAAAAACAAAAATATGAGTGCTGAAACCTTTCAACCACTCACCCCCAGTCAAGAAATCTGTGTTAAATCCATTGTTCTTTTGCTCGCTATGCCACCCCATTTTGGACCCAGTCATAGGCAAATCAGTCTTGACCGTGCTCTTCATGAGAACAGTCAAGCCCAAACTGCCAGTCCAGGTCCTTTCTGGACCAGAAAGCAGACATCCTTGGACTGGTTTCGGGGTATTACCCCTCATCAGCCACTCTAACTTGAATCCAGTGGTACAGTGAGCAAGGAACCCACGTCTTGGCATTCACTTGGCCACTATGTGTGAACATAGCAAACAAAACAAGATGATGTACAGAGTGCTGAAACCTTTGAACCACTCACCCCCAGTCAAGAGATCTGGGTTGAATCCATTGTTCTTGGATTCAACCCAGATGTTCAGCAATCCATCCATCATCCTTTTGTGTTGCCACGGATGCCCTAAGTGAGGAGGGTATGCCCAGATGTGGGTCCCATGCTCTCTGTGCCACTGGGTTCAAGATAGGAAAAACAAGGAGAAATCAAGATGTTTCTTCTTGTTACGTCAGCCTCAGGTAGGCACACCTTTTTGGCACATACCCATGTTTATAAGTATTTGTAAATATAGGTTTGCATCAAAATACATGACTGGATGCACAGGAATGCCCATGCACCGGTCATGCAATGCCTGCCTGACACAAGGCAGTGCTAGGCGCTGTGCTGCTTTACTTTCTTTTTTTTCCAAAGCAACTCAAAACCACACATCTCAGGAATTCCATGGCTTTGTAAATCCCAAAATAAATGTTGCATCTGGGCTGTGTCAAAAAAGTGATGTAATCCTGACTCAAAATCTTTATCTGGGCACTGATTCTGTCACTTTATGTTTCACAAATATGGGAATTCAAATCCAATGCCTTAGTTAAAAAAGAGAAATTAAAGCTAATTTGTCAAATGTGTCAAGACTTAGTGATAGGAAACATACAGTGTGATTTGCAACATTGTATTTGTAAATAACTGATTTGTAAATGCTTTCTTATCTAGAAAAGTATTTTTACATCAAATCGTTTTACAATGACATGTTTTGTTTTGAAGATTCTCCATGGTAGGAACTAGGAGCATTTAGACATCAAATGCCACTGTACCTTATTCAAACATAATATATGCAACTTGTCAACAGACATAACCATAGATTATGTAATGTACGTTTGAGTTGTTCAGTACAACATACATACATACATACATGCATACATACATACATGCATACGTATATATACATACAAACATACCTACACACATGTGGGAAAACATGAGTGGCAACTAGTGCACTATACGATGGTATTTTTAGGTCAAAGGACATTCATCTATCCACAGACATGAATGCAAAGTTTCATTGCATAGTGTTTCTCTGTGGCTAGATTATCCTTTCATGCTGTCCATGATACAGTATAAGTGGGACATATATTGGTTACTTTTAGCACTAACTCAAAGTAAGAGTAAGTAAGAGTTGGGTATAGGATGTTTCTGACAGCACAGTGGACTACTGCATTCACTGCAGGAGTCAATGTTTGACCTCTTGGTCAAAGTCTCAAATGCAAGTATGTCTGCTCTGTCTTTAAACCTTCTGTGGTTGAAACGAGTAAAAATAGAAATGGCTAAAAATAAACCTCAGTTGTTCAGCATGGAGAACATTCACACATACACCCATTACATCCTTGTCAAAAGTGAAAAGGTGCCTTTTAAAATGGAATCTTTTCTGAAAATATAAAGAATAAAAAATAATTAAGAAGGAAAGCAATGCAGTTCTGAAATGTGCCTAAGAGTCTGCGTTTAGGCATAGGTTACCCTTAATATCAGGTGATTTTCAAGGTGTTGTAGAAAATGTGCACTTTTGTTTTGTCAGAAACATAATTAAATTCGAAAATAACAAAATAATTTCTATTATTCTACATCTCCACACTTCTCTCTTATAAATTGGAACTCACTTGTATGGGTGGACTTCGCACCTCCAGCAAAAAAAAGTTCCCAAAATGAGGAATGAAAACTACAAGGCTTTTTCATTTGAATGTTAATCACTCTGAGTAGATAAGGCACCAAGGGAAACCTCCCAACTCCAGATATTTCAGAAAACTAGACAAAAGAGTGAGTCCAGAGTGATTTGCATGCATGAATGAGAATAGTTTTTTTCTGTTTTAACCTGAAAAGCACAGCAAACTTCAACCTTCTGCTGAAAGCAAGAAAAGGTTTCAGAATCTGTGGGGAATGAAAAAAGTCATACCACCCAGTGTTCCGACATTTCACCTAATAAAAACATTACTGCACTTGTGTGGTTTAGTATATAATTATACAACAACAACTGGTCAAACGTTGGACTAGTTGAAGTGAATCTAGTATCAGTGTGATCTTCATAAGTTTATAGATTTGGTCCATTTCTATGGCTACACCCAGTCGATCCACACACTTGAGGGAAGTTTATGAATGCAGAATGGTAAAAGTTTCACAATTGTTTGAAAATACCCAAGATTTTGGTCACATAAATATTGAGAAATGTGAATTTTTTTACCCATACTTTCACTTCAGCACAACATCTGGGAAACAAATTTGCCCTGATCCAAGCAAGCCACACCACTGTGGATTCCCCTCGGTCACTAGTTTTCACATAAATGACAAAGGTTGGTAGGGTTTACCGGGTAATGGTCAATCCCGAGCGAAATCTTTCAAGTATCCCCCATGGAAAGAAAAAGGAAATTAGTTTTTTTAAATCATATTTTTTTATGTTTCCAGGCATTTTGCTTCAGAAAGTGTACTGGGTTGCACACAAGCTACACCACCCATGATTTCCCTGGGTTTCTAAGAAATGCTTAGGGTTGAAAGCTTCCTTAATTCTGGCAGACTGTGGACCAAACTTTTTCAGTGCCAAAATGTTGTGGTTTTAGGCATACCTTTAGGCATACTTTAGGCATACTTATAGGCTTTAGATTTGCCCATTGGGGCGGTAAAAGTTATGTAACCAATACTGCTAAATTATGGAACTCCCTCCCTTTTGAGTTGAAAAACTCAGAGTCCCTTTTATATTGCAGAAAAGTATTGAAAATGTGGCTCTTCTAACCCAGATGCCACATTGTATCTAGCCTGTTTCACTGGCTGCCCTCTCTCATTGCAGCGCCAAGACACGTTTGGGTATACAAGCGCATTATAAAACTTTATAA
This sequence comes from Triturus cristatus, assembly GCF_964204655.1. NCBI lineage: Eukaryota > Metazoa > Chordata > Amphibia > Caudata > Salamandridae > Triturus > Triturus cristatus. The sequence goes on from NC_140592.1 coordinate 1,075,616,729, forward strand.
CATAACATATTTCTGCTATTTTAATGGCTTTCTGGATAAGAAAACATGCTGGGACCCAAACAATCCACACCTTTCTGGATTCCCAAGAAGAGTTTATGAATTTCCAATACACCTTGGGACTGTAAAACAACCCCTAGTGCCTAGTGCTCTTTCTGACCCTCCTAAGAAGGAAAGATTTATTTTATTTTATATTTTTTTATTTGAATAGTTTATCATGTCCATACATAAATACTTACATAAAAGCATAGAAAAACATTGGAAACATAATACATGATTCTTATACACAATCCACCAAATATGTTTAATAAAAAATCCCATCTAATATAATTCATTTTTCTCATTTCACATAAAGAGAAACCTTTTAGCCCAAAATCTCCCATAACTTTAAAGATTTCCTATACGAACCAGATCTTAAAGCGTATCTTTTTTCCCGACTCCCTAACCCTTTTGAGTTTACCCTGTAGGTGTTAAAAAGTTGGAACGTCATTCGGCCGCCACCTTTGTAGTATTAAAGATCTAGTTAATAAGAACACAATGTATGAACGTTTTTTTTGCAGCAGGTCAGCTTTTAGATCAGGTGAGTATCCAAAACTGCTGTCTGAGCATCCAGCATTTGTTGTATTATCAATTATCAGTACAATACAGATTAATTTCATCCCGAAACTTACTTAACCTTGGGCAGCCCCATATAGTGTGTGCCATATTACCCCTCCTTCCATATTACAACGAAAACAATTTGCTGATCTGCGGATTTATTTTATGGAGAAAATTGGGGGTTCTATCATGAGCCAATTAGTATAATATTGCATATGTCGTAGATTGACCCCTTTCAATACAGAGAAATTTACATCATCCCAAGCTGCGACAGATATCTGGAGGCCTTCTTTCAACTGTCAATTTTTGGGGGCTTTCCCATGAAGTTTATCCACCCCGAAACTTTGTCGGAGTGAAACACAGCTACTAATTGTCTTGTGGGTTTTAGATCCTATCGGCTCCTCAACAAGTTTCATAGATGCATGTGTAAGGGATTTAATTCCAATAAAAATGCCTAATTTAATATAGGACCATTGCATTATTTATTTTCAGTATCTTATACTGGGCTCTATTTCCTTTCAGTGTTTTCAATCCCCCTCAAAAAAGTCCCATATTTTTCATTGACCATTGCTCATCCATTTAGACATTGCATTCCTATCTATCAAAGGATCCTCTACTATGTATATATCTGATAGTTTGTTACTCCATTAATTATGAGAATCTCATAGTGCCGCAACAGTTGCTGATTATGTTTAATGTTCCACTGTAGTGTCTTATATCTGACTTTTTTGGAGGATTTTGTTAAATGCTTAAAATCAATAATATCATATTCTAGATAGATTAGATCTAAAAAAGTTATCATATCTATTAATATTTAATGACTTATTTGATCTATATGTGGTGTGTATAAAGTTCGCAAAATAATATTCTTTCAGATTAAGGAGGCCTAAATCTCCTTCGTTTACTGGTCTATAAAGTGCATCCAAAGTTAATCTAGAAGATTTGTTTGCCTATAAAAAAAGTAGAAAACGTGTCATTTGTATTGCATTACGGATGGCTAAGAATAAAAAGTTGCATGGAGGTAAAATCGACAAACAGATCCGTGCAGTCCGACCCAGTATAGAAAGAGGCAAATAATTCCATTTTGAAAACAACCCTTTTATCTTATTAATTGGAGGGACATAGGTGAAAACTTACAGGACATTTACATTTTTGGAGACGTATCTACCAAGGTACCTCTTAGGTCTAGTATTAACCAGTGAGCCAGGTTCTGTTAATAAAGTGTTAGATGTCATATTGCAAAGCAGGATCTCTGTCTTTAATTTATTAATTTGATACCCTCAAATAGCTGGTATTCCTGGAAGATTCTAAATATATTTTTTTGCACATCTAAGTTGGGTCTAAGAAACAAAGCTATAGCATCAGCATAGAGCTTAACGTTTTTCATTCCTGGAATTGGAGATTTTGAATTGCAATCTGACCGAATGGCTATGACTAGCGGCTCTATGAAAAGAGCAAAAAGTAGTGGCGACAGAGGACAACCTTGTCTTGTTCCTCTGTTAACTTTACAAATGCCAATCTTGCTAAAATTAATAATGATTTGTGCCACAGCCCCTTTATAAAACCCAGATATCATATTAATAAATTCATCAGGAAATTCAAACTCAATCAAGATATAAAAATTGCTCTTCCAGCAGTCCAAATCGAAAGCCTTCTCAGCATCTAATAACATAATCTATGCCAGAATTTTGTTTGAACTGAAATAATCTATAGCTTTGACAAAAAAATTGGTATTAAAAGATAATTGTCTCCTTGACACGAATCCGCACTGGTCTAAATTATAACTGACCCCATGCATTTATTCATTCTGTTTGCCAATAATTTGGGTATAATTTTAAAATCAGTATTTAAGATGCTTAGAGGCCTACAAGAATTAATGTCACCTACAGTCCGTCACAAAGAACACGTTAAATGGAAGGTGATCTAAAGGCCAATGATGCAGAAAGTCAGGCAGAGATAAAAGTACGAGCATGGTCAATCCTATCTCAGAAAGTAATGGAACTCATTGCCTTTATTATGCCCTTTAGCAAGGGACTGTGGCATATGTTGCAATTGGTGCAGGTGAAAAAACCCTTAGGAGTCCTGGGTAACCAACTGTTCATATGTGGTCTGTGCATCATGATATGTCGCGGGCAGAGGGACTCCCTCAATGTACGCCCTCCTCTGTATACTATAGTGGGGTTCCTATTGATGAAAGGTAGGTATGCCTAATAGGTGGTGCCAGTGTTTCCTAAAGGCTCTGAAAATCCTATCGCTATGTGCAGTATACTTTATAAAAAATGCCACTTTCTCCCTGTGTTGTCCCTTTACATGTTTCTTGCGTGTTGTGACAGATGTATTGTCCCTAAAGATATCAGTCCTAGGGAGACTGAGAACCCTTTGTTCGGCCGTATCCAAAACGTTGTGGTCATAACCCCGATGGTGGAAGCGCTGCTTAATATTGGAGATGTTCTCCTTAAACTTGTTCTCCTCACTGCAGATGTGTCTTTTCCGTACCATTTTTCCGTAGGGGATAGTGGTGATAACGGAACTGGCATGAGCACTAGATGCGTGCAGAAGGCTGTTACACGCCATCTCCTTCCTGTGCACCACCCCCTCCCAGACATAAAAATGAATGTCTAGGAAGTTGATATGGTCTTTGTGATGGTGCATAGTGAGTTGGACATTGTAGGGATCATCATTCAAATGTGCCAAATATTCCACCAATTGGCTGTTGGATCCTGACCAGAGGCAAACGATGTCATCCATGTACCTCCCCAGAAAATGATGTGCTTGGTCCAGGGGGAGGCACACTTTCCCCAGGCATGCTCCCTCTCATACCAGCCCATAAAGAGTCAGGCATAAGAGGGAGCAAATCGGGAAGCCATTGCAGTTTCCTGCAGCTGATGATACCATTTCTCATCATGTTTGAAGACATTTTTGTTTAGCATGAGATCAATCATATCCATGATCATGGTGTTGAAAGCATAGTGATCTGCCCCCTTCCTTGTCCAAATAGTGCCAACAGCCATCATGCCAAAGTTCTTTAGAATACACAAATACAATCCTACTACATCAAGGGTAACAAATTGTGGCTCCTCTGACCATGGGAACCCCTCAAATTTCACCAGGATATCTTTACTATCTTTAAGATAAAATGGTAGGTTGGTGACGTGTTTCTGCAGGGTCAGGTCCACAAATTCGGATGCCTTTATGTGGGTGAGTCCACCCCGGAGATAATGGGCCTGCCAGGTGGAAAGTTCCCTCCTTTATATACTTTGGGCAGTATATATATACATGGAAATCTGGCATGCTCTACATGCACGTATCTAAACTCATCATCAGTCAGCAGGCATTCATCCCTTCACTCAGTTAGTCTTGTATTAATAATGACTGTTAATTTCGAGATGGGGTTATGATTGATTGGTTCAGAGCACTGGTGTCATCCAATTAGCGGGAGATCTCACCCATGTAACCATTTATATCCATCCCTACAACGTTCCCGCCCATGTCCGCCTCCGTTATGACAATAGTTTTGTCACTTTATAACCTGCTAAGGGCCTCCCTTTCCCTTCTGGATAGACTAAAGGGATGGCGGGGTACATGTTTGGTGGGGATCTCAAGCAGGCATAATTCCTGTGTTATTTTATCACCAATGCATCAATATCGGGTTAATAGCCACTATGTGGGGACAAATCCAGATTTACATCTGAGGGCAGTATCATGGTTGAGGCTTTCACTTATATCTAAATCATCCAGAATTAAAGGCTTGTCAGCTGTCTAATCATTCTCAGTAGAAAGTAATGTTTGAACCTCATGTATTTCACCAATGGTTCTATGTACTGAGGGTGTAACAGACACATTTACGACAGGTTTTGGTAACTGCTGTGAAAAGAGCACCTTTAATTTAAGTGCACATAGAAACTTGTACAGCTCGATGAGAACCTCTGCCGGGTCCCCTAAATGTGCAGGACAAAACCCCAGGCCTTTTTTCAAAACATTCCTTTCATGTTCATCAAGTTCTCTGCCTGATAAGTTATTGATCTGTAATTCCATCTGCATGGGTGCACTTCCGGTCAAACTAGTGGTACTGCCCATGGTGCTCACTCCTGTCTGGGTTGTGTTGGTGACAGCAAGGGCTGCAATCCCTAGGTCTTTTTTGAGCGAAGTAGCATAGAGTGACTGTCTATATTTCCTTTGCCTCCTTGACTTCCGGCCTCTCCTTGACTTTTGGGCCCTTTTTGTGTTGTCTGTCGCTCCAAATTCTTCTGGAAATTGGGGCACAACTCATGCAGACGACTTATTCCCCACTCCCGGGCCCCATTCTCCCTAAGAAGGAAAGATTAAAGGTAAACACATCAATCTGTTCCCCTGGGGAAGAAAGACTCTTTGGGCACAAAGGGTGAGGTTACAGACTAATTCAAGAATGAGCCACCCACACCCAATTCTGTGCTTTTCAAGAATACAGTGATTGCATTGCAGTGGGCTTTCTGCCCTACTCCCATCCATGATGGCAGACTGCAAATAAATCCTTCAATTTGCTCCAGGAGGAGGGGGTGGCCTGAGGCCATGCCCTGACAGATCTCAGACTTAAAAAATAATCATAATAACTCTATTACTTTTCTAGTGCTGACAGTCCTGGTATCTAGTGCTTACTGTCCCTTGTTAAGGGCAGATGTAAGGTAAATTCCCCTAGTCTGCCCCTCAGGGGAGGCATAAAGATTGTTTAGCATGTGGGGTGGAGGCAGCCCCCTGGTAATAGGATGAATTGACCTCAACCCTTCTTTTTAAGAAAGGAAAGCCTATTGTAGGTGTAGTGTCTTGTGAGATTTCATCACTAAACCCTTTTGACCCCCAACAGACTCCATAGAGCTGTGAAGTAGGTGTCAAAGCGCAATGCCATGAAAGCTTGTTTTAGAATGTTGGGTTTGCAATTACATGCAGCAGAATAAAAACCTGTAATACTAAGCTCTGTGTGTGGCGTAGTCATTGGCAAGTACCCAGGGGGGGGGGAGGGCACTACAGTAGGTGCCTAGCTGGCTTACTGTTCCCATGGAATGAACGGACTGGAGTTAATCTAAAATTACACTCTGCAGCGTATCCAAAAAGATAGTAAGGGCTCCTAGTAAGAGGGGGCAATTGGGCATGCCTTGGAGCAACCAACCCCAAAGAAACCATCCCTGATGGGTAGTCTGTGGATTGCTACACAAGGACCACACTCTTATGGTGATCCCTGAGTATAATTTCATTAGCAGGAGGTTCCACTGGGAAGGGAAAATTCTCTTCTTTCATACTATAGGTTTCATATTCATATTGGTGCTTGAGTGTAGGCTGGGCTCCTGAGCACCACTTACTCTATAGCACCTGCACCCTAAAGGCTGCTTGACTTTCAGTTTTACGAATGGTGACGTTAGCCCACATGGCATACAGCACCTCACTCTTGGGCTTTAATGGAAACTTTTACCTTGCAGCTTGAGTAGGCGATCATAAAAGGGAATTTCCATGGAGTGAGTTCCATAGGGATTTCCTATCCTTCATGATCAAGGAGGTAGAGCGTAGGACGTGAAATCACATCCTCCAAATATAAGGGATTACAGCAAATATCTGAGGGCACTTACTGGATTTTCAGCCAGTCTAAGAATTAGAGAAAATTAAATTAGACAACGCTCGCAAGCTATCTCGATAGAGGCAGAACAGCAATGTCTTACCTTACATTTTGTACATTTTCTTTACAAACTATGAGGCTCAGCCAGCTTCAAAGTGTTTTTTCTGCAACAAGAGTTGCAACAATAGCCCTCACATCCCCAGTGGTGCAGCGGAGGGGGGCCTACGCTTCAGGGGGCACCTCTGGCATGTGCACAGACAGGCCTGAGAGCTCCTGACTGGGGTAGAGCATGGGGGCCCCCTCCATGCACTCTGCAGGGGGTTCCTCACAAGTTTCACTACTGGGCAAACTATCGTTGCACTTACCAAAATGATTCGTCATGGAATTCTAGTGATGAAATACAACAATTATTGCCCCCTGTGTTGATTACCAGTTTCTATTGTGAAGCAGAAAAACCGCTGACCTCGCCTGTTCTAGTAAGTGAGAATTCTGTCGCAATTGCATCACTGCCCAGTTCAATGCCTATGTAGAGGATGGGTTTCCAACTTAGTGATATAACACGTTTTCTACAGCTCTCTCTCCTTTCCTAACTGTTCTGTTTAATATTCTTTTTCAAGAGGCTCGATTCCACCTTCATTTTACAAAGGCCACTGATAAGTTTTCTGAAACAGAATCAATCTGAACCTAAACCTGGCTCTTATCACGCAATTATTTTATTCTACTGAGCCTTTAAAATAGCGGCTAAAAGTTTGGATAATAGCATGTTAAAATTCTCCAGATGCTTAATTTACGGAGACCACAGCGGGTTTATTTCCCAGTAGATATGTATCCTCAGTGCATATTACTTGGCTGAGTCAAATTATTTTCAAATATGAAGATTGCAGTTACTTGATGTCGAGATTTCTTCCCTTGTGAGATTGACATTTGTGCGTGCTTGCAGCAAAAGATTGGTAGTCTCTCTGTGTGAGAATTAAAAAGCACCTGGTATTACAAATGATGCTCCAATTGATGCAGTTCCAATGACCAGGGGTGTCCAAAAGTGGTGTCTAATGTCACTAGTTCTGATTGGTCTAATCATAGAACCATATGCACTACTGATTTAGAGGTCAAATACGACCTCACCATCTACAGCTGATACCTCTATTATTCATTGTTATGCAAATGACAATGTCCTTTGTATGAAAGCATATCTAGCAATTGTTGAAGAAACTGTTTTTAGAGATTTACCTAATATGTAGAATATAAAAAAAAATCTAATTCGAAACTTTTGCTATTTATCAGGTTTAAAGCAAGAGGAGCTCCCAAACAGATATGTAGAGGTTAACTTATGTGAGGTTCCAGCAGATGTTTACTACTAGAACTCTCCACCATCATTGACCTCTCTTGAAGAACATTGGAATAGTATGCGCCGAATGATAATGGGCCACATGGTACATATTAAATTGTCTATTCTCTAACTTTTTCTATTTTTTTTAGTTGAGCCCATGTTTTCTTCCCATGCATTTTTTCAAGAAAGTTCAAAGTCATGTTTTTGTTTTGTTTGGGAACTAAATTACCACTTTTCACTCTTAAGGGCATGGAAATACTAACACCTCAGTGTAATGTGAAGTAATGTACCTTTTGTTTATACTACATGGACCTTTTTTATTAGTCTAAATGTTTTGATGCATTTGATAGCACGTTCAATTTTAATAATCAAAGGTACTTTCAGATTTATTAATCTATTCTGAACAAAACCTATGTTCTATGTTATACGCCGTCCATGTACCAGTTCCCCCCTGGCTGCCCTTGTGCTCAGTGCTGCTTCTGCTTCACGAACTGTGTTCTGTATCAGCCCTTCCCTCTGTTACAATACTGTTGTAATTGCTGTTTTGTTTGTTTGCTGCAATAGTGTTTTTCCAGCCCTTACGTCTGTCTGTCATTATTACTTTACTGTTGTAATTGTTGTCTTTGTTTGTCTGTTATATTGTTGCCTTGTCTGTGCCTGGGTACTCTGTAGCCGTACAGTGGGTGCGCCACCGGCTTTTCAAGGGCCCAGCAAAGGTAAGCCCATCTGTGCCCTTACATGCCTGGACCACACCCAGCCAGAAGCAGAAACTCTGGTTCTCCCACCACCCACAGCTACACCGGAACCAAGCTCATAGCGTTGGACTACCCTGCAACAACAACTGCTGCTGCACCTCTCCACACGCACCAGTGGGACCATTTACTTGCCGCCACAGCCTCTTCTTATGCAACACCAGCGGACCAATTCATGCAAACACTGTCACCACGTCAACCGTGACCGCACCTGACCAACTCCACTGCCTCCTACTCAACCCCCAATTACTCTGCAAACAGGCTACCAAGATCTTTGACACCATCACCTCTCTCACCCCGACGTCTTCTTCCTCACTATGACTTGACTCAAGCCTACATCTGCACCCAACATTGCCAGGGTCAGGCCCTACAGCTACAAGCCAGCACTCTGGGACCGCATCAACAAACACATACATGGGATTGCCATCATCCACAAAGAATCCATCCAAGGCACCACTACCACGGATGACACCACCCTGATCATGGAACACCTCAACTTCCAATTCAGAAAAGACAGCAAAGCCACCATCAGAGGCAGCCTTGCCTATAGACCTCTTGGACCACACCACTGCTTTTGAGACACCATCCCCGAATTCATCGCTCCTCGAACCATTGACACCAAACACTACATCTTCTTTGGTAACCTAAACTTTCTCCTCGACGTTCACAAGAATGTCAAAAGCTCAAAAGCATGAACAGCATTGGCCTCATCCAGATAATCACCAGACCAATACAGATCTAGAGACACATGCTGGACCCTATCTTCACAGTCAGAAACAGAGTTAAGTACAGCCATGCCACCGACCTCACTTGGATAGACCACATAATCGTCCACTTCACCTTCACTGCATCCACAGTGATGCCAACTGACCACCCAGCTCCTAACAGCGAAGCTGGAACAAAGTATTTGAAAGCCAATGGACTAAACCCCTCAATACCTCCCAACCTGATACAGATACCAACCTTGTAAAGGCTATCAAGAACTTCGCCACCTGGAACTCTGACTGCGCTGACAGAGTTACCTCCATCAAACCTACCAAACTCAAGAGATCCACCAAACATGCCAGCTAGTACACTCCAGAAGTGAGAACCGCAAAATGCAAATGCAAGCACTAGAAAGCAGATGGCACACTAGCAAGGAGCCCACCGACCGGACCACCTTCAAGACATCGATTAAACAGTACCATGACTCCTGAAAGAGATGAGAAAGAATGCCGTAGCCATCCACAGTGAAGTCAGAACAAACCACAGCAAAGAACTTTTCAGCATTGTCAAGAAGTTCTAGAACCCTCAGCGACTAAAGACAACACCACAAGAACTCTGCAACACCCTAACAGACTTCTTTGATGACAAGATTTCCACCATCCACAAAAACGTCAAACCCTAGCCTGACGAGGATGACATTCTCAGCCTCCTCGCTCCCTTAGTGGCAACCTTCAGCCACTGGATCACCGCTTGGGATCGGCTCACCATGCAGGGCACAACTTACATCCTACTCCCCGTCCACTCAGGAGCACCCACAGACCCATGTCCCCACCACATGTTCAACCTTGGCAACAAGACCATCAGCAACAAGCTTGCAGCCACCTTCAACACATCCAACACCTCGGCCACCTTTCCAGATGAATGTGAACACTCTGAAGTCAAATCATTCCTCAAGAAACCATCCACCCAACTCGATGAGCTCAAAAAATATTGGCTCATCTCCCTGATTTCCTTCCTCACCAATGTTCTCGAAAAGGCCATCAACCGCTAAGTCACAGAATACCATGAGAACAATAATCTTCTGGAAGCACCCCAATCCATATTCTGCACAAACTGTAGCACTAAAACAGCCCTGATTGCAGTCAGAATCCTCCTAGACAGGGGAGAAGTGACTTCCCTGATCCACCTCGATCTCTCAATGGCCTACGATACAGTGCTCCAACATACCCTGATCAAGAGGCTTCATCAGATTGCAATACTAGGGGATGCATCAAATGGATCGCATCCTTCGTCACCGGGAGAACACAGAGGATCTGGTTTCCACCATTTACTTCAAAACCCAAGAATATCATCTGCGGCTTTCCTCAAGGCTCATCCCTCGGCTCTACTCTGCTCAACAGTTACTTGACCCCCCTGGACAACACCATCAGAAACCACAGATTGAACATTATTACCTATGCACACAACACCTAGCTCATCCTCTCTCTATCCGAAGACCTTCCACAATGAGGGCCAACTTCCACCAGTGCATGACCAGCATCGCCTCGTAATTGCTGTTTTGTTTGTTTGCTGCAATAGTCCAGCTCTAACGTCTGTCTGTCACTATTACTTTACTGTTGTAATTGTTGTCTTTGTTTGTCTGCTATATTGTTGCCTTGTCTGTGCCTGGATACTCTGTAGCATCTTGTGCTTTCTTTTACTTTGTGAGTCGGCCTGCCTCGCCCCACGCTTTAGGCCATCTACCACATCTCGCCTCCCACTTCCTGCTTCCCAGCACCCCTCCCAGTACCTAGATAATGGAGGCCGTACAGTGGGTGCGCCACCGGCTTTTCAAAGGCCCAGCAAAGGTAAGCCCATCTGTGTCCTTCCATGCCTGTACCACACCCAGCAGCAGAAACTCTGGTTCCCCACCACCCACAGCTACACCGGAACCAAGCTCATAGCGTTGGACTACCATGCAACAACAACTGCTGCTGCACCTCTCCACACTCACTAGTGGGACCATTGACTTGCCGCCACAGCCTCTTCTCATTCAAGACCAGAGGATCAATACATGCAACCACTGTCACCATATCAACCATGACCGCACCTGACCAACTCCACTGCCTCCTACTCAACCCCCAATTACTCTTCAAACAGGCCACCAAGATCTTTGACACCATCACCTCTCTCACCCCGACGTCTTCTTCCTTACTGTGACTTGGCTCAACCCTACATCCGCACTCACCATCGCCAGGGTCAGGCCCTATAGCTACAAGATAGCACTCTGGGACCGCATCAACAAACACATACATGGGATTGCCATCATCCACAAAGAATCCATCCAAGGCACCACTACCACGGATGACACCACCCTGATCATGGAACACCTCAACTTCCATTTCAGAACAGACAGCAAAACAACCATCAGAGGCAGCCTTGCCTACAGACCTCTTGGACCACACCACTGCTTTTGCGACACCATCCCCTAATTCATCGCTCCCCAAGGCATTGACACCAAACACTACATCTTCTTTGGAAACCTAAACTTTCCCCTCGACGTTCACAAGAATGTCAAAAGCTCGAAAGCATTAACATCATTGGCCTCATCCAGATAATCACCAGACCAATACAGATCTAGAGACACACACTGGACCCTATCTTCACAGTCAACAACAGAGTTAAGTACAGCCATGCCACCGACCTCACTTGGATAGCCACATAATTGTCCACTTCACCTTCACTGCATCCACAGCGATGCCAACAGACCACCCAGCTCCTCACAGCGAAGCTGGAACAAAGTATTCGAAAGCCAATGGACCAAAACCCTCAATACTTCCCACCCTGATACCACTACCAACCTTGTAAAGGCTGTCAAGAACTTCGCCACCTGGAACTCTGACTGCTCTGACAGAGTCACCTCCATCATACCTACCAAACTCAAGAGTTCCACCAAACATGCCAGCTAGTACACTCCAGAAGTGAGAAACGCAAAATGCAAATTCAAGCACTAGAAAGCAGATGGCACACCAGCAAGGAGCCCACCGACCGGACCACCTTCAAGACATCGATTAAACAGTACCATGACTCCTGAAAGAGACGAGAAGGAATGCCTTAGACAACCACATTGAAGTCAGCACCAACCACAGCAAAAAACTCTTCAGCATTGTCAAGGAGTTCTAGAACCCCTTAGCGACTAAAAACACAAACACAAGAACTCTGCAACACCCTAACAGACTTCTTTGATGACAAGATCTCCACCATCTACAAAAACTTAAGACCTCAGCCTGTCGAGGATGACATTCTCAGCCTCCTCGCTCCCTTAGTGGCAACCTCCAGCCACTGGATCACCGCTTGGGATCGGCTCACCATGCAGGGCACAACTTACATTCTACTCTCCATCCACTCAGGAGCACCCACAGACCCATGTCCCCACCACATGTTCAACCTTGGCAACAAGCTTGCAGCCACCTTCAACACATCCAACACCTCAGCCTCCTTCCGAGATGAATGGAAACACTCTGAAGTCAAATCCTTCCTCAAGAAACCATCCTCCCACCTCGATGAGCTCAAGAAATACTGGCTCATCTCCCTGCTTCCCTTCCTCACCAATGTTCTCAAAAAGGCAATCAACCGCTAAGTCACAGAATACCTCGAGAACAATAATCTTCTGACAGCATCCCAATCCATAGACCGCTTAAATTATAGCACCGGCTCTGCTCTGCTCAACAGTTACATGACCCCCCTGGACAACACCATCAGAAACCACAGACTGAACATTATTACCTATGCACACAACACTGAGCTCATGCTCTCTCTATCCGAAGACCTTCCACAATGAGAGCCAGCTCCCACCAGTGCATGACCAGCATCACCGACTGGATGAAAAACAACTGCCTCAAATGCAACATGGACAAGACTGAAGTACTGATCTTCGGAACAACACCTCCCCCGTGGAATGGCACCTGGTGGCCTGCTGAAGTAGGACCACGCTCTGAACCTCGGCATCTTCTTGGACAGCAAACGCACCATGAAGAACCAGATCAACGCACTCTCCGCCACCTGCTTCCTCACCCTGCATGCTTCTAAAAATCTTCAAATGGCCTCCAGTCTCCCGCAGGTGCACTGTCACTCCACCTCCTGTCACCAGCTTCTTGGACTACAACAACTCACCATACATAGGAATTTCCACACACCTCCTGAAGAGACTGCTGACCATTCAGTACTCACTGGCCAGACTCATCCTTGACCTCCCCAGACCAACCCACATCACCCATCACCTGCAGAAACTCCACTGGCTCCTTTCCACAAGAGATGTCAATTCAAGACCTTTGCAACCAAGGACTATCATACATCAACCATTGTCTGAGCATCCACAACGCTCCAGACTTATTTGATCTGCCTCCCTCTCCCTTGCTCACCCATCCTGCATCCGACGGATTAACAGTGGAGGACGCTCCTTCACTTGCCTCTACATCCTGGAACCAGCCCACCCCTCGTTCTCCAACCCTCCTCCCCTCTTCAGGAGTTCAGTAGGGGACGCAAGACCTGGCTATTCAACTGATGACACCCGAGCAGCCTAGATACCCTTGAGGTTGATTATCTGCACTTTACAAATCCTGTTTGATTGATTGATCACTCCAATATGAGTTAAAATCAAGAGTTTGGTTAATTTAATGGAGTGTTTTTTTCAATGTTTTTCAAATCACAGTATTACATGCTGAATCTTTTTTCCCGAAGACTGTGATATTTCTTTGCAGTTTTGGCGAAGCATTGTCCAATAGATAAAAGGTGAAATGCAGATATTCTATCACTATTGGAAATCAATGGTAGTTTAGCAAATTTGTGTCCTAGATGCGCAGGCCCTGGAGTCAGAAACTGGCTTTATATGTTCTGGTCCGACCTTCAGTTAACCCGTTATTAAAGGCCACCATTGATTATAGTCACCAATTAACTACACGTGAGTGCTGTCACCCGAGACTGCTCTCCAGTGCTTTTGGATTATCTGGAGGATTCAGAATTTGTGTTAATTGCAATGGTGCTAGCACACTCTCTTGGAAAATTGGTAATCATATAAAACGCCAGAGTTTCTAGATTGGCAGAGAAAATTAGAAAACACATTTTTTGAAAAATTGTTCCATAAACGCAATTGTTCAAAACAATGATAAAAATAGTAAAAGAAAGGTATAATTAGTTTTGGGGACAAGTATCTAACGTAGCAGCAGGGCCGTTTCTACCATTAGGCAAGACAAGGCGGTCGCCTAGGGTGGCAAAAGGGCTAGGGCGGCAAAAGGGGGATTTTTTTTTTAATTTGAACCTTTGAAAGTAAAGCTAGGCAGCCGCCTAGTCTTGTCTAATGGTAGAAATGGCCCTGCTTGGGAAACAACACTTTTTAAATAGAAAGATTTTGTTTTCTGACAGCTCTGTAATTAACGTACGTTTTATTTCCTATGCTCAGCATGTAGTGTTCCTGTAGACCTAGCAATGAATGGGAAAAAACACTAATTCTCAGGTGGATGGGTGTGCCCCAAATGCATTTTTATGTGCTGTGTCTTCTCTACAGTAAAGCCCGCTATGCTCACTATCACACTTCATACAAAACAATTAGCATTTCTGCGTTCTTCCGCTTTGCTCTAACTCTCAGTTATTTTGAATTATTCCTTCTTGAAAAAATATATATTTATCTAATTTCAAGCTGAGCCTGCTCGTCCTGCAACAATTCACTGCGGAGTTTAATGAAAACCTGCTTTGTCTCTCCGCCCCACACCTCCCTTTGTTCAGCCCATACACCGCCCCTAGACCACGACCCCGGCGCCCAGGGCACAACAATGAACAGAGCCCCGGGGTCTAGGAATGATGCCAAGCCGCCGGCAGCACCCGGGCCCTTCGGGGCAATGTGTGCTCTTTGCAGTACTGTCGCTTTAACCGGCTCCTTTGTTGCTGAAAAAAGTGCAATTAAAAAAGGGGCGGGCGGACTCTGCCAACCAAACTTCGCTCTCTTCTTTCTCTGCTGGGCGGCAGTTCCCGCTTTCAGTTAGACTCTAATATCTCGGATTTCCTTGACTCCTTTCACGGAGCGCTGGGTTGGGCTTTGTGGCGCTCAGGACATCCCGTTGCCGGCGTGAGAACTTTCGATTTTTTTCCCAATGAGCGGCAATAAAATGGAGTTGATCTACTTGGTTTAAAGAGTTATGGGGGAACTTCTCATCAGCTCTGTGCAGAGGAGAAGGCGAGCGCCTCCACATGCTTGGCTACTCACATGTGGAAATTATCACGGCGCAAGGTCTGCGCCGGTGCTATTTTTGAACCCGTATTCATTTTTTTTTGTAACCGCTCTGTACCTTTTTGAAGACATTGCTGGAAGGTTGAGCAGAGTAACTGTGTGGCGATTGCCTCTTATCATGTAGGTATCACATATAACCTTTACGCAGTTCATTACTGGTAACTGGTTAATGACTTAACAACTGAATCATTAGAGATTTGCACTTAAGTTGGCTTCCTCTTCAACATGCCTTGAACTATTAAAAATGGTTATTGTTCTCTTTTGGAATTCTGGGCTGAAATATTGGCAGTTCAGTGAACGTTGCCCCCTGTTGTCATAATAAAAGGCTGTTCGTGCCTAACAAAAATGAATGTGTCCTCATGATGTAATGCAACTTGTGCTCGTGTAAAGCACTCTGATACCCGATACTTTTGGGTCAAGATCGGGCTATATAAAACTCCGTAAAAAAAAAAGAACTGACCACTAGCCTAGTGTCATGCCCGATACCGTCATCCGGTAGTGACTGTTTAGGCCAACGTCACTGTCCACGCTGGGATATTTGAGCCAGTGCTTACCCTGTTAAAAGTAAGACTACAAATCCCAGAATGCAAATCACAGGTGGCCGCAAACCCGGGATTGGTTAAAGGTGTTCCACAACATGGAACCACTTGTCAACTATGGTGAAGTGTGCATTCTGCCTTGCACCGGCTCAAATTCTGGTCAGGATTGCTCTCATAGCGGAACAATGCACGAGCTTGTCAATAACTTCTATTCACAGCACCAAGAAGCAGTTCATTCTGTGTTGTACGCAAAACTTTATTAATGTCTTGCCATAGTCTCTGATTAGCGCAGATTTGAGCATCATGAACTATAATCTCCCTGATGTGGAAATCTTTTAATTGTTGTGACCTGCCTCTATTAAATGGATACAATGGTAGATGATAACTATTTCAGGAGTCTCAGTGGAAAAAAAACAAGCGTTGGCAAAACCACTAGGTCTGGCCTTGGAAGATGGTGCAAGTTAATATTTTTGTTGTTTCTGGTTTTGAAAACGAGGTGCACTTGACGCCTCAGTGGATTTTTAACACAAGGCTCTATTGGGCATCCGTGTATGTAGTTCTGTGAGTGTATGGCTACCGTAACGGGCTGGCCTGGGCCTTTCTTTGAGGTCGTTTGCAGGACTGACTGTTGTGATCGTCTTTCCTGATAGTAAATGAGAGTAACATAGAAGGGTTCGGCAGTAGAGGGTGTGCCTCTCTAGCCTGGATGACAGGGGAAGAGAGTGATGGTAGTAAAAGGGAGGGGGCGGCATTTTTCAATTTTCGCCTAAGGCGTAAAAACACCTAGAAACGGCCCTGCGTAGCAGAATTTGTACTTTTGTAATACCAGCAGATAAAAAAGTTTTTTTTTAAACTTATGAATATCGATGTCCAGAAGGTACACAGAAAATTATAGAGTGTTTAAGGGTTCTGTCTCTTAAGTGTTGTTATTTTTCTTGCAATTTTTATATTTATTGACGTGCATTTGAATTTTAAAAAGAATGCATATCAGTCAAAATAACATATATATTAGTATTTTAATTCTATTGTATTTCGTTAGTCCTGTGCTAACTAATTAAAAAGAAAATTAGAAGATCAGAAACAGGAACATTAGTAGTTTGAGAAGAATCAGCAGCAGCAGTGAGATGAGCATGATGGTTCCCCTGGCAAAACACTCTTTGCCGGCGCGCAGATCTGAAAGCAGCAGAAAGCGAGGATTTCCAATAAACGCGGGATGTCAAAGAAACAGGAATATCTCACGCTATGATAATAAAATATAGACGTGCAATAAGAAGCGGCGAGGCTCTGACATTTGGAGCAGAATAATTTCTCCTCGGTGTTCAGATGTGTTGTGCCGTTGGAGCACTCGGCTGGTGCTTGCACTGTCATCGCTCATTTCACGTCTGAGTTCTCCAAATGATTTTAGTGTGTTTTACAAGTAGGCCATGAGTTTTCAGTCAGCTGGACTGAAGAGAACATGCCCTTCCCCATCTCATTAGATTATGTGATGAAGGACACTGCTTCCAGGAAATCTCCATCGCATGTAAGTGCTGACTCCTATCCCGTCATTTATTCTTGCCTGAGTAGATTTCAATGCAGATCAGATTTTCCAGTAGCTCAAGGAGTTTTCTGTAAGTTGATGTACTGTTTATTAAATGGCCCCGTTTTTAATGAGCTGCAAGCAACTTGTGCTGACTGTTAAAGTCTGCTCCTTAGAATAACTTTAACTGCAAGGAAAGGAATGCGTTTAAATGTGTAAGGAAGGCTGTTTATGCTCAAACCTGTCGAAGGTTATGGCGGACTATCCAGAGTTTTCAAATGTATCTAAAATTCAGAGTCGAGAACATCTTTTTTCAAATTCAATAAACGTTCTACAGTGTTTCACGTCACCAAAAAGTTATAGAAATACTGACAGTTGTGCTGATAACACAAATCAGAAAGGGGTGTGGTTTAGTGGCTAATATCTGACAGGGGGATATGGAATCATGTGTTCGAGTCTCGGCTTTCCTGTGTGCACAATATATCTTGTTATTCACATTTTTTTAAAGTTAATATGCTTCACGCTGTTCATATATGGAGAAGTCCTTGCATACAAAAGGCGGCTATATAGTGGACTGTCCCTATTACATACCACGGGATCATGCTTTGTGAAACCCGTCGCTCCCACAATGATCTGTGGAATAGGCACAAGAGGTTATTTTTGCGTGGTGTGCATTTGATGCCTAGTGGTAAGGATAACTGGTTGGTACACATACAACCAATGGATGATCGGAACTCTCTCACTGTTTTAGGTACAATATCCAGATGCTAGATGTTACTGTTATGTCCGAGATAATAGGGTGATTCCTATCTGATGAAGGACAATGAGGGAGAAAATAGAGTGTGCGCCTAAAATAACTTGCCCCTTCATCGTTTCAGGAAGACACATGCATTACAAATCCTCCCATGCAGCAAATAAGGAAATGCTTTGAAAGGTTTATGTCTGCAAGCGATTCGACTATGCTGCAGAACCTGGCACGTGCCATACAGCTGATGAACTAAACAGTTCCCCCCTCATTCAGTTCAGACAGATGCTATTCTCTGCTTTGGAAATGGACAGAATGCTTTTGTAAAATTTTAAATGTAGGTACTCTTGGCAAACAACGCAGCTTCAAAAGCGACTAGAAATGCATCACACAATTGCAGAGGCGGGATCCAACCACCAGTAATCCCAGCATTTAACACAACATCAATTTCACTTCGTTGAATGATCCTCCATGGGCAAACTTACCAACGCAGACATGTACTGTGCAATCAAAAGTGCTTAGGGACCAAGAAATTGACAGAGAAGTACTACATGAAAAACAGGTAACATAATTTGAGTCAATAATACAATGAGGACACTCACAGCTTTGTGAATGCAATTTACTTAGCAGAAGTAAAAGGAGGAAACGTTTCTATTGTACCAAAAGGTACATTTTATGATTATGCTCCTGTAAGAGGCTAAATTAGGAAGTGTAAATGAGGGCCGATTGGCAAAAGGGTTATTTGCTAGCAAACACTTTGTTGGGTTAACCGATCAATTAGATACATTTCTTTATGAACATTTATATATGTATTTTTGTCAAAAGAGGATGTTTCTGTCTAGACAGTTAAGCTTGCAGGATGCTACAGAGCTGTGAATTGAAGACTGTAGTCCCCTTCATATGGTAACTGTCCTTACATGTCTTCTGTGGTTTGAAGAGGAGAACCTTGTGAACAATCTGGAGGTGTTGTGTCAGAAGTAGGAATATCTTTCATGGATATCATGGTGTACCTTTAGGTGCGTTTGTTTATGTTTTTCTGACATAGGAAGGTTATTGATTAAAGAGACTAGTGCACAGGTATCATCCAGAAATTGTTGTCTGTTAATGCATGGAGAATCATTCAGTCCACCTTGAGTAAGTCAGCCCTTTGCCAGGCAGTGGCGGCCCTCAACATTTTGAATAGGTGCATCCCCGAGGCTGGGATTGCAGAATCTGGTGTGCGCAAATTCCAAACCTTTTTGAAGAGGTTGGCACCCATCTGTCTGTCTAGAGCTTAGTTATAGAGGTGGTGGCTGGCCTGCTCCAAAACAATGAACTACTATGAAAAGGGTAGTTCTCAATATGTGGAAAATAAAGAATCAACACAAATTGCAGGGTTCCAAGCGAAAGCAGCAGAGCTTTCAGGATGCCAACGTGTAATATCACCTAAGTGTGAATGGTGACAGAACTTACATACTCACGCACTCGCCCGCCTATATAGATTTCACAGTAAATTTAATGCCTGCTTCAGAAATCTGTCTGTATTAACAGTATATGTTCGGTGAGGGATGAATGTTTGTACTAGCCTGTCCTCCTTCATGTGTTCTCCGGGGAATGGAAGAGTGCACTTGCTGAGGAAGCTACTGCCATGCTGTATGCATGTTCTCCTAGGAAGCAAAGCGTGCAGTGCTATTCCCTGATTTCTATCTCTCCTGTGATGACAAAGCTTGCATGGCTTTGTTTTACCTGTACTTGTCCTATGAAGGAAGGAATCTTGCATAGTTTCTGCCCAAAACTGTTCTTTGTAGAAGGGGCAGTTCCACTGCTGAAGCTACATCTTGTGAAAAAAAAACATTTATTGAATTCACTTCCATGGCATGTGGGTCTGAGAACAAAAGAAGGCTGAGAGCCCTACCCCAAAGACCCTGCTATCAATCCTGACTTACCATCTTGACCACATTCTGTAACCCTGAGCAGTAACGTCTATTTGCTGTGCCTCCTTTATGATCATCACATTTGAAAGCACATTGAAATAACCCAGTTCAGGATGTGCACTGCAGAAAATCCTCTCTTGTATATGGTTGTTTAGAGCACAATGTTTGTTAGACCTGGCACCATTTGCCTGTCGTTCCCTGACATTTTGCCTTTTTTTTTTTAAACAAACTTTATTGCAAGTTTATTACAACAAGACAAAATACATTACAACGATTGCTGCAGGATGGGTTGTACCTGAACAACAACAACAACAACAGACCATATTGATGTTCCCATCTTTAAAAATAAAGGCTTCTGTATTCAAAATAAAATACAACTAACTTACCTCTTGAGTCATGAATAAAATTGTCAGGGCGGAAAGGGTGTGGTTCACTAATTGTAATAGAAGTCACTCAGTGTGGTCATATAATCTAATGTGCTGCAGTGAAAGAATCCTAATTACACTCTCTTTAATTTTAAGGTTCTTGCCTAGCTATAAAGTTGCAGACGTGGGTCCTGTGCACACTGTGTCACAGGACCAAAGCTGTACCCGACTGATGAGACTATAACTAGGGTGAAACCTGTCATGGGTTGCTTGTTTTCCAGTTCAGGGAGGCCCTAGCTTGGCAGTTGGGCATAGACTCATAGACTGCTACTATTGGAGCAGGGTCAAGACTGGTTTGAATATAGCCGGGTCCAAACTGAGATGGCATGGTGTACAGAATAACAATGATTGGGATGCAGCCCAAGTGATTACCAGTGGCTGAGATTAATTCAAGCATTCCACCCTTCACTGTGCTGTTACTGTGTCACCTTAAGTGTGACAGGTATGCCCAGACGGTGTTCCTGTGCACACTGTGTCACTGGAATCAAGCTATACCCGGCTGATGAGCCCATAACTAGGGCGAAACCTGCCCTTGGTAGCTTATGTTCGGGTTCAGGTAGGACTTGGCTTGGCAGTTAGGGCTAGACTGTTCGTATTGGAGCAGACTCATTTTCATATAGCAGGGTCCAAACTGAAGTTACATGGTGTGCAGTGTTAGAAAGGATTGGGATGTGGCCCAGGTGATTACCAGTGGCTGAGAAGAATTCAAGCATTCCATACATCACTGTTGTGTATTCTCGCGATCTGAAGCCTCAGGGACATAACAGGCTTCCAACCACCTTGCGCCTGTACTCTGCCATTTGTGGTTCTACCCTGCCAAGTGGTGCTACTCCAATCCTGGATCCTTGGATGTGGGCCTAAGGTGCTTGCCAGTGGAACCAATGCATCTTCTCTGCTGAGCGGCACATACCCAAGCAGAACTAATGCATCTCCACTGCTAAACAGTACATCATTGAGCAGAACCAGCGCATCACCAGTCCTGTGTGTATTGGGCCTGGTGCAAAGACCTGCATCGCCTCTGCAGTCCTTGGATCCAATACATTGCCTGGACTGCGTGGCACATACATATCCCAGGTCTTTGTATCTCTCGTCGAGGCCAGCCTCAGCAATGACTCACGAATGCACATCACAGCCGCCCAGCTCCTCAGAACCGCCACATCACCGGCTGTGCTCCGTATCCCGCACTACGCATCGCAAGCCCCATCAATGGAATCTTCAACGACGATGCAACAGGACCTCAAACTGCAGCCTTGACGCATCTCAGGACCGATGCATCGCTTCGGCTCTGTGATGCATCTTCTACGAGGAGCCATGAAATGCTCTGCAACTGGGATTGAATGCATTCTGTTCAGCAGGCTTAACTAGCACCCTGTAGCTGACCTGTGCTCCTTCACACTCAGTCTGAACTTGTGATTTCGTCCCGGTCCGGCACGGCTATATATACTCAGTTGTCACTTTGTGCTTAATTGGGATAGTTTCACTAAAAACTCTGAAATTCAATATCTCCAGTTCTACTGACTAGATTTTTTTTCTTCTTTTAGTTATTAAAAATTACTCTTGTCACATGGCCCATAGGGACATTGTCGCTTTACAATAACCTGGCATGAGCACGCTGCAGCTTGCTTGCTGCTTTTGCTCACGTTGCTACACATCTTTATTGTTGCAATATTTCAATGATTGCTTTCACATCAGAACTCAATGCTGTGTTTACTCTCTGCATGGTCCTTGGATGTTGACTTAACATTATGTGCAAGGTTGAACAACAATGCCCCTTGTTATTTTGTTCTGTCCAGATCTTAGTACTTAGACAAAACATACCAATGCAGCTGTTGTTTAGACAGCAGACTTGGGTTGTTAGTGAGGTACATGAATAGGTGTGACACACTTGGAGAGTTACCTTTCCAGGGAGAAGAGCGAGTCAGCGCTTATGGTGTAGATCTACCATCTATAGGCTAAGGTATGGGGTCTGTAGACAAAGCCCAGAGATCTTCGAAATATATAATAATACTTCTTCTTAGCAAGAGGAGGGAGGTTAGACATGATAGTCTTTTCTCCATTGTCTTTTTACGATGACATGTCCCTTCATGATTTATGGACTAGCTGCTACGCTGACTATATTCTCACTATGAATTTTACTATTTGTTGTGGCACGTATATTGCATGTTTGGTCATGTAAGTTAAAAAAATATTTAAACTATTCTGTGTCACTGTCAGATCTTATTGTGGATGAGTACAAGAGTGCAAGCAAAAGGGTGTGTCTTGTTACAGCGATTCCTGAGAGTTTTGGGAGTGTTGTGTTCTGGGGTGTTTAATAATTTGTTTCTCTTTAAGTGAGTAGGAGAGAAAATAAGACACGATAGCTAGTCAGTCCTGGGTTTGTGGGTACTAAAGTGGTGGGAAGACCGTGTCCCTATACACTAATGTCCTATAATCCTGTGTGCAGTTCTGTGTTTTTGCAGAATCCCTGCAACACTCTATATTTCTAAATCTGCTGTGGGGTCCTTTTGTGGTGTGTTGTCACTGGTTTACTGTTTAAAGTGTTGCACAAATACTTTACACATTTCCTTTGCATTAAGCCTGACTGCTCTGTGCCAAACTACCAAGGGGTGAGAACATGTTAGTATGGGGTTTGCTTGTGCCTTACCCTGAAAAGGAGTCTGGTTGCTCTTGACCGGGGCTTATACCCCAGTCAACTAACAACCTAATTTCTTACAGTTTGGCACTACTGCATTGTATCTGCAGGCAGCTTGGAGCCAGGGCAGGGGAGTCAGAAATTTCCAAGCGCTTCAAAGAGAAACTTCTAGAAACAACTACATTAAAGAAGTCAACAGGTATAAAAATAGGGCTATCTAACCCACTCTTCAGTTACTTTGGAAGTACTCTCAAAGGACAGAATGCTGCTGAGGCCTGCGGTGTACTCCACATTACTGTTTTGCTGTGTCCGGAAGGAATGCAATCCTGCCTGGAGCCTGCCTTGAACCCTCAGAGGCCTGCCCTGGTGACTAAGCCCATTATCTCCTCATTGACCCAGGACAACCAGAGTGACTCCAATGGCTAGTTTGCTGGCTTCCTGGTTAGAGCTACAGTGATGTAACAGGCTTCCACCATCTTGAAACCACACCTGGACCCAGCCCGAGGGAGTCCTAGCCCCCAACCGTTGTCCCTCGAGTCCTGGACCCTTGGTGGTGGTGCTAAAGGTGCCCAGAATCCAACATTTTCAGCTACAAAGTGCTCTGAGAAACCAGGGATCATTGATACCAACCTGCTTGATGATCCGCCCGAGGTGCATCACCGGCCGGACTGACTTTGCACAGCTCCCGCTACATTCGTCTCCACAGATGCAAATCCCGTTCAGCGGTCCTTTGACAAAGGGGTATGCAGGGGTATGCAGCCTCCTGAAACTCTTGTTGGCTCCTGCCTCGTCCTGCTGGAGATTTCGACTTCCATAAAAGTGACTTGGTCTGATCTTCTCCGCAACTTCATCCAGAGGCTCCCCGATGATGATGCTTCTTCCTCAACATCGCCTTCAGGATTGCCCCGCTAAACATTTCCTTCTCAGAACACTTTTCTTGAACAAAATTTGTTTTTGAAAGGTAAGCGCTGACTGGGCAAAATCCATTTCTTGTATCCAACCTGTGCTCCATTGCATTCAAACATATTTTTTAACTTTTACCATGTCTTGAGTGACTAGATATCTGCAGTTGGCGCTTTGGTCTTTTAGATGCTAGTTTTTATTAAAAAAACTAAATAAAATTAATAATTCAAGTTCTTTTTGCCATTTTGATGTCAAATAATTTACTAAAATTAAAGTGACCCTATTTTCTAAATTGGTTTGGGATTTCTCTTGTGTGGTGCTTTTAGTTTATTACTGTTTGAGGGCTACATAAATACTTTATACATATTGCCTCTATTTTAAGCCAGACTGCTTTTTGAGCCGGGCTATTCTCTTCTTACACATCCCATTTGCCATAATACTTTTCTATTGTATTTTATGCACATATCCTAGACGGATAAAAGATATGAATACACGTAAAATGTTGCAGACAGGCTTATGGTTGTTGTGCAAATGACTACAGACATTGATTTGATAGAGTGATTAGTCTATACAATTCTTAGCATCCAACAGCTGTACATGTGCAATACAAATTGTCCTACAGAGCCAGCTAGCGGTTGCTACCAGGTTTTATTTCATGCTAACCCAATGGATTGATAAAGGTTGCACCTAGAAAGGTTTAGTTCTCTGTTAAGTTAGATGGATTTTTTTGAAGTGTAGCTTCTCTCTTGTGGGTGTGAGTGGCTGCATTACCATGTTTACATGCTCATGGTATAAAGATGATATTTCATGACTTAACATTATTGATGATCATTTTCTCCTATTGAGTGTCATGGTGCATGTGTGATTTGTGTAACTATTCTCGTGCTGTTGCACTGCCTGGACATGTACATTGTATACCATTTCTTAGGCTCAGTTAGGGCAGTGCAGCTTGTGATTCTATCCATCTTCACTTTCGGGACTAGATTCCTAGATAGAGGTCGCTACGATTCATCTGAAAAATCACCAGAGCAGTATATTTAGGATAGGTAGGGTCAGATGTGGGGTTATAGATGTATATCTTCAGCAAAGGATGAAGAGGGTTTGTGAGGTTCTCAGAACATATATGCTCTCCCAGAGCTGTGGAAACAAAGGCAACTATTCATGATGGATAGTGCCATGGCAATCAGAGGCAGGGAGTAATTGGTTTTTTGAAGAATTGTAAAAAAGCAGCAATGTGCTTCAGTCTTGAGATTCCTCACAAAGCTCTCAGCTTCTCCACTGGTCTCAGGAAAAATGCCAAGATTTTTTCTGCCATGGTAAGTGGTAACATTCAAATCCTAAACCTGACAATCATTTAGAATACTGTCCTATTTGCATGGCATTTCCGACATAGAAGGATAAAGGTCTGTCAAACCAAGACAACTAAAACTTCCAAATCATATGATTTCAATTAAGCAAAACAGTGCCACCTAAGATATCAGCGGTATCTGCTAAGTAAGGACAATAATTCATGTTAATAATGTCACTGAGAAGCAATTGTAATTGATGTAGATATGCATTTGCTTAACTATAGTAAGGAGGCACCCAACAGATCCAAAGTAATTGGAGACACACAAAATATATGAACATCTACATCATAATATTGCATCCCTGTACTGTCTCCAAACTTTATTGATTATGATTTTCACATACTACAAACCACTAGCTATTTTAGGAATTCATTATGTTACTCTCACTGCACTGCATACTTGCTGCAGCACCAAACTCCTCAATGAAATTAGAGCATGATTTTTCAGACTCAGTTCAGATTTGTCAAAATGCTGCTGTGAACAATGTTGCACGGATATTGAACCCATGTAGTCTGTATGAAAAAAACTTGTTAGGCACTCCATTTGCTGCTCGACAACTTGGCTTGGAGAGCATTCTGTGTGCCCAGAAAAAACTGCTGTCCTGTACTTGATGTCCATGTAAGTGATGTGCGGGATATCTGAAATGTCCTGCAATAACGGTGATACTCCAATTATACCTATGTGAACGGAGTTCATGTGGACATCACTGCCTCTTTTTGTTAGTCATCATATTCATTGAATATCTGTCTTGAAGATTCAGAAAAGCAGAATAGCATTGTTTCCTTTTTACTATTTGAAAATGAAAGCTCTATATCCCGTCTGGGGAGGAGCCTAGAAAGTCGAGCCGCCAAACCATGAGTGGATCATGGCTTGATTTGTGACATTAAAGCTCTTTAAATCTTAATACTAGATGTTGGAAATGGCCCCTTTGGCAGGGTTATCCTCAAACTTTTTGCTTCTCCCTCCTATTTTCTCCCGACCTACTATTGTTGATTTTAGGACTCTGGGCACTTTACCACTGCTGATCAGCGCTAAATTGCATATGCTCTCTGTGAAATTTGTATTATGGATTGGTGTTTCCATCATTGGCATATCTGATTTACTAGTCAGCCCCTAGTAAAGTGCACTGAGTGTGCCAGGGCCTGTAAATTAAATGCTACTAGTAGGCCTGCAGCACTGATTGTGACACCTACATGAGTGGCCCTGAAAAGGTAACTCAGATCTGCCAATGCAGAGTCTGCGCACAGTTTGAAACTGCCTTGTCGACTTCGCAAGTGTATCGACTAGCCAGGCCCTAACCTTCCCTTTTCTTTCATGTCAGTCATCCCTAAGGTAGGCTCAAGGTATCCTTGTAGGCAGGGTGCTGTGTGTGTGAAAGGTAGAACATGCCCTGATGTGTGTGGCATGTCCTGATAGTGAATTACTGCCAATTTCGTTTTTCACTTTTGCAAGGCTACCTGCTCTCATAGGACGGAATGGGGAGTTTGTTTATAACATCTTATACACTTAACTGGCCCTGGGAACAAGGTAGAGAAATAAAGTTTAGTATGCCTGAACTCAGAATCTAAATATGCATCTTTTAGTTAAGGTGATTTTTACATTCTGTGTTTGAAAATACCACTTTTAGAAAGTAGGTATTTTCTTGCTCTGCCACTCGGTAGGCCTCTGCTGGGTTTGAGGATTGACTGTCTGGTTTTGGAATGACAGGGGCTGGGGAGGAGCAGTGGCTCTAGATAGTCTAGGTGGGTTAGGAAAGGGCTGAATAGACTTGGGCTGCATTTAAAGTAGGGGGAGGAGATTTCCTTTCAACTGAATGGGCCTGGTCTGCCTCTGACAATGCCATCTCCACCTCCTGCCAGGAAGCTACCCCGGAGAGGACAGAACTGGTTCTGGCTGGGTACAGACACTCTCTGCCTGAGAGGACAAAAGATTTTGGGATATAAAATGTGGGGCTCAAGCCCCTGAACTTTAGAACTCTTTTGGACCAAGAAGACTGCCAAGAAGAAGAGCTGGAGAAGCTGTGAGGAGGATCCACCTCTTTGCTGAGTGCTTTGCTGTGTTGTCCTGCAGTGGCTGCTTCTGTCTTGGCCATTGAAAGGACTGGGCTGAACTTTCTGCAACTTCTTTCTTTAAGTATCTCCAAGGGCTTGAGGTAGAGCTTGCCCCCTCTTCAGGAACTGAAAAGACTTCAAGTTCTTCTGCCATCAGCACTGGGGACTGTGTTTTTTGTACTGGGACAGAAGAAAAAGCAACCTGATGCCGTCTACGATGCTGCTGCCGACTCCGTGTCCTGAAGGCACCGCAGAAGGCACAGCCGCAATGACGCACCGCGACCCTGGTCTCACCAATGACGCCATCTGATGCCACTGCTTCGCTTCACGACGCTGGCTTGGTATCCCCGATGACGCTGCTCCACACTGAAATCAACGACGCTGCTTGCACCATGGTTCGAGGGCACCGCTCGTAAGTTACATGACTCACCTTCCTCATCTTGCATTGCAGCCTTGGCCTACAGATGCCGGCGCTATCGACTCCAGTTGGTCAGCTGACAACAGCGCTTCAGCAACGACGATGCCGATGCCTACACCGTGACCTGCCAGCACCGCGACAAGTACCGCATCACTTCGCACCGCGACCCTGATCTCACCAACTACGCCATCTGATGCCACCACTGAGCTGCTGCTCGCACCGCGACCTGAGGGCATTGTACGCAGCACCGCTGCACTTCGCACCGCAGCACCCGATGCCTGCTGATGCCAGCACTCCTGACTTCAACCGTGAGGACTTCAAGGGCCCGACAACTCATACACCGACCTCAGGAACCGACACCTGCAGACGCCGTGCTTTTGGAGCTCAACGAGATGCTGCTGATGCCCTGCATTTCTAAAGGTAATGTTTTGCGGGTCTCCCCGACACCGTAGTTGGCCCACGACAACGCTGTCAGCCAGAAATGTTTAGATTTGTTTTTTCACGATGCTGTGATAGCCCCGGACGGAGACATTGACTCCAAGCCATTGTTTTTCAAGTTTATATTAATAACTGAAGATTTCTAAGTACTGTATTGTGGATTTGTATAGTTTTTGGTCTTGTCTTAAGTATATACAAATATTGGATATTTTTCTAAGCTGGTGTGGTGTCCTTTTGTAGTGCTTACACTCTATTACTGTTGGTTATGTGCAAATGCTTTACACACTGCCTCTAAGATAAGCCTGACTTCTTGTGCCAAACTACCAAGGGGGTGAGCAGGGGTTATTTTAGGAGTGTAACTCCCTTATCCTGACTAGAAGGAAGGTTCCCTACTTGTCAAAGGTGCAAGCCCTTGCCAACTAGAGACCCCCATTTCAACACTAGATGTCCAGCATTTATCAAAGATTCCCACAAAATGCAAAAAGCCTGCTAGAAGTTAAGCCTGGCACTGCTTTCAGGTTTGACAGTATGGAGATTTTTCATCTGCAATAATTTGTATGACCTCGCAGTAGGGGTATCTGGCTTTGTGGATGGAACACAAATAAGATACAGCCACCAATTTAGTCTCAGGCAGGTATTGTAACTACCATCGTTTCTGCACTTGAAGATAAATCATTCAGTGGGACATCCCTAACGTTGTTTTAAAAGTGGGCCTAAGTCACAGTCCATTTTCTGGATCTTTTTTTTCTTACCTCTTTCTTTTTTTATTTTCCATTTGTCCCTAGGTTTATAAAGTGACATTGTTACCAACTATTTACTTTGGAGTTATTTTAGTTACTGTGTTTCCACCCTTGGTTTTGACCATTTATTGTCACCGGCATGAGTTGTTAACTATTTTGCCATATCTTAGTTTACTCAGTGATTTTCAAGTAAGTGAATATTTTCATTGGTTCCTTTTGGTTAAATAATATTATATCTATACCATTACTCTTCGTTGGCGAGATTTAAACATGTTTTGGTCTTCTTGGTGCAACGCTTTTTCAATTTTTGTTATGGCTTGCAATAATATTTGTTTTTCATTTTGGCTATTACTTTTGAGCCTCTGATCCATTTTGCTTTATGTATTTTACTTTTCTTATAAAAGTATAGACTGTCTGTGTTCGGTGATTATGGGCATTGATTTATTTTTATTTTTTACTTGAAGTTTTTGATTTTTGCTTGCTACTAAACTTACGTGAATTTTCTCGGAGGTCTGCCTTGTAAACTAGTCCAACCTTCCCAATGTAAGCAAGGTTTACCACTTACCCTAAATGAATCCTGTTTGCTTAGGTATATTTCACTATTGTTCATTGGCCAGCAGGATAGTCTCTCAAAACGGTACTCCAAGACCTTGAAAGGATTGTCACGTAAAGGGGCCGTATTTAATTGCCATTTTATTTTTTGCATTTAATATAACACAGCCATAGCTTCAGTGAGGACGTTTCAGAAAAGTCTTCTTTGCATATGATTCATCTTAAATATGAGATGCTGTGCATTACATTATCGCCTGTTTATGTGTAGGGGCAGGGGATTGAAGGATTTCCTGGAAAACAGAAAGCAGATTGAGACAGACGTCTGGCTTGACAACAGACCACACGTGCTCCCTATGTGGTATCTTTTGAATGAATATGCCAGCAATACATGAAACACCTCACATGTACGTTCTAAGATTCTCCCAAGTGTACAGCAATGCTCTTTCAAACTATAAAAGAGTTCGTTTTCAAATATACACCTCCCTTTGCCTGAAGAAATTACATTTATTATATTGCAGGATGATTTCTCTCAAAAGTATTTTCCATTTGAATAAACTTTCCATTGCCACATTGTAATTTCGGACTTTTATAGTATCAATGGGCCCTTCTCTGACCTCACCTCCTTTTGTACAACATTTTCCCTGCCCTTTGAGGTAAGCATATTATTGTAATTAGCATAAAAACACATTCCTCACTTCCAACTGAATATGTTTTGCTTTGTTGTTTGAAAAGACAGATACAGCGAATGTATGATGTTACAACGCATACATTTACAACGCATGCCTCTACAATTCAGTTTTTACTTCGCAACATCCTTTACAACGCATTCTTTTATATCGCATGCCATTACATCGCATTTTCAGAAACTACCTTTACAACGCATTCCATTACATCGCATTATACCTTTACAACGCATACCATTACAATGCATACCATTACATTGCATTTAAGGTAAGTCTTGGATAGTATAGGGGTAATAATTACTATTCTAACTCCAGTGAGTGCAACAGTAGGGTAAGTGTTGGAAAGTGTAGGGGTAAAAATTACTATTCTAACTATAGTGAGTGCAACAGTAGGGTAAGTGTTGGATAGTGTAAGGGTAGTATGTGTTGTAATGGTATGGATTGTAATGACTTGCGATGTAATGCCTGTGTTGTAGTGACATGCGTTGTAATGACATGCGTTGTAGTGACATGCAATGTAATGGCTGCGTTGTAATGACATGCGATGTAAAGGATGTTGTGATGTAATGACTGCTATGTATAGGTAGTGCGATGTAATGACTGCATTGTAAAGGTTGTTTCCCAATTGTAAGCTTCTTGAGGGAAAGTGTGAGCATTTTAGACCACAAGGTCAACCAGAGTCATCACAGCATTAACATCTGCATGGAGAAGACTGAAATGAAGTACAACGGATTCCATTTCTAAGTGAATTAAAAGTGGTGCAGTAGTATCCTGAAGATACAATGGGTTTCTATATGCCTTAATCTTATAGGGAGATGGCTCCAGAGTTCACAAACAAGTCTGGAAAATGTGTGTTTCCCTATATGAGCCCTCTTTTAATGAAGAACCATATAAAAAGCTGGGCTTCTGATCTGATCTCAGTGAACTATCTAAAGGATCATGAACCAGCTTGATCCAAAGACACATACATCCTATACCATAAATGTTACCAATTTCTATGCATAGAATTTTGAAAGGAATTCAATCTAGGGCAGCACGATAATGAAGGCACTGCCAACCTTCAGATACATCAGAAGCATCCCCAATCCTAAAAGACCAACTACCAAGTTCTATTTGTGTTGTATTTTCTAATCAAGCTGGCTGAAAATCCAATATAGTAAGATTTGACATAATCAAGTCTGGATAGATGGTTTGGCTGCAAATTCCATGGCACATAAAGATTACTTGCACATACTCTAGACTAATGCACGTGGGAAGGGCACAATTCCCATATACGCAAAACAGAGAGTGGACTCCCACAGCTCATCCTTCCCTAGAATCATGATCTCGTTCTTACTAGCATTGAGCTTTAAAAAGTGTCTTCTCATCTACATTTGGAATATCATAAGTCAGGCTAAGAGCATCAATCGTAGTGCCTCGAAGGGCCAGTGGAGCCTAAAAGTAAGCTCTGCGTCAACTAACTAAGAGATAACGGGCCTGATTCAAAAAGGCAGACAAACCTTTGTGTAAGTTTAAGTTTATTTCCAAATTCACAAAACTGCATTTTAATAGCAAGTATATGAGCTGTGGTGGCTAGTAGGCAATGGTGGTGGCGAGACGGGGGTTGAAAATATTAAAAAACACACTTACCTTTCCGCTGGCCGCATCTCTCCTCTGCTTCTCTGCTGTTTCTGACTCCAGTCCAGAAGAAACTGCAGGAAGCACTCGGGTACACAGGTTTCCCTAAGCCAAACACAACGCTGCAATGCAGCGTTATGATTGGTCTGAGTGCCATGGATCGGCGCTCAGATCAGGACAGGGAGCCTGTGCATTTTCCCTACCAGGCTGTCCATTTTAGCCTGGTGGGGAATATGCAAAGTGCTCATGAATACTTGGCCGGCCAAAACGGCCAGCCAAGCAGTCAAGCCCACTTCGGGAGATATTCACAAGAACGTGTGCTAAACATCACCAAAAAATGCTAACGCAACTTTACACATCGCAGCCTATCGCGGGAAGATAACCCTGTGTCAACATGGAATTCACAACAAGGCGGTACCATGCAATAGTCTGCCGAAACTGCAGCCAATGTCCGCGATAAAAACCACCTCGGCGGAGATAAAAACACAAACCTCAAAGCGAAAAAACATGCGATGGGCAAAAGCGCAATGAGGAAATCAGCGATAAGCAGCGACAGGCCTGCAATACACACATGACAGGTGGGAAAAATTACTATAAAAGTAGAAAAAACACACAAACACAAACTGACCAACACCCAAGTACCATGGAGGCAGCCGGAGCAGGCACAGAGGACGAGCGCAACCCCACAAGCACCCCGGATGACCAGCCTGGGACCTCAGGGACAGGGAAGGGCAAGGACAAGAAGAAGAGGAAGACGAAGTACAGTCCACAGGAAAAGAGGATCCTAGTCACGGAGGTGATGGAACACCATCAACAACTTTTCATCACCTCCAACGTGTCATTGGGCACCAAAAATGGAATATGGCGGGACATCGTGGACAAGGTGAATGCCGTCGGAGAGTACAAGAGGTCAATGGACGAGGCCAAGAGGTGATGGATTGACATCAAGCGCAAGACCAAGGAGAAACTCGCAGCCAACCAGAAGGCAGCAATGCAGACTCACGGTGGGAGTCCAGCGCCACAGCTCATGCTGGATGACATGGAGGAGCTGGTGTTGACAGTCATCAGTGTGGAGACTGTGGCCGGAGTCAGGGGACAGGACACTGCTCAACAGGACACAACACAATCGCAATAGGGTGAGTGACCACCAGGTACTTGGGGGATGGATGGAGATGGCCACAATGGCACACATGCACAATCAAGCAGAGCACAGTGCACACCCACAATGGCACAATGACTCTGGGTCATGGCTCTGATACACAGACTTTCACAATGTACAACGCCTTGCTGTCTGAATGTCAACATGTACCATGCGGCTACATACATGTGGACACATTGTAATACACCATCTCCCCTTCACATTGCAGGGGCACCGTCAACACCTCCTGCAGAGCAGTCCCAGCCACTCTTCACTGATGACGAGGAGGACACCCCCAGCATCGACATCAAAGCCCTCCAAGACATCATTGACATTATCCGCAACTCACCTCGAGGATCAGGGCAGCTCAGCTGCATCGACAAGACCCCACCCACTACCCAAACCACCCAGCAGGAGGCACCCTCAGCCCCGACAGTCTCCCAAGAACCCCAGGAACAACACATGGTTTTCCAAAGCCGTGTGGTGGAGGGCCAGAGGGAGATGGCTGAGCAGTTGCGGGTGGGGTTCACCAACATGGCTACCAAACTGAACGCCATCCATGAGTGTCTAGGTCCCATCAGGAACCAGCTCCAGTCCCTATCGAACACCCACGGCCAGCTCCATGGTCTCCAACGAGCCCTGACTGACATCGCTGGAGTCATGACGTGAAGAGAAGAATGCATGTTCACTTAGAGTGGCTCCAGCGATCCCAGCCGTGAGCTGGCACACATGCGGAGGCTCATGGAGGACATGGTGTGGATGGAGGCATAAAGGATGGCAGCCACCACTGGATATCAGCGAGATGTAGCTTGGATCTACCATGCCCTGCAGATCCTCATCACAGCATTGCTGCCACAAGGCATGGCACTGATGAATGCTGCTGCCCCCACACCATCCACATCTCTGCCCCCTGGTGTGTCAGTGCCTCACAGTGTGGCAGGAGTATCCACTCCAGCACCTGATGTGTCGGTGACACACAGTGCCACAGCCGGTAGTGCAACACCCACACGTGGGGCAGAGCACACATCCGAGGCCGAGGACAAGGATGGGTTTGAGCTCAGCATTCATTTCTGCCACCTGTCTGTTTCTGCTTGGTGTCGCACATGGCCCCATGACCTTCCACTGACCCCTGATACACTCCGCAGCACTTACCTTGGACCGTGACATGGACTGCCATATCCTGGTTGATGACCAATGACAAGGCAACTAGACTGCGGACTGTACCCTTCCTCTTCCGCAGTACTTGTCATCCCCGGATGGACTCTGGCTGGCCCTCCACGGGCCCATATTGTGGAGTGTGCTTGGCATGTCTCTGTACCGCTCCAGCTGCAAAACTCCACTGGATGTGCAATAAACATCCAGTAACGCACTGCTGTGTCATGTCTTTCTTCATTCATGTATGAATGTGTGGATGAAGTAGGGACAGTGATTCCCCTTACTTCAATGATGCTCATCTAGTAGGATGCCAGTCACAGTGTGCTACATTGCCTATTGTATTCCGGGTGCCGTGGACGCTACAACAGGGACACACGCATTAGTCACTTCCTTTTCCGAACATGGACTGAACCATGCCCAGAGCCCACGAGTCATTGTAGCAAGCCATGCGCTGGTCTAGCATACGCCAGGCCAGACCACTCCGCTTACGCTCTGAGGGGGGGCCCACATAGCTACCTCTCGCAGGCGTACTCGCTGGTGGTGTGCAGGTCACTGGTCTAGTTGTCAGCATGTCACGGCCACTCCCTGAGGGCAGGTTTGCACACACACCACACCCATCCGGCACAGGCGTCACAGGCCATGTGACCCCACAAATATAAGGGGCCGACAACATCACATTCCCCTCTGCTGGTGGTGACTGGATGATGGACGCTCCACAGTTCTCAATCATAAAGGGCCCATGAGTTGTTGAGCACAGGGTTAGTAGCACCCGAAGCCTTGCGGCCATCACAGGCCTACCACCACGTGGCACTGTCTGGCGTTGCACAGGGTTAGTGGCACCCGAAGCCTTGCGGCCATCACAGGCCAACCACCACATGGCTCTGACTGGCATTGCACAAGGTTAGTGGCACCGAAATAGCTGAGCGGGTGTTCAGCCTGTGATGATGACGTGTGCCCTGATGTGGTTTCCGCCATTGATGACTCAGGACTCAGCATCATGTGTGGGACCTGCTGGGCCACGGGATGGGTCCGCATGATGTGGACCATGCCATGGTGGCGGGACCAGGGCCTGGAGCTTGCACGGGAACATGGTGTGCCCACTGGATGAACAGTGGGGCCTGGGTGCGCAGGGGCAGCGGTGTCTCTCTCTCTCTCCCTTCCTTTCCTTTTCCCTCTCACTCTCTCTCCCTTCCCTTTCTCGCTCTCTCTCTCTCCCCTTTCCTTTCATTCTCTCTCTCTCACTCTCTCTCCCTTCCCTCTCTTTCTCTCTCTCTCTCTCACTCTCTCTCCCTTCCCTCTCTCTCTCTCTCTCACTCTCCCTCCCTTCCCTCTCTCTCTCTTTCTCTCTCTCTCTCTCTCTCTCTCTCTCTCTCCCTCCCTTCCTTTCCTTCCCTCTCTTTCTCTCTCTGGCTTTCTTTCCTTCTCTGTTTCTCTGTGTCTCGCTCCTTTGATGTGCGCATGACACACGTCCTGATTTTGTGCTTTATTTTCCAGGCTGTGACATCGAGATTGTCCCTGAGGGACCCAACAGGAGTCTTCCGCATTGGTGTTTTGTGGTGTATTTTAATAACATTTTTGGTTGTTACTTCAGTGCTGTGTGACTGTTTCTCGTTTTTCTGCCCACACATGTGTGTTTTTTTGGGCAATGTGCATCATCATGCGCTTTTTGTGGCTCTTGTTTTGTGCACAATATGTGAATGTCTGGGGTGGGAGTGGGGGGGTCTGGGGTGGTGGCGGTGGGTGTTTTGGCCCTCATGGGTATCGGAGCTGCATGATCTTTGTCTCCATGGCATCTGTGGGTCTTCAAGTGTGGCTCTTGGCTGGGCTCCCTTTCATGCTGTGGGTAGTCGTCCTGCTTAGCACCAACAAAAGGCAGGTGTTAAATCCCTGGTGCTACCGCGGCTTATCGCCTGTTTCTGGTTCGCTTCGCATATCTGGCAGTTCGTTGTGAAAGTGGTGTTGTGGTTTTCTTCATTTGTTTTTGCATGGGAACGCCTACTCTGCATCTCATTAGGGTTAGTTGGTGGTGTCCACCGTGGAGATACATTTTGGAGCAGTTATCGCTGGAATGCTGGAGTTGTCTGCAGTTTTCACCAGTTTGTGAATAGGGTGTTAAATCTATCTCCACTTTTGCTGCATTAAGGTGGAGATAAATTGGAGATAAGTCCTTGTGAATATCCCCCTTAGCTTGCATAGTCCATTCCTCCTCCCTGAGTCACCAGCCTCGCCAACCCTAACCCAGCCCTGCAGCAACCAAAAATAAAATGATAATAACGTTCAGTCATTATCATTTTATTTTTCCCTCTTTCACTGCTCTAAGTGCAGTGGGCGACATTCCTCCGCCTTAGCGGGGAAAATGCCATTGTTTACAAGTGGATTGACTCTGCAGCCAAAGCGGAGAATTCTGCACATAAAAAGATATGATATGCCTATCTTTTTATGTGCGGAGTTCTCCACCCTGCCTGTGGAGTCTCCGCACTGATAAACTTACTATCAAAATGCAGTTTTGTGAACTCATAAAGAAATATAAACTTAAACAAAAGTGTAAGTTTACCTTTGTGAATCAGGCCCAATATCTACAACAAAGTATCTATTCAAGCCTACATATGGCTGACATAGATATTACAAAGAATTGTGAACGTAAGGACACCAAAGGAACAGTACAAATAAATAAGCCTGGCTTAGCCTTGAAGGGGCAGAGAGCAAAGGACTGTGTCCATAATATGAGCATTATGGTAGGACTGTGCCCTACATGTCTACTGTTACTAAGCATTGGTCAGTACACCATGGTCCACTCCTTCAAATATCGGAATCCTCCTGAGTAACCCACAACAATGCGCATCCTCAAGTCTTCCAACACACTGATCAGTACAGTCTCCATGTGGAAGAAAACTACAGCTTCAAGTTTCAGTTGTGTCTGAAAATGTATATATTAAAAGATCTGTGAATCTCTAAAAAATAGAGCAAGTTAAACCCCTTACATTGATGCCAAGGAGTTGAGCTCTCAGAGGAGATGTGTAGAATACTTGTATTCTCTATTTGAGAAGCTTCTAGAATTTGTCAAATGTCTGCAAGGTAGTGATACGACTACTAGCTGATGCAGGGGGCTCTCAAGAGAACGAGTGCAGAACACCTTCAAAAGTATCAACATAAGAGCAAAGCTTCCGCAGAAGCAACGGTTCAAAATATCACTTTTCAGGTACCAGGGGCGCTCTGCATCTCACTTCTGAGACAGGAAAATTCAGTTAACATTTTTAGCAATATCAGGAACATATGGTCGTTATAGGCTACATTAGTTAAGCATTGCACAAGGCAATTGGCATTCAGATCACATCAGTAGCCATCCAAGGGCAACAGCTTATCTGAGGTAGGTCAATAAATTAACGTGTCTCAAGATGGTGGGAGACCCAAGAGGCACGTGCCAGGAAGAGGGAGATAGGTCACTAGTTACCCACAAAGAAAGTGCTCAGGTGCAGTTTATTCAGCAGACGCTTTCCCATTCCCTCTTTCCATTGATATGGGACCACTTGTGCATAGAAAGATATATTGAGCAGAACAGTGAAGGTCAAAACAATCTACCTGCAGGAAGGTCTAATCTTGGGGTAGCCTTGAAAATATTTTGCCTTAAAGTGGCCCCGAGACCGGTCTATGTGAGAAAATTAGGGCCTTATTTATGAAGGCCTTTGACACTTTTACGCCACTGTTGCATCAATTTGTGTGATGGTGCGGCAGCGTAAATAATGCGCCACATTTCGCCATATTTACAAAGTGACGCATCTAAACAGATGTGTCACTTTGTAAACCCCTGCGGTACATTATATCTGTACCAGGTATAATGTATGCCGGATGGACGTTCCTCCGCAATAAAGAGTCATAGAGGTGGCGCAGTGAAATCTATGAGATTTCACTAGGACACTTCTAGGACACTACTGCGTCAATATCTTACACCTGCCTCACAGCAGGCATTAGACTGACGCAGGCCCTTTCACATGGGGCTTGCCCATGTGAAAGGACACATTGCTGGAGTTGGGT
Organism: Triturus cristatus; assembly: GCF_964204655.1. NCBI lineage: Eukaryota > Metazoa > Chordata > Amphibia > Caudata > Salamandridae > Triturus > Triturus cristatus. The sequence continues at coordinate 1,075,654,802 of NC_140592.1, forward strand.
CTGTTTTCAGACACACCCAACAATGTGCCTCTTTTCCACCTAAAAATACATCAGAAATACTGATGTATCTGTAACTCCTTGCGACATGGGGTGGCACACATTAATTATGGTGCATTCATTCTGTTGCAAGGAGGGCGCAGTGAAAAATGTCGCAACACTCTTTTCACGCAGCGATGCAACAGTTTTCATACATGAGGCCCAGCGGATTTCAATGCATGCCCTCTAACTATTTGAAACTCAGTTTTGCCCTTTGGTTGCATATATAAGTAGGGCTGAGGGGAGAGACTGCAGCAGCCCACAGTCTCAGCATGGAAGGGCACGGATGGGCTGACCACTGGATTAAAGCAGTCAGTAACTACCACCCGGCTGGCACAGCCACTCATTGAAAAACTAGTACACCACCACAGTTCTGGCGCAATGCTCCCTAAGTTATGATGGCAAAGAAGTAGAAGAAAACCTACTCCGGAAGAAGCCTAAGGATTCTTCCACAGCCAGTCACTGCCAAAATAAACAGGGTTGCAAAGAGAGCAATAGTCTCCCAGATCCGCACAACTGAACATATGTTAAGGGTGCAGAATCCTTGATATTTGCAAGTTCTCTCCAGAATCTGCCCCAAAAAAATCCCTTCTATAATAAAACGAGCAGAGACAGTATTGAAACAGCGGCGGCATGTTGCGGTGCATTCTTTGCTGTAATGCTCGGTATGGGAAGCTACAAAGGAACGCTCTAACCAGTTTGTCAAAATATTTTGGGAAACATTTATCTGATTTTAAAAGAGATCGCAGCGCTGAAGCAGCGGCGCCATCGATGCAGAAAAATGTCTGCCTGCCTTTGGTAGTGAGAAAATCGGGTGTTAATATTATTCCTGCCATTGTTTTCCACTCTTTTCTCTGTAATCTGAACGGTGTGGTAGAATAATCCAAAATAAATATGCTCTGAAAAGAAAGGACGTATCCAAAGCTTGGAAACATCATGTGAAAGTGGAACTGATCAAACGCCCCCTCGCCCCGCCTTAGCAAGTGCTGTCTTCTGCAGGGCTCCGTGCAGCAGCTTCCCACTGATTCCAGTCACATCCTCTGATACCTGCTGCATTCTCAAGCATGCTTTGATCAGCAGAATTCAGAGATGCGAAGACATAAGCCGTCAGAGAGGTGCTAATTTGAAGCCTGGCGCTATTTCGCACAATAATTGCATATTGCAAAGTTGTGCGAGTGCATTCCGTTTTTGTGCAGTCAACCGTGTTTATTTGATGGAGAGAGAATCAATATGTAGGTAAACAAAATAATAATACTGATTTATGTCGTCACAAGACCGCTCTGGCCCTGCTTGACAGGCGTTGCCTATCAGTGGCAGGTGCCATATTGTGGAAAAGTAATCCTGCCCTTCTATCATTTTGGTCTTTATTGTGGTGGAAAGAAATACGTGGGCTCCTTTCGAGTTCCGGCAGCAATCCTTGCTCTTAAAATTCGACAAACGAAATATGGGGGTCACCGCTGCCAGACAGCCAAATCCATAAGTAAGTCTGAGTAGATAATCCTTCTACTTCTTAACCACTAATATAACATTTCAGATGATTTTCCAGCTTTTCTCAAACACCAAAATCTTAGGGGCATATTAACAAGGGCTTTATCTCTGCTTTTTTGGCCTTAAAAGCCAAAGAAGCGGAGATAAAAATATCGCCCTATCAACAGCAGGGTGCTAGCATGCAAAATCGCATGTTAGCACCCTTTTTCACTACGCTTCCCTTTGCATCTCTAATGAGATGCAAAGTGGGCGTTCCAGAGCAAAATAATAGGAGAAATGTCGCTAAGCGACATTTCTCCTATTATCAAGCTTCACGCTAACCCTGTTAGAGACAAAAAAAGCAGCTCTAACCACGGTTAACGCTGCTTTTTTACGTCTGCTAATTTTCAGATTTAGCCATGTAATCCAATGGGAGGTGGATTACATGGCTAAATCCACCATGGGCTATCAACAAGGATATCTCTATCCTTGTAGTTTTATTGCTGCATTACCAGCGATAACCTTCCAAGATGCCGCTATCGCTGGATTTTTTATCGCTTAGGCGGTTAGCGTTGTTAATAACGCGATAACCAGGCGATATTATCCATCGATAGCGGGCGTTAAAAAAATTAAAGCTAAGCGCCCTTAGCGTTAATTTTCCCTGTTCCTTGTTAATATGCCCCTTAGTTTTGCTTATATGTTTTTTTAATTTGTTAGCTCGGTTGTAGGTATCCAGATTACTCAAGACAAGATACCGGTCCAGTCTAACACCAGAGTTTCATAAGTATGATGCAAACCTCGAATGCAAACTGACCTCATTTGTAGGATAAACGACCTGGACTTGGCCAAAGCTGAACAAAGGTCTGCAGTATTCAGGTATAAAGGCAGAGATTGAAGTGCACACCTCTGCTAAAGAACAGTTTCATCCTGACTCAAGTGCTGAGTATAGGAACCGAATGGCTCAATGTAAGTTAGATGGTGCTCTCCCAGGCCTACAATTGCGTCCATAAAAGGCATTTGTGCAGATAATCAAAAGCTAATGTTGTCCAAAAAAGCAAGAGTTCTCTTTACAGATGTGGACAGATGTTTGGGCAGTTCCTATTGAAGGTAAAGACAAAGACATGAGGCTCTTGCTCCTGATGGATCAGATCCCCTGACTTGATTCATCAGACACTTCAGACCTTGCGTCCTCTTTTCCTTTCCTTCAATAGGAACTGCATACCTCTGTGTATACATGTATCCCTGGGTGCTTGTGTCCTGGACCTTTATTTGCCATTTGTCCCTCCTTTTGTAAATTGCCATTAATTAAACTGCCATAATATTATCAATATTTCCAGATTGCTAGCTAAAATGTGGAAATCCATGCCTTACGTTTGCAAGACAAAATACAAAAGTAGGCTTTAGACTCTAAGTCAAGAAGTATAATCAAGTTGAAATGTAACTGAACCACTTGATTGGCCTTCTTTAAGAGAGAATATATCACCAATCACTACCAAGAATTTGTAAGGGATGTAGATTGACACCATCAGAAAAATAAAGGAATAATTCAAAGTTAGCAGTATTTAGGTTTTGACAAATAAAAAATGTGACAGGCTAATATGCTTTGCCACTACTAAGGAGCTGATACTTTAACTTTCAGTACCTCTTCCAATTTTTAACTCGTGTATTCATTAGAATTGTTCATGGATGAACTTGTAGAAAAAGCAATCTTAGGTCCAGGAACAATTTTCACCCGATTATAATTGAAGTTAGCCACAAGCCCCATTTTTGATTAACCACGCAAGTTAAGGCCAAAAATATTGGCGGCACCATGAGTCCATTTGAGTATGTATTTGAAAAATCGCAGCATTGCGAGGATATTTTACAATCTATATGTCAAGGTGTGCCATAGCATACTGCCATTAGTTTCAAAGAACAGTATTTGAGCAGCAAAAGCGTATCTAAATACTGCAATGCTGTAGTCAGTATGTTTGGAGGAGATAGGCTTCCACAAAATTCTTGATTAAAGATATCAGTTTGTCACTAGGGGCCCGATTCACAGAACTAACTTAAGACAAAATCCTAAACTTACTACCATTTTCATATTCACAGAAGGCACTTACTCATTTTGGTATTCACAGAAGGCACTTACTCATTTTGGTAATCACAGAAGACACTGAGTTCGGTATTCACAGAAGTTAGGAGTCCTAACTTTAGGACTCCTAAATGCCTTCTGTGAATACCGAAAGTCTTGAAATTAGGATTTTCTCAGTTTAGGAGTCCTAAAGTTAGGAGTCCTAACTTTACTACTACTAAATTTAGAAAAATCCGAATTTTAAGGCTTCCGGTATTCACAGAAGGCATTTAGGAGACCTAAAGTTAGGAGTCCTAACTTTACTACTACTAAATTAAGAAAAATCCTAATTTTAAGACTTTCGGTATTCACAGAAGGCATTTAGGAGTCCTAAAGTCAGGAGTCCTAACTATACTACTAATAAACTGAGAAAAATCCAAACTTTAAGGCTTTCGGTATTCACAGAAGGCATTTAGGAGTCCAAAAGTTAGGAGTCCTAACTTTGCTACTACTAACTTGAGAAAAATCCTAATTTTAAGGCTTTCGGTATTCACAGAAGGCATTTAGGAGACCTAAAGTTAGGAGTCCTAACTTTACTACTACTAAATTGAGAAAAATCCTAATTTTAAGACTTTCGGTATTCACAGAAGGCATTTAGCAGTCCTAAAGTTAGGACTCCTAACTTCTGTGAATACCGAAATGAGTAAGTGCCTTCTGTGAATACCAAAATGAGTAAGTGCCTTCTGAGAATACCAAAATGGTAGTAAGTTTAGGATTTTGTCTTAAGTTAGTTCTGTGAATCGGGCCCTAGGATTTTGCATGGGAACATTTAGTTGGGACAAAACGTGACCACAATTCTCCGTTTTTCCATATTTATAATGCATATTTGTATTGACATTAAACCTTTTTGAATTGTGAATATTTACAATTGTAAGAGAGAGGTGAACATATTGAAGGGTTCAGAGTCTCACATTTTTGGGTCTTACCTACAAACAGCTGTTGTTTACAGTGCATAATCTATATGTAGAGGGGGCTTTGGGTTAGCCACTTGCACATGATTGGATAGTTTTGTTGTGTATCTCACCTGGCTGCTCCTGATTCAATGGCTTTCCTCGCTATTCTTGAGTTTGTCTCACCCAGGAGCGTTTCAGTCTCACAGTGTTTTGATTGAATAATGTATCGTTCCGCGGCTGATGTCAAACATTGCTTCTAGTGAATGGGAAAGACTATTTTCTTTCCCTGTCACCATTCTCTCCTTCCTCCTCTATAACCCTTATTTTTCCGCTTTGCTACCACCTAAACACCATTCTCTTACTCCCCATCTCCAACTTTTTTATCAAATATTTTTAGTTTGTCCCACTGTCAACTGGGGTATTCCTTCCATCCTGTTTAAAGCTCTAATGGGCCTATGTTTAAAGACCTGGGATGAAGTTAAAGTCACATGCAACTGAGTAATGTCAAAAAAGATCTTGACAAATTAAGGGCTAAAGCAGAGGTGGAGTCTGGCACCCCTGCTATTCAGTTTATATTTGGCATCTATAAATAGCACCCTAGCCAAATCCTGCCTAAGCTCACAGGTCACCTCCATTGTTTTCAGTATGCAGATGACACGATCATATTCAACCATGCCCGGGATGCATTGACCATTTATTGAAAATAAGATTTTAATTCACTCCTCATAATAAAAAAAAATGGTTTGCAGAATAAAATCATCAATAAGGCCAGATTTTATTTAGAGCAGGTGAAATGTGCGAAGGTGTCATGCATGCATCACCTGGGAATTTATGTTAACCAGTGCGGCTCACACCAAAGTCCAGCTCTTAGCATTGAAAGGTTTATCTCTGTCCCTTAATATCAGTTTCCCAAAATTGTTAAAAAATATGGGAAGACTGGATTTAACAGCAATCTGCCGTGTCATTGCTGCTAAGATTATATCAAAACACTGACGTATGGTGGGTTGTTAATCAAGGATCGTCTAGCTACTTGGTTGGACAAAGACCAATGCCAGCGCTACGGAAGAGTATTCCAGCTGCCAGACGCCACTCCATCATCCCAAATCCAACTTGGATTCGCAGAAAATTTGCGCCCTAAATCTGCCTCCAAAACTTTGTGCTATTATTCTTGTTAAGAATGTAAATTCTAAATCTTTTGTTGATGATTGGCATGACATGGAACTGAAGGCCCATTCAGATCTGTGTGCAGCCTTCTATCAGTCTATTGGGAAGGCACCATACCTATCCAGCCCTCTGAGTTTCACTCAGAAAAGAGACCTCATGATGCTGAGGTGTGGAATAATACATTTAAAGGCCTCTAAGTATGGGAGTCAGAAAGGGACTGTCGCCTTCAACTGCAGACTGTGTGACTAAAAGCAAGATTCTTTGTCACATTTAGTTGTGTCTTTATAGTGGTTTGAAGGCCTTAAGGTGCTTTTATCTAAAACCATTTCTTTTTTTATTTAGGAATAAGGTTTTTTAAAATAGCGATAAACGTGTTTGAGTGGGAATAATGTTCAGTTTACATCTAGGTTTTTGACGTTTTTGAATGGTGCTTACCAGATAATTAATAAGAGTGGTTCCTTTGGGTAATGCTATATTATTTCCTCGCACACTGCACGTTATTAAATTGCTTTTAAAAGACGCTGTCTTTTAATCTCGTTTTTAGACATGTATGCACTTTATCTATAACTTTTGCGAATAGTGGTTCACTTATTGTAATTCCTTACTAAATGCACTTTGTATGGCTGTCACTTAGTTCCAGTGGGCTGTTAAAATGTTCCTTAGGGAAAGTAGCTTAGGAACTCATTTACCTTAGATCCATCACCAATACTGTGACTCCACACTACAGTTTAGTCAGTATGATGATCTAAAATAGCAGAATTATGCCTCTTTTATGATGAAACTTGTTAGAAACGAGGGTCTCTAGTTGGCAGAGGTAGGTACCTTTGTCCAAGCAGGGACCCTTCTTCCTGGTCAGATTAAGAGGGATTAACTTAAAAAGTAACCCCGGCTCACACCCTTGGTAGCTTGACAGGAGCAGACAGGCTTATCTCAGAGGCAGTGGGTAAAGCATTTGTGACTACATACAGTAATACAATGAAAACACTACAAATGGACACCACACCAGTTTAGAAAAAGAAGTAATCTTTATCTAAACCAAAACCAGACCAAACGACAAAAATCCAACATACATTTCTCTTAAAAATAGTTTCTGTGTAAAATAACCTTTAAATTGCAGGAAGAGCTTGAAAATACAGTTCCTCAAACTCGGTAGCTCCGTACTGAAAACGGCAGAGTGTAACCCTTACAGCCAACCGTGTCTATACGGGTTAGCAAAAGCGTCAACAGACTCAGATACAGTACCTTTTGAGTGTCCAAGGCAACTGCCACTATTGCGATGTGAGATGGAAGCATTGGAGCGTGCGGTGTCCTCACGCCTCGGGGAAGGCAGCGACTCATTGACGGAGTCGGTGAGACCACGGTTTGCGTTGCAGGCTGAGATGGTGCTTGATGCGGTGCTGGCAGGTCACAATTTGGTGACAGAACTGGTCAATGTCGAGTCAGGCAGCGACGGAGTCGATGACGTCCGGGCATCATGTAGCGAAGCGTTGCGAAGCGGATGCTCACAGGATGCGGTGCAAGCAGCAGCTCGTTGACGGAATTGGTGAAACCAGGGTTGCGTTGCGGAACGAGGCTGTGCTCTCTACGGTGCCTTCAGGACACGGAATCCTGCGAAAGACTCAAGGACAGAGTCGGTTACCCTTTTCTTCTCCAGGCAACTGAAACCAGCGGGTCCAGAGATGGTGCCCAGAAGATTGGTGAGGTCTTTGATGTCCCTGAGGCCTCGTGAACAGGGGGAAAGCTCAGTTCAAGCCCTTGGAGATCTTCCTCAAGCAGGGCAGACAGCAAACAGCAAAGTCTTTTCTCCTTGGCAGCAAGTAGCCACTGCAGGCCAACCCCAGACAGAAAACAGCACAGGGACAGTATTCCTCCTCAGCTTCTCCGCTCCTCTGCTTGGCAAAGGTTCCTCTTGATTCCCAGAAGTGATCTAAAGTTCTGTGGTCTGGGCCCCAATATTTATACAACAAAATCCTTTGTTCTCTGGTGGCAGAGAAGCCCTGTGCTTGGTCAAACCCGGTTCTGTCCTCTCTGGTGCAGCTTCCTGGAAGGAGGTGGAGACAGCATTGTCCTTGGCAGACCAGGCCTATTCAGGTGAAAGGAAATCTCCTCCCCCTACTCTAAATGCAGCCCAGGTCTATTCAGCCCAGCCCTGACTCAGGAGGCTCTCTGGAGCCACTGCTCCTCCCCAGCCCCTGTATTCCAAAAGCCAGACATGCAATACACAAACCAGGCAGAGGCACACAGGATGGCTAAGCAAAAAAACACCTACTTTCTAAAAAGTGGAATTTTAAAACACAGAATGTAAAAATCACCCTCACTAAAAGATGCATTTTAACATTCTGAGTTCAGGCATATCAAACTTTATTTCCCTACCGTGTTCCCTACAGTAGTTTTGTTTATAAGATGTTATAAACAAACTCCCCATTCTATCCTATGGGATCAGGGAGGCGCGCAACAGTGAAAAACTAAATTGGCAGTAATTCACTATCAGGACATGCCACACACACCAGGGCATGCCCTACCTTTCACATACACTGCACCCTGGCCACAATGGTACCTTGGGCCTACCTTAGGGGTGACTAACATGTAAGAAAAGGGAAGGTTAGGGCTTGGCAAGTGGGCACACTTGCCAAGTCGACATGGCAGTACTAGACTGCACACAGGGTCTGCAATGGCAGGCCTGAGTTACATTTGCAGGCTGCTTATGTGGGTGGGACAATTAGTGCTGCAGCCCACTAGCAGCATTTGATTTACAGGCCCTGGGCACACACAGTGAACTGGACTAGGTACTGACTAGTATATCAAATCAGCCAATCATGGAAACAACAATCCATAACAACAATTTACAAAGGGAGCACTTGCACTTTGTCACTGAACAGCAGTGGCACAGTGCCCAAAGCATTTAGACCAGCAAGAACGAAGTCCAACATACAGCAAAAACACAGGAGGCAAAGGCAAAAGTACAGGGGAGACCCATGCCAATAGTGCCAGGTCTAACAAAACTGTATCTTGTTTTTAGATAGTTTGGTAAATTGTTATTGTTTTCAATAACTGAAAACAATATAATGTGCATTCTTAACTTAAGATAGCTGCAAGTACGGTGGGCATTTAGGAATGGGTTTTGTTTCTCTTAACCAAATCCCATTCAAAGAAAAACATAACAGATGTGCCCACATCTAAAACAGCCATCTTTGATTTGCTTTTGTTAAAACATAACAAAAAAACATTCAAAGATTCTCAATGTTGATGCATGTACATTTCTGAGAGATATCTAAAAAAATAAAAGAATTGGCAATGGCAATAAGATTCACAAGATGAGACCTATTACCTTTGCCAATGCAAGTTTTATTTATATTACAGGTTTGAAGGACAACTCAAGTTTCTCGCTACAGGGTCAACAATTTATCTAACAGGCACCAACGTCTCCTCTGTATTTTAGGTTTTAATCAACAGTTTATGCATAAATCATTCATCCTTGTAAAAGATTTTCGTATACCCAAGTGATCTGAAGTTACTAAAAGAAGGCATGCTAGCACCCTATAAAATATCTCCACTGTCTTTAGAATAACCCAATTGTACATTAATAGCTTTTCAACTTATAAAATAGTTTATTTTCTCAGATGCAATACTTAGAGGAACAAGGGAACAGTTCATTTATCTTTAAAGTCATTTCCCAGTAGTATTTTCCATTTACATACACTTTCTATGGACGCTCTGCAGTTCCAGAGGTTTAACGGATGAGCGGCCCCCACCGAGTCTTAAAGGCCTTTTGTGCGACATTTCTCGGTGTCTGCGGTGAAACGTTTAAATATTCCATTCAGCAGAAAAATAAATGTTTCATATCTAAACTGAATATCTTTCCCTTTGTCTTGTAACTAAGCTGAGCTATAGTATTTACTGACTGATGCATCAAACTATTTATCAGTATTAAAAAGCATGCTATTTAGAGTTTCCATTGGCCGAGGCTTAAATGTAAAAGCTCTTATTGGATAATTCACTGGATATACTTTATTAGACAACCCAGTCCTGAGAGCAGAAAAGACATACGACAACTAGTTTGCCATCATTATTGTATGAAGCATATATCTGATTGGCCACAATACTGAAGCAGCATCGTTTTTGCAGAAAAGTCTTGTTTGCCATGGATAACAGAAGTAGGCCTGGGCGGTGAACTTCGCTCAGTTCGAGGAGTTTGCGGAGTATTCTGCACTCTGCACTCTGCGGCTCTCACGGAGTGCAGAAAACTCCGCTTTGCAATGTGCAGCAGAGTTTTGTCCCAGCTCGCGATCGCGAACAGTAAGGTTGCGAGTGCGCACGGTAAGTTCATGAGCGAGCACAGTAAGTTCCCGAGCGCGAGCTGCGGCTCGGGTAGAATTTCTACCCGAGCGGTAGGAATACCAAGACAAACTGCAGTTCACACTGCACTCTGCCACTCGCGGAACTTCACAGAGTTTTTTTGTAACTTCGCAGAGTTCTACATAGCCAAACACCGCGAACTACGCCCAGGCCTAAACAGAAGCATCTGGCTATATGATCATGCTGCACTCTGTCTAGAGTGGTACTGTGGGCGAAAAACAATGGTTTGGAATGCTACCAAGAGCTTCCTCCAGTCAACTTTCATGCGTTCTCTATACAATTTTTGCAGACATAGGGTTGTTTTCCTTAACCCCTTCAGTGCCCCGCCCTTTCCCCCTCCTGTGCCGGGCGTTACATTAGCAGGTGGGGTTCATGACGAGATAGTCTCGTCATGGGCACAGCGCAACCGTGCTCCATGACGAGACTATCTCGTCATGGGCACAGAAGAGGTTAATCTGAGTCATATGTTAGCATAACACTGAACAAATATGCGCAAATAGGTAGTATGTAATTTCTTCCAGGAAAAATCACGTGTAAGCCGGACCAGTCAAAATCCCCCTTGAGAATTGTTTATTATAACTTATAACTCCCGCCGCCCACACTCTTCCTCACCTCGGTGCCTACTTTAGCCTCCTGTGGCTTGTTCAGAAAAAATCAGGGATTTCGTGAAATTACCAGTCAGAGCCGTACTAATGACTAAAAAGGTGCTATTTACCGCAGCATAATTTTGTTGGTATTTTTTCATTTCATTTTGCGTTCAGCAGTATTATTTTGTGGTAGCAGAACTCTATGAATTGGTAATGAAAATACTAACATTCTTTTTTTGTTTGCTGACACAATACAGCACTCACTACATTTGCCATAAGTAATCTGTGTGAGTCAGATTCCATTTTTTGGAACCATATGAATTGTTATTGTATGATTTTAGCTATTTACATCTCCTTAAGGACCACACAACTCTAGCCTCGTTAAGGGGCAATTGCAGTATAATTTCAAACATGGCACACAAGTATCGTAGCCTTTAAGTATAAATGTGCTAAGTCTCTATTTTCAATTACATAAAACAATTTCATTTTGTAATCCACAATTTATGCAGTGTGGTTTCATGACACCTAATGTGTGTTGTCTGTGTGCATGCGTGCAAGCGTGCATGTGTGTTTGTACTTGCACATACAGCTTATTATATGTACCATTATTACACTAAAACACACTGGAATATCTAAATTAGTTGCATCCAATCCACTAGAAATCAGAAAAAAATATTCAAAAGGTTCCTGCCAAAGAAATGACTTATTCCAAGCTCCACCTTCTGTGTTTAGCACCACCATTAGTTCCAGAACAGAGCTGACACACTTCTATATCAACCGGCTACAAAAATCTGTGTGTAAAACAATTTTAATGTCAGCACAAGTGTGAAGAACCTACTAAGCTGCTTTGTTGGACTTAGCCCTTTCTGAAGGGTCATTCCCGGGCTTTTTGCCTACACTCCTCCTATTTTTGCTAACTTTGTTTTTGTTGGTCTTCGGACTCTGTGCACTTTACCACTGCTAACCAGTGCTAAAGTGCTTGTGCTCTCTGCTTTAATACTGTAACATTGGTTTATTCCCAATCAGCATATTTAATTTACAAATAAATCCCTAGTAAAGTGTCACTACATGTGTACAGGGCCTGTAAATGAAATGCTGCTAGTGAGTCTGCAACAAGGATTGTGCCCCATAGTTAAGTAGTACATAAGGGGGTGGTGATGGACGGAGCATCAGAACCAATCAAACACTCACACCCTGTCAACAGATCTGGGTTTGATCCATCACCGTTCTTTAGCCCACTCTGCCACCCCAGTTCAGACATGGCCATATGCAAATCAGTCTGACCCTGTGCCTCATGGGAACAGTCCAGCCCGAACTGCCAAGCCATGCGTTCCCTGGACCGGACACAAGCTTCCTAGGACCGGTTTCTGGCATTTCAGCCGTCTTCAGCCAGGCTTGCTTGAACCCAGTGGCAAATTGAGCAAGGGACTCAACGTCTGAGCATACCCTGCCAACTTATGGCGAACAAAGCGGTACAAAAGGGGGTGGTGATGGACGGAGCATCAGACCCAATCAAACACTCCCACCCAGTCAACAGATCTGGGTTTGATCCATCACCGTTCTTTAGCCCACTCTGCCACCCCAGTTCAGACATGGCCATATGCAAATCAGTCTGACCCTGTGCCTCATGGGAACAGTCCAGCACGAACTGCCAAGCCATGCCTTCCCGGGACCGGAAACAAGCTTCCTAGGACCGGTTTCTGGCATTTGAGCCGTCTTCAGCCAGGCTTGCTTGAATCCAGTGGCAAAGTGAGCAAGGGACTCAACGTCTGAGCATACCCTGCCAACTTATGGCAAACAAAGCGGTACAAAAGGGGGTGGTGATGGACGGAGCATTAGAACCAATCAAACACTTACACCCAGTCAACAGATCTGGGTTTGATCCATCACCGTTCTTTAGCCCACTCTGCCACCTCAGTTCAGACATGGCCATATGTAAATCAGTCTGACCCTGTGCCACATGGGAACAGTCCAGCCCAAACTGCCAAGCCATGCCTTCCCTGGACCATAAACAAGCTTCCTAGGACCGGTTTCTGGCATTTCAGCCGTCTTCAGACAGGCTTGCTTGAATGAAGTGGCAAAGTGAGCAAGGGACTCAACGTCTGAGCATACCCTGCCAACTTATGGCAAACAAAGTGGTACAAAAGGGGGTGGTGATGGACGGAGCATCAGAACCAATCAAACACTCACACCCAGTCAACAGATCTGGGTTTAATCCATCACCGTTCTTTAGCCCACTCTGCCACCCCAGTTCAGACATGGCCATATGCAAATCAGTCTGACCCTGTGCCTCATGGGAACAGTCCAGCCCGAACTGCCAAGCCATGCCTTCCCTGGACCGGAAACAAGCTTCCTAGGATCGGTTTCTGGAATTTCAGCCGTCTTCAGCCAGGCTTGCTTGAATCCAGTGGCAAAGTGAGCAAGGGACTCAACGTCTGAGCATACCCTGCCAACTTATGGCGAACAAAGCGGTACAAAAGGGGGTGGTAATGGAAAGAGCATCAAAACCAATCAAACACTCACACCCAGTCAACAGATCTGGGTTTGATCCATCACCGTTCTTTAGCCCACTCTGCCACTCCAGTTCAGACATGGCCATATGCAAATCAGTCTGACCCTGTGCCTCATGGGAACAGTCCAGCCCGAACTGCCAAGCCATACCTTCCCTGGACCAGAAACAAGCTTCCTAGGACCGGTTTCTGGCATTTCAGCCGTCTTCAGCCAGGCTTGCTTGAATCCAGTGGCAAAGTGAGCAAGGGACTCAACGTCTGAGCATACCCTGCCAACTTATGGCAAACAAAGCGTTACAAGAGGGGGTGGTGATGGACGGAGCATCAGAACCAATCAAACACTCACACCCAGTCAACAGATCTGGGTTTGATCCATCACCGTTCTTTAGCCCACTCTGCCACCCCAGTTCAGACATGGCCATATGCAAATCAGTCTGACCCTGTGCCTCATGGGAACAGTCCAGCCCGAACTGCCAAGCCATGCCTTCCCTGGACCGGAAACAAGCTTCCTAGGACTGGTTTCTGGCATTTCTGGCTTGCTTGAATCCATAAGTTGGCAGGGTATGCTCAGACGTTGAGTCCCTTGCTCACTTTGCCAGGGTCAGACTGATTTGCATATGGCCAGGTCTGAACTGGGGGTGGCAGAGTGGGCTAAAGAACGGTGATGGATCAAACCCAGATCTGTTGACTGGGTGTGAGTGTTTGATTGGTTCTGATGCTCCATCCATCACCACCCCCTTTTGTACCGCTTTGTTCGCCATAAGTTGGCAGGGTATGCTCAGACATTGAGTCCCTTGCTCACTTTGCCACTGGATTCAAGCAAGCCTGGCTGAAGATCGCTGAAATGCCAGAAACCGGTCCTAGGAAGCTTGTTTCTGGTCCAGGGAAGGCATGGCTTGGCAGTTCGGGCTGGACTGTTCCCATGAGACACAGGGTCAGACTGATTTGCATATGGCCATGCCTTAACTGGGGTGGCTGAGTGGGCTAAAGAACGGTGATGGATCAAACCCAGATCTATTGACTGGGTAAGAGTGTTTGATTGGTTCTGATGCTCCGTCCATCACCACCCCCTTTTGTACCGCTTTGTTCACCATAAGTTGACAGGGTATGCTCAGACGTGGAGTCCCTTGCTCACTTTGCCACTGGATTCAAGCAAACCTGCCTGAAGACGGCTGAAATGCCAGAAACCGGTCCTACGAAGCTTGTTTCCGGTCCAGGGAAGGCATGGCTTGGCAGTTCGGGCTGGACTGTTCCCATGAGGCACAGGGTCAGACTGATTTGCATATGGCCATGTCTGAACTGGGGTGGCAGAGTGAGCTAAAGAACGGTGATGGATCAAACCCAGGTCTGTTGACTGGGTGTGAGTGTTTGATTGGTTCTGATGCTCTGTCCATCACCACCCCCTTTTGTACCGCTTTGTTTGCCATAAATTGGCAGGGTATGCTCAGATGTTGAGTCCCATGCTCAGCTGTTGAGTCCCATGCTCAGACGTTGTGTCCCTTGCTCACTTTGCCGCTGGTTCTGATGCTCCGTCCACCATCACCACCCCCTTTTGTACCCCATAGTTAAGTAGGCCTTTGCAGCCTGTTTGTGCAGTTTCAAACTGCCATTTTGACCTAGCAAAGAAAACCTTTTGCCAGGCCCAGACCTTTCTTTTTAATACATATAAGCAACCACCAGAGTAGGCTCTGGACAACCTAGGGAGAGCAGGGTGCAATGTATTTAAAACGTAGGACATGTGCTTTTAAGTTTTAGATGTTCTGGTACTGAGAAACTCTTGCATCCATTTTTCAATACTGCAAGGCCTACCTCTCCCATAGGATAATGGTGAAGTTACCTTATTGCATGTTATAAGTGTAATTTCCAAATGGGAACAGGTACACACTGCATGTTTGGTGTCTATGGAATTGTAATTTAAAATCCTAGCTTATAGTGAAGTCGATTTGTAAATTCCAATTTTGAAAGTGCTACTTTTAGACAGCTGAAATGTTCTTGCTTTAGCCAATTGATCCCTGCAGCCTGTCTCTGGGTCACATGACTGAGTGTAGTTGACAGTTGGGCTTTGTGTATGCCTTATAGACAGCCACACACAATGGGGAGCTAAGATGTGACTGGATGAGTCTTCGCTGGCAGGATGGGAGGGAGGACCTGGGCCCAGCCCCACTTACACTTGAATATGGTGTGCCCTGTCTCCTCACAAAGGGCTGCATACCCCTACAGTTAGTCTTGAGCCAGGGCAGGGGAGGAACAACTGTGTATAAATACTGGACCTCAGACACCAACTCTTCAGTACACTTCTGGACCTACAGATACTCTGCCAGGAAGAATGACTGTTGTGCTGCTGAAAAAATGGCCATTCTGCAGGACTGCTGCTCTGAAGAAACTGCTGCCCTGCTGTGCTGACCTGCTGTCCTCATGCCTGGGAAAGAAGAACTGTTCCTGAAACTTCATATTGAACGCAGGACCAGAGGAGTGACTCCATGGGCTAGTCTGCTGGCCTCCTGATCTGAGACCCTGGGAGAAAAAGGCTTCCCATCATCCTGCACCAGCCCCTGGACCCAGTTGCAGTGAGTTACTGACCCCCAAGTGGTGCTGCTCAGGTCCTGAACCCTTGGTGTGGCTCAAGAGTGCTGAAATCAAGCTTTTGGGCTCCTCAGGACCGGGAACAAGACTATTCACCCAGACACCTCGCCGCTCACATAGCAAATGAGTACATAGCTCCATCAGCTTAACTCTTCACACTGCAGCATCAACCGCTCACAGGGACTACTAACACGAAGCTCCAGCAATGCGCAACGCCTGCTGGCTCTTTACGATTTCTTGAAAGCCTATTGCAATGTTCGCCCTAGTCCTTAAACCCCTCTTCAATGTGAACGGGACTCTTGCCATGAACTTGAAAAGGTTAACTTTAACAAGCTCAACCTGGTGACTGTATGCGACCTGACCTGCATTGCCATTGGCCTGAAAGTGTGACTTTGCCCTGACGCAGCATGACCAGATTACTCAGGTTGGCGCCTAGTGCTTTTTGCACCATTTTCTTAATAAAAAAAAACAACATATCTTCTGTTCTATTGATTGGATTTTTGTTGTTTTGGTCTTGTTTCATTTATTAAATGTTACTCTATTTTTCTAACTTGATGTGGTGTTTTCACTTTTTTACTGTTTGAAGTTCTGCAAAAATACTTTATACATTGCCTCTAAGTCAAGCCTGCCTGCTCTGTTCAAAGCTACCAGGAAGTTGAGCAGAGGTTAATTTGGGGTTTGCTTATGCCTTACCCTAACAAGGATTGCAGTTGCTGTTTGACTGGGGCTCACACCCCAGTTCTTCAGTAACCACATTTCTCACATACCTCTTACCGATCTTTTTTGTAATGTATCTGTGCCTCATGTTTGAAATCTGAAAGAGGTGTGGAGTGATATAGGACTCAATAAAACAACTTTCAAAATGTTAGAGGAATAGATTGCTTGGATAGGCAGGGAGTTTCTCTGGTGCCATAGAATGGACTTCAACAACTTAAATTCTACCATTCCTGACAAATGTCTGTCAATGTCTGCTATACAATACTGGATACAGGTTCTGCAGAATGACCTTGGACACAAGTCTCAAACTCACTATGAGACCAAATCCCTTTAAGCTCAAATAGTAAGTATGGCAGTACCAGTTTGTTTCTGGAAGTCTTCTCTTATAAACTATTGTCTCACTTCACTGAACCACTCTCGAACTTCTGTGAAACAAGCTTTTCCACTCAACTATCTGGTGTTTACTCCACTTTGCTGATTTGATCTCTATTAATTAATGTTTTCTGTGTCTTTTTAGCTTTCCCCTGGACTCATGTCCACCTTTGATTGGGTGTTCCAGCCCTCCTTTGCGTATTAATGCATATCTTACTTTGTTTAAGAAATTATGTTCTATAACCTTAGACCCTACCTCCTAGAAGCATGCCTTGGTTGTTCCATTCTTAGAAAACCTTTCTGCAGATCCAGCAATTCACAGCATTTTTCAGTCCATTCTTGCAGTGGCATCAGGTGGCTTCTCCATCCAGCTCGGCATTCCTTATCCATTGTCACTCCCCGGTCCCATGAGTTCTCAAATGTCTCTCCCTCGTGTAGGGATTTTAAAGTGGGAAAGGGGAGTTCTAGAAGCTAGGCACCACTACCTAATCATAGGGTCCCACATCATCACTCCACTTTTGTCCCAAACCTCCTGAACAGCATTTTGGGACAATTAAAGATGGCAGCATGAAGGTATCTATGGAAAGACGTTCCTTTGGAGCCACAGCCTTGCCTATAACTGACACATCTGTCTGATCCTTTCCCACCAAATATTGAAAGAGCAGTCACTCCTGCATTTGATTCAAGAGGTCTGTCTTTTCTCGTTTGTTTCCATGGTCTTAGGCTTGGCTAAACAAGGTGTAGTGTGAACAGTGAAGTAACACATAAAGATTTCCACACCACCCCTTCCTCTCTCAGGAACTGGGCCAAGCACTGTCAAATGGCTCTATTGTGTGGGGAGAGTAATGGTCCTGTTGCTGGCCAGCAAAATAATAAACTTGGCCCAGTTAGGGAGCCAAAGAATCTGATTATGGCTGAGTCAAGGACATATTTCTTCAAGTGGTATAATGAGTGGAGGCATAGGAAAAGTGGCAGTAAATCGGCCCTCCGTGTACCGGGTAAACCTAAAATTGACACCTGAAACCTGACTGGTATCTCTAGGCCTTGTTATGGCAAAACTGTGGGGTTGTGCAGATTTTGCCAAAAAGGAATAATGCAGTAAGCACCCAGCCCTTTCAGTAATCACTAAAGATATACACTTTGTATGCCCACTCACATTCTAAGGCCTACACCATCTAAGCACCAATATCTGAAGGGTTTCTTATGCAATAGGCTACTTATGTGCAGATAGCAGGCTGAGCTAAACAGTAGTCTCACACGGTGAGTGTCCATTCATGTGCTCAGGTTTTCATGTATGAGCAGTCCAGACACTCTTACCAAGCTCCGTAGCAGCAAACCATATCTTAAATGGCTCAGTAGCGAGACTCCAAAACACTGTAACAGTCAAGAGTGAGCTCTGCCACAAAATAAACAACCGTAGGCAAGCCAACAGGTCCGATGTTGGCTGTGAACTTTTTGGCAATGTAAATGCATGTTTTATCTTGGTTTTGTCAAACTTGATTGTTGGAGGAGCTACCAGCCCTTGCCTTATTAAAGAAACATTGAATACATGCAAAAATATACTTTGTCTCAAATAGCAAAAGCACACTTTGCCATAATAGGCCCTGGTACTGAAGGGAACTACTTGATTTACAGTTGTTCTCTTTATGAAACTGTAGAATGTTCACAGTGAAGGTAGCCAATGGCTGAAATGGGCTTATCCTTTGCTCCATGATGTATGCTGAAATCAGAGACAGACAAATGTTAAAAACACAACAATAGACCAAAGGATGAAGAGGGCTGGATGAAAGTACCTATAAGTAAGAATACATTATGTACAATTGCAATCAAAACAAAAGGTCTTGGCTCACACTAGACCTAGAAATAAATAACTTGAGGCTGGATTTTAGCAAACTGCTATTAGCACAAGTGAGGTCTTAATTATTATAAAATCTTTTAACTGTACCACGTGCTAACGGATTTCAAGGCTACGGTGAGCTTCTTGCATGCATCTTCCACATCTGATCATGGACAATCCTCAAAAAAATGAAGAGGGCAAATCCTAAAAAATGCCACCTTCTTCATTCTAATGGTACTTGTGGTAAAAGCAGAAAAATGAACGGGATACAGGATTTTAGGAAAGCTATATTTCTTTGAAATGGTACAGGAAACTATATCTTGAAATAAATTGAACTTTCGTGGAATCATCCTACTCCTGACCTGGAAATAGTTTGTATTTCATTGTAAATTAAGACCACTAAATCAATTCAGTCCACAAAGAAGTATGAACTTATATGCAAAGGGAGGCTTAGGATCGCTAGATGATTCAAGCCTCAAGTGAACGACTTGGAAATTTCCCTTATCGAGATAAAGCTACATTGTAGTACAGGTCTTGAATGAAAAAATAGTGCTTCCAAATAGGTGTAAGCCCTTGCTTCTCCTTTTTTGGGTACGGTATATCAAACAGACGTTTCTCTCCAAGCGTGATGAAACTTGTTCTGAAAATGGTAAGCACAATCTGGAAACAATGACTCTTAAATTGCTCCCCCTCCTGCAGGGTAGGATTGTGATCACAAATAGGCCAAGGCACCCTAAAAAAAGTGGCCCACATTCCCTGATCATCTGTTTCATGGATCACATTCTGTTTAGTCTCACTGGAATCTGGCCAGTGTTTTTTTGTTATAGGTTTGTATAGTGTGAACTTGACCCAAAGTCATTGGAGCAATGTACATGAGCACCAGTTACATTACACAAAATAAAATTCCTCACAATGTACAACAGTGTTTCAGACACTGTTTGCGATTCCCAATGGGGTGGCAAATTTTATGCCTCATGAATATTAATGAGGCACTCACAATTTGCAACCCCATTGGGAATGGCTGGCCCTCCCAGGTATGGTGGCCTGCTGGGCTCAGCACTTTAAATAAAGCTGTTTTTTTTTTAAATGCAGCCTGTTTTCCTTAAAGGAAAACGGGATGCATTTAAAAAAGAAAAATGAAACGTTTTTGTTTCATTTTTTAAGGACAGGTAGTGGTTCCATTCCAGCGCTGTACGGAGGAGGGGTAGGTTTCCACACCCTGGGCGAACGAGCACTCTCTCTCTTTCTGCCAACTCCGAGTTGCTGATGGAGCCCATTCCCTATACTTTAAGGGTTGGGTAAAGGTTTCCAAATAAGAAGGAGTACCTACCAGCGCGAGGACGCTGTATTCCCTTACTATTAAGGTACCACAGGTTTACAGCACAGCACCTTATTGAAACCTGTTTTGAATATTCACATTTGTTTCACTCACTTTATATTTGGTCCTGACGAAGCGCATTGGGATCCCTTAAGGACCCACCCTGAAGCGCGAAACATGTTGACCCCCTATCAGTAGGACTTCCACTCACTATCCTGAGAGCAGCAGTTATTTTCACATCTGCCCTCTCTATTTTTTTCTCAAAGAGGAGCTCCAGGATTATTATTTTTAACTTTTACTAGGTAGAGCTGTGAATAAAGGTCTTGGACTCTATCCAGTAATTTTTAACGCACCACCCACCTCCCTTCAGATAGGCCCACACACCCCCATGCACAACTGCGGAGTCTCCAACCAAAAGATCTCCGACAAAGAGCCCTCTTGCGGGGCCCGTGGGGGACTGCAGCGCCACCCCCACGAGGAGCAACGCCCTATGATGAAGCAGGACACTCGAAAGGGTGTGTGAGGGCACTATATTCTAAAGGAGAAATTCCCCACACTCTATCCTACCCGACCACACCTTGAGAGCACACACAATCCTCTTAGTCGTGTCTTTAGGAACAGTTACCCTCTCAATATATACAAGTGGTCCCTGTGACCACTGCCTGCCCCTAAAAAATATGTTGCCCTTCTGAGAAGGGTGATAAACTGCGACTGTTTTGCAACCGCAATTGCGGTCGCAAAAAACAGTCTTACATAGGGTTCAGATTCGCTATTAGTAAGGGACGCCCTTGGAATGCCCCTTCCACATAGCGAGTCGCTAATCATATTTACTGAGTCGCAATTAATTTGCAACTCGCTAAATAGGGTTAGTACATGGGCCATTTGAATTTGCATGCGCAAACGGGTCGCAAACCTGTTTGAGCACACAAAAAACGGTCGTACATCTGGCTCTAAGTGATTTGCCCAGAATGATCGGATGTTGAGCTGATGCTGGGACTCGAACCTAGTTTCAACGTCTGCAACTCTGACCATAACACAATTTTCTGCTGCCCTCTTCTCTCTCCCAACAGGTCCTATTAGACACTGGGGATGAGGTCACAACACCTGGCTGCTATGGAGGCCACATCTCTTACTCACCCCCTCCCATAGCCTATTACAGCCTCTAGGCATTTATCTGGAGAGGGAGGTGTTAAAAAGGACACTGCTGCTGAACAAGGGGGGAAGGGTAGGTGAGAATGTCCCAATAAAACCTGACCCCCTGTGAGGCCCCTGCATACAACCCACCCTGCTTCTGGAAGGGCATGCGAGGAAGGGCGTCAAGGTGAGAATGCCGCAAAGGCAGGAGAGTGACCAAGAAACTGATGCCACATTAATTTAGCCTGGCGGGGTCTAGGAAAAAAAGTCAGTCGGGGCGGTTTACAGAGGCCCCATAAAACCGGCCAACAGGTGACCATGGGGCACTGGCCCATCCACCAATGCCGGATATCCCACCTTCCTAATCCGAGCCTGCCTCCTGGTCACGGAAACCTTGGGAAGATTGCAACTTTCTCAAAAAGGATGAATGCTGCTGCTCAGATTTACCTGCAGCCTTCAAGGACAAACTTTGAGCCCACTCTACATGCCTAGGTCAAATGCAACAAACTATACTACTTATACTTCAACTACAGCGTTATTGTCAATCACCCTTCTGTCTTTAGTAACAATGTGGAGTAATGGTCAGAACTGCCCAGTTTGGAAAAGGGGTAACCAGGTTTGACTCTTGGCGTGGGTGCAGCATTCTGTGATTTGGGGCAAGTCAATTAATCTCCCCGTGCCTACCAAAAAATGAAAGTATCCTTGTGTAAGGCGCTACCTTCAGGTCGGGTTCGCACTATATAAAACTGCAAAACAAATGTGACTGACATTCTAAATTATAGAAACATTGATGGTATCTTTCGCTCATGATTAAGGTGAAGCTTTGATAGGTGGTTACATTTTCATAGCCCAGGAATATGTCGCATTCTAGTGATTTCAAAAAGATTTGCTTTGCTACAATGTACAAATGTACAAAGCGTATAAACTGCCACGAAGTTACATTAAAACTCCCAGGGTTGAGATGGAATTAATAGGGAACTTGTAATTTGGGGTCCAATTCCCCTGCCAGTTCTCCATGCCTCCTGGATTTTCACCTAAAGGTTTCCGCAGCTTTCAAAAGCTGGTTATCCCTATGGGGCCAGTACCTCCTGCTATCAGCCCCATTAGAGATTCCATGAAGCTCAGACTAGAGGCCCTAATAGTGCCCTAACAATAAGATGCAGAAAATCAAGACAGCATCTTTGCTATACCTAGTGTAAAACTAAGCACCAATGTGTACACTGTGTTATAAAAAGACAGACAAAAAAGTACATCTATGTTTATTGCTCAAGATTTCAAGATTGTGGCTTAACTAGGCAAAATGAATAGCTCAAGTTGTCTTAAAACAATTGAACTCAAGAGGAGGAAGGAAGGAAGGAAGGAAGGAAGGAAGGAAGGAAGGAAGGAAGGAAGGAAGGAAGGAAGGAAGGAAGGAAGGAAGGAAGGAAGGAAGGAAGGAAGGAAGGAAGGAAGGAAGGAAGGAAGGAAGGAAGGAAGGAAGGAAGGAAGGAAGGAAGGAAGGGAGGGAGGGAGGGAGGGAGGGAGGGAGGGAGGAAGGGAGGGAGGGAGGGGCAGGACTGAGGCAGTAAGGCCTTTACTATTAAAGACATGCTTATCCCTGAAGTTGTGAATGCTGCCACATCATCAATAAACCGTTAAAGAAAGCGATAATGGTAAAATGGGATGATTCTTTTAAAATCATTTTAACAACAAACTGGATCTTGGTTGCCAAGGTAACAGTATTTTCCTAGCTGAAAGTGTATTCAGAATGAGGCTACTGAGGTTTTCCGATCATTGCTCCGGATGAGGAAGCTCTTGCTATGTTTTGTTTGTAACACAACAGAAGGCTGAAGTCTTGAATGGATGAAGTCGGCTCATTGGGTGTGATTCGCGTAGCTTTCTTTTGTCAGTCGCACGCACTTCACAGATCCACGTTACGTTTGTTGATGTGATGTGTGTGTGCTTGTAAGGCAAAGTGTACACACGTTATGCACGTGTAAGTCATGGATCAGAAGTGGTGTGGCAGGGTAGTGTTAGCAAAGTGATTTTGGACATTCGAGGAAAGTTAAGTTAACATGGTCGAGGTGCAGTAAGAGACAGGTTTTGCAAGGCCTACGTAGGAAAGGGAGGTATGCCGGCGAATATATTTATTGTGGAAAAAGATGTAACGAAAGACATGGCGAGTCTGTTATGTATTTCCTACCCTATAAATTACAACGGGGCAGATTTATGTGGGACTTGCGCCCCTTTTATGCCGCCGTTGCGTCACTTTTGTGACGCAGCGGCGGCGTAAACCCTGCGCCACGTTGCGCCCTATTTACATCGTGACGCATCTCTAGAGATGCGTCACGGTGTAAAGCCCTGCGCCAAGTGAAACCTGCGTCAGGTTTCATGTGGGCGTTTCGACTCAGGGGGGGGGGGGCGTTCCGTCGCAGAAACGCCCCTGAAAAGCGACTCAATGAAATCTATAAGATTTCACTGAGTCACTTTCCCAACGCTGATGCGTCAAAACCCTGCACCTGCTTGAAGCAGGCGTAAGGCTTGACGCACCATGTTAGGGATAGGGTAGGTTGCAACAGTGCTGGAGTTGCGTCGCGCTTGCGACACAACTTCAGCACTGCGCTAACCTTACGCCGGCAGATGCGTCACGCATCTGCTTGTCCTTGCGCCACGATGCACCGCATTGTAAATGCGGCGCATCTGCGGTGGCGCAATGGCAAACTTGCGTGACGCATCTTCCCTGGCGCATCCATGCTGATTTGCAGGGATGCGCCAGGGAACATAAATCTGCCCCATGGTAGCTTGCTACATATGTGTTCATAACGAAATGAGCTGTCAAAAGCAACACTGTGTATTACTATTCATTGACGGTCACAATTTGTGAGTGCACTTATCGTACACCATGACTTGTGTAAATACTGTTTGGTACACATACAATACCAGCAACCACTATGTAATCAAGTCAAATCAGCCATGATAGGAAATTGCATATATTTATGAAGTCTGGATTTGTATGAACAAATGTAAATGTCTGCACTGCCCATTTAGCGCCAAGGGTGCAGGTCTGGGCTAGTGATAAGTAGAAAGCAAATAGCAGACAAGGATGTATTTTAATGTGTGCTGGGCAAGATGGCGGCCGCGCTATAGGCTGAGTGAGCTGATCACACTCTCTCCTCCTGACGGACCTCCCTCCCCCTCCTGGCTATGTGCGGTGTGCCAGACCTGCTGTACTATCGACTAACCTAAAGGAATACGGCAAGAATGAATAAGTGTTGTGGATTCTTGGGATGATCTGGCGGCTAAGACTTTGGCTCTGTGGCTTACCTCTGCCCGCAAGATTGGCTTGTGTACATTCCTTACACCCTGCGGCAGTCGAAGCCCAGTTTCCATTTGTATTCGCCGGTTAGGGCAGATAGGAGGGTTGCACAACTAGGGTTTCTTACTGTAGACATGGCATTTCTTTTTATTTAAATACGAGAGTACTTATTGATAGGACTTATGGAGTCTACTTTTATTGTCTGAATTATCTCTGTAGGTCAAGGGGGAATCAACTGTCAAGAAAAATGATGGGTGGAAATACGCATCTGCTCTTTGAACGTATGTGGTCTGATTAAAAGAAAATAAAGAGATGTATTGGTTAAATTGTACAATTCATGCAATTAGATATTCTTTGTTTACAAGAGACCCATATACCGTGGGGTAAACGGGGGTATCTGAGAGGCCTGGGCCTAGACTTATTGGCTTGTTCTCACCAAGGTACTACTACTAGGGGGGTGGCTATCTTAGCTTAGAAAGGCATTGGCTTGTGTCAAAGAAGCAAGGAGGATAAATGTGGACGATGGGTGATTTCATAGCTTACAATTAACGAAACCCCATTGACAATCTGCTCACTGTATGGATCTAATCTGGACGATCGAGAGATCTTAGACTTTCTTAATATTGATTTGGCCTTATGGAAGTATCCAGTAGTTCTCTGTGGAGATTTTAATATCCATTTGGACAGTAAGTTCAATGTTCTTGGCAATGCTCCATATCAAGGAAAGAAAGTTAGGATGTTTAAAGCTTTGCAGAGAGTAGCAAGGGAACATGGACTAGCTGATCTTTGGTTTAGACACAGACTGGGGGTCCCAGGGTACAATTTTTACTCAGCCCCTCATAACAAATTTGTACGCTTGGATTTTTTATATCCCAACAGATTGCGGAGAGGGCCAGTATTGATATCTCCCCTAGGATCATCTCAGGCCACAACCCACTGGTCGCTGAGCTGTCACTAAGTGGCATGCCTCTGGTCCAGAGGAAATGGTCTATTGAAAGGAAATTACTCCCTGAACAGGCATATTGCGAGCATATGTCCAAATGGATAATGGAGGTTTTTAGTATTATTAGAGACACTTCCGCTGAAACTATTGTTTGGGATACATTCAAAGCAGCCCTCCACGGGGAAACTCTTAGCTTTTCTATATATCGGCAGAAGGCCAAACAGAAAAAGATCAGTGGATGGGTTGATTAGCTTAGGATAGCTGAAATTGAGCTGATGAATAAAATTGGGGACGGCCTGGACAATGAAGAGTGTCTTCAGCGTATAGCTTTGATTAAATCCAAAATTCAGCAGCACTTTGGGGAAGAAGTCGCCACTAAATATGCACAGTTCAGGGCAGAAACATACGAATTCTGGGAAAATGTTGGAAGGGTCCTGGCAAAGCGGCTCATAGAGAGGGAAGTGGCTAGTGGAATATGTAAGATCAAAGATCATCTTGGCCAGATTTAAGATTCTCCCAGTAAAATTTTGGAGGTATTTCAACATTTTTATCAGCAATTATATACTGAAGAGATATGTACATGAGAGGCAGTGAGTCTAGAGGCATTTCTTTAGTTCTTTGAAGATCTTGAATCAAAGACGGTTACGCCGGAACAAATTAAGATTCTTGCTGCCCCAATTACATGGGAAGAGATAGAAAATGCTGTTACTTCTGTCTCAGCCGGTAAGGCGATTGGTCCAGATTGCATCCCTCTAGAGTTCTTTAGGACATTTAGATCAGCACTCCAACAGGATATGGTCTCATTATTTCAGCAGGCTCAAAAAGGGCAAATTCTTGAATCTTGGTGTAAGAACACAATAGTAATTTTCAAGAAGAAGACTAAGCCGGAACTTAATCCATCGTCGCACAGGCCAAACTCCCTTATTAATTCAGATAGTAAGGTCTATTCTAAAATATTAGCCTCTAGATTAGCTAGAATTATCACCCCTCTTGTGTCTATTCGCCAGCACGTGTTCATTCCCGGGAGAGATTCAACCGACCACGTTAGACGTGTGATCGCTCTTCTCGACTGGGCTAAAGCTACGGGATCTCTGCTGGGTGTGGCCCTGTTGGATGCAGAGAAAGCGTTCAACAGGGTCTCCTGGCGATTCATGTGGTATGTACTGTAGTGGAAGGGGTTCTGCCCCGAATTTATCCAAGCAGTGCAGACACTCTATATATCACCTGTAGCAGAGATCCGGATATCAGGGCAGGAATCAAAATCATTTAGGATCAACAGAGGTACAAGGCAGGGGTGCCCCTGTTCCCCCCTGCTATTTGCACTTTACATCGACTCATTTCTTAATAAGTTAGAGAAAAATGTGAATATAAAATCAGTGAAGATCAACGACACTGAGTATAAGACATTGGCCTATGCAGATGATATCGCGATACTTACTAGCGATATCACAGTGGCTTTCCCAGCAGTGAGGGATCAGGCAGAGCAATATGGAGCCTTATTGGATTATAAACTAAATATCGATAAAACGCAGATAATTCACTCCAATTTTATCCCTACTCCTGACCTCCCTGCCTCGACTGAAGCAACATACTTGGGGATGAAGATTTTACAGTCAGTCGATCAAATACCGGATCTAAACATTATTCCTATGATCGCCAATGTCAACAGGACATTAGAGAGCTCCTGGACGACGCACCTGCGTGCCTGTGCGGGCACTGAGGCCTTTGACGGTTGCTTGGCGGCCCTCTCTTCCACCCCTAACTATTTTCTCTACTGATGAGGGAAGTTATCCCGAAACCCGAGCCATGTCTCGGGCGATATTTTAAAACCCGGGACATGTATCGGGTCTAGAGATCATCAGTTCAACAAGTACTTACTTGCACCCACTGGGGTGAACCACTCAAGAACTCCATCAGAGATCATCAGTTCAACAAGTACTTACTTGCACCCACTGTTGTGAACCACTCAAGAACTTCATGTACCAGCTTCCCTTGGGGCGACCCGGAGGAGGGGCTAGCGGAGTGAGGGGCTAGCGGAGTGCGGTCCATTGCGATTGTTTCTAAAAATGGCTCCCTTGGGCTTTGAGCTGACGAGCTCCTGGACGACGCACCTGCGTGCCTGTGCGGGCACTGAGGCCTTTGACGGTTGCTTGGCGGCCCTCTCTTCCACCCCTAACTATTTTCTCTACTGATGAGGGAAGTTATCCCGAAACCCGAGCCATGTCTCGGGTGATATTTTAAAACCCGGGACATGTATCGGGTCTAGAGATCATCAGTTCAACAAGTACTTACTTGCACCCACTGGGGTGAACCACTCAAGAACTCCATCAGAGATCATCAGTTCAACAAGTACTTACTTGCACCCACTGTGGTGAACCACTCAAGAACTTCATGTACCAGCTTCCCTTGGGGCGACCCGGAGGAGGGGCTAGCGGAGTGCGGTCCATTGCGATTGTTTCTAGGACATTAGAGAGGTTAGATCACCTAAATTTCTCCATGTATGGAAGAAATAATGTCTTAAAAATGCTAATCCTCCCAAATTTCTATACCTATTCAGGACTATTCCCTTAGAGTTCTCAACGGTATCTCTAGCAAAAATTGAAAGAAGCGCACTCTAGGTTTTTATGGGGATTTCATAGGGCTAGAAGGGCGACCAGATGGATGACTCTTCCTAGAGACCGAGGAGTTTGGGGTTTCCCAACTTCCTAATGTATCATTGGGCATCACTGCTACAACATATGGGGATCCTGGTAACTGGGACTAAAGCCGAGATATCTATGGCTGTAAGACCAACCATCTATGAAATTGTACTGGACAATGAAGCAAATCAATGCTTAGTTAAAAACTTAGAACCCAGCTACTACAAAAAAACTAGATTTAAAACCCTCAAGGCAGCTTATGGGGTCTGCAGAAAGGTTCGGCGGAGGTTTAAGGTTTCTAATATAAATGTGTAAACTCCCTTCTCGGCGTGTGGTGTTCTAACGCCAATTTTTCAAGATGAAACAACCTTCCGATGGGGCAGTGTTGGGATTAATGTCTTGGGGGATATTTATGATAAAGGTCAAATAGAAACATTTACTTTCTTACAAGAAAAATGTGGGTTAGATAGAAGAGATTTTTTCAAATATCTACAGGTTCGGAGCTTCATGGGGACCAATGTACAAGGGACCACTGCCAATTTAGAAAAAATATCTCTGGTGGAGACAATAAGTAGAAAGTCCCGGATCGGGACAATCTCTCAAATATTACTGCAAGTTCTCCCCGACGATCTATGCAGTCAGAATGCTAAATGGGAAAGGAAATTCGGGAAGGAGGGGTAAATATAGAAGACTCAATCACTCTAATGAGTGAGACCTTAACAACAGGAAGCCTAAGAACCCAACACTACATGTCTATTTTTGACCTTTACTACACTTCTTGAAAGGTTGCGAAATGGGGCGGTACACGGGGTAAACGGGGAAGCAAGTGTAGCAGATGTGGATTAGTGGTCGCAGTTACTGTACATATATTTTATTCATGCCCTAACTTAGCTCAATTTTTCAAGATATCGAATATTTCTTCAATACAGTTTTGAGGATCCCGCTTGCGATTACACCAGAATTGGTAATCTTGGACAATGATTGTAATGGGGAGGGAATATAAGAGCAAGACCTGAGGCTAGATTTCTATTTATCGCTATGGCCATTATTCTATTGTGTATTACCTCTCAAGGGATCAGTCCTGACTCCCCCACATTTATAATTTGGAGATCTAGGATTCTATCTATCTATAATATGGAGTCCTCTGTAAATAGACTGAAAGGACGTAAGAGAAGGGAACTCAGGCAAAAAACTTGGGCTCCTATTTCCGAATGGTTAGACTAAATTACGTTGTTTATCTTTGCTTGCTTATCAACTTTTGGCTACTGTTTTTGTTACCTATTACCTTGTTCTCTTTTTCTCTTTTGTTCCTTTACTATGAAATCGCCATGACTTGTAACTGTAACACTGAGATTATTTTTGTTTTTAAATTAAAAATTAAAATTTTTAAAAAGTCCCGACGGATTTCAAGTCACATTGTAATGTTAAACGCTTGTATCCCCAACTGAGATGTTTATGTAATGTCATTATTGCTGCAGTTTGTTTCTAATAAAAACTGTTTAAAAAAAATTAAAAGGATGTATTTTGATGGTTGGAGGGCAGATGACAGAACATTTGGACTAGTAGGTGAAGGCAGTGCTCTGTGCAACCACCTTTTACCACCGTATTATGGAAGCAGGTTTCCGGAGGTGCTTATGTGTGGCAGGAATATTTGAGTATATTTTCGGTGACATTTTCATATGATGTCTTCTGTTTGCACTGATGTGTTTTATGCTACATTAGTGTGAGTTGTTCTTTTGTACTATGGTTGTTGCGTTACACTCTATGCTTGCTGTTTTGTTGTGCCCTATTATGTTTGTATCGTGTGGTCATGTAGCTGTATGCTCTGTAGTTACTTTAGATATGACAACAAATGCTCCTGGAATTATACCCGAAAAGCAGCACGAGTTTAAATTTCATTTGACAAGTAACTATTTCCTACTATTTTGTAAGGTGGTAAAGTAGCCCTGCTCTAGCGCTTAAACTAATTTAAACAATAGTCAGTTCAAAACTCTGAAACTGACTATTTTTAGGTCTTGACTAGAGTCTCTTCGAGCTTTAATAGGTCCTATCTTTCTGTAAATGTCAGCTTTAGCAGCAATCTATTTTTTTGATATTTGAATATTTAGATGATTGTCGTATTGGATATTGTGAGCACGCTTGTATTTGTCCCATGTGTGTATATGTGCATGTTTGGGTACTTCTGGCACTTCGGCTGTCAGATATTTATGTTCCTCTTCTTTTGTAGGGGCTTCATGGTATACATTGTGCAGTTCTCTGTATTATTAAGGCACTATGCTATATGTTTAGATTTCAAGGCATTTATAGGTAAGTTTTTGCACCTGTGTGTGATGAGCACGTGTACTAATTTCATACATGGTGTTAAAGGTAATGTTTAGGTATAGGTACTTTATAAGGCTGCCGTAATTTACAATTTATTTTTATGTCACAGGTGGGGCAAGGGTGCGTGGAGAGCTGAACCAAATAAGACGTGTTTCCAATCAGCATTCCATTGTTTTCACTATGCTGTGTGTGGCTTCCCTGCCTTAAAAGTTCCTTGGGGCCCTAATCTGTGTTTTTGTTGGTGGGAGTGCACCTCCACAAAGGGGCTTTTGTTTCTGCCCAAGCTCTCCCGTTTCTCAAGCTTTCCCTTACTACTGTTCAATTTACATTTTAGCCGGAAAGTGCAATGCTGCAACACCCAGTTAACCAAAGCTGGTCGATTTTACATGAACATTACAAGACTTTGTATATGCTGTGAGATGGTGACTGAGCTCAGCACTTTACCCAGTTGATGTACTGCCTACCTTAGAGGGAGGGCGTCTAACCCCCTGCAGGTGGAAGACAAGGGCACGGCAGCAGCAGGGCGCGAGAGAGAGCCAGGGATAAGGGCATCAAGTGATCAGGGGTGTTTGGTTTCGAAGGGCCAATTGAGAAAGAGGGGCGTGGTCACAAGCATGGCCTAAAAGGCGACCGAGACAATCAGTCCAAAACTTTGTCGCCATGAGGGTCCCCAAATGCAAGTCGCAACACCTTAGCCAAGCAGCAAACGCACATCATGGCATTTCATTTGACATAGTAGCTGGGGTGTTCTTAATATAATAATTTCATAATTACAGTGTTACACATCCTCTAGAAGGAATTTGTGGACTGAATACAGGCTGGCCGAATGCAAGGATGATTTGCACTGTGATAACAATCCACGTGGGTTCATGGTTGGAACTCGAAGTTAACTGATACATTTTAGTTTGTAAGTGTCAGATTTCAAATATTTTGGCAGTTGATCTGGAGCATGTATATCAGGTCAGGGCATACCAGGCAAACTGCAGCTATGACAGTATAAAGGCTAGTAAAGTAGTAGTCCTGTTGACGTCTATGACATAGTCTAACATTTGTGTTGGGAGGCGCTCGTTCACCTTGAATGGCGTCTGAGCACTGGAATGCAGAGGTTGGTTGTTGCCCAACTCAGGGCTCAGTCAGGCGACCTCGAACAATGGGCACACTGAAATAAGAATATACTGTTCCGTCCATAGGGCCATGGGTGTGACTCTGGTAACAAATAACAGCATTCTTGAATTCCACAGTATTTACCTCTTTAGACTCAAGTGCTGGCCGGGGAAGATCAGCCTCCCTGCTTCTGTTATGATACAGGATAGTAAAATATTGCTTGATATCACTGACAGCTGGGCAGTTAGTTAAAGAAGGTACCAGGGCAATGTGGTCAATGGAATCCCAACTGGCTCAAAGTCCACTGAAAGCATTCACAATAGAAGGGAGTTAAGGGACTGGTGTGTTACAGCCACAGATAGCCGAAGGGCTCCGGTAAGGCGGGGACAGTACAAAGGTGTTAGAAATGGGGGTCTCTAGTTGGCAGAGGTAAGTAACTTTGACCAAGTAGGGGACCTTGCTTCTAGTCAGGGAAAGGGGGATACACTCCTGAATAAACCCTCCTCACCCCCTTGGTAGCTTGGCACAAGCAGACAGGCTTATCTCAGAGTCAGTGTGTAAAGCATTTGTGAATACATACAGTAATACAGTGAGAACACTGAAAATGGACACCATACCAGTTTAGAAAAATAAGTAATCTTTATCTAGATTTAACACAAAACTAAACGACAAAAATCCACAATACTGTAATTAAAAATAAGTCTTTAAAATTGTAGAAATAGCTCAGTTCAATGTAGATGGTAAATGCAACACTTTACTCTCAAAGTACTTTGGATGCGTCACGCAATACAAACAAAAGGGTTGCAGGGAAGGTGATACATTGGTTCCATGCTATGGGGGAGGTGATGCGTCGGTTTCTTACTGCAGCGCAGGGGGGTGATGCGTCGTTTTTTTTAACCGGAGAGCAGGTGATTCGTCGATTTCTTACTGTGTTCCAGTTACAATGCGACAAGATGGCACCCCGATGCGATGCGACGATTCGGTGCAATGCAACAAAATGGCGTCTTTGATGCGATGCAACAACGTGGATGTGATGCGTGCATGCCCGACGGCCGTGCTGCGAACTCAGTAGACTCTTGAGCCAGGACAGGCCCTGTGACACGCTTCTCCGGTGATGCGACGGCAATCTCTGCGGCGGCGACACGCTTCTTCAGTAATGTGACACGCTTTGTCTGTGATGTGATGGCAAACAGCTGCGGTGGCGATACACTTCTACGGCGATGCGACAGCAACTGCTGCGGCGGCTACATGCTTCTTCCTCATTGCATTGCGCTTCCAGCTCCCAGCGACATGTAGTCTTCAGAGGGCCCAAAACAACAGCAAGAACCTCACTGCAGGTAGAATTCCTGCATGGAGATTCAGGGGGACCTGGTGGTGAAGTCTTTGTGTCATTGAGACTTCAGAACAGGAGGCAAGCTCAGCTTAAAGCCCTTGGAGATCTTCCTCAAGATAGTAAAAGTTCACACAAAGTTCCTTTTCTCCTTTCCTTGGCAATAAAGTAACCACTGCAGGCCAACCCCAAACAGCAACAGCACAGGGACAGTAATCTTCCTTCAGCTTCTCCGGTTCTTTTCCTTGGCAAAGGGTTTGTCTTGATTCCCAGAAGTGATCTAAAGTTCTGGGGTCTGGGCCCCAATATTTATACTGCAATATCCTTTTGTCCTCTGAAGGCAGAGGGTGTCTGTGCCCAGCCAAAACCAGTTCTGTCCTCCCTGGTCCAGCTTCCTGGCAGGAGGTGGAGACAGCATTGTTGAAAGCAGACCTGGCCCAAGTAGCTGAAAGGAAAACTCCTCCCCCTACTCTCTATTCCATGAAGACTCAGGTCAGTGAAAGGAAATTTCTTCCGCCTACTCTCTATTCAATGCAGGTCCTATTCAGTCCAGCCCTGACCCATCAGACTGCTGGAGCCAAATCGCTCTCCAGTCCCCTGTCACTCACAAACCAGACTTGAAATACACAAAGCTAGCAGAGGCATGCTGGATAGTTAGTCAAGAAAATACCTATTTTCTAAAAGTGGTATTTTCAAACACAGAATGTAAAAATCACCAACACTAAAAGATGTATTTTAACATTCTGAGTTCAGGCATACTAAACTTTATATTCCTATCTTGTTCTTGGGTCAGTTATGATTATAAGATGTTATAATCAAACTTCCCATTCTGGCCTTTGGGAACAGATAGCCATACAATAGTGAAAAACTAAATTGGCTGTAATTCCCTATTAGGACATGCCACATACATCAGGGCATGCCCTACCTTTTACATACAATGCACCCTGCCCTTGGGCCTACCTTAGGGGTGACTAATATGTAGAAAAGGGAAGGTTTAGGTACTGGCAAGTGAGTGCACTTGCCAAGTCGACATGGCAGTCCCAGACTGCACACAGGTTTTGCAATAGCAGGCCTGAGCCATACTTTGCAAGCTGCTTCTGTGGGTGGCAAACCCAGTGCTGCAAGCCCACCAGCAGCATTTGATTTACAAGTCCTGGGCACACATGGTGTACTGTACTAGGGTCTGACAGGTAAATCAAATAAGCCAATCATGGAGTCCCTAATCCAATACAACAAGTTACAATAGGGATCACTTGCACTTTGGCACTGAATAGCTGTGGCAAAGTGCCCAAAGCATCTAGACCAGCAAAAACATTGTAAAAACATATGAGGCAACAGTGAAAACATGAAAGGGAGACCCACACCAATGGTTAGTAATCCACTCAACAGCATTCAGTTTAAAGAGTGGTTTATTCATCAAAAGACTACACAGCTGATTATCTGTTAGGCATGTCCATCTCACCAGTCAGTTGGCTTTACAAGGTTGAATCATAACATTCTAAGTGTAACAAGATGCAGTGACATCACAGACCCAATGACAGCTGTAACCAAAGGGATGTAAAATACTGCATAAAACATAGAACATAGAATATAACATACCTCCTTTTCTCCAACCCAAAGCAAAACATAAAAGCAAAATAAAATTAAAAAGGACAGTACTAAGGGGAAAAGCACAACAATACAAAATCTTAATCACGAAACCTACGGGGAGTAACAGGAACTCTACAGCTTTTCCTACGTTGTCCCAGAGAAGGAGTAGAAGAACCCTCCTGTCCATGCGAACTTGGAACGTTAGGAATAGGACAAGATCTAGTCTTGACCAACTTGGATAAATTCCACCAGCAACCACCCTCCACCTGAACAGCATTGTTGCACATTCTAATAACCTTGACAGGTTCACCAAATTTACATTTTCCTTTCTTGGTGTGTACAGGATTCTTAATGCGAACATAATCACCGACAGAAAGAGGAATAATCTTGACACCTTTCTTTCTGTCAACCCATTTTTTCTTTTTTGCCTGTGCAATATCAGAATTGGATTTAACCTTTTCCATGAGGGATTCAACATTTGTTAGTACATCTGTAAACTTCCCCATCCATCCCGGTCGAAAACTAGTATTGGCCTTTCTTCCCCTTAACACATCGAAAGGAGAAATTTTAGAAGAAGAATGAGACGTGGTCCTGTAAAACCACAACATACTTTCAAGTGAATTAAAAACATCATGTTTACCATTCACAGCCCACTTGACACACTCACCCACAACGCTGTGCATTCTCTCCACAAGACCATTGGTCTGTGGGTGATATAAGGAGCTTCTAAAATGTTTAATTCCACTCAAACTCAGAAAAACCTGAAATTCTTCACTTAAAAATTGAGTTCCATTGTCAGAAACCAAAAATTGTGGAAACAGCTCCCTCAAAAATATGTCTTTGAGAAACTTGACAACACTAGAAGAACTGACCTCCTTGACAACCTTAATCTCTGGCCATTTAGATGTATAATCCATCAAAACCAAAATGTACTTCATTCCTAAGGGTAAAATTTCATATGGCCCCATAATGTCAATACCTACTTTGACCCATGGACCAGATGGACATTCAATGGGAGATAAAGGTGGAGTGACAACCTTCAATGTTTTCTCTGACGAGCAGCACACAGGACAATTTTCTACTGTTGTGCTGATCTCATCATCCATGCTGGGCCACCAGAAATCTTGGCGGACACGCCGTTTAGTGAAAGTGATTCCCAAATGTGCCTCATGAGCGTCTTTGATAATTGTAGGTCTAAGAAAATGAGGTGGAATAAGCTTATCACATCTCATTAAAAGACCATCTTCCACTGATATTTCCGACTCAACTTTCCAAAATGGTTGAAGTATGGTCGGCAAAGATTTCTCTTTAGGCCATCCACTTTTGATTAACATAGTTGCACATTGAATTCAGAGCAGGACATTTTGACCCCTTGGCATGAGAAGGACTACCACAACGTAGACAAACATTGCTGGGTATAGATATATCATGTTTGATTTTAGTAGGATTGTTAGCAATCTTCTTAGAAGGTTTAATCTTGGATTTCTTGGTAGGCCCAACAAAATTTATATTTTCAACCGGTTTGTCTTCGAGTTCTTTGAGAGAAACCTGGGAGGTTTCAATACTTTTTGCAACTTTAATAGTCTCATCGAGTGACGGATTATCCATAGAGAGTAATTTCTGTCTAATATGCTTGTCTTTGCAGTGACAAACAAATTGGTCATGAATGAGTTGTTCCGTGAAATTTTCAAAGACACACACTGAAGCTAACTTCCTGAGAATGGAGACATACGCGTCGACATCCTCACTCTCAGCTTGCTTCCTCTTAAAGAATTTGTGCCTGAGTACTATTAAACTAGGTTGCTTGTCAAAACGTAACATCAGTTTGGATACAGTAGTTTGGTATTCATCCAACACCTCACCAGTATCAACTAAATCAGGTAAATGTTTAAATTTAGACCTGCCCTCAAAACCAAGGGCATGTAATAATATTTTTTTTTCCTTTCCGGACGATATCTTAAAGCTCCAATGGCCCCCAGATATGTCTCGAAAGCATCGAACCAAACATCCCACTTTACAGGTGGTTCTCCTGGAGTTTCCAGAAAAGAAGGAGGAGCATTAATTGATTGCATATTTGACATTCTCCTAAAAAGGAAATGCTGTAGAAAAAGAAATATAAGTGAATCACAAAGCTACATGAAAGCAATTTAAAATTTTAAATCCTGGTGTGGAGACAGTGTGAATAATGGAAATCCCCCTAAAAAATAGTGTGGATCACTTAAATCGTAATGAAATGAAATCTTGAAAATAGAATTGAATAAAAAATAGAGAGCGTTAAAATAAACTAGAGTGAGAGTCACTGCGAACACTCTGTCAAAATTGTTGTGGGAATCACTGTGATCCGTGTTGAAGTAACAAAAAAATAAAACTTGCCCTAGATGCTGGAAATAGTGACGAGATCGATACACAAATAGCTCAGAAATGTTTGAAATAGCGTAAGGAAACACTGCAAAGTTAGTGTGTGAATCACTGCAATCCACGTTGAAGTGGAAATAATGAT
Source organism: Triturus cristatus (assembly GCF_964204655.1). Classification (NCBI taxonomy): domain Eukaryota; kingdom Metazoa; phylum Chordata; class Amphibia; order Caudata; family Salamandridae; genus Triturus; species Triturus cristatus. The sequence goes on from NC_140592.1 coordinate 1,075,691,612, forward strand.
GATAAAAAAAAATGCTTGAAATAAATTGTTCCAAGTCCATCCAGTCTAAAACAATTCCAAACAATATAAATATTCTTCCTTTGATTACGATGCATGGATAGCAAGATCGTAATGAAGCCCGATACTATGGAGACGTGGTTGGCAGGCAGTAATGATGACGTCTCTAAACCTGACAGAGACAGTGGTTGGCAACCTAGTGGTTGGCAAAGTGTCCAGAAGAATCACTTGAATACAATGTAATTTTGATGGATTTGAGTGCAGTCGCGGTTGGCAACGTTGTGGTTGGCAGATAGAAGAAGATGGAGACAACCGACGTGAGCAAAATAACCATGCGAGCATGCGCAAGACAACACTCGTGGTGAAGTGTGTGCTGACAACTCCCAGTCTGCGATAAACGCTCGCGGTGATGCGCGAAACAACGCTCGCGGTGATGTGCGAAACAATATTTGTGGAAATGCGCGTGCTCTTTCATGGTGACGTGCTCACCACTGCAGGTCTGAGACAAACGCCTGCGGCGATGCGCGTGCAGAGCTGCAGGTCCGAGAATAGTCGAATTAAAAGAATATATCAAAAAACACCCACAAGTACTTCAAAAGATTGGCGCTGTAATTGAAGGTCTTGTCCAGTAGCTCCAACAGCTGCTCATGTAGGGAGAACTAACCGGGTGGATGAAAGTCAGATGAGGACTGCCACAGACATCTGGGAGAGCAACAAACAGTGACAGTCTCGGCACAAAACAGGAAAGTCACCGGAACACAGCCTCACAGGACAAAAGAGAATGCACACAACTGGAATCAATGGAGAACAAAGATGCAGACATCCCCAATCTGCCTCGATCAGAGCAGGGAAACGTGAAAAATAAAAAGGTAGGTCGAGACAGCTTGATTTAAAGTTAAAGTTCATTGAAGATGTGCAGGATAATGGATTCCTCAGTAGATGATCTTGAAAATGGATTCCTCAGTAGATGATCTTGAAAAGGGTTCGATATTGAAAGCACTGGAAGCAGATGATAAATATTGAAATGTCCAAAATTGTTGAATTGTGGGTTCTGCTGTGTAGTCAAATCGTCATCAAAATTCTGTAGTAATCCACTCAACAGCATTCAGTTTAAAGAGTGGTTTATTCATCAAAAGACTACACAGCTGATCATCTGCTAGGCACATCCATCCCACCAGTCATTTGGCTTTACAGGGTTGTATCATAACATTCTAAGTGTAACAAGATGCAGTGATATCACAGACCCAATGACAGCTGTAACCAAAGGGATGTTAAATACTGCATAAAACATAGAACATAGAATATAACACAATGGTGCCAGGTCTAACAGAAGTTTATAGCAGAGGGAGTGCTGGGTGGCAATTGGTCAGCGTGGTTTGTAACAACCAATTGGCCCACTCCCCCTAAGAGTAATATGCCTTCAGATGGAATGCCGAGCAACGATTAGTCAGCTCAGCTTGAAACTACCTATCGGTTGTCGGCCCCTTGGGTGCACCACAAGGTTAACAGGGCATGGGGGGCTCCAAGAGTCATGTGCCTTCACCTCTGGGAATTGTACAAGATGATAGGGTTCATTTGTCCAGTGGACCCTAGATAGCCGTAGTCCTTTAGATAGCACGTGTGCAGGGGAGGTGCAGCCAGAACAGTGAGGGTCCTGCAGACTCCTAATGGGGGGCAGTGACGAGAGTGGGTAGGTGTTGATTGGGGAGCAGGGTTTGAAGCAACCAATTGCCGGGGACCCTGGGTCTTCCATGAAATAAAAAGGGCGTGGGGACCCCCTTCCAAGTGTTACATGCCTTTTGCCTCTGGTGGTTTCCCCAGAGATTACACAGATGACAAGGTTCATCTATTTAGTGTAGTGAGCGACAGGCTCCTCCTGAATGTAGTTGTATCACTCAAGCTGTGGGTTATACTAGTCGTGGGTGGGCTGTCATGGTCGGTAAACCACCTCCAGCGTCGTGGGGTGTTACAAGGTTTAACAATAAATATCTTCACATAAGGACGTCAAATGGCAATTGTCTGAACAAGGTCCTTGGGATGCCTTACAGCTGGGACTCTTGAGACAAGTTCAATTGTCCGAGCAAGGTCCTTTGTATACCTTAGAGCAGGGACTCTTGAGACAAGTGCAATTGCCCGAACAAAGTCCTTGGGACGCCTTACGGCAGCAACTCTTTGGACAATTGCCCGGGCAAGGTCCTTGGGATGCCACGGCAGGGATACTTGCGGGCAAACAAAATTGTAAGAAATGGGCACAGCTGGGAGGACACGGCACTTGCAGACCAGGCATAGCCATGGGGCCATGAACGCCAGACATTCAATAGCACATTGAAGCCTCGAAGTTGCGACCTGCTGTACCAAGTAAGTTGCAGAAGTAGAGTTGTCACGGCATTTGGAGCGTGATTTATGACAACCTTGAAGAGAGACATTATGTCACAACGGATGATGCATTGCAGGATTTGGCAAAGTTATGGTTATTAATATGCAATAAGAATAGAATGTACACTCTGTAACCTGTTATATAAAATGCCTCATGTTGTAGTTCAGATAAGCCAGAAATGAGTATGTTGTTGACCTATTACAAACACTAGGAACCCTGGGGTCTAAAATAACAAAAGGAAAGAAGTAAAGGTGGTGTGTGAATAAGAAACAAAAGCCCAATGCACTTAGTGAAAGGGCAATCCCTTTAGGAACGTAATCCCTCACTCACCCTAGGTGACATGCTTCATCATATGGGATTCTCCTCCCAGAGAAAAATCCTAGTTTCTCTGGGGGCTACAACCCCCTCAATGAGAGGGAGGAGCTCAGGGATGTTTTGATATTGCACTAAAGGGTGGACTAAATCCACAATATGAAGAGCTGGGTGTGAGTGGGGGGTGCAGTGCTAATAAAGAAATATATAGTGCAGTAAGAGTGTGTTAAAACTAGTCACGGGACGGCAAGGAAGAATCTCTTAAGACCACCGTACCGATGCTACATTAAAAAGAAATGTGAGAACCACTAGTTCAATATAACCAATGGTGCAATGTATGAGACAATGGTCGACATGTTTCAGCCAAGGCGCCTAAATAGGCTCGGCTTTCATCAGGACCTGGTTAGCTACTGCAAAAAGGAAAGGATAGTATAAGAACTACTCCACAAAGGATACCGTAACCACCCCAAAGTTGCTTGTCGGGTGTACGTCTCCTTGTAATTCAAACATCACCTAAACAAAAGAAAATTGATGTAAGAAAGTTGGTCACAAATGCTAAGTGATAAAAATATATGAATTTGATAACTTAAAGCATTGGCCACTCACCCGTGAAAACTGGGTGGAAATTTGACCTCCACCTGGCAACCGCTCAGGAAGGAACACCGCTCTGAAAGAAGATGTAAGACTACTGAAGAGTGGGGTACTTACATATCATGAGCGAGTGTGATAAACATATGAGCTGATCATCTAACAACAAAGGAGACTGACAAAATCAATGAATGCACTATGTGCTAATTAATACAGGAAATTGGTTCACCAACAAGATCTGGTAGTGATAGAACCATGACCAGACCACCACATGTCCAGTCGGTGAGTCTGTGTTTCTAAACAAAGAGCGGAACAACTCGAAGTAACTATACTTCGTATATAATAATGCCATGGTAAAAGACCAGACCTACCAAAGAGGATTTATAAGGTAACCGCCTTCATGAAATCATAATGTGAATTAAAAAATGAAAAAAGAAGGACGGTGTGCGCACAGCATAGGAGATTAACAAAGGAGCCTACCTCTCCGTCGGGGAACCGGGCCGGAATGAGCCTGCAGCCGGAGGTCCCGCGGGGCTGGACGGAGTAAGGTTGAGAAGAGATGTGTCATCAAAATTGGGCCAATCAGGGGACCCGTTTCTCAAGCAACGTATGGGAAGAACCAATCGATGGCGCTTTACCGCCCGTGTGCCTGTTGCCACGGAGACCGGTGTGCAGCTGACGGTTGGAAGCAAGCTGTCAGACCTATACCATCATAAGAAGTGTGTACTAACTCATGATGTGAATAAACTGTAGCCGTTCTAACACCACAGAAGGTCTATGTGTACATTATTGATGGAAAAGAAGCAACGGCGGGAGGGCCCATGAGTTGCTTGCACAGCGGGGGGTGAGGGAGTTAGTCATGCCCATAGTAAATAGGAACAACACTTATGCTGAACTTCTGTTTCACATGGCAACATAGGTGCAGAGAGATCACAAGAAAGAGGTCGATTTTCAATCTTTTCTACAGTGTTTTCCTCCTAATATATTGTCGTCCGATGCATGTCAGTTTCTTGACCCCCATCTGTGTTGCTCCTTTTCCCTTCTTACCTGCGCCCCCATCCATAGTATTTTTTCCCCCGTCCCCATCTCTTTCTTCTTTACCCCAGCACCCTTCATTTGTGTTTGACTTTTCCCCATAGAAGTCAGTTCCCTCCCACCCATGTCATAGCACTTTTTTCCATGACTTTGAGCCATGCTGAACCGCAGATGTGCTGCTATACAACATGGCTAAAAGACATTTACACATTGACGCCGCCGATTGCTCTCTCATTGCCAAGACCTATTACTTTTCTGACAATGCTTGTTTTAATTAGCTCTCGCAAAGCTCATTGTATGTCATAAAGACCTCGAATATTCACGCTGTCCATCCTGACTGCTCTGAGTGATGCATAAAAATTATTTACTGCTTTTGAGAAATATGTGTGCTCTGTTAAAAAACTGAAAGGACATGGTTTTATATTTCATTTGTGCTCTGCTGAGCAACAGTTTTATTCCCAAACGGATATTTCTTTTTTTGTTATATTGTGTAAAGAAATATTCAGAATTGTTTTCCTTAAATGAAAATATCTTGAGCGCGTGACCCAGACAATGATAGGGCAAATCCACATTTCTGTTTTTTGCAGAGTTTTTTGTTTTACTCTGATGTCTGGTGGATCCAATTAAACAGCGCTGTAAAAAACTGAGATGATGATTTACTTTCATATACAGTCATTTGTGGAAAACAACTTTGCATAGCACAGATGAAAGGATGTAATGTTAATTATGAAATTAATAAAAAGGGCTCAACTGCAAGGGAGGGCTCTGGAATGCTTGATGTGCATTGCTGAACCTGCTTCAGAATTTCTGAAACAAAAGACAGCACATGTTCATCTCTTGCACGTTCAGAGATAAACAGACTCTAAAGTATTCATCGTCAATATGATGAAGACAAAGCTACCAACACCATGTTTCTCAAAAGACTCTCTCTGAGAGCTATAAACATGCTTAAGATACGATTTTTATAGCACAGATGTCTCGCTGAACAAGCCCTGTGTGTCTCTTATTTTTTATTAAGGATATTCCCTTCAATTCTGAAAGCTTTTGCAATCCTAGGGAATGTAAAAACAGTTTTATAGAATTATTTTTCCTTGAATCCTAGTGACAAACATAACCCAAGCTTCAATAGTGATATTACAAAAGGGTACTTCGTTCCCCTAGATATCTTCCTCCAGATACAGTATGTTTACTAAGAACAGTCTATTAATATGATAGGGCTTCTATTCAATCCTTTGAATTTGACATAACCTAACCACTGCCCCGTTAAGCCTACTTTGTATTGCTGCATTAAATTCCAAAGTTAAATTGAACAGCCAATGGACGCGTTCCTTATTAGCTCTGGGGATGATTCTGAAAGTAGATCAATGGGAAAACTGGTAGGTAGTTTGCAGACAAAAATATAATGCAAGGTGTCATCTCAAAATGGTGATAAATTGGTCCATTTGACAGGAATATCAGGTTTCGTCTGCCATATTCAAGCTCTTAAATGAATACTATATAATTAAGGTAAATTAAGTCACCCAGGGAATTATTTCTATTTTCTTGGAAACAACTTTAGAGACCCGTAAGGAAAATCAACCCAAGCAACATTCTCATAATTGTTGTTAATGACATTGAATGAATGAATGAATGAATGAATGAATGAATGAATGAATGAATGAATGAATCTGAGTTTTATATAGCGCATAGTTACCCTGGGGCATCCCAGCGCTTGTCCAGGACGACAACCGTATAGGGCAAACAGGATCAGCGAAGTCAGACAGGGAAAAGGTGAGTTTTAAGGAGTTTACGGAACCGCAAGAAACACGTCTCAGAGCGCAAACTCAAAGGAAGTCCGTTCCACAGCATGGCAATATTGACCGAAAATCATCGCCCTCCAGTCCGCGCCCTTTTCACCCTGGGGACCTGGAGCAGAAGTTTCTGGTCGGAACGCAAGGCCCTATTAGCCTTGTAAGGCAAGGCTAAATTCCCCAGGATCGGGGGTCGCTCCCCTGAAGAATTTTATGCGCGGTGCAAAGAGCCTTGAATTTAACCCTTTCCCGTACCGGAAGCCAATGCAAGGCCCTCAATGCCGGCTAGGCTGACTGCATCCTTGATGTATTCATAAGCAGCCTAGCAGCGGCATTTTGAACCTGCTGAAGTTTATTCAGCGTAGCTTCAGGGGCACCTAAAAAAATTGAATTGCTGTAGTCTAATCTAGATACAATAAGCCCCTGAATAAGTAGCTTCCTAGATGTCCAGGGAAGCAGGGGGAGGACTTTACGAGCTGAGCGGAGAAGGCCGAAGCATACTCCAGCTGTTTTTCTCGCCTGGGTCCAAAAAGAAAGATCTTGTTCCAGCCAGATCCCCAGGCTTTTGATCTCCTCCTTAGGGCTCGGAAAAGTTCCCAAACAGCTAGGCCAGCCCGACGAAAGGAGAGAGGGACTTTTATGTCCTAACAACATTAATTCGGTCTTAGAACCGTTCAGCTTTAAAGCTGACTCGCACATCCAAGTGTGGACTTTGGACATACAAGAGTGCAGCGAATCTGGATTATTAACCAGTTGGGATAAGGCGACCACCAGTTGCGTATCGTCGGCATAACTAACGATTTTAATACCAAATGGAGCCACCACATCCTCCAGGGGGGCCATATATACATTAAACAATGTAGGGCTGAGGGAAGAGCCCTGTGGCACACCGCACTGAAGGGGGATGGACACCGAACGTTCATTGTCTTCCCAAACCTGGTACGTCCGTTCACAAAGAAATTACGTAAGCCACTTCAGAGCCACACCTATCACCCACATATCTGACAGTCGTCGGATCAACACTTGATGGTTCACCGTGTCGAAGGCCGCACTCAGGTCCAGGAGGATCACTGCCACTGACCCTCCCGAATCCAAGATGCTCCTAGCTTCCTCGACGACTGCCAGGAGAGCGGTATCGGTGCCCTGCCCTGGCCTAAATCCAGTTTGGGAATCACGCAACAGGCCGTTGGCCTCCAAAAAGTGTGACAGCTGCCGGTTCACCACCCTTTCCGCAATCTTACCAAGTCCAGGAAGCAGGGATATAGGCCTGAAGTTAGCCAAATAAGATGGATCTAAATTTGGCTTCTTCAGAAGAGCCTTTACCACTGCTCTTTTCCAGCTCGGTGGCACCAGTCCCTGGACAAAGGATGCATTAATAAGATCCATAGCCGGAGCCGCAATAGTGGTTGCTACCTGCTTCAGGAATCTCATAGGGACAGGGTCCCTAGGGGAGCCACTTTTCAAAGAACCCAATTCCCTGAGGACTTTGTCCACTGAGACTAACCCAAAGGTATCCAGCTGTACAAGAACACCCCGAGATTGACTACTAGTATCTATACTCTGGACAACCTGGGGCAGGGCACTGATAATGTTCTCTATTTTCATATTGAAATAGTTCGCCAACTCCTTGCATTTCTTGCCTGGGTTGTCATGGGTTACCGGGGGCACAGGAACTTTAAGAAGTTCCTTTACCACTTTGAAAGTCTCCCTAGAGGAGTTAGAGGAGCTTTTTATTCTCTCCTCAAAAAATTGCGCCTTTGCCCGACGCAGAGCAGATTTATACACCCTGATTGCCGAGCGATACTCCTCTCGTCTGACTTCCACCCCTTCTTTTCTCCATGCCCTCTCCAACTTCTTACAACCCTTCCTAAGAGATCTCAACTCAGGAGTATACCATGGAGCAGAGCCCATCCTCTTCTCCCATTTTAACACTCTCTTTTTAGGGAGAATAACATCAATAGAGCTGGTCAACCACTGATTGAAGTTTGCATCTGCAATTACTGGGTCCGAGACTGGTGAAGGACACATCCCTTCAAGAACAGTACTCCACTTGTCCACCGAAAGCCTAGACCAAGCTCTCTCCAACGTATGAACCTTAGGGAGGAGGGTGGCCATTAGTTCAACCTGCCACGTAACAGGAACCAAAAAATGGTCTGACCACGGGAGAGGACCAGGGGGCAAAGACCTCAGATGGGGCATGTTCGAAAAAATGGGATCCAACAAATGCCCCTTATTGTGCGTGGCACCTCCATTAATTAGACTCAACTCATAACCTTTAAAATCAACCAGCAAATCTACAGCAATAGGATCCGCCGGGTTATTGAAGTGGAGATTAAAGTCTCCTAACGCCATAAAATTGGCTGTAGAAGAGGCCAAAAGCATAGCTGTTTCCATCAGCGAACTGACGAACTTGCCCACACAGCCTTTAAATCACATTTAAATCCTAATTAAAATCTCTGTCATTACAAAATATGTTATTGGGATACTATTTATGTAATCAAGCACCACAGCAATGCATCATTCTAAGGTGAGTGTGTCCATACTTCTGAATATCAAACCATCAAAGTCAGAGCTACACTTTCTACTGGCCAGTTCTGAAATCTCACAGCCTCACTTTCAGTAATTTCTTTAACTATTTACTATTAATTTTTCAAAACACAAATGCCAAACATCCCCTGGGTCCCTCAGAATCATGTTCGTGCAATGCATATTAAAATTAGCACTGCAACCATTAAGGGACCATTTCCAATGAACCAACGTTTCTTGTAAGTAGATTCTATTGTAAACCAGTGACAATTAACCATATTCGGCATTAGAAATTCAAGCCTGTGGTCTGAATATACTCCACGATTGAATTTTTGAAGCGGTCACACTAGTGTCCGAGAGCTATTTTTGAAGGAGCTACCCCATGTGCTAGTTAACTGCCACCTGAGGTAGAGCTTAAAGTGTGAACAACGAAGAACAATTAGAGGCATGGTCACTTTTGCTATTTGCTCTGTTATACAAGTCTTAAATTGACAGCATTCACCTAAACATGAACATGTTATTATAGTTTGAAAAGTTCCAAGCGGGAGGTATTACATTTAGTAGTAACAAGCCCAATTATTTTGTAACTTATTAAGCCATTTCCTCATCAAGTCTTTCCTATTTAAAAAGGTGTGGGCTACAAATTAGATAGAGTATCTCAATAGTTTACTAATCCTTAGTCTCAAAAATACTAACCCTATAAAGTAAAATGGTTATGACCTTTGGGTGGAACAAACTGATCTGTTTGTCCTTCCTCTCATTAGATCCTTTCTGGGCATTGAATTTTATTATGTCAATATCAGAGCCTGATAGCTCAATGTAACTTGCAGTACAGCGAACGGGGCCACCACCATGTACGTGAAAGAGTCCCTGCCATCCAAACTCTAAATAAGGCCACAAGTCTCATAAGAAACTTTAAGGTGTATATATTTAAGTGGCTTCAAAGGTGAAGAGGAAACTACTCACCAGAGGGGTTGATAAGCGGAGGTAGATGGCATCGATCAACCACCTCACTTAAGAAACTATCCTATGATGCATTAAGAAATATCAGAGTATACCAATGTGAGACTTGAAATATAGGTTAGTTCTCTTTTTCTAGCAAAAAATGCCAGTGCACAAAGAGAAAGAAAACACAATCTTTTTTCATTTTTCTAATTTTTTCTGACTTTTATTATTTTAATATGACAAGACCCTTTGTGCTTCTAGTTGTGTTTCCAAATACGTCATCTTGTGATGTGCCACCCTTGAGGCTTCCTGTCTTTTCACCTTGACATGCAGTTATGTTTGCAGTATCAACATCTTGAGTTACACCATCAATATAAAGATTTGGAAGGTTAAGGGGGAAAAGGAGCAAAGATCAATGTTAATATCTAGAGATTGTATCTGCTCTCTGTTAACTTTTACTTTGTTGTTAAATTGATTTGCTTCAACCAATGATTTAGCACTTAGGGTGAGTTTAAACACGTGCACCAACCCCTTCAATATTTCTGACATTGTACTCAACTTATCTACAACAGATGAACAATGGTTTCAAAAATAAATATAAATATTTTCCAGATTTGTGTCCATTGAGGAGTTGGTATGACACCATAATATTCACTAAGTCAACTTGAATGGCTAGTTTACCAGATAGCCAGAAGGCGATTGTGCTGCAGCTGCCATTGAATAATTTAGTGCGTGTACTAGATTAAATTTAAGGGCACAGCATAACCACTACCGGAAGCTGATTTCTGAATTCAATTTTCCCTGTTAGTAGTAAGGTTTTTTGGCAAAAGGTTACACTTAATCAGGTTATAAAACTTGAAACAAGAAGTCCGCGGTTGGACTAAGGTTCCTAACATAACTATGCTATCTAGCAAAATAATCTTAAACATGCTGAGCTTTTTAAAAGCTGAAAGATTTTTATGCACAGAAAGTATCTGGATTATTAATGTTGCCATTGGAGGGAGAGAACGTAGCCTGTCTTTGAAAATCTACAACCACTATACCACAAGCAGGGGCCAAAGGGGATGGATTGAATGGAGTAAGTGCAGTCAAGATGCTCGGTACTTTTATGTAAATCATCATTGGGAATAAAAAAACTTCTGCCTGAAATTATTTTCCATTTAAAGGTGGTAAATTATTAACACTGTTATTGTCTGTATTGTTGCGTCTTGCAAGGTTGAAAATGGTATTATCTTAGAAATGTTTCTCGAAAAACAATCTAGAAGAGATTGATGTGATGTGCCATTTTGTCTGGGAGTTTGATGGCCCAACAGCTATTCACTTTGTGTACTTCGTGCCATCGTTGCGACAATCTGGCATTTACCTATTTAAAATAGTGGTGATTCTGAGAGAGATAATGAGGTGAGAGGTGTAAATGTTCACTTTGTGTTTAAACTGGGATGGATTTACAATCGAGTGGGAGGATATTATGACACCTCTTTGTGTGGGTTGTATGTGATTTTATAGAAAAAAGATTACGTGGAGCACCATTACTGAGAAACCATTTAATCTAAGCAGTTTCATGGAAGTTTTCAGAATGAATGGCAGTTAATTTGTCATAGAAACAAATTAATCAAATATCTTTTTGGTCGAAATTGGCTTTTGAATGCTTACTTTTTAAGCGTAAATGCAATGGTTGAAGGTCTTAGTTTCAGAAACAGTTTTGTCAGAGATATTTATTTCAATGCTTTACTTCAGGGAACATTATTTAATTTTTTTATATTTTACATTGTCTAACAATTACTGAAATGCTTTTAATTAGCTGAACAATCACCAGCAGTAAACACCATCCATCACTGACCCTGCACAATCCCTAAACACCATCATTCCCTGTCCCCTGAAACCACTCACCACACCTAATCTACACTCATTGCTGAAGCCTAAAACCCTTTCCACCCCAAAGATACACCATTCCTGAATCATAAAATCACTCATTACCTCTAACTCCACCTATTCCTCCACTCTAAAAACCCTTTCTATGCATAAACTCCACCCGTCCCAAACCCCTCAAAACACCTTAGCACACCCAAATGTCACCCATCTCTGAACCCTAAAAGCCTCACCGCCCTTAAATACCAGCCCTCCATGATCTATAAGAACTCTTTTCTCCCTAAACGGCTCACCCCTGAACCCTAAAAAACCCTTTCTACATCTAAACTACACCCATCCCTGAATATTTAAAACCTCTCGCTGTCCTAAACTCAACCCATCCTGGACCCTAAAGACTCTTGTCTACCCATAATTGAACCTTTAGAAACCTCACCAGCCCTACATTTTGCCCATCAATTAACCCTAAAAACACTAAACACCCTTATACTCTGCCCATCCTTGAAATCTCAAAAATCCTCACACATCTAAACATCACCCTTCCTTGAACCCTAAAAAAACATTACTAAAACTACACTCCACCATCTACGAACCCTAAAAAATAAATTCCATGCCCAAACACCAATTATTCCTGACCTTTAAAAAACCTTTGTCACCCTGAACATTTCCTATCCATGAAACCAGACCATAGAGTAGTCTGAAACTCCACCAAAGTTTAATGTCATTATGTATTTTTCCTTAAAATTATCTTTTCTTTAAAATGTTTTCTTTAATTTTTGATTTTTTTGTATATCCTTGAAATTGGTTTTCCATGATTTGGTTTCCTCCAATATGGTGTCTCAGCTTTCATTTCCCATTACTTCACATACATCACTGTGGGTGAGGTTAATTGGTAGGTAGGATCCAACACAGGAGGTGGACCTGTTGACCTCTCTGGGAGTGCAAATTTATAATGTGGCACGGCTCTGACTGAGACTGAAATACTTAATTGTGATATCCAGTCTTTTTTGCCAATCGTCGGGCCCCTCTTTTAGATTTAATCCTCTTATTTCTTGGGAAAGGTGCTTGATGAAATCAGCTTTATCCTGGAAAACCCCATTTCTTTTTGGAGGCATCTCCATCATGCACTACTCTACACTGCAAGCTTTACATGGCTTATATTTAATTGCAAATTGTCTTTCAATATTTCTATGATTTCTCTTATTCTTTGCCTTATTTATTAGCAACTTAAGACCTCTGTTTTTTTTTAATGACTGTAACAGTTGGGGTGTTTTATTTGCATAGTATTTTGTTAGATCTTTGTTTTCTTTCACCACCTAAGTTTTAATGACTCTGGAGCCATTCGTTGCGCCTAACCTCCCTCGTTTTCATTGACTTGTGCCTCCAGCGTGTCATGATTGTTTACTCTGCACACTGTTTGTTTATAACTCTAAATTGGGGCTTTTAAGTTATGTTGCAATATATAACCTCCATAGTTTTCTTCCAAACACCTTTATTTTCCTCTCACAGGACTGTCATCTGAATGTTAAGGGCTACTGTTACCCTTTATATTTAATTTTGGGAAGCAATTGAAGTATGGCACCCTTTTTGTGATACTACAATGAAGGCCTTCAACTGCTTCAATCCCTGCAGTGTATGGGGATCTGTTGCAAGATGAAAGTATTATATGATATGGCAGGGGTGCCTTACCATGTAACACTAGCACAATGGACAAAGATCGACCTGGGGTACTCTCTCATACACATTAAATCAGTCCTGATAGAGTGGCAAAAGCAGACAGACTACTTAGACGAACATGTTAAGCATTTCTCATCACCAGCATGGATGTTAAGTAATTGACCCGATTCCAGAGAAATCCGGCACCAATTTATCAAAATAGTAGCTCTGATAATTATATATATATTTAGACATCAAAACAAAATCAGTACATATAGGATAACCGTAACCGGAGTTATCAATTTAAAAGCATTTAATAAATCAGTACTTTGCAGTGTAGAAAAACATTGTTGTGGATAGTTGGAAAACACATATATGGAATCATTTACTTAGAGATTGACTTCAACTGAACTCACTTGGGGTTAAGGTCTTCGGCCCCTAGATCAGTTCACAACAGCTAGCACAATTTTACCTAGCTCAGGGTAGCAGGTTGCAGAGGTGCACTTTAGCTGTCACACGGCGCTGTCAATCAGGCTTGCAGTCTTTAAATAGTTACTGTTGGACCTGTAAGCCGTAGGGTGGTCTCCCCCTACATTTTTGCCCTTTTTGCCTCTCACTTGACCTCACATTTTTGTTGGACTCATGAATTGGGCACCTTATCACTGCTAAACAGTGCTAAGTTGCAGGTGCTCTCCCTTAAAAACATAGTGACACTGGCATACCTGCCACAAGCCCCTGCTACCGCAGTGAGGCCTACCCCTCCATAGACTAATATTGGGAACCCCCCCCCCCCCTATGGGATAACTTCTGACTGGGACCTAATAGGTATGTCATGTTTAGTATAGTCGGAATCGTAGAGGGGAACCCTTTCTAGTGATATATGGGGGTTGGGCACTACTACTTTAGAAAACCCACTTTTAGAAAGTGGACATTTTCCTGCCTGCACTTAGTTTGTGCACTGCAGACTCCCCCCTCCCATCTGCATGCTGATAGCCTTCCTGGGCTGTGAGGAGGGAGTGGTGATTCACACCTGTACACAATGATAGGCTGGGCCCGGCTCCCCCACAATAGACTTAACGACCCTGCCTTTGTCACTGTAGACAGCCAGGAGCCAGGTCCGGGAAGGCAGGGACCATCCCAGAAACCCCTAGACCCTTCCAGAAGCTTCTACCCCCTTCTAGTGACTGGGCACCAGGATATAAAAGGGAGGGTCCTGGCCATTCTCTGCCGGAGTGAAGACTGCTGCGCCAAGAGGATTGCCACACTGCTGAGACTGACTGCTCCCAGGAACTGCTGCCCCACCTTGCTGAGCTGCCCTACTGCCTGCTGATCCTGCCCTGCTAGGGAAGACTACAAAAAACACCTCCAGAGTGTCTCCACTATTCTCTTTCCCCTTTGTCTGGCTCCCTGGTTATTGGGGGATCACAAGAACCACGAACTACAAGGACTGTCCCTGCAATGCTGTGCACGTGGAACTGCCTTGCTTCAAAAAAGGACAACAGCGTTTTGTGACTGGAAACTGCCCCTGTCGTCACCACTGCTAGTGTGGGTGACTCTTATTTAAATTGCCCCCGCTTCCACCGCTGCTGGCCCGAGTGGTTCACCAAGATCCTTCCCTTTGAGTTAAGGGAGTGTTTTTCTGTCTAAAACCACCTATGCCCTGAGGTGTGCGTGTGCCCGTGTCCAGGGGAGCACCGTGATCCACTGTGAGGCCATCACCGCTGCTGGCCCGGGCACCCAACCACATTATAACCCAAAGCGCTGTTTGCCCAAAAATCACTGCCGTCGGCCCGGGAACCTCGGGAAGCACTGTCAGGAGAGCGGCGCGCTGAGATTGATGCTAGCGGGAGGCGTCGCCCAGCAACCATGACTCTGCCAAAGTCGCGACCCTGTTGACATGTGAACAGCCCAGCGGGACCGTGGTGTTGCAGCGAGGAGAAGAGCTGCGCCTAGCTCTGAGAGAACCCTCCTGCTCCCCCGTACAGCCGTGTCAAGGATCAAGTGCCCCGAGGAACGGAGGGTCTCCACTCTGGTGTCTGCCATACCCCCCAACTTCAGGTAAGAATTAGCAGTGGGCGCCAAGTCACTGTGAGACCTCTCATTCCGGGCAGGTAGTAATTCTGAAGAGCGGGCGTGCCGGGGACTGCACTGGAGTACTTGCGAACCGAAGACCATTGTGGGGGCACTTATCTACCAGCAGGACTTCCTTCCTCTCCCCGGGTGCCAATCACGGCCCGACACATAAAGAGGTATCGCAGTATCGGGGGCCTGAAAGTATTTAAAAGCACACTAATTCTGTCTGCATAACACCGATCGGGCCTTATAAGAAGTTAAGGGCCACATTCCTTCCTCCTCAAATTGCTGCTCATAGCTGCACAAGGTGGCTCTGCCCAAAGTTAAAAAGGTCCCTGACTTGTAACACACATCAGAGCGCGTGTTGGGCACAGAGTATTAAAAAGAGGCACCGTAGCCCTACCACTGCTACTCACAGAGCCCCATAGCTAGCCAGGAGGGATACAGTCCCTGCGCACGTTCTTTTACTCTATAAACTCTGAAACTGAACTAGTGCCCATAAAGTGGGCCTCAAAGACTCTCAGACCCTGCAAGATTGCTTCCTTCCCAAAGACACTGTCAGCAAATATTGCCATTAAGAGCGCATGATACCTGTGGAATGTTTTTATTGATTTGCTGTGCCTAAAACTCGAGATAAAGATATTTTTCTTTTTATAAATAACTGGTGTAGTGTCTATTTGTGGTGTTTCACTGTGTTGTGGTGGGTGGGTGTTACACAAATACTTTACACATTGCCTCTTGAGTTAGGCCTTACTGCTCTGTGCCAAGATACCAGAGGGTGGTCCTGGGTGCTTTTGGACCTACCTTGTCGAAACCGGTGGTCCCTACTTGGACTAGGGTAACATAACCCTGCCAACTAGAGACCCCGTTTCTAACAGTTACCTTAGCAAAAAGTTACTTGCTGGTTGTATTGAGCAAAAACCTTTGTAACTTAAGCAAGAAGCTGGACCTGAACCAGGAGTATCCAGTCAGATTGACTTTACCTAACTTGGTGGACTTGTTGCAGAGGTGCTCTTCGCTATTCTTGGTGCTGAATGGATCCGCAGCCAGAGGTGCTGGCAGATATGCCAAGAGAAGGCGAAAACAAATGCAGGATCTTTACGATGAAGCCACAGTAGCAGTTGGCCATTTGTGCAGTTGGAGCTCTCCTCTTAAAGAATCGAGTAAAGCAGGTAGTAGTCCGATTGACCACCAGCAACCTTGGTATCTGAAAGCACTGCAATTGAGAAAATCTTCTTCCAGAGGACCAGGGGAATGTGTGGAAAGCCGATCCTTGTTGAGGGTTGGGACTACAGTAACCAGAAGTCATCTGCCCAGTGACTTTGAGCGGCCATGCCATAGACTTGGTGGACAGTACTTCAAGGTCGAGTGTTTAGTGGTTTGTGCTTGCTTACTGCAGGGGATTAGTTCCTCTAGCCCAAGGAAGTTCTTGTGCAGTCTGAAGTTTGCAGAGGGGTTCACCTTACTTTTGGAACCAGTCTCTTGCCTTGGTTGAGTCGCAACCCAGCTGGTGTAGGGTGGCTGCCACAGGTTCAGAGTTTAGCGCCTTTCTTTGTGGAGACCTTCCTTGTCGTAGAAACGGGTCTCTTCTTGCTATTATGTCGCAAGTAAGGTTCTGGTGCCTGGGGTGCCCCTTAAATTCTGGATTTAGGGGATGTTAGTAGGTGTGAGGACTAGCAGCCAAAAGGCATCTAGTCCCGTGGCTAATCCGGCCCAGTAGTGACTATATATTTGGTGGAATATGCCACTAAAACTAATCAGAACCTGTTTTTGCTTTTAAGCCTAAATTCAAGATGGCCAAAACCATCCTTGACTGTACACCTCAGCTATGGCACCCTAGAGGTGTGGTCATCCTTGTGACGGCGCATGCCCCCTGCATAGCTAATATCCCACCTGCCCACCAAAATAACATTGCGTTAGGCAGGAGGTGGGTTTGTCCTCGAGTAGGGGACAAGTTCCTTTGTCCCATGGCTCCTTTGAAGACTTTGAGGCTCATTGCCATGATGGTCCATTCACTAGCCATCCTGTGTGGGTGGAGGTGTCACCACATGCACACACAGGTCTTTGTCTCTGAGAGTGGCACACGCTTCCCAGCACCAGGTCAGACTTCTCTCTTGGTGGAAAACCCTCGGAAAAGCGCACCAAGGCACTAGAATACTGTGTTAACATGGTGGGCACTATCTAAAGTCCCATCTAGGTTCATGCTGGTTAAACTTCAATCTACACACAATTGATGAACGGAATGCAGAACAAATCAAAACATTCACCCCCAGTCAAGAGATCTGGGTTAAATCCATCATTCTTTTGCTGACCATGCCACCCCAGTTTAGACTCGGCCATATGCAAATCAGTCTTGACCCTGTGCCTCATGGGAACAGTCCAGCCCGAACTGCCAAGCCAGGTCCTCCCTGGACCGGAAACAAGCATCCTACGACCGGTTAAACTTCAATGCCACCATCATGTCAGGAGTTTAAAAGCATGGTGTTTGATACCAAACACGAAGAAAATCGGCTGTTCCCTAATGGAGTTGGACATCTGGGGTATTTCCAGTGTCTTGCTCTTTTTATCCTATGGAGGATCTGTCACTTGTGGTAGAAGTACGTTTAGAATTCTATCACATGGCTATAAATGATGCACATATATTTCCACACATATAACATAATGCACCCTAACCTGGGCAATAAGAGGCCTACCAAAGTGGTGAACGACATATATTAAATTTATCAAGGTGACCCTGTCACACATGGTGTGTGCAGGGTTGAACTCGAGCAGGCAAGCTGCTCATGCTGGGCTGACATGGCAGACCTGCATACTTGGTTTCACTCTGGTCACTCAGGGTGACACAATAAGTGCTGCAGCCCTGGTGCCCCTTTCAAATCCCTGCCCTGGGTACCACTGTTACCATATACTAGGACCTTACAGGGGTGTAAAGGCACTTGCAAATTGGGTGTACCAATACACATTTACAGTTTAAGAGAAAGAGCACTGGTGCTGAGGCCTGGTTAGCAGGACCCAGCACTCTTTCAGATCAATTACTACAGCATCTAGCAGCAATGTGTGGGGGGGGCATCTGCTAAACATCCAGTTTACTACAGGTTCCATATCATTTGCACCCTCTTTCCCTTCTATTAATGGGAATGGATCAGTGGATGACACCATCAGTGGTCACTGTTTCATTTTAAAGCTATGATGATCATGAAATTATGAACATTAAAGAATAGGGTTAAGAAATGATCTGAAATTAACAATACCCTTTGAGCCACCTAGAAGGTGAAACTCTGTAAATCCTTTTATAAGCAAGAAACAGACAAAAAGAATATACTAAGAAAAAAGCTACAACTCCCATAATGTGCAGTCAATACAAAGTAACCAGTATTGCAAGAATACCCTAAAAAAATGTATACAGGCAAGCGGAAATGCAATACACTTAGGTTGATTCCTTGAAATAAGAACTAGTTCTCTCCACCACCAACAAAGGAGCGCATCAGCCAGGAACACATCTGGAATTTTTTACGAGCAGATACACAACAGAAGAGATAGAAGGCGTGAACAGATTGCATTGACCGCATTTCCCATCAGTCTTGGAGCAGGGGCCCTTTGGTACACCATGATGTCATATAACGTCATCTTTGGAAAAAATGGGAAACAGAACGTTCACAATAAAGTGAAGCTGAGGAAGTTTAAGACAGGACGGTAACACATGATTGTATCAACCCTGCTTCTCAGCCCCCGCCAAGAAGAAGAAAACAAGGAAGTTACCCCAATCAATCTGCCTGCGCATGATGTAAGACTGCAGGGGACTGAAACTTGTATGGGACATATATGTGCTGTCACAAATTGTATTGAAACTAAAGCAGGTTCACCAAGAGCAAAGCAAGTCCCTAAAGCTTTCCGTCCTACGACAACTTGTGGGATTGTTTGTGGCATCATTAAGGAATCCCATTCCTTTCTAAAATTATTTACTGAAGACAGAGAAAAACCCAAAATCTTCTTTGTATAGGTGAGATTACATGGTTGGTCCAGACAGGATGATAGATATTTGTTATAAGAAAATAAGGGAACATTCCCTAACCAATCCTAATGTTCTACTTTTATTTCCTTACAGCATTAATAAAGCATTGACTGAGTAGTATGGTTTATCAACATTTTTAAACATGTCTCAGTAATACACTGGGGCCCAGATCCTCAAAGGTTGAGCATCGGGTTAGCGTTACTTTTGTAATGGAAATCGCTGGTTTGCATTAATATGCGCCAAGGGGCATTATATGGGTGTTACATGTGGATATCCGTGCTACCACACATGCTTTTAGACACTAAACACTTTTCTCAAACATCGTAGAAAGAGTTTAGCGCCAAAAACTTACGCCCCTGAAAAGCAAGAGTTAAATGGAGAAAATGTTTCATTTCGCCATGCTTTTCCGACTTTGCATGCAGCTTCTCTGTGCAGCACACATACAAAGGAGGAAAAGCTGTTTCACTTGCCTAAGCATAGTATTTTGTACAGGAAGGGTGCCCTTCCTGTACAAAACCTATGCTAGACTCACGTACACACCTTAGCGCTATGGCCCTAAGGTTTGTGTGTGGCACTCGATAGCTGAAATCAGAGCTGGCACTAGGGAGAGGGGAGGGGAGAGACATTTCTATGTGAACATGACACTCTCCTGCTCCCTCCTTGTCTCGCAGCGCAGCATCTTTGGGTGCTGCGCTGCGCTGCGTTGCCTGTCAGCTTTCAGAATCTGGGCCTTGATGTGCAGAATATTCACATAGATCCTCTCTTCTGTCCTGACTTTGGAATAAAAATGTTCTGCCCCTGAAAAAGATCTCTACGGATTTATGTCCCAGAAATGTGATGAAATGAGTAGGCCTTCTCTATAATTAGCAACCTGCCGCTATATGGAGATTATGGCCCTCTCTATGTGCTAAAAGTAGAAGCCTGGGATCAAACTCCGGCCCTCCTCAAGTTCGCTCAATGAGACTTCATTGAATGAGGGACTCACTCAACATATATACGTGTTAACAATAAATGAAATTACTAAGAAGCAAAGACGTTTATATAAATGTCATGAGCTGATGATATGTTTCTGCGTAAACACAATCTGCGTTTTTATTGTTATGACGCCTGTATCTCAAACGTTATATGTTGAATCTTTAGTAAAGGTAATGATCATGCCTATGTTGACACTGTTAGAAAATACTTTTTTTTTTAAGAAATAACATGTCGCACTGTTCATGAGGAGAATCATATAAACACTTATTAGACTTTAAGTGGTAGGCCAGATGATGCCCACTGTATAAGATATGGGAGACTCTTCAACATTTGTAACTGTACCTCAAAATCCTTGCCATGTGGATAAATATGTATTAAATTATGAACTAAAACGATATATATCATGTATTATCAGATGTATCTTGCTTCCACCTTGACTGTGTTGTATGCTGTTGAATACGCATTCATAAATAAACAAATTGAAAAAAAGCAAGTCAACAGGTCAAATAAAGTCTGCGGGTCCGATTCACAGAACTAACTTAAGACAAAATCCTAAACTTACTACCATTTCGGTATTCACAGAAGGCACTTACTCATTTTGGTATTCACAGAAGGCATTTACTCATTTCAGTATTCACAGAAGTTAGGAATCATAACTTTAGGACTCCTAAATGCCTTCTGTGAATACCGAAAGTCTTAAAATTAGGATTTTTCTCAGTTTAGGAGTAGTAAAGTTAGGACTCCTAACTTTAGGACTCCTAAATGCCTTCTGTGAATACCGAAAGTCTTAAAATTAGGATTTTTCTCAATTTAGTAGTAGTAAAGTTAGGACTCCTAACTTTAGGACTCCTAAATGCCTTCTGTGAATACCCAAAGTCTTAAAATTAGGATTTTTCTCAGTTTATGAGTAGTAAAGTTAGGACTCCTAACTTTAGGACTCCTAAACTGAGAAAAATCCTAATTTTAAGACTTTCGGTATTCACAGAAGGCATTTAGGAGTCCTGACTTTAGGACTCCTATCTTCTGTGAATACCGAAATGAGTAAGTGCCTTCTGTGAATACCAAAATGATGAAATGCCTTCTGTGAATACCAAAATGGTAGTAAGTTTAGGATTTTGTCTTAAGTTAGTTCTGTGAATCGGGCCCTGCATGTTGACTGAGTGCATGGGTACCTTTGATTTCCATTTGCTATAGACGCGAGCAACCTTTATGATAATTGTTTAACTGGGTCATACCTCTCTATCCATAATTGTTTACCCCCCCCTCCCCGCCAGGATATGACTCCACTAATGATCAACCTAGCACCCTTCTTTCTGGGAGAATCATTTATTGCCTTGTATGGAACAGCTTTCGGCTACTCAGTATGTTTTGTCCCCATATTGCATTACAGAGTGGCTATCAGTCAGGGAAAGCTGTTGTGTGTAACTCCAACGACTTGCATCACAGCAGGTGCTCCTAAGGATGGAATTATAAGTAGACCTAGTCCTGGGTAGACCACATATGGAATATCTATGCAAATGGGTGACTTTGGTCGCTGAGCACATATGTGAAAATGAATGACTGCAATGTGCATTAAGTGCCTCAGATCCAAGATAGTCAAAGTCTGTACCTGTATAATGTATGAACTATCTTCTCCTCCCATAACTTTTCAGACCTCTAGAATAGATTGAGATACCTGCCTGGAAGCCTTAACAACCACTCCCTCGCATTACATGTTGGAAGGTGCCTTCAGCTGACGGCCCTTTCTGGTTTTCCACAGATTATCCCACACCTAATCCTGTTTTGCTTCAAAGCAAACGCATGCGTTTATATTGAGGGCTGGCTCAAAATATCTGGCTGGTATAAAATATCTTAGTGATCCTCTCCATAAGTGGTAGCTAGAAGTACATACATGCCTGCATAATGGAAAGAAATATACTTAAACTATCAACTAGACTGTTTATCCTAACCTCTCCTTAACTAAAAAAAATTGGGAGTTTGTTCACTTTTGCAAAGCTTTGCCATTAGGATGACTACTTGACTTCACTTCCATTGCCCACAGACGTCTGCACACTTCGGTCTATTTCT
Organism: Triturus cristatus; assembly: GCF_964204655.1. Classification (NCBI taxonomy): domain Eukaryota; kingdom Metazoa; phylum Chordata; class Amphibia; order Caudata; family Salamandridae; genus Triturus; species Triturus cristatus. Next base: position 1,075,713,831 of record NC_140592.1, read on the forward strand.
GTATTTGCAAAACGCTTTGACTCTTTAAGACACCTTTAATGGAAGTGGGTCCCCTAGGTGCAGACCGATGTGACTATAGACACCTGGATGTAACTAGAAAGACCCAGGTGTGAGTTTGAGAAGCTATTCTACCTACATGGAATCCAGATCACCTTCAGAGGTCTAAGTATACTTATAGGATGTTAGCACCGATTACGAGGTTAAGGCTGGACGTGCGTGGCCCCTGCTCTGCCGACAGTCACCTAGGCCACCTAGGGGGGTTTTGGTTTGCCCACCTAGATTCCTGAACCGATATGCTGTTCGGTTTAGCTCACTGAGTAAAACAACGTTAGCTGGGATGCCTGAAGTCATCTGTTTTTTGCTTGCGTCCTGTCGAGAGGTGATCACACCAATCAGTTCAAGCGGACTGCTCCTATTGGAGGTGGACCAAGTCTGAGTTGCATATAGGTGGTCCCCATCTGGATTGTGCAGAAAAACAAACACCTGGAATGTGTTTCCATTAATTACCACTGGCTGAGATTGATTCAAGCCTTCCACCTCCCACTTTGTTTTTGTTTTTGTCCATTTCCAGGGCCAAAGCAGATTTTTATGCCAAATCTATTCTGCAGGCACCAAATAGCACAAAAGCACTTTTTAATGTTTTTAGGGATCTCACTAGTCCAGCCTGTATGAGCAATAAGGTGGTCGCATCGCAGAAACTCTGCGATGAGATTGCCATTTATTTTTAAGAAAAAATAATTAAAATTGTTGGAGATCTGCACCCCACTGACACCAGTGGCCAGGATGACTCATCCTGGAAGCTAGATGCAGGACCCCAGGTAGACTCCTCCCTGGAACACTTTCAAGTCCCATGGAGGATTCTTTTAATCATCTGGCCCAAAGTTTGTCCTCAGGATCCCCTTCAGACCCCCTTCCACATAAAATCTGGAAAATATTTGGGCAAGAAACCCTCCCCTGGCTATGGCAGATTTGTTGCCAGTCTCTGGAGGTAGGAGAGGTACCAGAGGTATGAAAGCAGGCAGTGGTGACCCCCTTGCTCAAAAAACCATCCTTGGACCCTACGATTCCAGCAATCTCCAGACCAATCTCCCTCCTGCCATATCCGATCGAGATTTTAGAAAAGGCAGTCAGCAAAATCCTATCATGCTACCTTGAGGATAACTTCCTGCTGGAAAGGGACCAATTTGGTTTTCGCCCAGGACAAGGCACTGAGACTGCTTTGGCAACCGTAATGGATAATCTACGAACACGTGCTGACAATGGGAACTCCTCTGTCCTAGTGTTATTGGACATGTCAGCCGCATTCGATACGGTGAGCCATACAGTACAAGTGTAGAGATTGAAAGGTATAGGGGTTAAAGGACTTGCCTTGCAGTGGTTACAATCTTATCTGTCGGGAATACAACAGGCTGTGTCTATGACACCGTTCACTTCTGACAAGTCCCTAGTACACCATGGGGTGCCACAGGGCTCGGCGATCAGCCCTGTTCTTTTCAATATCTATTTACGCCCTCTATTCCCCATTATTAAATCTTATGGAATTGACCTGGTCAACTCTGCAGATGATATCCAACTGGTGTTTTCCCTAGAGGGGAAACAAGCAATATCTATGGGTACCTTCCAGGAGTGTATGCACCAAACTGCTGGTTGGCTCAGGAAAAATTCCTTACAGTTTAATGGGGGGAAAACAGAGGTGGTGTACTGTCCTGCAACCAGAATGTCCCGACATCTACCGGTGGAGTTCAAGCTCACCCCTGAGGACGAACCCTTGACTCCGGTTAAAATGGTGCGTAATTTGGGGGTCATGGTGGGTGACAACCTCCAAATGGAATCGCAGGCCAATAAAACTGCTAGTGTCTGTTTCTCCCTACTTCGCATGCTACGGAAGGTTCTTCCATTATTACCAAAAGACACTCAATCGCTTGTAGTGAGGAGTATAATTTTGAGCAGACTGGACTACTGCAACTCCCTGTATATGGGAGCACCGCAATATATTCTGCAGGGTTTGCAGAGAGTCCAGTCTATGGCAGCTAAACTGGTGCTAAATAGACAGCGTAGGTCTTCCACGACGTTGGCCTTGAGAGACCTGCACTGGCTGCCTATTAAGGAGAGAATTTGTTTTAAATCTCTCTGTATTGTACACAGAACAGTACATGACCTGGGTCCAATCCCCCTGCAGGAGATGTTCATCTGGTATAATCCCAGGAGGCAGCTTCGCTCCTCGAGCGCAAATCTGATTACAACCACCAGATTTAAGAGATCCAGGGTGGGGGGTAGAGCTTTTGGTGTGGCTGCTGCGCGCCTATGGAACGAGCTGCCTAAGAACCTCAGACAGGCCAGCTCTCTGGGTTGCTTCAGGAAAAGTCTGAAAACTTGGCTATTTCCAGGGGGTGAATGATAGATCCCCACACTGACAATTGGTTCTGTTGCTATAGTGGATACTCTTTCAATCGAAGCGCCAGGATACCCGTAGGGTGGCAGTTTTGCACTATATAAATTTGTAATTCAATTAAATTCAGTTTTACTAAGTCAGCATATATGTTGCCCGACCTGTCTGTCCATTCATAAGTTTCTCTTCAGTCGTACAGACAGTGAGGGCCTTTCAGGTAACGTCGTTTGCATTCACTTTCTATCTCTAGTATGTTTAAGTATGTTTAAATGTGAAAATAAGTAGAGTTGCTTGAAGGGTATTTTACTGACATCATATGGAACTGCACGCCCGCCACGTGTGGTCCCCAATTAGACGGAGGAAGCCCCCTTTCAGCTCTGTTGGTGAACTGCCCTCAGCAGCCCCGTGCCTGGTTTAAGGTTTTTCTCATTTCTGACTCTAGGGTGGGGGCTGTTTTCCCTCCCTGCATTAGGGCCCATGGCTCCCTTGCTACGGCTACCGCTGAGTCCTTCCTGTAGTGTTGCTCTGTCTTCTTACATCGGCCCACCCCCTCCTCTCTGCCTGCGGCCTTTCTGTCTCTGCCAGCCACCCACACAGCGCATCTTCGCGATCATCAAACAAAAATGCTTCAAACCCGAAATATGAGTCTGTTTGTAGCATTTTGTTTTTTTATGTTTGTTCACATCTCCAATAATTGCCCACTGTATGTGCAGTAAAGGAAAAAGACTGTTGTCGTATAACATCAAACCATAGTTTATGGCAGGGTTTTTGTGGACTTCTGATGTGCCAGGGGTTGGTTTTCAGATCCCGCTCAATTCTCAAAATGCCAAATGTCAGTAAGAAGAAGTACAGGGAAAACCAACAGCAGACAGAAATTCACCAAATGAATACACGAGATTAATTCTGAAAACAGGCCAACACGGAAGCGAAAGAGATACGCAATGCAAAGCACAAATGCGCACGCTCCTTCCTAACCATTCACCTTCCGACCCCGATGAATTTATAAAACACACCATCTAACTGCTGGGTGACCAGATGGGATGTTGACATTCACACCGATAAGCACCGTCACGTGGTTAGGCTTGTGCAAGGTGGTTATCTGGGATGGGTTTTACTGAGTGAACTGTCGGGCACCTCTGCGAGATGGTTTCATAAGTAGGAGCTGCAGCCTTGGAGCCCATTGTTCTCAATTTACCCCTGCGCTCTACTGGGGTAAGTAACATAAATGAAGTATTTAAATGGGGGCGAGACAAAGGAGGCCCAAAATGAAGCAAATTGAGCAAAGGTAAAAATGGCTCACATTTTTTAAATTATTTTGCAATGGTCTCTCGTTTAGGAAAGCATATTAGGCACGCGCATCCACACTGATTACACCTGGAAGTATTTCAGTATTCTGCTTTTGTCGAAATAAAACCCCAGTCCACGATGGACGGAGAATCACTAGATTGTTAAAATAGGCGCCAAGATACATTTAGATACCAAGGAACAAAAGGGAATCATTTACGTCGTGTCATTTACGTCGTGTACTCGTACTCTCCTACAGGTGGGAGAAACGTAGGCCCCTGTAGCCCCTACTGTGCAAGGGTGAGGGGGGGGGGGGGGCAACCCTTCGGGAGAGGGGCGATTCTGACCTAGGGAAATACATATCTGTGGGATATGGGACCCTCTTTGCATTCTGCAGGGGACCACCCATTATTTTCATTACGCCACTCTCTACTGGCCTGGAAGTACTGTGGTGGAGTGTGGGGCACCACCTTTAGGTGGGGCTCGGTTTCAAGCTTTCAAGCTGCCAAGCTTTGGCCTTCCACGCTTGGCACCCCAGCAGCGGTGTGATATGAGATCTCACTGCATACAAAATGGAGACACTGACAGCGGCATGAGGGCCCACGGTTCCCGGAATTGTGCACGGCTCCTTCTTTTTGCATAGCTGGCCACCTGCTTGCTGAGCTTTCCGATGTTATGATGTGAGACTGTAATGAAGACGCCGCGCCGTCCAATGCCTGGAACTTTTAATAAAAAATGCACCGTGAGCACTATTCCCAGCGTGATCATTTCCTGTATGTAACTGAACCTCCAGTGGAAAGAAAAAAATGCATCTGTCTTTTCAAGCGCACAGAGCATTAGAGACATTTTACCTTAAGCTGCAAGAACACAATACATTAACCTTTTAAGAGGGCCCATAGGCAGAGCAGGGAATTAATACGCTGCGCATTTTGTTTCTTTTCTGGCTTGTATAAGCAGGCGGGGTATGTGTTGACTTTGCATCTTTCACTTCCGACAAGCCATTCATTATTGTGCATTAGCCTCTCCTGCCCAGGCCTTACATGGCTGATCATTTCAGCATCCATCCACTGATGTCAGCCATTAGCTAACATTATTTTTGCCTTCGACCATCTCCTAGGAGTGAAAAACAGTTTATTCAATCCTGCCCGTTGCAATCTCCTTCAACCAACCTCTGCCCTTAACACATACATTCCCTGCGGTAACTACAAGTCTACTTTGAGAGAAACCCAACAGACGATTATGGCATTGATTAGTAATGCACCGCATCAATGAAACTTACTTCCTGAGATCTCACATGTAGGAGCATATTCTCAAGAACCTGTGATAACCATCGCAAAAGTAACTTAACGTAACCTTCAACATCGCAGTCTATCGCTGGAAATTTACGCCATGTTAACCAAGTATTACCAACACAGCGGCACCATGCCATAGTCTCCAGATAAAGCGCCAACTGACCGCGTTAAAATCAATGCCACGCCGCAAAAATGCAAAACACGAATGCAAAAAAGCTGTGATGAGGCCAATCGCGATACAAAAATCAGCGAAAACCAGCTACAGGCCTGCAATTCCCACTAGTCAGGCAGGAACAATCACCATATAAGTAGAAAAAAACCAGACAAACAAATGCCAAACAACAGCGATGCACAATGGACGTTGCCCGAGCAAGTACGGAGGAGAACCATAACCCCACAAGCCCCACGGAGGACCAGCCTGGGACTTCGAGGTCACGGAAGGGCAAGGACAAGAAGAGTAGGAAGAAGCGGTTCAGTCCACAGGAAATCCTGATAACAGAGGTGGCAGAACACCATCAACAACTGTTCGTCACCTCCACTGTGTCATTGGCAACAAAAAATGGACTATAGCAGTCCATTGTGGACAAGGTGAATGCAGTCGGAGTGCTGAAGAGGACAATGGAAGAGGTCAAGAGGCGCTGGAATTATGTCAAGTGCAAAACCAAGCTGAAACTCGCCAACAACCGCAAGGCAGCAATGCAGACCTGAGGTGGGAGTCCAGCACCACAGGAGGAGCGGGACGACACGGAGGAAATGGTGTCCGCAGTCATCAGTGGGGAGACGGTGGCAGGAGTTGGGGGCCCGGACACCGCTCAACAGGACCGGACACAACAGCAACAAGGTGAGTAAGGACCAGGGCCTGGGGGGAAGGGGGGAGATGTTCACAATGGCAAACATGCACAATTAAGTAGAGCACATCTGCGGACACACCATGCCCCAGACCATCAACTCCCACCAAGAGACCAATGTACCCAAGTATGCAACATGTCAGCACTGTACAAGCACAGAAGTCAAAGGCACACCGCATGAAAGGGATAAGGGGCAGCAAAATCAGAGCTGCAGGGGACACTCCCCCAAAATGCAGCACACACACATCACATGCAGAGCACATCAACATTGACAACGGTGTGGCACAATCCGCAAAACCCCTACAACAGAACACAGGACACAACTGGTGCCGCTTGGGTACAGACACTGACCAATCACATTTGGCATTGCAGGGAAATGTGAGTTGATAATGTACAAGAACAAACACACACACATCTGTTGTCGAAATGTCCACTGACCCCCATCAAATAGGCAGCTCCTCCCAAACCACCACAATGTACCCAGTCATGCTGTCTGTATGAAAACATGTACAATGCGACAACATACATGTGGACACATTGTTTAACTGCATCTCCCTTTCACATTGCAGAGGGAGAATTAACACCTCCTGCAGAGCAGTCTGACCCTCTCTTCTCTGATGACGAAGAGGACCACCACAGCTTCGACTTTGACGCTCTCCAACTGCTCGTGGACAGCCTATGCAGCCCACTTCCTGGAGCTGGGCAGCCCAGATGCTACGAGGAGACCAGCCGTGTTTTGGGGTGCCAGGAGAATCTATCTGAACAGGTGCGGGTGGGCTTCGACCGCATGGCAGACAAACTAGATGCCATATGTGGGTGTCTAAGTCCCATCAGGGACCACTCACGGTCCGTACCGGACACCCACAGTCCGCTCCATGCTCTCCAATGGACCATGGCTGACATCGCTGGATCCCTGACTCAGAGAATAGAACAACTGTCCAGTCAGAGTGGCTCTAGCGATGTCACACGGGAGTTGGGAAGCATGCGGAGGTTAATGGAGACCATGGAGCGGGCGGATGCGGAACAAGCGGCTGCCTTATCGCATGTTTTGTGATCTTATCGCCGATCTGGCTGGTTGTTGAGAATGTTGCGGAGTGGTTTTTTTGCGGCTTTTTGCACGGGAACGCCTACTCTGCATCTCATTAGCGATAGTTGCGGGGGTCATCTGTGGCGATGTTTTTTGCGGCTGCTATCGCGGGTAAACTGGTGTTATGGGCTGTTAGCACCAGCATGTGAATGGGGCGATCAATTTATCGCAAATTTGGCTGCGATAAAGTGCCGTTAACTTGGCGATAGCTCCTTGAGAATATGCCCCGTTGTGTTTATATTCAGGACAAGGCAGAAACAAACCAGGATTTAATATCCTGATAAAAAAAATATGCATGATCCATGCATAAAGTACCTTGATGTTTGCATCACGCTGCACCCTGCCACATTGCTAATTGTAGCCAGGCTAGATTTAAGGAAATTCACATCTTGTGTTTGTTAGACCTGGCATTTTTGGAGTGGTTTCCCTAGTCTTTTTGCTTCTGCGTTCTGGATTTTTTGACTGTATGCTGGACATTTTTTTTGCTGGTTTTTAAACTCTGGGCACTTTAGCCCTGCTGATCAGTGCTAAAGTGCATGTGCTCCCTTTGTAAATAGTCTGCACCTTGCTGGTGCCTGTTGCCGATACTGTTTTTTTCCTGCTGCTATTGTGACACTGTTTTACCTTGCCTGGACTGTATTTCGTTTTGGTTTTGTCCTGATTGTACTGGTTTTGGTCCCCGCTGACTCCTCTCCCGTTTTACCTTGTCTAGTTTGTATTTCGTTCTGGTTTTGTCCTGATTGTATTTTGTTTTTGTCCCCGCTGACTCCTCTCTGTGTCCCCACGTCCATTTTGCCCTCAGCATCCCGCTCACGCCACAACCGCCTCCCAGCTGCTCCTCCCTCCCCTACTTAATGGAGACGCTGCGGAGAGCGCAAACTGACCCTCAGCCAGGGATCAGCTCCTTCCCCGCAGCTCCTCCGTGCTGTCCTCTGCCTGCGGTCCTCCCAGGCAGGGTTCGAGACTGCCCCTTGCTGGTGCCTGTTGCCGGTACAGTTTTTTTCCTGCTGTTATTGTGACACTGTTTTGCCTTGTCTGTACTGTATTTCATCTTTGTTTTTGTCCTGATTGTACTTGTTTTGGCCCCCACTGACTCCTCTCTCGTTTTCCCTTGTCTAGTTTGTATTTCATTCTGGTTTTGTCCTGATTGTATTTTGTTTTTGCCCCCGCTGACTCCTCTCTGTGTCCCCACGTCCATTTTGCCCACGGCTTCCAGCCCACGCCGCTCCCGCCTCCCAGCTGCTCCTCCCTCCCCCCGCCCCTACTTAATGGAGACCGCTGTGCGGTCGTGCAGCAGACGCGCTGATGGCGCACCTTAAGGCAAGCCCGTCTGCGATCCATGCCTGGACCGCACCCAGTGCCAGACCCCCTGGCCCCTGCAAGCGCGACTACACCCAACACCTATAGGACGCTAACTCCCTCCACGCACTCAACGCTGGCCGAAACTCCACCTGCTTCCAGGCCACCCTGAAGCTCACCCACGGACCCTTCACCTGCTGAAACTGCAGCTACACCAGCCAGCGCACTCCAGCGCGTCCTGCCTATCCCAACGAAGAAGGCCACACCAATCTCAGATGCATACTACTCAACACCCGCTCTGTCCATAACCACGCCGTCGAACTCTGGGTCCTTCTTGATTCTTCCTCCCCGGACGTCGCATTCCTGAAGGAGACCTGGATGAACACCTTCTCGGCGCCCGACAAAGCCATAGCCATCCCGGAAGGCTACAAGAACACCCGCAGGGGCCGAAACAACAACAAACTGGGAGGAGGACTCGCCATCGTCCACAGGAACACCATCAGAATTTCTATCAACACCGAAGACTCCCTCAGCATGGCTGAATACCTACACTTCCAGATCCACGTCGATCACAACACCACCCTCAGAGGAACCCTTGTCTACAGACCCCCATGCCCCTGACCACAGTTTAGCGACTCCATCACCGACCTCATCAGCACGCACGCCCTCGCCTGCACGGACTTCATCCTCCTCGGAGACCTGAACATCCACCTCGAGAACACCAATAACAACTCCACAACCCTGATCAACAACCTCACCAACCTCGGACTCAAACAGCTCCTCACAACTCCCACCCACTCCGCCGGACACACGCTCGACCCCATCTTCTCTGCCAGCAACCGAACTCCATTGGACCGACCACCACTGCATCCACTTCTCCTTCGAGAAATACACCGCGCACAGCCAACCGTAATGAATCCCGCAGCTGGAACAAAGTCACCGAAGACCAGCTCCTCACCACCCTCACCCGAGACCCTCCATCCGAGCCCTCGGACACCAACACAGCGGCCCACAACTTCAGACAATGGATCAGCAACTGCACCAACACCCTCGCCCGGATCAGGTAAACCTCAAACAGGCGCACCAACACAAGACCCATCTGGTTCAACGTCGACCTCCAGACTTCAAAGCAAACCTGCCGAAGGCTCGAGAAGCAGTGGTGCCTTGACCAGACACCAGAGAACCACGCGGCCCTGAAGGATGCCAGACGCAAGCACCACCAACTCATCCGATCCACCAAAAAGACCTTCTTCAAGGAACGCATCGACAACAATGCACACAACAGCAGAGAGCTCTTCAGCATCCCGCCGTCGCAAGATCTCTGCAACTCCCTGGCCACCTTCTTCCACCGCAAGATCCCAGACATCCATGACAGCTTCGACACCCAGACTCCGACGACAGTCGCCAACACCCTCGACTCAACGCCACTCCAAACATACCGACCTCCTACTCTCCTGGAAAAACATCAATGACGAAGACACCATCAAAATCCTGAACACCATCCACTCGGGCTCACCCACCAACCCCTGCTTACACCACATCTTCAACAAAGCAAACTCCATCATCGCACCCCAACTCCGAAAGATCATCAACAGCTCCTTCAAAACCGCCACCTTCCCAGAGACCTGGAAACACGCTGAAATCAACGCCCTACTCAAAAAGCCCAAACCGGACCCAAGGGACCTCAAGAACTTTATACCCATCTCTGTGCTCCCGTTCGCGACAAAAGTCATTGAGAAGACTGCAAACCAACAACTGACCCACTTCCTGGAGGAGAACAACATCCTGGACTCCTCCCAATCCAGCTTCCGCAGCAATCACAGCACCGAAACCTCTCTCATCGCCACCACCGACGACATCAGGACCCTGCTGGACAACAGCGAAACAGCGGCCCTCATCCTCCTAGACCTCTCGTCCGCTTTCAACATCGTCTGCCACCACACCCTGCACACACGCCTCCACGATGCAGGGATCCGTGACAAAACCCTGAACTGGATCACCTCCTTCCTCACCGGCAGAACCCAGAGAGTCCGCCTCCCCCTTTCTGATCCGAAGCCACCACGATCACCTGCGGCGTACCGCAAGGATCATCCCTCAGCCCGACCCTTTTCAACATCTACATGGCACCACTCGCCAACATCGTCTGAGTGCACCACCTCAACATCATCTCATACGCCGACGACACCCAGCTGATCCTCTCCCTCACCAAGGACCCAGCCACCGCCAAATCCAACCTGCACGAGGGAATGAAGGCCGTCACAGAGTGGATGAAGACCAGCCGTCTGAAACTGAACTCTGACAAAATGGAGGTCCTCATCCTCGGATCCAACCCCTGTGCATGGGATGACTCCGGGTGGCCGACCATGCTGGGAGCTGCTCTGACATCCATCAACCACGCACGCAACCTGGGGTTCATCCTGGACTCAAGGCTCTCTATGACCCTGCAAGTCAACCCTGTTTCCTCCTCCTGCTTCAACACCCTCTGCATGCTCCTCAAGATCTACAGGTGGATCCCCACTGAAACCAGAAGGACGGTCACCCAAGCCCTCGTCAGCAGCAGACTAAATTACGGCAACACCTTCCTTCTACACCCCGAACCACCAGCTTCGCTCCACTGACCTCACCCTCGCCAACGTCCCACACATCCGCCGAACGACCACCGGCGGCAGGTCATTCTCCCACCTCGCCACCAAGACATGGAACACCCTCCCCATCCACCTGTGGCAGACCCAGGACCTGCTGACCTTCTGGAGACTTCTCAAAACCCGGCTGTTCGATCAGTAGCTGCGTCATCCCCTCTCCCTCTAGCCCCTTGAGAACCTCACGGGTGAGTAGCGCGCTTTACAAATGTTTGATTGATTGATTGATTGTAATTTGTGATTATGTGTGGTTACCCATGATTTATATAGTTAATTTTTACCAGCAAGCCCCTAGTAAAGTACACTGTGTGTGCCCGGGGCCCGGGGCCTTCGTCGTGCTAAGGCTCAATTTTTTGAGGAGAGAATAAAAAGCTCCTCTAACTCCTCTAGAGAGACTTTTAGAGTGGTAAAGGAACTTCTTAAAGTTCCCGAGCCCCTGGTAACTCATGACAGCCCTGGTGAGAAATACAAGGAGCTGGCGAACTATTTCAATATGAAAATAGAAAACATTCTAAGTTCCTTGCCTCAGGATGTCCAGAGAATAGACACGGGCAGTCAGTCTCGGGGAGTTCTCGTCCATTTTGACACCTTGGGGCTAGTCTCAGTGGATGAAGTCCTTAAGGAATTGGGCTCTCTGAAAAGTGGTTCCCCTAGGGATCCAGTCCCTATGAGATTTTTGAAACAGGTAGCAGCCACTATTGCGGCTCCGGTTACGGACCTTATTAATGCATCGTTTGTCCAGGGCTCAGTGCCACCGAGCTGGAAGAGAGCAGTGGTAAAGGGTCTCCTGAAAAAGTCAAATCTAGATCCATCTGATTTGGCAAACTTCAGGCCTATCTCCTTGCTTCCTGGACTCGGTAAGATCGCTGAAAGGTTGGTGAACCGTCAGCTGTCACACTTTTTGGAGTCCAATGGCCTGTTGCGCGACTCTCAAACCGGTTTCCGGTCAGATATAGGGGTTGCAGGTGTGGCTCTGAAATGGCTTACGTCATTTCTCTGTGAACGGATGTACCAGGTCTGGGAAGGCAGTGAATGGTCGGTGTCTATCCCCCTCCAGTGTGGTGTGCCACAGGGCTCTTCTCTCAGCCCCACATTGTTTAATGTTTATATGGCCCCCCTGGAGGACGTGGTAGCCCCATTTGGCATCAAAATCGTCAGCTATGCTGACGATACTCAGCTGGTGGTTGCCTTATCCCATCTTGCTGATAACCCAGACTCGCTGCGCTCCTGTATGTCCAAAGTTCACACTTGGATATGCGAATCAGCTCTAAAGTTGAGCGGTTCAAAGACCGAATTAATTTGGTTAGGACACAAAATTCCCTCTCTCCCTTCGACTATTTGGCCTAGCTGTCTGGGAGCTTGTCCGAGTCCTAAAAAGGAGATCAAAAGTCTGGGGATCTGGCTGGAACAAGATCTTTCTTTCAGGACCCAGGCGAAAAAAACGGCAGGAGTATGCTTCGGTCTTCTCCGCTCAGCTCGTAAAGTTCTCCCCCTGCTCCCTTGGACATCTAGGAAGCTACTCATTCAGGGGCTTATTGTATCTAGATTAGATTACAGTAACACTATTTCTTTAGGTGCCCCTGAAGCTACATTTAATAAACTCCAGCGGGTTCAAAATGCTGCTGCAAGGTTGCTTATAAATACACCAAGGAGGCAGTCAGCTAAACCTGCATTGAAGGCCCTGCACTGGCTTCCGGTGCGGGAAAGGGTCAAATTCAAGGCTCTCTGCACTGCGTATAAAATTCTTCAGGGGAAGGGACCTCCTATCCTGGGGAATTTAGCCGTGCCTTATAAGGCTAAGAGGGCCTTACGTTCTGACCAGAAACTTCTGCTTCAAGTTCCCAGGGTGAAAAGGGCTCGGGCCGGCGGACAAAGATTCTCGGTTAATATAGCCATGTTGTGGAACGGACTTCCTCTGAGTTTGCGCTCAGAGACTTGCTTTCTGCGGTTCCGTAAACTTCTTAAAACTCATCTTTTCCCTGCCTAACACTGCTGAACCTGTCTGCTTTTTTTATGGTTGTCGTCCTGGACAAGCGCTGGGATGCCCTAGGGTAACTATGCGCTATATAAAACTCAGATTCATTCATTCATTCATTCAAATCAAACGGCATTAGAGTGCCTGCAGCACTTATTGTGCCACCCACATGAGTAGGCCTTCAAACCTGTCTCAGGCCTGTCACTGCTGTGCCTGCAAGTGCAGTTTTACACTGCCATGTAGACCTGGCAAGTGCACCCTTTTACTACATGTAAGACGCCCCTAGGGTAGGCCCAAGGTAGCTCGATGGGCAAGGCACAGTGTGCCGGAATGGTAGGACTAATTTTGTTTTTCGCTATTGCAGGGACTACCTCTCCTATAGGGTATCATTGAAGCTGCCTTGTGACATCTTAAAAGTGTGACTTTCAATTGGAAAGAGCTAGAGATTTAGAGTTTGGGTTCCCTGAACTCAGAATAAAAAAACTATATCTTTCTGTGAAGTTATGTTTTAGATTGTGTGTTTGAAAATGGCACTTTTAGAAAGTGGTCATTTTCTTGCTTTACCATCTGATCCTCTGCCTGTCTGTGGAATCTACATCTGGTTTAGACTGACAGTCGGGCTGTTTGTGCATTCACTCTAGACAGTCACACAAAGGGAGCTGAGGTGTGTGCTGTACATCCTCATTACCCATCACCAGCCTGAGCTAGAGTGGTTGGAGGAGTTGTCACTGCCACCTGACTAGAGCTGAACCTTGAGTAGTATGTCTGGAGTTAGGACAGGGCATGGCAAGGTAGGATCTGTGCACTACATTGACTATCCTTTGAAGTATGCCTACTTCAAAGGCCACAAAGGGGTATATGTATTGGACCTGTAACTCCACATCTAGAGAATACTTCTGCATAATCTGCAAAGAAGAAGAACTGGAGAAGGAAAATTGCCAATCTGCTTGTTGCTGTGTTGTGCTGGCCTGCTGCTTGCTGCTTCTGTTCTGGGCAGAGGAAGGACTGGACTGTACCCTCTATCCTGCTTATCAAGGTTCTCCAAGGGATTGTGTGTGCTTGCCTCCTGTTGGAAGCCTCAGGGCCATCAAAGACTACATCTGCAGTCCTTTGACTCCTCTCCTGGGTGTTCTGACCTGCCAAGTGATACCAATTCCAGTTCTGGGCCCTTGGAGGTGGTTTTGCTGCAGAAAGAAGAAGAAAATCCATGCTGCAACCCTCTGCTCCTGTTTTTCCCACCGCAAGGTTGCCGTGAGATTGAAAAAACAACACATCACGATTCTGTGGCAGAAGGATCAACGCAGTGCCTGTTCATGCCTGGGAGAATGAGGCCTTGCCTTGTGGAAATATGGATTTTTCTGGTCAGTTATGTCCCCTATCTTGGACCCCAACGGTTCTATGTGCATGTTACAAGTACATGTATGTTCCCTCCAGTTCCAGTTATGAAGACGCAAATACATGTGCGTCCACCGTTAACATGTCCTCTTTCAGATCCGCCATGAATGGGCCGGATATTTCATTCCTAAGTACGAAAGGCCACCGGCTTTATATGGTTCACTTATGCTATTTTACAGTTCAGACGAGTAGGCCCTGATTCTGTCATCAAGCTTTTCTTGCTTTCTGTCTCTGAAGCTCCAGTCCGAGCCTGCATCTGTGACCATGAACTTTGTCTCATCCTCTGCGCGGCTCACGATGCCTGACATCAGCTTGCTGCCTGCCAAGAACTGTATTTCACCTTCGAAATTATCTGCTCCGTTCCCTGCCCAATGCATTCCTGTCTAGTAGTTTAAGTAAACATTCTGCCAGCTACCGAGCAGAGGCCCGGCTTCTCTGTCTTTACGCAAGTAATTCATAGCCCTGTTACTATGGAAGATTCCTGCCCTCGCATCTAGTGTAGACACTTAGACGCTTGTACACGCACTAACAGTCAGTATAGTCAGTATAGAATAAGATTCTACTCCAAGAAGGCCTCTCTTTTGGATAACATAGTTCTTTAAACATAGGATGTTAGATATGATTTGGGATTAGGTTGACTTGACCCTCTAGACATCTGTCGCCACATGTAGAGCTAAATGTCAAGTCCCCTTCACCCCCTAGCTGCACGTCAATCACACGTCATGCTGCTGCGTGCGCATCTCTGCCAAGTATTTCTGCTGACATTGCGAAATTCTTTCATGGAACCACCCCATTATGACATCATGCCTGATGACGTTCCTTTGTTACGCCCAATCACGCCCATTTTCATTACGCATGAATAATGTTATCTTCCTTATCAATTGTTACGCCTCTCGCATTTGCTTCACTGTAATGCCTATTGTATAAAAGTAATTAATTATCAATAATGTATGTACTTCACTTCCTGAGCCTCCGTGGTGATGGAACCTGGAGTCCACGATTTCGAAACCGTCCATTGGAATAAAGCCCGTTCCTAACCTCTAATACCACGGATTCTGCCTCTTATTTATTGAGCTATTTTTTATTATGTTCTGTATCAAATTAAGTCCCGGTAATTAAATTATTTACCACATAAATGGCGCCCGAATAGGGACACTTTCTCATCTCACGCGCCGGCGGTGCGTTGCAGGCCCGGTCTCCTGCCGCAGCTGGACGGACAACAACGCGTACCAGCAGGATTTCCTGTATCTCCCTCCGGTCAAGCGGGGGCAACTGAGGCTGCGATCAACACCCAGACGAGGCGGTGAGAAGTGCGAAGTATCCCGACCAGAGCCTAGCTGAGAGAGCAAGATCCGAGGTATACAGAGGCCCACCAGGTTTCCGATGTCCTGAAGTGTCCGAAGTTGTCGAGTCGAGTCTAGTCCGGTCCAGTTCAGTTCAGTTCCGTTCCGAGGCCTTCCGTTCCGAGCTACCCGGTGAGTACCATTACTGGGGAGGCGTTCTGGCGTGCACATAAGTTGTGCCGGTCCAGACGGGTTTGGGTACACAAATCCGGTCTGCACTGTTTTAGCAGTGTATCTGTACTGTTTAGCAGTATATCTAGTATATCAAGTATATAAGTTCAGAATAATTTCCGTTAATGTCGAGAAATATGTTTTATGATTAAGTTTTCTTAGATCGTCATTATCATTGTTGCTCATTTAAAAACGTTAAATGTTAAATGTGTTAATACGTCCTGCATATTGTGGTATGAATGACTGTTCATTATTGTGTTTTATTGTATTAAGTTTGTTCAAAACCAAGTATCAGATCAGTTCTCAATATGCCGCTCTTTTCGAAACTAAGACAGATCACAACTAGAAAAGGGGTACTCGAAGAAGCTGTTCCCATCCCTTCTAGGGACACTCCAGGGTATTTCATGTATCATAAACACGGTTTAGACGCTATATTATTTCTTGATCTATGGGTAGACTACACTAAGAAATTACCAGAAAGTCAGAGGTGGCCCGCAGCTGGGACCTGGGATGCAGATTGCATCGTGAAAGTAGAGGAAGAATTATGGAAAAAGAAAGCCAGACAGTCACAGAAAGACGCCATTGAATTATGGCGTAAAGAATCGTATAGACGCACAGAAAAAGCACGTAGACAGGAAGAGAAGAGTAAAGAGAAATCAGATAAAGTTCGAGAAAATCTATTAATTGAAGAAGGTACACGAGTAAAATCCGAACAAGTAGACAGACAAAGAAATGCCCTTATGAAGGGTATGTATCCCCTTCTGGCCGAGGGATTACCTAAGGCTACTCCGGGGATACCAAAAGACTTGCCACCCCCATTATTTCCAATAAAAGTACATCCTAAGGGGCATCCTAGAACAGTAGAAGATGTTTTTCTTTCCTCATATTTAGATGACGCAGCTCCCGAGTATGCTAACCCCGCCCCACATAGACCGTCGGCCGGGGAGGTTCAACGCCAAGATCCTGTACCTGTATCCTTACAGCATCAAATCCTGACACAAGTTCCGGCAAGCACGTCCGTTTCCACATCTGTTCCTACAGCTACTTCTATAGCTGTGTCGTCCACACCTATAGTTGCTGTATCGCGTTCTACGAATCCTTTCACGCCCGATACTCAAGACGGGGCTACTGGAGGTGCTACCAACATTTTTTCTACGCCACCCAGAGTAAATAAACTTACCTTTCAAGAGTCAGCACATCCACGTACCCCCAAACTCATAAATGCCCGCACGCTTAAGGAACTTCTTATAGATTGTAGATATGACCCTGTGCCCGGCAAAGAGGACGAAATGATCATGGCATCATTACGTATCAGACGAGCCGCGGTGTATTTAGGGAAGTTACCAGGAATGACTGTGCATCTAGATAATATATATCATTATGTCCAAACAGGGCGAGATTCTGAAAGTATTAACAGAGCTATGGAATACCAGAAAGTGGAGATACAGGGGGAACTGCTACGTTTCCTCATAAATTGTGTGATCAGAAATCAAGACCGACCGGGGGTAGATCCGGAAATAATGCAAACTCTTACCAGATGGAGCCAGAATATATCAGAAGGGAGACATGATAGGCAAAAATGTATAATAGCCATGTGCAGAAAGATCCGTAAAGAATTAGAACGCCTACACGAAGAAAGATTAGCGGTGGACCAGTTTGAACAAAACGAGGAGGAGGAAGGATCAGGACCGTCCACAGGACAGTCAGAAACCATAGCCTATGTAGGTAGAGGAAGATCTTGTAATAGTATTAGATATTTTACTGACCCGATACGTCCGATATGTCCAGATAATAACAGGAATTTCCAAACACCTATAATAAATATGAGATCCCTCGAGCATTCGTTCCAAGCCGCTGACAAATTACTGCGAGAACGAAGAGGTTATCATTTACTCAATTCTATGGATGAACAAGAATTAGCCAGGTCAGCCGTTCATTGGGTTGACAGTCCCGGAAAATATGGTGATGATACAGTAGCACACACATTTTTGAACCTCACCCCAGATGAACAGCGTTTAGCTGGGATTTATATGATTCAACAACTTCTTATACTATATAAAAGCCAACATTCAGATCCTGGTCCCTTACCTGATATATTGACTGAATTACTCACGAATAGATGGAAAGGTTCAGGTACTAAGTTAATTAAGGAAATACTAGAATCCAGAACGCAGTACTTTCTTTTTGTATGTCCAGAACATGATTCACTGCCCATCAAGGAAAGACCGATGTATTACATGGACAGACAGAATCCCTTACGAGAAGTGCACCCAATAAAGGGCGAGGACAATCAGTTTAAACGTGTATATGTATATACGCCCATATCAAAAATAGAATTGTTAGAAATGAAGAAAGTGGTACCCAGTCATGACAAAGACCCAGCGGGTTTCCACCGAGAAATTAAGGACATGTTACTCATGGGAGAGTATACCTATCCCGACATTATGACAATATTAAAGGTATTAATGCCTGCTGGCATTTATGAAAAACTCAAGGAAAAAGAGTGGGAGGTAGGAGACCAAAAGATAGATTGGACAGCATTAGAAAATGAAGAAAAGGCCCGAGGTCCAGGTTCGGGGCTTGGGGACAAAACTAAAGCACTACCAGGTTTACTAGTACAGGTACTGCCACGTTTATTAACCACGAAAAAGGAAGACTGGGGTGCAATCTCAGCCTGTAAACAAAAGCAAGATGAAGACACTAGTGATTTCTATGCCCGATTCGAAAAATGTTTTGGTATAAATAGTGGTATAAAAGCAAGTAGCGAGTCATACCCACATCTGTTTGTGACAAAATTAGTTGAAAATTCCTTGCCCCAAGTGAAGAATAGAGTATTAAAATTCGAGAGTACCTGGCAAGGTAATACCCCATCACAAATGCTACAAATGTTACAGTACCATTACAATAGAATTAGAGAAGAACAAGAACATGAGCAAAGACGCATGAAAGACACGAAAATGAAAATGCTAGTCTCCCAGACAGTTCCAGCTGAAGGACATAAAAAGGGTACGACACATTCTGGTGATTCAGCAGGACCTGTAAAAGGGACATGCAACTATTGTAAACAGCCAGGACATTACATACATGACTGCCCAGTCCTGAAGCGTAATATCGCCACAGGTATTACAAAAGAAAGACCACGGCCACCTAGACAGGATCAGAATGAACAAGGAGCACCGCAGCATGCACAGGCCATGCCGGCTCCACAACAGTCTATACAGTTCGTGCCAGCCGCACCAGCGTTGCCTGCTGCTGCCACACAAACCACGACACGACAGCTGTACCAGACCGCACAGTATGACTATCCTGATTATCAACGATATGCATGAACCAGCCTAGAGAGGGAAGTTGACTTACCCCTTATCGAGGTCCCAGTAGACCAAGAAGGACCTTATGTACATAGTGAATTATTAGGCCAAGATAGAAAATTTTTACTTGATACAGGGGCAAGTCGAACAACTATAAAACGTAGTGAAGTTCCAGGGGCACCCCTCTCAGGCTCACAGAATATTTCCCTTGGTTTTTCAGGAAAACCTATTGTTAATGAAGTATCACAGCCTCTTCCTCTTACGATAGGACCCTTGACCAGAACTACAGATTTATTGCTTACTAAATCATGTCCAGAAAACTTGTTAGGTATAAAAACACTGAAAGCTCTAGGAGCTATAATATGTTGTTCTCCGGAAGGAGTAAGATTGTTTTTACGTGATTTCAAAGGTCACTATGTGTCTCGAGATATGGATTCCCGACTGCAGACTTTACCGACACATTTATGGGCACAAGGCCCTACAGATGTTGGTTGCATGAACATTACACCCTATCGAGTCACACTAAAGGCAGGAGTGGTACTACCACGAATGCGACAATACAAGTTACCCCCAGATGCTGTAATGGCTTTACTGCAAATCATTGACGAGCTTATTGGCCAAGGAGTGGTTGTGGAGACCGACTCCAATGTATGTAATTCACCGATGATTCCGATTCTTAAACGAACTGATCCAAAGGCTCCCCCAGTATATCGATTGGTTATTGATCTGCGCGAATTAAATAAATGTATTGTACCACAATACCCCGTAGTTCCAGACATCTCTTCATTACTGACAGCTATTGATTCCGAAGCAACATTCTTTACTGTAATTGATCTCAAGAACGCCTTTTTTAGCGTCCCAATAGATCCGGAAAGTCAATACTTGTTTGGATTTAATTTACGTAAATGGGTCGCGACACTGCTCGTCATGCTGCAAATAACCCCAAAGGATTCTGGATAGTGTAGTGGCTACGGTGAGTACGCCTACGCCACGAGTATATAGAAATATAATGCCATCCCTGGACACGTGTTTCGAGGTAATTGCCTCTCGTCAGCAGGGAGCAGGTAGGTATGCGGGGTGCCGATGACTGCCATATATATAGGTAAAATACCTTCCAAGGCGCGCAGGTGCAGACACCGGGCTCGTCAGCCAAAGTCGCTCGAATGAGCTATTAGTAATTTACGTAAATGGGTCGCGACACTGCTCGTCATGCTGCAAATAACCCCAAAGGATTCTGGATAGTGTAGTGGCTACGGTGAGTACGCCTACGCCACGAGTATATAGAAATATAATGCCATCCCTGGACACGTGTTTCGAGGTAATTGCCTCTCGTCAGCAGGGAGCAGGTAGGTATGCGGGGTGCCGATGACTGCCATATATATAGGTAAAATACCTTCCAAGGCGCGCAGGTGCAGACACCGGGCTCGTCAGCCAAAGTCGCTCGAATGAGCTATTAGTAATTTACGTAAATGGGTCGCGACACTGCTCGTCATGCTGCAAATAACCCCAAAGGATTCTGGATAGTGTAGTGGCTACGGTGAGTACGCCTACGCCACGAGTATATAGAAATATAATGCCATCCCTGGACACGTGTTTCGAGGTAATTGCCTCTCGTCAGCAGGGAGCAGGTAGGTATGCGGGGTGCCGATGACTGCCATATATATAGGTAAAATACCTTCCAAGGCGCGCAGGTGCAGACACCGGGCTCGTCAGCCAAAGTCGCTCGAATGAGCTATTAGTAATTTACGTAAATGGGTCGCGACACTGCTCGTCATGCTGCAAATAACCCCAAAGGATTCTGGATAGTGTAGTGGCTACGGTGAGTACGCCTACGCCACGAGTATATAGAAATATAATGCCATCCCTGGACACGTGTTTCGAGGTAATTGCCTCTCGTCAGCAGGGAGCAGGTAGGTATGCGGGGTGCCGATGACTGCCATATATATAGGTAAAATACCTTCCAAGGCGCGCAGGTGCAGACACCGGGCTCGTCAGCCAAAGTCGCTCGAATGAGCTATTAGTAATTTACGTAAATGGGTCGCGAGCTAAACGGCTGACGAGTCAGGATCCCGCACCCGCGCGCCGTGAAAGGTATTTGACCTTGTATACTTGGCAGTCTACCGGCACCCCACATACAGACCTGCTCCCTGCTGACGAGAGGCAACTACCTCGAAACACGTGTCCAGGGATGGCATTTACTTAACACTCGTAGCATAGGTGTACTCGCCGCTGCTACTTCATTGTCCAGAATCCTATGGGGCAACTTGCTAGTATGACGAGCGGTGTGCGACCCACTTAATGGTTGACTTTAAAGCTCCCTCGAGCTAAACGGCTGACGAGTCAGGATCCCGCACCCGCGCGCCGTGAAAGGTATTTGACCTTGTATACTTGGCAGTCTACCGGCACCCCACATACAGACCTGCTCCCTGCTGACGAGAGGCAACTACCTCGAAACACGTGTCCAGGGATGGCATTTACTTAACACTCGTAGCATAGGTGTACTCGCCGCTGCTACTTCATTGTCCAGAATCCTATGGGGCAACTTGCTAGTATGACGAGCGGTGTGCGACCCACTTAATGGTTGACTTTAAAGCTCCCTCGAGCTAAACGGCTGACGAGTCAGGATCCCGCACCCGCGCGCCGTGAAAGGTATTTGACCTTGTATACTTGGCAGTCTACCGGCACCCCACATACAGACCTGCTCCCTGCTGACGAGAGGCAACTACCTCGAAACACGTGTCCAGGGATGGCATTTACTTAACACTCGTAGCATAGGTGTACTCGCCGCTGCTACTTCATTGTCCAGAATCCTATGGGGCAACTTGCTAGTATGACGAGCGGTGTGCGACCCACTTAATGGTTGACTTTAAAGCTCCCTCGAGCTAAACGGCTGACGAGTCAGGATCCCGCACCCGCGCGCCGTGAAAGGTATTTGACCTTGTATACTTGGCAGTCTACCGGCACCCCACATACAGACCTGCTCCCTGCTGACGAGAGGCAACTACCTCGAAACACGTGTCCAGGGATGGCATTTACTTAACACTCGTAGCATAGGTGTACTCGCCGCTGCTACTTCATTGTCCAGAATCCTATGGGGCAACTTGCTAGTATGACGAGCGGTGTGCGACCCACTTAATGGTTGACTTTAAAGCTCCCTCGAGCTAAACGGCTGACGAGTCAGGATCCCGCACCCGCGCGCCGTGAAAGGTATTTGACCTTGTATACTTGGCAGTCTACCGGCACCCCACATACAGACCTGCTCCCTGCTGACGAGAGGCAACTACCTCGAAACACGTGTCCAGGGATGGCATTTACTTAACACTCGTAGCATAGGTGTACTCGCCGCTGCTACTTCATTGTCCAGAATCCTATGGGGCAACTTGCTAGTATGACGAGCGGTGTGCGACCCACTTAATGGTTGACTTTAAAGCTCCCTCGAGCTAAACGGCTGACGAGTCAGGATCCCGCACCCGCGCGCCGTGAAAGGTATTTGACCTTGTATACTTGGCAGTCTACCGGCACCCCACATACAGACCTGCTCCCTGCTGACGAGAGGCAACTACCTCGAAACACGTGTCCAGGGATGGCATTTACTTAACACTCGTAGCATAGGTGTACTCGCCGCTGCTACTTCATTGTCCAGAATCCTATGGGGCAACTTGCTAGTATGACGAGCGGTGTGCGACCCACTTAATGGTTGACTTTAAAGCTCCCTCGAGCTAAACGGCTGACGAGTCAGGATCCCGCACCCGCGCGCCGTGAAAGGTATTTGACCTTGTATACTTGGCAGTCTACCGGCACCCCACATACAGACCTGCTCCCTGCTGACGAGAGGCAACTACCTCGAAACACGTGTCCAGGGATGGCATTTACTTAACACTCGTAGCATAGGTGTACTCGCCGCTGCTACTTCATTGTCCAGAATCCTATGGGGCAACTTGCTAGTATGACGAGCGGTGTGCGACCCACTTAATGGTTGACTTTAAAGCTCCCTCGAGCTAAACGGCTGACGAGTCAGGATCCCGCACCCGCGCGCCGTGAAAGGTATTTGACCTTGTATACTTGGCAGTCTACCGGCACCCCACATACAGACCTGCTCCCTGCTGACGAGAGGCAACTACCTCGAAACACGTGTCCAGGGATGGCATTTACTTAACACTCGTAGCATAGGTGTACTCGCCGCTGCTACTTCATTGTCCAGAATCCTATGGGGCAACTTGCTAGTATGACGAGCGGTGTGCGACCCACTTAATGGTTGACTTTAAAGCTCCCTCGAGCTAAACGGCTGACGAGTCAGGATCCCGCACCCGCGCGCCGTGAAAGGTATTTGACCTTGTATACTTGGCAGTCTACCGGCACCCCACATACAGACCTGCTCCCTGCTGACGAGAGGCAACTACCTCGAAACACGTGTCCAGGGATGGCATTTACTTAACACTCGTAGCATAGGTGTACTCGCCGCTGCTACTTCATTGTCCAGAATCCTATGGGGCAACTTGCTAGTATGACGAGCGGTGTGCGACCCACTTAATGGTTGACTTTAAAGCTCCCTCGAGCTAAACGGCTGACGAGTCAGGATCCCGCACCCGCGCGCCGTGAAAGGTATTTGACCTTGTATACTTGGCAGTCTACCGGCACCCCACATACAGACCTGCTCCCTGCTGACGAGAGGCAACTACCTCGAAACACGTGTCCAGGGATGGCATTTACTTAACACTCGTAGCATAGGTGTACTCGCCGCTGCTACTTCATTGTCCAGAATCCTATGGGGCAACTTGCTAGTATGACGAGCGGTGTGCGACCCACTTAATGGTTGACTTTAAAGCTCCCTCGAGCTAAACGGCTGACGAGTCAGGATCCCGCA
Organism: Triturus cristatus; assembly: GCF_964204655.1. Taxonomy (NCBI): domain Eukaryota; kingdom Metazoa; phylum Chordata; class Amphibia; order Caudata; family Salamandridae; genus Triturus; species Triturus cristatus. The sequence continues at coordinate 1,075,737,725 of NC_140592.1, forward strand.
CCCGCGCGCCGTGAAAGGTATTTGACCTTGTATACTTGGCAGTCTACCGGCACCCCACATACAGACCTGCTCCCTGCTGACGAGAGGCAACTACCTCGAAACACGTGTCCAGGGATGGCATTTACTTAACACTCGTAGCATAGGTGTACTCGCCGCTGCTACTTCATTGTCCAGAATCCTATGGGGCAACTTGCTAGTATGACGAGCGGTGTGCGACCCACTTAATGGTTGACTTGTTTGGATTTAGTTTAAATGGACGTAGCTTTAAATTCACACGCGCACCTCAAGGATTTACAGAAAGCCCCAGCATCTATAGCCAAGCACTGAAACGAGAACTTGACAGTATACACATGCCAGTCAACACTGCTCTGCTTCAATATGTCGATGATCTGCTGATCACCGCCCGAAGTGAACCTGAATGTGAAAAAGCATCACTGACGGTTTTACAATTTCTAGCCAAAAAGGGGCACAAGGTGTCCCCTTCTAAGCTGCAATTCTGTGTCCAGCGAGTTGTTTACCTTGGTCACTCGCTGTCCAAGGAGGGAAGGCAGCTTACACCAGATCGTATTCAGTTAATAGCTAACATGCCAATACCCAAGACACAAAAGGAGGTGCGGGCTTTCATAGGCCTCACTTCATATTGTAGGCAGTGGATCCCTCAGTATGCATTTCTAGCAAAACCACTCATTCAATTAACAACACAGGAGGCAGCCACATCGACTGTCCTCCCTTGGACTCAGGAACACACACTAGCTTTTGAAAGCTTAAAGAAAGCTCTATGCCAAGCACCTGTTTTAGCAACACCATGTTACAGAAAACATTTTACACTCTTTGTCACAGAACGAGAAGGTACTGCCTTGGCAGTACTCACACAGGAACAAGCAGGATCACACAAACCGTGTGCTTACTTTTCTAGCACATTAGATCCCGTAGCTCAGGCTCTGCCTGCGTGCCTGAAATCAGTGGCAGCGACAGCTTTAGCAATCAGACAAAGCGATGCCATAGTGTTAGGACATCCATTGACAGTACAAGTACCACATGCAGTAGAGGTTCTTTTGAATCGAACGCAAACACAACATTTGACTATAGCACGACTTACAGGTTACGAATTAACATTGTTTCAGCCACATATAGAAATCAGACGTTGTAACACATTGAATCCTGCCACACTTTTACCTGTAAATGGAACAGACCCACTAGCTCATGATTGTATTGAAGTTATTACAATAACGACGAAACCCAGACAAGACTTGACAGATGTCCCATTGTCAGATCCAGACCTGACGTTGTATGTAGATGGTTCATGTATGAGAACAAGTACAGGAGAGTTAGTGGCCGCTTACGCAGTCACAACAGACACTGAAATTATCGAAACCAAGTGTATAAATACCTTGTCCGCTCAAGCAGCAGAGCTCGTCGCTCTGACACAGGCCTGTATTCAAGCCACAAATAAAAGAGTCAACATATACACTGATTCACGTTATGCATTCGGAGTTGTACATGACTTCGGCGTGCTGTGGCGAGAGAGAGGTTATTTAACTTCTCACGGTGCCCACATTCAGCACGGACCCCTCATTCATGCCTTATTAGATGCAATACATTTACCCACTGCAATATCGATTATGAAATGCAAAGCTCATACGAAAGTTACTGATATCATTTCTCAAGGCAATGATCTAGCTGACAGAACAGCTAAACAGACTGCTCAAACTCAAACATCCGATATGACAAAGACAATAGTCCAGACGCCAACACATTGCATGATGGTTAAGGATCCCACTCTTGATGTAATTGACATACAGACACATGCCACTCCAGACGAAATAAGGAAATGGACTGAATTAGGAGGGATCCAAACGGATCAAGGATGGATGACGAAGGAAAAATCTGTGTGGTTCCTTCCTGATTCAATGGTCCAAGTCATTATTAACACTATCCATAGTCCAGCGCATCTAGGAGAGAAAGCTATGCTAGACAGCATTCAACACATTTGGTTCAACAAACATTTACGAGCAGCAGCCAAACAAAAAGTTCGTACCTGTATGATCTGTTGTCAGTTCAACCCAGGAAAAAGCATTCCCGTAGAGCAGGGTGGATTTCAGCCTCCTGATCACCCTTTTGAAATTCTCCAGATGGATTATATCCAGATGGAACGATGTCGAGGATTCAAATATGTTCTCGTAGTTGTTTGTGCTCTTTCCCGGTGGACAGAGGCATACCCGGTTTCAGATTACACTGCCCCGACTACTGCCAAACTGTTAGTTCGAGAATTCTTCCCACGATACGGTTTACCACGTGCTGTCTACTCAGATAACGGCCAGCCGTTCTCATCCGAACTAATGAAACACGTTTCACTTTTGTTAGGTTATCAGTGGAAATTCCACTGTGTCCGACACCCCGAGGCAGCAGGTCTCGTGGAAAGACATAATCAGACCCTGAAAATTAGATTGTCCAAAATATGCAGGGAGAAAGGTGTCGACTGGGTAGTAGCATTACCAGTTGCACTCTTTTACATGAGAATGGTAGCACACTCTCGAACAGGGCTATCCCCGTATGAGGTGATCTTTGGCAGACCACCAAATATGTGGGGGACGCCTATACCACGTAAAATAACTGATATTGACTGTAATATGCTGACAGATTATTTGGCTTCCTTGATGTCTGCACTACAATCTTGTCGTTCACAGGTAGCTGCAGCTTTTCCTGACAACACTGAGGTGAAACCCCATGACGTAATTCCGGGGGATCTCGTTTTAGTGAGGAACTTTGATCGAAAGACTCAGCTGGATCCTAGGTGGAGGTCGCCGCAATTGGTCTTGCTCACCACAAGGACAGCCGTGAAGATCGAGGGCAGAAAAGGCTGGGTACATTCAAGTCATATCAAGAAATTTTATGGACTACCATCAGATGTGAAAACCACACCTCGCGTGTCTTCACCCATTGACTCAAAACTTCCTTTGGTTGACTCAAACAGTCACGAACAATATAAGCTAAAACTTAGATCTAACCAGTCGGGCAATTTGATTGTTTAAGTCCTCTCCAAGGTGAAGCGGTTGAATTTGTCTCTGACATGTATCCCTTAGATCTGAATAGAGGAAAAACCCGAAAAATGTTGAAACGACATGCATACTGTAAATCACTGCGTAGTCATTGCACAGTGACGTTATTAATTTTGTTTTTCTTAAGTCTTTTAATAATCATTGCAAGTATATTGTTGCACATATATTACCCTATTTCTAGACATGTTTATAATGTTACTGCCGAACATTCTTTTAGTGAATTACCTCCGCATGAATTGCCATACAGATTTGCGCTGCGCAATAACACTTTTATTAGTATGTTACATCATTCCCATCAGGTTAGCAATGCTACAAATTGTTGGATATGTGGCCGACTCCCTCCCTATCAGAACTATAAAGGAATTCTACCTCTTTTTCCATACCCGTTCACACACAACGGCTCCTGTGGAGCATGGTTTAGCTTAATTAATTCCTTAGATTCAAATTCTGCAGTTTATCAAGACAACTGGGTATGGGGAAATCTGAACTTAGTTTTACTTAAAGTCTGCCACCCCAACAAGGAGGGACTTCCCAAAAGAACAGGAACTGATCTAGAAAATGAAGTATATGGATTAGGTAATTTTACGCTTAATCTCCTGATCTTGAATGTCGAATCCGAAGCTAATCCAAGTTTGCCCGCCATGTCAGTATTTCCAGTAAAAGGTGAATTATGTGTGAGAAAGAATGGTTCCATACATATGGGCCATAGTAGATGCACCACTGTAATAGAATTCAGTGATCAAGGCAAGTCGACATTTAGAGCTTCCCGCCATTCCTATTTTATATGTGGTCAGACGGCATATGTACGTTTGCCTCTAGACTGGGATGGTACCTGCTACATTGGATTCCTTTTGCCACCTGTTTTTCTAGCTCCTCCTGATTATCACAGAAATACTCGTTTAGTACACAATAGAGAAAGGAGAGATCTCCCAATAGTCGATTACACTGAAACAGCATGGGAAAAATACACAGACTTCAATAAAGGTCTCTTTCCCTATATAGGTACCGTTACTAATAGTAAGCTGATACGTAGAGTAACTAGAACCCTTGAAGCAGTAGTGAACGAAACTATTTCCGCCTTAGGCAATTTAACAGAAGAGCAGTCTGCTATGCGGATTGTTGTGCTTCAAAATCGTCTTGTCCTTGACGTCATCCTGGCCGATAGGGGCGGAGCTTGTAGGGTCATCGGATCAAGCTGTTGCATTTTCATACCAGAAAATTCGCCATCTGTATATAAAGCTATAACCCGCCTTCATAAGATTGTGAGCCAGATACACCAGAATCCAGGCACTTGGACTTGGTCCGGGTGGTTTTGGAGCGTGTTATCAGCCTGGGGATGGAGAGTTCTATCCTTCCTAGGTATTGGCCTTCTCATACTATTCAGTTGCTGCTTATGCCTACAATGTGGACCAGCGATTTGTGGTCTGTGTGCCACATCGTGTATTCCACATCAAAATTTTCGTTCAAGATCCCGGAAGAAGAAAGAAGAACAAATGATGCTATATGAACAGATCAATGGATTAATGAAGATTGATATCTCTTGACGGGCAAGTAGGGGACAAGGAGGGAATGTGGAAATATGGATTTTTCTGGTCAGTTATGTCCCCTATCTTGGACCCCAACGGTTCTATGTGCATGTTACAAGTACATGTATGTTCCCTCCAGTTCCAGTTATGAAGACGCAAATACATGTGCGTCCACCGTTAACATGTCCTCTTTCAGATCCGCCATGAATGGGCCGGATATTTCATTCCTAAGTACGAAAGGCCACCGGCTTTATATGGTTCACTTATGCTATTTTACAGTTCAGACGAGTAGGCCCTGATTCTGTCATCAAGCTTTTCTTGCTTTCTGTCTCTGAAGCTCCAGTCCGAGCCTGCATCTGTGACCATGAACTTTGTCTCATCCTCTGCGCGGCTCACGATGCCTGACATCAGCTTGCTGCCTGCCAAGAACTGTATTTCACCTTCGAAATTATCTGCTCCGTACCCTGCCCAATGCATTCCTGTCTAGTAGTTTAAGTAAACATTCTGCCAGCTACCGAGCAGAGGCCCGGCTTCTCTGTCTTTACGCAAGTAATTCATAGCCCTGTTACTATGGAAGATTCCTGCCCTCGCATCTAGTGTAGACACTTAGACGCTTGTACACGCACTAACAGTCAGTATAGTCAGTATAGAATAAGATTCTACTCCAAGAAGGCCTCTCTTTTGGATAACATAGTTCTTTAAACATAGGATGTTAGATATGATTTGGGATTAGGTTGACTTGACCCTCTAGACATCTGTCGCCACATGTAGAGCTAAATGTCAAGTCCCCTTCACCCCCTAGCTGCACGTCAATCACACGTCATGCTGCTGCGCGCGCATCTCTGCCAAGTATTTCTGCTGACATTGCGAAATTCTTTCATGGAACCACCCCATTATGACATCATGCCTGATGACGTTCCTTTGTTACGCCCAATCACGCCCATTTTCATTACGCATGAATAATGTTATCTTCCTTATCAATTGTTACGCCTCTCGCATTTGCTTCACTGTAATGCCTATTGTATAAAAGTAATTAATTATCAATAATGTATGTACTTCACTTCCTGAGCCTCCGTGGTGATGGAACCTGGAGTCCACGATTTCGAAACCGTCCATTGGAATAAAGCCCGTTCCTAACCTCTAATACCACGGATTCTGCCTCTTATTTATTGAGCTATTTTTTATTATGTTCTGTATCAAATTAAGTCCCGGTAATTAAATTATTTACCACAGCCTGTTCACTTGGCTCCAAGTTCGCCACAGCTGGAGTCCAGCGCACTGTGTTTCGAGCATTCGAGACACCCGCTTTGACTCCGACACAGGCCCAGCTGTGTGGCTGAAAAACTATTGCAGTGCCTGTTTGCGGCTGGGAGCAACAACCCTAGCGCATCTGGATTTTCCATGCATCACACCTGTGTGGCAAGTTTCCAGCGCATCGCCCCACAGAAAGGAACGGCTTTGGAATTCAAAGCATCACTTTTCCTCGCATTAAGGAATTGACACAACACTTCTCCTGCGTGCAATATAACTGATGCTTCCATTCCCCTTGGACTCCAGAATCAACTCATCACTGTGTTTTCTGATGCCTCCCTCCTTTGTGGGTGTTTGTTTTCTTGGAGTTTGATGCATCAAAGGTACTTTGAGCTAAAACCTATGCATCCGTATAGTTCTATGGACAGAATTGCTTAAACCTTGAAAAAGTGATTTCTTTAGTTGTGTATGATGGATTTTGTCGTTTTAGTCTTGTTTTGTTTAGATTACGATTAGTTCTTTTTCTACACCGGTGTGGTGTCTATTTGTAGTTTTTTCACTGTGTTACTGTGTGTTTTAGGTACAAATGCTTTAGACGTTGCCTCTGAGAAAAGCCTGACTGCTCATGCCAAGATACCAAGGGAGTGAGCAGGGGTTATCTTGGCTGTGCAACTCACTTACCCTGACTAAAGGAAGGGTCCCTACTTGGACAGGGTGTATATCACTGCCAACTAGAGACCCACATTTCTAACACTGTTTTCAAATAACATTTAAATGTTCAGTGCCTGTTGAGGGTTTAGCAGGTGCGAAATGCTGGGGTGAGAAATTGTGTGCGCTAGGAAACTATCAAAAATGTGCCGCATAATTGTGCCTGCAGAATTTACAAAGTTGTGTTGGCTGAAAGACTGTACAAATAAAGATGATTGTGTACGTGATGAAATGTTCTTTTTGAGCTCATGATGTTCTACCCCAGACCCTGTCTAGCAACTTCAGCCTCAGATAATTGTAGGTTAATGTCCTGAGTACGTAATGGTAATCTTCATTACACCCAACTCTGTTCAAGGCTTTCTTGTCACTTCCTTAGATTGTCACACATCCCCAAGGGCAGGTTTCAATCTCTCCTGGATTATCTACTGCTTAGTACTGAATTTATTGTTGGATGAGTGCAGGGGTTTTTAGGATTACAATAAGAAGATGAATGAAAATACCTCATTTCGGTAAAATATGTTTGCTTTTCATATATGATCTAAGGATTGGCTACTTCCTGGATGTCGATTTACCTAGTTATATAAACGCTGTGAAAAGGATGAAAGGTGAAGGCCGTATTTGCAAGTATTACTCTGACGTGAAAAAAGAATTCCCAGCAGAGATAAATAACGAAATCAACTCTCACTTGCTCCTCCCTCCCAAAACCCACAGACTCGTAGATGCCTGGTTCAGTTTCAGGGGAAGGTGTAAAGAGAGAGTTGTGTCTCAGTATGCGTCTTGTGGTTTGTTGGAACTGAATGAATCTTCAACCATTTTGCTATCACCGGGTAGTAGGCCAGAGTTCTGCGTAATGTGCATCTTAAGGGTAGCAGAGGTGTTACTGATGATGGGTCAGCTAATTTTTTTTTTTTTAAATTAATTTATAGTTTTCAAAGGTACATTTCCATATATTGCGCATTATCATTTTTATTTGACATCATCAAGCGTGTGGCAGTAGGAAAGCTAGTATCATCTTAAGGATTTTCGGGGCTCGGGCAAGACATATTTTGAGGGCACTTGTACCAGAACAACTTTAAATTTTAATATCTATGCCATGCTAATTCAAGCCTGCATCAGGTCAAACAATACTAACATATATGTTAAAACTTTAACAAGATCACACAAAAAGTTGGAATATGTCTTGCCATAAGATGTCACTGGATATATTAGAGGTAGACAGAGAGAGGTTTGGATAGAGAAATATAATTGGAGAGATCAAATAGAAATTTCCTTTCTCCGGGGTCCCTTGGAAGGTGGGGGCCCTGGTCGATTGCCCAGTTTTCCCATGCCTTAAAACGTCACTGAGCATAGGATGTGAAATAAGTCTCACATTATTTTCACACCTCAGTTAGCCTCTGTGTTGTGCTGAGGCCTCCAAAGCTACATAGAGTTATCCGGTCAACTCAGAGGGGGCGGGTCACATCAGGCACATGTCAACGCACTAAGCCAATGCCAATCCTATAGTATTCTGGGGAAGAATATGAAAAATGCAATATCTTCAAAGTATGTAGACGTAATGATAAGAACAATAAATCTATATTTTCATTATAAAATGACCTTCAAAGCAAGGTGCTAAGCAAACAAATGATGGACTGAATGCTGAATAAATCATACATTCACCCCCAGTCAAGACATCTGGGTTAAATCCATCGTTCTTTTGCTCACCATGCCACCCCAGTTTAGACCCAGCTATATGGAAATCAGTCTTGACTCTGTGCCTCATGGGAACAGTCCAGATCGAACTGCCAATCCAGGTCCTCCCTGGACCGGAAACAAGCACCCTGGGACCGGTTTCTGGGTATTACCCTTCATCAGCTAGGCTAGATTGAATCCAGTGGCACAGTGAGCAAGGGACCCATGTCTGGACACACCCATCCCACTTAGGGTGAAAAGTGCTACCCAAACAAATGATGGATGGAATGCTAAATAAATCATACATTCATCCCCAGTCAAGAGATCTGGGTTAAATCCATCGTTCTTTTGCTCACCATGCCACCCCAGTTTAGCGGTCCCAGGATGCTTGTTTCCAGCCCAGGAAGGACCTGGTCTGGCAGTTTGGGCTGGACTGTTCCCATTGGGCGCAGGGTCAAGACTGATTTGCATATGGCTGGGTCCAAATGGCATGGTGAGCAAAAAAACGATGGATCTAGGCCCAGGTGTCTGTACTGGGGTGAATGTATGACATTGTTCTGCATTCTGTCCATCAATTGTTCTTTTTGCATTTGTCACCCCAAGTGGGATGGGTAGGCCCAGACGTGGATCCCGTGCTCTCCATGCTACTGGAGTCAAGCTATCCTGGCTGATGAGGGCTGAAAGCCCGAAACCGGACCTAGGATGCTTGTTTCCAGTCCAGGGAGGACGTGGCCTGGCATTTCGGGCTGGTGGCCTGTTCCCATTGGGCGCAGGGCCAAGACTGATTTGCATATGGCATGGTGAGCAAAAAACCAATGGATTTTGGTCCAGATCTCTGTACTGGGGGGAATGTATGACATTTTTCTGCATTCCGTCCATCAATTGTTCTTTTTGCACTTCATAGCAAGGTGGCAGTTAGCATTTTGGCTATAATATTTTTCCAGGTTTATATTTTTAGCCACTGTAATCTGACATATTACTTGAGGTGGGCAGTGCAGGTCATTATATGCTGTGTATCGCCCCATCCTATTAGAAGCTTTAGTGGATGCGAGAAGACTCCTGGTGAAAAGGTATAGAGTTTATGTGTGTGACAAAAGGGTCAGGAATTGAACATTACAGGTGGAAATGGGTTTGGTGACTCCAGGCCCTACACATTTTCCTTGATCAAGAGCTGCAACCTGCTCCATTATTTCATTCACTAAGTGGCTAGGGCCTGAGCCTTCCCCTCTAGAAGATATCTTTATGGATGGCAATGATAATGTTTGGCTAGCATCAGAAATATTTTTTAATTTCATAAATTTTTCTCTTGCTCCGACCTCTGCTGCATTTACTAATCTCCGAAAAGTGCATAGGTTGCAAGTTGGAGTTTTCAACTAGCGACTTTTGAATGATCTTGCTGAGTGATTCTGCATAGTCCTAAAGTCTACAAAATCTACCTCAAGTAGTAAGGCCTCATTTCTTGTCTTGGGTCCTTTTGATGGCAATGTAGGTGGCAAACCACACAAAATTGTGCAAATGCTTTTGACAGAGGTGAAACCGAGTTACTTTTCTGAGATCTGTCATAATACTGAGAATACGATTCTCTCCACTAATGGAAGGGTGTATAGACATTTAATAGCCAATGGGTAATTCTTTCAAGAATGTTGATCACAGGATTTCGACATTGTGTTTCATGCAAGGGTCTGAGAGACTGTCTTCAACTGATCTTAAGATTAATAGATGTTTTGAAAAATATATTTCTTGAGTGTTGAGACTTCTTCATTTAACTAGGTACTAAACAACATGTATAATTTGCTCATACAGATCACAACTTGTGTCACTGTTATCCAGAGTTTTGATAGAGTCCAAGATCAGTGATACCAGAGAACTTGTGAGGACCGATGACTGGTGGGATAGCAGAGAGCTGTTCAGAAATAATCGTAGAGGTGGTCACACTAATAGTTTAGCAGAGTTCCCGGGAGATAACCCAGATCGAGGTGTAAATGCAGGAAATAAAGCATTTTTCAAAGGTCCTTTAAATCGAAATATGGGATTTGAGTCACATGACACTTAAAGGTAGGAAAGTGTTAATTAAGCTATCCAGAACCTTTGACAGCTCTTGGATTAATGGGTGTGTATTGACTGCTTTCAATCAAAGCACAAGAGAGTGGATGTCACTTGCATTAGGATGTTACCGTCATCGCTGTTCTGTTTTACTGCACCTTTTCTAAAGTGGAACAATCCCCACAAAGACACATTAGACATTGTCTAAAGTAGCCAGTTATTGGGCAAGCTAAACTATTTAATGAATTAAATATTTAATTTCGCCATTAGGTTTATGACTGCCAGAAGAATGTACAGAACTTTCTCCAACTTCTTTAACAAATCATCTTACAATTGCCAGGCAGGTCCAAACCACCCTGCTTATAATGGAGCTTATGTACACCAAACGTGTAATGATTGGACTTCATTGTTTGTCCTTCTTTTATCTGTACCTCTTCCCCTCCTCATTGTATTCTAGAATGTTTATATTTGTATTCCTTGTGCATGCTACAGCGTGTTTACTTTCAATATATGGCCTGCGGCAGTGTTCTTGTCTGGTGTGACGAGAATGCTTCTGTTCTGTCAGGCAGTTGCAGAATGGTAGACACTGGACAAGGGCACACTCCCATGGGCTTCTTTTGTACTTAGCAATAAACTTCACATAAATATCTATATTGTTCCAGTATCATCCTTTACTAACCTTTTCATCTGGAGACAAGCTGTATGATAGGTGCTTACCAATTTTGTGCATTTCCTCAGAATTTCATGGTACTCGGGAGAGATTCCACCAGGTGGTTTGCTTTAAGGATATTTGTGGATTGACAGTAAAGGCTTATCAGGAGGACCTGTGTGGGGCTATTTTTGCCACATGACTATGTGGTAGGTTCTTTGACTTTTGTTCTTTTGCCTTGACAGAAGTGGTGCTTTTTCATAACATGGATTCTTCACAGCAAGTTGTTCAGCTTGCATCATTTTTACCAGCACCAGAGAAACTGAAAATATTATAGAAAAATTGGTTTTGCACTTTTGAGAATTTTGTAGCGGCAATTCATGCGGAAAAATATTTGCCAAAAAGGAAATTAGCACTATTCTTCAGTTATTTAGACAGTGAAGGGCAACACATTTTTTACAACCTACCCATGGTAAATCCTCCCTCTAGTGATGGATGGAATGTGTACACTGAGGCAGTTCAAAGAATGTATAAGAAATGTTTGGAACAACCTAGCGTCATGTTGAAATGTTTTAATTACCTGAAAAAACTGCAGCAGGAATTAGATAAAACCGTTGAAGAGTACATATCGGCGGCTAAGGAACTTGACATCTAATTGAAATTTGTGTAACAGCGATAGATACATATAGGGGCCAATTTGTGTACAGTTGCAATAAAAAAAATACAAGAGTGTATTCTGAGTTGTAGGGACCCTTCACCTTTTGAGTTGATAGATAAGGCATAAGGAATTGAACACTCTGTAGTTTCACCTTAATGTATTTTGAATGATTCTTCCAGTTATTCTACAGTTAATTTGATACATGATGAAGAATAAATCAATGTTCTTTCATTTAAAATAGGGTTATAAAACCTCTTCAAAAGAGGTCAGTTACAGTGTGTTTCAGGTGTAGTTCGCGCTCACATTTGAGTAATAATCCCACTTTTCCAGATCTTGGTAAGAAATGTGTTAAGTGCCTAAGCTAGTTCATTTTCAATCTGTATGCAGAGGTAAAGTATTGTGCAAGTGAGCAATGTACTGTCTGGCAGATGTGGTATCCCCCTTTGGGATCCACATGGTGACATACGCAGACGATACACAGTTGCTCGAATCTCTGAGCCACCCTAGCCAACAGGCCTATGATCTCCTTTCTTGCCTGGAGGAAGTCACAAACTGGATGAGCTTCCCCCACTTGAAACTCAAACGGTTATAAGACCGAGCTCATGATCCTTGGCAACTCACTAAGTTTCTTTCCAAAAACCTTGTGGCCTACCTCTATGGCCCCGGTGCCGACTCCCAAAACAGAGATTAAAAGCCTTGGAATTTGGCTCGACCAGAACCTTACTTTCAAAGTACAGGCGAGGAAGACGACTGCTTCATGCTATGGCCTACTGAGAGTTATTCGTAAAATTCTCCATCTCCTACCCCTGCAAGCAAAAAGAATAGTGATCCAGGCACTAATTTTGTCCAGATTAGAATATGGCAATGCCCTTTATTTAGGTGCCCCAAAAGAGGTGATCTCAAAATTGCAGGTCGTACAGAATTGTGTGGCGAGGCTGCTCACTGAAACCCCCAACCGTTGTTCAGCAAGACCTGCACTACGCTCTATCCACTGGCTCCAGGTACAGGAGAGAATAGACTTCAAGGCTCTTTGCATAGCCCATAAATCGCTGGATGGGAGGGGACCCCTAATCAATAATGCCATGATTCGCCTCTACAGGACGAACAGGAAACTCCGATCAAACAAACTCCCTCTTGCTGTGGTCCCTAGGATCAAAAAGACCAGAAGTGGCGGAAGGCTTTTCTCACTTAATGCCTCCAGACTTTGGAATGCCCTCCCACTACATCTTCGGAGGGAATCGAACCATCTGACATTCCAAATACAATTAAAGTCTTGGCTTTTTCCATAAGAGATCGGTCCTCTTAGTTACGACCTCAGCGCTGGGATGCTTCCGGGTAGCCATGCGCTATACAAGTGTCAATTCAATTCAATTTGAATGATGTTCAAGTCAAGGATTAATGTGTGCATGGTGAATCCTTGCTGAATGAATTCCAAATATTACTTTTAACTATTGATATGGGTGTAACATCTCACTTGGATCACAAGGTAAAAGGATCTTTTGCCAGGTTCTGCTGGGTGATTTGAATCTGAACATGATGGTGGATTCTAGTGCCCCTGTTACCATTGATTTCTGATCAACTATTTACACAACATTAGTCCTCTAAGGTAGTGCTTCAACAAAGAGATATTATTCCCAAAGCATATGGAGATAATGATCTTGATATGTTGGGTTATTTCCAAGAGAATTTAACATGTTTGGGTAGACAAACGTTTATGTGGCAATAAAGGGCAACAACATTGTAGGGTGGCAGGATCTAGCATGAAGGGTTTGAGCTTGTTCCAGGTTCAGAAAATCCTGGGCAATTGAATGAATCACAATTTGCCCCGGTGACAGGTTTAGGAGATATTGGTGAACATTTACAAAAGGTTTTAAGAGGTTTTCCAGAGGGGTTTGAAGTTAAGGTTGGTAAAATCACAAAGTTTAAACATGTTATAAAGCTTAAACAGAATGCCATTCCAAGTGCTCATAAGCCCACATTACTACTATTAAGAGTAAGGGATGATCTCAAGCAATTATTAGACAAAATAGTTTGTGAAGTTGTGATCATTTTCACAGATTCATCAGAGTGTATGAGTCCCATTGTTGTAGTATACAAGAATAGTGGGGATATTCATTTATGTGTGGACGTGCGTATGCTGGAGCGGGTTATGCAAACATTTTGTATACCCACCCCATTTTGCATGTCAGTTTATTAATTAGATTAATTAATTAATTATCATCGTACTAATGGTTTGGAGTGATGTGTAAATAACTAATCAACCTTATTAATGACCGAAATACACGTGGGATTTGCATCTGCATGGCCTAATTAATTACGTGAACTAAATTTCGTACGCATACTAATGATAGATATTTAGAACATTGCATGATATATGTTGCTTTGGTGATGTAATTGTGAATCGTGCTTTATTTAGTAAGTATAAATCGCATTGAGTGTTGCTTTTGGCTAGATAAATACACACACATATGGGTATTAGCGAGGGAATAACATTTAGTCATTTCTATGTATTAATTACGTTTTTGTGTTTCTTTGCTTAAGTTGACCATTTTGGACTGCCGAAAGATGGCTGACTTTGGTGCCTAACCCGACTGCCAACGCTGAACAAGGCTTGGGTGAAGTGCGCCTGCGCTGACAACAGATACACAGTGGCCTGGACCTGATCCCAGATGAACATGTACCTTTCAAGGACAGTCTGAGACGTCGTCCAAGTATTCCGAACAAAGACTGTTGTGTGAACCGGAACTGACAAGGGTCATAACCCAAAAGACACTTTCGTGAGAAACCAAAAGGATGATCCCTGATCGTCCAATCAGCGAACTCGGATGCCCAAACTTTGATACATTTTGACATTGATTTTACTATAAATTATGGTAGAATAGAGAGGTAAATTAGATTGTTTCGATTCGATGTCGCTTCTTCGATTCCTGATGATATGCTGACGGAGAGGACGGTGACACTGCAGGACAGCTGTTAGCCTAAATCTTTGACAGATTGAATTAATGCCCAAACTCCTGATAAACTGAATCTGCTAAGATTGATGGGCATAGATTTGCGAGACTGCAAAATTTGACATAGAGGACGACTTTAGCCAGAATAGGTAAATATGAATGGCAACTTGATCAAAAGAATGATTTAATCTGCAATATTAATATAAATTTGGATTTGAACATCTACAGAAATGAGTTGGGTTGTTTATTCATTGAAATGTGTTAATGAAAAGGTTAATTAGAGTATTAGAATTTCACTTAAAACCTCAACTAACAGATCCGTCCCGGTTATGAGGGAAATACCAAATGCGTAATCTAGGGCCTTATGAGTATAAGAAAGGTTTGTAGGTTTGATGCTCATTAGGGTAAAGTGGTATCTTCCTCCCTCATTATCCAGCGCTTGAAAGGATAATCGCCTCTCGCACGGACTGATGGTGAGTGTGTGTGTTGGTGTTTTGGGCCCCACCAGCGAATGTATGGATAGCGTGCGTGTGTGAGACCTCTCAGTCCGTGGCAGTAGGGAGGGATTTTGCACTCCGCGCTGCATCACGTACACTCAGTAAAACCATTAGGGTTGACTGCCACCCACTCTAAAAAATTCAGGCTCTACTTGCCAGTATTGGAGGTTCCAAATACTACAGTCTTTTGGATTTAAGGTCGGCATGCCACCAAATCTCTTTGAGCTCTTCCACATGTGATCTCACCACATTTGTGACCCCTTTAGGGGCATACAAATCCCTAAAGTTACCTTTTGGCTTAGCCTCAGTGGCCACTGTTTTCCAGAAATTAATGAATCACATTCTAGGCGGAATTGTTGGTGTTCAGGCCTATCAGGATCGTCCTGATATTTTCAAAACTGAATTGGAACAAATGACAATTTTAAAGCAGGTATCAATGAATTTCACACATTGAGCATTCTATTGGTTTTGCAGCCAGAAGCCTAAAGGAAACAGAGTCTCACTACAGCTCGATAGAAAGAGAAGCTCTTTTCTGTTCCTGTGTTGTGGAAAAGTTCAGAACATTCCTCAGGGGGAACATAGTTTGAAATTTTCACAGATCAGAAATAGTTATTACATCTGTTAAATAGCAATGGAACAGGCAAGGCATCTGCAAGACTGGTGAGACTTTTGTCTTGGTTACATAAATATAATTTTGTAATCAGATGCATTCCTAGAGGACAGAATGCCAGGGCTGATTGTCTCTCCAGATTACCTTTGCAAAACTCTGTAGTGGATCACCTGCAGTGTGATGTAGAATGTGTTGTGGCTAGTGTTGAAGCCATGTTTGAGTCTCATGGTATAATATGCTAGGTGGAGGGGTTGGATGCTTAAAGATAAATGAAATTCTTCAAACTACCATGGACCTAGTAAAAAAAGGTTGGCCCAAGGAGCGGTCACTTCCAGCTACCCTTAAATCATTTGCTCAGGTATCTATTGAGTTGTCAATAAGTAAAGAGGTCCTAATGCGGGCTCATATAAATATTCCACCACTTTCCCTGCACAACAACCTCATGGAGGCTGCTCATGAAGGACATCAAGTGGTTGGTGGTACATGCAGAAATTTAAAACAACACTTTTGGAGGCCTTTTATGGAAAATAACGTTTCGCAATGGGTCAATAAATGTCAACCATGTCTCCTATCTGATAAACAGTGGTGAACCACTTATACTCATTGTCAGTGAAATTACTTTCCCTAACTCGCAGCTCCACCATTAAGTGAGGCCTGCCCCTGCACTATCAAGTGTTGGTTTGAGGCCCTCCTCCACCCGCAGGTTTCCCTGCGCCTCATCCCTGGTGGTCCAGTGGACCTCTGTCTCCATTCTCTTGCTCTGCTTTTTCTCTCCTCTTTCGCTTGTTTTTTTCCTCACTTCTATCTTCCCCCTTCACTCTCCTTCTGGGTCTTTCCTCCATTTTCTGTCGTTTTCCCCTAATTTCAAGCTCCCCCCTTCACTCTCCTTCTGTGTCTTCCCTCTGTTTTTCACTCGTTCTTTACCCTCATCTCAATCTCCTTTAACTCTCCTGTGTCCTCTGTGACTTTAATCCACTCTTTCTTGCACTTTTTCGGTCGTTTTCCCCCCATTTCAACCTCCCTCCTTCTGTGTCTGTCCTATGTTTTCACTCGTTTTTTACCCTCATCTCAATCTCCCCCTTTCACTCTCCTGTGTCCTCTGTGTCTTTCCTCCACTCTTTCTTGTACTTTTGCTGCCTTAATTGCAGTTTTCTCTCTCTTTTTGCCTTTTTCCTTTTGCCTTTTTCAGTCCGTTTTTCCCTGCCGCTGCTGCCCCCGTGTCCCCTCCCCCCCAGCACGACCAGTGCGACCAGCCAAATCCAGCTCCCCTCCCCGCTCCCGCCTCCCAGCCGTCCAGCCCTCCCAACCCCTACTTAATGGTGGCCGCTGCGGGGACAGGCGAGCAAGACCACTGACTCATTATTATTATCATAATTAAATTTATAAGGCGCGACTCCTACCCAAAAAGGGTTTCCCGGCGCCAAAAGGGTTTCCCGGCGCCATGGAAATTCATTGTCAGTGAAATTGCTCTCCCTCCCTCACAGCTCCACCATTAAGTGAGGCCTGCCCCTGCACTATCAAGTGTTGGTTTGAGGCCCTCCTCCACCTGCAGGTTTCCCTGAACCTCATCCCTGGTGGTCCAGTGGACCTCCGTCTCCATTCTCTTGTTCTGCTTTTTCTCTCCTTTTTCACTCGTTTTTTTTCCTCACTTCTATCTCCCCCCTTCATTCTCTTTCTGGGTCTTTCCTCCATTTTCTGTTGTTTTCCCCTCATTTCAAGCTCCCCCCTTCACTCTCCTTCTGTGTCTTCCCTCCGTTTTTCACTCGTTTTTTACCCCTTTCACTCTCCTGTGTCTTCTATGTCTTTCCTCCACTCTGTCTTGTACTTTTGCTGCCTTATTTGCACTTTTCTCTCTCTTTTTGCCTTTTTCCTTTTTCCTTTTTCAGCCCATTTTTCCCTGCCGCTGCTGCCCCCGTGGCCCCTCCCCCCCAGCACGACCAGTGCGACCAGCCAAATCCAGCTCCCCTTCCCGCTCCCAGCTGTCCAGCCCTCCCTGACCCCTACTTAATGGCGGCCCCTGTGCGGCCGCGCTGCCGGGGCACCAAAGGAAAGCCTGTCTGCGCCTGTCCGCGACCCGACTGCAACCAGCGCCAGGAACCCTGGATCTCTGAAACGCCAACGCTACAATCCAGTGGCACTCCACGCTCTCAACCCAGGCCGCAACAACAACTGCAAGCTAGCATCACCAGCCGACACTCACTGACCCTTCAGCTGTCAACGCTGCCGGCACACCTGCAGCACTGCCAAGACCACTGACCCAGCGCAATCCGCCCGCAAGAACACAACCGAACCGAAGACCCTGCAATGCATCCTCCTCAACGTCCGATCTCTCCACAAACACGCCACCGAAATCTGGGACCTCCTCGACAGCACTACCCCGGATATAGCATTCCTTACCGAAACCTGGATCAACACCACCTCGGGACCGGACATCGCCCTCGCCGTTCCCCAAGGATACAAGATCTCCAGGAAGGACCGCCCCACCCGCCCGGGAGGAGGAATCACCATTGTCCACAAATCCACCCTCTGCCTGAGCACACTCCCCGACAAGCCCACAGACCTGATGGAACACCTTCACTTCAAGATACTGGCCAGCCCTACCTCCACCCTCCGAGGAACCCTCATCTACCGACCCTCTGGACCCCGCGGACTTTTCGCCAACTCCATCACGGACATCATCTCCCTGCATGCCATCGTGTCCACCAACTACACCCTACTGGGAGACCTCAACTTCCACCTCGACAACCAACTGGACCCCAGCACCACATCCCTCCTGGACAACCTCCACAATATTGGACTCCACCAGATAGTGACCAAACCCACGCACTCACCAGGACACACCCTCGACCCCCTCTTCACAACAGTAATCTCCATCACCTTCAGCCACACCACCAAACACCCATGGACCGACCATCGATGCGTCCACTTCACCTTCAGAACACCCACCATCCACAGACACCAGTGCCTGCTCCCTCGAAGAAACTGCACCAGAATCACCGAAGACCAGCTAACTTCATCACTCAGCAACTCCACCCCAACCATCGTGGAAAACGACGACGCCAACACCGCAGCCCGAACCCTGCACAGATGGCTCTCCGACAACGCCAACACCATAGCCCCCCTCAAGAAAAACAACAACACCCATGCCAAGAAAGCTAGATGGTTCACCACTGAACTTCGAGAGTCCAGATGCACTTGCCGCCACCTCGAAAAGGCCTGGAGGAACACCAAATCCACAAAAGCCCACAACAACTTCAGAGCCGCCACCAACGCTCACCACCAACTCCTCAGAAAAACGAGGAAAAAAGCGATTGAAGACAGAATCTCCACTCATGCACACAACAGCAAAGAACTCTTCAACATCATCAAGGAGTTCGCCCAACCCACTAGCGAGTCCACCGACATCCCTCCCTCACAAGACCTCTGCTACAAACTCAGCACCTTTTTTCCCCACAAAATCAAGAGCATCTACGACAACTTCGACGAAGACAACCAACACACTGAACCCTCACCAACCACCCCCGACACCCTGAAGCCAGCGATCGACAACTGGACAGCCCTCACCACCGAAGACACACTGAAGACAATGAAGTAAATCCACTCCGGGGCCCCCACGAACCCCTGCCCCCACCACATTTTCAACAGGGCCTCCGACACCAATGCACCCATGCTCTGCCACACCATCAACCGCTCCCTGGCAACCGCCTCATTCCCTGACGACTGGAAACACGCTGAGATCAACCCCCTCCTGAAGAAACCCTTGGCGGACCCCACCGACCTCAAAAACTACAGACCCATCTCCCTGCTCCCGTTCCCAGCGAAAGTCATTGAGAAAGCCATCAACAGCCAACTCACCACATTCATAGAAGAGCACAACATCCTCGACTCCTCTCAATCCGGCTTCAGAAAAAAACACAGTACGGAAACCACCCTCCTCGCCGCAACAGACAACATCCATACCTTACTGGACAAAGGAGAAACAGCACCCTCATCCTCCTCGACCTCTCAGCGGCGTTCGACACAGTCTCTCACCGCACCCTAATACGCAGACTCCATGATGCAGGGATCCAAGACAAGGCCCTCGACTGGATACGCTCCTTCCTCTCTGGCAGAACACAGCGGGTCAGACTCCCCCCTTTCCTCTCAGACCCTACACCTACCACCTGCGGAGTCCCCCAGGGGTCCTCCCTCAGCCCTACGCTCTTCAACATCTACATGGCTCCACCCGCCCCCATCGTCAGAACCTACGGACTCAACATTGTGCCATACGTAGACGACACCCAACTCATCCTCTCCCTATCCAACGAACCCAACACCGCCAGATACATCTTTCGAGAAGGCATGGAAACCATCGCCAAATGGATTAAAAACAGCTGCCTACAACTAAACACCAACAAAACGGAAGTACTCATCATGGGCCCAAACCCAGATGCCTGGAATGACACCTGGTGGCCCCCCACCCTCGGAAGCCCGCCTACCCCCACGGACCACGCACGCAGCCTGGGAATCATCCTGGACTCAGAGCTCAAAATGGACCGCCAGATCAACTCCGTCTCATCCTCCTGCTTCCACACCCTCCACCTCCTACGTAAGACCTTCAAATGGATCCCCCTCAAACACAGAAAGACAGTCACTCACGCCCTGGTCACCAGCAGGCTCGACTACGGCAATGCACTCTATGCCGGAATAAACAAAAACCTCACCCGCAAGCTACAGAACATCCAAAACGCCGCCGCAAGACTGGTCCTCAACCTGCCAAGACACTGCCACATCTCCCTGCACCTGCGAACACTCCACTGGCTCCCCATCGAAGCTAGAGTCACCTTCAAGATGCTAACCCACGCTCACAAGGCCCTCCACGACACCGGACCAGCATACCTGAACAGCCGACTCAAATTCCACACACCCAAAAGGACCCTATGATCAGCCCAGCTCTCCTACGCAGTGGTCCCCCACACCAGAAAGACCAGATCGGGAGGCCGCTCATTCTCCTTCCTCACGGCCAGAGCCTGGAACGACCTTCCGCTCCACCTCAGACAGATAACATCGCTCCCCGTCTTCGCAAGCAACCTCAAAACCTGGCTCTTCAACAGACGCCCTCCTTGATGGACTAGAATCTGCAAACCCCCCCACACCCCCAGCACCTTGAGAACCTTACGGGTGAGTAGTCGCGCTTAACAAACACCCGATTTCGATTTGATGGAAAATAACCTTTCGCAATGGGTCAATAAATGTCAACCATGTCTCCTATCTGATAAACAGTGGTGAACCACTTATACTCTGTTACATGATGTACCCGTTCCTGCTGAGGCTTGGACCAAATTGGCGCTAGACTTTGCTGGCCCATTTGATCTCTTGTAAATAATAAAAAATATCTCATGGTCTTAGTGGACAATTACTCTAAGTGGGTTGAATTTGAATTTACCTCTACTCCTAACACCTCATTGGTGATTAGATTTGTAAACAGAATCTTGACTCTGAGGGCAGTCCCAAAGAATTATTAACAAGTAATGAGACTCATTTTGTTACAGCTCAAATGAATGAGTTTCTTTAATCATCAAGGGGCATATCAACAAGGGCTTTATCTATCCTTTTTTAGCTTTAAAAGCCAAAAAAGCAGAGATAAAACTAGCACCCTATCAACAACAGGGTGCTAACATGCAAATTCGCATGTTAGCACCCTTTTACTCTACGCTTCCCCTTGCATCACTAATGAGATGCAAAGGGGGCTTTCCAGAGTAAAATAATAGGAGAAATGTCGCTAAGCGACATTTCTCCTATTATCAAGAATATCGCTAACCTTGTTAGAGATATAAAAAGCAGCGCTAACCGCGGTTAACGCTGCTTTTTTACGTCTGGTATTTTTCTGACTTAGCCATGATATCCTATGGAAGGAGGATATCATGGCTAAGTTTGTCTGTCCCTATCAACAAGCTAACGTGAGATTATCGCTGGGTTTCCAGCGATAATCTCACGTTAGCCACTTAGCGTGAGGATTTTTATCGCTATTGAGATAAGTGTTGCTAATAGCACGCTATCTCAGCGATAAAAATCCACGCTAGCCGGCGATAATTATCCTAGCGCTAAGTGCGCTTAGCGATAATTATCGCCGCTTGTTGTTGATATGCCACCTAATGTCAAACATCTCAGAGTTGCTATTTATTCTCCTTCATCCACTGGACTTGAGGAGTGGATGAACAGGTTCATGAAGGAGAGGATGCAAACAGCTTTAGCCAAAAATGTACCTGTAGGAGAGTTTTTATGCGAGAAATTTTGGTCTTACTTGATACCCCACATTCCACCACTGGCATCTCACCCTTTGGGCTCTTAAGAAAAAGAAATCCCAGGGTGAATGTGTGTTCAGATTGAGTAAATTCTGAAAGAAAAGAAATCTGACTTGTTGTGCATGCAGTGACAGGCAGAAAATGTTTAGTGCCACTCCTCACCATCAAAAGATTCAGAAAGAGTATTATGAATCTAAACACAAGGAGAGAGATCACGACTTTGTTGCTGGTGATTGGGTGATGGTCAAAAGCCCTGTCAGGGTCAAATAGGGGGCTTCACTGTTTTCACCACCTGTTCAGGTTTTGAAAATTTCAAAAGGCTCACTCTTTTTAGATAAAAATCTGGGAAATCAATAGTCAAGCTTACAGCTGATCAGACAAGTAGGATTTTGTCAAACAAAAATTTACTTGTGAAGGATGTAGATGATTTTTCACATTTCTTATGTGATACATTTTCAAATAAGGACAAGAATGTTGTCTTTGTTACCGCTGACATGCACTCATAACTAGCTTCAACTTCTTCTGATTTCTTGGATGAACAAGAAATTCCCCCAAGTCCTACTGAAGTCACTTCAGGTACATCACAAGATTTGCTGAATAATAGTACTCCTGTGGAGATGGTTGATACTGTTTCCAGGATATCGCTTAATAAATCTTTACCAGTAAAGTACAGAGATTTTTATCTTTACTAGTTTGTTGCTTTAAAAGAAGGGGAGAAGTTATTCATTGTTTGTCCTTAGTTTATCTTTACCTCTTCCCCTCCTCATTGTATCATAGAATTGTTTATATTTCTGTACCATGTGCATAGTACAGTGTGTTTACTTTCAATATATGGCCTGCAACAGCATTAGTTTCTAGTTTGTCTAGAATGCTTTTGCCAGACAGTTGCAGACTGGGAGACGGTGGACAAAGAAGCACTCTTTTGGGCTCCTGTTGTACTTTATAATAAACACAGAAGACGTAAAGATATATCTTTTTCTAGTATCATCATTTACGCAACTTTACAAAACGTTACTCTGTTATGGCAACAAACCTGGATTAACATAGGCACCAGCCTCACAACTTCCTTAAATATTTGGTGCTTTTCACTGTACCCCTTTATTAGTTTTGATTATAGTAGAACAAATCTAGACGTGCAGAAGTAGACACATTCAGTGCTTTCAGTGTGCATACATATCATGTTTAGCTGTACAGCACCATTTTAAGGACACAGGAGTAAACAATAAATAAGACACCATGAACACAAAATGAGCCAACCGATTTACTAATCAAACCTAGGAGAGCCTTTAATGAATCTACCAACCATACTCAATCTTACATAGAAAAAACTATCATGATACCCCTCATCATGCCTCAGGCTGCCCTCTTACTGACCTCCCCATTAACAACCGCTTTAGCGCCCTAACAGATCTGGATGGGTATGATTGACAGGGGGAGGACGGTACCAATATTAATCTACTTCAAATTCCCAGGGACATGGGGCCCAATTTCCCTAAATCTCCTGTGGCAACTTCCAACAATATGGCCATTTCTAGCAAACATATCAAACTAGTCTCCTAGAATATTGCCGTACTAAGTTCCAAAATGTCTAATCCAGATTGGTTAGCAATTATTAATAAATACGACCTGGTTTGTCTCCAGGAAACATGGGAAATAGGTCCAATCTATCTAGACGGCTATCGCTCTTTCTATACTCCAGCCCGCCCTTCTACCTTTAACACTGAAGTCATGCCATATGGATTTAGTGACGACCATGCTATAATTGCTAATCTGGTATGGGGAGGAAGTCCTTACGAGTATTTAAGACACATTAACCCAGAGATAGCAAGGAAAAATTCGAAAATTCTAAAATGGGAAATGATAGATAAATGGAAACTTATTACAGAGGCGGTCGGTAATAGTCTTGATGACATTATGATCTGTCTAGCAGTTACCCTTGACCCAATACCAACAATGACAGCCTTTGAGAGGATAGTATCAGAGGCAAAAAAAGTTATTAACTAGGGAAAGACGAACCCCTAATATTTGAGGTCCTAAATGGTTTGACCAGTCCTGCACGAAGGCTCTTTCAAACTTACACCAAGTTCTTAGATCTACTCCAAGGGATTCAGCACTGGTCAAGACCCTACGGCACCGCTACTCAGAGGCCAGGATGCAAAGAACTAATACCCTCAAGGAAGATGCTTGGGAGAAACTCCATCAAGCGGCTCTCTCAAAAAACCCTAGGGATTTTTGGAGAGTCATTAATGCCCCATTTCTTAAATCTCCCGAAGATCTGGGTATCGCGTGCCATGTGTCGAGGATTCTTGGATCACACATGTTTCCTCTATTTTAAATTCTCATACAGAGGTGTCAGCTATTCAGTTATCGTCAAATAGTCACTCTATAAATTTGCCTTTGTCTTTTAACCTTCAGGAAATTAGATTGGCCTTCTCACAGTCCTCTACCAACAGAGCCCCTGGTTCGGATGACACTCAAGTAGATTTTTTCCAGGAGCACCCAGACTTGTGAGGGCCTGTGCTCACTAATGTTTTTATGTAATTGCCATAGTGAGCCCACCCGAATCGTGGAAGATGTCTATTATCGTGCCAATTTATAAGAAAGGAGACAAAGCTCAACCAAAAAACTATCGGCCAATTTCCCTACTAGATAGCACTAACAAATTAATGGGTCGCGATTTACTCAACAGACTTGAGGAATGGCCCACTGACAACAACATAATGAGCCCAGTACAATACGGTTTCAAAAAGGGGAGTGGCACCCAAGATCAAAGCTTCAACCTGACCCTATTAATGGCCAAGTATACCACAGTAAAGCAGGAGAAATTGTACCTGGCATTCATGGACCTCTCAGCAGCATTCGACTGCGTAGACCGCCACCACCTCTGGGAAATAATGGCAGAAATGGATATTGACGATGCGATAACCACCTTTATTAGACAGCTTTATTCCTCTGCATCAGCATCTGTGAGCTATGGAAATCACCGTGAGTGCTCTAGGTCGTTCCAAATCTTGAGGGGAGTGCACCAGGGATGTGTTCTTGCCCCATTCCTTTTTTCCATCTATACGAATGGGGTATAAACACCCCTGTTGAGCTCTACCCCAGACGTCCCATTGATTAAGAACTTGCGTACCCCAATTCTGCTATTTGCATACGATGCTGTTCTGATTGCGTGTACTGGCCGAGCCCTACCACAACTATTGGGTACATATATAATCTACATGAATAGTTTAGGCTTAAAAACAAATGAGATAAAGTCTATTGTCCTAATAACCGGACGCAGAGAGAGGAGGAGCCCACACTTCTACATAGGAGGTTGTGAACTAGCCCATACAGATACTTTCTCGTATCCCTGGATAACCTTTGAGAGACAAATATCTTAGTCTAATATGATCAAAACTAGGGGCCTAGCACTATAGAAAAGTATAATAGCACTCAATTCGTTTACAAAGAAATTGGGTGTGGAGCCCCTTGAGATAATCAAAAAGGTTTACTCTGCCAAATCAATATCAGTGGCAACCTACGGAGCAGGAATCTGGGGATATACTAAGACCCATTCTCTCCAAACTATTGAAAATTCCTTCTGGAAGATACTCATTAGCCACCCAGTTAGCTGTTCCAATTTTCTATGTCATGTCGAGTCAGATGTCCTGTATATATGCAACATAATTAGGCTGGCACCCATATTGTTGTGGCACTCCATCTAGAGAAGAACTTCAGTAAACCTTACACAGAGACTAATTGAAGACTGTCTCATGCTGGAACACGCCCTAAGAAACCCATGGTTATTATACATTAAAAACAGTCTCACCTCCCTTGGTTTAGGTCGATTATATACATCTCCTGTAAACTGCACTACAGTATCAAAAAAAATATATATATATTCTTTTTTAACCAAAGTGCTTTGGAGCGTTCTAAACAAAATTCCTCAAAAGCATCTTAAAACTATATCTAGAGTTCCCTATTGAACAGTATGGCACCCCAGGATATTTATCCCTTGTGACTAACTTGCACCATCAATTTATTTTGGTACGGTTTTGTCTTAACCTTATTCCTTCTATGTTTTCCTATCCGTCTGGTACCTATTCCTTAGTCGACCTGCCACCCTGTCCGTGTGATGGTTCCTTCCCCCAATCAAATTTACATATCATATTCTTGTGTAACTTTTATAAAGTGCAACGCAAAAAATGTATCTGCCCGCTAATGCGTAAATATCATTTTACTCAATGTCGTCCAGCCCTGTATTTTTTCCAATCACTACGCAATGAATTAGTATGTTATACTTTGGCTCTATATCTACTTCTTTCATTGAAGACTAGGCGGCTGGACCACTCTGCATCATGAATTCTGAAATATGTATTTTAATCCTGTTTTTACATTTAATGTCTGTCATCAAATTACTGTTACTAATTTTATTATGAAAGCTGTATTTTTTTCTTTTTTACTGTATATTGTGCATTTTGTACTTGTATGATCTTAAAAGATTTAAGTATTAAATAAAGCGATTTGTCTGACTGTCTGAGTCTACCACTGATAGTGGAGAGAGGAGGGTGCCCCCTGGGTAAGGGAGGAGAGCACTGGGAAAGGGGGCATGGGGGCAGAGGGACCAGGACACACATAGAGGGCATTAGTTAGTCGAACTCAGAATAGGCCTAAAATCAATTTCACAATCTGCCTCTTAGACAGTTGTCTGTTACCAAACTTGATTCCAACATAGTTGTCGTGATTATTTCCCCTATGTGATATATCACATTGTGAACACACGTTCACGGTAGTCTAGTGTCTGATTTGGCCTCTATCTGTGCAATGAAATTGTCCCAAGGTTCGTATCCAGATACATAGCCCCTAGGACCTAACAGCACATCCACTTACACCATTGCCCATTTGTCCAGATCTCTGATCCAGTCCCTTAGGGTCTGGGCCCATGCCGCCTTCCGGGTCATTGCTCTGAGCCGCTTGGCATAGTGCTAGGTCAACTAATTTCCTGGTGCGCTTACCCACAGTACACATTGTTTCATATCTCTGGGAATCAGCTGCCCAGAAAAATCTGACACGACTCACAGCACATCCTCCCACTATTTCTCAATTATGGGGCAGCACCACACCATATGTATAACATACACCTCTGTGGTCAGGCACCTGGGGCAGTTCGATGACACCCCAGGGTGCATTCATCCAATGTACTTGGGTGCCAGGTACGTGTGATCAAAATAATTAAATTGAGTGTATCTCACCCATGAGTTCATAGATACTAGCTTCACACTCCTGAGACACCACCCTCAGTTACTAGGCGACAACTCTCGGCTCATCCGCGCCTCCCACATCTCCTTCAAAGTCCCCAGCTGTTCCCCCTCCTGTTGCAACAGTGTATTATAAAGGCATATAATCACATGTTTAGCTGTGCCATGTGTAAGCACTACCTGCAAAAGTGGTAACATTTTCGGTGTAAGAAACTGGGTTACTGGTTGAGGGGATGGACCCCTTCTCAAGCAGCAACCCCAATTTGTGCTCTAGGTCAGGATATCTGGTCACATAGACTGTGTGAAAGGACCACTTTCAGCTTGACCATGATAGACCTCAGGTCAGATACATTGACCTGGTTGGGTCTGTTGAAGTTTACCTTCCCAAGCTTCCACCAAGAGTGCCGTTTACATTGAAGAGGGTCATGAGGAGCAGGGAGAGAGCTGCAGGAGGCTGATGGCAAAGCGCAAAAAGCCAATTGGCATAGTGGGCGGGCATTTCTGGAGCCTTGCATTGGCAGTCGCCTTGAGTGGTTGATGCTGCAGTGTGAAGAGTAGGGCTGACAGAACTTCTTGATCTTTTGCTGTGAAGTTGCGAAAAGCCCAAAAGCCTGATTTCAGTGCCCTTGAGCCAAACCAAGAGTCCAGGGCTTGAGACGCAGCACTTGGGGGTCAGAAACTCGCTGCAGCTGGGTCCAGGGGTGGTGCAGGATGTTGGGGAGCTATTTATGTCCCTGAGGCTCAGATCAGGAGGCCAGCAGTCTAGCCTTGGAATTACTCTGGGGTCCTGGGGTGAAGATGTGGTTGCAGGTCTAGTTCTTCTTTCCCAGGCACGAGGGCAGCGGGTCAGCACAGCAGGCCAGCTGTTCCTTTAGAGCATCAGCAGAATGGCAGTTCATTCAGTAGTACAGCAGTACTTCTTCCTAGCAGAGTATCCACAGGTCCAGAAGTGTACTGAAGAGTTGGGATCTGAGGTCCTGGTACTTATACACAGGTGTGCCTTTGAAGTGAGGAGAAGCTTCTAGGGGCATGATTTTGAAGTGCACAGGTGCCCTATCTCCACTGCCCTGGCTCCAAACTAACAACAGTGGGTATGCAGTCCTTTGAGTGGCCAATGATGGCCCATCCAATCACACCTGAGCTCCTCATTGTGTGTGGCTGTCTAGGAGCAATACACAACACCCAACTGTTAACTACACCCAGTCATGTGACTCAAAGACAGGCTGCAGGCACCAAATGGCTAAGGAAAATAAAAGATAACTTTCTAAAAGTGGCATTTTCAAAATCTTTATTTAACATCCGACTTACCCATAATTTAGGATTTTAAATTCCAATTCCAGAGACAGCAAACTAGGCCTGAGCGGTAAACTCCCCTCCGTTCACGGAATTTGCAGAGTTTTCTGCATAGTGCAGTGGAGCTTTTTCCCTGCTCCTGCTCTCCAATGGTAAGTTCACGACTGCGAGCTGCTGCTCGGCTAGAATTTCTACCCGAGTAGCAGGAAGACCAGCGCAAATGGCAGTTTGCGCTGCATTCCGCCACTTGCTATTTTGGCACTTCGCGCAGTTCTGTGAAGGAAAACTGGGTTCATATGAGGAGGTCGAGATTCCAGACAATACAGAACTGAGCTGCCAGACTGACAGCTCAGTTCTGTAGCGTCTAGAGTCTCTTTAGGAGTTGGGTGATGAGTCCTGCATAGAGTGTGTTGACATATTCCAGCCAGCTGGTGACTATGGCTTGAGTGACGGTTTTCCTTGTGTTGACTGCGAGCCATCTGAAGATCTTTCGAAGGATGCAAAGGGTGTGGAAGCAGGTGGATGCAACAGCACTGATCAGGATTTTCACTTTGAGTTTGCTGTCCAGGATGATGGCAAGGTTGTGGGCATGGTCTGTCAGAGTGGATGTTGGTCCGAATTTAGAGGGTCGCCAGGTGTCGTTCTATAGGAGGTGTCGTTCCCAAAAATCTGCTCCTCCGGCTTGACCATGTTAAGCTTCAGGCAGCTGGTATTCATCCAGTCAGAGACACTCGTCCTGCAGTTGTGGAAGTTGGTCCTAGAGGTGGAGGGGTTTTTTGAGCACGAGAGGATGAGCAGGATGGTGCCAGCGTAGTATATGATGTTGCGGCCAAGGCTTCTGACGATGTTGGCCTGGGGCAAAATGAACATGTTGAACAGGGGAGGGTTTAGGGATGCAGCCGGGTGGTGCTGAGGGATGCCGCTGATGATGCTCTTGGATTCTGAAGTGAAGGGTGGTAGGCGGATTATCTGGATTCATCCTTTAAGGAAGGATGCGATACATTTGAGGGTGTCCTGATAAAGAGACTCTTGATGAGGGTGTGGTGGGATAAAGTACTGAATGCTGCTGAGAGGTCAAGGAGGATCAGAGCCACGGTCTCTCCTCAGTCGGGGATTTTCCTGATGTCATCGGTGACAGCGATCAAGGGGGTCTCAGTGCCGTGGTTCGCGCTGAAACCTGTTTTGGAGTTGTCCAGCAGGTTGCTGCTCTCCAGCTCATCCTAACCCATGGTGAAGTCGGATTTTAAATTACAATTCTGAAAATGCCACTTTTACATAGTTTTATCTATAAAAGACAAGGGCAACCCTACTCTCAATGGAACCAGGTCATATAGTAGACTAGAAAAACAATGGTTCATGTGGATAATCCAATAATAAATAATATTTTTGTCGGCACAGTGTAAGATAAAAACATTGACATAGAAGGCCAAGTGAGAACCTTAATGCAGACAATAATAAAAACAACCAAACACTTCTTTTGTAATACAATTAATAATTGTATTGTAAATCATGTAAATCAGTAAATTAGTGTCCCCAGTGAAGAAAGAACCAAGAAAACAAGTGAACAAAAGATTTTTTTTCATAAATTGAAGTTTCTTTAAACATACTAAGGACACTGAACACAGTTTACAAGATGTACAAAACAGTCATTATTTTTGTTACAAAATAAGTGTTTGGTTGTGTTTATTATTGTCTACATTAAGGTTTTCTCTTGGCGTTCTCTGCCAGTGTATATTTCTGCCATTGTGCCCACAACAATATTATTTATTGTTGCATTGTCCACTTGAACCGTTGTTTTTCTAGTCTACTTTAGATAGTTAGCATTTCCTTGCTTTAGCCATTTAGTACCTGTAGCATGTCTCTGACCACATGACTGGGTGTAGTTGGCAGTTGGGCTTTATCTATTCCTCCTAGACAGCCACACACAATAGGAGCTTAGGTGAGTCTCAATGGGACATTTCTAACAGGATGGGAGGGGGAAGCTTGGCACAGTCTCCATTACACCTGAATAGGCTGTGTCCAGTCCACACACAAAGGGCGGCATAGCCACCCCCCCCCCCCCCATAGTATGTCTGAAGCTTGGGCAGGTAGGGAAGACATCTGTGCATTTCAAAGGCATGTCTTTGAAATCTTCCCCACTTCAAAGGCACCACTGGCTATTAGTACTGGACCTCAGACAACACAATTTCCATACACCCCTGGGCCTGTGGATACTCTGCTAGAAAGAAAGACTTCTGGACTCCTGCTTTTCTGTGCTGATCTGCTGCCTGCTGCACTCGTGCCTGGAAGAGAAGGACTGGACCTAAGTCTCTTGACCCCAGAACCCAGATTGACTCCAAAGACTAGTTGGCTGACCTCCTGATTGGAAGCCTCAGGGACATAACAGGCTTAAAACCCTCGCACCTGGACTTTGCCATCTGTGAGTCTACCCTGCCAAGTGCTGCCATCCCAGCCCTGGCCACTTGGAAGCAGGCTTAGTGTAACTGACAAATCTTCTCTGCTGAGCAATGCATCCCGAGCAAAAGCGACGCATCACTTTTGACTGAGCAGCGCTTCCCTGAGCAGAATCCATGCATTGCTGCTTCTGCGTGGATTGGACCGCCATGCAAAAGACTCACATTGCCGCCTCCTCACGCATCTTGGTACTGACACTTCATCTACAGAACCGCTGCTGCATAACGCTTTTCCACAGGAGCGTAGACAATGACGACAAAATGCTGCATCGCAGCTTCACCACTCATCGGAACTGACGCATCACCTGAGCTGGGCCTCGCATTCTCGACACCAGATTTTGCATTTCAAGCCCCATCAACAGGGTCCTTGATGTCTCCATATCAGGGCCTCGCAACACTGCTTCGCCGCTTCTTTGAACTGACGCATTCTCTCTGCTGTGCAGTTCATCTTAGAAGTGGATTTCTGTAATGCTCCACAACCAGGATTTAAGGTACTTTGTTCCGCAAGCCTAATTGGGTCCCTGTAGCCAGCCTGTGGTCCATCACGGCCGGCTTGAACTTGTGACTTTGTCTCGGTCCAGCATGACCAAATGTCCCCAATGGCACCTATTTTACTATAAACTTTAAAAATCAATATCTTTGGTTCCACTGATTGGAGTTTTGTAGTTTTGGTCTTGTTATATGTATTAAATATTAAATATTAAAATCAGAGCTATTCTACTAACCTGCTGTGGAATCATTCTGTGTTGTATTTTCACTGGTTTACTGTTTAAAGTGTTGCACAAATACTTTACACACACACTCTAAGATAAGTAAAGCCTGAATGATCTGTGCCATGCTACCTGAGGGTGAGCACAGGCTAATTTAGGGTTGCTAGCCCCTACCCTGACTAGGATTGTGGCTGCTGCTTGACCGGGGCTTACACCCCAGTAAACCAGTTACCGAATTTCTCACAGCCTCTTTCAGTAGGGTTCGGTCTCCCCCATACTCTTTGTTTGTGGACAGTGTGAATACCCTCTTGGGTATGCCCGCACATCCTGTGTCTCTGTGTCGTATGGAGTCACCACCCATCCCATGGGCAATCAAAGCTGCACTGCTCCATAATAGAGTTCGTAATTGGTGGTGCCAAGTTTGCCTTGGTTCAGACTTTTTTGAGTGCTACTCAGCAATTGCCCTCCCCCTAGATTTGGGAACTGAGCATGGAGAGCACAGGAGCTGTACCCAATGACAAAAGCCAAGGGCCAGTCCTATACATCTCCATCATGTTCAGCTATCCCAAAGTGTCGAACACCTTCTCAATATCAAGAGAAGCAACCCAGTTGTCGACCTGGTCATGCTTGGACCAGTCCATGACTCAAAAAATCGTCAGAGGTTCAGAATGTATTCCGGCCTGGTATGAAGCCATTTTAGTCCTGTTGTATCATGGTCTGGGCTATTGGCAGCAAACAATTTGCTTGCACCTTCCAGAGTAACTTGTAATGTAAGTTTAGCAGTGATAAGGGGCAATACAACTGCACCATTAAGGGGTCTGTACCTGTCTTAGAGATGACCAGAATCAATGCACCGTCATTGAGGTCGGGAGTCTCCTGGTCGCTCTCACCCCCTCGTACATATGTAACAATCTAGGGGTTAGGTCTGGATCGGACATGGCATAGAACTCCATCAGGAAGCCATCCAGACCCAGGGTCTTGCCGCTGGCCATTTGCGTGATTGCTATTTGGATCTCTTGAGTCATGATCAGTTCCTCTAATTTCTGTTTTTGGAGCAAATTGACAGTTTGAAGTGTTAACCTATCACTGAAGGCTTATACTTTGGTGTTGTCCCTCATTAGGTAAGAGGGATAATGCGTTGCCTGATAGGAGTGCATTACCTTTTTAATTGCAGCCTGTGTGTGGGCTAACTCTCCCTCCCAGTTACAGATTGCTCGTATCAGTACCCTAGGAGTCTCAGAGAGCAGCAGCCAGGCCAACAGATGCCCTGCCATAGACACCTCCACATGCTGTTCCGCAATCCAACTTTGGTAAGCTCAGTTTTAATAAATAAAATGTCACCAAAACAACACAAATCCAACAAGCAGAAATGGAGTTATGTTTTTTTAAATACCTACATTTTAGAAACCATGCACCCTGCCCTATGAGTCTTTAGAGCCTTCCTTAGGGGAGGCTTATAAGTATTAAAAAGGAAGATTTGGGCCTTGCAAAAAGGTTATTTTTCTTGGTTGAAATGGCAACTTAAAACTGGACTATAGGGGCGTGGCCTGGACTGCCATGATGGCGGGGGCAACTTCTGTTCCCTAACTGCCATTACAGGGGCTGCCGTGCCCTACATGAATCACTAAAGACTGCTGAAATTCTCCGAAGGTGGTGGGAGGATGGGTTGCATTTGGGTGTCTGGGGGGCCCGAGGATACAAGAGCACGGCCGCAGCTTGTGACATGGCTCTCCCAATGTGGACGGCTTGCGGTAAACGCCATGGCTGGTGGAACTCTTGGCTTCCCATTTCCCACATGAGGTCTGGATTGTGAGCTGTGGCTGCGAACACCCCCGTGGTGGAACATCTTCTTGGTTCGCCAGATCTGATGCTCCTCTGACCAGCACCGATCTGATAACAGAGACTGCTCAGTGTGGCACATTTACTCGCCCAGATACAGTGACTGTGTGGGAAGGGGACCCTGAGATCCTGTCTCCGCGCTGGGTGCGGCAGGCATTACACTGAATATTCAGGATGCTGCTGATATCACACCCCCCCCCCAGAGCTCACACACCGTGAGAGCGAGTAGGCCCAGGACTGGGCTGCCGGGGAAGACTTGGCTTGGAGATTTCCTAACAACGCCGAATGGGCCTAGAGGAGTCCACTTCTGATGCCTGGTCCTCCTGACCATCAGGGTCCCTTGAACGGCGCATTGTGCACATTGGGCCCCATGTAACAGGAACGCTGGGGGACCAAAGAGTGGGCAGACTGTTTAAATCATGTGCGCCCCGGCTGGGGGCTGATAGCTGACGGACCGATCTTGTGTGTGGATTGAGTAGGTCCAGGGAACCTGTGAAAGGAGTGGCTGGGACTATTTCACCCCTGCAGGAGAACCACAGAAGCTGGAAAGGATGTCCCCTCTCATGCCAATCAGATGCAGAGATACTCTTCTTGCTATTCTGTGCACGGGGATAGCTGCTGCCTAAGGCCTGGTGGGGTGGGCCTGGAGCCAATTGCTTGTGCTTCCCAGGAACCAGCTCCAGGCTTGCATTATCACACAACCTCATAGTTCTTGAGTAACTTGCACAGCACTGCCTTATACTGTTATTTGGTGAACTGCTCCACAGAACCCCGTGGCCCAACTTGGCGGTCTCAATATGGGCCAGGACAAAAGCACAGAGGACCAAGCTAAAAAGGATAAATACATGGTGCTGACAGGGGGACCACAGGGGACTTCAGACTGTAGCCCTGGGGGCTGAGGCTCCACCACAGGGCTCATTCTCATTCTACAAGCCATTCATGACTCCAAGACCCTACTGGAAATGAGGGTAGATGTGAACCTACTTCACCAAGATCTTTGCCATACTATCTAGAGGGTCACAGAGGCTGAGGAAAGGATCTTGACCCTGGAGGACAGTGTGAAGCTTCTCTCCTCTAAACTCTCCTGGTAATCCTGAGACGCTAAATCTCTCCAGGACCGGGCAAATGATGCCAAAAACAGGGCCGCCAAAATAACCTTTGCTTCATTGGTTTTCTCATGGGTTCGGATGGCTAGACTCTTGAAGGATTTCTTGAACAATAGATTCGATCCTCAGTACACTCAAAAACATCTTTCCTCTTGTTTTATCATTGAGCAAGAGCTCAGAAGCCTCCCCCGGGGTCCCACCAACACCGATGATAGCATAATTCTCCTGTTCACCTGAATCACGAAGAACCTCTCATTCCAGTCGGGGTGTGTTTTTGTCTTGACAGATGATACCCACTAGGTTCAAAAGCAGGTCTAGCTCAAACAGTGAGCTATGCATGTACCCTACATGCTCCTCTATCCTGCTAAGCTGTTGATTGTTCACCTGGACAAAACATCTTCTTCAATCCTCCAAAGGAGACATGACCATGGCTTACTAAGCAGCATCCTCTCACAAATAATGCATCACTACCATAGGGATCCTCTGAGGCCTCCAACAAGTCAGATCGAGTCCTTCCCAGGTCACAGGGCAGGTGTCAACGTAAGCAGTCACCCCGTAGAGTAGTGGGAGGACAGGAAGCAGGAGAAAGGGGCCAGCAGCCAATGGGCACTGCCCAAGCAACCCTAGAAAAAACAGATGCTGCTACGGACCTAAATTCGGGCTGACTAAGCATGACACAGTTTTGACACTATTGTCATGCCAGAACCAATACATCCTACAATTATATTGTTAACCACTTTGGGGAATAGTGGGGGGGTCTCACCTGCCTAGGTACACCTACCCTCATAGTTTCTTAATTAGTTCTGCACAGTTGGGAATGGATGACAGATTGATTCATGGGGCGGGAAGTGAAGGGTGGGAGGAGTTGGGAGGTAGGGGTGTTGTTTTGGATGTTTACTGTTGGCTTGGCGCTCTATCCAGTGCTGCAAACTTTGATGATCCCAGTCCTGTTGCGGAGTAGCCATCACTGGCCCCCCTCTTGTTGGTCCTCCTTCAGGCAATGTATGATGGTATTCCACATGTATTTAGGATGCATGCGTTCCGAATTCCGTCTTTTATGGGAACGTGTTTTTAGGACGCATTTGTTCAACACGCAAGTAATTTTAACGACTTGCCTTACGGGTGTGCTGGATGTTGAAATAGTTTAATTTACTCTTCCAACTCAAGTCTGCACAACATTAGGCGAGAAGGTTGGACTTTAAATCCAACACCATTCCACCAATGCGGCTCCCCTAAAAGCAAGTCGTTGTTACAACTTGCGTGCTGAAAGAATGCGTGTTAATGCCACGTTCTTTCAATTACTGGCAATGTGTTGGCACATCATGATTCCAGCTTTGTCCGAAAGGACGTTTCCCCCTCCAGTGCTGATGGAGAGCAAATAGGGAGGGCCAAATTAAATTTGTTCTTGCCACCCTCATGACTCACTCTCTGACGATAATGACATGGAATGTCAAAAGACTCCTTGAACGCATTAAACGGGAGGGGTAGTTTTCCTCCTTTTAAAGTGCTACACACCAAGGATAGTCCTTGTACAGGAAGCCCACCTATAGGGGCAGAACTGCAACTTCCTGGCTCGCTGGGGATACAATAGTATATTTCATGCAGGGAATACCAGGGGATCACAGAGGTCACTGTCCTCCTGCATGAATCATTGCGGTTGGCTGTCACCAATGGCACACATGATCCCTTAGGACATTATATAATATTTGAGGGCACATTGGATGGCATTATACAGAATATAGTGCATGTATATATCCCTCCCGCCCTACACCAGACCACGCTGAAGGTCTTCTGGACATTGGTGACGGCGCTTCCCCAAGGAGTGACGATAGCCAGGTGAGACTGTAATGATATCATGGCACATTGCAGCTGAGTTTTGGACTGCTGTTTGTAGGGACTTGGCCTGGGTGGTGCTTGCCGGGTTTGACATCCCAAAGCCATGTGATATACTCATGTTTCCGCAGTCCATGGGTCCAGGTCCTGCATTGATTTTTTATTCCTTCCTGTGGATGACCTCCTAAGCAGTTCAGGGGTGGCAAATTTTACATCAGTGACTGTCAGATCACGCCTCAGTCCTCCTTCATTTTGACAGAACCCCCACTGATATATGTCCAGTATGGTGACTCAATGACTGGCTTCTTCAAAATGCAAAATTTGTGTCCCACCTGCTTAAGAAATGTCAGGCTTTCCTGGAGCTGAACGAGGGAACGGTGACCTCAGAGAGGGCCCTGTAGGAGATGAGAAAGGCCTTTCAGAGGGGAGTGGCCCACTCTTATATTAGGGGTATCCACCAGGACAAACTCAGTCGAATAACGGAACTGGAGGTTTCGATACTCAGCAGAGAGTGTAGGGGACCCAGTACCCTGCCCGCCGTAGAACATGACAAACTGGAGCTAGACAAAGCCTCCCTTTCCCAGCTCTGTTTAGATGCTGCACCCCAATGTTGAGTGGCATCCCCACAATGGGTATATGAGTAGGAAGATATGTCCAGCAAGCGACTGCACTGGCTCGCCATGTGCCTCTCTAAGTCCAAGATCATACCCTGGCTGAAAGACGGCTCTGGGAATGGATTGAGGATTCTCTGGAGAACACAGCTGCGTTCACCCAATATTCAAAAATCCTCTATGCCTCAAAAGTCCGACCAGAAGGAGAGACAGTATCCCTTTTGGTGTCAGACATTCCCTTTTCCCGCAGACTGCCATCAATCAGGATCAGGATCATCAGATGAGGTTGGTAAAGCTCTATTGTACCTGAACCATGGCAAAAAACCAGGCCCAGGTGGCTATCTGGTCAAGTTTTATCATAAGCTTGTCCTACCATCATTCCACCTCTGCTCCAACTGTATTCTAAGTTCATTGCCAAATGTCTCTTCCCCAATATTGATCATGCCACGATTGTAGTCTTGCCCAAACCGGGCCACTCACTGGGAGCCTGTGCCTCATTTCGACCCATCACCATAATAAATAGTGAAGTTAAGCTGTATGCTGGCCAATCGATTACTCACGATTATTCCTGACCTTGTTCACACAGACCAATGCAGATGTATCCCCCACCGTGGGACTAAGCATTGTATCCTCAGAGTCCAAATGGCCCTATCTCACATAAAAGTCCTAGGAAGTGCAGCTCCCCTTTTATTGATTGAGTTAAAAAAGGCCTTCCATATGGTCGATAGGACAGTTGAGGAAATCCTGGTAAAATTGGGTTTTGGGGCCCAATTTTGTGCATATGTGAAGGTTCTATATGCCGGACCTTAGGCTCAGGTCTGTGTTATCGGCATTCGCTACTGCAAATTCTCCATATGAAAGGGTACCAGACAAGGCTGACCCCCTCCCCATTATTATGGTGGTGTCTAGTATTTGTATTTGTGCTGTGCCATACAGTAATTTGTTACACAAAAATCCCATGTAAACAATTTGATACCAGAGTGGACCTTTTATTTAAATTCTTCTTAAATTTTTCATTAGCAGTTTTCAAATTTTTCTAAATGTTAGTACCCTCCACTCCTTTTATATGCAATGTAAATAGGTCTGATCAACTTCAACACCCTCACGAGGGCTGAGCTGCAGACATTTTGCAAAGAGAGGGGCTGAAGGGGAGCAAGGTGGCCACCAAGTTGGATCTCCAGGTAGCCCTCAGAGCCTTCGAGGAAGTACAGCTTTGGCAGTCACTCCAGAGGATGACCCTAAGGAGGAGGGAGAAAACCTGAATGATGAAATGGAGGAGGAACCAAACTTGAGTCTTGAGCTGCCGGACGATCACAACTCACCCCCAGAAGATGTCCTGGATGGGGCAAGAAGCAGTCTGCCTGCCTGAGGACTGTCCCCAGAGGAGCGGAAGGACTGGAAGGCAGAGAGGGGCCTCATTCTGTAGCTGGCCAAAATGAAACTGGAAGCAGAGGAGAAGAAGGCTGAGGCTGTGAGAGCCTTTGCTGAAAAGAAACGTCTGCTGGCGAGATGGGCATGAAGGAGCTGGAGCTAACAGCCAGGTAAATCCAAGAGTCCAGCAGCAACTTTGTCAGATCTACCCCAGTTGTTACATCCCAAAAGATCTGGTGCCTAACCTTGTTATGGGAGATCACAAAGACAACTTGATAAGGCCTATGAGCTTGCCGTAGATATGCATAGGGTCCCTGAAGAGGATTGGAGGGCCAGACACTGGAGGCACCTTCCCAATTAAGGAAGTGATGTCCTGTAAGCCATAGGTAAAGGGGACGGAAGGGAGTATCCCTCATGAAGGTAGCCCTGGTGAAGAAATGTGGGCTCACCCCAGAGAGAAATAGGCAAACGTTTAGGAATAGTCAGAAGCTGCCCCAGCAGACGAGGGTGGATTGTGTGGATAATTTCTTTCAAGGCACTAGATGGTTGGATGAAGGGCAGTGCAGTGAGTGATTAAAAGGGTATGTAAAACTTGATCGCTCTCAAGCCCATGTTCAGTTTTTGTTTTACAGAGTTACACCAACACCTTGAGGACAGAAAGCTCTCTGTCCCCTGGGAGCTTGATAAGGAGGCGTCCCACTGTATCATGGCCAGAGTCCTCAGGAAGATATCTGTGGGAACTCCCCAAAAGGTGGTCAGGATTCCCAGCAGAAAAAGGAGGTAGGAGATAAAAATAGGGGGGAGTTCTCTCAAGGCCTCCGGAAAGGTTCTCAGTGGAAATTGCACCAGCTCCAGTCTGAACAGAAAAAGAGATTTGTTGACAAGAACACTGGAAAATGTGTCCCCAAGTAATATTATTGTTACCAGTTTGGGCACACCAATGATGATGCCAAGTGACCCAAGAGGGCACAGCCCCCCAGTGGTGTGCATACGCTTGGGGAGGAGATGGCCCCCATTAATGTGATGAAGACAGCTGAGGTTACCCCAGTGTCCCTGGGTGATGGCCACTTGGTGCCCAAAACCTGCATGCCTTCAAATACTTCCAAGTATGGGCAGTGGGTCACCATGAATGGAAAGAGGGTGGAAGCTTTGATGGATGCAGGAGTTAGTATGACTACTGTCAGGTGCCATCGGGTGTCCTCAAAGTAGGTAATACCTAGTACTTTCTGCCAGGTTGTAGTGGCACACAACTTGGAGAGTCAGTACCCAGTGGTTCTGATTGACTCTGAATGGGGGAAGAGAGACTCAGGTTCTCTTATGGTAACTGTGAGCCGTACCATGTACTGTTTGTTTTGGAATTATCTGGAGCATACTGACTAAAAGGAAGTGAAGCTTAGGTCACACCTGAATATTGTGGGGTTACCTGAGTGGGTCTGTGAGACCACAAGGTCCATGGCAGCTCAAGAGAAGAGTCAAGGAAGCCTGGAGACTAGAAGTAATGCCCAGGCTGCAGCCAAGAAAGGGAAGGACAGACGGCATGGGAAACCAGTCCCTGAAACTCCCACTGTACAGGAAGAAGGGGCGCCTGAGTAGTCCACCCTAGAGCCTTCCGGGGGTTAGATTGTCTCCCGTGGAGACCTACCTGAGCTTGCTTTTGTTGGCAAACTGAACGTGAGCCCACCAGGGAGAAGTTCTGCAAGGCACTGAAGGAGTGACCAACCCTGGAGGGCATGAGATGCCAGACTGAAGCCCAGGCAGCTTGTGATACCATTGGAGATCACCTCATTTATTGGGACAATGACCTCTTGTACAGTGAGTCTAAGGCACCTGTGCATGGGGCAGAACTTGTGTTAATGGTCCCCTAATGCTACAAGGCATTTCCACTGGGGCTGGCTCATGCATTTCCACTGGCAGGACATGTGGGGAAAGACAAGAACTTTGTCACGTGTATTTCTGACGTTTATTGTCCCGGAGGATGATAGCTTGAAATACTTTCTACAGGACCTGTCTCATTTGCTAGGCCAGGGGAAAAATGAAGAAAAGGCTGAAAGCTCCCCAGAGTCCCTTACCTGTCTTTGCACCCCCTTTGAAAGTGAGGGCATCAACATTGTTGGACTCTTGGACCGCAAATTTCACCAATTTCATGTCTCCATAGATGAAGTCCATGTTGAAGGAGTGTGGTGTAACCTACATGTTCTCCAACTCCTATCATCTTCAAATCCAATGGTCTTATTGAAAGGTTCGACAAGATATTGAAAGGCATGATTATGGGCCTGCCTGAGCCCATGAGGCCTAAGTGGGATGTCCTATTGCCATGCCTGCTTATTGCCTACAGGTAGGTGCTACAGAAGGGTTGGAATCAGCCCATTTGAACTTCTGTAGGGAACCTCTCTGTTTAATGAAGGAGGGTTGGGAGCAAGCTCCCATGAAGCACCCCAGGATGTGGTTAGCTACCTGTTAGCCCTCAGAAACCAGATGGCCAAGTTCTGGAAGAAGGCTTCTAAGAACTTGGAGGCTATCCAGGAATTCATGAACCTCTGTTTGGCCAGAAGGCCCCTATTGAGGAATTTTAACCTGGCCGGAAAGTGTGGGTGATGAAACCAGTGAAGCCCAGGGCCATCGAGGACCAGTGAACTGGGCCCTATGAGGTGATTGAGAGGAAGGAGGAGGCCACCTAGTTGGTAGACCATTAGACCCTCAGAATACCCTTGAGGGTACTCCACGTCAATTGTCTCAATCCCCACTATGATAGGTCTAAGGTCACCATGCTGTTGGTGACAGATGATGGAGAGAAGGGGAGAGTGAACCTCTTTCAGACCTCCTGTCATCAAAAGAGAAAGATGGACCAGCAGGAAGTGTCAACCTCCTACTCTGATCTCAGAACAGCAGAAGAACTGTCATCAGTTGCTTGAACAGTTTGGCTCACCTTTTCCCTTCACTCCTGGGCTTACAAATTTGTGCACCCATGATATTATACTGTGGCCAACTTGACTGCCAAGAATAAAATCTGCAGGTTGTTTGACAAAGTGAGGGCCAGCTTTAAAGAGAAGCACTCCACGATACTGGAACTG
This sequence comes from Triturus cristatus, assembly GCF_964204655.1. Taxonomy (NCBI): domain Eukaryota; kingdom Metazoa; phylum Chordata; class Amphibia; order Caudata; family Salamandridae; genus Triturus; species Triturus cristatus. Next base: position 1,075,779,159 of record NC_140592.1, read on the forward strand.
GGAGTGATTCAGCACTCCAGTAGTACCAAGGCTGCCCCAGTGGATGCTGCCCCAGAACTCAGGTTCTATGTAGGCTACAGGGGGCTCAGACCCGTCATAAAGGATAATGCTCACCCCATTCCTAAGGTGATAAATTCATTGACAGATTAGGAACTGCGAAGATCCAGAGTATGCTTGACCTTACTTCAGGGTAATGGCAAATTGCCCTGACTGAAGTGGGCAAAGAGAGGTAATCATTCACTACCCCAGAAGGCCATTATGAACTTTCAGTGATGGCCTTTGGGTTGAAGAATGCCTTGGCCACCATCCAGAGGTTGTTGAATCAGATCTTATCTGGGATGGAGGCATCCAGTGCTGCTCATATGGGCAACATAGCTGTCTTCAGTAATAGCTGGAAGGATCACCTGCTTTACCTGTAAGAAGTGTTTCAGGCCCTGCAGCCTGACTATCAACGTTGTACCTGCCAGATAAGGCAGAGTTCTGTGGAGTACGTGGGACACCTTGTAGGCAGGGGTAAGGTGCAGCCACTCCAGACCAAAATAGTGACTATCCCATCCTGGGAGCCCCCAAAAAGAAGTGAGGGATTTCCTGGGCCTCACTGGTTACTACAGGATGTTTGACAAGGGATATGCCACCATTGCTGCCTCCTTGACTGAGCTGACTTCCAAGAATCAGCCCAAGAAGGTGATCTGGACAAAGGCTTTTCAGAATGCCCTTGACACCCTCAAACAGGCCATGTGCACAGCCCCTGTGCTCAAGGCTCCTGGCTGTTCCCAGGAATCCATTGTGCAGACTGATGCTTCAGAGCATTTGATGGGGCAATCTTATCATAGCTGTTAGCTTTGGGGTCTCTAGTTGGCAATGGTATACACCTTTGTCCAAATAGGGACCCTTGCTTCTAGTCAGGGTAAGGGGCTACACTCCTAAAATAACCCCTGCTCACCCCCTGGGTAGCTTGGCACGAGCAGGCAGGCTTATCTCAGAGGCAGTGTGTAAAGCATTTGTGAACACATACAGTAATACAGTGAAAACACTACATATGAACACCACACAGGTTTAGAAAAATAAGTAATCTTTACTAGACTTAACACAAGACCAAACTACAAAAATCCACAATACTGTAATCAAAACAAGTCTTTAAAATGGTAGAAATAGCTTAGTGCACTTTAGATTGTAAATGCAACACTTTACTCTCAAAGTACCTGGGATGCGTTACGCAAAACAAACAAAAGGGTCGCAGGGAAGGTGATGCATCGGTTCCTTGCTATGGGAGGAGTGGATGAGTCAGTTCCTTACTGCTGCGCAGGGAAGTTGAGGCTCGCTTCCTTACTGTGTGGGGAGTTGACGCACCAGTTTCTTACTGCGATCCGATGCGATGACGCTCTGGTGCGAGGCAACAAAATGGCGTCTTGGTTAAGGTGCGACAACGTAGATGTGATGCGTGCACGCCCGATGGCTGTGCGGCGACTCGGTGAACTTCAGAGCCTCGACAGCGATGGTGAAAGCGGCGGCACGCTTACTCAACGATACGACGACAACTGATGCGGCGGCGACACGCTTCTTCTTAGAAGGCCCAGCACAACAGCAGGCACTTCAATTCCCAGCAAGGAAATCAGGGGGGAGCTGGTGGTGAAGTCTTAAATCCCTGAGACTTCAGGCAGGAGGCAAGCACAGTTCAAGCCCTTGGAGATTCTTCTTCAAGATGATGAAAGCACGCTCAGTCCTTTTTCTCCTTTCTTTGGCAATGAAGGAACCACTGCAAGCCAACCCCCAAACAGCACACAGCACAGGGGAAGTCTCCTCCTTCAGTTTCCTGGTTCTTCTCCTCAGCAAAGGTTTGTTTTGATTCCCAGAAGTGATCTAAAGTTCTGGGGTCTGGGTCCCACTTTTTATATACACAGATCCTTTGTCTCTGAAGGCAGAGAGTGTCTGTATCTAGTTCTCAGGTAAAGAACCACTCAGAGTGCGACCAACTTTTGAATCATTTATTACGGCTCCCTTGAGCCAACGGGCTGACGAGCCTTGGATCTGCACCTGTGCGCCATGAGAGGTACTTCACCTGTTTTAATAACATTTTGGCAGTCCACGCGGCACCCCTTTACACTGACCTGCTCCCTGCTGACGAGAGGCAACTACCTCGAAACACGTGTCCAGGGATGGCTAATGCAACACATACTTTTCTTCATACATCGTGGCATAGGCGTACTCGCCGTCGCCACTACATCTACCACAGTTCCTTGGGGCAACTTGCTGGTGTGACGAGCAGAGTGCGACCAACTTTTGAATCACCTTGCAATGGTTCTCTGTGTTGTCAGCAACAACAGCTGGGTAAAATGCATCAGGGACCACCTGCTCTTCAGATACCAGCTGACAACTGACAGCTGTCACACTGGCTCAGGTGTCTCTAAGAGCCTCCATTCTATGGCCATTGATGGTCACCCACTGCCTGTACTTTTTAGTATTATCAGGCAGATGGGTCCTGAGGACTACCTCACAGTCTCCTAAAGAGACAAGGGACATCTCTGTGGGACCCCACCCAGCTTGGGCACCCATCTCCTACCCCAGGGCTACACTTGCCATTTGCCGGGGCGGTGCACTCATGGGTACGTTTTTCCCATATAGGGGACATTTAGTATTATAAGCGCTATGCCCACTTGACCACACTTAAAACATGTCTTGGGCCCCCTGTGAACAGGCTTATCTATCAGGCCCCTGCCTTTTTTTCAGGGGGATGCTTGGAACCCTTCCCTTGGTTCCCTTGGGGATTACTTTGGGGCCCTTTCTGGAGCTCCCTTTACTCTTGTCCCCACACTCCTCTGCTGAGGACCCTGCCCACCTTTGTCAAAGTCTCCCACATGACCCTTTTGGACCCAGGTGCTCACCCAGCGGTCCGCATCCTCAGCAAGCTTCTTAGGTTTAGAAAGCTTACTATTAATCAGGTGCTGGCGTAGCTCTGGAAAACAATTATTGGACATGTGCTCCCATGCAAACAAATCATAGAGCGCCTAAAAATTATCCACTTTGCTACCCTTCACCCTACCATCCAATGCTCTGCAAAAGAAAAACACATATTCCACCCATGTGGTAGACTCCAGTTTCTTGCAATTTCTAAACCTTTGTCTGTAGAACTCTGGGGTCAAACCATATCTGGACATTAGGGCTCCCTTCATGTGGGCATAGGACAGCTGCTCCTCTGTAGGTAAATCTAACAAGGTGTCCCGCCCATCACTAACAAAGCAGCCGCACAACCCCGCTCCCCAATCCTTCTCAGGGACCTGGTGGGCCAACATTGCAGCTTCATAAGCCCTAAACCATTGACCAATATCCTCTTGTTTGTGGAAATCCTTAACTACTTCTTTGGGGATGTAGGCCCTTACTTCTACAGGCATTGGTGGTGTGCTGCTACCAGTGGGAGGAACCTCTAAACTTTTGGCTTTGAGTTCCAATTCCCTCAAAACTGTCTCATGTTCAAAATGCAATTTCTTTTCCTCCAAAGCTAACTTCTTCATTTCTAATTCCATCCCAACTTCTATCTTCTTGCTCTCTATGCCCTTCTGACCATCTATTTTGAGCTTGGCTAGCTCCAACTTATGCACTCTCTCCCTCTCCCTGTCCTCCAGCTCTCCTGGGGACAGGCCCTAGGAAGAAACACTGCTGCCCGCCCTGGAAGCTACTTTCTCCCCATTTGGGCCCAATGGCCCCTCAAGCTGCCCATCTAAATTCCCTGCCTTCTCCACAGGCTCTTCAGTATGCTCACTGGCATTTCTAGATTCTACCCAGGCCCTCAGCGCCTTGTGGTATTCCTCTTTCCTGGTGAGGCCTTTCAAAGGGATTTTAAATTTCTTGCAGAGAGCCTTGAGGTTTGGCACAGTGTAGGTATCAATCCTCTCTTCTTCCAATTCAATGTCTACATATGCAATGGATGATGGCTTGCTCATATTAGAAAGACTTGCAGTTCTCAAGAATCAAAAAATAGAAAAGAAGTTCCAAAGAAAAGAATTATACCAAAATGTATGTGGTCGCGTTTTGGTATGCACTCACTAGTTGTGTATACCACTCACTGTATATGAGTCACAAATGCAAGTCCAAATCCCCACCACTGACCACCAATGTTAGATTAGGGGGTCTCTAGTTGTCAATGGTATACACCTTTGTCCAAATAGGGACCCTTGCTCTAGTCAGGGTAAGGGGCTACACTCCTAAAATAACCCCTGCTCACCCCCTTGGTAGCTTTACTAGACTTAACACAAGACCAAACGACAAAAATCCACAATACTGTAATTAAAACATGTCTTTAAAATGGTAGAAATAGCTTATTTCACTTTAGATTGTAAACGCAAAACACTTTACTCTCAACGTACCTGGGATGCGTAACGCAAAACAAACAAAAGGGTCTCAAGAAAGGTGATGCGCCGTTCGTTACACTCAGGCGAATGGATGCGTCGGTTCCTCACTGCTGCACAGGGGAGTTGAGGCGTGCTTCCTTACTGTGTTGAAAGTTGAGACGCCGGTTTCTTACTGTGATCCGATGCACTGACCCACTGGTGCGATGCGACAAAATGGTGTCTTGGTTACGGTGCGACAACATAGATGCGATGCGTGCAAGCCCAACGGTCGTGCGGCGACTCGGTGAACTTCTGAGCCGCAACAGGCCCTGCGACACGCTTCTACGGTGATGCGACGATGACCTCTGCGGCCGTGGCATGCTTCTCCGGTGATGCGATGGTGACAGCAGCAGCACGCTTACTCGGCGATGCAACGAGAACTGTTGCAGCGGTGACATGCTTCTACTTTGTTGAGTCGTGCTTCTAGCTCCCAGCGACACGCAGTCTTTTAGATGGCCCAGCACAACAGCAGGCACTTCAATTCTCTTTTCTCCTTTGACAGTGAAGCAACCACTGCAGGCCAACCCCCAAACAGCACACAGCACAGGGGTAGTCTCCTCCTTCAGATTCCTGGTTCTTCTCCTTAGCAAAGGTTTTGTCTTGATTCCCAGAAGTGATCTAAAGTTCTGGGGCCTGGGTCCCCCTTTTTATACACACAAATCCTTGGTCTCTGAAGGCAGAGAGTGTCTGTACCTAGTCCAAACCAGTTCTGGGGGCACACTGCCAGTGCACAACTTCTTCCTTTGTCAGGGTGGGCCAGGGTCGTCAGACGCACCACAGGAGGTGAAGCCAGCATTGTTGTAGGCAGGCACAGCCCTATTCAGGCCCAGATGCCACTCCTCCCACCACTCCCAATGCAGGTCTATTCAGCCTAGTGTTGACTCACCCTGACTCCTGGAGTCACCCCAGCCCCTGTCACTCATAAACCAGACATGGAATACACAAACCTACCAGAGGCAGGCTGGATGGTTTAGGCAAGAAAATACCTACTTTCTAAAAGCGTTATTTTCAAACACAGAATGTAAAAAACACCTTCACTAAAAGATGTATTTTAACATTTTGAGTTCAGGCATACTAAACTGGAATTTCTACCTGAGTCAGTTAGGATTATAAGATGTTATTACCAAACTGCCCATTCTGGCCTAAGGGAACAGGTAGCCTTGCAATAGTGAAAAACGAAATTGGTTGTAATTCACTATCTGGACCTGCCCATGGAGGTACCTACCTTGGGCCTACTTTAGGGGTGACTAACATGTAGAAAAGGGCAGGCAAGTGGGTGTACTTGCCAAGTCGACATGGCAGCCCCAGGCTGCACACAGGCTCTGCAATGGCAGGCCTGAGCCACATTTTTCAAGCTGCTTCTGTGGGTGGCACAACCAGTGCTGCAAGCCCACCAGTAGCATTTGATGTACAGGCCCTGGGCACACGCGGTGCACTGTACTAGGGTCTGACAAGTAAACCAAATAAGCCAATCATGGAGTCACTAATCCATTACAATACTTTACAATAGGGAGCACTTGCACTTTGGCACTGATTAGCAGTGGAAAGTACCCAAAGCATATAGACCTGGAAAAACATAGCAAAACATAGGAGGCAGCAGTGGAAAAATGGAAGGGAGACCCATGCCAATGGTGCCAGGACTAACAACAGCTAATTGAGGAGGGCTTAGACCCCCTGTAGTTTTCATCTCTAGGAGGCTACTTGCCAGGGAACAGAGGTGGTGTGTTATTGAAAGGGATGCCTACACTGTGGTTTAGGCACTGAAGAAGCTGAGACCATACTTGGTTGGGACTCAATTACAGGTTCAGGCAGACCACAGGCTCCTTGGATGGCACATGCAGATGAGTAGTGAGAATCCAAAACTGTTCAGGTGGTCCATCCTTCTACAGGGAATGGACTTTATGGTGGAACACTCCAGTGCTTATGGTCTGTCCAGGTTCCTCCACCCTAGTGATGAGAACTCCCAGGGGGTTGGGTAGTTCTTTTCGATTTCATGTGGAGGGACGCATGTTAGACATGTCAACCTTAGGTTGGACTTCCCCTAAACGTATTGCCTTTATCCTCCACTTTTTGCTTCTATTCATTTGTGTTGGCTCTGGGACTCTGTGTACTTTGCTACTGCTTACCAGTGCTACAGTGCTTGCACTCTTTCCCTTAACCATGGTAAAATTGGCTTAAGCCTGATAGGCATATTTAATTTACTGGAAAGTCCCTTGTAGAATGGTATACCACATACCAAGGGTCTGTAAATTAAAAGTTACTAGTGGGCCTGCAGCACTTGTTGTGCCACCCAATTAAGTTGTCCCTTAAAATATGTCTGCCTTTGAAGCATGAATGCAGTTTTCAACTCTCAATTTTATGTGACAATATCACCCCCTTGCCAAGCCATAAACACCCCCTCCATTTTATTGCATATAATTCACCCCTAAGGTAGGCCCTAAGTAGCCCATTGGGCTAACTGCATTGTACTTTAAAGGTTGGGCATGTACTCTTGAGTTTTAAATGCCTTGGTAGTGAAAAACACATAGTTTAATTTTTACTACTTTAAGGACTACCTTTTCCATAGGATGACATTAGGGGTGGGAGACTTTGCTCCACAGGTGGAGTTGGCGGAATTTTGGCCACTCTGCATTACGCATGCAATGCTGAGTTCAGGCTAAATGCTGCTATGTGGCGGAGTTTTTTCTTGCATGCAGCTCATCAATGGTAAGTTGGTGAGCATAAGCAAGAATTTGCATCTCTTAGCATGATTTTTGGGTGCTAGGAGGGCAACAGGTCATATTTTCCCAATGTGGGTAGTCGGGACCATTCAAACTTAGAAAGATACTGCTTGAGTAGAAAATCTACTCAAGCAAGAGCAAAGAAGAAGTGCCATCTATCACGTCATGTGGTGAGTTTGTGCTGAATTTCAGTACCGAACAAGCTTGACGTGAAGATTTCCGCCTGTTCGCGGAACTCCTTGGAATCTTGCAAAGTTATCATGTAACTCCACAGAATTCCACGGGTAGAAACTACAAGAGTTTCACCCACCCTCAATAACATTTGGATGCCTCATTTACATTTAATAAGGGCTAACCTGTGGTTGGAATCAGGTGACCATTTTGTATGTTTGGTGTTGATTTAAAGTCTTCTTAAATAGTAACAACTTTGAAAAGGCCACTTTTAGAAAGTTGGCATTTTCCTGCCCTTTCTATTTGAAGCCTGCAGCCTGATGCTGAGTCACATAACTGGGTGTATTTGGCAGTTGGGCTTTGTTTATTCTCCCTAGACTGCCACCCAATGGAAGGATTGGGTGTGGCTGGGTGGCCATCAACTGGCAGGATGGTGGTGGGAGCTGACCACAGCCCTACTTGCAACAGAATAGGCTATGCTCTTTCTTCACACAAAGGACTTGTCACTCCTGCATTGTTAATGCAGATAGTCAGGAGCCAGTGTAAGTGAAGCAGGAAACGTCAAGCACTGCTAAGGAACTTTTCTAGCAAATGTTCATACTTCGAAGAAGGCACCAAGATTAAAAATAGGACCTTGAGACCAACTCTTCAGTAGACCTCTGGACCTGTGGATACTACAGAAGAAGGACTACTGTGATTTGTCGCTGCCAGAAGCACTGCTACCCTGCTGCCTTGTTACACTGCTGTCTTGTTGCCTGCTTGCTGAGAAGGAAGACTGGACCTGCACACTTCGTCCCATGCTGATGTGATTTCAAGGGTCGGCTGACTGATGTCCTGTGCTGAGCTACAGGTACATAACAAGCTCCTCAGTCTTTCCTAGATCTGCCCAGCTGACCTGCTGCCTTGACCTGCCTTAGCCCTGCTAGCCTTTGTTGGAAGGAGTTTCTGATCCCCGAAAGGTGCCCCTCAGGTACTGGACCCTTGGTGTGGCATCTGTGGAGCTCTGTCCCCAAGAAAAGGAGATGCTTTGGCTCCTGGTGACAGTAAGCATGCCTGTTTCCCACCAGATCTTACAGGCTAAGCCGCCCACCAATGCAAAGCGCTAGTGTGCCCGACTCTCCGTGTCACAGTGACTATCAGTGATGCCTGGCAACACTAAATCTCCGCTTTGTGCCACTACATCAACAGCCCGAGGCGACCGCCAACGTGAACTTCCAGCAACGACCATCTGCAGTGCTCCATGGGATCTTCATGCTGCAGACCATCCACAACACCCGGCCTGCTCTTCACTCTACATCGATGACAATCTATGATGCTCTCCTTGCCCCAGACGGCCTCTTTCACGATGAACTCTAGACTTTGAAGGTAACTCTTTCAGCAGGGTAAACCTTGTCCCTGTATCTAGCCCGCACTCCATCATGCTCAGCCTGAACTTGTACGTTTCAGCTGGACCTGCACCAGCAGAAAACCCTAAGTGGTGCTTTGTGCTTTTTAGTACTAAACTTACGTAAATCTGAAAATTGCATATCTACGGTTCTACTGATTGGATTTTTGTCATTTTGGTGTTAAAAAATGTATCAAAGTTTACTCTACCCTTCTAAATTGGAGTGGATTTTTTGTTGTGTTGTGTTTTCACGTTATTTCTGTTGGTGTACTGCATTAATACTTTACACTTTGACTCTAAATTAACGCTGACTGCTTTTGCGCCAAGCCAACGGAGGATTAAGCCCTTGTTAATTTAGTTACTTTTGTAGTTCACCCTGACAGGGATTGTGGCTGTTACTTGAGAGGTGTTAACACCCTTTTCAACCAACAACCCAATTTCTCACACTTGTCAAATGTCTGGGTAATCGAATATAACCTTGGTAATAACCACCACCTCTAATTCGTAATATTGAGTATGAAACTTTTTTTCAATCATCAACAGTCTTCCTTTACAGTCAGGTGTGTGGCGGGAGAACATGGCGGCAGTCGGCTGACTTGCTGCGGTGCTCCGGGATTAAGCTCCCGTTGTTCTTCGCTTAAATGCCTGAACCCCGAGTAACACGAGTAACTTCCGCGTACTGAGAACCCCCGAAAATCTTTTTACGTTTAAGCCTATACCTTCTTAAAACCAAGTTTTAGAACGTTTAAAAAAAAATAATGTGAAGAAAGGAAACGAGCATTCCTCCTACGTATCTGGTGATCGATAGAGCCCGACGTGGCTGTCTGTCCTCCCTCTCTATGACGGGAGCTTCGGGCGGCGAATCAGGCATCTTCGTTGATGGAGGCGGCTGGAGAGCTGTGAGCGTTATTGGCCCTAAGCGAAGCTCGAACTACGGAGGAATACAGAACGAAGCACCAGCCGTTTTCTGGCTGTGGTCCGTGGCCGCTCTGGAGCTGCGACGGGGGAGGAAGGCACGCTGTCTGGCGCTTACCGTATGTAGCGCTTTAGTTAAACCCCAGGCTCATAACTTCGAGTTTGATCCACAAGGAGCAGTGGAGGGTAAAGTGGCTGCTCAGTGTCCTAAGGGCACGAAGCAAACGGGAAGTTGTGTGGAGGTGATTTTTGAGGAGGTTGAAGAGGAGTGTTCGCAGCCACACCTGAGGTCTCCCAAAACTAAGGGCAGAGGGGCTCGCAGAAGAGGCAGGGTGCCTACAAAGGCACCTGGGAAGGAGCCCACTCTTACTGCTCCATGTGAGGTAAATCTGGTGGAAAGTGGATCTTCACCTTTTGAAGGTAAGAAAGCCTCTTCCTATTTGTCTGCAGAAGTAAAATCAAAGGGTATAAGAGCAAACATAACCAGACGTAAGGCTAAACTTAGGGATCTGAATGCGGATCTGGGTACTAAGATAACTCCGTCCCTGCGCTCCTACTTTAAAGTAATACAACAGGTGCTCTGTTTAAAAGACGCGCAGGACATGTCTGCCTCCCTGTCAGTAATGGATTCAGGGGCTGTAGAAATACCTGTTCTCGACATTATGGACGTCATGAATGTTCCAACTTCAGTTTCAGACTCCATTCCTGCCTCTTGTCCCCCCCCAGGGGTATTGTCCACTTCGGTGTATGTTTACTCTACGGTGGAGTTGGTTCCATCCAAGGGAGATCTATTGTCCAGTGGCTTGTCTGGTCCGTTAATATGCGAATCCCCGGGGAGTGGAGACCAACTAGAATCCGTTGGCGTTGAGTCAATTAGAGAAGGGTTGGAAGTTCCCCTACATTTGGACCAGCAGCATGCCTCTACATCTAACCCTGATACAGAGGGCACAGTTTCTGCGGCCTCCTTACTAGCAATGTTTTTTTCCCTATCCCGAGATATTAAAAACGGTTTGAAGAATCCTCTGCCAACCAGATGGACATCCGCAACCATTGTGAGTCCCTAGACAAAAAGATTGATGGGCTAACCTCCAGGACGGGAGAGTTAGAAGAGACAGTCGCTGTGATGTCAATGCACTTAGATAAAGCTGAGGAGGATATTGTTAAGTTGCGGAAGGAGTATCAGGCCCTACTAGACAGGATGGAGGTGTTAGAGAACAATGCCAGAAGATCTAATATCCGCATACTTAATGTACCGGAGGGCTCCGAAGGTTCTGATGTTAAAACCTATGTGGTGCAATTATTGAAGGAGTCGTTGTGTCTAGATCAAACTTCAGAGGAACTGACCATCGACATTCAAAGAGTCCATAGGGACCCGTTTAGGAGAAACCAACAAAGATCTAAGCCTCGCAAAATCCTTTTCAATTTCCATACCTACGCCCTTAAAGAGCGGATTCTCAACTTAGCCTTAAAACAAAAATCCCTTCCTGGAAAGGGATTTACTTTTCTTATTAGGTCCGATCTTTCTAGAGTTACGTTAGAGAAACAGTGGGAGTTTGGCAGGCGGCTTGATGCATTTAGAAAGTTGGGAGCAACTGCCCAGTTGGTGTTTCCTGCCGCCATGAGGGTGATGTTCAACAATAAGATGTCTAATATAAATACTGTGCAAGCTGCTGATGAGCTCCTTTTAGAATTGGGCAATAAGACAGCGGGTTAAAATGTATGTCTTGTAATTTACAGATTAAGGAAGGAATGATTCTGAGTGCTAGGTATAATTCCGTAATTGCAGGTATTTGAGAAAGAAATAATAATAATAATTTCTGTTAAAAAAAAAAGGAGGTGGAAGGAAAGAAAAAGAAAAATGAAAAGGAAAAAAGAAAATAAGAAGCAAGAAAGGGAGAGGGGAAGGGAAGGAAAAAAAAAAGAGAAAAAATATATATATATAAAGCTAAGAAAGGAGGGGTGGAAAAGAGGGAAAATGGGCAATGAAATAGATACACATATATGTCTATGACCCCTTCCTACTTCTTTTTTTTCTCATTTAATTTTTATACACTTTCGTTTACAAACTTATCTTCCATTAACATAAACGGTTACTTTGAGCACTTTGGAGGGAAACTCAGCTCAGTGATTGGTGGGGAGCACGGGAGCTTGAGATAGGGGTGCCATCTGCTGGACTTGATCCGGTTAGATACATCACGGGTTCTCCATGGGAGGGAGGGTGTGGAGAGGAAGGGGAGGAAGGGGGGTTGGGAGGGTCATGGGGTAAAATGGTTATAAAACTCCTCATGTGCCATCTTAGTGTTCTATTGTACTTTGCTTGGAGTACGATAACCTTAGATATGCTGCTGTTTGTTATAAGCTCAGGTCAGATAAATGAGGTCCTAGGCCTCCATGCAAGGTTTGGTGTTCCTAGGGTCAGTCATCAGGACAAGCTTTTATGGCTATGGCTAGTCTAAAGATAATATCTTGGAATGTGAATGGCCTGCGTACCAAAGCTAGGGCTAGGAAAATACTACAATACCTTCGAGACTCAGAGGCACAGGTCATTATACTGCAGGAGACGCACTTGATTCAGGATGAAATGGATGCGTTAGTTAAAGGGAATAAGTGGATCGACTTTGCAATTTCTACTTCCCAGTCTTTGACCTGTAGGGGGGTATCGCTTATTTTCAAAAAACATCTCAGGGCTAGGTTGTTAGATTTTAAAGTTGATCCTGCAGGTAGATGGGTTATTACTTCTCTCTCCATTTTGGGTACTCAGATTACTCTTGTGGGGTACTATGGTCCCAATCAGGACGACCCGTCATCATTGGAGGTAATTTTCTCTCACCTCCTGTCTTTTCCAGAACCTGTAATTTTTGCAGGTGACTTTAATATTGTCCTAAATCCCACACTGGACAAATCTCACAACAGTCGATCTCTAACTCCATCCAAATCAAGGTCCTTTTTTGCTAAACGCAATGAAGCAGTATGGATATGTAGACATCTGGAGGTTAAGGGCAGGTGAACAGCTGGGAGTCTCTTATAGAAACTATAAATACCGCCATCAGTCCAGAATAGACTTTGTATTAATTAGCCGTTCCTTGTTAAAGATATTAAATACCTTCCAATACATTTATCTGACCACTCAGCCGTAGTTTTGGATCTTATATCATTATTAAGGGCGCCGGCTAGGAGTTGGTCTTTTGATCGTTCCTTACTCTCCCACCCAGAAGATGTTCTTTTTCTTAAATCTGAGGTGAGCCATTTTTTAAGGGTAAATGTAGGATCGGCAGGCATCGGAATGGTGTGGGACTCTCTGAAGGCATTTTTGAGAGGTCTCATTACAAATAAAATGGCGTACAGGAGGAAGGAATATAGGGAGGCCGTGACATCAGTGGAAGCTAATATTGCTAAGATTCAGACCCAATTATATCTAGTCGCTGACTATAATACAGAAGCGGTTCGCTCTTCTTTGTCTGAGAGGTTACTTTCCTTAAAGGGCCATCTAGCTTCGATTCTAAATCAGCGGATTCAAGAAAGGTGGGAGGTCAGCAAACTTGCACATTTTCAATATGGAGAAGGAGCGGGGAAGCTTTTGGCATGGAAAACCAAAACGGGCCAAGTCCGGAATAACATCGAGGTGATTAGTGTCAATGGCTCCCCACTCTCCCGAGATGAAGATATTAGATCTGCCTTTAGAGAATTTTTTCAAAATATCTATTGTGAAGACAAGAACATCAGTTTAAGTACCATTAAAGACTGGCTTAGCAAGATCACCCTTCCAGCACTTTCTACTGAGCAAAGCAAAATGTTGGATGGTGAAATCTCGGAGGAGGAAGTTATTAAGGCCATACATAATGCCAAAAAGGGGAAGGCGTCTGGTACAGATGGCCTCCCGGCCGAAATATATAAAACACTTGAGCGGGAACTTGTCTCCTTCCTGGCTCTACTATTTAATAATATCCTACTGGCTGGTGAGTCTCCCCCGATGTCATGGGACAGTGCGTCCATTACAGTAATTCTAAAACCGGGGAAAATACCCACGGCATGTAGTTCATATAGGCCTATTTCCTTACTGAATGTAGACTATAAGCTATTTGCTTCAATTCTGGCCAATAGATTAGATCTTGTGGCCCCTAAAATCTTGCACCCTGACCAGAAGGGGTTCGTCAAGGGGCGGCAGCTACATGAACTGACATTTGACTTAATTGGGGCTATAGACTTGGCAGTTTTGGAGTCTTCCCCACTGGCGGTCCTTACCTTGGACGCCGCCAAGGCCTTTGACAGAGTCAATTGGTTGTATCTGTCGGAGGCCCTGGCGAAGTTCGGGGTGGGATCAGGGTTTCGCCGGGCAATTGATCTTTTATATCAGAACCCAAGTGCATGCGTACTGGTGAATGGAAGTCTATCTGATCCCTTTAACATCTCGAGGGGCTGCCCCCTCTCTCTGCTCCTGTTTGATCTGTACGCTGAGCCTTTTGCCCAAAGCCTGAGGGATAATGTTAACATCAAGGAGTTTGCGTGCAGGGGCTGGGAGAGAAAAGTGGCCTTGTACGCAGATGACATCCTCATTTTTACATCTGATGCCCATATGGCTCTTCCGGAAATATTCAAGCTAGCCTCTGCATTTGGGGAAGTATCTGGATATGAGATCAATGCCACAAAAACCGAGATGATGACCTGGGGTATGGACCAGAGTTTGTGTATTGCTGGTATTCGGCCAGGAAAGAAGTTGAGATACCTGGGCCTTGATATTGTAGAAGATATAGACCAGATTGTCAATATCAATTTTTCAAAGACAGTTAAGGACTGCCGTAAGTTACTTCAGCCCTGGTCCCATCTTCCACTGTCGTTAGTGGGAAGGTCTAATTTGGTCAAGATGTCCGTCTTGCCAAAGTTTTCTTTTCTCTTTAACACTATTCCCTTGTATTTCGATCCAATCTCTATTAAAACATTCCAGGCCGAGATCAATACATTCATTTGGAATAAACACCTTCCAAGAATCTCGTGGAAAAAGATAAGGAGGCGTAGGGAAAAGGGGGGGTTGGCTGCTCCGGACATCCAGTTGTATGCATGGGCGTTCCAGCTCTCTCATGCTAGGATGCTGTTAAAGAAACCATTAGAGTATGGGGTGGGAACTCTATACACCACTTTGCTTAATGGAGAGGGGGTTAGCCAGTCTGGATTCCTTTTGAAATTTGGAGATCCCAAATACTTTAAAAAGATTAAATTGAAGATCCTATTGGAGATGGCAAGGACTTGGGCCCAGGTTCTAAAAGCTATTAAAATAGGGTATTATGGCTGTAGGACTCCCTTATGGGATCTGCCCGATCCTCCGCCCTGGTTGTGTGATTCGCTAGCATTACCCATCAGGGAGGCAGGGTTGGAGTTTTGGGGAGACCTATTTGTTGAGGGTGAATTGCTTTCTTGGGAGTGCTTGAGTGGGAGGATTGGCCCAGGCCTAGCTAGGCTAAAATATCTGCAGATGTCCAGTTGGTCTCGATCTTATACAGCACGGCCCTCTCGGAGAAGTAAGCTCCCACTAGGTGGTTATAGTACTCTTATAACTTTGTTGATCGACAAACCCCCTGCTAAGAAAGAGATCTCGTCATGGTATAATTTGATCTTGGAGGAGATGGATGGGGTATTTTTGTTACCGGATGAGCTTTGGGGGTCTGATATAAGCAATACCAACCTGCAAGAGCTATGGGGTACATCATGTAGTATGATGTGGGATGTTGTGAAACCGGCGTGGTTGCGCAGGAACCACCTTTATACTATTCACAGAGCGTACTACTCTCCCCTTCGCCTCTCTAAATTTACTCAGGGGAATATGGTGATGTGTGCTAGGTGTGGTCTCTTGGCTGCCTCGGATATTCACATGTTTTACGAGTGCCCTTTTTAGTCGCAGTTCTGGGAAGCTATTTGCAAAATTCTGTCAACCTCAGTGGACTTCAACATAATATTGGATCCTCAGTTAGTGATCTTTGGAATTTTAGAGGGGGTCTCCACATTGGCGAAAAAGTTAGTCTTCTATGCTATACTACTTGCCAGAAGGGAGATATGCAAGAAGTGGAAGGACTCTTCACCTCCTTCTGTCAATGAATGGTTTGCTTCTGCCTTGCAAGTCTCCTAGCTGGACTTGGCCAGATTAGGGAATCCCGACAAAAGATCTTTTTGGCGCCTCTTAAAATGGGATCATTGAGAGACTGTTTTTTTTTTTTTTTTTTTTCCCCCAGGTCCAATGATTAAGCCATCTATCCCATTTCTGGGTATAAGCAATGCCTTGATACTTTCTTCAGTATTCTGGCGGATTTTCAAAATCCTTTGTAAGGTTACGCTATGCTGATCGCAGGTATGTCAAGCACTATTGCTATGGGACGAGGTCCTCGCTCCATGTTTTGTCCCTTCCAGTTGGCATGTACTGAGGTAGCATATCGCTTGTTAACCTATCGATCACACATATAGAACCTTGGTGGCGTATGAAGACAAAAAATAAATTTTAAAAAAAAAACAATCTTCCTTTACACATGTCCATATACAAAGCCATCTATCTTTCTCAAAGGTACTGAATATTTGGATTTTTCCAAGTGCTTTCTTCATGTCATGTTCATTAGATATATGAACTTAGTGAAATGAAAGCAGAAAGTGTCAAGAGGCCATATAAATGGTTTAAGTGCACTTTAAAATTCCAAATTGACGTATCACACTTCATGTACCTTAACCAACCTTTTGGCTAACTCAAATATTTAGAACAGTGTCGAGTGTCAGGTTTGTTTGAGGCAGGGATAGAGAAAATGTTTAATAGCATACCTAGTGAATAAGGCTTCTATCATTTCACTTGAATACCTGCCTGCCAAAGAATGATACTGTTATACACTGTGAGTATATTACATAGAGATCAATGCAATCCATGCATTTTAGTCTCGGATAAATCTTTGAACATTTGCGATCCACAAAAAAGACTATGGGGCATATCAACAAGGCGACGATAAAAAACTTATCAACGCTTTTGCGTCCGTTTTCAGCCGAAAAGCGGCGATAATTTTATCGCTATATCAGCAAGGTCACGCTATCGCGTGAATCCTTGCCTTAGCGCTCTTTCCCGTAACACCCACCTTTGCATCTCTAATGAGATGCAAAGTGGGCGTTACGTCCCAAAATGACTGGAGAAATGTCGCTAACCGACATTTATCAATGGGCACGCTAACAAGCATAGCGATAAGAAAAGTAGCGCTAACCTTGGTTATCGCTACTTTCCTTACGCCTGCTTTTCCTTTGACTAAACAATGTTAGTCAATGGGTGGTGGATTATAGGGCTGAGACCACCCAGCCCTATCAACAAGGATATGGCCGTTTTCCATGGAACATCGCTGGAAAACCAGCGATGTTCCATGGAAAACATCGCTATCACAGGAATAATTATCGCCATTGCGCTATGCGTTGGTAGTACAGCACTAGAATGGCCATAATTATTGGCGATAGCCGGCGATAAAATTCCTCACACTAAGGGCGGCCAGCGATAATTATCGCTGCCGCTTGTTGATATGCCCCTACGTTTTAAACCCACCCTCTGCACAGCTATTTTTGCATTCATTTGTGTACTTTTGAGTCATCTGAATGTCAGAGTGTATGGTCCTTGACAAGACAGCCCTACCAAAGGCCAGCAGTGAAATAATTAGAGCTTGTGATGTTATTTGTAGGAAGTCAGGTTGCAGAAAATTCTTAATTTATTTCACATCCTGCAAGTAATACATAAGCCTGGGCGTAGTTCATGGAGTTCCGCTACGCCGAACTCCGCGCAGTGCAAAAACAACTCTGCTGCACTACGCGAAGCTCCGCGAGCAGCGGAGTGCATTAGATAAATGCCAGTTCGTGGTGATTTTCAATGCCAGGTGCTTGTCCGCACTGTGCAATCATCGCAAACGGCAACATGCACAGTACAAGCAGGCGCTGCTTCCTTTCTGCCCCTCGAGTAGATTTTTACTCAAGCGACAGCTTTTCTCAACACAAACGAACGGTTTCTCAACGCGAGCAGTGGCGAGCATATGCGACCACTCTCAATGAGAAATCTGAACGCCCGCATTGAGAAATCCCTCCTGGAGGTTGATTTTCCACACTCGTGCTTGCCAACTTGATGTTGACGATTGCGAACAAGGAAACATCTCGCCGGGAGGTGGAGTTTCCTCGCTCGTGCTCACCAACTTGACGTTTGCTAACGCGAGCAAGGAAAAAAACTCCGCTCCACAATGCGAAGTGGAGTTTTTCGGAACTCTGCAAGCTTCGCGTAACGCGTAACGCGGAGTGTGGAAAACTCTGCAAACTCCGTGAGCGGAGCGGAGTTCACCGCCCAGACCTAGTAATACAAAGCCAGTCTAGTAATTTTGGCTCTAAGAGATAACATAGAAAGAGAGATGTCCAGTGTGACTCCAAGGGATGAGACTGTTTGTGAAAGAAAGGGAGAGAATTTGGTAATATTTAGAAGCTGCAGTCCGTCAGTTTTAAGAAACTTTTAAGCTTAGAAGACAACAAGGTGAATTGCTTTGATTGCTTTATCAATGAAACTCAGATCTTTAAAAAATGATGCCCTCTTCGGAATAGAAAATGGAAGTTGAATGATTACGTTACGAAATCAAATTCACAATTTTACCATTGCAAATTCAATATATTTTCGTTTGTATGCTCCCATTCTCCACGCACGTTAGTGTTCTTCCTTGGGGTGCAGAACCTCCCACAGTACCTCTCATTTGCTGTGCAATTTTTTGAACATTTCGAATGTGTTTGACATAAGTTGTGAATTTCAGATTCCCTAAATTTAACGACTAATATATACAAACGTGTTACCCCCTAAAGCCCTTTCTTCCCCTTTTTCTAACTCTAATTTCCGAAGAACTACTAAAACCGGTTGATACCAACCCATGCAAATCAAGCTTTCTGGGACATTTTCTAAATTCATAGTAATCTTGGCATAAATCTGTTTGCAGTTTTTGCTATAGTGTTGAACAAAATTTTTTATAGGAGGTAAAATGTAAATGCATCTTTTTTGACTCCCTGTTTGGAACAGAACTGCAGAAAAATTAGAATGCTTGACCCTAGCCGCTAAGACGAAGCGAGGGCCAAATTTTGCACTAATCGTTTGATGGGGATCCGCATTCTAGGAAAATCATAAAATACCTTTAAACTAACACACAACACACACACTCATATCGTTTGTCATAGGAAACTGGGAATGTGAGGATGCACTTAACATTGAAAGATTGGAAGAACCCTTTATCGTGGATCACTAATAACTTTAACTCTGCTTGCCAAAGCACATAGAAACTTATGATAAAACTATAAAGTGTAAGTATGCGTCTGTGTATTTTCTTTTCACATAATATACATCACGTTGGGAAAAGCCAGGATCATCTAAACATGCCATAAAAGAACTCTGTTGCTGTATGAAATTTTTAAGTGAAATATTTCAAATGAATTTGTGTGTTGATTCTCTTCCTCTGTAGCAGTCAGTCCATTTGTAATTTAGGTCACATCTGGACAAAGCGCTACAAAGAACAATTAAGGCACAATTGCTCAAGGAACAGTAAGACAATACAATAATATACCAGCTTCCAGAAATGCATGACTCCTATTTCATGAAATTCAAAAATATGTTTTAAAATATCAAAAGTGATGGAATTCGATTTGAGACCTTGGGGCAGATGTACAAGAAAGTGACGCATCTGTAGAGATGCGTCACTTTCCCTGCGCCACCATGCAAAACCCTTGCGTCACCATGGATGCGCCGTATTTACAATACGGCGAACCATGGCGCAAGGATTGACAGATGCGTCAGAAATTCTGACACAACTATTGACGGAAAAGAGTTGTGTCGCAAGCATGGTGCAACTCCAGGCGTAAGGTTTTGACGCAGTGGCGTCCTATAAGTCACGCAGTGAAATCTTGTAGATTTCACTGCGTCACTTTTATGAGGCTTTCCTACGAGGGAACGCCTACCCTGCATACATTATACCTGAAGCAGGTATAATGTCACGCAGGGCTTTACAACGTGACGCATCTCCCTAGATGCGTCACGTTGTAAATGGGACGCAACCTTTACGCCGCCGATGCGTCACAAAAGTGACGCAATAACAGCACAAAAGTGACTCAAGGGGCTTGTAAATCTGCCCCCTTATGTTTAAGTTTCCTTTGTATGATAAATTAAGGGGCAGATTTATGTTGCCTGGCGCATCTCTGCAAATCAGCAGGGATGCACCAGGAAAGATGCGGCACGCAAGTTTACCCTTGCGCCACCCATGTTGCGCCACATTTACAATGCGGCGCATCATGGTGCAGGAATAAACAGATGCGTGTCGCATCTGGGGCGTAAAGTTGGCGCAGTGCTGAAGTAGTGTTGCGTGCGACACGCAACTCCAGCACTCTTCCAACTTGCCCTATCTGTAACGTGGTGTGTCAAGCCTTACGCCTGCTTCAAGCAGGCGCAGGGTTTTGACGCATCAGCGCTGGAAAAGTGACTCAGTGAATTCTTGTAGATTTCACTGAGTCACTTTTCAGGGGAGTTCCTGCGATGGAACGCCCACCCCTCCGTAGAAACGCCCACATGAAACCTGACACAGGTTTCACGTGGCGCAGGGCTTTACACCGTGACGCATCTCCATAGATGCGTCACGATGTAAATAGGGCGCAATGTGGCGCTGGGTTTACACTGCCGCTGCCTCACAAAAGTGACGCAACGGCAGTGTAAAAGTGGCGCAAGTCCAACATAAATCTGCCCCTAAGTGTCTTCTACTAGGTGGGATCCTATGTTCTGTGAGAGCTTGGGGAATATTTAATTTGAGGAATTTCACAGGTTAGGCCGCAGTCCACAAGCATATTCTAAGGCATCCATGTGGCTCGTGGAGGCAAGTATAACGTCAGCAAGTTTATATGTTCTCAAATGTATGCTTTGCTGTTATAGATTGACATTCTTGTCCAGTGCCAAGTGAAAAAAACACTCTAGTATACGTCCTACACAGCAAAGTCTAAACAAGGTTCACTACCTATATTATCTATCTAGGCTTTTCCCAAAATACCAAAATGAGGAGCTCTCAGGGTAAAATCAAGCAAATGACAAAAACGAGACAGTGGTGGAAAAATGCATATTCTAGTATCATCTATCTGTGCCTATTACTAAAGATAAAACCAATTCCTACTTCAAAATTGTACTTCTTTCACATCCTATTCAAAAAAAGGTTTGCTTCCCTAAAAAGCTCTCAATCTAAGCAGCATATGTTTTAACTTAATGTATTGTTAACTGATAACCAAACCATGTTTCTTTATCATTCTACTGTAGAGGAATCGGCTGTAACATAGGTGGCAGGGAGGGAACATGCGACTAAAGGTAGGTGAGACTGTCTACACTAACAAGAAAGAATACATCATCCGCATAAAAATGTGTACATTCACCAAAATGTAAAATTACAATCCTGACAGCAGTTGTATTTTGAGATATTTCTGGGAAAATTCAAGCCTCCAACAAATATTTACAGGATAGTCTGCATTCCCAAACCCGCCGTGTACTTACAGTGCGATTGTGTGATACCTTTCATGCTTGTCATTTTTAGAAATATAAAAGTCCCAACTTGGAAGGTAGGTCCCAACAATGAACTGTATCTCATTTTCCTAAAGATAATCTTGTGAGGGTGGGCTGGTTCTAAAATACTAGGGAGGATTTTTTTTAGTAAAACCTCTTTCCTGTACATTGAATATACTTTATCTAGAGAGGGAGGCTTTTAAGACAAAGGGCTTGATTTAGAGTATGGCTGATGAGTTACTCCATCACAAACGTGACCATAGTACATGTGCATTATATCCAATGCCATTCGCAAAGCAGTGAAAGAGATATCTGTCACGTTGTGATGGAGTAACCTACCTGCCAAACTCTAAATCACGCCCAAAGCATCTTTAATGTCTGCAGCTGATCCAACACACAGATCAACCACTGCATGTCTCTGCTGAGTCTTGTCCGTCCTTCCACGTGGCACTTACTACAACTTTTCCATGAATTGCAGAGTTAGGCTTCTAAATATTTAGTGGATTTGACTGAATATCCATGTGCTGTGAAAGTTATGCAAGCTAGTTCAGCCGGTGAAAACATAGCCACAATCCATCATAAAATGGTTCATTATCATTTTAATATTTCAAACAAAATAGTTTGTTACCCATGTAAAACATGTATTATTTTACATAAGAGCTCGGTCTAGTATGCTGAATTTTGTGGTAATGTATCAAGTACATCTGATAATTTCACTAATGCTGTTTTTCTGTGCAATGTCACAGTGGCCAAAGAATATTCTTTCGACAAACATTAAGCTCATGTTAAATTGAAAAACGAGGATTAATGGTGGCTGCTATAGCTGTGCTTAGAAACTCAACAATGAATGTCCTGTTTTGGAGTTATCTGTAGCATATTTGATCATACCTTCATACCAGCAATTCCTTAAGTAGACCGATTTAAATATCTATTGGAAACATTATTTATGTGAACACTGTCTGGGTATACGTATTGAATATTTTATTTTACACAACATAACAACACATAATTGTTGTTTTGTACAGCCATTTGCCTAAAAACAAAGGCAATACAATTGTCACCGAAAAGAAATTTACAGTCTGATCTTTTAAAAAATATGAGTTTTCTCATTTCTTCCAGAAGTGATTTGTTTTGTAAGCTAGAAGGGAATTGTATTTCCCATATGAAAGGCATTTTCTGAGAAAACCTTCTTTTTTCTGCTACTGCAGAACCAGGAAGCCAGTTCTAGAATAGGAGAAGGCACCGGTGCAGTGTCACGCGGTTCTCACAATTATATCTTTGAATGTTGCCTTCTTTTTTTTTAATATAAAAAATGTGAAATACTTGGCTTATACATAACCCTGCATATACAAGCCATAAACCAACAGTACAAGACTGGAATTCCAAATTCCAATTTTCTAGGACAGTGTTCTCAAACAATGATTTCCCTCCCCCTTATTTAAAAAACGAAAATCAAGTCACACAGTGCTTTCCAATATCCACTCAGAACTTGAGAAAGTCGCTTTTCCACTATCCATATCAGAATTGTCTGACTGAATAAGCATTCCATTCATAGACATGCTCCTTTTAGACCACAATCCACCCGTGTTCTGTGAGTTAACATAACAGTGGTATTCCATTAATTCTCCATTGAGGGAATACCTGCGTTTCGCTCTGGAGGACTGCGCCGGCAATGTTAGGAACTTACTTGGCTTTGATTGTGCTCGTTTATATTGGGACACCTCTTTGACAGAAGCAGGAGGATGGCTAGATAACTGCAGTGCAGTAGAGTTATTTCTGTTAGTATTTTGAGAATCAACATTTGGGGTGGCATCGTTCTGTGCTTCGTTGCTTGACTTTTGCCCAGTCTTTCGCTTCTGCTTTTGAGATGCAGATGTGTTAGAGGTCCAGGTATGAGGCAAAGCCGAGGTAGTGATCGACGAGCTCTGACTCGAGCATGAGTCTGACATGGGTGCCACATTGTCATTTGGAACTTTGCAGCACTGGGCGCTCTCCTCGGGTGCCACAGCCTGTTTTGAACCAGACTGAGCCATCGATCCTCCACAGCCCTGGCTCTGCGCACCATTGGTTTGTGAGTACACATTGCTGACCTTGGTGACTTTGTGGTGTCCATTGTTGTTGCAAACTTTGTAGCGGATCATGAGGATAATGATGAAAACCAACACAGATGCAACAATGATCCCACCAATTATAATGATCATAGTTCCTCCCAAAAACTGAGATTGCATGAAGTGGCAGCGGACATAATCCTGGTCTGTGGTGAACTGGATGCAACCGACAACCCTTGTGGCGGTCAGAGAGGTGATGCCATCATCATAGATCGCCAGGACACATAAGTCATACACCGTTCCAGCTGCCAAATTATTCACTAGAAACGTCTTGCTTGTCGGAGGTATCATTCTAGGAAACAAAACAAGTATTTTATTAAGTTCTTCAGTTATATTCCTTCATGGACCTCAAAGATATGAAGATCATATTAACACATGACTGATACGTGTACATTGTATCTGCAGCACATCTTAATTTCCACTTTCAAAACCAATATGCTTAATCAATCATTGGTTATTGTAATTTGTCTTTGCTAATTATGTTTAATAGATGTGTAGCCCATCAAAATGTAGGAAAATAAGTAGCCCACGCAATGCCAACAACAGAGAACAGAACAAGCTTAATGACATTCAGTTTAGCAGCAACAAACAACAAACATACTGTAGTGACTGCACTTCTCACTTCCTTCCCCATAGTCTCCTGCCTAGCCCTGTAGAATGTTGACATCATGATGATGTAATAGAATGTTGCAGTACTCTAGGATTTCAGTTGAGAGTTAGGGTTGAGCTGGTACCATACTGCTCCTGGTGGGGTTTTATTTCCTTCAATTTTACTTAATGAATGTACTCTTTTCCTGTACCATCTACTTAAAATAAATATGCTTTATCAACTACCTGGATTCAGTGATCATCCTTCACTACACTTATTTTGGCGACTTGGCTGATTGGCCAGAATGCTGCTTTTTCCACTCACTTGTAAATTCTAATGAGATGCCTGCATAGCTCTACTCTAAACAGAATTAATGTTTGGAAGAATAGTTACATTCCTACCCTAAAGTCAAACTCAAATTACATTATGTCTTCCATTTCTACCTTGAGCAGTATTTTCCTGCAAACATTTATGTAGAATCGAGAAGTGTTTGTAGCAGAAAATCACAAAGAGTCTTATTACCATGCAAAAGTTAGGTATTTCTGTTAACAGTTTTGTTTTCCACCTATTCACAATCTAGCTAAAATCAAACAGTGAGGTTAATGAGAAAGTCCTCCTATCGCAAAACGTAGTTGTTTCTTCTGTCATGCCCTGGTTTACATGTTTATGTAAATAAGATATTTTTTTGCTGAGGCTTATTGTGAGAATTCAACCTTTCTTCCTTGTATGTTGTTTTGCTATTGAAATATAGTTAGAAAACACCATCTAATGCCACCACGCTCAAAGATTATATATCACATCGTTATTATGTTTACAGCCTCATAGTTTGAGAAGATTAAAGATGTTGTGAGCTGGAAACACATGAAAAGAAAAACCTAGATTTTTTTTATCACACTATTATGAACTTGCAACTGTTTCATAGTGCTTAGAAATCAATGGATTATTAGTGCACTGTATACATGTCTTTAGTCCTTAATTCAGCTGTAGCCGGTGTATATTTGGTTCTTAAGAGATTTCTATATTAGTCACTGACTACCAGACAGAATCACACACTCCAAAACGGTACGTGTCATGTCATGTTCTTGTAAATATCCCAAGATATCCTACTTGTTTTACTAACACTACCAATCTTTCACATAGTATAGTAAATGGAACAAACCGCTAATCCTCTCATTCATGCACACCCCATCTTGTGCAATGCAAACCAGACCCAACTATATTTTAAGTTTGTACTCAGAAAACCTTAATACTTGTGAATCTCTGGTACCATGTTAAACCAAGACACACATAGCTTGTTTTGCTGATGCCTTTAAAATGTTTTTTTAATCAAACAAAAAATGTTTTGAAAGCCACATTGCTGTTTGGGCTTAATTTGATAAAAAAAAGTCAATATTACACATAAAGGGACAGAACAGGCACCAAACTACTTGAACCCACACGTTGACCCAACACCCAAGTGATGCCTTTCCAGTCCTGGACTCCAGGCGGTTGTGTTAAATGACTTCCAAAAAAGAGACTAAAGGGCCGACTAATATGACGGTGGGACTTCCACCAACAGCCTGTCGGTGGCGGTCCCACTGCCATCGGAATTGGTGGGCAGATGGTTCGCAGTCAGCAAGACTGACCACCATGCATCCGATGGGCTCCTTGAGCCCGCCGGTGCAGCAGAGGGGGTTGTATTCCCTACCATGGTGGTGGTGCCTGCCAGGCACCACCGTAGGGATTACAATTCCCTTTCCGCCCACCTTTTCATTGCGGTTAACCTGCCATGAAAAGGCAGGCAGAAAGGGACTTTGGGGGCCCGTAGAAGGCCATCCTTCAGCCCCTGGCCCTCTGATATGGGCACTGGGAGGCACCTATGGTTAGAAAACCAATAACACTTATGATGCCCCCCTACATATACTTGCACCATGTGGCCGCCACTGTGGTGGTGGGTCCATCATAATGCCTATGTCAAGACTGTGACAGCCTGTAGGGCAGTGCCATTTCCGATAGGGTGGTGGGCAAACATAAGTCCGCCTGCCATCCTAATCATCCCCCAAGTACCTGATTAAGATTTCGGCAGACAGGTTACTCCGTCATAAGGGTGACTAATATCCCATCTGCCAAAATATAAATCCCTTAGGATATTATGGGATTTATATTTCAGCGGATGGGATATCCATCAATGTTGTGACGGAGTAACCCATCTGCCGAAATTTAAATCAGGCCCTAAGTCTGAATGCAGAAATCTGAAATGCTACCTGCTTGGTCACAGCCTGCAGACTTGACCTGCTGAACTTTACCTCTTGTGAAGATTTTCTTCAAAATTTCTTCTAAGTCCGAAGGTAGGAGCTGACCGGTCCTAATACACTTCTTGTATTGGACCCGACTTCCATTGCGGTCCTTGACCTAGTCTTGCACGACAAGATGTCCGGGATTGGTGCTTTGATCTTTTAAGTGCTAGTTTTTACCTTAACCTTTAAAAATTCATGACTCGCGTTCTATTAATTTGCTTTTTGTTATTTCGGTGTCAAATAATTTATTACAATTTTCTCTATTTTCCTAAGTTGGTGTGGGATTTTTCTGGTGCTGAATATTCACTTTATTACTGTTTGTGTACTGCATGAACACCTTATTGCCTCTAAGTTAAGCGTGACTGCTTTTGTGCCAATATACCGGAAGGTTTAGCACAGGTTAACTTGGTGACCTGTGTGGTTCATCCTGGCAGGGACTGTGGCTGTTGCTTGAACAGCGGTCACCCGTTATTCAACCAAAAACCCAATTTCTCACAACAACTAAAGAAAATACTCATGTTTAATGCCATTATTTAAAAATTATTTTAAATTCTGAGTAGGGTTTCAATGCTGACAAATTACCTCCTCATGTGTTGGAAGGTAGGTCATTGGGAGGGGTAGGCAGGCACCTAACAACAGCAATAAGGTCCCCAAAATAGTACTGGGTCCCCAAAAGGGTCTATATAAATTAGTCCCTTGCTCAACCTTTGATAGCTGTCAGGAGCAATAAGGTTAAACTTTGGAGACAGGCATGTTCACCATTTAAAAAACAGTACAGTAAAAACGTAAGACACAACACACAGAAAGATCCCACACCAATTTATAAAAATTGGAAATATTGTTATCTTTAAAATGAGAGCCAAAAAATCAGAAGCCATTGTAAGGAACCAGAGATATGAAACCAATAGCGCCACTTCTGGACATCTGGTTGCACTTGACCAGGACAAAGTCAAAGTTTGAGACTGACCCAAATTGGAGCCCTGCTTGGATACTCCCCGCGGGACGCCTCGGTCAAAAGTTTACCTTCACACTTAGAAACGTTTCTGGAGCTTCTTCTGTCGGGCGCCCTCGATGCTCTCAACCAGTCCGGATTCAGTGAGGGTTCGCTGGCAAGACTTTCTGTGATCTCCTGGTCACACCCTGGAAGTCGGTCCTCTGTAGCTCTTCAGTGGGATGAACCTGGAATCCGGGCAGGGTCACGGTTGAAGGTGGCTGGCATGTCCTTCACAGTCAAGTTGGTCCCCCTATGGAGCTCTTTCGAAAAACAAAAACTTTCCCAAACTTCTAGAGGTCCTTCCAGAATGTCTCCTGGTGGGTTCCAAGGGTCTAAAACACAAATCCAAGGGTATGGAATCTCCAAGGTGGTCCTTGTCAGGCCTGGACTTAAATTCCCACAAGGCACATTGTCAACCCCTTAAAACAACACTGGACGCACTCCAAGAGGGGGACTATGGCAGGAGAAGGGTCAGTTAAGCTCTGTCAACCTGTAGCTGCTGGGACTCCACTCCTTACTCCTTCTTGAAGCAAGGCAAAGAGCCCTCAGAGCTGTAGCCCGAGATGGTGCAGCAGGCACAGTCTTCACTAGTCAGGCTCCTTGATGCAGATTCCAGCAGGACAATCTTCCTTCTTCTTGTATTTTCAAGTGGCAGAACTGAGAGGCTCTGCAACTTTCACATATTTATCCACTGTTCTCTGGCAACAAGCGTGGGAGCCCCCCTGTTCAATGAGGCACAGGGCATCACCCCAAAGCATGACAAATTCCTCCAAAGTGTGGCATAGTCTTGTCCCAGAAAGCACTATTCCCTCAAAATCCACCATGGCTGAATGAAATTCCATCACAGGAGCAAAAGCTAACTAAACCAAACTCAAAGTGTGGCTTATTTCCATAAACTCCCCCACTCACATCTGTGAGTTCCTTCCTAACGCCTCCCATCTGTCAAGGAGTGGCTTACAGACTTGCTTGACCTGTTCTTCCTTGGAAGCTGAGGCTTTATTGTCCATCCCCCTGCTCTGGCATTCCTGGACCCACAGAGCTCCCTCCATCAGATAGCCTCCGCTTGGCCAGGCAACTTATCACCTAATAAAGGCAGCTTGGCTAATCCCTTCAGGGCTGACTACTCAGGGAAGACTGCAAGAGGCTGGAATTTGGCTTACGAAATACCATTTTGTCAAGTCTTTGAATGATATTTTTTGCAATCTCCTAGCAATATTTATGCATCCATAACATATTGCCATGTTAGCCTTTGAGGCCAACTATCTTCAAGGGGAAAATGAAATGTGCAATTTCTTCCTCATCAGAGTTTATAAAATCTCTTTTATACAGCCCCTGCTCATAATTACACAACCCCCACCCCTGTAACTCATAGGGGAGACCTGGGGGTTCCTAAGATGCAAAAACTATTTTGGTTATGACTTAACAGTGCCCACAGCATCAGCATCGACTTTGTAATGAACTTCCTACACTGGGGAACAATAAAATGAGCAGCTTTCACTTACCTGGGTTGATAAAAAAAATATTTTATAGTGACCTTGCTTATAGTTATAAGACTCTCCACCCCTGGG
The DNA here is from genome assembly GCF_964204655.1 of Triturus cristatus. Taxonomy (NCBI): domain Eukaryota; kingdom Metazoa; phylum Chordata; class Amphibia; order Caudata; family Salamandridae; genus Triturus; species Triturus cristatus. The sequence goes on from NC_140592.1 coordinate 1,075,807,820, forward strand.
TCGCCTAGAGGAGACCCTGACAATACCCACAATGTAAGAATAAGGTAGATTATCACTTTTAAAGTGCCCATACCACCAAAGTCGAGTTTGCAGGGAATGTTACTTTAAAAACACTGCTGCAACACAGGGCTGGTTTTAAAATGACTTCAGGCTATCAGTAGTGCACACGTGCAAGTGAAACAAAGGCTTCTGGCCTCAAAACTGCCATGCCATATTATATACTAGGGATTTATAGGTAGTTTGTATCCTAATCCCTATTATCTACTAGGGACTTGAAGGTGGGTCAAGCCAATAATAAGTGTACCTCAATGTATGTGTTTGTGTTTAACATAGCACTCGCCCTGGGCCTGGCTAGCAGAGCCCAGGACATCAGTCAGAGTGAGCTACCACCAGTTCCAATCAGCATACCTAATCAGGGTGAGCAGGCCAAAAAGGGTGACTTATTAACAACATGGAAAAGGAAGATTTGGAGGCCTATTCAAAAAGATATTTAGACTAAATAAAGTAGCACTCCTGTCCTGTCGTACTGTTTGACATACTCTCACATGCCTTCGTGATTTAGCCGCAAAATATCTAAAATGAGAATACAATGGGTAGTCAGGCAGGGAATACAGCAAACACACAAGTGGTGATGGGAGAAATGCTTTCCAATAGTCTAACCACTGGCATGTAAGAGCGTGTACAACTGTGCTCCTATTTGCTGCACTCATAAATGCTTTATGACTCTTCCCGTAGGAGTTTTTGCTAATTAAAATGGGAGAATAAAGGATGAGTACTTTCCAACCCATATCTTTGTAAAGACACCAATGGACCAAGATCTACACTTCTTCAAAACTGCTAACCCCATTAAGAGTATGGATGAAACAGAAATTGAGAAAACATCTTTAAAAAGTAAATTCCTATAATTTGGCTCAAAGTTTACATAGCTCCCATATCCCTCTCCAAGATGAAGGCTCTGGGACGAGCAAAGCTTTCTGATACATAAAAAGAAACTTTAAACTCATGTCTTTGGCCACTCTTCTTCCACTTTGCATTTAGGGTTAAGATCACTTCTTAATGGCAGAGGACAAGACTACTCGCAACTCTGCTTCTTATTGGTAGTTTGTAAGTTGTAAAAAAGAACAGTCTATACATACCTGGCTGTTCAAGTTACTTGCTCACTCCCAGGCCTGGTCCAGTTATTATTCCTCAAAAACAGGCTTTTAAAAATTATTTTAGGCCAAATGATTTGTGTTGCATAGTACTATATGATAGCACAGGGCACCATAGATGTAGAGGGGTGGTCGCAAAGGTATTAAGACCTTTGCTGTTTAGAGTATGCTGTGGTTACATTTTGTACCTCCTTCTATTTCTATAACCAAAGTATTGCATGATCGTGGCACGCAAATTGTGACATCTGCTCTTAAGTTACCCTATATGAAGGAACCAATCAGCTTGTCCTCCTACTTTCTTATACTGCTTACACTCAAACCTCTGAACTGCGCTGTCAATCAGATCAAACCCAGAGCAAATTTGTATTCTAGGGATTCTCTAAATTTGCTTCTTACGGGAATTCTACATGTTTCTTTATAATAGCACTGTTTCATTTAATGGAGGATGTCGTTAAGTATAGAGAATAGAAACTGGGCAGTATGGAATCAGTGCCCATTTGTCATGGAAAGTTCTGAGTGAGTTTCACCTTAACTATGGTGATTCATCAGAAGGCTGGCAATGTAAACTTGAAATGGTATCACAGAAGCATCTAAGAGCATCTTATAAATGATAATGTTGAAATAATGCTCAGCAAACATGTTTACCTGTGACATTAGAATGCGCTCACTCTTGATGCCCAAAGTATTAAGTATGCCTCAGCACAAAAACTGATTGCACCTCTACATTTTGAGAGCTGCTTTGACTAATACTGCAGAAACATTATGAGCCTTACCCATTAAACACAAGATTTGTTTCCTTGATCACTGACAATGCAGTTGCATGGAAGACCTGCCCATTGGTTACACCACCTACAATGCAGCCTGCTTAGCGACTCGGATGGGTAAGAGCACTGTTAGGTATATTGACACCATTTCCAATATTGGTACTCCTACATATACACGGACAGAGAAGGAATGCACATTCTGCACCATCGTTGAACTAGATGACAATGAGGTACACATCACAATCCACCCTTAGAACCAATAACATGGATAGCAAACCACAACTCATCACACTCTCACCAGTAGGTATTGAACATAAGACATTATTTCCCAAAGCAACATGCATGTGGCTTCCGCACAAGCTGCAGACAACAGACACGGTGACAGTGGTCTCCTGGACAACAGGAGTGAGTATACAGGAGCAGCCAGACAAAAAAGCAAGGAAAGACTGAGTTAAAGAGATCCAAGGGTGTGATAGCACTATGAGGCTAAGGGTAAGAACACACAGGCAACTTTGTGGTGCTACTGCGATGATAGGGGCTGAGCGCATTATATATCAAAGGATACGAAAATACAGACACAAAATGTGGGGCTACAGAAGCCCTAGATTCTCAAAGCACTGTGATACAAAGCGACACAGACCATGGGGGGTCCTTATGAGACAAGACCCCATAGTGCACCCACCTGTATAATAACCTACCACCAGGTTCTCTCCAACACCGAACAGTGCTATGGAAATGACCTATAACATGCTAAATGAAAAAATGCATAATGTAATAGTTGTGATAAGGAGTACAATGTAAATACGATCCCAATACCCTTACAAAGTGTGGTTCCTCAAAAAACTGTAACTTGTCTTTTCTGGCATGGCCGTGTTTTTGTCAGTACCTATTTAGACATATGTGTTTTTAAGACGTCTCAACTTGTGGTATTTTGTCGCAGAATCTGGTTGAATAATTGTGTCATCCATATTCTTCAGACAAACATAAGGAACGAGTTTGTCAAATTTACATTTCTAAATGCAGTAGTGTGAAGCAAAGATGGGCTGTCTCGCTCATTTAAAAAAAAAGTGCATTTGTAGGGAAATAGTGTCTAATATAGATCCAGGCGGAAAATATCATTTCCAGATTTTCAAGATAACCAAACTTTAATTGTGCCCAAACATTATTTACATGGAAGTAGTCAAATCTGGTTTGAATTTGGCTTTCGTTGACCTCTCTTGGACACCCCTGCCCCTTGTGCAGGGCTTTGAAACAAATAAATCAGTGATTCAGGGTTTAAGATTAATGTAGACAAAAATTACAAAAACGAACTGTCTAAATATATGAGCATTGATAATGCTTTAAATACCACATGCAGATCACGTTTTTAAAAAAAATCGATGTCTTTGCAAAGATCAGTACTGATGTTACATACATTCATGTTTTTTTTCCCACTGTGTGCTTTTTAAAACTCACTCCGAACGGAAAAGTTAAACATGTGAAGATATTTCGCATTAAACACAATCCAACGTCATATGCATTGCAATCGTAGGCAATTAACAAACTGCACACCTGCATCCTCAAAGCAGACATCTTCATTGTACTGATGGCTGGACATGTTTGCATCAGCGTTTGCCCCAAGTGATCAGAGAAAAATACACTTGTACATTACCACAAATGCTAACTCCCCGGTTGGCAATTACAAATATCTTTTTACACTGCCCTTCCAACTCAAATCCCAATGCTAAGTAGCCCAGTTACCAGTGAACAATTAGCCAATCGCCACTTCCATGCCCGTCATCGCGCCCGAACAGAGAACCTACATTCTGTGCAGTTTTAATTTATTTTTGCAAAGGTTTCTGCTGAAGCCATGTAAGGATTCTCTGGCTCACTAATTTTCCCGACCATGAATCTGATCTCGTAAACTATTTTGGTTTCCAGCGTTTCAAACGACAGTTTGCAAATGCTGGAGTCTGCTTTGCTACAGACGACGAATACATTAAACACGTGTTAATAATAATAGCCCTCCGGGACCTCCCTTTATGCTGTCCTTTCCATCCGCACATCCGGCTGCGAAGCACCCGTGCTGGCGCTGCAGCGATATTAATCGTGCCCGCGGTTTCCAATGACAGGTCACTAATTGCATTGCTTGGCGGCGCAGAACTCCACGCAAAGAGCCCCTGCTTCCCAAATCATTGGTGACAAATTGGTTTTGAAAGGTGTGACTGTTACATTAGCTGACTTCAGAATAAATCCACTTAGCACCTACAACACCTCTGTGTACAGCAAGCTGATTGGCAGTTAGCCTAAACACCGCCGATAACATTAAAGCGCCTTAACTGTAGCGCCCCCATAAACATGTTCAGCCGTGCACTTGGGAACATGCAATTTCCGACGCCGGAGAATGTAACAGTTAAACACTGTTTAAACTGTATAACTTTACAATCCTCTTGACTGCAAATTCACCTCAGAGGATTAAAGGGCGCTTAGGATTTTCTAAAATAGTGCTATTTAAGCCGTGCAAAGCCCCTATATATAGTCTGACAATTGAATTACTGTAGTATAGAAGCTTCTGTCACAAGTTCTTAAGTGCAGTTAAAAAGTTGTGAAAAGAATTGTGCGTTACTGACCTCCCCCTTTTAAATTAAGGAAATAATAATAAATAAATAAAAGACATAGAGGTGATTGGGAAGGATCTACCTTACCGGTAAACGAGGGAGTCGTCGTAGGTGCCATTGTACTGTATTTGGAACATGCGGATGCCAGGGATGTTTCTTTGAAAATTGAATTTTATTAGTGCGGTAGACGAGGTCGCTTCGGCCACGACAACCCTCTTATCCTGGCTGATTTTAGTCTCCCCGTTGCTGCTGCTTGCGTTGGATCCAGATTTGGTGGAGGTGGAGATATCCGAGGAGCCAGGGTCAGGCTCGTTGATATGGTTTGTGCTGTTGATAAGGTGTGGAAGTTTGATTATATGGAGGTCGACGGTTTGTGTGGCTTCCCCAGCAGGATTAGAAGCTATGCAGGAAAATGCGCCAGTGTCTTTGACAGTTGTAATAAGGATATCCAGGGTTCCGTTGTCGTACACAAGAGACCGTGTTCCATTCGAAAGTATCTTTCCATCAGGGGAAATCCAGTGAATTTCCGGCTCTGGGTCACCTCTGGCCTTGCACCTCAATGTCGCTCTTTGACCCTCGAGAACTCTTAGTTCATGCGTGTGTCTGGTGATAAGCGGTGGTTCACAGAGAAATTCCTCCTCTGTTATTGACCAAAAGTACCGCCCAGTTAAAAGAGGAGGAGAAGCACAAGTCTCAAGGTCATCTTGTCTTTCAAGGCGACGTAGCCAGAGAAGTTCACAATTGCAATGCAACGGGTTGCCCCCAAAGCTCAGTGCAAATGTAGATGGGTTCATGATACCAGAGGTGGCTAAATCCTGGGCTCGCTGAAAGAGGGGATCTGGCGGCAGCTTCTGCAGTTTGTTGGATGTCACGTCTAACCTGTTGAGTTTGTGGAGGTGTGAGAATGTACCTTTAGGGACGTTGTCAATCATATTGTGATCTAAACTGAGTGTATGCAAGCTCACCATTTTCTCAACAGCATCCCATGGTATAGTTTCCAGATTATTGTAGGACAAGTCAAGTTCCTCCAGAGCTAAAACATCATCAAAGGCCGTAGATGAGATCAAAGTGAGTTGGTTATTGTTGAGTATCAAATGGTGAAGGTTTGAAAGTCCACTGAACATGTCATTTGTGATCTTAGTCAATCGATTGCTGTTCAAATGCAAAGCTCTCAAGTTCCGCAAGTCTGAAAATGCATGGGGCGTGATATAGCTGATGGTGTTCCGCGATAATGTTAGATCCACCAAGCTTGTCATGTTGGCAAAATCTTTCCTTTTGATATTTGTCACAAAATTATCTGCCAGGCGCAGTTCCACAGTTCTCCGATTAATATTTGGTGGAACAAATAAAAGCCCTTTTTTGTCACAAAGGGTTGCAAGGTTTGGAGACAAGTTTTGACAGGCACAACGCTTCGGACAGACGTCAGCTTTCACAGCCATGCCAATCAGCAGGAGATAATAAAGCAGTTTTTCCATTGTAGATCAGGTTTGAGTGTCTGCAAGAAAACATAGGTAAACAGTGTTAATATGCCTGTTTTATCATTGACAGAAAAAAGTGAAACATCAACATTTCCACTCTACAGGTTACGCATAAAGAGAAAAGGTAGGAAGATGATTAGATACAAGATTACTTTAATTCATTATTTAATCATGACTGAATAAACCAGAATTTCATTTAGCAATTTAAATTATGCAAATTTGAATATTATTAGTCACATTTATTTCACGCTACAAGGTTCACATACTGATGAACATTATTGAATAATGCACATTTCTTACGATTTCTGGTGATATTCTTCATATAAATCTTTCAAAAGTCACGTTATTTCAGTACTGCACCTCAAAGCAGTAAACTAATAACACATGTCACAGAATAAAATAATATGAATATATATTGGGCTTAAATTCCAACCCATCCGTGTTTTTGTATCAGGTTATATGTCCCTGTAGGAAATAAAATTACGGTAACATCACAGCAGCTATGGTACTTAGCCTGCTTTCTCTTCTCCCCGTGTGTGTGGTTTGTAATTTCTGACAGCTTATATTGTCTTTAAGTGACATGGAGTTCTCAAACTGTGGGTCTTGCTCCTCACAGCAATACCCTGGCTTTGTACCATGTTTGTGGGATGAACCTGCTTTTCTCCATATATTGATTCACGGTGACATCCTCCAGTGATCCCCTGTATGTAAGCTATGACTGGTCGTGTACCACTATCCAATTTCTGGTGTCTAAATTCAAGGAGGCCTGTTGACTACTGGCCTGACCATGTAAATTATGTTCAGAGACTTAGGACAGATGGTGAACCTTCCTTGTTTATTTCTTCACTTTTTTGGGTTTTGTATTAATGTTTCTGAATGTTATGTGCAGTCATCACTGGTGTAACCCTTTGTCATCATTAATATGTATGAATAAAAATAACGTACATTGAGAACATTGCTGTTATACCTAAGCTTGGGTTACCATTAATGTTAACAATCATTCATCATAATTGAAAACTGGTCTTTGCAAGATGAGGTTGAGTGCTCCCACAGAACGCAAAACCATCCCTCACTTCTCCTGGTTTTCATTAGTTTCAGAAAAGCTGTAGGTAACAGTTAGACCTGGCTTTTTCAGCGGGTTTACCCCCAGACCTTTTTCTTTTTGGCCTCCTGTTTTTGTTGGTTTTAGGACTCTGGGCACTTTTCTAATCAGTGCTAAAGTGCTTTTACTCTCCCTGTAAATTGTGTTCATGGATTGGCGTTTTCATGATAGGTTTATTTGATTTACTACTAAGACACTAGTACAGTGCACGGTGTGTGCCCATGGCCTGTAAAACAAATGCTGCTAGTGAGCTTGCAGCACTGATTGTGCAACCAACACACGCAGCCTTGCAAAATATTCTCAGATCACCCATTGCAGTGTCTGGGTGCAGTTCAGCACTGCCATGTGGACCTGGCAAGTGCACCCACTTGTCAGGCCCTACCCTTCCCTTTTATTACATGTGAATTACCCTAAAGCTAGGTCCAAGGTACCCCTTAGGGCAGGGTGCAGTGCATGGGAAAGGTACAATATGTCTTGATGTGTGTGGCATGTCCTGATAGTGACTTACTGCCAATTTCGTTTTTCACTATTGAAAGACTATGTGTCCCATAGGATAGAAGGGAGAGTTTACTTATACCATCTTATAAGTATAACTGCCCATGGGAACAAGTTGGGAAAGTGGAGTTTGGTATGCCTGAACTCAGAATATAAAGAGGCATCTTTTAGTAAGGATGATTTTTATATGCTGGGTTTGAAAATATCACTTTTAGAATGTGGGTATTTTCATGATTAGCCTTCCAATGTGCCTCTGCCAGGTTTGAGTATTTACTGTCTGTCTGTGGAGTGACAGGGGCTAGGGATTTGTATTCTGTTCAGACAGCCACTCTGAAAGGGCCTGGTCTCACCCTCCTGCCGGACAGTTGCACCAGAGTGCATAGAACTGGTTTTGGCATAGCAAAAGCTTCTCTGACACCAGAGAAAAAGAGAAATGGACTATAAAAAGAAAGTGGGGCCCAGACCGCAGACATTTAGATTACTTCTGGATTCAAGAGGAACCTCTGCCAAGGAGAAGAGCAGGGAAGACTGAAGAAGTATTTCCCCTTTGCTGTGCTGTTCTCGGGTTGGCCTGCAGTGTCTGTTTCCACCCAGGAGAGGATAAAGACTTTGCTGTGTGCTGTGTCTCCTGCTTGAAAAAGATCTACAAGGGCTTGAAGTAGAGCTTGCCTCCTGTTCTGAAGTCTCATGGATACAAATACTTCCCCATCAGCTTCCCTAAACTTCCTTGCTGGGCGTTCTGACCTGCCAAGAGAACCCTGTTGCTGTATTGGGCCTCTGGAGGTTGTTCCTGCAGTAGGGAGATGGAAAAGAAACAAAACTTCAAGAAGCGCGATGCATCTGCACCTGCACCTGCTTCTGATGCATATCCAAAGAAACGGATGCAGTGCCTGCCCCTGGCTGGAGTCATTGACGCATGATGAATCCCGTGCACCGATCTTTGAAGTCCGAGATCACTGCACCGTTTCCGACGCAGGCCTTGCTTTGCGGCTGCTAGAACTAACGCAACGTGGTACCGTGGCTGGAGAAACCAACAAAGCTCTGTTGCCAACACCGCATCAAGAACCAATGCATCACCGATCCCCACGCATTACACTGGGGCGCTAAGTCTACAAGAGCAATGGGGCTGCAGTAAGAAACCGACACATCACCTCCCCCGAAGTAAGGAACCGACGAATCACATTCCCTGGGCATAATTAACTGACCCATCACCTTCCCAGCTTCTGTTTTTGTTTGTGACTGTGACGCATCCAAGGTACTTTGTGTTGAAAGTATTGCAACTATAGTTTGCTATGGACAGAACTGTTTCTACCTTTTAAAAGTCATATTTTGATTACGGTATTGTGGATTAGACATTTTGGTCCTGTTTGGTTTAGATAAAGATTACGGATTTTTCTAAACTGGTGTGGTGTTAATTTGTAGTGTTATCACTATATGACTGTATGTGTGTACACATGTGTGCACACATGCTTTACACGCTGCCTTTGAGATATGCCTGTCTGCTCATGCCAGGCCAAGTCTATCTACCTTACCCTGACGAGGAAGAAGGGTTCTCACAAAGGTGCAAACCATTGCAATCTAGAGACCCCCATTTCTAACTTGAACCAACAAAGATACATGGGAAAACAGACCACAGTCTGACTGTTTGTGCCTTTGAAATTTTGAGATGCAGTGGGAAATGATTTTCAACCTCTCTTGTAGAAAACCTGGAGCTACCCAACAGCTCCTTGATGATTTTCTGGACTTGGACCTGTGTGAAATCTTGCTGCTGAAGTGCATCTTGATTGTGGTGCTCGAGCCCAGCACATCAGCTCATTTGATGCCCTGCTTGCCTGCCCTGTTGCTAGCTTTGCCAGAATGGAAGCCCAACAACCTTTGGAAAAAGTTCTGAGAACATTAACAGAGCCTGAGACACAAGACAATCTCAAAGATAAGGATGTTTCAAAACAGCAGCACAGCCAGTCGCATCCTCCTACTAGACAGATGTGGGTTAACTGAGGGACTGACTGTTGCAATTGCTTAAGAAACTGCTCTCTGCATCATTTTTTTCATTTTTGTCCATTTTTTAGCTCCCATTGGTGCAGCACTGTGGGTTAACCAGCACCACTTGACTAAGTGGTTAGCCAGATCGGGGAACCCTTTGGTTCACCGTGAACTTGATGTGCTCCTGGGTTGTTGGCTGCATCTATTTCAACACTCCTGAGGTCAGCCATCATCCACCATAACCCCTTTGCAATCAGTGAAGCCTTCATAACATTAAAGGTAATCACATACATAATATATTGTTTAGCCAAGGGACCCAGTCTCAGTCCTGAATTGTGTTTACATCCTCTAACTGCTGCACAGTGAACCCCCTATACATTTTCCTTCTCAGTGAAAGATTACTTGTTCATGTTACCATTGCAGTTTGATATTTAGTATTATGTTTAATGGTGTGATTGGTGCTTAGTTTTCTGTGTTTCGGTAATGTTCCAGTGTATATACTATAGCTAGATATTGAAACATGTGTTAAAAGTATTGCAGCAAACATGTGTTGGGAATTTATACTTTATTGCTACTGTCCTAACTGTTTACCACTGTTCCTAGACGCTTCCACATAAATCTTTTGTGCTAAGCCTTGAAATGCAAACAGGCATCTGCCCAGAGAAGTGATGACACTTGACTGAGACCCACTTTCTGTTGCAGATGTGGTCTTCTGAGTGCTGTGACCAGGAGCCCTTAACTTCTCATCTGTGGAGATCTCATTGACCCCTTTAGCTGCATGCTGTGGAGAGCAGGGCATGTATGCTGCTAGGTTTGGATCACAATATGGTAGCAAATAATCAATGTACCTGTAGAAAAGAAATGCATCAAAAATTTTTTTTAGCAGATGTTTCACTGTAGTGATTATTATACAATGGGATTAAATGCTGTACAGGCTTAAAGGTGGACAAATGCGTACTATAGGCAAATAACACATGCTTTCTATTCATCAGCCACTGAAAATGATGAGTGTTGAGACTTCATGGTAATATGTCTAAAGTTCAGGTTACTTACTTCCAATTTGGATCAGCACTCATCTGGTTTGCCCTATTAAACTGTGTACAGTAAATTGTATAGTAACTGCATTTTCTAAATGTTTACCACAAGCCCCAATAATGGCCCTATGGTAGGATTAAAACCCAGACCATTGACCCTACTAACTATCAAGCAGACCTGAAGACCGGTCAAAGTCAACATCTTATGGTGCAAGGAAGAGGTTCACGGAATGTGATGTGGAAGGTTAAGAATTTTAGTGCTGAAGGTCCCAACTTAGAGTTTGGCAGATGGAGTACATACATACAGGGTGGTGGAGGAACTTACATCTGCTGATCAGTGCAAACAGTGGATATCATAAGTGTTGTAAATAAGGCCAACACGCCATCGAGATATGAGTATGTTCTTCTTTAATCAGCCCACCAAGAGACGTGGCCTATCCCTTGCCAGCCTCCGATCAAACAGCCCACCCAATTCAAAAGCCAACACTCAGAACAGAACCTTGGTATCAAGGTTCTGTTCTAACATTACAAATACAACATATCTTCCCCCTTTCTCATAACAAACAAATTGAGTAAGTAAAATGCCTATAATAAGGTACACACATAGGATAGGAGAACAGAAACACTAGAAAAGAGAACAACAAAATACAAAATGTAGGGTAAATAGTAACAACTAAGCCTAGGAAGAAAGTAAAATGGAGTTAATCCACTGAAGGAGCAAATAACAACAAAACAACTATTAATAGGAAGTAGAAAACATGCACCTTACCTTTACAATATTCAAACTGACCGCAGCGCATAATCAAGTAAGTCAGCAGGGATTTCCCTTTCCCATTGTGCCTGACTCAGTCCTTCAGACTCCAACACCCCTCCAGCCCCACTCGCACCAGAGGCACTGGCATCACATTCTCCACCACCACGCACACAACTGGACCTGGACACTTCATCCCCGTAAGCATAAATCCACTACAGCCTTCATCACTCTCCGCCTGTGAACCTCTACAGTCACCACCCTTCTGAAACAATGCCACTCTCCGCCTATTCTACTTTCTATCGTTCTCCAACACCATGTACTCTTCAAAAACTTCCTCGACTTTAAAGCGACCCCTGAACTTGAACTATCCCCTGCCACAACGACCATCCTTAAACTTTACCTAATCTCCACTCTGAATTTTTGAGAACACAGAACCATTTATAGGTACAGAAGGCTCCATAGTGCATCCCAACCATCCAGGAACCATTTTGGTCTTAGCTTTGTGCACCCTCATGGTCTCAAAAGGAGTTTTAGTAAAACTCATATTTAGCATTGTGCAATGTGCCCAAATAGCTTGTAGAACTGCAACATAGACATCCAAACCACTTTGCAAAGCCAACTGTATAGTCCCCTTCACCATGCGGTTCATCCTCTGTATGATACCATTGCCCCGTGAGTTATAGAAAGTGGTGCGGTGGTGCTTAATTCTATGGACAGAAAGAAAACTTTTCATTTCACCCAAAGTTAGCTGTGTGTCATTATCTGTCAACAAAATATGAGGAAAACCTTCCCTCCAAAAGACTTCTCACAAACTGGCAATGGTACTCTTAGTAGAAATATCTTTCAAAAGTATCACCTCCAACCATTTGGAATAGACATCTACCAGAACCATTGCAAAGTTAAGATCCCAATCCACACCTCCCAGAGGTCCGATAAAATCCATACCAACTGTATGCTACACTCCTGGATCCTGAATAGAACCCATGGCAGCCTGTCCACCCACCTTAAGTCGCTTTACACTACCACTACACGCCAAATACCCTTTCACCAATTCTGTCAGGTGAGCATCTACACCAGGCCACCAAAAGATTTCTTTCACTCTTCTCTGAGTCATGGTCTGCCCCAAAAGCCCCTCTTGGGCCAACTGTTTGATTTTCCTTCTCAAATTCTCTGGAGGCACAAATCTGTCCCTTCTCATTAACACAGTGTTAACACAAACAGACAACTCATCCTAAAGTTTACCAAACAGTCTTACAGCCACTGTAACCATGGTCTCCCTCCTGCCTCCATTCACCACCCTCTTACACACCTCCTGTAACATTTCATCATTGTCCATTTCCTGCACTCATTCTTCCTTAGAAAACACACTTAGACCATAGCAGGCAACATCCTGCAATCAAGCCACAGCACTCTCCTTTTCCATATTGCGGACAGCGTCACCATCAACCAGCTCCAAGTTGATCGGCAAATCAAGGCATTAGCTTGAGAATTGCACCAACCAGGGATGTACTGAACAATATACATGTAATCCTGTAAACGAGCCACCAGCCTTGCTAACCTGGCTGACCCCTTTCCAGCCCCACCTGGAGATAACACCTTCAATATTGGTTTGTGTTCTGTCCGCAAGAGTAAGTTAATGCCCCACAAATATGTTCTGAAGTAACCTGTGACCCAGGTACAGCTGCCAATGCCTCACGCTCGATGACAGAGTATTTATTCTCTGTTTCTGTCAATGAGCACGAGGCAAAATCTACTGTATGCTCCAGTTTGCCATGTACCTGAGCCAACACAGCTCCCACCCCTTACACACTAGCATTAACCATGAGGAATGATTTCAAGGACTTATTGAAGGGTACCAGAATATCAGCCGAACACACTCCTGTTTGATCATGTCAAAACATTTTTTTGGGACATCACCCACTTGAATGTGCACCATATCTTAACAAAAGCTTCAAACCCTCAGTATAAGATGTAACATTTTCCATAAACTTAGCATAGTACTCGATGAGCCCAATACACAACCTCAATTGATCTTTGTCACTGGGTTTAGGGGCCAATCTATAAGCAGTTAATAAGTCCCTCTTTGGTATCACCCCCTCTTTCGAAATGGTATGCCCCAAATACTCCATTTCCTAGCAAAGAAAAACACTTTTCCTTCTGCAATGTAAGGCCCACTTCCGTCACTCTCTTCAAAACTTTTGTTAAAAGTCATGTTGTGCTTTTTCACAGTTGCTCCATAAATCAAGACATCATCCTGAAAATAAATGATATTACGGAAGCCTTCAAACACTTGAGACATGACCCTTTGAAAGAAGCTTCCCGATGAAGATATCCCAAATGGCATTCTAGTGAACCTAAATGTACCATCAATTGTGATATGTCACATCTAAGTCCAACTTTGAAAAGTACTTACCACCTTTCAACAACCTGAATGACTAACTAATGTTTGGAATGGGAAAACAATCAGTGACGATATTGTGGTTCACATGCACAAATGTAAACAAAATATCAAACGGCTGTCCGATTTCTTTGCGATCATGACTGGAGAAACCCAACTGGAGGCTTCCACAGGTTTGATCACCCCTTGCTTCACCATATCACGCAACATACTGCTCACTTCATCCCTCACCAGAATGGGAACCTTGCACAACTTATGCTTGATGGGTATAGCACCAGGTTCCATCCAAATTTTGTGGACATATCCCTCCAAGACTCAGAATTCCTCTCAAAACGCATCCTTCACCCCACTAAGAATCTTCTCTATACTACAGTCATCAACAACCATGACCTGCTCAGCTGCTCTCGGGTTCACAATGATACACAGGTCGTGTTGGTGCATCCACCCCAAGATTGATGGACCGTTTCCTGAAACAAACATTTTCCCATTAGTCTCATGTGTTTTCAACTTTAAGGAGGACACAAACTAACCTAAGATATCTATTTCTTACCCTTGGTACCCACCAGGACAAATATCCTTGGGTGATTACTCCATGTGAGACAAAGACTTATAGAATACATCCTTAGGTATAATAGTATATCTGGAACCAGTGTACAGCATAAGTTTCACATCAATCCCTGCCAGGGAGAACTATGCCTTAGGTCTATTCTTCCTTCTTTCTGTTTCATCATCATCGCCCAGACTCAAAACACGTTCTCTGCACTCCCTGAGATCACACATCTGCTCATTTTTAACCAATACAGCCACCTTGGTCTTTGGGCACGCCTTACACATCTGTGCGTAGTGCCCCTTCCTATCACATTTGCTGCACTCCTTGCCAATGGCATAACAATTGTTTGCTTCAGAAGCATTAAAAGTACTCCCACACCTATTGCACCTGCTAGGACCAGGTCTACTATTTGACATCTTCTGCAACCGCTGAGTACCTTTTCCAATAACACCAACCCTGCAACACTTTTCCCAACATCATCTATTTCAACCACTGCACCACTCTCACTCACACCAGTCACAGAAAGCTTACTCATTTCTCTCATGCAGAACTCAGACTCCTCAACTACCTTTGTCATACAAATGGCATCCTTTAGAGAAGGATTCTTAGCTGCCCACAGCCGTTCCTGGATCTTGTGGCTCTTACACTGTACTATGAGTTGACCTCTAATCATCTCATCCCCCATACCACTAAATTGGCACTTCACAGATAATTCCCTCAATCTGGACACAAATTCATCAATAGATTCTCCCACCCGCTGTGCTTGAATATAGAACTTGTACCTAGCCATAGCCACATTTGTTTCCTTTGCAAATCTGACGTTCAATCTACATGTTGCTTCTATAAACATGTCAGAAGTACTTACACCACTGTCCCAAGCAGGTGGCAACAATTTGAACAACCTCTGAGCTTCTGTGCCCCAAAATTTTAAAGAATAGCTCTCCTCCTCGCAGAAGTGAACTCCTCGCTATCCAGAGCCACCAGGTAATTATAGAGCATATCAATCCAGTCTTCCCACTGGATAGATGGTGTCCCTTGAAGCTGCAAAAATGGTGGCAGCGCTGCAATAGAACCTGCTCCATGTCCTCTCTTTCTTTTACTTATTTATATGCAGCTATAGGAAGAAGTACTAAGATTAAAAAAACAGTGGTCACCAAGCGATTCTAAGGTTATTTCCTCTTTCCTTTTATCTTTTTTTAACACTCTTCAAATGGTACTGAACACGCAGAAAATCTCTTTTCTCTCCTTTTTTTTTAACACTCTTCAATTAAAACTGAACACGCAGAAAATCCTCTCCTTACAAGCAGAAATGGTGAGCACATCACCGTGCTCTCAATTCCTTATAAACAGATCCACAGCCTCTTGAACAAAGAGGCACCATCCTTAAATACAAAGTTGAGGGTGTGCACGTCAAAGCATTGCTATGCACATCCCTAGGTCCAGGCCGAAACACCAATCAACACTTCAACAGAGATCTGCCCACATCAAGCACACGTTGGCGATCCCCAGGAGTGAACGGCCAGGTCACGGAGCACACCTTAAACAGCAGGAGCAACCAAGACGAGAGCTAAGCAAGGTGAGCATGAGGAATTCTATGAGTTGGTGGCGACAGATTCAAGTTGCTATGGATTAGAAGATAGCGTGCTGGGACACGGTAAGGGCAGCTACTTCACTCGCCCAATTCGCACTACCGGTATCCCTTTCACAGGACGCAGCAATATTTAAATTCCCACAAAAGAGTACCTGATAAAGGGTTGGCTTCACAAACCATTTAAATTCCACACAATGGCTCTCATTGCTATCAGTGTGGGAGGCGATCCTTAGAGCTTCCGCATGCCAGGTTCTCACCGTCACGAACCCGGTAGGCTGAAAATCAGAGGCTGTCTTTAGATCATCGCCATAAAGTGTTGTAAATATGGCCAATACACCATCGAGATATGAGTATGTTCTTCTTTAATCAGCCCACCAAGAGACGTGGCCTATCCCTTGCCAGCCTCCGAACCAACTGCCCACCCCATTCACAAGCCAACACTGTTGGAGGGAGCACACTCACGTGTATACTCACGTACCTACCTAAAATACTCACGTACCTACCTAAAACCTAAAAGAAAGCAACTTTGCAAATGTAATATAAGTATGGAATGAGCAATAAGAAAACACCAATTTAGGGACAAAATAGCATAGCAAAATAGCATACATAGCATATACAGCAAATATATTGGCAAGTTAAATTGTAGCTTAAAAACAAAAAACAAGAGCTCTTGGAAACCACCCACACCCGCCTGCCATCTACTAACAGACGGGTGGGGTAGTCCAAAGATGTATCTGTGGTCTCCCTTCTTATACTCTTTAAGGCGGTCAGAAGTGCCTACGGTATCGTCATCTCATGCCACGTCTACCTCGTGACTAATGGTATGGTTCAATTATTTTACCATACATGGTGACACCCTTTCCAGTAACTGTGGTACGTGAGCTAGGTAAAAGTTCATATCTCAGGCAAGGCGCTTGCCGTAAATTAGATGGGCAAGCAGATTGTAAAGGGATTCTGCCTCAGCTTGACACATCTGCGGTGGCACCTTCCCTAAAAGTATGTACCAGCCCAGGATGCAGTCTGCTGTATGTCGAAAGAACAGGAGTATGTTGAACTTTGAGATAGTGAACTTCGCACACGAGTAGGGTGGGGGCTCTTTAGTTTGGAGCAGGAGGCCGCACAGAGAAAGGAGCTAGATATGATTTGGATCGGACCTGCCTTCAGCCTGTTATACAGGAAAATGGAAGAACTATGGTCAATTTAACAAAGAGGCCTACATATTGAACAAAAGGGTATATAGTAACACAGAACCTTCTGGTCAAATTAATACAGCCTACAAATTAGGCTGGCAGGGCAAGGACAAGGGTCTCATACTTCAGGTGTGGACAGAATGGGCCTGGGGCACGCCATGATACAAAATCGACCCTCTCTCATTCCCTCCTCTTGTTCATTTTTGAACAAAATCCTTACAGCATACCTTTCAGGTCTTTGAGTTATTTGGTAATGGTTGCAGGCTGCATTCAGTGTAGTCCTATTGTTACTTCTACAATTTCTATAAGTGTTAAGTTATTCACATTCCCTGTTCTATCCTTGTTCCCCCTTTCCTAATTCTGCATTTCTCAGGAGGTGCAACTGCTACGTACTCAGTGTGTTTACTGAAGAGCATATTGTACATTAGGACACAGCCCACGTATTTAGAGACAGGTATGACATTGTAACACATGCTGTTTTCTGTGTTGGTATGCCGGTGTGTGCAAACATACCATCCTACTCTGTCAACTATCCCCTGTCCCTTCTTTATCAATGGCAATTTATTCAATGTGGTCCAAAAGTCATTATAATAGCAGCAATGGGGGGTCAATGCTGCTAGTAGCACCCATGATCATTTTCTCCAATTGTTTTGAAAGTCTTGAGCAAGTCTTGAGGCATTGTTCCAATCGTTGGTACGTGTGGCTAGTGTGACTAGTTGGAAGAATATCTTATCTTCTGCTGCATCTGTACTATGTTCAATAAAGTCTGCTGAATAATAATGTAGAGCCTCAGAGATGATACCTTTAACCAGAAAAAGTAACCGTTGGTGCCTGTCTTCAAGTAATTTGAGAGGTTTGCAAGCACTTCTATTACTTTCGATACAAAGCGAAGAAAAGGTAAAGATGTCTCGATGTCACAACTTGTAGACTGAGGGGTTGGGGCGGCGATGTTTTCAGACGTTCTTTAGGTGATGTATCCTTGGGGCCCGCTTACACACTCGTCCTTTCTCCTCTGTGTAGCACGTGAAACTTTGTAGTTTCCGTGGAACACATGTAGTTTCTGTGTGGCTCCTTGCCCCTTGCACAACCCCTCAATCACATGTGAGATGAACCCAAAATCATAGGTTCTCAAAAGCGCGGTTTGAACTCTTTCAGGAGGCAATTGGCAATAGTTTGTGCATTGCTGTTCTTGAATTGGCATGCCTTAGTCCATTTGCTGATCATGCACACAATAACCAACACGTACTTGTAGTTTTAGTAGGGGGTACGTTGACGAAGTCCATTTCATGTGGGGAAATGAAGTGGCCTGAGGCAGTGGAGATACAGCTTTAGGAAAGCAGTCTGGTCTTCCTATCACATCGTACAAGTGATGAACAATGATAAAAGACGGGCCATGGGGGCAAGCATTATGGTTGGTAAACATTCCTTTCCATTTGGGCCTATTCATATCCCTTTTCTGTTTGTATACATCCTCCCCTGTTCCCTTCTTCCGTTTCTTCCACCCAGCCCCTTCAATAATATACCTAGTGTCATAGTACATATCATCATCCTTTATCTTTATATCATGATATCATGTGTAGTAGAAGCAATTTGAAGCATTGTGTACTCACAATCAGTTCATGCTATTCTTTTTTTTGTGTGCATCTGCATCAATAAATTCTTTACCAATTGATACACAGTCCTTGGGGGAGGTGTGTGCAGCACATTCTATAATTGAAACTGGAAGCAACAGGCCTTGCAATCGTTGAGCTATTAATGGTGCACGCTGCATGTGTTGTCCAGCTAAGGTAAGGAGGGAACTCCAAATGAAGAAAAGAACCCAAACATTATATTGGCATCCCTGTACAAGACTTTAAAACGAAATCCATTATCTCCAAAAGCAAAAGAGGACTTAAAACATTGTACTATAGCTTGACCCAACAGCAAACACAGAGGAGAATCTCTGTCACAGTAACACCTTTAGTAATCAAAAACACTCATGGTTGTCAAACTGTGCCCAGGGATGTGGAATTCACATTGCCCCACTCCCAGGACATATTTTCTTGAGGTCAAGGGCAACAAGTTTTCATGCATATTTCGTCATTGGAACAAGTAGGCCCAACCCCTACAGCACAAACCCCTTGGCTGTCAGTTTACAATACCACACTATGCATCAGGGAAAGGCATTGTCTGCAATAAAGGTAATATTTGTGTCTATGCGTTAATGCTGTTCAAACTTGCATTTATTGTTCATTAATGCAAAGGCTTTATTATTAGGGTGAGCGCTCTAAGTAAACGTTGTAAGCTCAGACTGCACTACTGACAGTTGTTAGAGTATGTAAATGTGTACACACTTTTCTCAATACTTAGCAATGTGAGGCTATGTATACTGCTCTCAGAATGCTCTCCAATTAGATGCAAATATTTGCAGAAGCTTGAAAGCAAGACTGATAATTCTTTGTTTTTAAATAAAATGTTCACAAAAAGAATGCAAAACATTTAGCTAAACTATTAGACTAAGGTAGGTGCCATTTCTTTGTAACATATATAAACAAGCATTGGTAAAGCCAATTAAATTGTTGGTCAGCCTTTTGGCTTTATCAATGCACAACTTGTTTTGTCAATATTTTTGTGAAACCTCATTGGTGTGGGAGCTGCTGGGCCCTCACCATTATAACAAACATTGGCAAAAGCAGCAATTGTTGAGGTCTCAAAAATCACACATTGCACAGTAGTTCCTGGCACTGGATACAACAACTGTGTGTGGATATGCTCCTTGTGAAAGAACAGAATGAAGTCACTCACAGTGAAGCTAGCCAAGAGAGGGAGGGAGAGACAACATTTTACTAAACATAAAATGTCATTGTCGACGCCAGACCTAATTAGGGTCCAAATCATGAAATAAAGTGCACCCCTGTCCTTGTATTAAGTGCGGATATACAACTGTTGTAAATTCACAAGACTACAGAAGTAGGCCAAGAAATAGTACTCCTAGAAGATATTTGTGAACTGTATTAAGCATGAGCAAATATGCAGGTGTACTATATTGCTCAAGCGAAAATCTGAGCTATTGCAAGTTCACTTTTCCTTCAGCCACTTTTTTTTGTGAGCCAGAACTGTTGCTTACCATTACCTTCAGCCCCAGTATGTAGATCTGCGGAAACGTGGCAACATAAGTGAATTGTTAGTATTCAAAGCCTACTATGGAAGGAGTCCTAACATAATCAGAGAGGCCACTTCAGAGCTCTTATATAATGACATTGCTGCCATAATTTGTCGCTGCATCACATGGCACAAAAGGGACAAGTGTATTTTGTTACAGGAGAAGTATATTTAAGAAGCAACCTACCCCATGAACATGTAGATATTTCATTAAATTCCACACCCCTTTGTGCCAATCCCTACACCTTGAAACCTATTTTCAAACACCCTGAAATATTGCACTTATATATTAAAACACATATTAAATCTGTACACATTGTATCCTTGAAACATTATAATACAAAGCACAGTTATTCAATGCACACTATCCTTCTGTATTGGCATATACTCATTACAAATGATCAATACCTAAACATAATATAAACACAACATTACTACTTTTCCTATTACTCCTATCCTTTGTGTCCCTGGCGAATGTACTTAATTTAGAATGCATTTTAGCCCATTCCACCTTACACTGTACTTTATAACTCCAGTATTCTCTCCAACTCTGAAGAACATCTGCTTGTGAAGATGGCGGTGTTCCTGTTGTGGCTGATCACCTGTCCTCTTCTTCTTTGGACTCAGGGATGATGGGGCGGGCCCTTCTGCCTAAATACGTGAGTAGAAAGAAACTTTGCAGCGGGTGTTAATTTATACAAATATATGCCTTCTTACATAATTTCAATGCCACTGTTATGTCTAGTCGATTGACCAATACATATATTAATTGATCAGGGAGAAGTATATGGGGTGTTAAGTTGTTGTCAGAACAGTGTAATATTTGTGAATGAAAACAGAGTGATCCATGGGCAATAAACTATTTTTGCTTTCTCTCAATTTATTACCTTTAAACAGTCCATTCAAGCAGTGCTTAAAGTTGTTGCTGCTTTTATATTGTAATGGACACATGGTCTAGCTGTCATCCAAACGTGTGGGAAAATGTGGTAGGCCTGAGCATGTGGTATGATACATTTTCCTATTTGTATTTTATTTCGAACCAGACAAGAGGTGATGAAAACAATAACATTGAGCCTATGTAAGCAAACATCCCGAAGACAGGAAATCCAATACACTTCTTGGAGATGCAGGGAAGAATCTACTAATAATAATGTTGCAAAACCTCTAATCATTCATTAACTAAGAAAGCAAAAGAAGAACCCAAACAGAAGATAGAAACTTTTAAGAGAGATAAAAACTTGTAGTGGTCGAACTCCAAAATATATGCAAACACCTCTAAAGTCTGCAACTCTAATTTTAGAAGGCCTCTTCAAATTCACACATATTATTCCGGCAATTCTGCGATACTGAGCATTGCTTACTCTATGCATACCGTCCTTTAACATTGAGATCTATATTATATCTGCAGGTATTATTTATTATTTTGTATTTTTCTAGTACTGGGGCATGTGGTGGCTACCTGTGGTAATCGTATTCCTACGAATCTCTGGTTGTCTCATATTTTGAAGGCTGCACACAGCTGTGCATATCCGAAAACGTATTCCTTACTTCCTCTCACCCATCTGCACATAAACACATACATATTCCTACACTGAACTGCACCACGTGAAGCCTGAAACACTGTATTCAATCTCGGCTTCCCCCGTTACCAAATTGTGTGATTCTAGGCAACTATTCCTCTTCACTTCCACAGACACAAATATATTTCTACACATACTTTTTCTTTTTACTCACTCCTATGTTCGCTGCCAACCACAGGAAGCCCATTCCCTGTCTGGCTCAACGCCCAGAATCTGTGGTCGACCAGGAATGCTATTTCTGAAGGCAGCCTAAAAAATCTGTTAACCCTTCAACACCATGTAATATCCAGACACTTGATGTCTTTAATTGTACGTAAAATGTAGCTTATTTTAAAATAATTTGGCTTTTTTGTAAAGCGCACGTTTACTCAGAATGGTATTGTAGCGCAAAATAGCAAATCTTTATTGTTCCCCTAACTCAATGGTACTCATTTTATCCAACTTGGAAAGATGATAGGCTGAGGAGACCTAGCAGCATTTGACGTGTGCCCATGAAGTCAAACAATGGGTATATCTAACGTGCATTCCACTCCATCATTTTATCTCCCCTCTTCTGCGCACTTTCGTGCACAAGAAGTTGGAAGGGAACAGTCTCCAATCTTAACTTGCTTATTCCAATCTTCTGTCTAATGTTCACCATCTGCTCCGACATTTACGTTGTTCTAAGTCTAGTGTCACTAACTTTCTTGACCATGAAACACAATTTCAAAATTTTCCCTATTGACTAACCCCAACTGTGTGCTCTTTGTGGCAGCACTTACTGGATCTGCCCTAGCATTCGGGCTACTGCTTGTGCCTGCTTCAGGTGCTGCAGAATTTGGACGCAGGTAGGAGTAAATTATTCTGTACTTGGTTGCTCAGTACTACAGCATTTGGTGTAATCTTCAGTGTGAATTATAATTGGCCATCCAAATAGAGAGATATTAATATGTATTTGAAACTGAAAGTATCTCCTTTTCTGCCCGGAGACTATATTACCTATATTGATAGCATTTTTAGTCTATTTAATATTGTGGGCCATGATCCAAAAATATCAAAAGGATCAGCTCCATTTTACCTGGTATTACATCTTCTATCATTGGGCTCTGAGCGGTAAGGGACGGCAGTCCTTGACCTCACCTTATTATGTCACTCTATCTTTTGTGTGGCTGGTCTATCATTTGACGCTGGGCCTAGTCTAGGGCGTAATAGCAACCAGAAAACGCAAAAAGGTGCTGTGTGTTGTGGCAAGAGGTGCATGTAAAAGCCTTCCTCCCCCTCTTACTACCACTTTACTGAATATTCAAGTGGGAGGATCCTTTACTATGGGTGCAAGCACGCCAGAAAGGTGAGATGAGAAGCGTGAGGTGTGACTGTTAAGGAACAGAATGTACTTAATGTAGTGTGTAATGAGTTAAAGACCATTTAAAACTGTGCTCAAAAAGACGTAATTAAGAGTCGTGAAGGCAGCTACTTGGAAGCTAGACACAGTATTCACTGGATGCACCGCGCACCAGTTGCGTGGTCTCTAGTTGAACCTGTCTCAGATAAAGTGGGTGTGCTTGGCACGTACCCAGATGTTCCTGCTTATCACTTCTTACTGTAGTGCACAAGAGACCTACACCTATATATAACATCTCCTGTGGTACCACTGTGAGAGAAAGAGATGAGGAGGGCCCATAAGCAAAATAAGAGATGAATGGTAAGTATTTCCCTTCTCAAAACAAACGTCTTACGTTGAAGTGCCACTTTTATTCATCAAATCATTAACACAGCAGAGAATATATTCATCAGTTTGTTAGCTCCAGAAAGACTATTCAAAACTACAATTGTAATCAGCCAAAAATAGTAACACAAGAATAGATGTTTATGACGCTCAAGTATCTAGAAGGCAAACCCTTAAATGAGAAAATGAATCGTGCAAGTATTTACAATTTCAAAATACATTTAAAGACAATGAAAGGGTGAAATGTCATGGTCCTGGGGCACTGCACCAAAGCAGCTTAATTTGAGGGGGTGCGTCTGCAAAAGTATGACAAAATAGACGTGTAAATGATAGGAAACAATAGCTGTCTGATCTATATGAAAGAAGAACCCCTTTTAAAAAAAAAAAAAATCAATATATATAGCCTGGAAGTCTTAACAAAGTCTTGGCATTTAAAGACACATTTCTGGAGCGAAGAACAAACTCATGTAATGCAAATATATTTTAAGTCAATGGAAATACTTTCAAAATGCACTTTACTGCAATGCTAGGAATGCACACGTTAAGTTAGGAGGGACAAACATTAGTGCTTTGCAATAATGTTTTAGAATAAGAGCAATGCAGACGAGAGATAAAAAGACCATTTCAAAGTACAATAAGAAATTAGAGCTTCAGTCAAAGATGCTTAGATAGAGGGCTGAAGGAGACCACACAGGCGTCAGTGACCCAAGGGGTCACTGCAGCGGGGTAGTCCGTCGAATGGATTAAGGAGCAGATTTTTATACTCTTTTAATGATGAACTATTGACCACAATAGGACAACCTTATCAGGTGCCTCTGGCCTATAGGACATGATGCATTGTGGTCACTTCTGGGCCATACCAAAGAAAATAGAAGTGCCACCCATGCTACAAAAATGTTCACAAAGGTCACAGGATACTTGACCATGAATCATAATGAAATTGAGCATCTATTGAACAGTATTTGCGTCACTTCAGGGAGAAAGGCTTATAAGCCAGGTAAGAGAGGGAGAGACTCTAAATTGCAAATCGAGAGAAGGTGACAGACATTATATCTATTAAAGTACACTGCATGTAGCTGAAAAAGGAGAAGAACAGAGGACACCCATTACAATATGGAGAGAGAAGTCGAAAGGCGTTGGCTACCTCCAGGCCTGAGATAGGAAACCACAATGCAATGTGAGGAAGGAAAGTAACTCCCCTTTTGGAAGCACGCAGTTGAAAAAAAAGGATACTGTTAAACTCAATGCGAATTAAACGTTCAAACAATACAATTTACACCAAATAAGTAATCAAAATTCAAAACAAATGTGAGTTGCCAGACGCAGTTCCATAAACACATATTTGTGGCACAAAGCGGGAGACGCCAGACACAACCTCCTGTCATCCAGTACATACTTCAAAATATAAATGTGAGGAAATAGTTAAACAATGCGAGATATATGGTTGTGCACTACGTGGTCAGTTATCTGAAAATTATTTGTGCTAATTAAATGTGGTGCAACTATATATTACTATTTATTCACAAAAAGGCAACAGCTTTGAAATAAAAAACAGTAACAATCCTAGTTATTATTGGTCTTACTAAATACATGAAAGGTCGGTGCGCCAGGTACAGATGCTTAAAAAGACAACCACAATGCATGCTAAAAATGGCCACAATAAAAATATATTTGACCGTATAATATTCACACTTCAATTATACAAAATGTGAATCATATTATGTACACGTTTATCTATATATATAAACCCACAGCACTATTTGCGCATTCTTCTCTGCTGGCCTAAATGCGTACAGAAGGGTGTCTTAAAATAACATAGCAAAAAATAAACGTCTTTACATTTCATTTCAACAGAGGAAGAGAACAAAAAAAACACACTCAAAGGTGTTCTGTTCGCAAACCATAATCACACAATACTCATGTTGACTGCCTTTGGAAATAAAAATATATACTGACAGTCCCTCGCAGAAGCCAAGGAAGTCTGATAACTGCTTATCATAAATCCTCATGTGCCAGTCACAAGACGTAGAGTGGCACATCTTATTCGGGACTCGGAACCGCTCCTGAGCCCACAAAAAGCTGAGATTTGCATCATGCAATCTCCTTGCCTTCCTGCACAGGCGTAAACTCTCTCTGTTACTCAAAATATATCTCCATAATAGTAAAAAAACTTAATGTAAGCCCTAAAAAAAACAATGCTTAAGCTAGCGAAAACATAATATCTAATAAACCATCCCGGGGAAACCACTTGTAATACACTACAAACAGGAGATATCCCTCAGCCCGTTAGCTACACGAGCCAGAATAATCAACCACTTCCCTATTGGTACTGAAATAGGGGTCCTCTCTGAATATTCAGAGAAGCACTGAAAAAAACACATAAATAATCACTGATAGATTGTAAATGCAACCTTTCCCTCCCTGTCAGATGGTCCCTGTGACCTCCTTGGACAGAGGCCCTCCCCTTGCTATATTTGGAGAGGCACCATAACACGTTATAACAATAATAAAAAATGAGCACCACTGAAAGACGTCAGACGCAGTCTTTCCTTTGGCTCTATGAGAGGCACAGTAATAACATACGTCTATTTATAGCGAGAAAAACACGTAAATCACCTAACTTCCTAACATCACTCTCTGGCTCAGAATTTCATTTCGCACACAAGCGTCCTCAGCTTTAGAATGTCCTTTAGCGAGACCAGCCAGACAGGGAAGAAAAACTGAAAGGGAGAAGGAACGCAGAGGTCTCACAAGCGCTCCTCTCAAATACTGTCACCAAAAGACACAATCACGTCAGGCAGCAATCATAGACTTACCCAAGTGTCTGTCTCTGAGGTTCAGTCAGAAAGGAGTCACGAGTGTTTAGTCTGCGTCCTCTCGGTCCCAGCTGTCCCAGCTGTGTGCTGGTACTGCCAATCCGAGTCACGGCACCAAATGTTGGAGGGAGCTTTATTTAAGGGTCAAGAGGGCAGGGGGCTGAGCACAGAGCTCTTGGAGCCTTCACGGAGTGAGCGAGGGAGTGAGCCAGGGACAAAAGGGGCACCTTAATTTGAGCCGGGGTGTCTGGGAACGCTCGCTCTAAAAATGAAGGAAACAGACATGTGAGCCATGGAAACTGAGGCTGAAAGATTTGGCAGTTTTATTAAGAAGGTGCAACTTCAAAAACTGCAAGACAAAGGCATAAAAATACAAAATACAGAATCCAGATAGTCACATGGATAAGATGGCATCTCTGTATTAAAACTATTGTACTGTCTGAGAGAGAGAAAGACTAAACCTCAAAGACACATTTATAAATGCATTATGAGAAACATAAGTTACATTAAGGAAAATGTTCTCAGAATGTAAAACACACTTGATCTAAAATACTGAGAATACTCACGTACCTACCTAAAACCTAAAAGAAAGCAACTTTGCAAATTTAATATAAGTATGGAATGCTCAATAAGAAAACACCAATTTAGGGACAAAATAGCATAGCAAAATAGAATACATAGCATATACAGCAAATATATTGGCAAGTTAAATTGTATCTTAAAAATAAAAAACAAGAGCTCTTGGAAACCACCCACACCCGCCTGCCATCTACTAACGGGTGGGGTAGTCCAAAGATGTCTCTGTGGTCTCCCATCTTATACTCTTTAAGGCGGTCAGAAGTGCCTACGGTATCGTCATCTCATGCCACATCTACCTCGTGACTTACGGTATTGTTCTAATATTTTACCATACATGGTGACGCCCTTTCCAGTAACTGTGGTATGTGAGCTAGGTGAAAGTTCATATGTCAGGCAAGGCGCTTGCCGTAAATTGGATGGGCAAGCAGATTGTAAAGGGATTCTGCCTCAGCTTGACACATCTGCGGTGGCAACTTCCCTAAAAGTATGTACCAGCCCAGGATGCAGTCTGCTGTATGTCGAAAGAACAGGAGTATGTTGAACTTTGAGATAGTGAACTTCGCACACGAGTAGGGTGGAGCAGGAGGCTGCACAGAGAGAGGAGCTGGATATGATTTGGATCAGACCTGCCTTCAGCCTGTTATACAGGAAAATGGAAGAACTATGGTCAATATAACAAAGAGGCCTACTTATTGAACAGAAGGGTATATAGTAACACAGGACCCTCTGGTCAATTTAATACAGCCTACAAATTAGGCTGGCAGGGCAAGGACAAGGGTCTCATACTTCAGGTGTGGACAGAACGGGCCTGGGGCACGCCATGATACAAAATCAACACTCAGAACCGAACCTTGGCATCAAGGTTCTATTCTAACATTATGAATACAACAATTTCCCAGTATAGACCCATCGGCAACACATCATACGTGAGGCAAGTCTCATTATCCGATAGGTCAGCCACATGAATAATGACAAGAGTTAATCATTTTTATTGTGGATTAATTCAGAAACAAAACGTGAAAACATCATAGGGCTGCTCAACACTCCACCTCACTAGTACATGGATATAAAGGCCAAAGCAAATCCTCCACACAAAGCCATGAGTTCAAATAACACCAATTGACATATGTCAATGGGAGGTAACAAAAGTCAGGGCAAGCCTTGCACTGATGAGCAAGACCGCACAACAGTAGAGCATTAAATCAAAGCAAATATGTGAACAAAAAGTAGGACGACATTAAAAAACGCAGTAAGCAAATACGTTCACAGAAAACTATAATTGTATAAAATCAAACACAAAGTAACTCAATTAAAATGCAGCGAACAATTATCAAATGTAAGATTGTACTTAGTATTGACAGCCATATCAAGACTGAAAAAGGACATATGCAGCAGCTCACATTGTTACCATGCTCGTGGAGGAACAGCAGCAACTCAAAAGGCCGCTCAGAGGACAATGGTCGGCTTTATCATGAAGTGATGCTGTGCTTGCCCTCAATCTTTGGCTGCTCCCTAAAATGGAAGCACTTTTGAGCCAGAAAGACACGAACAGCTAAGAGCAAAAATCTTCTGTGGTTTTGTAGTACAAGGGGCATATTTATGAAAATGAAGGCGTGGGGCAGTGCAGCTGTGTCACTGGCAAAGGGCAGGAAAGCACTATATTCAAGCAATACAGTGCCTTCCTGTCCTTTTCCGCTGCGCTAGCACCATCTTGGAAGCCTTGTTCCAAGGCACGCTCTCTTAAACCTTGGTGCAAGGGTGACTGTATTGTAGGCTGGGTTGTTTTCTGCAGGAAGGGGCACCAAAACAATTGATAGAGGCATTTCCCTCTTCTTATGTGTGCAGAATGGAACATACATAGAAAGAGGAAAAAAGAAATCAAAATAAATATATAATAATAATAATAATAATAATAATAATAATAATAATAATAATAATAATAATAATAATAATAACTGAGTTTGTAAAGCGCACGGCTATCTCAACAGATGTGGCCTGGTGAATTGCAGATTCACGGTGAGGGATAACCGAGGGGTCAATCTACGGCAGGTAAAAGAGCCAGGTTTTTAGAGCCTTCCTAAAGGCCTGTTCTGACTCTATAAAGTGGAGGTGAAGGGGCACAGCAATCCAGAGCTTTGCAGTTTTTACCATGAACGCTCTACCCCCTATCCTGGCCTTAAGGAAGAGAGGAACCCTGAGCAGTCGCAGGTGGTTTGATCTCAGGGCCTGTACTTGCTGATGGATTTGCAATATCTGCCTCAGATAACCCAGGCCTTGATTTCTGGTGGCTCTGTAGGCCAAAGTGAGCGCCTTGAACTCAATCCTCCTAATGACAGGAAGCCAATGAAGGCGCCGCAGATGCGGGGAAATAAGATGTCTCACCTGGAAAGGAGTATCTTTTTGGCGCATTCCCAGGTTTATCAGGTCTTGTAAACATGGGATTTACATGGGAATACCCACTGCAACACCCATGGAATGCCTTCCTTGTGCAGAGTAAGGCAGCACAGCGATTTTCGCTAGGTTGCCTTACTCAACATTTATGAAGTCATTCAAAGCCAGGCTATGTGGCTTTGTGTGGCTTCATAAATCTGACTTAGAGGCTTACGTCACGCATGTATCATTTTACGTGGTGTAAACATGATATAAGCTTCTCAAATCTATGCCCCCGAGTGAATAACCTTTTATAAAGCAACGGCTCCAGGAGGTTGACCAAAATGAGCCAGTGGCTGAAGGGACTGGTCCCAGAAGCCCCTTGGGAGCATATTTATTAGAGGCTTGTGGCACGCTTGATTCATGCCACAACAAACCCAGGCAAATGTTTTGGTGGCGTCCGATGTGATACCTGAAAGCAGTACCCTGTTTGCAACAGCCAGGTCTATAGTCCCAATCAAATCATCGGTCAATTCCTGCATATAGCTCCCCTTCATAAAACCCTTCTGACCCGCTAAAATGATCCCGTCCATCACCCTACTCAGTCTTTTGGCCATTAGATTTGCGAACAGCTTGTAATCACAATTAAGGAGGGAAATAGGTCTATAAGATTCGCACAAAGTGTGGTCCTTATCTGGATTTAGGATCAGAGTAACACTGGTCACCTCCCAAGATTTAGGGAGAGGAGCACCTTCTTCTAGGATTCCACCAATTATCATAGAAATGAGCCGACTGCATCTACACACTCTGCCCAGTTTCTCAATTTTCATATGCCATAAATTAATGTTATACAATTATAATGTGTTAAGATTTCAAATACAAAAAACACAAGTAATTCAAGTAAGTGTATGCATATTAGGTCGTTACTTTTTTTTTTAAAACAGGCCCATCCAGTTTGAATTACCAAGCAGAAAAGGATATGGAAATAAATGTTGTTTATTTTTGCTCACCCTATCCTCACTTGAATACAACACTGCATTAATTCATAATTCATCTTTTTACTTTGTAAAAAGCTATGTGCCTCCACCTCTGACAGAATTTCTTTATTGGACTATAAATGCACCAATTAAAACGACTTGCCTTACTTCTGCTTAGCTTTGAACTCATGGGAGATTAGTTCTTTCCTGGTATAATTTATGGGGCATTGAATAAACACTGTGTATGCACTTTTTGGCTGACGAATCTTTGTTCAATTACTTCTTTGAACTGTGAGCAAAATGTAACGACAGCATTCCAGCTGCAGAAATGAGAAAAGGTGCTTTACTTGTAATAAATGAATGACATTTAATTGGTCATTAAAATAGAAAATATTTACCAACTCTATTGTCAAAGGAAAGTAGATGCATTTTTCCTGTGTTAAGAAGTTCTCAAAAGATATTTTTATGTATAATAAAAATAAATGCTTTGCTGCTCACACGTGCTAAATCTAGGGTGATACCTGATATGGGTATCAATAAGGGATTCTCCTTTCTGTGTCTTCTACAAGAGTAAATGGTAAAGTTGTGGTCAGCCGAGCACATACCTTACAAAACAAAACTATTATGAAAAATTAGGGGGCAGATTTAAGAAGCCTGGGACCCCTTTCTGATTCTATTCCGTGTACTGATTTTCAAAACAATTGTCAGAGCAGGTGGTAAATGTATGTGTGGGACTGTGGACTGAATAGACGATGCGGGAGAGGGGTGTAGAAGGTAGACAAAGCAACGGGAACTGTTTTTCTAACAAAAGGAATATTGTATGCTCTCACTGCTCGAAAATAGGGACAAAACCAGGCTTAGGTCAGTGGCATAACACAGGCCCCTGAAGCCCCCATAGCCCGCTGGTGCAGGGGGGTCCCCTAAGCACAGCACAGCACAGCACTTCGGCTGGAGAGCTCCAGATTGAGTCTGGAGGGGGACCCTCCACGTACCTTGCAGGGGGGTCCTCTCAAGCTGCGTTACACCACTGGATTAGGTCCTACTGCAGTCAAAGTATCATGTAAATTGTGTTTGTTCTCCCACACCTGGTAAAACAGAATGTGGTTAAAGCAAGCATGTCCTATTAATGCAGAACGAAATTAACACATAAAAGCATGCCTTAATTTTGCTCTGTATAACTTGCAATCGGAGCCACAGTGGTCACCACAGCATAGTGTTTCTGAACTGTGATGTCTGTAGCTCATCGCATTAAGTTGCCGATTTAAGGGATTCAAGAATGGACTGGTGATGCTGGGCACCGGGTAATGTCCCATTCGGCCGGAAGGGTGAGGGCTGCTTTTGTCACAGGGGGTCGGCTGCGTTACTGAGGGACGATTTTCCTGCAAAATCATCCCCCTGTAGCAAAATCAGAAGGCCACCGTGACAGTCTCTGCATTGTGACCTCTGGGGGGGAAAGCACCACTGGCGGACGCAAAGTCACTGTTCAGCAGTGCGTGGGCTCGTATTTATTGCACTTTTGGCACTACCACCCACCTTATGGAGGCAGTGCACAAAGTTCAGAAACCGTCCCGGAGCACCAATGACAGTGAGAGTTTAGGGCGCAAGTCAGACCAATGATCTGTGGTCCCGCCTGCCAGCACTGCAGCAGAGTGCACAGCGAGCCCTCTAGTCAGTCAGAGACTGACACAGGAGAAACAAGTAGCATGATTAGTCTGCACAGACCTCCATAGTATTAAGTGTAACTTAATGTTCTCAAAATTATTTTAAAACCACGTGCAAAATGTTTGTACATTCATTGGGAAAATGTATTTAAATGTACAATCCAGCACCCTCGAGGCATGGAGCCTGTCACTGAGTGTGCTTTAAACTGACTAGGCCCACACACACACACACACATGCATGCAGTTAGCTAAAGTACATGTAGATTGCATGTCTTTGTGGTTTCGAGTACAAATACATGTCTGTTTAGTACGGACATCGCCTTGCATGGCAGAGCGTTTGGGGCAGCACAGAACCAGATACGTGTGACTGTAAATGAATCCCTTGTCCCGTGTTTGGTAATGAGTGAGGTTTGAACAAATGGGTGGAATACACCTTGCATGTGATTTTCCTCTCTTACATGTTTGGGGGTGAGTGGTACATATTTTTCATTGATTGCATCCAATAAGTCTCTTTACATGTCCTAAAACAGAACAATGTTCCTTAGTATCTTTTGTTGTGCCAGTCACAGGCAGACCAACACTGACCAGGTGCTGAGAAAAAAACGCTCCTTGGGATGCATGTATAAACAGTGTTTTTTGTAGTGCAAATCCAACTACAAAACAAAACTACGGTTATAAATAGCTGGGAGTAAAATTATCATTGTAATACAGGGAAGTCGTATCTGGTTCACGGACAAGCAAACAGTCATAGTTGCAATGCTTATCAGGTCTTTGAAAGGGTGCTGTTTTAAACTAAAACCCTGGTTATCTTTCTAGCAGTATCTGGTCCTTAGTCTGACAATGCTAAGACTGCATGTGCTGTGCCTACTATATGAAGTTTTAAATTTGTCTGTGAGGTAGAGTAGCATGCTGGATGTAAATGTCCAGACCATCTATGGGTGCAACACATATTAGAGGTAATGTGGGTGGTCAGAAGGTTCCAATGGAGGACTTGGAGTATGGGAGTGATCCAGCTGAGCTTCTTAACCTTATCGATGCTCAGGACGGCTCCCGGCCGTCATGAGTTACGGTAGTCGTGTGCTCATGAGGGCCGGGAGCCGTCCGTCCGTTGCTGCTCCGCCCACACGCGGCTATTTCCCCGCCTGTGCGGGCGAATTAATTAGTGGGCTGAGTTCGGACAGCTCCCGGCCGTCATGAGCACATGCCCACCGTGACTCATGAGCCGTCCTGGGTACCTGAGTGCCACGCCCAGCCCCGCCCCCCCTCGCATCGCAGCGGAATTTGCCACATGTGGAAGGGGCTAAGTCATTTGATAAATATTGGGATCTCACTTTTAGTGGTGTTGGATGGGTGTGTGGGAATGCACAGATCTGCTAAATTAGTGTTTTCCATGACACCCACACAGATGGTGAATGTAGGCTTCTCAATCTGTCATAGTATCTGATCTGTTCTGAAGGAATGTTATGTGCTGAGATGAAATTTGACCTTTTCCACACTGAAACACACATTCACCAGCTCCGCAGAATATGGGAGGCGTATTTGCTACCCTTGTTCTTTGTGTGATTCTTGAATTTTTCACAATACCTTGACTTCAGTGATGTAACATCGACAGCAGCACCCACACTCTGAAAAGTGTTTCATCACCACTATGACATTTTCTGCTTTCTCGCTTGGGTGACATGTGTGACATTTCCATGCTTTCTGGCCTGGGTGCTTATGTGTGGGATTACCATGCTTTCTGGCATGGGTGCTTATGTGTGACATTTCCA
This sequence comes from Triturus cristatus, assembly GCF_964204655.1. Lineage (NCBI taxonomy): Eukaryota > Metazoa > Chordata > Amphibia > Caudata > Salamandridae > Triturus > Triturus cristatus. The sequence goes on from NC_140592.1 coordinate 1,075,841,505, forward strand.
ACGTTCCTGGCCTCAGTGGCCTGGGTGCTTATGTGTAACATTTCCATGCTTTCTGACCTGCATGCTTGTGTCAGACGTTTCCAAGCTTTCTGGCCTGGCTGCTTATTTATGTATGATGGCTGCTTATGTACTTATAAATAAAAAAAAGTGTTGAAAAATGCATTATTTTGGCCTTTCTGTCTCCAAAATTGTCTTGGGGGAGAACCCACCAACCCCCCTGTCCCCCTAGTAGTAGTCACACTCACTCACTGCTCTTGCTCACTACACACTGTACAGAGGCTGGTCTGACTTATAAATTGTGTTCTCTGATTCACTACTCTTGTGTATATTATTTGGTGTTCTCTGTAAGAATATCTATGGGTACATAGATATGAGTGGGTAATCTGGGGCTCTTTAACATCATCATTTACTATTTACTGTGCTTTGAAAGTTAATATAATTAAATGTGTAATGAACAATTTGTTGTAAAATGCACCGTTTTGGTCTTTCTTTTCCAAAATTTTCTTTGGGGAGAGAACTCCAACAAACACTTATAGCAATGGTTGGGCTTGTTCGCTGTGCTTGCTAGCTATGTGCTATTTCCTCACCAGAACCAATTGTTGTTGCATAACACACCGTAAGGGGGCTGGTCTGACAACATTTTCAGGGGCTGCTTTCAGTTCCCAGTCCAGCCCTGAATGGGTTAAGCCAGTTATAAGTTGCACAGGACTGGACTGGCTGAGTGCAAACTCCCCCTGGGAAATGTACATAATTTTGTGGTAACATTCTGTCAATACCATTCAGTTATAATTTAATCCCCATGGAATGGGGAATAGCAATGTGGAATAAGCTATGTGGTAAATCCACATGGAATGTCCTACTCCATGGGGTTTCAATGATATGTTTACCACCTGCTCTGAAGCAGATATGTGGTACATTCACACAGTATTTCTTACTCTGGGCGGATTAAAGCATACACTTACATTGTGCTCTGAACTAGATATGCAGTAATTTCACATGAATTCACTAATGCATGGAATTTAAGGGAAACATACCACCTGCAGCTTAGCAAGTGATGTATGTATGGGGTGTATCTGTATAGGTTTAGTTTGGGGGGACAGGGTGTTGTAAGTACTGGAGGGAAAAGGAAGCTACATTCTGGCAGAGGGGAGAATTGTCTTCTCAGCCCTGCCAGAAAAATACATGGGGCGGAGGTTTGGCTTCTTCAGCCAAAGCCTAATGAGAGTTTACAGGGTGGGATTATCTCCTGATAAAATTTGGTCCAGTATTTCAAAAGAGCTGATGTTCCCACACCAGGTTTTCTTGGGTGTTTCAGCATTTAGGAAAACACACGGACACTCCATGACCTTTCCCAATCAAGCTCCATGTGACTCATAGTTAGGGTCTTACTGAATGTAATTAAACAGCCTCAATACATTCAAAAATGCTGCCTGGCTGCATTCTGTGTTTGTGCATAGGCACTAAACAGGATCATGATACAGCTCCTGATAGTCATTGGAACTTGTTTGAACAATGCTGAGTATTAGGAGATGACTGAAGAAGACATCAAACTAGTGTTGTGTGATGATCCAATGACATTAAAGGTTTTCGTCATTAGATTTAAAAATATGAGCCTAACTATATCGTCCCCGTAATCATTGGATTTTTCTCAACTTCCCACCGGCGATGATGAAGGTACGAACTCCTCTTCATTTTTGACGTGAAATAGTTATTGCTCACTCACAAAGTCATACGCATTTCGGCCGGTAAAACCGACCTTGCTCACACATACATGTATCCTCAAATTTGCCAGTGCTTCCTTTCTCAGCAACAGGAATCCACGGCACCATCAAGAATAGATCCAGGCAAGTGCTGCTTTTTTTCTTTTATTTATTTTAAATCACCATCAGTGCAGTGCAGAGATATGGATGGTCTATGTGTTTCGGCACTATGCCTATAACTGGACCATCACTATATATTTATTCACTTAAAAAAACAAAGGTTTAAGTGGAAACCATAGAATTTTACTGAAAAATCCAAAGGTTATGGGGATGTTATAGTTAGGCTTAGATTTCACTCGATCAAAACCATAGGAATTCAGCAGTTATAGTCACCTGAGCTAACTATAACTTATGCCCTCACAATTCACTGCTTAAGACCTCACATATTGCATCACTCATGACATGGTCAGTGACATCACCTATGGCATCTCAAATAACATCACTGATGACATCATCCACAGAACCACTCACACACCCACACACAACTCCATAGACCTGCTATACGTCCATTCAGACACCCACACAACCAGACACATACCCATTCACTGACCCATAAAAGTATTCTTACATCCACTTACTCATCCATAGAGTCATTTACACACCCACATCTAATTACTCATCCATAGAGTCACTCACACACCCACTCACTCACTCATACAGCCACTCACATAAACACTAACTCACCCAAACAGCTACTCATAGAATTAGTCACTCACCCATACAGCCACTCACTCACCTATACAGCCTCTCAACACAGCCACTCACTCACCCAAACAGCCATTCTGACAGACACATATAATATATATACCCACTATGTTGCTAACAACTGTGGCACTGATTGAAATATTTTGAAATTACTTTGCACAGAAAAGTTTATCAGTTAATCTATCTCAGCTCCATGATCCATCAAGCGGAGGCCAACAAAAAGGGCAGGTTCAAAACATTAATTTCCCATGCTAATGTTTATGGGAAACTTCTGTCATTGATATCAAAATAATTGGCTAAATGCAATTACACCAAAGTTGGAAAAAGAGCTTTACTTTGAAAGTGTAAATCTGCTCAGTGGTAATGTGGCTTCCATGGGACAAGCATCTGGATAGCTGAACAGATTTACATCAAATCACAAAAAACAAAATTTCTGACTAAAGTCCTCCCTTTCTGCAAGATTTGGTGTATTTCCGTTCACCTGCATCATATGGGAATTAACATGGCCAGATTATGTTTTTAGGACCCCCCCATTTTTATTGTCTCCACTTGATGAATAATCCCAAAACCTATCAGCAAGGAGTTGCAGTGGATGGCATCATGCTGGGTTTTTGGGCTAGTCTCCCCAAGGACATTGTGTGTGTGTTGCATGTCTGCACTTCTCATCTGACAAGCATCCTGAGATCTTGTTGTCTGTCTGAGAGGTGCTGGGATCAGCATCCCTATTCTTTGTTGTTATTGACAAGCATGCATGGTATATGTAGGGAATTAAAGCAGGAAATTAAAGTGAGCATTGTCATTAGTTCAAATGAGCTGAAATACAAAAATGTGGGATCATGAGGCCAATGCACAAATTGTATTTAAGTACATTTAGTAGTACTATAATCGTACCACTAATGTACTAAACGATAATATTCACTCACCTACATATGGAGGTCTATATCTCCACCTCTCCTGTCTTTTATATTTGGAGATTTTTGCCTTGACTTTGGAAATCTCTGCCAAGCACATATAGGTTTTAGTAATATACGTGGGAGGGACAGGAGGAGTGGCTGGAAAATGGAAATATTTACTATTAATAGAAGGAATTTAGGGAGGAGTAAGGATTGGTTTGGGGGTAAGATAAGAAGGGGTTTGTTAAGGGATATGTCCCCTTCCGCAAAAGAATAAGCCCAATTCTATTCACAAACTGCACTTCTATTGCTACTACAGCCAAATAGGACCCACAACAGTTGTAATGTAATCCAGCTTAGAGAGTACCACACCACAAATGTCCTACCACAGGTTACTGTAACACCCACTAATAAAGGGAAATAGAGGCATGGATTTAAAATGAAAGCCAATAGGCACAAATGTTACTTTATAAAGTATTGTAACTTATTTTATTTTAAATTTAATTTAATGATAAAAAGTATATTTATAGCTAAAATATAATCAATAAACTGTAAATTAGGTTTCATCTATATATAATTTTTTAACATCAATTGAATGTATCCATATGTTTAACAGTTAAATGTTTAAAATGCTCTTTTAAATTTAAACATTGATGTAAATTAAATTTTAGGTAAAAAACTAAAGCAATTTAATTATTCTATATATAGCTTTTAATAAATGTCCTACATGATAAACATAAATTATATATATATTACAAATAGTAACTTTACACTCATAAATCAGGGTCCCCTCCCTGGTTTCAGTGATAGAAGACATGCGAGTATTCACTTTGAAAATAAATTTATACTCGTAAATGGTGAATAGCCAAAAGTGGTATATTTACTACAAAGCACGAGAGTAAAATGACATGATTTCCTTAGGTGTAATTTTGCCTTTGTGAATAGATCCTTTTGTTTTTAGATTATCCACAATAGATTGATACCATACTTGGAGCTTCTTCATGAAGTTACAAAAAATCTGATTTTGTCTCTTTAAAGGTCTGGGCTTGACAGCCTGATAATCTTTTAACCCAGATGAATATCTACCTCTTTCATATATGGAGTGTCAGGGTACATGTTTAGGTGAATGTTTAAGTTCAGAAGTTTCACTCAGATCAAATTCCAAGGTTTTGAGTTGTAGAAACAATATTATTATATTTTCTAACAAAAGCGCTTCTACAATGTTGGATCAGGGATTTTGTTGGGTTGTTTGGAGACCCTTACTCCTTAATTGATCTTCTGTTTGGTTTGCACCTAAAACGCTGCTCAGAAGTGGTGCCTTAAATGTTTACATCAGTTTTTGGATTTATTAATATTTATACTTTTCTTTATTTCCTGACATGCTTTCCAGCTATAGATATTGTCATATGGGACAAGATTCTTGGTGCTCTTATTATAAAAGTTTTATGCATGGTCCCCACAAATGGTGCTGTCCTCACATATAGAACTTTCCATTTTCTGGTTATTTCTTGTTCTAATTTGGACACTGGCATGTATGCTGTTTGAGGCTGCACTGATTATAGAACAACTATTCTTTCAAGAGGGAATTTCATTGTAACTAGGATATGCTAGTTATATTTGGCAATGTCCTTGAAGTCGTTTGAACTTGAAGTGAATGTAGAAAATAGATTTTACTTTCTTTTAATACTGTTGAGAGGTAATTACTTAAGATGTGTTTAACACCAGCAAAGACTGTACAACAAATTTGACTCATCAAATGGGTGATTCGCAGTATTTTGTGATGTATACAACTATATGCATTTCAAATGAAACTTCATTAGAGTTGTATTCACCTTTATTCTTTCTCTTCAATAGTTTCTATTGAGCATTAATCCATTTCCTCCCTCTTGCGTTTTCAGTAACTTTATTGAGTATCCTCAAGCTTTCAATTTTAAAATAATAGAGTCTGAGTGGCGGAAAAAATCTTCCTTTTTGGAACAGATCCTCTTAACTCTGAGAAACTGCCTGAACAAAAGACTGTCTCTCAAGGTACACTAATGCTATTTTGGGGATGTCTCTAATCCAAATATATCTCAAATGTTTTATCCTGAGTGTTATTTTTATATAGGAATTCTAAATGAAATTCAGACATGATTTAATCAATCTCACTAAATGTAGCTCCCTCAAACCTGTAAACCATAGGTCTTCAAACTGTGGGGTGCACCCCCCTGGGGGGGCACGCACTTCACCTTCTATTGTTGCTTTCAGGCGCCAGTCCTGTATCTCAGCCCGGGCTTCTGCAGCGCCAGCTGCTGGGGGCTCGGCTGAGAGTGTCTGGAGTCACAGGTCTTTAAAGGCCAGAGGCGCAATGATTTCGGAGGTGGTGGGGAGTGGGAGGGGGGCTAATTCTTCGAGCAATTGGAGGAGGCTCTAAGAAGGGGTGAAAAACAACAAAGCTTCATTAACGCGTAAATGGTCTTTTAAAGACCTGTGAAGTACTTGGGTGCAGCTGGCAGCTCCAAAACTGTCTGTGTGTGTTGTGTGTGTTCCCGGGAAGCTGTCTCAGCAGGGGCTGACACACTCTATGGTGGGTTTGGGGGTCAGGGGGGTGAGAGTGCTGAAGCCCTTTGAGCCCTATGGGCGTTGCGCACCTGATGTGACGGCAATTGTATCCCCAGGTCTTAGTCAGAAGCCCCTTTTTGGGCGGCACCCTTTTCTGGTCAAAATACACCACTGGGCCCAGCAGTTACCTCATCCCTCTGGTCTTCGCAACTGCAACTTGTCAACAGAGTATGCCTTTGTTCCGGATTTCTCTTAACTCTGATCCACACTTTGGGGACCCACCTGCACCCACAGGGTGTGTCTGAACTGCGACCTTTTGCAGGTCAAAACTGGTCAGACAGGAGGTCCTGTATGTTTTTTAAGGCCTTTGACATGGCTGCTGCCACCAATTCAGATACTGTCAATTCACACATGATAAAATCCGTGTCCATAATATATCTTACTGTTGTATCTTGCCTCAGTACCCATGCTCCTCAGCCATGTCTGTGTGGAGGTGAGTGACAAAGGAAGTCTACAGATTATCAGTGTTCAGCAATGCAATCAGACCCCACGGCCCTAGCTGCTGTTGAAACTTGTAGGGAGGGCAGAGATTGAAATTGGACAGCTCACAGGGGAGACTGCCCACTGGAGCTCTCCGCGATCCATGTGACTTCTATATCCGGAAGCGTGGCCTTCTGCTGCAACATGTGCTGAAGCGATCAGTGTTAGGGCCAGCCCTGGCTGGGAGTCTTTGCCCCCCGAAGTTCAAGTCTAGTTGCTCCCCATGTTGCTTCCGACGTCGGATGTACGTTTCACTGCAAGGAGTTTACAACGGTTGTATCCTTCCTGAAGATTCCATTCTCTGGCAGGTAAGAGTGAAGAGCTTTTTGTATTATTTTTTTAAAGCCTCACTCCTTTCCCCTTCGTCCCAATACTAGTGGAAACGTTGGATGTTTCAAGGAGAAGCGGATTTGGCATTAATGCCATAGGTGCTGACTTTGGTTCTGGGGACCTGGGTTCGAGTCCTGGTATCGGCTCAACATCTTGTGATCCTGGGCAAAATCACTTAATTTACCAGTGATTTACAAAAAAGGAATTTGACCTTTATTAAAGTCACTGGTGCTTGTTTAACATGTTCCAATCCCTAGAGAGGAGTCTACAAACCTAATATAACAAATATTGTGAAGTATGTCTACCATCTCTCCTCGCTTCTTTCATAGACCAAATTTAAATGTTTTCTTGTGCAGCTATTTCTGAAGCATTGGAAGGCGATCTTCTTTATAAGTCAACTATGATAACAAATTGACTCTTGATGCTACTAGAGAATAAAGATGTATATATCCTCTTGAATCACTTATATCACATGTGTATGATGTAAATGTCCCCTAGGCCTTCCTGGGAAACCGTGGCTGGCCCCCTACTGATATGGCAACACCTGGCCATACTCCACATAATCATGGATTTTTTAATTGTGTCATTAAGCATGTTTTGTGGAACTTCTTTTTCTGATATCGTGTTTAGTGGCAAGGATGTGGCACAACAGCCAGAGCTGTTGACTGTAGAGCTGGGAAACCAGGTTCAATTCTTGATGTCTGCTCAACATCCTGTGATTCTGGGCAAATCACTAAATCTCCCTGTGCTTACAAAAAATTCATGTAAAAGATGCACCTGTATAGCGCTCCAATACTTTTGGGTCATGTTCGCGCTATATAAAACTGAAAAAAATATATTACAACATTTTGTGAGCACTCCCGTTTCCAGGGACTGCTCAAGACTGGAAGTGGAGCACAACCTAAGGATGGCAGAAGCAAGAATCCATCCACACATTGTCTCTGTGGAGAAAAACATGCACTCACACACCTGTGTTTTGGGAGTGTTTTTGCAAATCTATCCTAAATTTTGTGTTTTATGTGAAAAATAAAGCACCAATGAAATTTTTTGTGCTAATTGTTTTCTTTTTATTTGAACTTTAGAATAAGCACATGCACTACAAAAACTTCAGTTTACTAAACACATTATTTACCCTATACAACCTGGGCTCTGCAGGAGGGAATGGCCATCAATGAGGCAGAGTACCAGCTTCCAGAACTTTTTTATCAGGTGGGGGGGGGGGAGGGGGGGGCTCGACGTGTAAAAAGGTTTAGATGGGGGGGGGGGGCTCGGCTGACAAAAGTTTGAAGACCTCTGCTGTAAACGATGTAAACAATGCCTTATATGTCATTTGGTAGTCAAAACTAATAGTTTTAAAAACACATCGAGGAATTTTAGCCCTATAAATGAAGTATTCACACCCAAATGTCATAGGTGTACCAGAGGCTTTCGCCTTTGTAATAGAGAGCAAATTGAAATTTGAGTTCAGTTGTTTTAAAAAATTCATATTCTTTTTGCCGTTTTCATATTTCCATCAGCCCTTCGACCAGTCTGGTTTTCAGCCGAAGTTACCAATGCTTGGGAATGAGTGGTTAAATGTTTCTTTCAGTGTTGCCTCCATCTTTAAATAATATTTCAGGATTATTCTTGAGTGATGCAAGAGTTTTATACTGATCCTGTGTGATTTTCTGTACTTGCATGTTGCATCAAGATGATCAATTACTGAGTTCTTATTTTCCGTAATGTAATCAATAGTGGTGATGTAGGTTACAGGATGGAATTAAATATATTGACTTGTTCCCAAAGGCCACATTTTTCGATCCGATCCTGATTATCAGAATCTTGGAAGGATACCCTACCACTCGATTTGTGAAAAAAGCCATGGGATAAGTATGTAAGATTGAAAAAAATCAGTGTACTTAGAAAAAGAAGAGACCCATAAAAAGATATCACAAGATATGACAGATTGCAATAAGTGACCATGGGCCACTGACTCACGTCATTAAAAAATGGCATAAAATGTGAAAAAATAGCACTGAGAGCAGCATGAACCTAACAGATCTCTTCTCAATCAAACACACCATTACAATACCCAGGTCTTGCTAAGCCTTGACTATCTAATGAGTATGCCCGCAGGAGTGAAAGCATTACATCACGCATCAAAGAGAATAACTCAATATTTTATCATTACATCTACTACTATTTTGGTACTGTGCCTTTACAACATCTTCTTGCACATAAAGGGGCATATTTATAATGGTTTAGTTTCATCCTTGTGCCACACAAGGGGTCGCAAGCACAATGCAAAACCTAAGTTGGATTTTTCAAGCCATCGATTGCGTGGCCCTGCATGGCATGATAGATCAGGAGTTAACGTACTGCAGTGTAAATCACTGCATTGTGTTACTCTGCCACAGGGAGGCATTCCATGGGTGGAGTATGGGTGTTCCCACACATCCACCCAAGGATTTTGCCACAGGCCCAGATTTACCATTACTGATAAACCTGGGAGTGTGTCAAAATACTACGTCTCTACGGGTGAGGTGTACTGAGGAGAAATATCTTTATTTCGTATTTTTTTTCTCTTTCTATGTGTGCTGAATTCTGTAGCACACACAGAAAGAGGAAAAAGCCTCAGAGGATTAGTTTCGTGCAGGAAGGTGTCCTTTCATGCACAAAAACAATCCTGTCTGCAATGCAGGCATCCTTGCACCAAGGTACAAGACTGCTTGTGTTGGCACTAAGCAGCCAAAAGGGTGTCAACGCAAGAAAAGCACAGAAAGGCATCACATTGTGTTCCCTTTCATGCAGCTCAGCAAGGTGGTGCCCTGCATAAAAATTTAATAAATCTGCCCCCAAATGGTTTTAGGTTATTTTTATTACATGCTCACTCATTTCATTGGCCAAAGCATGGAAGGCTTAGTAGGGCATAGGGATCTGAATCTGTGGACTGCAGGCCTCATGTATTAGTCAGCAATTAAGTGGGATATGTTCAAGGAAGTGGCGGAGTGAGGCGTTAGTCATCATGACTAAACGCCTCACACTCCACCACTTCTGAAAAACAAGGCTGCACCATAGTTACAAGAATATGGTGCAGCCTTGCATTTCCCCCTGCGCGAGTGCTACACTTAACAATGGAGCGCCAATGCAGGTGGGTCTGTACATGAAGGTCCCCCTTCCTGTACATAAACAATGTTTAAATGCAGTTTTGTCACTTGTATGTGTGTTGCTTAATGTAGCACTCATGAAAGTCACAAAATTGAAATTTTTTAAAGATTGTTTATGTACAGGAAGGGGAACCTTCTTGTACATAAACAATTCAAGGCATTTTGCTTTTTCCATGTGTGCTACACAAAGCAGCACACATGGAAAAAGCAAAAACGAGGAGAAATAATGCATTTCTCCTTGTTTCTCCAAGTTAAGACCAGGTTTTACCTGGTCTTAATTTTGGCACTGCCTCCTATTTACGCTGCCCTTGTAAATACGGGACAGTGTCAAAATCAATGGGTATTGCGGTGGAATGCCCACCACAAAACTCACTGCCCACCCCTTTCACGCTAAGCATAGTGTGAAAGGGGGCCTTATTTTCAAGGCAGCGTTAAGCTACGTTAAGTGGCTCAACGTTGCCTTGTAAATAAGGCAAAACCCCTATCCCCACCACAATATAGTAAAAAGTGACGTTGTGGTGGCGATAAGGGCTTGTACATATGCCCTTAAGTGTTTAAGGCACTGACCTTTACAGTACACATTTGCAGTTTTTTTTTTATGTTGCATCTGGACAAAAACTGTTTAGGACTTCATTTGTACAAGAACTAATCATGTTTCCTGGCCAGATAGAACATTAGATCATCATATAAACATACCCATTCCCCTTTAAAGTAGGCGACTTGCGGTTCAAGATACCACAATAGGATATGGTTGTCTGCTGTGCTAGGCCCTGCTGACATTAATTTAGGACTTGAGTCTGGGGTGGCAGAAACTATTATTCTGTCTATACCCAGGGCTGGACTGGGAACCCAAAGCCACCTTGGCAATTTTGTCATACAACCCCCTACCGTACCCTGGGAGGCCGGAAATGCTTGCTTACTGTTCTTGTTACTGGGGGCCGTAATTGCAGTGCAGCTGCAAAACCGTCGCCTATTGACAAAACCGGCCCCACCCCTGCAGATCCAGCCCCCACCCTTCCAGCCTCCCGGGGATATGCCCGATGCACAGTATGGCCAGTTTGGCCCTGTCTATACCCCTTATCTTCTCTTCTAGTCATTCTCCCTTTTGCTCGCCCAACTATTGAGTTTTTGACACATTTTTAGAGGGTCAAGAGATGTGGTGCGGAATATACTGCTTACAAGATATACACAAAACTAAGGCTGCTAGATAGACTCTTACTGAGGAGTAAAAGGGAAAATATGTCAGAACATTTATGACTGCTTGATGGGTTTATGACATGGAATTACTGTTCTGGTTGCCTCTAGACACCTGAGCCCTTCCCACATCCTGCCAAATGTTTTCTGATCTAGACCTGACACAGGCACAAGCAGTTGCACCAAGAGATGCGCTCTGCTTTTTTGTTCACATGCTCATGGCCTCTACTCTTTGCAGAGATTTGCATGGACCCTTCACCCCTTTGCTCCTCTGATGATGTGCCCTTTGTACATTGTGTCTTGCTTCGCAGCAATGAAACCATGCCACAAATGTCCACGCAAAATAAATACATAAAAAACATTTTCAACATGCTCAAATGTCCATGTTCACTTCCAGTCTAGTAGACATGCTAGTTGCAAAGAAAAGAAGAAATACATATGGAAGCCAATATTGACACCTAAGTTAAAGCAAGCAATTGCAAATCTGAAAGCAAACACAACGAGGCTCTGAGCTGTGGGTCAAATGTTGGTGATTGGCCAATACATCAGAATGTCTTGTTCTCATGCATGCCATGAACGTCAATTGTAGAAAGAAATCCAAGATACAAGACTGGAGCTTGAGAAGGCCAAATAAAAGAAAGGTTTAAGTTTGAGTTCCTAGCAACTGAGCTATCTTTCTGGCTTCCCCATATAATCTTTAAACAGTCGCCTTGAACTTTGACAATGTACTTTGCTGAGATAGCAGATCAAGCCAGCTCTTGGACATTTCTTAGCTCTTTAAATAACCCAATAAGAACTCTTCTAAATTATTGAAGTTGCTCTGATAGCACAGCATTTAGAATACTTTCACATTCAATCCAATTACAATTAGACCCAGCCATTCCTATTGATTTTCCTTTTTGAAGTCTACCAGAGCCTGGTGCAGGTACTTTGTGTTCTTCCAGCAATTAAACACCCACCATGTGTACCATGAAACAAAGGCGCGCGAAGCAGCCGCATTAGGGGCGTCCGGGACAGCCTAAGCTAATTCATCTGATGAAGCAATGTTCCTCTAGTTCCAAAAGACAGATAATGCTTCTCGAAGAACACGGACAGCAACTTCAGTGTCCTCGCAAAGCACTAAAATGTATCGGATTGTACAGCAAAAAAAGATCTATTTAATAATTCAAAAGACTAATTGGTGGATTCCTGGCTTGCAACAATAAACACGAGAACACAAATAATGAGCAACAGACTACATGCACTACAACTCCCTTTATTTGTGTTGCTGTTTTTAATTAAAGTTTCATGGCCAATTTTGTCAATTATTTTATTCAAATGCTAATGTATGCAGCTTAATTATAGCTGCTACTTCCCTGAAAAAAGTCACATGCCATTGTATAGCCTAATTAAACACCCTTTTAAATAGAATGGTTGCAAAATGTAGCTTTGCCTTTTCCAGCTAATGGGTTTTATTTTCGTGCAGTACAATTAAGGGCTAGTTAGTTAAGAGATGTTCAACACCAGCAAAGGTTGTACAACTCACTCGACCCATCAACTGGGTGTTTCCCAGCATTTTATGATGCATATGATTAAATGTATTTCAAATAAAACTTTGCTTAAATTGCCAGATTGCTTACTCCCGGTTGTATCAATATTAGTAATAGTATAATTTGTGATCAGTAGTGGTATGCATAGCAGTAATAGTGGCTGAAATAGACATAGTAGTCAATGTAGTTGAAGTTCTAGTACCAATAGTAGTGGCATCCGTTCTGGAAGTAAATTAGCACCAAAATCCCTAATATCAGAAGTAGTAGCAGTAGCTGTAGTATTTTCAGTAGTAATAATCGCAGAAACTGTGGTGGTCGCAGAAATGGGGAAATCGATACTAGTGAAATTAGTCATAGCAAGAATAAAAATATTGATGTAAACAGCAGTTGTTTTTTATCGAGCAGAATCATAACAAGAACCATACAGCATCAAAAAGTCTGATTCTCAATTAATATAGCTATTTATAGCTCGTAAAATCAAATGCTTCTTCTTGAACAAGTGACCCAAGCATTTTAAACATTTCATCCTTTGATGACATGTTAACATCAGAGATTCAGCCTAAATCAAGTGCAAATAAGTGCCAAATCAACTTTATAATATAAGAATTCCCAAAATATTATACAGAATCTATAAAAGTACTGCCTCTCATATTCCACTCTTAATCAATTCATGAGATAATAAACCAAAACTAAATAATTGGGACATTCGATCATATCAATTACTCAACACGGAGAAGAATATATAATAATGAAAAATTATTGGGCAAATAACTAGCCTAGAGTACATTTTAAAAATCCCTAAGCCCAAGGCCGGATTGGGAACCAAAACCGGCCCTGGCAAACTGCTCGACTGGCCCCCCCTGGGGGTGCTGAAGGGTGCGGCTGAGCAGTTTGCAAGGGCTGGTTTCAGACGATTTTGTTACTGGGGCTAATATTGCAGGCCCATGGTAACAAAAATGCCCCCCCAGTGGCCCAAAACCAGCCCCCACCCTGAAGGCCCACCGGGGAAATGCCTGGTGCATGCTACGGCCAGTCCGGCCCTGCCCAAGCCCCAAAAACGAAAGCATCAGCATTGTCAATTCCTTCTTATACATGATCACGATATTAATTACATCTTTATACATACTGATCTTTACACATACTGATCTAATTCATAAAGTTTAGATTTCCTATTTCTTCGATATTACTAATTATTACATCTTATCCTGAGGTAATAATCCTTATGGAAAAGCGAAATTTAAAACACCTCTTCATACTAAGGTGCTGTGCATTTAACTCCCATAAAGTGCTTTCCTTAACTATTTCCCAATAAAATTGATCTAGATTTTATTTCTGTAAACCAATGCCCAAATTCCACTCACATCTCCCTCCTCAACATGTCTGAATATCAATAAACAAAATGTTATCAATGAAGTGCAATACATTCAACAATTCCACTGATATTGTAGTTATAGCATCTAGCTTAAGTCAACTACTTGACTTTCTACTTTATCCATATGCTTCCAGACAGCTGAGAATCTTTTAATAGCACCTACCCTTTCTGCATAAGCTTCCTAAAATGTTTTAATTCAAATCATTTTATTATGCCAGTTTAGATAGACTGGCACTTTAGTTTTCCTCCAATTCTGTAGCATCAGGGACCATGCCATTAGAGAGGATATTGCTATGAATGCTTCCTCTCCTTTGAAGTTTGGTCTATTGTGCTGTTTCCGCCTCTGGTTTTAGTTTTCTCTGTAGGCCATAGCTAATTGCGCAAAACACTTTCTCCCAAAACTGGGCTAAGACCGAGCAGGTAAAGAAAATATGGACAAATTAAAAAGAGAGAAAGGGTTTGAAAGGAGGACCCCCAGTGCCCTTAAACCAATCGTACTAATCAAAAGTAGGAGTCATCCCAGCATATCAGGCGAGGAATACGAAAGAAAGGAAAAGAAGAAAAATCTTTCTTTATAAAGAACCCTCACTCACCAACCTAGTTGGTGACATGCTTACGCCTACGTATGGTTTTCCTTTCAGCCTTCTGTGAATCTCGGGATTCGGTGCTTGGAGTACCATGGGTGAGGCAAGCGGGAACATCGGCTTGATGGAGGTATGACAATATAAACAAAATTGGGGGGAGATGGAGGTAGAAGTTAGGTTCATCCTCCAGACTGTGTATAGTTATTAACGAATCTGTAAATAACAGATCAGAGCACCTAACCAAAGGGAAGGGCTTCCGCTAATTGTGTGAAACAACGCACCGAATCAAAGAAGGTAAAATTCTCTTCTTGAGTCCCCTCACTCACCAAGGGTTGCCCCAAGGTGACATGCTTCATCATTGGGGCCATCCCAGACAGCTACTGTCTGGGGCGTGCTGCAACTTGCGAAACTACGGAGGAGCGCTTTTTGTGAAAAAATGTGTAGTGCAGTGTTTGGGGGAGTGGTGATGGTGATGCTAAAAATACCTAGCTAGTGAGCAATTAATTTATTCCTGCTCCTAGTTGGTATGGATAAAAAGGGGTTAATAGTTGGGAGGAAGTGTATCTGTTATGTGTATACTATCCCTAGTATTTGGTCGACATGTTTCGAGGTGTCCCCTAAACCTCTTCTTCAGGACCACATGGGACCAGCCCCATGCATACTTCTCTTTGAGAAAAACAATCCTATACTAAAGAAATAATATAATAAAGAACAGATGCACACCTAATGTGTGAGTACCAACATTAAATACATGCGGTTGGAATCAGACTAGTAGTATCTGTTCAAGGAGATAAAGTGACAAAGAAATTAGTACATATTGCCTGCCCACCTCTTTCGCTGGCAGGTCCAAACCATATGCAGTGCTTAAATTAATGCGTTCCTCTATAGTTTGTGTCGGTGCCCTTAGTAGTAAAAATTGTAATTAGTGCTTGTATCCAATGTGAAACCTTGGAACACACCTGACTATTGTGAGAAAGCATGGTTATTCATTAAAAACATTGGTAAAAAAGAAATAACCATTTGTGAGCAAACATTACAAGACAAAACAAACATTTAAACATACTGTTCACAATTTTTAAGAACATACTTCTGTTTTTGCAACGCTGTGCCTCATGGACTGCCAGGGTGGAGGGGCTTGTAGTTACCCTAGAAGAATGTATATAAAGTATTTAAGTCAAGGGAAAGGCCATGGGTAAAACTGAAATACTGGTTCGTTATTCCCCCTAGCGTTGCCTGGAGGAAAAAACTAGTGTTTATCAGGGATCCTGGGTTCCTGTTAGGGAAAAAAGGTCTTATTTGGCTCAGCACTCCTCCGTCAATGACACCTACTCGTACCCGGGCAGACCGCATATTAGCGTGTCTTCAGCCCATGCCGGCAGGAAAAGCCCAGTCACGCTCATATGCGAGTAAAGACTAGACCACGGTTGTAACAAAATGGCCGCCTACTTTCTGAACTTTGTCCACGCCATTTTGGGAGGATCATTTTCAGAGTTAGAAAATGTTTTTTTAATTAAATTGGTGGCATTGTAAAACTGGGGGATGAGTAAATATTAATTTTTTGTCAGCATTTATTGAGGTGATAACCGCAACTGCAAAACGACTATGACAAAAAAGAACATGAAAAAAGAGACTATGAACCAAGGTTAATGGCAAATTCATTGTTGGCTAAGTACAAGCGCCATATTGGAAGTAGAGACCTGAATTGGTCCTATTCCAAAATTTAGTTAAAAGATTATCAATTGAGGTGTAGTTAGTGTGGTGTCAACTTGAGAAGAGACACTACTCTAAAGCCTATGTTTATTTACATCACAGATGAGAGGACCGGACGGTACTCAAATAACCTCCAAGAAAAGGTCCCACGAACAGACTCCCAAGTGAGACCCCAAATTGCTTTTGTAGCTCCACTGGCATGATGCAAGGAACTTGCAATTACGACCGCATCCACAACCACACAAAAGGAAGAGTCTAAATCCTACTGCCTCTCTATCAAACATAGGCTTTAGAGTAGTTTCTCCTACTCTAGAACAAATTCTAACTCTGAAAATGATCCTCCCAAAATGGTGCGGACAAAGTTCTGAAAGTAGGCGGCCATTTTGTTACAACCGCGGTCTAGTCTTCACTCGCATATGAGCATGACTGGGCTTTTCCTGCCAGTATATAAACAACATCGGACTGAAGACACGCTAATATACGGTCTGAACGGGTACGAATAGGTGTCATTGACGGAGGAGTGCTGAGCCAAGTAAGACCTTTTTTCCCTAACAGGAACCCAGGATCCCTGATAAACGCTCGTATTTTCCTCCAGGCCACGCTATGGGGAATAACTATAAAATAAGTATTTTGCTTTTAACCATGGCCTTTCCCTTGACTTAAATACTTTATATACATTTTTCTAGGGTTACTACAAGCTCCTCCACCCTGGCAGTCCATGAGGCACTGCAATGCCAAAACAGAAGTATGTTCTTACACATTGTGAACAGTATGTTTAAATGTTTGTTTTGTCTTGTAATGTTTGCTCACAAGTGTTTCTTTCTTTTTTACCAATCTTTTTAACGAATATCCATGCTTTCTCACAATAGAGTAGTCCGCTGTGTGCCAAGTTGTCACATTGGATACAAGCACTAATTAAAAAATTTACTACGAAGGACACTGACACAAACTATAGAGGAACGAATTGATTTAAGCACTGCATATGGTTTGGACCTGCCCACGTGAGAGGTGGGCAGGCAATATGTACTAATTTCTTTGCCACTTTATCTCCTTGAACAGATACTACAAGTCTGATTCCAACCGTATGTATTTAATTTTGGTGCTCACACATTAGGTGTGCATCTGTTCTTTATTATATTATTTATTATATTATTTCTTTAATATAGGAATGTTTTTCTCATGGAGTAGTACGCATGGGGCTGGTCCCCATGTGGTCCTGAAGAAGAGGTTTAGGGGACACCTCAAAACATGTCAACCAAACACTAGGGATAGTATAAAAATAACAGTTACACTTCCTCCCTACTATTAACCACATTTTATCCATACCAACTATGAGCAGGAATAAATTAATCACTCACTAGCTAGGTGCATCACCATCACCACTCCCCCAAACACTGCACTACCCATTTTTTCACAAAAGGTGCTCCAACATAGTTTCGCAAGTTGCAGCACGCCCCAGACAGTAGCTGTCTGGGATGGCCCCAATGATGAAGCATGTCACCTTGGGGCAACACTTGGTGAGTGAGTGGACTCAAGAATAGCAAGTGAG
This sequence comes from Triturus cristatus, assembly GCF_964204655.1. Taxonomy (NCBI): domain Eukaryota; kingdom Metazoa; phylum Chordata; class Amphibia; order Caudata; family Salamandridae; genus Triturus; species Triturus cristatus. The sequence continues at coordinate 1,075,859,358 of NC_140592.1, forward strand.
TGAGTGGACTCAAGAATAGAATTTTCTCTTTTTTGATTTGGGGCGTTGTTTTGCACATTCAGCGGAAGCCTTTCCCTTTGGTTAGGTTCTCTGATCTGTCATTTGCAGATTTGTTAATAACTGGAGGTTTGACAATAGCCTGCGCCCCCCTGGGGTTTCCATGGGGTTCGACTACTTTGAGTCCTATATGTCTGTACCTTTCACAGAAGGCTGAAAGGAAAACCGTAAGTAGGCGGTTTTGTGTGTGACTCTGAGTCGGTTGCACCTTAGCGTGTGCATGCCCCTCGTGCCACTTCTGTGGTCCTGATGAAAGCCTCACACTGAAGTACTGAGGCTGAAACATGTACACCATGATCCTTCCACTAATCTTGCTTTGTGGATGTCATGGGTCAATTTAACCTGTGAAGGCAACCTCCTTTGTTTTTAATCTTGTGTTATTGCTCCATCATAAAAGTTTCAAGGAATGATAAAGACAATTTTACTCACCTTTCTTTCACACATGTACGCGGTATCACAAAACAACAACGCACTCCGCTGTAATCAGGAGTCGAAGCACACCTGAGTGACATTTGGTTGCTTGGGTGCGATCCCGATGATTAAGCATGTCACCAGCTAGGTTGGTGAGTGAGGGTTCTTTTAAAAGAAAGATTTTTCTTCTTCTTTTCCTTTCTTTTGTATTCCTCGCCTGATATGCTGGGATGACTCCTACTTTTGATTAGTATGACAAAAAATATGGAGCCATCCCCCTGACCCAATTGACGGCAACAAAATAATCTATCTTCTATTTGTAAATGCATTTTATGTAATGCTCTTGGAGTATCGTAAGACATCCAGAGTGATAAAAATTACATTCTTTTACTTGTCACTCTTAATGCCTGGTGCGAAATCCCCTGCCACTCAAGCACTGAAAAAGTGTTTCTTGGGTAATTTTATGTAAAAAGCTTGTTACAATAGAGCATTCCCTTTGACTCTGTAAAAGTCTGCACCAATTTCCAACCCCCCTTAGCTTAGATCGAAAGAGGGCATCCTGTATGGATACTGAGACGAAACTAGATGGGGCGCAATCATTTTTCAGCAGCTGCATAATATGAAAATACCCTAAAAGAAAGTGCTTGCACCACACTCCACACCTAGCCGGGATCTCCTGCCAGTTTAAATACACCCCCCACTATAAAATGACTGCGTTTCTTAGAGCTATTACTTTCCCAAAACCTTATCTGGCTATTCTGAATATGAAGGCCCAAGTTTTTATATCCTGCAAGCTTCAAGTAGTCACATTCATCTGCATGAATCTTCATAGAATAAAAAAACCTTAATCTGACCCCTCACTCATGTAGTGTTTTAAATCTAGTTTTCTTTCCAGTGATGCCTTACCATCTATCAAACGAGCCATTATATCAAAAAAAGTAGCTTCATAATAGTACGAACTTGGGGGAGTGCCATCCACGCATTACCGGTGTCAAGTTGAAGCACCGACAATTTTAACTTGATGTCTTCTTACTCCAAATAAATTGGCAAAAAATTGCTTCTAATTCATTAAAACAAGACATATTAATTCTTATCAAGACATTTGTAAAACGAAAATGTAATAATGGTAAAATAGATATTTTTATAGGAGCAACACGTCCAATTAATGTTAGCAGAAGAAGTGTCCATCTATCTAGTACATTTCTAATCTTATTAACCATTGCCCCAAAATACAATTTAAAGAGTTCCTTGTAGAGATTTGTAACACATATCCCCAAGTATTAAATTGGCTCTGGGGAACAGGCTTGCTGTTGAAGATTGCTCGTGAGGATTTGGCAACCTGTATTGAGTAACAGGATTTCAGTTTTATTATGATTAATTTTATATCCTCTAATTGATTCAAACTGCGTGAACTCTGTCGGCATTATTTTTATATTATGCTCTTCAGGTCTAAGTTAGTAAATAATATCATCTGTAAACAGTTTTAATTTAGACCCCCCCCCCCCCGCTAATGATGCATTTATCTCCTGATTACCCCTAATCCTGGCAGCTAGTGGTGCTATAAAAAAGGTAAACAACATGGGGGATAAGGGACAGCCCTGCTGAGTTCCTCTATTCATATCAACCTTCCCTGCTAGACAAGAAGTTATAAAGACCTGAGCCTGAGCCCCTTGATATAAATTCCAAGCAGATTAGGTATTTGTATTGGGAACCCCAACCTTCTAAGGGCATAAAAAAGAGCATTCCAGTTAACAAGATCAAATGCTTTTTCAGCATCGACCATCATTATTAGTACGGGTATTTGGTTGGTGTTAAAAAAATCAAGTGCTTGAACTAAAAACCCGGTGTTTGGTGACATGAATCTTCCAGTCACAAACCCCCTCTGATCCTTGTGGACCACCTTCTGTGCTACAGGAGAAAATTGAACACCCACATTTTCATCAATATTTTATAATCAACATTCAACAGGCTAATCAGCCTATATGAGTTAACATCTTTGGGGTTCTTGTCCTTTTTAAAGAAGCTAACTATGGTAGATTCTTTGAAAATAGATAGAACCTCGCCTCCTGCTTTCCCAAAATTAAAAAGCTCAACCAAAAACGGTATTAGTTCTTCTGATAATACTTTATAAAACTCAGTTGAAAGGCTCTATTTGCCAGAGGCCTTCCCAACGGGCATTAAAATCAGGACACGTCTGAATTCTGCAATTGTAATCTCCACAGTTATTTCCCCTGCCTGATAATTTGTTAGCTGCGGAAGCTTGGTGCCATCAAAATGTTGACTTATCGCCTCATTTGAAGCAGTATATTTTGTTTCGTAAATCTTACTTTAATGGTCTAAAAATATTTTTACAATCTTTTCCTTATCGGCGACCAAGACCCCTGTCCCTGGTTCCTCCAATTCTGTCATTGCTGCGGCCTCCTGCTTAACTCTGCTTGACCAAGCCAAATGTTTCCCCAGCATCTGACTTTCCTCATATACATGTTGCTGGAACAGCCGTGAACTATTTATCTCTTCAAGAATGAAAAATTCTCTTAGCTCTTGCTTGACTCTGGTTAATTGTTCCTCAGCTACAGAGCGCTGTCTCAAACCGTTATTTCTCTGCATTAAAGTAGTATCAACTGCCTGTTGTAATTCAGCTATGCGCACCCCCAAGCTTTAGAATGCAAGGCATTTAAAGCCTCCATCTACCCCCGTATTGTGGCTATGAAGGCCCCCCAGACTGAAAAGAGTGCTGTGGTACCCCTATTCTCCTGAAAGAATGCTTTTGTCCCTTTTTTCGTGTTCTCCACCCATTAGAGATTCGAGAGGAGGAGACCTGCCACCGGAACTTCTCCCTCCTTCTTGCCTCTATTATGATATCAATTATAAAAAATGAATGATTTGAGAATGAATTTGCCTTGATTTTTGAGTTTATTCAATTAGTATAAAGAGAAATAAGAAAGAAATTGATATGAGAAGCTGACTGAAATCGGCAAGAGTAGCAAGTAAATTGTGAAGTTTCTCGATGGGCCCTTCACCATGGATCTATTAATTAATAGTCCTGCTTCATAATATCCAATACTTTTTTAGTCTTAGGCTTAAATTGTTTTTTTATTTTATTTGAAGTATCCCTTTTCAAATCTTTAATAAAGTTTAAATCACCCCCTATATTATAGGACACACTACCTCTCTAACCAGCTCATTAATCTTCATAATGACTTTAGGATCATCCTCTATCGGGGTGTAGTAGTTTACAAAGTTCAAAAACGTCCCATTCACCCCAGCAATAACCCAGATCCACCTTCCTTAGTGGTCTCTCAAGACTTGAGAGATCTCCCAGTCAATCCCTTGCCCAAAATAAATGGCTACTCCCCTTATTTCCAACCCTGCAGAGGCAAAATGCACCTTAGAATAATATTTGGGGATAAAACGTTTTGGTGTATATGTTTTTAGATGAGTTTCCTGAAGATATAAAATTTGAGGAGAAGGTAAAGTTAATAATCTAATCAAACCATTATATTTTTGCTTATTGGACACTCCATTTGCGTTTAACTTTTTATTTATTTTACCTTTAGGTTTTCTCTCATCATTGTTACTTTTTCCTCTATGATTTTGCTCTTTTTTTATTATCGCTCATAAGCATACCCCATACACCCTATGCTCACCCTTACCCTCACCCTCCCTGGCCCTCACCAAGCCCCTGTGTCCCTCACAACCCCTGGCAATAGGGGAATTGCCCACCATACCCCTTTCCTCCCTCCCCTGGTTGACCCCTAAACTGGGTGCCATGGCGTTGCACCCTGAGTGGACTGTCCCTTCCCCCTCATCCTGTCAAATCAAAAACCAATTCAGAAATAATTTAAGAAAAATCCTTCCCCGATAATTCTTCCTTATCTATTTCTCAGTAGTAATTTTCTTTAACAGCTCTTGAGCCTCGTCACAATTTGCAAATATATGAAACTTCTCTCGCACCAAAACCCGTAGCTTAGATTGTTGAGCTATAGCCACCTGAGCACCCTGCGCCTTGAACAAATACAGGAGTTTGACAAATTCCTTATGATAATGTGGGACTGCTGCTGACGTGTTGAAAAGAATGCAGCAACTGGGTACTTCATGAGTTGAGAATTGTCTCTTTTGGATAGCCCTGGTGTGTATCTGTTCTTTGACCAGAAAATCAGTTGACTAAGATTGTTTGAGGCACCTTTGAGTTTGGGTATGGCGGGGCTAGGACTCTATGTGCTCCTGTGATAGGAAGATCTCCTGAAACCTCAGGCAGAAGATTATTTTTAATAAATGTCTCAACCCATTGATGTGCTTGCGACCCTTCACATCCTTCTGGAACCCCCACCAGTTGGAGCATCGCAAATGATTTTACAGCTCTTCGAGCTTACTTTCAAGTAAGATTTTCTGTTTTTTGTCCATAGTGGCCTGATGCTGCATCGTGTTCATCTGATCTTAAAGCTGGGAGATCTGAGATTCCACCTCTTGCATTCTGGCTGGAACGCTGCTGACTGCCTCTTTGGTTTTCGATAGACGATGATGTAGCGATGCTATCTCGCTTGCTTTTGTAACTTTACGCTCATTTATCTCATCCAGAATACTTTTTAACATGATTTTAATATCATATTGGATGACGCGCCCTTCATCTTGCAGCATTTCTAGCGTCTGTTTTCCTGAGGGTTCGTCTAATATTTGCTGAGGCTGATCTTGTTGTAGCGCCTCTGGGAGTTTACCCGAGATGGAAGATAGAGGCTGAAAGTCCGTTGAAACCTCCTTCTGATGTTCTAGGGATCAAAGAGCCCCATTTTCTTTCCCGAATGTAATCTGAGGCAGAATATGAGATTGACTGCTTAGTGACAGACTTGCTTGCATATTCATGGCAGACCCTTGTTCTTGAACTTGTGCTAGAGTTGCTGACGTTAAGTTTATTTTAGGTTTAATAAATAATGGATATTCCTTAGACTTTTCTCGGGTCGGGCTACAAGCGCCTTGCTTTGAGACCTCTTGATTCGGCCTCTCATCTATATTTTCAATTGTCGAGCTACCTCTGTTAGAAACCTCTGCTTTTCTGGCCAAACCAGTTAGAGCCAGGAATTGCCCCTGAGAGCCAGCTTCTTCAGCCGAACCTCCCTGCTGAGTAGTTTCCAAAGCTTGACCGCCATCTTTAACCCCCACTCGATGCTTCACCATATCCTCCTCTGAACTCAAGGGGCTTGATATTGGGGCTGATCCTTGACGGGATTTCTGGGAACGCTCGGCTCTTGCTACCGCTGAAGCTATCTTCTTATGAGCTGTTCAAGATTTAGATTTAAGGTCCACAGTGGAGTCAACATAACCCATCACATTAGAGATTTTTAAATGCTTCCCCATCATATCAAGGACCAAGTGGTAGCGGTTCTTTTAGCAATGTCCACCACGAATTTGAGGGAGCGGTAAAAACCAAATTTAAAAAAATGTTTTCATGAAAGCAGACCGCAGCATATTTTCCTTATGAGGGGGGTGGCAGTCCCAGTAGCATCAGAACATGCAAGGTTATGTGCACGTTTCTTCCCCTTCCACTTTCTCAGTTGGCCATCAAACTCAGCCACTCTCCGAGCACTACAGGACCAGGATTCAGCAGTCAAAAGAACACCTTCTGTGAGACTCCCCCCCCAAAAAAAAGAGCAAGCAGGCTGCTGAACTAAATCCAATATCCTCCAGAGATTAGCTGCTCCACACCATCATAAACAGTAACGCCAGTACCTGAAAGTCAAAGTAGGTTTTGGCGCAGCGGTAGCACCTGTCAAATACGATTCACCACAGGTTTTTCGCCCTCTACCGAGGGTGTCCCCTACAACTCTGGATTCTCTTTCCATGCAGCCCTTCCATTAACTGCTCCTTCGCTGCTGAGCTAGAAACACAGCTCCATGCACCACCAGCAAATATTCTCCATTCCTGTCGTCGCTGCAGAAAGATGACTCTCGGATGCCCGCAAACCCATGTTGGTCACTCTTCGCATCCGCTGCTTCCATCAGCGTCCCCCGCCATGCTGGAATTAGGAAGCGGCACTACGTAGGACGATGGGGGGGTGGAGAGGTCCACTAGCAGCAGACCATTCAGGGTTGTCTGACCGCCCTCATCCGTATCCTGAAGTAGCAGTTGTAGTGAAAGTTACAGTAGTAGCAAAAGAAATATTAGTAGGAGTGTTAGCAGGAGTAGGTGTAGTAGCTATAGACGTTCTATTAGTAGTAGAAATAATAACGTAAATAGTAATACAGTAGCATTAGCAGAAATAGCAGCAGTACTGCTAGTAGTAGAACTGGAGTTGTCAGTAGTAGTTGGAGAATGTTTATTAAGATTTGAATAACAGTTTGCTGCTTATCCAGGACAGTGCTTATTGACACATACAATCAAAACAAGTCTTAAGACCTGCAATAAAGAAAATGGATGCCTCATTGCTCTAATGTAATGGGAATGTCCACAGTATTACAAATCGCCCTCTACTCCATACCATCTACAGTGTCCCATTGCTCCCACGCAAGGCCTGGACAGTGGAAATACAGTTTAGCAGAATTGGCCACCTAACAAAGCATGTCAACTGCAATTGATAGTTGCAGACTCTGGACCACCTCATCGCCTTGATCACCAGGGCCCCCCCTGAGGAAATGTCCATGCAGTGCATCTGCAACAAGTAAGAAGCACACACCAGCGCTCCAGTGGTTAATCGTTTGTTCATCTGCAAGCAGATCCAAGATGTGCTCGATAAGCAGTCTGCTGCGGAAATTAATGGCATTCTGATGGCTCTTAATAACAAGCCGAGGTCACGTGAGGAGATAATGAAATGGAAATTACTGGCTGGAATTAATCCAATCAGTAGTGGAATGAAATACTGCATGCAGCAAAAATAAAGTCAAGCCATAGGACGCTGTTGGTATTTTTAATAATGAGAATCACTCAGTTTTGTCTTTTTTGAGCAAGCTTTGTGGACGGGGTTTATGGAACAAAGGTTGTACTGAAAATGATTCAAGTCATAGGAACACCTGATAATCAGTGGTCAGAGAGACAATGGAATTAAGAACAGAAAACAGTGGCACCCAATTGCAAAGGTGATTTCCAGGCCTGGCACTGCCTCACACCCGGAAGATGGCACAGCGCAAGAGCTGATTTAAAAAAAAGACTTTTTATTGTTTTATCAGTTCTTATTACATGTATTTTCAAGTGTTGATCTTAAACATAGCATTTATGTGTTTCCAACAGTCAGTGCACCAACTTTTGAGTGCGTCGTGGTTACCCGTGCATGCATTTTACTCACTATAGACTTTCCGTTTCACGTGTGCGCACTGCTAGGCTTAAGCAAGGTTCAACTCAGTGGGCATGTGTGGACATATGTCAATTCATTTTCCTCGCGTCTGTACATGCCTTAGTTATAAATGAAAGGTTAAGATGTGACTGCTGAAACGGTGTAGGAGGGAGAGCCAGTTAACTAAGAAGGGTGTCCGAACTAAGGAATTGTTAGGAAAAAATTATTTTATGAGCAAAAAAAACATTTCTTAATTTGAAAAGTCACTCTTGTTCTTACCCACATAAACACATTTCGGGTGGTGTGTCAAATCAAATGCTCAAGGTATCAGCCAGGACTTTATCTGTAAATCTCATTCACTTAAAGCTATTATTTACAGCAGTTGTAAATAACACCTGTGTTGGTATAGAGGGTTTAGTCATTACCAAAAGGCGTAACTTAAGAAGAGGCAATTAAGTATGTCTGCCACAAATAATTCTATCAGATCAGATTCTATATTTTCAGACGCCCGTTTGTGGTTTCAGACCTTTGACATCCCGCTTCTGCGGGTAATCGCGGCGCTCATCATGCTAACAGCAGAAACACACGGAGCAGGCGCTCTGACTGTAGTAAGTGCCTCACGCTTCATTGCACTTTCACCGAAAGGTTAAAAGGCTCATTGTAATCACCAGTAACAGTGAATCGTTTGCCAAATGACATGCTTCGCCGCTGATCCTGGGCCGAGTAAAGGTCAAGCAACATTCCTCCACAGCGGACCGTAAATCACTCCGCTATAATCGATTCCTCCAGCGTCCGCCGACGCCAACAAAGGAGACTGAGCTATTCATTTTTGTCATCTTACATCACAACGTTAGAGGCCTGACCTCCTCTAAAACGTGTTTAATTTAATTTTGGAGAACATATTTTGCAAAGTTTGGTGGATATGATGCTCCATCGCAACTGCGGTTCCCATCCCTTCTTGTGATGCGGCAGAGGGGACGCCTGCCGCGTGATGATGGGTGATCCTGTCGGATAAAATGTAATAAGAACCAGAGTGCTCTCGAGCAACGGGGATCAGAGTTTAATGAGCGATGCACAGACTGGTGAGTTCAGAAAGGGATGAACCATAACATTGGCTTCAAAATGAAATCTGTAGTGTATAATGCAAAACCTGTGCCGTCGCACATCATCAGCACGATCTGACGTATCAATACATGTATTGTAGCATCCTGCGGCGGAGCATCTCTTGTGCAGCCCAGTGGATGCTGCACCTGACCAGGAAGGGGTCTAAGCTGGCAGCAAGGCCTGGCTACATGTCCATGGCTAGTGTGAGAAGGAGGCGCTATTTCTACCGGCAATGGGCATTTAACTACATTTAAAAAGATACATCTCAGAATAGCTTAATCCACATTCAAACCACAATATGTTTTCATATTATACTGTTAATGTCACAAGTTGATTGTGCTATTTACATCCGAAGATATGAAAGCAAGTACTTGATTAAGGGCCTGATGGAGATATTGGCAGGACTGGTCCCGCCGTCGCTTTTTCCGCGGTCTTCCCACCCACTGCCTTGGCAGTCCGCCGCTCAATTTAGATGTTGGCTGGCCACTAGCGGGAAGACAGCCACAGTCCACTGCCTACCAGAATCTTTCTCCCGCGTCGATGGCATCAGAGGCAGAAGCTGCTGTCGGAGCGAGTCCTGCTAAACTTCCAGCCATCCAGATTACAATGTGCCTTTCCGCCGAGGCAACTAAGGCAGAGAAGCATTCAAGCTCAAGTTGGCAGAATGGAAGAAAAAGAGGTGGAAACCTTGTTTGGGGTCCCACCATCAATTCCACCTTGAACACCATTTTCCAGGTTCATCTACTTCCATAATCAAGAACTCTACTTCCCCAGGTTTCCTCCTACATACTACATGTAGATTTCTAACTTTCACAGTCTCAGGAGCACCATTCCACACTTCAAGATTACTCCTACTTGCCAAAATGTCATCTTTCAGATTTTCCATGGATGCAAAAAATCAGCAGAAGTAAATCGTGTAGCTATCTGGGTTGCAAAGTAAATATTTTTTGATTCCATAAAAAATACTTTTTGTTTGAGAGAAACATCTTCTATACACAAAAGATAACAATGAGAATGTTTCCTTTCCTTTTCTGCTCTGGAAAGACAATTACTTCTGAATTTACCAAGCGTATCTATGTTTGTTTCTAGAGTGGAAATCTCTTTGGTAACATTTGTTAAGACACACAAGTAGGCCAGTCTGTATTGTATTTTTGAAGACCTAATATTGCCTTGTTCCCAATTACTGAGCTATTGAGAGCTTATGTCTTTTCTTTTATAGGCCGAGCCTTGACAGCGCTTGCACTGTCTGCAAGACCTGTTGTATCTCTTCTATGGACATTTGACACACCCACCAATTGCCAATGGTTGTTATCTGTGTCTTTTAAAAATGCCTGTTAGTTATTGGTGCATTTGTTTAAATGCCCCTCCTTTGTGTGTTTAGCTTCCTCCCGGCGATTTTGCTAAGAGAATGTTTTGTTTGGCCATCACACTGTACAGGCTGTGATGGTCCCTCCTCCCTCCTCCAGTCATGTTTCTCACCACATGAAGAGGCTACCACATAGACAGTGTTGTTTTTTGTGAAACTAACATTAACTTAATAACAAGCTGCAAGCAAGCGTTACAATTTCTTGAACCTAATTTGTAAACTTGAGTTAAAGTATTTTTTACGGTCAAGGTAGCTATATGAGAATACTAAACTGTAAATAGTTAGAATTGCATTGCTACTTTAATAAATAAACATCATTTTTAAAAGGCCATCATCAAACTGATAGTAGGTTGAAGTTTGAGATTTAAATTATGTTATTCAGCGGATTCTTCAGTGATTGGTTGAAACACTGTATCTTCAAGATGGTTGCCATTTCATATACGCAAAACTCCTAATGGATGTCCTTTTTCAATGTCTACCTCTTTGCCTTTCCCATGAATATAGAGAACTGTGTGCTCTGGATGTTCTACAATATGACCTGGTGTTGACAACCTGAGTTCCAGACAGAAGAATATGCTGGCGGAGCATGCTGTGGAGTTGTTTTTCTTGGAAACATTCCAACACTAGAGCAACGAGGTATGCACAGGGAAATCAGAAAGTAGGGAACGGAGAGGAGGCTGTGCAGGCGGTGGCAGAGATGGCAGTAAGCAGTAACAGCTGCTTTCTTCGTAGATGGACTATGACAGTGCAGTGATTAATACAGCCTGGATATTTAAATTAAACGGGGTCTTAAACCCTTTACATTGTGGTATTTGGCGGGGCGCTTATTAGATGCTCCCAAGATGGGTTTAGTTTGGTATCTCCAATGGTGTTGCTGTTGTTTTCATGTGCTTGTCCAGAACCATCCATCCATCCTTCCCTCCTCAAGGCACTATACTTCCCCCAAAGGCCCAAGCACTGTGGGAACTGTAACAGGTTGTAATTAAACCTGCCTCTGGGCCCAAACACAGTGTTTCTGCGCTTAGTAATTTATGCAGAAGATACAGCCCAGTGGTGGTCCTCTGAAGCTTTTTCTATCCTTCTGCTATTAGTGCAGCGGAAGGTGACCTTTGGCAGTACCTGGACCCTGGTTTAAAGTGCCCTTCTCATCCTCTTGGTAAGAAGTAAGTGCTACTTACGCATGCCTATTTTATCCATTTAGAGATTTGTATTCTCTCAAACAGAAGTAAGTGCACTATGCCTGCACACACATGTGTCACTCCCTCGGATAGGAGTAAGCACAGCTTGTGTATTCCCATCTCATTTTCCCAGGTAGGAGTAAGTGCCACCTGCACATGCCAGTTTGTCGCCCTCAGAGAAGAGTAAGTGCAGTGTGCTGCTGTTTTCAACTCTCACTCCAGATCTGACAGGTGAGTGGGAGTAAAAGGGCACAAGGGTGCTTATGCAGTCACACAAAGTTGCATTTTAAGTACAAGTTTGTATTTGAGTGATCAGTGCCCGTAAATGGATGGGGACATTGCAGTGATGTATTCTACAGGAAGGTTAAAATTAAAAGGGGTGTCAAACCTTTTAGAATTTGTCATTTGTTTGTAAGCTTAAACTAAAGCCCAGATCTATCCACCTCTCTCTCTGTACAAGTGTTCTCTCTCTCCCTCCCAAATTTCCAATGCTCACTATCTCTACATGCCTTCTGACTCCTTTGTTTTCCAGGTGTTATTGCTTCCAGGTGTTCTCTCAACCTCTCAAGTGCCCACACTTGGTAGATCCATCTCCACATTCCATCTGTTCTCTCTCTCTTTAGTTTAGCCACTCATACTATCTGTTTCTCCCAGCATCTGTTATTCCCATAAACCTATTCCACTGCACACCCTTCTGCATAATTCCATTATGCAAATCCAATACACACCACACACAATTCCACAACTAAAATTTCTAATACAAACCACATAATTCCACTCCGAACCACATACATACACTATACTACAAACCAAAAAGCATAAGTAAAAAACATTGTCATTTACAACATCAATAACTCTACGTTTTAAAAATGCGAGACCTATTGCATTGACAATGCTTGTTTCCTAATATTCTCCCATGGCTGAGTGGCTCCGAATAGAAATGTCTCATGGGAACATTGAATCTGAATATTTGTTGCTTGTGCCACACAACAAGGGTAATTCAGATTTACAGAGTAGCCAGAATATAGTTGTCAGACATGTTTTTGCAAGATCATTATCACTCATGAAGGAATGGTTAGAATGGCGACCTCATGAAGAAAACCATCACAAGCTTTCAGGTTCTTACTCAGATAGATACCTTCAACATTGCATGTATAAAACACAAAGCTCTAACAGGTATTATGGGTGCTAGACAGGAAGAATTAAACTTCATCCACAGCTTCATTTCGCATACCCAAAACACATAACTCCCTTTTCCCGCCTAACCTTATACTTGCATTGGTGGAAAATCCACCATACTGGTGGATTTGCACCATCATAGGTGAACTCTAAATGGTCGTACTAGGTCTGATGTGCAAACTCTGTATAATTTTAGGATTGGCAATAGCTCCAGTATGATTGTTTAGGTACTTGCAAATATGGAAGCATGGTTATTAGTATATAGCATGAAATGAACCCCAGCTTGGAAAGAGTTGAAGAACCCATAATGACATACTTATCACTGTATACATGTAGTGATTCACCCTCTGTTAACAACAGCTTTCTCTGGTAAGCAAAGGTTTTATTAAGTGGAAACCCACAAATTACCCAAACGTAGCCCCAAAAATAATGTGATTGCAAGAGAAATATGTGAAGGAGCACACAGGGGACCAAAGCACATAGGGGGACGTGTTCTTGCCCTTGCCTTTGATTGGCCGGGTGAGAAATTTGCACCACATTTTGTCATCACAAGGCAGACCAGGCCAATAGATAAGGCATATAACAACCTAATTTGGTTTGAGGAGGATGGATCTCTTCAGAAACAGTGACTACAAAGAGCACTAACAGCAAGATATACCAAACCCAATGGTTAGGGACTCCTGAATGTCAGCAAATCAGAATATAAGAAATATATAGACCTTAAAAATAAGCAAGCCTGCCAGAGAGCATGAAAAGCCATAACAACTGCACAGCAAGACAACAATACAACAACGTCCTGGAAACTTGTCACATGGGGGTTTAAGTCTGCACACAATTGCTCAGATTTAGGTGTGGGAACCAAAGAGTATCAAAGGTATTTTAGTCTAATCTCAGCAGAAGAAAGAGAAGTCCCCAAATTCCCGCTTTAGCTATGGCAATGCAGCATGCACTGCTCTAGACATCTCTGTTGTAGAGGTGGCTGCTGCCGTCGCAAGTAAAATATGCAATAATATGACAGGACCTAATAGATCTTTACTGATTGGATGCTCACATTTGGGCTCCAGACTTGTTTACTATATTTAATGCAGTTAATAAAAGTGGCTATGTATCCAGAGCTTAATGATCAGAAACATTCATCCCAAGATGCAAATTCTCCCCGGCTGATGATTTACATATCTTTTTCGAATGTGGGAGGCTAAAGGACTTTTGGCAGAAAGTGGAATGTGCACTCAGCACCATCTTCAAAGTTAAGATTAAATTGAACCTCTCCGTGGTAATTTTTGGTATTAATAATGACTTGTTGAACTGGATCTCAGTAACACAAAAAGGCTTGATCTTGTATTTAATCCTTATCGCCCGAAGGGAGATTTGTAAGCTGTGGAAGGATCCATTATCCCCATCTTACGAGAATTGGTTGAGAGCTTCATTCAGTGTGGCCCGATTAGATCTAGGTAATTTGGATGATATTGATCTCAACATTTGGTCACCACTCGTAATATGGGGTAGAGATTTGAAATTGATTTAGTACTCCCGGGTCCTATGATTATACCAAGCTTCACAAAGAAGCTGGCCTGGGTAGGCCCACAGCTTATGCAATGGCAGAAGCCTGGGGGAGTTTAGGTCCGAAGGATAGCTTACTGCTTGTTTTTGCAGGCGCTATATGGTGAGATGAGGACAAAAAAAGAAACATTCATCCCTTTATGTATGAAAGTAAATTACCATGATCCAGCCTAAAAGGAGCCTCTTAAATTGCTGTGCGGCATACGAAAAATCTACGGCAGGGTTTTAATTATATCCAGCACTTTAGAGACTGCAATAAATCGCTCAGCAGCCCACAAGCCATATTCAGGAAAGGACTGAGTATGTTTGAACAGGCTATAAGCCTGTATCTCACTTGTGTAAAATATCCCCACCTAAAGAAGCACCTATGTGTAAGAAATGTATTAATCTAAAGTTTGCCTTCAGCCCTGTAAAGAATAGTCTGTGGTGGCATGCCTCACAATAAAGGGATGGCAGAAAAGAGGAGCGAGGCCTCGTAGTGCTTAAACAAACCTACAATGGCCACGGATAGATTTGGAAGAGCTGGAAAATGTACTAAACAATTCCCAATAAGTACTCTGACGTGCCACTGATGTGTAGTAGCTCCCCTACTGCTCAGTTTGCTCGTAATGGATTTGGTGGCATGGTTAGTGGATTTAAACCTAGATATATCCCAAATGGTGGCAGTTAGACTGGTGAAATCCTAATTACTGACAATTTGGTGCTATTGTCTCCAAAAGATAACTCAATGCATCATCTATTGAATGGATTTGAAGCTGAATGTTGAAATTTATCATTAATACTTCCAAGAGAGCATTTAGTGTTCTGATCCTAACCGGATATTTGAAACACACCTTCTTTATCAGGGGTAAACTGTTGAGAGAGTAGATTGGATTGATTATCTGTGTATCAGATTAGACTGCAAGCTGTCTCACTCCTACCAAAATCAGAAAGCATATGCAGATTAAGGCAGAACGTGAATGGTGTCTTTCAATTTAAGGGGGAAACAGCTGCAATACAATCAGTGTGATTACCCAGGTTTACATCATGAAAGAAGTTGCAGAAGCCATTTTGGAGTAGATTAGTGGGTTGTTGGTAATATGTATGATTTACAAAAATAAATGAAAATCAATGTGTAGGGGGCCTTGTACAACTGAGCCCGTGTACACAATCTATCGTGTTAAGGTTTGAATGAGCCCCAATGTGCTTACATTTGAAAATGGAGCCTTGTCTTTTCTGGTGTTGGCCACGAGTTTCTAATGTTTGTATAAATATGATTCATACACCAATACACATATATTAAAAACACATTAAGTCATAAAAAGTACACAAAATATACATATTCAATTCTGGCCTGTAGCCACACATATAAAAACATGTAGTTGTCGACGTGGCGTTTTGGTGGATGATATTCGATAAAAACCACCTTCTTTAGGACGATAACTTTGTGACAACAATCGTCTGTTTGATTGTTATCCACAGGAAGCACATAGATACCAAAAGTCACTTCCGGGATGCATTGCAATTCTTCCTAAGGAGGCTTTCTTTGCACCCTCAGAGTCCTTCCGAGTTCCTTAAAACTCCCACTCTCAATGTGTTATGTAGAGAGGTATTCTATTTCATTATTATCCTCCCGCTGTTCTCGTTTCTCTTTCCGAACATCAATGGTGCTTTTGTTCTTCAATTTATTCCACCAATGGCGCTTCTCTGTTGAAACTAAGAGCTACGTAATAGACTTCTCAGACACTTTACTGTTCTTGTCAGCATTCTGCTTCCTGGTTCGTGAGCCAGTGTGCAAGGGAATCTAAGAGTCACGTGGGGGGACACCATTTTGTCTTTTTATCATCTAAAGAAGCGCAGTACATCCTCTTTCCAGACTGTAACAGCGGTTGTTACCAGACCCTTTATTGCGGACCCCGCGTGAATGTGTTCTGTCTGAAAAACATTTAAGCAATTATTTCCCATGCTAGAAAACCAATAACTAAATCTGTGCCAGTGCTGCCTGCCAGATTATTGCATCTCTGTGGGAACACATCATTTCACTTTTTGAGTTATGACAATGTCTACACACTTCCAAACACCAAGGGGCATATCAACAAGGGCTTTATCTCTGCTTTTTTGGCTTTAAAAGCCAAAAAAGGAGAGATAAAACTAGCGCCCTATCAACAACAGGGTGCTAACATGCAAATTTGCATGTCAGCACCCTTTTACTCTACGCTTACCCTTGCATCTCTAATGAGATGCAAAGGGGGCGTTCCAGAGTAAAATAATAGGAGAAATGTCGCTAAGCGACATTTCTCCTATTATCAAGAATGTCGCTAACCCTGTTAGAGACAAAAAAAGCAGCGCTAACCGCGGTTAACGCTGCTTTTTTACATCTGGTATTTTTCTGACTTAGCCATGATATCCTATGGAAGGAGAATATCATGGCTAAGTTTGCCTGTCCCTATCAACAAGGTAACGTGAGATTATCGCTGGGTTTCCAGCGATATTCTCACGTTAGCCTGTTAGCGTGAGGATTTTTATCGCTATTGAGATAAGCGTTGCTAATAGCACGCTATCTCAGCGATAAAAATTCACGCTAGCCGGCGATAATTATCCTAGCGCTAAGTGCGCTTAGAGATAATTATCGCCGGTTGTTGTTGATATGCCCCTTAATGTGCCTACAGTGTTAGATCTTTCCCATGTACCAGTCTCGTAAATGTTCAGGTATTCTTGAAACAGGCCCTTTCCACTGGTTTTTATATTGTCACCAAGGATTGCAAAATTCAGATGCATGAATGCAGCAGTTTTAAATAACCCCTGGAAAATATGGGTTTGTAATTGAAATATGGGGAAGATGTGTTCTTCCTTGTTTAAACCCTTCTTCAAATAATTTCATATTATCAAGGCAGGCGATAAAATTATCGCCGCTTTAGCGGCAGAAAACTGCTGCTAAAACGGCGATAATGGGCTTGAAAATATGCTCTATGGAATTCCAATTGAAGCCCATGTTAGACGTCCTTCACATCTAACATGGGCTTCAATTGGAATTCCATAGAGCATATTATCAAGCCCATTATCACCACTTTAGCGGCAGTTTTCTGCCGCTTAAGCGGCGATAAATTTATCGCATGTCTTGATAATATGCCCCTCAGATTCCATGAAGAACTCTACATATTTCCAACTACATTGCCACTCCTGAGAAAATCTTTTCACATCTGAAATGACTGATACCACAGGTATCAGACATTTCAGGATGTGGAATTACCTAAGTATTCTGGGATGTTCCCCATGTAGTGGGATATTATTTGGGAAATTGGCAATTTCCTTTGGTAATTCCTGACTTCAGGGCCTTTCCTATAAACATAATCCTTCAGATGTGACCTGATCAATGTACCTGAAATTCCATGCAAATTGAAATGCAGTTGATGGTCTATAAATTTAAAAGGGCCTTCCATTTTCTTTTATCTCCTTCATTTGGTAGTACTTAATTATATGACCTCTGTACTGATTTACACTCTAGAAGAAAAGTGACTGTGTAGCAGGAAAATGTAACAATGCTCAAAATGGACTGATGATACAGACTTAATGGTGGACGAGCCACAATAGCAGAATTGTTTTAAATATGGAAGTGACCGTAAACCAGGAAATGTTGCCAGAATCCTGTGGACATACATATTTTGTTACAAACATATTGTAGCCTAATTATTTATAAATAACATGTTGTCAATGTATTTACAAGTGAGTTAAGATTTAATATTCTAAAATTCACATCCACATATCTCAAATACATTTATATATAGTTAATGTACATAAATGTGGAGTTAAGCATAACAAACGTATTCTTACCTATATATACTTCCTTGATAATACTTTGGCAGTTACAATATTTTTTTGCACAATACTTTTTCTTCAATATTTTGGTACTACACTCGAGGGGGGAAATGATGTAGAAGTGAGCACTTAAACCTGAGTGAACATAATCATGCAGCTATTCCTTTTGCCCTGAAGAGATTAGTTTCAGTGTTAATGATAAGCTTTTAATTAAGCGAACCAGTGCTGATTAATGGAAGCTGACTGCAATTAAATTTAAATTTTATGTACTAAAACACGCTGCCTACAATTCTTCCAAAAATTACTATTGTACGTTTTTTTGACGAGCACTGGGCATCATTTCTAAGCAGTTGGCCCTGTTCCCTGTAGAGGGAATACGAGGTGCCAAACTATTTATAAACACTACCAGCTTAGGACACCGGTTTGTTGTATGATAGTTTGGGAGGGGTGAAATCCATGCCTACGCCCCCTGTGCAAGTTCCATATAGAAAGGAAGACAACATTTATGACACATTACGGGAGAGGAATGGGTTCAATCATTTAATTAGCGAACCAACAATGGGAACTTGGAATTTATATTTTCTAGCTGTGCACAATAATTCATTTGACTTCTACAATTAACAATTCATGTCATTATGTGACTGATCAATCATAATTCCTTGCAGTTCAAAGGTGGTGCTAATGCAATAAGAAGCAATGACAAGAAGAACAATAAAATGTACTGTTGACTTGGCACTCTCCGCAGGATCAACCTCAAACTGTTTGCCTTCTCCCCTCCTGTTGTGCTGAATTTGTTTTTGTTGGCCCTAGGACTCTGTGCACTTTACCACTGCTAACCAGTGCTAAATTGCTTGTGCTTACTCCCTAAAACATGGTAAATTGGTTTACACCTGTTTGGGATATGCAATTTACTTAAATGTACCTGTTAAGTACTGTTGGACCTGGCCCCCTCTGCAGGGTCCCATCAAACCTTTTCCCTTTACACTCCAGTTTGTGCTGAATTTGTTTTTGTTAGCATAAAGGCACTGTATACTTTATCCCTTCTAACCAGTGCTAAAATGCTTTTGTTCTCTCCACATCGTAGAATATGCTTACATTCAATTGGCCTACTTAATTTACCTAAAAGTCCTTAGCAAAATGGTTCGACATGTGCCCAGGGCCTGTAAATTAAATGCTACTAGTAGGACTGCAGCACTGATTGTGCCACCCACTAAAGTAGCCCTTTAAACATGTCAAGGCAGCCTGTGTTCCATTTTAAACCGCCTTTTTGACCTATCAAAATAAACCTCTTGCAGGGCCAAACCTTCCTTTTTAATACACATAAGTCACCCCTACAGTAGACTCTGGACAGCCCAGAGGGAAGGGTGTAGTTTATTTGAAAAGTTGGACATGTACTTTTAGGTTTTACATGACCTCATTGTGAAGCACTCTTAAATTCTTTTTTCACTACTGAAAGGCCTACCTTTCCCATTGCATAACATTGGATGTACCTTATTACAGTTAATAAGATGTAACTTCCAAATTAAAACAGGTAAGCAGTTCCTGTTTATTTCTTTGGAATTGTAATGTAAAATCCTCTCTTATGGTAAAGTTGGATTTTAAATTAAAAATTTGAAAATGCCACTTTTATAAAGTTTGATGAGTAAGTGTGCCTACAAGGGATTTAGTTATTTATACACTATTAGTTGATAAACATGTCTTTAACACAGACACGTATATTCAGCTACCCACAGACCCAACGGAAGAATTAATGATGATTTTACAACACATACTAGAGCACACAGAAGAAATGGGGTGGATAAATGACAGTACAAAACACTTTCTACAACCCACTGCTCCCAATGTAACACACCTGTACATGTTACCAAAAATGCATAGGAATGCTGAAAATCCCCCATTTCGTCCCATTGTCACTGCATGCGGCTCTATACATGAACCCATTGGACAATACATTGATTACCATCTACAACCGTTGGTCCAATCATGGTCCACATATGGAAAGGACACAACAAACTGTTTAAACGAATTGGAACATATACGCACAACCTTTGACTGCTTTTCGTAGTAGATTTTTTCTAATTGAAATAGGTCAATTTCACTTCTAATTGATTAACTGTGAGCTACTAGATAGAGCTTTTCACCATTGTTTGCATATTGAATGCCTTATAGTGTATAAATAATGAAATCCCTTGTAGGCACACTTAGTTGTCAATATTTTGATTACCCAAGCCTCCAAAGGTACATTGGGTTCCCCACTTTTTCTTATACTTTCATAAAGTTGCCATTTTTCTGTCTCATTCATTTAGTGCATGCAGACGGTCACTGGGTCACATGACTGGGTGCAGAGAACAGTTGGGCTTTGTGTTTTCCTTCTAGACAGCCATACACATTAGAAGGGCTATTACTGGCAGAATAGGAGGGCGGCGCAGGGCACAGCCCTACTTTCACTTGAATAGGCTATGCCCTGCCTCCACACTTAGGGCTGCACACCCCATGTAGTTAGCCTGGAGCCAGGCCAGGGGAGGCAAGAAACCTGTGCATGCACTTCAAAGGGAAGCCTTAAGAAGCTTCTTCCACGTCAAAGAAGCCACCAGGTATAAATATTGGACTGCAGACACCAACTCTTTAGAACACTTCTGCGTCCATGGAGACTACTGCCATGCTGAACTGCTGCCTTGCTGGTTTGCTTCCATCTCCTGTCTGAGTCAGAGGGCTATGACTTGCACCTGAACCCAGGTATTCCAGAGGGACTCCAAGGGTTAGTCTGCTGGTCTCCTGTTCAGAGCCCCAGGGACATAACAGGCTCCCAACCACCTAAACCAGCATCCAGATCCAGCTGGCAGAAGCCACTGACTACTATGTGGTTCCCCTAAGGTCCTAGACACTTAGTGTGGCCTCTCAGAGAGGCAGAATTCAAGTTTTTAGGCTCTTTGCAACTGCAAATGGACTCATTGGCACCAAATCCTTGTCACTCACACAGCCCGCCAACGCGAAGTTCTGTCAGCACAACCCTTCGCACTATAGCATAGAATACTCACAGAGAAAGCCATTACGAAGCACTGGACTGACCGTTGGCTACAATAACAGGAAATTCACTCTAAACAGCAGAGCCAGACCTTAACGCCAGGCCTGCACTTCGCAATACACCGATGACCACCCTAAATGCTTCCCTGCTCCTTCTATGCCCATCCACCACGCTGAGGACTCTTTGCCCTGGACTGAGAAGGGACCTTTTCAGCAGGACTATCCTGGTGCCTGTTTCTGAGCCACACTCCATCACAGTCGGCCTGAACTTCCGAGTTTTTCTCGGTCTCGCACAACAAGATAGCTGCGAGTGGCGATTTGTTTTTTTTTGGTAGTATTGTCACTTAAATCTCTGAAATTGCATATCTCTGGTTCTACTGATTAGAGTTTTGTCATTTTGCTCTTGTTTTATTTGTTAAAATATACTCTATTTTTCAAAATTGTTGCAGGATCTTTTTTGTGTGGTGTTCTTATTGTATTACTGTTTGAATTGTTGCACAGATACTTTACACATTACCTCTAACTTAAGCCTGACAGTCATGTGCTTATCTGCCAGATGGTTGAGCACAGGTTAATTTGGAGTTGGCTTGTGACTTCACTCTAACAAGGATTGTAGTTGCTGGTTCAGTAGGATTTTTCCCCCCCAACCAGTAACCAAATTTCTTACATATACCTTATACCCAGGGCTGGTATGTTAAATGCTACTAGTACACCTGCATCACTTACTATGCTACAAAATGAAAGTGGCTCCGTAAAATATATCTCAGGCCTACCATTGCAGTCTGCATGCAGTGTTAAACTGTCAATTGGACTCGGCAAATTAAACCCCTGGTCAGGCCTAAAACTCACATTGTATTACATATAAGACTCACCGAAAGCATACCCTAAACAGCCCATAGGGCAGGGTTCACGGTATTTAAAAAGTAGGACATATACTTTTAGGTTTTGCATGTCCTGGTAGTGAAATATCCCAAATTCGTTTTTCACTACCGTGAGGCTTACCTCTCTCATAGGACAAGATTGAATTTCCTTAGAACATTTAATAAGTGATAACTTTTGTTTAGTAGTAGTTAGAAATGTCATGTTGTAATTCACAATCCCCCTTAATGGTAAAGTTGGATTTTTAGTTGCCTTTTTCTATTCCTAACCATGTTGGTGCCTGCAGCCTGTTTCCTGGGTCACATGATTAGAAGTAGTTGGCAGTTGGCCTTTGTGTATTCCTGCCAGACAGCCTCAAAATAGAGGGACTAAGTAGGGGGTTGAGCTGTGCACAGCCCTACTTACACTTCTCACACCCTGCCTTATCTCACACACAAAGAACTTCACACTTGCCTATTGTGAACTCAGATAGATGGGAACTCAGGCAGGGAAAAAAATAAGAACCTCCAAAAGCCCTTCAAATCACGTCTGGACCTGCGGAAGGACTCCCAGAGGGCTGCCTTGCTGCCTGTGACCAGCTGTGTACTGCAAAATACTGCCCTGCTGCACAAAGAGGACTGTCCTGCTGCCTGAAACCTTCTCTGCGCCCTTGCATGATTCCCCTGCTGCTTGAAACCTGCTTTCCTGCTTGACCCAAGACTTCCACAGTGACTTCAAGGTCAGAGTCTCAGGGACAGAAAAGGCTACAAATGCCTTGAACCAGCAAATGGACCCAAGCTATGAGTCCTGACCCTCCAACTGTGCCCTTCCAGTCCTGTACCTCTTTGAACTAGTGGTAAAGGTGCACAGATAACATAAACCCAAAACTTGGGATTTAAAAAATATTCTGCCAAAAAGTGCTCTGGAAACCGTGAGTAGACTGGGACCTACCTGCTCACTGCTATGCCCAATGTGTGTCACTTGTCGGCCTGACTGTTGAAAAGTAGAACACTCACGGAGCGGGGTAAGTTCATTGAGCGTCTATTACATAAAAATACAGTGATCTGTAATAACCACTGGCATCCACCAATTTTGTGCAATCTACACCCATTTACAAATTATTTTAAGCATGGTGCTCTTACAACATAATTCTAAATGCTTGCAAACTCTTCTCTGTGCACATCTTCCCAACAAAATGTATTTTTTTTTTTTAATAAGGACCATAAATTTCCCACCTTTGCAGCATAATTCTCCACAAAATGGGCATAAGCGTCCATCAGCCCCAAGAAAGACATCAATTGTTATTTACTCTTGGGTTCTGGGGCATTCATAATGGCTTCCACATGACTAATTTTAGGATTCACACCTTCCCTGGATATAACATGCCCCAAGTATTCCACTTGCTGTTTCCCAAAATTACAATTTTCTTCTTTTACCGTGAGGCCATTCTTCATGAGAACATATAATACCTCCCTCAAGATCTTGTCATGCTCATCCTGATCCTTCCTAAATTTTAAAATGTCATCTTGGAACACCTTCTCCCCTAAAATTCCCGACTACATCCTGTACATCTCCTACTGAAACACAGCAGATGCACTTGCCAACCCAAACAGCATTCTTTTATACTGGAACATGCCCTCATGAATAATATAAGCTGTACATTGCTTTGATTTAGGATCCAGTTGAATCATTCTGATTATACGGGCTGGTCAAACAATTGTGGAAAAAACAGTAGCGTCTCCAACAGACAATACCAGCTCTTGGAAATTGGGCAAAGGAAAAACATCCACCCAAATAGCCTCATTAAGGCTGTGTAAGTCTACACACAATCTTGAATGCCCATTGGATTTTAAGGAAATTACAATATGAGAAACCCAGTCTGAACTCTCTATTGGTTCGATAATGTTTTCTTCACATAAATCCTGCAACATACTCTTTACCTTTGCTCTGTAGTTCAATGAAACATTCCTCATTGTCTGCCTTACAGAGATAGCATCTTTGTTTAAAACAATTCTATGTTCAAAACCTAATCCGACCCAACTGCCCTCCAAATAATTTTCAAATTAGAATATGCTGTTTTTCCCCCATGGAGGTTTTTCAATTAACCATAGCATAAACAGACGGATTCGCACATGGATCCATCTTCAACCTAAGATCAGAAATATGCGGCCACCCCAGAATGTTAGCACCGTTTTCAGCCACAAACACTTCACCAACACACTTTCTGTCATCAAACTGTAACTCAGCTTGCATCAGCCCCAGCTTCAGAATCTTATGACCTAAATAACCACCTGGTGTTATACTAGTTTTCTCCAACTTCCTACCCGGCCACAACCGGTCAAACTATTTTTTACCCATTATAGCATACCACACACACAATTCCACCATAACTTCAACCTGCACCGCATCGATGCTTGATAGACACCTGGGCAAAGATACACGCTTCCTCTCACATCCTTCCTTCTGGATGCTCAACACTACTTCCTGCATGCTGTACTCATCCTCTTCACATTCTCCTGCTACAACATTAACTATTCTCCCCATGTTTTTGCACACATGTGAGAAATATACCTTTTTTTACTCATGTGCACACTTTGCCAGTTGCAGGACACCCTATGGAATTAGCCAAATGGTTACTCAATCCACACCTTTAGTACAACATCCCTTTGTAGTTAGAACTGAACTCCTTGCCAGGAGACGTTCCACTAATATGTGAACCCTCCCAATTTTATTTCCTTTCCTTGCTTTTCTGATCCACAACCACACATTTCAGTGCTTCTAGCTACCTCCACCGCTGCCTTTAAAGACAATTACCCAAAAAAACATAGTTTCTCTTGAATTTTCTTGGAGTTGGTTTAATAATTGATCCTTTAACACTTCATTTGTTCAAAGACACATGTGACAGTAAACCCTGGTAACGCCGGCATATACTGATCAATCGTTTCATCCTATTTCAGTTCCCTAGTATAACATTTATACCATTTCATCACCACATTACATTTCCTGCCATATCTTTCCTGCAATTGCTTAATTGCACACTGGTACACATCAACATCACCTACATTGTTAAAAGGCGGTACGTTTTTAAATTCCCTTAACCCTATTGCCCCCAATCTATGCTTAAGTAAGGATAAATGCCGCTCAGGTGTACATTTACCATCATCTAAGACTTACACATACGTCTCAAATAAATCAATCCATAACTCCTGTTGAATAGGTATTTCCCCTGGCTCAGCAGGAAAAAATGGTGGTGGTTGAATACTAGCCGTAGGAAATGCCGTAAACCATACAATGTGCAAAAATAATTATGTGCTATTTCCAGCACACAAAAACTGCAATAATTCCAGGTGGACAATAACACAATTAATAGGAAGGAATATTGCCAATAACACACCCACACAAAAAATAATAATAATGTCAGGAAACTTCTATCCCTTGCACGCAAGCTTCTTTTTGTAACTTGAAGTAATGCAATGATGACAAGGCGTAAGTCACTATGGCGCCCACCACTCTGCTAGATGAGCCAAGCTGCCTTCAGGAGAGTACTCACAAAAAGAAATATGGCAAGGATCAAAGTCTGCATGTCACCGAATTGCAAGATGTGCAATTAGGTGTACGTGTCACCATGAACACATGCATACTGCACTACGAACCAATTCAATGCCGAAGAATCCTTTGAATTGACAGGGGTGCGTGTCACCATGAAAACACACACTGGAAGCACAATGTGATACTCAGTGCAGCTTATTTGCAAAATGGCGCTGACGTGGTGTGCCACCGTGAAACTCTGTACTGTGCTGACATCACAGTATACCTCCGACTGCCTCGCTCCACTCTGTTAATAAACAAGGCCTCGCACCGCAACATTTCTCTGGCTCCACACTGCACATGCTTTCCAGGAAGTAATCTCAGGCCTCGTGCAGCCTTCCATGTTGTCACTGCTTGACTCACTCCACTTCGCAGGCAACCCCAGGCCTCAGGCAGGAACTCCTCTTCAGCTCTGCGATGCCCACACTCTCCAGCCACAACCAAAACAAGGCAATTCTTGCCTCCAACCAGTGCAGAATCACGCCAGGATACTGCTCACATCCTCCTGAAATTCATGCCTCTTGGAGTCCGTCAAGGCTTACAGATTGTCTACATCGCTTTCGCCCATCCCATCACCATTGTTAAAACATAGAACACTCACAGAGTGGGTAAGTTCATCCAGCTTTTATTATATGTAAATACAGGGGTCTGTATTGAGGATAAATGTAGAAAGCGATGCCAGCCAGTCCTCCCAACTGCTCACGTGCTGGCAACTTCAAACCACAACCCTCCTACGTTCCTTTCACCTCGAACCAACCCTCACCAGCCTTCTATCCCCATCGTTCTATTCCATCCCAATGTTCTACACTGACTTTGCAGCAGATCCAGCAACCTTCTTCTCCACAGCAGCAAATCCTGTTCAGTGGCACTTCGCAGAAGGGGCATTCAACTTGTGGAGCCCTCATCGGCTATAGCCTGTAGCTTTGTCCTGCAGAAGATTTCAGAATCCCAAAAAAGAGACTAAGTCCGAATGTAGAATTTCACCGCATCTATAACCATTGACTTCCCAGCGATGACAGCCCCTCCCCAGACACTGCTGGCTGCCTTACCCCACTAATTTGACCTTCTCAGGCATTTTTGTCTAAAAATGTGTCTATAACCGAAGGGAAGTGGAGAATGAGCTTAACCTGCTTTGTGTAACTGACCCGCGCTCCATTGCAGTCTGCCATAACTTTAAACTTTGTCCTGGACTAGCGTGACTAGATGTCCCTGGTTGGCACATTGATCTTTTAGGTGTTATTCTACACTTGAAACTTTAATAAATCATAATTCCTGTTCTTCTGTTTGGATTTTTGTAATTTCAGTGGCAAATAATGTATTAATATTTGCTCTAACTTTCTAAAATGGTGTGGGATTTTTGTTGTGCTGTCTTTTTACTTAATTACTTTGTTAGTGCTGCATAAATACTTAACACATTGCTGCTAAATTAATCCTGACTCCTTTTCTGCCAATCTACCAGAGGGTTAAGCACAGGTTAATTTAGTCACTTTATGTGGTTCACCCTGACATGAATTGTCGTTGTTGCTTAAGTAGGGTTTCAACCCCTCAACCAACAACCCAATTCCTCAAAGGTTTTAACTATTCAGTATATTTGGGCCATAGAAAAATAACGCATACAGGGTGTTAGAAAGGAGGAGACATGCCAGCAGTCTAATATTATTAACATGTAACTTATACTAAAGAGCTTTGGCATTGCCAACAGTTCAGTCTGTTGGTAGCATTGACAGTTGCCATATTTAACAGAAAAGAAAAGAGGCGGTTAACAAAGTGAAGTCAGATCCACCAGAAAATGCTCCTCAAGTATGTTCCTTGACCCCCCACAGCATTAAACCCGGAAGTGATTCCTTTCATTAGGTAGCCAGTGCTAAAAAGGTGGTTTTAGTTAAGAAAAACAATGCTAACTCACATGCATCAAATATCGGTCAACTGATTCTTTTTTATGTAATAAGAACTAATACATTTCCATTTATTTTTGGGGGGATGGTGGGCATGAGAACTACTGAACAACATATTTAGGATATTGCCAAAGATGGTTGCCAGTTCCAGGGTTGGTAGATCTGCATGAATACGTTTTGTCAAAAAAGAGTAAAAAGCTATCATTCCTTCTGCCAAAAAATCATCAGCTGGCTCTAGGCCTTTGAAGTGCAATTCATCGTTCAACTTTGTTTGGTAGGACACCATGCACATGATTCCAAAGGAGAGTGTCCCACAGCACCAGCTTATTATCAGGTACTAATGACTTAGAAATTTGGCAGTACTATACTTGGCCCTTTGCACTGGTTCAGATGTTATTAAGGGTTGGCATTTACCCACTAAAACAGCAGGTTGCAATAAATGGAGTAAAATTCGAAATTGTGATTGAATTATGATTAATGTTTACACTTGAAAGATTGGAATTTTACCCAAATCATTTGATGACACCATAACTTGCTTTTATGAAAACAAATCTTAAACGTTTCATATTGTGTTAATTCAGGATGATGGTGCCCGCTGGAATTATATTTTACACTACATGCTTTCTACTCAATTATCTAGTTGGTCTTATCGAAAAAATAAAGTTGTAGCACTCAGGACTGTTATGATGTGGTAAATATTTACTTTATTCTTCACATCTTATCAGTTACAAATAAGATCCATTAATGTAAGAGATCAAAGTAATTAGTAGATATCTGTATGGCAGTATGCCTTCCTTCGATTAATCCTAATTTACCATCTTCTGCTGGATGAACTAACAGCCAGACAACAGCAGACTTTAGATAAGAAATCACCTTTAATATTATGGAATATTGTGGGGGACCTTGTTAGCAGTGGGCACACACCCTGCCCTCGACAGATTTCCAGAGAACTCTCAGTGATTTAATAATAACATTTGCAGCGCCCTTCCTTTTGGTAGAAAAGCATCAAAAATGATCCACAATCCTAACCTCAACATGTTCTTACCAGAACCCGGCCTTTTCAATCAAGTCCTTCTTTTTCTCCAGCCACCTGAAGGAAGATGTCTTGTGGGCCTTCTGGGATCTTCACAACATTCTCCAGAGACCTCCTTTCACTCATGCACCTTGGAATTTTTCAAAAGAACTGGTAGAATGGGTGTCATACCAAACCATGCTCCTAAGGTACTGCTATTTTTCTCCTGCTAGTAAAAGAGAAGCTACATTTCGCCAGCAGTTCCGGCCATCCAAGAAATGGAGATGCAATCAAATTGTGAATTGATCAATGTAGTACCAGAATCAGACTGGGACAAAAAATAGGCCTGGGCACCAAAATAAAAGTGGCCCCCATCAGCGAACCAGAGAGATAAATCACTTGCCTACATTTGCAAATCAGGCCAGTTATGTGAGACAGCGTGCATTTTTGTTTGATGTAGGCAAGTTTTGTGATAATATCATGAAATTCAATAGTAAACACTGGCAAAACACCATCCCATACACTGATCTATCAGACCAGCCCATCAGGCACTGCCTGATTGCTTGATACGCCATTCCAACACTGGGTAGTACTAATGGCTGCAAAGGCAAGTAAGGACAATTGACTGCTGTAGGCTTGTGGCATTCAATCCCTGCAGGGTGCCCAGGCGGCAGCTAACAACTATCACAATCCACTCTTTTTACAGTTTCTCCAGCATCTTTCTGCAAGATCAGCAACAGTTCAAAAAAGCCTTCAAAGATTGCCACACTGCACTGTAAGGTGAAAAAGGACAAGTGAGAGCATGTTTAACCATGGATACAATGATCTCCGAGAATAACACAGAAGGACATCACACTTATTAAACAGATGACAAAGGCCTTGATCTACAATGATTCCATGAATAGCCATTATGCCCTTAACAAAACAACATAACTAGCACATAGAGGGGGATATTCACAAGGATCTATCTCTGATTTAACGGCACTTTAGCGCAGCCAAAGTCGTGATAAATTTACCTCCCCTTTCACAAGCGGGTGCAAACAGTCGACAGCACCACTTTTACCGCGTTAGCATCCGCAACAAACATCGCCACGGATGACCCCGGCAACTATCGCTAATGAGATGCAGAGTAGGCGTTCCTGAGCAAAAAGCAGTGACAACTTTACTCCGCAACATTCTCAATGACCAGACAGATCTGCGATAGGGACACAAAACAGGCGATAAGGCACGTTAGCAGCTGGAAATTAAGACCTGCTCAGACCTGGTGCAAATTCGGACCACAACCTGCACCAGACAAGGGAGCACAACCCATAGCCACACATGAAGAACAGCAGATGCACCAGAGCAACTGAACATGCAGCACGGATACCCAAGAGGGCCACAACACCCATCGACACCACCCTCAGGCCCGCAACACCCCCCCTGGGCCCTCCCCAACCCCAGACAAAGAAACTGCACATCAAAACTACGAATCGCAAAACAAATATTGTGCCTGATGTCGCACAAGCAGGAAAATCAACATACAGGCTTGGCCAGAAAATGGAGAATCAGTCATACAGCAATGCAATCACCAACACAAAACCATATTCAAACAAAAGCCAAAACAACGATTTGGATAACTCCTAGCGGGTCCGCACTGGAAAATCTGTAGGACACAGCCTGGAAGACAAAATCCAAGAGAAGAAGGTATGCCATGCGCCCAACAAAGGAAAGAGAGGGAGAGAGGGGGGAGAGAGACAGAGTGAGATTGCACAAGCAGTGCAAGGCCTCTCGGGCTCCTGGTTCCACATGCCAACATGTGTGTGTGTATCGCCATCCGTACACCATGAGCCCAATGCCTTGTCCCAATCCCAGTGCCAAAGCCACATCACATTCCGAAAACGCAAGTAGCAGTCAGACAAACATCAGGGATGAAAGCTCCATTGTTCCAATGCAGAAGGCAGGAGGACACCTGCAGCTCCAGCCTTGGTCCAGAACGCGGCTGGAACACCCTGAGAGAGATGCCATGGCAGATGGGGACGGCTCCCACACCACGCATTGCGCCAATGAACTATCCGACTTATCCACACCCCACACACAGAAGCCCCTGCCTGAGTCACGGAAACAGCAACCCATTCTCCCCAACGTTGCACACACATTCACATCATTGCTCAGAGCTGTGGCATATCCTCCACACAACAGCCGCAGTACAGAAGAGTGCTGGTTCCACGAGACGTACCAGCGCAATGGCAGGCCATCCCGGGCACATGCACAACCGCCATCAAGTGGAACAGTACCGTGCACATATGCTGCATTTACTGGGCGCACTGCCCATGGCAGTGCTGCAGATCAGTTACCAGATGAGCTTCCGCCTGACCTACGTCACCTGCGTCCAGCCCTGGTTCCACTGCCGAACATGCACTTTCGAGTGTCCCATGGATGTCTGCCTATCCAACACAACCGTAGATTAATTGGATTATGACTTGTGTCTGCGCCCCTTTTGGATCACGAACAGGAGTGTAACCGAGACAGCCGTGCATGGGATGCCTTGACATACTGCATATGTATTGGCAGTTGCGCATGGGAGATTGTACAATTCCTCGTGTGCAGTGACCACATCGAGGCGCTTTCCCATTGGGCTGTGTAGCGGATCGGTGAAACGGCGTGGGCTGAGCATACCTGCCCGGACCAGTTAATGGATTGGCTCACCCTGGTGTTCCTTGAACATGACAATGACATACTATTGGAACACTTTGCACATGAAACTGCATGGGCATTCATGGACGAGTAACTACGTTCCTGCAGCCACATCGGATTGTCACCCACAGCACAGGTCCCAACAACTTGTTGCATTGTGGGCAATGCTCACATATCCCACCACAACAGTGGACATGTCTGCCTTCGTCAGGACTCTGGATGCATGTGTGTGGAACTACGTGTGTGTACACACACCTGCGCAAGGTGATGCAGGTCCATGGTTGGAGCAATGCTGCATGTAAGTGTCTTAAGCATATCCCTGCCTGTTGTGGCCGTAGCCACATCCGTACTGACACGCACATGCCAATAAAGTCTATGCCACTCCACTGGTGTCTAAATGTGATGTGTGTTGATTAGAATGTCCACTTGTGTGCCACAATGAGCATCGTCCCTACGCAGGGAGGAACTGACTGACGCATGTGCAATGGGGGTGGCTCCCTTTTGCAAGCTCCACCTCTGTGAGCCAGACAATGTTTTTGGATAGTTGCTGACCGACCTGTGCACTTACGTGACTTCAGCAATTTGGAGTATGTTGTCCAACCTGTGACCATGTGGAGCAATGTCATATATCATAACAGAATGTGTCCACACAGATGTGTGTGAGTAGGTATGCGACATGAAGTTCTCTTGTCACATGTGATGTAGGACACCACTACTGGTCTGCTAACGATTTGGTCATTCCTACACACAGCCCTATTGAATTTATGGACGTGTGCCTACGTTGGAGGGGTTGTGAGATTGTTGCAGATGTGCATTGGGGACAACGCTAGTACTCACCCTGGGCCAACCAGAGTTCTTTGAAGATTGAGTAGTGATTAGGAAGAGGGGGAGTGCAGTCCGCAGCAGGATTGCTGTGTAATTGTCCAGCAGTGAAGATATGGCAGTCCATGTCGGGGTCCGGGTGAATGTCACAGAGTGTTCCGGGGGTCAGTGGGAGGTATTGTCCCAGTGCATGATGCATAGGGCACAACTAGGCAGGGACAGGCCATTTGGCGGTGATGGATGCTACTGCCTCCTTCCTCACACAGTAAGTACCATCCCCATCTTACTCCCCTGATAAGGGTTCCGTGTCCGGTGTGTGTGGTGTGGTGATGGCTGCATCACTGTGTGCCACTGACACATCAGACAGCGAAGGTGATGGGGCAGCATCACTGTGTGCCACTGACACATCAGGGGTCGGAGATGTGTGTATCGATGTTCCCGCTTCAGTCATCTGGGACAGGCTCAGTGGCAGCAATAGCAAGATGATGAACCGCAGGGCATTGAAGTTCCCAGCTAATACTCGCTGGTGTCCAGCCATGGCAGCCATGCTTCCAGCCAGCCTCTGCTCCATGGTCTCCATTGACCTCCGCATCTGTGCCAACCTTGTGCTGTCATCACTGGTGCCTGTCTGACCAGACAGTACTTGTATTCGATTAATGGCCCAAGCGAGGTCAGCCAAGGTCTGTGGTGGAGCATGGTGCGTACATGAGCTGTCCGATAGGGACTGTACGTGGTCCCTGATGGGACACCCACGTATGGCATAGAGTTTGGCTGCCATGAGCTCGAAACCCACCCGCAGCTGTTCAGCCAACTCCACCTGGCAAGCCCACACACTCTGTTGGAACTCCATGTATTGGTCGGGGGTCCTGGGAGACAGCCGTGGTGGTGTGTGTTGCCTGCTGTGTGGTCTGTGCAGGTGGTGGGGTCACCTCGGGGCAGCTGGCCTGCCCTGCTCCTGGGGATGGGGTGCAGAGGTTGTCCATTATCTGTTGGAGGATGTCTTGACATATGTGCAGGTTGTCCTCTTCATCATCAATGATGGGAAGTGTGATGTGCTCTGCAGGGGGTGTTGTTTGTCCCTCTGCAATGTAAAGGGGAGATGCAGGTTAACAGAGTTACACAGGTAGGTTGAAGATTTGCAGATGTTTACATTCAGACTGCATGCCAATGTACATTGTGACTGTTTTGGTAGAGCTGGCTATTTGGTGGCAGTCAGTGTGTTTTTCGACTACATGATGAGTGTGCGGTAGTACCCGTACATTGTCATCACACAGTGTCAGGCAATGCCAGATGTGAGTGGACGGTTACTATGCATGCGGAACCTGTTGTGAGACCTGTCCTGTGGTGTTGCACTTTGTGCCACATTGCCGTCATTGCTGATGTTCTGTGCATGCTATGTGTGTGTGCTGCATTGTGGGGGAGTTGCCCCTGCAGCTCTGATTTCCTGGAGCCTTCTCCCTTTGATGCGGGGTGCCTTTGAATTGTGTGCTTTTCGGGGGCTGATTTGTTTTTGACTTGGGTCATGTGTGCTCTCGGACAGATTTTGTGGCTGGTGCATTGTTCGTCTGCTGCATGTATTGTACGGCATGTGTTGTGGGTACACGTGAATATGTCAGAGTGTGACCTGCTCCTTTACGGATGTGATCCGCACTGGCCAACTCCATGTCGAATCGTCGGCCATGTCATGTTTTTTGTCTGCTGCCATGCTATCGGGTATGCAGTGTCACTTGCATAGTCAGTGTGGGTCACAGAGCCGCTGCTTTGCTGGATTCAGCACATGTGCATGGGTCAGTTGTGATATTGGTGATAGGGAGGGGGGCCCCTTTGTGCACATTGTGGACGGGGCCTACTTGATGTTTCTATGTGTGCTGCAGTGTGCCAAGGCTATCAGTGACATGTTCCACGAACATTGTGGGTGTGCAGTGTGCCGTTGTGCCCATCTCCCCCCGTCCCCCCAGTCCCTGGTCGTTACTCACCATGTTGCTGTTGGGGCAGGTCGTATCGAGCTGTGTCCAGGGCCCCAAATCCTGCCACCATCTCCACACTACTGACTGTGGCCACCATTTCCTCCAGCTCATCCAGCTCCTCCTGTGTCGCAGGACTCCCACCTCCAGTCACCTCCTCCATTGACCTCCTCGACACTCCGACTACATTGACGTTGGTGACGATGGCCTGCCATATTTCCGTTTGGGTTGCCAGTGCCCCGGTGGAGGTGCCGAACAGTTGTTGATGGTGTTCGTTCACCTCCCTGATGATGATCCGGTCTTCCTGCGGACTGAACACCATCTTCCTCTTCCTCTTCTCCTTGCCCTTCCCCGAACACGGGGTTCCTGGCTGGCCCTCCGTGGGGCTTTTGGGGTTCGGCTTGTCCTCTGCACTCAGTCCAGGTGCATCCATGGTGCTACGCAGTCTGAATTGGTATTGTTTTTTAAAAAATTCTTTTATAGTGCATTTTCCCGCCAGACGCGTGGGATTTGCAGGCCTGTGTCTGCTTTTCACTGATTTTTGTACCGCGATAGGCCTCATCGCATGATTTTTTGCAGTGTGGTGTTGATTTTTACGCTGACATTTGACGCGTTATCTGGTGACTATCGCATGTTACCGCCGCGTTGTGAATACTTGGTTGGCACGGCAACATTTACCCGCGATAGGCTGCGATGTTTAGAGTTGCGTTAGACTACTCTTGTGGTAGTTATCACATGTTCTTGTAAAAATACCCCTCAGTGTATAGAAGATGGGGAACCAGTGAACCCAATGTGCCCAGTTATGTTTCTGAAATAATACCGCAGTAAGCATCTGGCAGACCTTATATTTACATCATGAAAGGCATTGGCAATACAGCACATACATAACTTATCGTGTTCTCAAATTAAAAAATTGGAAAAGATATTCTGAGCAAAATTGATGCCAATCATGGGCAGATCAGCCAGACACTCGTGCATACACCCAGATCCTACTCTCTGTGCCACATGAACTCAAGTATAAGGACTTGTGCGCCATGCAATAATGGTGCTCATGATACAATGAAATGGATCATCTATCTTCCGCTAGGAATTTTCACACCACAGATGTGAACATTTTTGTAAAAAGCCAAAATACCTTCAAGCAACTATTATCTTGGTCCACCAATTACTACTCCATTCAACCCCCACCCGCAAGCAATATCAATGTTCTATAAGACTTTACTTTTTTTTAGGTGAATAGCAAATGTGAAATCGCCATTTTGCAGACTGCAGAATATATTTTTCACAATCTGTTCAATTTAATTGAACTATTCTACATGTCATTAGGCCTCCAAAATCTTTCTCATTTCTTTAAACCATAACCAAACACTTTCTGCTAAGATCATAATTCCTACAAGCATAGTGCTTAATTCACTCACATCCTCATCCACTGAAAGCCCACAACTTTCGTCCTATGCACAAATAAATTTTAAATCAGTATTTCAATCAACCACTCAAATCTACATGCAACTTTCTGCACAAGAAATGTGCAAATGCACTGTCATTCAAGTAGTCTCAAATGCATCTGAACTCATGCTTGAAACTGTTTTAGCCCAGGACAGCCCTTATCATATCCCCTCTCTAATTCAAAACCGCACAACAGAAGAAATTGGTCCAGTCTTCTAAATTTGTCCCATTCTTTAAAAGCTGGGCAGACTTAATGTACCAGTCGATCGCTCACTATTGGTTGTGTACAGCACCCACCCATTCGGCTACTCCTCCAACATGCCACCAGACTCTAAAGCTCAGCTTCAATGCCATTTGGGTGCACCTAAATGTCCCAAAGATAATACATATTCTGGAAGCGTGACTCCTGGACTTCATGCCATACCCCATTCCATACCATGCCATAGGATAGATCAGTGTTTTTCATACTGTGGGTTTGCGAGTCCAAGCAAAAAAAAAATACCTTCAAATTCTGTATTCATATTGTCACAATTGCTGCACTTCAAAGACAGAGGTCAAATTTCAGACTATGTCTTCTGACAAATTGCTTCATATTTTTTTTAACATAGGATTTGGGGTTTACCAACTCTTCTCATTTTGCAGTCAGAGAAAGACAAGTGAAGAACATAACAATCTTGCTGGGGTTCAGGGATTGTAAAAGGAGAGGATGTAGAATGTAATTTTTGTAACACACAACAACATTTAAATACCTGTAAATGAACTACACATTCAGCAATTAGGAAAGCAGAAATGAAACGCATTTGTTTTGTAATTTTGAAAGTTGATGGAAACATAGTCTGTAGGAGGATCAAAGCAAATCATGTTACTTTACTTGGTGATGCACAAATGATAAATACTCACTGAAACCCAATTTCCACACATTATCATCAAGGGGCAATATAGTTTTAGCAGTAAAACTGTATGTCATTGCAAATCAAATTAAGGGGCAATTTAAATGGAAAATGTGCTGTCTGTAAATGACAGTGAGCTATGATGCTTTAGTTACATTAAAAAATCGCCTGCCCCATGTTCATTAAAGCTAGGTGGATCGTGAAAGTTTGCCATTCTAAAAAGTGGATTGTGTTTCTAAAATGTTTGGGAAGCACTGTTATTGCTACCTACAATTTTCAAATGTTTGCATAATTATAATGGTCTTCCAGCCTATAAGGGTCAGCTGTAATATTTGTTATTGTCACTCTTCATTTAATATTGGCTCTTTGTATTATTCCTGCCAGGAGCCAGAATAACGGCAGCAATTCCCTTCTACTTCCTTGAAGTGGAGCACCAAGTTAGATAGGCTTAGATAATGATCATAGGAGAGTGATCAACAAAGACCTGTTTGCAGTATCCCCCACTTTTCGCCCCTATTTTGACTACTAGAAGCTGTTTTCTGACTCTCATTGTACCCTGGGCTCTGCTTAAAGGTAGAACATGGTAATTAGGTGTAATTCTAATTGGTAATGATTACCTACCTCAAAGTCCCTAGTATATGGTAGGGCATGTAGGTTTAGTGGCCCAGTAGATTTAATATTCTTACGCATGCACTACTGCTGTCATTTTAAGAGCCAGTCCTGCCTTGCAGGCTGCTTTTAAACTTAAATTATATGCAAATTCAACTTTGCTATTAAAAGTGCTTCCAAAGTCTTAAACAACCTTACTTTTGCATATGCGTCACACCCAAGGTCTCCGCTAGGAGCCCCAGGGGTAGAGTGTCTAGTAACTAGAAGCAGGAACAATATAAAATATATTGTATATGCCTTGGTGTTTTTAAATGCTTTACACACCTGTTTCCTTAGTTAAGCCTCCCTGCTTGTTGCCAGCTACCAAGGGTTGGGCAAAGGGTATAATTTTTGAGACCTTGACTGGACCTTGTATTTTGTTTGTGGCCTTATTACTATTGGTAGATCCCTAGCTACACATAGTAATAAACCACTTTCTAACAATGAACATGATTGTGGTGGTGGTATGAGCACTACATAAGTGTTTGTGTGTGGGATGCTTATCGCTTTCTGCTTTGCAAACAAAACAAAGATCAACTATGACCTTTATCAAAAATATTTTCTACGAATTTTAAGTTCCCCTTTATGCTTTGATTTGTTGAATACATTTAATGCAGAGTTCAATGGATTTCTTACAGCCCGAATTACAATTATTCCTGTAAAATTTTGACACAGAATTGTTATATTTATAAAGAACATGGACTTTTTTCCCCACTTATACTTAGTAGGTATTTGGTGCTATTTTTGGGAGCAACTTCAACTGTGCTGTCTCTAAGGCAGATCAGTTTGAAAATAATTGAGACCAATGGCAGAGACGGGTTAAGATCCATGTTCTATGCATCTCTCTAGGAATATCTGCAGTGTTAGACATTCACGTGCAATATGTGGAAGAAGTGGCATTTAATGTTGAAGCAATCCAATTTTTACAGAAATTGCACTGCACCTTTTTTTATACGGTTTGCTCCAGCAGCCTCATGAAACTGAGAAAACGTTTTCCTTTTCAACACCAGTAAAATATAAAAGCATTCTTATTGCATTTCAAAAGATAGAAAAAAATTAAATCTTTTTTTGCAAATCAGCTGTAGCAAGGCTATTATACAGACATGTTGTTAGAAATTGGGTCTCCAGTTGGCAGAGGTTTGCAGCCTGTTCAAGTAGGGATCACAATTCTAGTCAGGTTAATCTAGACACATACTTTAAATTAACCTATACTGACCCTCTGGTAGCTTGGAACACAGAAGGCAGGCTTAACGTAATAGGCAATGACTAAAGTATTTGTGCAACACACACACACAGTAATACAATGAAAACACCACAAAGATTTAGAACAACAGAGAATAATTTTATGGCAAAAGCAAGACATAAATGACAAAAATCCAATAAGTAGAACTAGATTTATGATTTTTTAACGAATAAACCAAAAATAGTGCTTAAAAGACAATAGAGCTAAAAGGTTACTTGAGGTTGCCCTAGACCCGGGTAAAACCAAAATTAAGGTCGACTGCAATGGAGGGAAGGCTAGCTACAGGACTCAGACAGGTCCCACTAATGACATCGCCCTGCAAGTGGGTGCAGTCACTCACTGTTATGTTATGTTATGTTATGTTATTCATTTATTTCTATAGCGCGCGGCTACTCAAAAAGAGTGTCCCGGCGCTTTAATGGAGAAAGAGACAATACTGCAACATAGCAAACATAACACCTGATAAAACTAACCGAAGAATGGGCCAAAAGATTCACGGAGGGCCGGCTACTGAGTAAACAGCCAGGTTTTAAGGCCTTTCCTAAAAGCTAATAGGCTGGTGACTCCCCGCAGCGTCAGTGGTAAAGAGTTCCACAGCTGAGAAGCCAGCAGTCCAAAAGAGCGGCCTCCAAGGCGCGCTTTCTGTACCCGGGGGACAACAGCAAGATGCAGGGCTTCCGACCTCAAAGACCTGGTTGGATGGTAAAAAACCAGTCTTTTTTGGAGGTACTTGGCTCCCTCCTTATGGAGAGCTTTGTAAGCCAAGGTCAGCGCCTTAAAGGCAATCCTCTTACGAATGGGCAGCCAGTGTAAAGTTGCTAACAGGCCCGAGGCCCTTGAGCGCCTGCTAAGGCCAAAAATTGCCCTTGCAGCGGCATTCTGTACCACTTGAAGCCGCTGCAATAAATACTCTGGGAGGCCCAGGTAGAGAACATTAGAGTAATCCAACCTGGACCCAATCAGAGCCTGGACAGTCAGCGCCCTGTGATCCACTGATAACAGAGGAAGAAACCTCCGCAGCATCCTGAGGATGCCAAAGCAAATGCCCGACACCCCCAGGATCTGGGATTTTAAGGTAAGCCTGTTATCCATCTTCACCCCCAGATTCTTAGCAACCTGAGAGGAGCAGGACGGAGGGAACATATCCCGTGGCCACCAGGTCTGCCAATCTGGCTCTGTATCGCACCCAAAGAACAGTACTTCAGACTTGTCGGAATTGCACTTAAGGCTGTTTAGATGGAACCAGTGAAAAACAGCCCCAAGGCAATCCCGAATGCTCTCCCCATCAAAGTCGCCTCCTCTCTTACAAGAGACGAGGAGCTGGGTGTCATCCGCATAAGATACGATCTGGGCACCATGCGACTCCACCAACGCCGCCAATGGGGTCATAATGATGTTAAAGAGGGTCGGGCTCAAAATAGAGCCCTGAGGGACCCCGACTCCCAGAGGCGGCATCACGGCGGAATCCGGCGGGGCCCAGATCGACTGACGGCGGCCGGCTAGGAAAGAGGAAAACCAGTCGAACACCGTCCCCCGTAGACCAATCTCGAAAAGTCTAACGAGAAGACCATCATGGGGAACGGTGTCGAACGCCGCCGACAGATCTAGCATCACCAGCATGACTTTGCCCCCAGAGTCCAGAACCTCTTTAATGGTTTCCGAGACCTCCAGGAGCGCAGTCTCGGTACTGAGATGGGGACGAAAGCCCGATTGGGAGGCGTGCAGGATCTCATTAGATTCAAGAAAGTTGGAGAGCACGCCATGGACGTGCTTTTCCAGAATCTTCGTGAGGGCCGGCAACAGAGAGATGGGCCTATAATTAGCCGGGGCCTTCGGATCTAGACCAGATTTTTTAAGCAATGGAATCACCATCGCCTGCTTCCAGGCCTGCGGAACCACCCCAAGCCTCAGCGAAAGATTTAAAAGCGGATTGGCCAACGGATTGATCACCTCCGCAACTTTCGCCAAAAACTTAGCAGGGCATGGGTCGAGAGGAGAACCTGATTTTAAATTGCCCATAAGAGCCAGGGAGTCCGGAGCAGAGATAGAAGGAAATACACTCAACGTCGCCCCTGGCCCGACCTGTGGCAGTATGATGGTGTCAGGTTCAGGCTGGCCCGCAGATACTGGTACCTGGAATGACTCCTGAATGCGTGAACTGCACCCACATAC
Organism: Triturus cristatus; assembly: GCF_964204655.1. Lineage (NCBI taxonomy): Eukaryota > Metazoa > Chordata > Amphibia > Caudata > Salamandridae > Triturus > Triturus cristatus. The sequence continues at coordinate 1,075,899,507 of NC_140592.1, forward strand.
AGTGGTATTCCTGCCCCCTCAATACAGTTCAAGTGGAGCCACCTGCACAGTAAAACACGGAGTGGCTCATTTAAGCAGCCACTCCATAATCCACTGAATGCACTGCTCCCACGGCAACCCTGAGTATATGGCTGCCCTCAGAGCAGCCCCTTCATTCTAATCTGGTGTACTGTAAATTTTTGCTTCCCTGTTTAAAGGTGTGCCATGGCGCAAACATGAAAAGTACACCTGATATATTATACGGGCCCAGGTGAGTTATCATCCATCTTTGGATCTTCTGTAAGTTTATTGTCAGTTAGAATTGAGTGGATGTAATTCCCCGAGATTGGTGAGATCTGGGCCAACGAGAGTAAGTCAGCTAGGCCAGTGAAGATGTGTGCGACATGTTAATCATGTCAGTGAAAGGCTGCAGATTAGATTGACATGCATGCCCTCTCCTGTTAGTATAAGAGGATGGGAAAGCTAGAGTATTTATCTGATCTTCATGGCATGGCCTCTCCTTGTCACTGTGACGCCATAGAGGTACCTGGGGCAATGCTAACATGCCCAAATGGCTCACAATGAGAAGTAAAGTTCATACAGGGCAGAGTAGGGAGGCACACATGTGCTGGATTGCCCCAACTCATTTGTAATTAGCTGCTATATGTGACTACATTTTCTTATTACAGGTGTGCACTGACACTTGGCAAAAGAATGTAATGCAGACGTTCTTAACCTGTGGTCCAGGGACACCTGGGGGTCTGAAACACCTACTCAGGGGATCCGCCACTGCTTAGAAAATTGAATAAAATTAACAGATTAATAAAGTGTATATAAATAATGAAGCAAAATGGAAAAATGAAAATCATGACATTTTGTACTATACAGATTGATTGCCTGATCTAAACATATTAGCTTATGTGATTGGAAGGTGAGGTTTTGTTATATAATGCACCCTGGCCTTCATTCATTGTTGTTCACACCATTTCCTTTCACTTTGACAAAGTGATGAATGGAAGAACATTATCCCCATCTCTTTAATGCAATTCACAGATCCTCCTCTTCTAACCTACTTATCTTCTTTACTGTGTTTCGCATACTAATCTATCAAAAAGGAGAAATGTTACAAACCGAACACCACCCAAATCACTAATGGCATACATCATTATCAATAGGAAAAACATGTAGGAGAAGGTGGAATAATGGTGTCCTCTTTGCCCTTAACAGAATACAGACTGTTCATTATGATAATTGGAAAATTTGTATTCATTCTCAAGACCGGACGTGATCATTATGCGTGTTCAAATGTAACTTGCTGCTAATGATCCCACACAGTACAAGTTTTACAATGATTTGTTTACGACTTGTGCTCCCCTGATCAGCCTTTGGAATCACATCGCATCAATTCAAATACAACCCAAAGGACAAAGGTGTCCAAGCTTACTTTCTGCACATTTCACCCCTCAGACCTACCTGTAGTAAAATGCTACTGGAGCATTAGGCTCCCTGAATCAAAACTACAACCAACTATTAATGCGTTGCCTGAACTCCTAGGAACCTCTTGTATACTCTTTAAAACATGCACCACACATAATCTAGTATGCTTGTGTAGCCTGACTAGAAAAGCACTTTAGTGTTAGAGACTGTTCATCCACAGATGTCAATTACAAAGTTAGAAAGATTTACCATCACTATTCAAAGCATCTGACACTTTCATGCAGATTAAATGAAGGAACATAACCAGTGTATTGAACACACTCTTCAGGGAAAGCTCCCCATAATTGAGCCATGCTATAAATAGAGAAAACAGCTTGACAACATGCCTTGGGCAAGGTTACCTTGTTTAAGTGAATTACTTATGAGGCTGACACAATAGCTATACCATAGGGAAAACATGTGGTTATGCTTTCAAATTGATATTCCTACTTTGATTTGTAATTTTGGCAGCTAGACATTAAATAAGGAACATTATATGTAAGCAAGTCTGCATGTATATATACACAAATGTAGTTGGTATTTGTATAGCATGGACATAGCCAAAAAGCAAATAATTAAGTTTAAGAGTCTCTTTGCACTTCTTTAAAGTACTTCCACTACAACATTGTGACCTTCCAATACAACACATATATTTATTCATTGAAAAACCAAAGGTTACAGGGACATTATAGATAGGTTCAGGTTTCACGCATGCAAAACCAGTGTAATTCAACAGGTATAGTTAGCTGCGCTAACTATAACTTGTGCCGTGCAATGCACTGCTTATGACCCCATCCCCAGGGCCTGCCCCTTTTTTTTTTTTAAATGAGAGGGTGGGGCTGCCCCCTCCCGACCCACTTTTAGGTCCAGAGACCCCATCCCCCGGGCCTGCCCCCTATACTTGGTACCCTGGTCCCACCCAGGGCACCCAGTCAATTTTGTTGGATCCTGCGGGAGCCGGCATTGCTTTTGGACAGAGGTAGCTGCTGAACATGCAGCTCCCTCTGACTAAAAGCAATTTTGCTCTGCTTTCAGCAAGCAAGAGTATTTTTTCTGCTCTCACTTGCTGGAAACAGAGTAGTGTTTGCTATGACTGGGCAGGAGCAGTGCTACTGCCAAGCCATAGCAAACGGCACTGTCCCGGGAGTGGGCACCCCAAGTCATTGCTGGAGAAGGCCCTGGGGGTGGCAGTCCCCAGGGCCATCTATGGCTCCATGAATTTAGCCCCAGGGAGGTGGTGGCCTCTGAAGCTGGGGGGCCGCGATAGACCCCCTTAATTATTCTATTTTGCCCCGGGGAGGTGGTGGCCCCAGAGCTGTGGGGGGACTACGTGGACCCTGCTTTTAAAAAAAAGTAAAGCCCTGGGGAGGTGGGGGGCTTCGGGAGAGGCTGTATGTTCCTCCCCCCATTTTAAAACAAAGCAAGCCCTGGGAAGGTGGTGGTCCCAAGGGCATTTGGAAGCCCTAGTAGGGGGGTGTATGCCCCCCTCCAATTACTGTAAACTGCCCCCAGGACCTGGCCCATCCGGGGTCTAATTACTAACAAAGTGCCGAAGACTATGCTTCATTTAAAAAAAAATGTTGGCAGAAATGGTAGATCCAGCGTGTCTCCCGCCAAAAGAATTTTTTTTTATGCCTTTTTAGCACTGCTGGGTCTCTGTGGGGCCTCCCCAAAAGGCCCTGGGAGTCAGATTGTTCCTACCCTGCCCACTTTTCGTTTTTAAATGTTTTTTCCTATGACTTGGTTTAACCAAGTCCCAAGATGACTGCCAACACTTTCTGGTTTGAAGTGTTGGCAGTCCGTCAGATCTCAGCACAAGATTGGGAGAGGATGCGGATCCACGGCATTCCTATACATGCAACTGGAAATTTCTTTTAAATAACTCCGAAACTACTGAACAGATTTACACCAATTCATGAAAAGGCACTTCCTTGGACCAACATCTACCTTCCAGCCAACTTTGGTGTAATTCAGTTCTGCAGTTCGGGCTGTAGCCTTGTCTGAAGGTCCTATGGCAATTTAACATGGGGAAAACTGACTTTTAAGCACCCCTGGAACTGTGCCAATGTTACTGGCAAATGAAAAAATGCTCTTCCTATGGAAACTAGGTTCTAACTATAACTACCGTCTGGCAACTGCCAGTAGGTAGTTTATTTATTTATTTAACTATTTAAGTTTTACCTCATACAGCATTCTACCATATAGCTAATATAAATGGCTATACCAGTGATGGGTATACGCAGGTAAGATACCCTTGTGTGAGGGTAGTTTCATCAGGGTACTGAGACATTTAGACAAATAAGGCATTACCTAGTTGACATATTATGTGATGATTGTGTTAATATTGGTATTGTACCAAACATTCTCCACAATAAATTTATATGAATATAAAAAATGGTAAAGTTTATAATATCAATTGCATCAAAAAATATCTAAATTATGGCTATGTAAGCCCCAGATGCCAGGGAAAGCATCCACTGCAGATATCAGTGTTGATCACTTGGTGAAGGGTTTGAATCCCAAATCTTCCACTGTTCTGAGGATGATAAAATGAGCAGTGTTCCTTTGGGTAAGACTAAACATCGGCAGAGTTGCGCTGGTCTATACAGAAATCAGGCAGCACCCGATGGGCTGGTCTGGTAGATCACTGTGTGAGATGTGTCAGTTCAACTAGAGCAAGCAGCTCCTCTCCTAATGAACCAGAAACATTAGCAGCTGATAAGAGCTTGATATCCCTTAGTCTCAAGTAACAGTAGACAAGCGAACAAGCCCTAGGAGATCACTCCGGGTTCAAAACAGAGTCTAGCTCTTCCTCAGCAGGGTCAGAGAGCAGCAGGCAGCAGGGCAGCGCAGCAGAAAGCAATTCTTCCAGAGTAGAAGTCCAGCATAGTAACAGTCTTTGTAGCAATACAGCAGTCCTTTTGACAGAGGTTCTTTACAGGTTTAGAAGCATATGATTTGGTGGGTCAGAGACCCAGTACTTATACCCAGTTGTGCCGTTGCAGTTGGGGTGACTTTAAAGAAGGGTCTTTGAAGTGCACATAAGCCCTTTCTTTTCAGCCCTGGCTCCAGACTTACTACAGGGGGGTAATCAATCCTTTGTGTGGGGACTGGACACTGCTGTTTTAGGTGTGAGTGTTAGCTCCTCCCATCCTGCCCAGGATGAGCCATCAGGATGCAGATGGGCCCTCAGACACACCTAATCTTCCTTTGTGTGTGGCTATCTAGAGGGAATGCACAAAGTCAAGCTGTCACCCACCCCAGACGTGTATTGGATACAGGGTGCAGGCACACAGAGCTTTAAGAGCAGAGGGATACCAACTTTCTAAAGGTGGTATTTCTAAAAGAGTAATGTTAAATCCAACTTTACCAGTAAAGAGGATTTATCAATAATATTCCAAATATATAAAACATGATAGAGCCACACCTTTCCAATCAGGAATTACAGCTTGAAAGTGTAATGAGGAATTGCCAACGTTAACCTATAAGAGTAGTAGGCCTCACAATAATGAAACATGAATGTAGGTATTTTTCTCTACCAAGACATGCAAAACTTAAAAGTACATGTCCTACCTTTTACTTACACAGCACCCTGCCCTATGTTCTACCAAGGGCCTACTTTAGCGGTGGCGGCTTAGGTGCAGTAAAAGAGGAGTTTATGGCTTGACAAAGGGCTTTAAATACCAAGTTGAAATGGCAGTAAACTGCACACACAGGCTCTGCAGTGGCAGACCTGAGACATGTTTAAAGGGCTACTTGTGTAAATGGCAGAATCAGTGCTGCAGGCCCACTGTTAGCATTTAACGTGAAAGCCCTGGCTACAGCTAGTGCACTCTACTAGGGACTTACAGATACAGTACATATCACAATTGTGGATAAACCAATTTAACCATATTTAGGGGAGAAGCATATGCACTTATCACTGGGCAGCAGTGGTAAAGTGTTCAGAGTCCTAAGGCCAACAAAGAGAGGGTCAGAAGAATAGGCAGAGGAAGGCAAAACATTTGGGGAGACCCTTCAGAGACAGCCATTTTCCAACAAATATGACCTTTATTTTTTTCATAAGATGGTGAAATAGTAATGGACACAAAAATGATCTTCATAGAGCAGTTTCAATTTGTACAGAAAGAGTGTAAGCTTCCCACCATCAGAGGACCAGTAAAACAAGCTTTTCCATTCACAAGACACACACTAATTAGGCTGTAGAATGTGAAAAATTGTCTTCCTCATGAGGACACATTCATTTCTGTTATGCACGGACAGCCTACAATTATGACAACAGGCACAAAGTTCACTGAGCTGCCGATATTTCAGCCCAGAATTCCGAAAGAGAACAATAACCGTTTTTAATCGTTCAACTAGGGTCGGTCTAAGGGCTGAACAAAGGGAGTTGTGGGGTGGAAAGACAAAGCAGGTTTTCATTAAACTCTGCAGTGAATTGTTGCAGGACGAGCAACCGTTACATACCTAGTGATATGCCTGTCGATGAGGGAGAGCTCAGTGCTATCCGAGACGTCTGACTCTATTGTACACATTCAGGTACGAGGGCAGGAAGAACAGGCACAGTATTCCGAGCGGAAGATGATAAACTAAGTTCACTTTCACTACAGTTCTCTGACGTGCCCTGGCCCCGCAAACCCCATTCTCTCCCCGAACCCAGGAATCGCGTTTACCCCCTCTTAGTCTGAAATTCTGCGGAAATATTCTGGGGCTCGCAGAGTTGCCCGAGTAGTGTATATGTGTGGTCACCATCTTGAAATGAGTGATTTGTTGCTGTATTTTAAAACAGGTGTTACGCCAATTACCTTTTTTTTTCTAAGTATGCTAGCGCTAATGTTTGAGAAATACAATAGTAAGTTTTATTCGTCCGGAAGAAAAATGAAATAGAATTAGATGTCAAAATAAAGTGCAGAAAAAGGTGCACTGACCTACAATTTAATTTGCAGAAGCAGTTATAATAACGCTTAGGCAGCTAGTGAAGGCTAATAAGGCCTAACAGTGGAAAACCCTCTCCCCTACGCATACTAAATTTGAAACTCTCACATCAAACTATGCAAAGCTAGTCCAAGATGGCCTCGGAGTATACATACCACTTTGCGCGTTTGTCACCATAGAGCTACGTCCCTTTAGTCTGATGTAGGGCAACTCAGTTTGCCGTTGCTAAGCTACGAAGCAGCTAGTTAGCTTGTGTGGCTTACGTTTTCTTTTGCACAAATACCCACCTTGTCGTTCCCCTTCAGGGCCGTTTCTACCATTAGGCGAGACTAGGTGGCCGCCTAGCTTTACTTTCGTAGGTTAAAAATTTTTTTTAAATCCCCCTTTTACAGCCCTAGCCCTTTTGCCACCCTAGGCGGCCGCCTAGTCTTGCCTAATGGTAGAAACGGCCCTGTGTGTGGGCTGGTTTTTTAGCAGTCTTGGGCTGGTTTCATGGCCAGGTGGGCCAGGTTTCACTGTTGATTTCCATGGTATCACCACTTTTTTTTAGCTGTCTGCCTTGCGAATGTGGGCCTCATTTACTTTGGTGCCTGGGCTTATTTTTTGTCCCACTCCATCCCTGAACATCAATTATCTGTCATTGAAGCCAAGAGATTTATAAGCATGCACTCTACAAAATATATTTGTTGTGTTATAAAAGGATTTCTTAAAGCTCAATTGAATTATTGTAAACGTACAGGCACAGGTTGCAATTTGGAGCAGGAATCGGGTGGATTTCTTCTGTATTCTCAGGTCGATGGATCTGGAACTGTCTGCATATGTTTGGTCCAATTCCGAAAAGGCAATCTAATGCAAGCATTAGCAGAACCCGTAGGTGTGACTTTGGCAAGCCAGTGTGGTTGCTAATTTGTTTTCATGTTTTTCCACTCCTATGTCACGCAAACAAGAGCATTTTTTAAAACACACACAAACTTTGATCCTGCTTTGTTGCTGAGGTGAAAGAAACTATTGTGTTGTGAAACATTTGCATTAGCTTTTCACAGTCACTGAGGGAGCAAATTAATAAAGTGGGTTGATCCACTGTCCCGTGCTATATTTTGCGGTGTGAGAAAGGAACATGTGAATGATATTTTAACAGACCACTGGATGAAGTCCATTTAGCCAAAGGCCTGCTATGCTGGAATGTGAGTGTAGTATGCATAACTCCTTTTTGCTAATACAATTAACATGTGAATGTATTGCTAACCATAGCAATTCCAAGTGGTTAAGATTGATTCAGACAACCAGATTCATATCTCTTTTTTCCATCATTTATGTAACTTTTCTCAACAATGTGCGACCTAATTCAGTAAAACAAATACATAGGAGATGCCTGACTCTCTCGTTCTTATTGTTGCTAGGAGAGGTAGCTAGCTGGTGCTTTTGTTTCCAAATCCCTGGCTCCTGGCCAGACCGAGTTTGTCATTCTGTTTCCATGGTTCTAGTCCTTATTGCTTATTTATACAATCTAGAATATCAGACTCAATCTTCCGGCAATGGTTGGGCATGCACTGAACAATATTCATGCACTAGCAGTTAAATTAAATATTGCCACTAACACATACTGCTTAGAACAACTGTAGTAATAATGGCAGAGTTACACATTTAATATCACAGTGCAAAGGTCAGTTCACGTTTATTACCACAACACAGCAAAAGGGTTTTATTGCCTCACAGATTGCATGTAACAAATGACTTTACAAGAGGAAAATAACTCTCACAATAGTCAGGATATCTTTCCAATGAGGTTTTACATTGCTGCCCATATTTAACCTCCTTCGTCCTAGTTTTGGTTAAATACCTTTGTTAAAACAAATACGCATGAACAAATGACATGGCATAAACTGTATATGCAGATGCACTAAATATGATATTTTATTTGTTACCATAGTTGAGCGAGTCATGGGCCGGCGCATGCCCACACTCAACAATGGTATTAACTAGAATGTTACACTCTATGCATCTGCATATATAATATGGGGCAGATTTACAAGAAAGTGGCTCAGTGCGGAACGCAAGCCATTTGGCTGCGCCGCACTGAGTCACTTTCAAAGCACAGGGATGCAACATACTTACAACAATATGTTGTTTCTCTGTGCCTTCCCCCTGCGCTGGCGCACAAACTGTTGCCGTGCCCCAGCGCAGGCACCCTTGCACCATGGAGCAAGGATGCCTGCATTGTGGGGAGATTATTTTTGTTCAGGAAGGGTTCCCTTCCTACACAAAAACAATCTGAAATGCCGTTTTTCAACTTCCATGTGTGCTCCATTAGCACACATAGAAGTTAAAAAATGTCATTGTTTCAATGATTGTTTATGAGCAGGAAGGGAACCCTTCCTGTACATAAACAATCAATAGAGGTGATTTCCTCTTTCTGTGCGTGCTGCAGCACGCATAGAAAGAGGAAATGAAAACGAGGACAAATGAATACATTTCTCCTCGTTGCGCCTCCCTACGCCTCCCCTGGGAAGGCGTAGCATTCACACGCATTTCCAGATTCACGATTCCTCGTAAATCTGGAAACTTGTCTGGTTCCATGGGTGTTGCGTGGGAACACCCACAGCAACACTCATGAAACACCCCTTTCACGCAAAGTGCTGCGTGCAAAGGGGCCATATTTACAAGGACAGGAAAAGCCACGCAGGGTGGCTTTTCCTGTCCTTGTAAATATGGAGCAGTTAAATGTGTCACTGATACCTCACAAAAAGTGATGTACTGGCGGCGCAAGGGGCTTGTAAATCTGCCCCTATATATCCAATTTCTAATCATGCGCTACGGAATTGGAGACTTTTTTCTGACACTGATGAAATATGGCGCAGATAAGGAGCAGCCATCAACAGCGAGGCATCTGCCGTGGCACCGAGGCCCATGGGCACGAGCTCACGTGCCTGTTTTACTTCCCACCAGTGGCAGGTGGCCATTATTCCATGTAGCAGTAGATCCCAGGACTCCCTTAGTACACCACTTAACCAGATGCCTCGCCGTTCCGGAATCCAGATTGTGTCTGCAGTATGCATGGACAAACATTGTATGGTGAACTTGGCGGCACGGTCTGATCGGGTTTGTTAAACAGCGCTGCAGTGATTTTGAAACAATTGCGACATTTGATTATGGCACCTCTGGGTCTCTGTGTGGCAAAGAATAACTGGTCTGAACTATAGCGACGCTCCAAATCCAATAAAACACAGACACACTGAGAAAAATTGAACACAAATGCGGCGGAAAAGCAGGTACTTTATTGTGCTCGAGCCCCAGCTGAACGCACGTAAACCCGCACATCACCAGCAGCGAGCAGATGCTTTTTATCTTTTCTCTTTGCAGAAAATGGCCGTCTACTTTATCGACCTATTGTCCAAGGAAGCTGGCCTAAAATTTTCCATTTGACTTGCTGCAGTTTGATAATGAGCCTGGATTTCAGTCTGCTCTTTTGTGGCTGCCTATAATGCCCCAGAGATATGAACCAAGCACTTAAGCATTAAAGAGCATCTATACAATAAAGCCTGCATTCGGAGCAAGGAGGCTGATGAAGCGGGGTATCCATTTCAATTAGGAAGTTGAAAGAGACGTACAAGGGGCCGGGGGTAGCAACGTCAGGATGAGGGTGAATGACACAGACGCAAAACACAAGGCAACAATTTCGATGAAAAAGAAACCATGATATGAGCTTAAAAAGCAACACAATCCAGAAACAGTAATGTGTGCGCTTTTGGTCCGCAATGCCTTGGCGCTAGAATGACTGCCGTGCAATGCCTTGGCGCTAGAATGACTGCCGTGCAATGCCTTGGCGCTAGAATGACTGCCGTGCAATGCCTTGGCGCTAGAATGACTGCTGTGCAATGCCTTGGTGCTAGAACGACTGCCGTGCAATGCTTTGGCGCTAGAATGACTGCCGTGCAATGCCTTGGCGCTAGAATGACTGCCGTGAGCATCTCTGCTATTACACTTCGTCCATTCCTGACTCCGTTTCAACTACACAGAGCAACACATTCATAACACACACAATACCCATGGATAGATCGAATGTTCTTTGTTCGAAATATTATTGTCTGCGTTTCCGGACAGGTATTAGACTTTAAATATAATAGAGCGTAACTTCAATACCCACCGGTGGATACATTGCCTTGAATTAAACCTTTACATGAGCTGTACCAACCTTGACATTATTTCGGTTCCGCAATGCGTGACTAAGGTGCTCCGCCTTTTTTTCTTTTTTTTTTGCATATTTATATAGCGCGAGCACCGTATTTACATTACACATTCAGGCACGAGGAAATATAGGGGCATATCAACAACAACCGGCGATAAATATCGCTGAGCGCACTTAGCGCTCGGATAATTATCGCCGGCTAGCGCCGATTTTTATCGCTGAGATAGCATGCTATTATCAACGCTTATCTCATCGGCGATAAAAATCCTAGCGCTAACTGGCTAACGTGAGATTATCACTGGAAACCCAGCGATAATCTCACGCTAGCTAGTTGATAGGGACTCACAAACTTAGCCATGCTATCCACCTTCGATAGGATATCATGGCTAAGTCAGTCCTGAAGCAGGTGTTAGGAAAGTAGGGATAACAGGTGTTATCGCTACTTTTCCTGACGCTATGCTACATAGCGTGGGGCTTGATGATAGGAGAAATGTCGCTTAGCGACATTTCTCCTATCATGTCAGGTACGCCCACTTTGCATCTCATTAGACATGCAAAGCTGGGCGTTAGAAATCCCCACGCTAAAGCAAGGTTTCACACGTTAGCGTGAACTTGGTAATATAACGATAAAATTATCTCCGCTTTTCGGCCGAAAATGGACGCTAAAGCGGCGATAATTTTTTATCGCCTCGTTGTAAATATGCCCCTTAGTGATTTGCCCAGAATCAAAAGGTCTGGACGCGACCTCGAGGCTCGAACTGTGGTTTCCAGCACCAACCAGCCACGGTCGGTAGTAGGAGTAACTGCAGGGCGGTGACGTGGGGAGGGGAAGGGGCAGGGTGGGGGGTAGTAAACTATGGATTGCGGAGGTTTACAGGTAAGTTAACATATAAATTAATAAAACGAATTTCGTTGCGTGCACTGCATCCCCAAATGCGATGCAGTGCACGCAATGAAATTCGTTTTTACTAATTGATATGTTAATTTATCTGTAAACCTCCGTAATCCATAGTTTACTACCCCCCACCCTGCACCTCCCCCTCCCCACGTCACCGCCCTGCAGATACTCCTACTACCGACCGCGGCTGGCACCAACGTCGGCAGTTTAGCCGACGGACCACATCCTCTCCCCTCTCCACTTAGTACATCATGCAAGTATACTACTTGAAGGGGCAGTACATCCACTGTGCCGCTGCACACTGACTTTTCGCTCCAATGTGTGTAAAAATGATCATGTCAGTTATCAGTCAATAAAATACGAAATGACGTTCTTCGAATTGGAAGCGATATTTTGAGTAGCAAGAGGCATAGGGCTGGGCAGAAGGGCTTTAGAAGTTGCTTCGAATGGTCAGAGGTAAAGCCCTGCAATTTTACTCCACTAGGCAGTGATAATCGTTCACATTTGCCAAGTGCGTCTGGAACAATTTTCAGATTGGGGGTGCTGCCATTAACGTTACACCACTGAAGTCATAGGGATTGTGAAAAAGTCAAGCATCACACAAAAATAAACGAGTGTAGCAAATGTGCCACGTCCATTCAGCAGGAGAGTGGTAAGGGTGTGGTATGTAGCTGGGGGTGCATTTTGAAGCCCTGGTGACGAAGCACACTGTCATTTACAGTCAGCACATTTTCCATTAAAATGGCCACTACATTTCCATAGACATCCAGTTTTACTGTTAAAATTATATAGCGCAAAAACGGGTTTCAGCTAATATTTACTATTTGCGCATCACCAAGTAAAGTGCCTTGATTTGTTTTAATCCTATTAAAGTCTTTATTTCCATCTCATTTCAGAATTCCCCAAAATGTGCTTCATGTGTGCATTCCTAATTGCTGATATAATTTGAAATATGTGTATAGTTAATTTACTGTTATTTAATGGTTTTTGTGTGTTAGAAAACAACTGACATCCTATAGCCATTCCTTTCACCTCCTGTACCCCAGCAGGATTGTCACCTAGATCACTTTTATAAAACCCCCTCCCTCTGCAGTCAGAGAAATAGACGTACACACCAGTTTCTGAATAAGCAGCACTTTTTCAGACAACATGGCCTGATATTTGACCTTTGCTTTGAATGGGCAGTAAATGTGACAAGATAAACCCACAGTTTAAAGGCATCCTTATTGCCCACTCACCTTCTGGACACTAGGGAGATTATTGGTGAGGGTCCTGCAGCCCTCCCCACACCCTTATTTCCAGCGCCCAAGCATAGATTATTGATGAGGGTCCTGCAGACCTCCCCACACCCTTATTTCCATCGGCCAAGCATAGATTATTGATGAGGGTCCTGCAGCCCTCCCCACACCCTTATTTCCAGCGCCCAAGCATAGATTATTGATGAGGGTCCTGCAGCCCTCCCCACACCCTTATTTCCAGCGGCCAAGCATAGATTATTGATGAGGGTCCTGCAGCCCTCCCCACACCCTTATTCCCAGCGGCCAAGCATAGATTATTGATGAGGGTCCTGCAGAACTCCCCACACCCTTCTTTCCAGCGCCCAAGCATGTATCCAAGTATGACTGAGTGCATTAGTGGCAAATGGACTGGTGTAGTGATGAGGGCAGTGAGCAGGAGTTAATCATCACTAATTATAGGGAAACCACTTAATCTCTCTCTGTCCAAAATCTAGGCCATGGATTAACAACAAAGGATGGGTAATGCATCCCAGAAAATGTGGTTTCTCTCTCAAGGTGCTGGTTATGTGGTGTATTTGTGCAGCCGCTACAATTGCTCTCCCATTGCCTTCCAGATGCTTTCAATACACACCTTAACTCTTATGACCCACAGCAAACTGCAACATAAAATGACAACATCTGGTCTTATTCCTCCATACCTTCTCCAGCATTTGCCTCAGTGCATACTCAGATCAAGAACTTCTGACTAACACATTTATTTCTAGATTTGAATCCTCTGCAGGAATCCACCATGCCTCTTGCACTATTGTTCAATCATGGCACTCTCTTGAGTCACTTCCTATGTAAAGGAAAAACATATGTCACCTCAGCCCAGGGTCTCCATTTAAGCTTTGGGTTAGTCATTGGGAAGACATAATGAGGGCTTCTCTCTAGCATGCCCTCCCAGGAATTCACTAAATAAATCATGATGACACTTTCCAACAATTGTTTCCAGGAAGACCAGTCATTTCACTGGCCAGAATTGTTCCTTGAAATAGTGCTGGATGATGCTGAAGTAGAATCAGCTGAAATGTGTGCTGGATGATGCTGAAGTAGAATCAGCTGAAATGTGTGCTGGATGATGCTGAAGTAGAATCAGCTGAAATGTGTGCTGGATGATGCTGAAGTAGAATCAGCTGAAATGTGTGCTGGATGATGGTGAAGTAGAATCTGCTGAAATGTTTAGAAATGGGCAATGCTAGTCCCAAAAATGTGCTCAGTCTTTTTGGGAGATTAGCATGCAAAGAACTATGAGAGAACTGCAGTGCCACTTAGCCCGGAACTAGATCAATCTAACGTAAAATTTGAAGTGTGTAGGAACTTTTATATAGAGCGGTTTAGTATCATGTATTGATGGGATGCTAGCCCTCCTGTGACCAACGTTTCTGGGTTGAACAGCATGCCACATACAGACTGGGACACAGCAGAAGAAGAGGAAACGCTCCTGACTGTTGCAAGAAAACGTTTCAGTGCCTGCCAGGGCAAAACTGAAATATTGTCTACCCTCCCCACACATCAACTTGAATCTCTTTGCTCAGAACTTTTTAAAGTTTCAGTTTTGTGATCCAGTCCACAAGGATTAATTCCTATAGAAAACTTCATAAAGTGTTATGTTTAGTAAAAACATGAATGTTCAAATTCGAAGGTATTCCAAGGCCCAAGCAGCTGAACTGACCATGAACAGCGGCTGCTGGTAGCTGTAGAGGGTTGTGTGAGGAGTTTCCACTGATAGATGGCAAGACCATCATGCACTCAGGTATTCTGAAGAAAGCAGCACTGACTGCTCTAAAGTATTTCGAGGATTTACTTGTGCAATAAAACATCTCTCTAAGAGAGTGCTTCGGTGCCAAAGCCTTTAAGAAGGGTTGGGAAATGTCTTCACAAACTTAGATTTTTGCTTCTGTTTATTTTTTTCAAATAACATGTACTTTGCTAGGAGGGTTGTTTTCATTGGAGCCTACTTGTGATAGATAATGAGTCCCTCATCAAACTGAAATTACATCTTGGATGACTCCAGCAGATCTGATGGTCAAGAAGAAATGACCTATTCTCAGAATCTTTCTTTGTATACTTACCAAAGGAGCTTTCAATCTAACCTCGGTTTCTGGTCTACCTTCTGACTTACACATTTACTTGAAGAGAATTTGACCCACTGATTCAAGCCAGGAGCTTGTCTCTGCTGAGAGTTTCAGTTCTGAATATCTTTGATGCTTGATCCAGCTGAACACTTCTTGTGAGCTTGAAAAACTCAGAGTCTGATGAGTAACATCTGGCAGCTATGGCTCAACATGGTTTTATTTGTCACATTGTAGAGCCACCTCCTGGTTTGAAGATGGAGGTTTCAGATACACAAACTCCAAACTGCAGTCCTACTTCAGCCCAGTTCTTCCAGAGAATGTCAGATCAGCACCTTAGTGACCCAGTTCTTATAGATGAATTTTAGGAAGTGGTTACTTCCACAGGAAAGAAGTCCACAAGTGCCCTCTGAATATTTCAGGTGCAATTGGGCTGTTTCCCTGTATGTATCATGCCCAACTTAGTTACTAGGTACTTTGGACATTCAAAAACAGGTTCCAGATGAGGTCACAGTAGTGCAGAGCAGTATACTCACCCTAAGAAATAATCACGGTCTAGCCAGAATTCTCAATATGCTAAGAATCCTATCATCAATCCTCACCAAACT
This sequence comes from Triturus cristatus, assembly GCF_964204655.1. NCBI lineage: Eukaryota > Metazoa > Chordata > Amphibia > Caudata > Salamandridae > Triturus > Triturus cristatus. The sequence continues at coordinate 1,075,914,941 of NC_140592.1, forward strand.
CTGAATACAGATTCTCTCAGCTCCAAACACTCAAGGCTTCTTGAGGTATTTTCCACAGGAGGGAGACAATACTGACCACAGAGCAAATACTTGGACCATGGTCAAATTAGGGTTTGCAAACCTAGAGAAAGTCCTTTCCAGAAAAAGAAATAAAGCAGATTTGGTCAGTTCCCCCACCATTTTACGTCAGTGCTGCAGGAACTTTGTCAGCTCTGTTATTCTTGAACACTCTCAAACTGAGCTGTGCAGGAGTTTTCAGAGGACATTCAACCTCTGTCACTTGCAGGAAAATATCACATTATTCCACGCTTAATAAACCTCCTCTCACCACAGTAGTACAGATTCCTTACCCTGGGAGACTGCACTATGACAATATATTTTTCACAGATTCCCTCATGTGAGAAATCCAATTTGGTGAATTGTCACTATAATTAGTGCAATTGTCTCCTATTCCACAACTACTCTTGTTACCAACTAGCATAGACTAGCCTACTTTAAAGGCCATTCATGCAGCCAGGCTACTAAAGACTATTACCTTGGAGATATAGCTATTTCGAAGGACGCTCTCCAAATGAGCACAAAAGCCTTTTCTGCCACAGACAGTCTATTCCGTCACAATCTGCCTTTTAATCCCCTGCCTTTGTCCAGGGTAGTCTTTACCTCTGGCGTGGACTGTTGCCAGACTGACTGGCTCTGGCTGTTGTTATAACAAGGTCATAATGACACCGTACCTAAATTCTGCAAAATATATTTTAAAAACTAAAAGCATAATTAATAGTCCTAATCAGATCCAGCTTTTGAGGTGTCTGTGTCATGAAAAATATCTTCATCTTCATTATTTGTTATATCAATTATGGCTAAAAAAGTCAAATTCTGCATTTAGGGTTTAATGTAGACTCTCCTATATCGAAGATAAGCTGCAAGAGGCTAAATCATGCAGGATTGCATATTGAGGCATGAAGTATATGTATGGTCTAACATATATAATTTCATATTTTAGAGTCAACTCACTAAATCATATATAACTGGGCTTTGAAATCTGTACTGCAAAATTAAACATAGAATATATTGGTTTTTATTAGCAGTTTTAAACTCAATTTTCAACCTATATTCCTGCATTTATGTCATAGCAGCCCTACAGTTTGAAGGCCAGAACCAGGGGAGAAGGAACATTAAATTTACACAGAGCATATAATGGCTGTCATCCAAAAGTAAGGATTCAAACAATGAAAGCAACTGCAGAATATAGCAGAGGCATTCTTTTTACAATGTAAATTTAACAGTCAACGTTATTCTGAAATAAAGCCAAATATATTGACTCTTTGTAACACAATTAACACTATCCTTAATTTATTAAAAAGGTAATGTCTGAAACAGATAGTAGGCCCTAAAGACAAGGAGCTGGATGTGCTCATATATTCAAATGAATGTAGAGAACTTGAGCAGAAGAATGAAGGCAAATTGACTTTTTGGATGAGTCAATCATGGAGTCACTAATCCATAACAATAATTTACACACAAAGCATATGCACTTTAGCACTGATCAGCAGTGGTAAAGTGCCCAGAGTCATAAAACCACCAACAACAGGTCAGAAAAAATACAGGAGAAAGGCAAAAAGTTCAGGGATGACCCTGCAAAAAGGGCCAAGTCCATCACTTCCTATTTAGAGCAGAGTAACTTGGTTCATATTCTGCATGAAAGGCATATGGGATAGTGACAGTGACTGTGCAAAATGAGTAAGCTAATTTCAGTAAGAGAAATATGAGTCACACTCAATGCTGCAACGACACATTTAAAGGTACCTGATGCATTTGGGTCTTTAAAGTTAGTAGAGCAGGTGGCCAAAATAACTATCAAGTTAAATATGGGACTGATTTATTGTTTGGGGGACGGGATATCAGTCTTGTTTGTGATGGAGTATATTTAGCTGTCAACCCAAAATCAGGCCTTAAGTCTTTGGATTCTGCTCTAAGAGATAGCTTTATCTATATTTTAGAGGCTGGCCTACGTAAACAGGAAGGTTATAACTATTACTCCTTGAAAACCCCACTGGTTAATTAGGAGCTGCAGTTCAAATAAGAGCAGGTGATTGGGCTATTAACCTTCATCCAGTTGAGGAATAATATTAAAGGCATTTGATCAGGTGGAGTTATCAGTTTGCCGTAATGAAAATGCATGAGTTTGATCTCTAATTTTTGATCTGACTGATTTATACAATGCATACCACCGTTGTCTGTTTACTAGTAATATTCTAGGTCTAATAGTCCTCAAAATTATATATAGAAATAGTTTGTGGATGTGATATCGCTTTTAGTTTGGAGATTAAACTTTTGAAGAATTGCTACATTAAGATACTAATGATCCATTTCATTTTCTAAGCCATTGTATCCCTCTCTTTAGAAGCAATATGTGGCTGGAAATTGAAAATTATTTCCGAGATAATGTTGTTGTGGCTGTTTCATAAGATGGAAGAGTGTCTGAGACATAGGTTGTAAAACAGATGTTTGCTTTGTGCCTGGCTGATTCTTGGCCTCAAGGTGTGTGCATGACCAGGAGGCTGAAGCTAAATCCATCCAGAGGCAGCGTGACTTAATGCAATGAGAGTGTCTGCAGTGTCCATGGTTAGTCTGTGGCACAGTGTAATAACAGATGGAGATTCATTTGAGAAAGACTGTCAGTGGGAACTGCTCTGGAGATGTTCAATCTGACCTGAGAGCACCTCTCTGATAGGAGGGTTTGGCCTGGCTTTCTTCTGTCAAGGACGGTGTTGGCCTTACATCATAGCAACATGAATGTCTTCAATGGATAAATGGAATACATGGTAGCTGCACTGTTGTTTTCTCTTTTCATTTAGACAGAGGAAGGAAAGAAGTGCTAAGAGTCTCCAAGATTGAGCCTTCCATCCTACCAGCTAAAGACAATACCACTTCTTAGTCGCTTGAGCACACCGATGTTTGGTCACGTGTATGTTGAGGCGATGCCAATGTAAACTGAACATCTAAAACAAGAAATAGTGAAGTACATGGTACCAAATACAAATCCTTACACCAATAAACGAGGGCAAAAATAAATAACAGCTGTGTAGCAATGGCTAAACCTGTGCAAGTGGATAGAAGTTGGAATTGCCGTAAGCTGTTCCATATGCTTTGGATGTTATTACTACAAGGCCTATTCTGGTGGTAAATCCTAGAACTGGCAGTTAGACTGGACGGGATGGATAGTATTTGCCATTTCAACAGATAACCATAGTTCAACAATGTGAGAAGCTCCTTCTTGTATAACAGGAGCTGGAGAGTGGATACCGCTATTATTAGAACTGGTACGAATAACTTAATACCCAGAATCACCAAAAATGGAGATGGTGGTGCGAAGAATAGTTTAGAAATTCGGACATTTCCTGCAACATTGCTGTGCTTGGATAGTAAAATAACAACTCCAAACGAAGTGAGATATAAGGATATTTTAGAAGTCAAGAAGCCATGAAGGAAAAAGGTAAATGTAACTTTATTTTCAAATTTGCAGATCTGTGGCATATGCAGTGTAAAACAAAGCAAAGCTGAAAGGAAGGGGCATGTCATCAAGCCCCGGAGATAAAATGATCACCGCTTTAGCGTCCGTTTTCGGACTGAAAGCGGCGATAATTTCATCGCCTAATCAGCAAGGTCACGCTATCGCGTGAATCCTTGCATTATCGCCCTTTACCCCAACGCCCATCTTTGCATCTCTAATGAGATGCAAAGTGGGCGTTCCTGCCCTGACATAACTGGAGAAATGTCGCTAAGCGACATTTCTCCAATTATCAATGGGCACGCTAACCTGCAGAGCGACAAGCAAAGTAGCGATAACCTCTGTTATCGCTACTTTCCTTACGCCTGCTTCAAAACTGACTTAGCCATGATATGCTATGTAAGGTGGATAACATGGCTAAGTATGCCTTGCCCTATCATCAAGCTTTCGCCATACCTTGTGCGATTATCGCTGTATTTCCAGCGATAATCACACAATTGGCAGCTTGCGCTCTGAATTTTATCGCTTTGGAGATAAGCGTTGCTGATAGCAAACTATCTCCACTATAAAATTCAGAGATGGTCGGCGATAATTATCCTCGCGCTAAGAGCGCTGAGCGATAATTATCGCATGGCCTTGATGATATGCCCCGAAATGACTTTCACTTAGACTTAGAGTTAAGGCATCCTTTAGAACTGGGTGGTTGTGAGAGTTTTGTCAATTACTAATAGATTTCCTGACCTCTCGATCTTTGTTCATTAGCCTCATTGAGATGTGCAGAAGCACGGCGTTTCAGAAGGTGGCTCCCCTTCAGGCTCCACTCCTACAATGACACTCGCTGCGTGACATCTGACAGTGGCAAAAGCTGCCATACTGAAGATTGCTTTCCAATGCCCTTCCCATTTGTTTACCTGGGGACGGTCTCGGGCAGGAAAAACAATAAACCACTGCATTGGTGGATTGTCCTTAGAAAACAAGACATGCATACTAGTCCACCCTTCAACCATGGCATGGCAGCCTCGACTGCATTTGTTTTCAGCGCTGTTTTTCTTTAGGGCGGAGCGAGGGGTGCAGCCGCACCTGGTGCCGACTTTGAGGGGGCTCAGTGTTTGGAAATAAGTTAAGGCTTTAAAAAACGTGCTGCAGAGTTCCATGTGTGACAAGGAGTTTTCAGTTAATAAAAACACCAACATATCTCTGGTGATTAATGTTCTTTCTAGTGAGAGATAAGCGTTTTGTCCCTCTTGTCGCTGTTTTTATCCATCAAAAAAATAGCTAGAGGGTTAAAGCACCTGCTGCAAAGACCGTGTACCATGCAAATCACAGAACTCAGCGTGAGTAAACTATGGGTAGCGCAAACAAAATTAATAAATGAAATGTATGTCAGATAGAGGTTATGGAGCGATGAGGGGCACTGTTGGAGGGTAATAGTCAGGGATTTCGTGGAGAAGGAGGTCATGTGGGGGTGGGCGGGCAAAAAGACTGTCACACTGGGCGCCACCAGTGATAAAGCCGGCCCTGTCTCACCATGTCGATGAGGAGGATTTTGGCAAACAAAATCCCACCAGTGTCCAGCATAACTTTAAATATGGCCAAACTGTAAAGAGGTCCCTTAGTAAAAAATGTTGATCTAGCTGTAAAACAGGGGCAATTTTATAGATATGGTTCTTGGCCATATAGAAGAAGAACCGTCAAGCAACGTTGACTCAGCTAGGAAAGGCACTCTCAAATCTATGACGACCAGGTGGCATCCTGGGTGGGTTGCTGTCCGTGTCATTGTAGATGCAACGACGTTTGCAGTGTATTCCACTCATTGCCAAGATACAATATCACACATGTATTCATTTTTCCATATACTGAACTGTAAAGAACTGTGGCTCACTCAAACAAGCTAAGCTTGCTGTGCGTTATAATTAACTGCATGTAGTTATGTGAAAAATATTTACTCGGTTATATTCAAATGTTTCGTTTCATTTAGAAGTTCTAAACTAGAAGCACATGGACAAATTAATTCATAGGGTAGTGCAATCAACATATTTCACTTTAGGTCTCACCGTGAAACTAAAAGGTTCATAACCTCTCGCATAATAAAAGAAACATGACTTTGTTGATGTTTCGTGGTGTCTTAGCAGGTAATGAAATGTCAGGGTAAATGGTGAAATGTAGCATTCTATTGACATATTTTTCTAGAAAATGTGACTGAATTGTAAAACATGCCATGCCATGGAAACAAACAGATATTTACAGACTTACTGAAAACAGCAGCTAATTATTGGGATCAAACAACAGGTTGAAACATATAGAAGATTGATATATGAAAAGGTATCATTTATTTCCTACGTCATCCACTTACCAATCAACTGTGAACAATGAATATCATCTAATACGCAGACTACACGACGCAGGGATCCAAGACAAGGCCCTCGACTGGATCCGCTCCTTCCTCTCTGGCAGAACGCAGCGGGTCAAACTCCCCCCTTTCCTCTCGAACCCTACACCTACCACCTGCGGAGTCCCCCAGGGGTCCTCCCTCAGCCCTACGCTCTTCAACATCTACATGGCTCCGCTCGCCCCCATCGTCAGAATCTACGGACTCAACATTGTGTCATACGCAGATGACACCCAATTCATCCTCTCCCTATCCAACAAACCCAACACCGCCAGACACAACTTTCGAGAAGGCATGGAAGCCGTCGCCAAATGGATGAAAGACAGCTGCCTACAACTAAATACCAACAAAATGGAAGTACTCATCATGGGCTCAAACCCAGATGCCTGGAACGACACCTGGTGGCTCCCCGCCCTCGGAAGCCCGCCCGCCCACCCCCAGGGACCACGCACGCAACCTGGGAATCATCCTGGACTCAGAGCTCAAAATGGACCGCCAGATCAACTCTGTCTCGTCCTCCTGCTTCCACACCCTTCGCCTCCTACGTAAGACCTTCAAATGCATCCCCCTCGAACACAGAAAGACCGTCACTCAATCCCTGGTCACCAGCAGGCTCGACTACGGCAACACACTCTATGCCGGAGTAAATGAAAACCTCACCCGCAAGCTACAGAACATCCAAAGCGCCGCCGCATGACTGGTCCTCAACCTGCCAAGACACTGCCACATCTCCCAGCACCTGCGCACACTCCACTGGCTCCCCATCGAAGCTAGAGTCACCTTCAAGATGCTAACCCACGCTCACAAGACCCTCCACTACACAGGACCAGCATAGCCGACTCAAATTCCATGCACTCCAAAGGACCCTGCGATCAGCCCAGCTCTCCTACACCATGGTCCCCCACACCAGAAAGACCAGATCGGGAACCCGCTCCTTTTCCTTCCGCACGGCCAGAGCCTGGAATGAGCTTCCACTCCACCTCAGACAGATAACTTCGCTCCCCATCTTCGCAACAAACCTCAAAACCTGGCTCTTCAACAGACCCCCTCCTTGATGGACTGGAACCTGCGACCCCCCCCCCCCCCCCCAACATCCCTCAGCGCCTTGAGACCCTTGAGGAGTAGTCGCTCTTAACAAACACCTGATTTGATTTGATTTATAAGGATATTTTCCAGGTTAGGGGTTGGAGTTGGGGGATGGGGCGGGTCTGGTGCTATGGTGACTGAACGTCAGGAATTGGGGCAGACGAATGGGCTTTGGGGGAGGGTGTGGGCGGAGTCATAAGCCAGGGACTCTGTGTCGGGGTAGGCGGGGGAAAGGGAGAGGTTGACGACTCTACAAGAGAGTGCTACTGAATGGCAGAAGTCCCCTCCCTTCCCCGGCCTTAGCAGCAGAAGGAATGTTTTCTTACTGCTGCCCAGATCTACGGACACTAAACTTCAAGGCATAAACGTGTGAAGTTGTGAGGCGGAGGACTTGGAGCACCCCTAGTGAAGAGCATGGAAGCCCACATGAAGGCAGGAGACACAACCGAAGGGGAAACAGTGCACCCATTCAGTTTGAAGGCAAGGAGTAGTAAAATGTAATGTGGAACACAAAACCGGGTTTCACCACTCTGTTGCTAGGTAGTTTTCAGGTTTTGAGGAGCATGTTTCGACTGAGGCTGTGCATGGAAAGCTAGGAATGAATAGACATCAGCTTCCCTGAAATGAAACACTACACTTGATGTTCAGTGCAGTGCAGTGCAGTGGGGATGTAGAGACTGTATAATAGCATAATAATAATATTAATAATAGTTGTTTGGATTTTCTATTATTTTGGAACCTTACTTTTTCAGGTGATGTTCTGCACTGTTGTTAGATTGGTCTTCCTTTATTATTTTTTCTTTTTTCTATTCCCCTCCCCAGCCCTTTCCTTTTTTCCCATTATTTTTTAAAAAAAAAGCTTTTCTCTATGATATTTAGTTGATTTCACTTTTATGGATTATGCATACTCCATGATATTGTTACTTATTTTTCTGTAATTATTGTTCTCAAAAATGCTGCTTTACCTTAAAATGACAGTATAATAGACTAGTCAGGAAGAATCACGAGAAGTGGAAAATGTTAAAGTGCTGCTGAAGCAATATTTCCTAAAGAGACGTCTAGGTGTACACCAGCTCATCCATCAGGGAAGAGGGTGCTGATGTGGCAGCTAAAACTGCTTTAAGACCGAATTTACCCTCTCTTTACGCACCTTCAGTAATTATGGCAAATGAATGTACCACCTTGCAACAAAATACGACGAAAATGGGAACAAAATGCGCCTAGTACTCAGCAGGAGTCCTGAGCTCCTATGAAGGTGTTAAAAACAGGTGGTACCTTTGCTACACAATAGAAGCCAATATACATTGCTTCCCCCCCTGATGGTGGGCACAAACGTAGGGAAACCACTTGTATTGTCTTTGCATTTTGAACACATTCTTGCTACAGTGAGGGAGAGCGAAGTGGGAAATAGAGTAACTTATACACATATTTGTCCAACCTGTCCAGAATAGCACATATTATCATGCACTAATTCTAAAACAGAATTTTTGTGCGCGTTTCCTTGCAAATTCACTTCCACAAGATTTTCCCTCTTCCAATATTTACAACTGGCTTGTGCTGGAAGAGCGGCAGGTGCAGTGTATTTCACTGGGACAATGACTGGTATCCCTGTCTGCAACAGATGTGCATTCCTGTTCTAGTGCAGGGAAGTCGGACCTTAACAAGCAAGGGGAGTTGGGGGAAGAAACGTTCCTGCACTGCATTTTAACCCTTGAGCTGCACCTCTGTGCTCCTTGGGGAATGCAGTACAGAATTACATCCCAACACCTCATTTAGGGGTGGAAACGTCATTAGCTTTATTGAAAAGTTAAATCCATTGTAAAGCCTTTATTTTCTATCTGCTTCCATGAGTGACTTCGGTGCCAGGACAGGGGCCATCTGACATAAGCCTCATGTCTTTGAAGTGTCGGATCTTCTGGGCATCAGTGCATTACAGGGAGTTTCTAAGTCGTGTGTTTGCTTTGCGGTCATTGAACAAGTTGAAGATAGATTCATTGATCACATATTATCGATCGTATAAAACTTTGACATGATTGTTAATGGCAATATAATAATGCATGGAGGGATGAATGTCATTGGAAGTTGGTACCATCCTGAAATGTTCTACTACGGAATACAATTTGTTTGGCCCTTAAAAATCTGCATTTAACTGTTACTGGCTGGAAAAGTAGGTAACCAATCCGAGTGAGAGAGTTAGAAGGTAAATCCTCAAGTATATCCTCCCAGCTAAATAATCAGCACAAAAAAACGCTCGAGGGTTTTGTAGTCATTACTGTTGCATTGTAGTTCAGACTCAGCAAGATAGTGTCATCAGAAGATATTTGAGAGGTCGTCTCACCCTTAAGCTACCAAGGCATGCTTCATCATTGGTGACCTTTCACACTGGGGTAGGAACAATGCCACTTCAGCAGACTCTACTGGGGAAAAAGCCCTGGGAGTTCCTATAAATCTTGTTTCAGGACAAATACTCAGGTACTGTTTGAAGCAGATATAGTTAAAAAAAATACCTAGGGATATATCCAAAGACTTTCTTTATTAGTGAGCGCCCCTGGTACTGTTTGAAAAAAACTAAAAGTGGTCATATGATGAAATACAGTGATTCACCTGACCGTCTTGAATCCATAAGTTACCAACATGTTTCAACCTATAGCAAAAGCCTGAGAAGGTCTTAGGCCATCTTCAGGGTACATGGACTTCCTAGTTATGGCATCCACTCAAACCATGGAAAAGAAAGTGAATTATTAAAACCCTACTGTTCCCTCACTTGGATGGGCTAACAAAGTCAAATTAAACTACAGGCATTGTGGTTAAGTATGGATGACGTTCCTTCATAGTCACAAAATCGTCAGAAGGCAGACGTTGCCACTGCACCTAGCTGGGGATCTACCCACCTGCTGTAACCCATAGGCAGTCAAATATTGAGAAATCTTTTCAATTGCAAAGTTTAGGAAGCAAGCAAAGATATGAATCCTCAAATTCAAAACCCAACTCCAGGCAATGCTTATAGATCTAGATGTGGGCTTCCGTTAACAACTGGAGATTGTGGTTAATTGCACCTCATGGCCCGTTGTTTACAGGCGAGCAACATCCTGTCTTCACCTACAGCAGACTAATGCCAATCCATTACCTAGGCTTGCACCAAAATGGCACTGGTGTACCAGATTTGTTATGCCCAATTGATCGCTTGCTTTTGTCATGTTTATGTATTGCTAACTCATAGTATGTTTTCGTTTACTCTATTTTGAAATCTGCTATACAAGGTGCATATTATCAAGCACAGCGTTAAAATTATCGCCGCTTTAGCGGCAGAAAACTGCTGCTAAAGCGGCGATAATGGCCTTGATAATATGCCCGTGAGAATTCCAATAGAAGCCCATGTTCACACCAGAACATTGGCTTCTATTGTAAATTCTCAAGGGCATATTATCAAGTCCATTATCGCCGCTTTAGCGGCACTTTTTTGCGATAATTGTAACGCCGTTTCTTGATAATATGCCCCCATATTTGAATGATATATAAAATAATATAGCAAAACTCTCTGATCAATTTGCACATGGGACTTCCCTTACTACACAATATCTAAAATACGAACTGCTGACTTGGATATTGAGCAGAAGTCAAGTTAAAACTATTAGCAAAATGTCACAAAGGAATGCTAATCTACTGATGCAGAGATGCGTCTCTGAATGTAGCACTGTTCACATGTTTGAGGAACCTCCCAGGCATGCTCCTGCACTACCTGTGGCTTTTGAAATGTGTGCACATAAAGATAGATGGCATTCGCATGCATTTTGAGTGTGCAGTTTTTTTTACATTATGAGAAACATGGAATCCATAGTGTGATCAGAAACGCTCGATATTAATCTACAATATTTCTTTCTTAATCTATCTTCAAATGGAAGACGTTTTCCCACCTGAAGTTTTCCCTTCATTTTCCATCACATTCAGCAAAACTGGCCCTTGAATCAAATTTACGACTCTCGGGAACAGCCATCAGGGTCACGACAGGGTAAAATCTGCATTACTAGCAGCTCTGCACTAGTAAATAATGCACAGATCTTTGTTAGCCAGGATCGCATTTTGTACACCGAGTTTTTCTTCAAAAAATGTTTTGCAAACTGAAACAAATTGTACGAAACAGGACCTATAATTTGTCCATTATTTCTGCCCTCGTTAACCAAGCATGTGATTTTTTTGTAAATAGTTCCAAATGTTTTATTATTAGAAAGTATGCAGTGAAAACAGCAAATTGAATTCAGGATGCGCAGCAACAGAACATTTATTAATACATTTGGAAGCGAAAGATATTTCTGCCTCGTTTGTTATGGTTAAAAGTACCTGCAGCAAGCACCTGATTGCATTGGACCGCGCGGCTCTACAGCTACGATGACGTGTTAAGTGTGTTAATGAAATTTAGATTCTGATATGGATTGTTTTTTTCTTTCGTTCAAATTAACTCTCATTTGGATTCAGATTGCTAATCAAGACGGTACTTATCTCATTTATTTCTGAATTTGTAATTAAGCTGCTGGGGTTCGTGGCATTTTAATGGGCAGGCCTCTTTCTTCAGCGGGGCTCTTAAGTGTTTTGATGCATTACGTATAAATTGTTTCTCAAAAACATAATTTGTGCAATTCTGAACGAAACATGAACCTAGATGAAATAAGAATGTAAATAGAATGAGAAGACTAGAAAGACGCAAAGTTAATAGACGTTTGTGCAGCCCCTTCTGTAATATAAATGTCCTCATCACATATACAGTGGTGCCGCTACCTTCAGGGTGTGTGCCCTCATTATCATGGAAGCATGGCCCCATGCACATAAAAGAAACACTTTGCCCCTGCTATATTATGAGCATGGGCACAGATGGAAAGACTCACTCAGGAGGCTCACTGAATGTACACCACAAAGGCGTGTCAGAGCATCAATGAGTCTCCTGAGGGAGACCTCAGAAAACGGGAGAGGGTTCCATGAACTCCCCGGACAGTCTCTTGCAGGTGGATTCAGTCGCTCACTGCTCCCTCCTTCAAGAGCATCTCTGCCCCTCTACACTCTGAAGAACGAATTGTCTGGTTCAAACAGCTGCTCTGGGTTTCAATAATGCATAGCCTTCAGGGCATCAGTGAGTTTGCAGGAAAACCCTTTATAACAATGCCTTTACCACACAATGCCTTTAGCACACAGTCTTTCCCGTGCATGCCTTTACTACTCAGTGGCCTTTACCATGCATTGTAAGTATTAGAAAGGTACATAACATGTTGGTAGTGGTAAAGAGTGTTAAGGGTAATTAAGGATTTAGGGGTGGGTAGTGGTAAAGCATGGTAAGGATAATTTTAGGGTTTAGGGGAGTAACGTATTGAAGGGATGTAAGGGAAAGTTTAGGGTTTAGGGGTGGGCAGTGGCAAAAGGTGGTAGGGGTAAAGATAGGATTATGGGGAGCATACAGGTAAAGGCTGTTAAAGGTACCACCGGGAAGACAGGAACAGTGCCCCCTGGCTGTAATGTGGCCTCAGATGAACATTGCATAGTCTCTAATTACTGAAGTATACAAAAATCAATTAAATGATTTAAATAATCTCAGCTATTGGTGGCACCACAATGTATCATTATTTTACAAACCATGCCACCTCAGTTCGGACCTACCATATGCAGCTATCTTTTGACTCTGCTCCAATGGTAACAGTCCAGCCTGAACTGCCATGCCAGGTCCTCCCTGAACCGGAACACAAGCAACTCTGGACTGGTTTCAGTGCAGTTAAGGCTCATTAGCCGGTTAAAGCTTGGTTCAGTGATGCAGTGTGCAACGGAGCACATCTGGGCATACCCATCACACTTAGGGAGACACACTAAAGTATAAAACCATGAGGTGGCATGGTGTGCAATACAATGATGAACTCTGATGCAGCCCCAGGAGATTACCAGTGGCTAAAAATAATCCAAGCATTCACTTTTTTGTTTACTTTAGTCTCTGAAAACAAAAAGGAAAGTAATTGTAGTGCTGGCTTTATTTTGAATATGGTTTGTGTTCTGGTATTTTGCACATTTTAAAAGACTGTTCAATTGATATGTCCACACTGTCTGATGTATCTACGGAGCAATGATTACATTAGCAACTCATTCGTTATTTGCAAATAATTACAACCATAAAAAATAGGAAGCCCTAATTGCAAATATTTACGCTACTGAAACGTATCAAATATCTACTTTGAATGACTTCACGCTTGGTAAAAATGAAACGAGGTTAATCTGTGCACAGGCATTGAAGTTCACTCACACAATACACTCAATAAACAGGTGTGAAGGTGTGCAGTTTAGGGCACAGCTACAGATGGGAATAGTTTTGTTGCAATAGTTGGATGGATCTGGCCATGATGGTTCGCTATTCCCTTACTTTTTCAAAAGCCTCCTGCCCTTTGCTTGCATCCATTCAGTATCACACATCTGGATTCTAGCGGCACAGATGTGGAGCTTTAACTTACAGGTGAATTCGCTCAGTGACTTGAGTGATTGCTGATGCAGTTTCTCCACAAGCACCTTAGGGCAGGTTTACCATAAAATCGTGGATAATGAGTGTTATCTGTTTACGTTTATGAATTACCACCATCCTCGTGAGTTTGGTGTATCAGTAATATCAGGGGCTTTATTATACACAGGGGGCACTGCTCCCTCTTTTCATAACAAGGTATGCTTGGTGCAAACAAGGACAGTGCACCTTATTCCAAATATTGTGCAGCCCCAAAGCTTGTGTCTGCCCAAGGGCCACTGGACACGTGAAAGGCAACAGGCAGTTTGAAGCAGCCGGTTTGCCTTATATTTTGTGGGTAGCACTGCGGGCTGCTTGTGGCCCATCACCGTCGATACAAACACTTAGACCATTAACTCGATAAATACATTATCAAATGACCTTGTGTCTCTTAGGCAGCACCTCCTATCATGGCTGGCGAAGTCCCAATAAACCAAGCCTGGATTAATATTTGCAATCCGCATGCTGGCAATTGTTACCGACCAGCTGTGCCCTTATGGCATGGAGTTAATGCCATATGTGTACATTGGAATCAACAGTACAGTGTTTAGGTGCTTTGATTAGATTTAATTTGCCATTGTTAAATGTTTTAATCTAATCAAAGCACCCAAACACTGTGCTGTTGATTCTAATTTATAGGAGTCCTAGCCTGGGTGCTATCTATGGGCCCAACCCCCCCTTTGTCGAGATACATTGGACAGGCTTTTGGATGAAGAAATCGAATTAAGAAAAGGGTCAGGAAACCTTCCATTTCCCTTCTTCTCTACCCACTCCCAAGCTCCTTCCTTATCCTTTAATACCATTGTAGCCCAGAGCACCAATTTGTTTTCTTTAAATATCTATGTATGTTGTGCATACATGATTATGTTTTCCAGAAATTTCAACTAAAAACAGTTGCAGTGCTTATATGTGTATGGGTCTCTCATTTCTCCTGATTCAGCTGGATTCTGCTGCACTTATCCCTCACATATGAAATTTCATAGAGACAGTGATATAATCATTTCTCTTTGTTGTGGTTGCTTCCTCCGTTCGGACCATTGTTTGTCTGTATGAACTTTCTAAACGTGGCATTTTCACAATAGAAACTTAAACTCCAAATTTACTATTAAAGAGGATTTTATTTAATGCCAAACTAAAGTTATCACTTATTAAGTGTAATACGGCAACCGATTTTAGCCTATAGAAGAGATAGCTTTACAACAGTCTAATAAACAACTTTAAGAGTTTTCAATGTAAGGCCACGTAAAACCTAGGTGCCCATGCACTACTTTTTAAATACCATGCACCCTGCCATATGAACCTTTAGGTCCCACCTTAGAGACGACCAGGAAGTTAAAAAAAAGGAAGTTTGAGGCCTAACAAAAGGTTTATTGACCAAGCTGAAATGGCAATTTACAACTGCACTATATGCTGCAGGCCTGAGACATGTTTTTATAGTTGAAGGTTAGTGGCTGGGTAGCACAATAAGTGCTGCAGCCCACAAGCAACATTTATTTGACAGCCCCTGAGTACATGTAGTCCCATTTCCTCGGGACTCATAAGTAAATTAAATGTACCAAATTAGGTGTAGACCAATGTTACCATGTTTTAAGGAAAGAGCACAAACACTTTACCATTGGTTAGCAGGGAGAAATTGCAAAGAATCCTAGTGCCACCAAAAATGAATTCAGCAAAATGGGGGTGAAGGCAAACATTTTTGGGGGAGCTCCTTGACAAGGATGTCAGGTCTTACACAGTTTCTTTGCCTCTATGTCCACATCCATAACAGGGTGTGGCCGCAGTGGTAACATGCTTATCTCATGCATGAGGTCACAACCCCGTGTTAATGAGAAAAGCCCCACTTAAAATGATGCTAGTGCTATATGTGCACCAGTATGATCTGTATCATAGAAGGGGGCACACAGACATCTGCACCCCTTTGTGTAATGCTTGACCCCCTTGTGTAATACAAAAAGTGCCCCAGAGGTGCTGAAAGGGAGCAGACACAGTCCCATTTCTTCACAGGGATTCATGGCTGAGATATTAGCAGCTACATGAAAGGTCTATTTTATTTTAAAAATGTGAATATATCTTCTTTTCACAATTTCCCCTCTAAATATATCACAATTATGAACGATGAATATTTCTTAGAGTATGTTGGCATGAAGACAAGAGGGTAGAAAAAAGCATTCTGGTATCCTTTACATCCTTGCCTCTGGGCCAGGATGTAATGTAGTTTGCACTGTCGAAATAACAAGGACTCTTTACCTTGAGCTTATGGACTAGACTATTAAATGCACTGGGGCTCCAACCAGTGGTGTCTACCTCTGTATGGGGTTGATGAGGCAGGGGGGGAGGTGGTGGGAGGCATGAAAAAAAAACCTTCTTTGCCTCCGCACCTCTCTCCTTCATCCTAACTCTCTGCCACTGGAAGCACCCAGGCTTCCGGATTCGCCCAGCCAATCACGATGCTGCAGGAGCAGCGTGGTAATTGGTCTGAGCAGCTGGTTTGGCCGCTCGGGCTGTACCTGGGAGGCTGGGCATGTTCTCGGCTGTGCTACAAAGCCCAGTGGAGAACATGCTAAGTGCGCATGATGGTTTGACCGGCACCAGAGGGCCGGCCAAGCCTTCATGTGCACTTATGAAGGGACTGCAGACCACTCCTGCTGTCTCTCATGGCGGCAAGCCCAGCCCTGTGCTGCCCGACCTGACTGGAGTCCCGGAAAGAAAACTAAAATGCTAACTTATAGTATTATCATTTTCTTTTTATTCTACACTGCTCAATGAGCAGGGGGGCGACAATCCTCCGCCTTAGCGGAGGAGCCTCCACTGGCTCTAACACATTCTAAACGTGGCCTCCATAATATGCACATTTCAGCATGAAGACAAAAGAAAACCACAATCTACTAAAAAGTGGAAAGCAATGGAACAACCAACACTGAGAGAGTAAACTTATCTTTCTCAGATGCTTGCTATTCATAGCCAAGAAATAATTTGACCAGTTGTCTTTAATGACCCTGGGTGTGCATTAACGAGGAGTGGCTCTCTACATTTTGAACAAGTGAAGCCCTGAAGATTGGATTGCAGATCACCTGCTGAATGTGCATTCAAAATATTTTCAAAGAGTTTGCCACTCTTGAGCCTGTCTACAGAATATTTATTTGGGTTGTGGCTTAGCTACACTTAAGTATCGGGTACTTCTCAATACAAAAGAATCACCATAAACAGCATGTCCCCAAGTGGCAGCAGCAGGACTTTAAGGATGCTGGTCATATAGCCTAAATGAGAATGGTGACAGAAATTGCATATTCAATCTCTCATCCATTATACACAACCATCAGTAAGTTAGACACCTGCTCCAGTAATATGTTTGTAACCTGCCTGTCACTCATTCCTTAACTGTTCATGTTCTGTGAGTGACAACATCTTGAACTAAACTACCCTGCTGAATCTATTTACTAGGGAACAGAAAATTAAACATTGCTGCCTTCTGTGAGAGAGACGTTTGCATTGCTACCTCCATGCTATAGCTGCTCCATGAGGAAGATTCTTTTTCACATTGTGCAGCCTAATTAGTGTGTGTCTTGTGAATGGAAAAGCTTGTTTTACTGGTCCTGTGAAGGTGGGAAGCTTACACTCTTTCTGTACAAATTGAAACTGCTCTATGAAGATCATTTTTGTGTCCATTACTATTTCACCATCTTATGAAAAAAATAAAGATTATATTTGTTGGAAAATGGCTCTCTCTGAAGGGGCACCCCAAATGTTTTGCCTTCCTCTGCCTATTTTTCTGACCCTCTTTTTGTTGGCCTTAGGACTCTGAACACTTTACCACTGCTGCCCAGTGATAAGTGCATATGCTTCTCCCCTAAATATGGTTAAATTGGTTTATCCACAATTGTGATATGTAATGTATCTGTAAGTCCCTAGTGGAGTGCACTACCTGTACCCAGGGCTTTCACATTAAATGCTAACAGTGGGCCTGCAGCACTGATTCTGCCATTTACACAAGTAGCCCTTTAAACACGTCTCAGGTCTGCCACTGCAGAGCCTGTGTGTGCAGTTTACTGTCATTTCAACTTGGTATTTAAAGCCCTTTGTCAAGCAATAAACTTCTTTTTTACTGCACCTAAGCCGCCAACCCTAAAGTAGGCCCTTGGTAGAACATAGGGCAGGGTGCTGTGTAAGTAAAAGGTAGGACATGTACTTTTAAGTTTTACTCTTAACTTTTAATGTTGTATGATTCTGCTTGAACTTGGCACACCATTCTCTTGGGATCTGGCTACTGCTTGTGCATTGCCACCAGGGTCAAGCAGAGAGGCACTAAGACGTGTGATGTGTCATAGCCAGTCTGCTTATAAGTTGGTAGAGGTATCCCACTCCCACATCAATAATCCGTTTTCTGATGGATGGAAGACTTACAGGGTACCAAAAGTTGCATTTTCCATTATAATTCCAATAAGGAAATATTAGGTGAGAACACCAGCAGTGATACCAATAAGTGCACAGTCAACCAGTAATTATTCATGAAAACTTGGCCTAGATCTGATCAACTGCATTAACTTTGGCTAAATCCTGTGAGGCCTGGGCAAAGGCTAAAATCATCAGATATTAAGACCAGCTTACTGAGTGCAGAGCATCTACAAATACAACATATTGGGCCATATATGCAAAGAAGGGGAACTGTGATTTCCAAATAGTGACTATACTTGAATCACTATTTTGACATTTTTATTCCTTATTTATGAAACTTTTTTTCATATTTGCAAATCCTAGTGTGTCGCAAATTGACCTACCTCATAAATATTAATGAGGTAGGTCGCAGTTTGCGACCCATTAGGAATCGCAACCATCACAGGGATGATGGCCTGCTGAGGTCAGCAGACCACCATGTCTGTGATTGCCTTTTGATAACGTTTTTTGTTGTTGTCGAAATGCAGCTTGTTTTCCTTAACCCCTTCGCTGCCAGGCCTTTTCCCCCTCCTGTGCCACGCCCTTTTTTGGCTATTTGGGGTAGTGCGCACTGAGGCCCCTGTAACTTTTTGACCACATAAGGTATCCATGCCAAATTTGCGTCCTTTTCTTCCAACATCATGGGGATTCTGAAGGTACTCAGGGGTTGTGGATTCCCCTTGAGGGGGTCACAGAAATGAGCCAAAATACAGCACCATTTAGTTTTGTTTTGGTAAAATGGGAAAAACGGGCTGCAAATGAAAGCATCTGGGTTTTTTCATGCAAATGTTATCAAAAAAGGGTTTGTGGGGCTGAAATCACAATTTTCCCAGATTTTAGGGGATACCAGACTTTTGTCAGAAACCCAACATTTTTTACACAGTTTTGGCATTTTTCAGGGACATAGCCTATTTTTGCTATTTTTTGTGCTTTCGACCTCTTTCCAGTTAATGGTAGAAATGGGTACAAAAGCAATAATGGATCCTGGAAAGCTATACATTTTAAAGAAGTAGACAAAAGTCTGAATTCAGCAAGGGGTCATTTGTGTAGATCCATCAAGGTTTCTTTATAGAAACTAACAGTTAAACATAGGATAAATTGAAAATTTGTTGAAAAAAAATAAAGCCTTTTGTGTCAACGTATTCAGCTGTAACTTCTTCTAATTATGACAGGTCTTTAAAAGCAATATACCGTTACATCCGCTGGACATTACTGGTTGTGGGGATATATAGGACTTGTAGGTTCACCAAGAACCTGACGAACCCAGAGCCAAAAACTGAGCAGCAACTTGCAATGGTTTTTTATTATATACCGGGTATACAGTAATTATTCTGTACAAATGTGTACATGGAAAAATCGGTATGAAAGTCACCTATGTATTTCTGAAATGGGAACAAAATATAGAGTTTAGAAACAGTAGATATTTGCACATTTCCGAAATTGGGAATACTCATATAAGCATGAGAATTATCAGTCATTTTTTAGAATGACTTCTTTTTTACACAATGTCTTACATTTGGAAGGCAGAAATGCATCAAAAGCCAATAGGTAATAACAGTTCCTCTACAAATCTGAATTACCCTAAGTCACCCGATAAAAATGGTACCTCACTTGTAGGGGTAGGCATAGTGCCCACAACAGGAAATGGCTCAAAACCCAACGTGAACACACCACATTTTCACAATGCAAAATTACCCTTTTTTAGCAAAGTGCCTAGCTGTCGTTTTTTAACCCTAGCTCTGCCGGCACCTAGGGAAACCTAGCAAACCTATACTTTTTTTAAAGCTAGACACCCAGGGGAATCCAGGATGGGGTGACTTGACTGCCTCCCACCAGGTTCTTTTACCCAGAATTCCTTGCAAACCTAAAAAAATGCCAAAAAAAAACACATTTCCCCCAAATTTCTCTGGTGGAAAGTTCTGGAATCTGCGTGGATCCACAAATTTCCACCCACCCCGCGTTTCCCAAAGTCTTCTGAGAAGAATGGTACCTCACTTGTGTGGGTCAGACTAGTGCCCGCGACAGGAAATGGCGCAAAACATAAGGTGGACACACCTCAATTTCGTAGCGAAAAATGACCCTTTTTTGGCAAAGTGCCTAGCTGTAGTTTTTGAACCATAGCTCTGCCGGCACAAAGGGAAACCTAGCAAACCTATACATTTTTGAAAACTAGACACCCAGGGGAATCCAGGATGGGGTGACTTGACGGCCTTCCACCAGGTTCTGTTACCCATAATCCCTTGCAAACCTAAAAAATTGCCAAAAAAAACACATTTTCCTCATATTTCTGTGATGGAAAGTTCTGGAATCTGCTTGGATCCACAAATTTCCACACACCCAGTGTTCCCCAAAGTCTTCAGGGAAAAATGGTACCTCACTTGTGTGGGTTGACCTAGTGCCCCCAACAGGAAATGGCGCAAAATGCAACGTGGACACACCTCAATTTCACAGCGAAAAATGACCTTTTTTTGGCAAAGTGCCCAGCTGTAGTTTTTGAACCATAGCTCTGCCGGCACCTAGGGAAACCTAGCAAACCTATACATTTTTTAAAACTAGACACCCAGGGGAATCCAGGATGGGGTGACTTGACTGCCTCCCACCAGGTTCTGTTACCCAGAGTCCCTTGCAAACCTAAAAAATTGCCCAAAAAAACAAATTTTCTCCACATTTCTCTTGTGGAAAGTTCTGGAATCTGCATGGATCCACAAATTTCCACCCACCCCGCGTTCCCCAATGTCTTCCGAGAAAAATGGTACCTCACTTGTGTGGGTTGACCTAGTGCCCCCAACAGGAAATGGTGCAAAATGCAACGTGGACACACCTCAATTTCACAGCGAAAAATGACCTTTTTTTGGCAAAGTGCCCAGCTGTAGTTTTTGAACCATAGCTCTGCCGGCACAAAGGGAAACCTAGCAAACCTATACATTTTTGAAAACTAGACACCCAGGGGAATCCAGGATGGGGTGACTTGACGGCCTTCCACCAGGTTCTGTTACCCATAATCCCTTGCAAACCTAAAAAATTGCCAAAAAAAACACATTTTCCTCATATTTCTGTGATGGAAAGTTCTGGAATCTGCTTGGATCCACAAATTTCCACACACCCAGTGTTCCCCAAAGTCTTCAGGGAAAAATGGTACCTCACTTGTGTGGGTCGGCCTAGTACCCGCGACAGGAAATGGCGCAAAACGCAATGTGGTCACACCTCAATTTCGTTGTGAAAAATGACCCTTTTTTGGCAAAGTGCCTAGCTGTAGTTTTTGAACCATAGCTCTGCCGGCACCTAGGGAAACCTAGCAAACCTATACATTTTTTTAAAACTAGACACCCAGGGGAATCCAGGATGGGGTGACTTGACTGCCTCCCACCAGGGTCTGTTACCCAGAATCCCTTGCAAACCTAAAAAATTGCCAAAAAAACACATTTTCCCCACATTTCTGTGGTGGAAAGTTCTGGAATCTGCGCGGATCCACAAATTTTCACCCAACCCGGGTTCCCCAAAGTCTTCCAAGAAAAATGGTACCTCACTTGCGTGGGTCGGCCTAGTGCCCGCGGCAGGAAACGGCACCAAACGTAACGTGGACACACCTCAATTTCGCAGTGACAAATGACCCTTTTTTGGCAAAGTGCCTAGCTGTAGTTTTTGAACCATAGCTCTGCCGGCACCTAGGGAAACCTAGCAAACCTATACATTTTTTAAAACTAGACACCCAGGGGAATCCAGGATGGGGTGACTTGACTGCCTCCCACCAGGTTCTGTTACCCAGAGTCCCTTGCAAACCTAAAAAATTGCCCAAAAAAACAAATTTTCTCCACATTTCTCTTGTGGAAAGTTCTGGAATCTGCATGGATCCACAAATTTCCACCCACCCCGCGTTCCCCAATGTCTTCCGAGAAAAATGGTACCTCACTTGTGTGGGTTGACCTAGTGCCCCCAACAGGAAATGGCGCAAAATGCAACGTGGACACACCTCAATTTCACAGCGAAAAATGACCTTTTTTTGGCAAAGTGCCCAGCTGTAGTTTTTTAACCAAAGCTCTGCCGGCACCTAGGGACACCTAGCAAACCTATACATTTTTGAAAACTAGACACCCAGGGGAATCCAGGATGGGGTGACTTGACTGCCTCCCACAAGGTTCTGTTACCCAGAATCCCTTGCAAACCTAAAAAATTGCCCAAAAAAACACATTTTCCCCATTTCTCTGTAGTGGAAAGTTCTGGAATCTGCGTTGATCCACAAATTTACACCCACCCCGCGTTCCCCAAAGTCTTCCGAGAAAAATGTACCTCACTTGTGTGGGTCGGCCTAGTGCCCGCGACAGGAAACGGCGCAAAACGTAACGTGGACACACCTCAATTTTGCAGTGAAAAATGAACCTTTTTTGGCAAAGTGCCTAGCTGTAGTTTTTTAACCCTAGCTCTGCCGGCACCTTTGCAAACCTACTAAACCCACACATTTCTGAAAACTAGACACCCCGGGGGATTCCAGGAAGGTATGGCTTGCATGGATCCCTGAACGTTTCGATACCCAGAATGTCCTGCAAACCTCAAATTTAGCTAAAAAAATCACCTTTTTCACACATTTTTGTGTGAGAAAGTTGTGGCATCACCGGGCTGACACAAATTTCCTACCACCCAGTGTTCCCCCAGGTCTCCTGATAAAAATGGTGCCTCACACATGTGGGTGGCCCAAGTACCCGCGACAGGCAAGGGCCCACAACGTAGTGAGGCGACATGAAAATTGCCTAGCTCAAAACGGCCTGGTTTTGCAAGGAGGTCACTTGGATTTTTGGCCCTGTGCTCGGCGGCCACCTAAGGAAACTGACCAAACCCACACATTTCTGAAAACTAGACACCCGGGGGATTCCAGGGAGGTATGGCTTGCGTGGATCCCCCAAGGTTTCCTTACCCAGAATGCCCTGCAAACCTGAAATTTAGCGGAAAAAATCACCTTTTTCACACATTTTTGTGTGGGAAAGTTGTGGCATCACCGGGCTGACACAAATTTCCTACCACCCAGCGTTCCACCGGGTCTCCCAATAAAAACGGTGTCTCACACGTGTGGGAGGCCCAAGTACCCACGACAGGCAAGGGCCCACAACGTAGTGAGGCGACATGAAAATTGCCTATCTCAAAATGACCTGGTTTTGCAAGGGGGGGTCCCTTGGGTTTTTGGCCCGGTGCTCGGCGGCCACCTAGGGAAACCTACCAAACCTACACATTTCTGAAAGCTAGACACCCGGGGGATTCCAGGGAGGTATGGCTTGCGTGGATCCCCCAACGTTTCCTTACCCGGGGGGGCAGAAAGGCTGTAATGGTGGCGGGTGGGTGGGGGAATTGGCGGGCCCGTTTCAGGCAGCCCCCACCCTAAAAAAAACCTAAAAACAAATCCCTGATGTTTAGTTGGCTTTCTGCCCCCCCACGAAGGGGCAGATTAGGGGCCAATGCCCCATCTGCCCCCCGGGTGGGGGCAGAAAGACTGTAATAATTGGGGGGTGGGGTGAGGGCATGGGCCCCTATTTTTTTTATTTTTTAATTCCCTGGTGTCTAGTGGGCTTTTTGCCCCCCCGGGGGGGCAGATTGGGGGCTACTGCCCCCATCTGCCCCCCAGGGGGGGCAAAAATACTCAATGGTGCCAAAGTCATATGGGGGGAGCAAAGGCCCTTGCCCAAGGGGCCACTCCCCCTCCCTGGTGTCTAGTGGGTGGATCCCTGCTTGGGGATCGCCCTCCTGTGATGATCCCCAAGCAGGGATCCACTGTACCTCTCCCGTCTTTCTACGTGCTCAGGGGGCTGAGATAGCCCCCTGAGAACGTAGAAAGCTAAACTTATGTTGGCGCAACGTGCGCGCCGATCCTCATTACATGGAAAGCGGGGGGGGCCTCGGGAGCTGGGGAAGCTCTTCCCCAGCTCCCGAGGCTATTTTTAATTTAAGGGAATCCCTCTGGTGCCCACACCAGAGTGATTCCCCAGGGGATGCCTCATGACGAGCTGGACTCGTCATGGGCACACGAGAACTGTGTGCCATGACGAGTCCAGCTCGTCATGGGCATTCAAGGAGTTAAAGGAAAATGGGATGTGTTGCAACAATAAAAATAAGAAATGTTTTGTTTTCATTTATTAAGAACAGGCAGTTGTCCGTGAGACCACTGCCTGCTCTTTAAAAATGTTTCCCCAACATTCACTAAGGGAAAAGGGGTCCCATGGGGACCCCTTCCAATTTGCAAATGCATTGCCACCAACTTTGAGTTGATGGTAAAGTACAATTGTTTTGCAACCGCATTTCAATCATAAATCATTTGTGCATACCAATGCGATTCAGTGTTTGGGAGGGACACCCTAAACATGCCCCTTCCAAATACCAAATTGCAAAACCCATATTGTAATTCACTAACAAGTTACTGAATCACAATTGCTTTGTATATATGGCTCCAATTTCCAAGCAATAGAATATTGCATTTTCTTGTCATACATAATTGGTGTTGTGAGCAAGTATATTAGGCAGGAAATATGGCTGATGACCATTTCTGGTGAGGAGAATATTTTAGGAACATCCAAAAGGTCAACGCTATTGGGTACTGAGGTTCAGTTTAATTTGCAAAGGTCATGGCCAGATTACAAGGTCATGTGGCCAGTACAAAAAATTATTGGCTCTGGGAAGTACTGGATGCACAGGGATGGGTCTCATGGTGGCATCAATGGCCATGTCCTGCAATTGGTATCTACACCTCACTTCTCAAAGCTGTACCTATAAGGTCTGGGGCACATGGAATGGGTTCAGGGCACTGTCAAGGGCAACTGAAGTGCCCTTTGTCTGAGGTGCAGAGCAAAAGTCTGTAAGTGAAGGGTTCAGGTTGATGAGGACTAAGTGCTAGACTAGGAGTTGCCTGAAGGCCACACCCTGCACTCGGCATCCCAC
This sequence comes from Triturus cristatus, assembly GCF_964204655.1. Lineage (NCBI taxonomy): Eukaryota > Metazoa > Chordata > Amphibia > Caudata > Salamandridae > Triturus > Triturus cristatus. Next base: position 1,075,939,796 of record NC_140592.1, read on the forward strand.
GAGCTGCGAAAGTCTTATTTTGTGGCTTCAGTGGACTGGACCTGGGGCATGTCTGACAAGCATAACCTAGGCTCTGTGCCTGTTGTGCTCAGCTGACGGCCATGCATACTATGTTATTGGACTTAAGGACTGGGAACAGGCATGGTCTTTTGCCATGTGGAATGCCTTCACCATATTAATTCCAGTATTGTTCAAGTTAACCATTAAGAGTGCATGTACAGCAAATCATATGTAAGTAACTCAAAGTTCAAAATATTTATTTATGTTGTATAAATTTATGTCTTCCAGACTGCTAATGTGTTTTGCCCATTCATTGGTGTGCTGGTCTTGGAATTTCTAAAGACTTTTCTTGAAATAAAGGAAGGCATTTTTTCATCATGTGATGAAAGTTTTTTCTTGTCTATGCTGTTCAATCTGTTGTTGTTTGTTCACAATTTGGGTTGGTCCAGTTGCAACAGGGTTCAGTGTTCTAGAACTGTGCACCCAGTTGTCACCGATGGTCCTGTGGGTTGACATCTTAGTCTCGTACATGGTCAGGGTGGGAGGTCAGGAAGCACAAAGTCAATGTGGTCCTGCTTTTGCTGTAGTCACATTCGATGGCTCAGTTACCTTCATAGCCTGAGCATGACCATATCCTGTGAGCATAAGGCATAGAGGCAAGCAGACTTGGTGCAGGAAATGTAAAAACTGTGCTCAAAGACTTCACTGAAATCAGGCATAACTTACAAACCTTTGACATTAATTGAAATATCCCTATATTAAATCAGGTTAGTGTTGCGATGGGGGAAAGCGATGCCAATGAATGTCATGATATGTGCAGGCCTGACAAAGGCAATATCAGTAAATGCAATGTGAACGTATGCCACAGCCTGTGACCACATGATCTCATCAATGCAATGTCAAAGTATTTCATAATTTGTGCCCTCACAGCAGTGCTGACATCAGCAATAATGATACCAAAGTATGTCATAACCCCTAGTCGCACCATAATATTATTGTTGCCAATAAGAACAATGTCAATGTACGTTCAGACCAAAGCAAACATAACTTTGTCAACACCAGTATGAATTTATTTATTATTTATTTATTTTATTGAACTTATATTGCGCGCAGCTACCCGCAGTGGGTTTCCCGGCGCCAGGGATAGACTGAAGGAGAAATCGAAAGACAAGTGATTGCAAGAGGGAGACATTAGACCGGAGGAATCTGGAACTAGAACAGAAGGGTCTTCAGTTTTTTGCGGAAAACCAGAAGACTGGGTTCTGTTTTAAGCGCCAATGGGAGAGCATTCCACATCTTGGGGCCCAGATATGCGAATGAACGGCCTCCCATTTTTGCCAGTCGGATTCTGGGAATCACAAGATTGCCACTGTTGGATGACCTCAAGAGGCGGCCAGGCTGATATGGCTGCGCAAGATAGTGCAAGTAGGCTGGAGCGGAGCCTTGGCGAATTTTAAAGAGGATGCACAGAGTTTTGAAGGCCACTCGATCCGAGATTTTTAGCCAATGGAGGTCACGTAGAGCCTGTATTGCGGACATTCTCCTTGGGACGTTACGCAGCAAGCGGGCGGCTGAGTTTTGAACGACCTGGAGTTTACTAATTGTAGCTTTATCTGCTCCTAGATAAATGAATGAATGAATGATGACAAGATGACAACATTATGCGGAATGTTGATAATGTCAAGGCAAAGGAAACCAGTGGCTGCCATATTTTTCTTAGGAGTTCCAATGAACTCACATCATTGCTATCGGACTCACCCAAGGTGACCTACCCATCAACCCCTAGTCAAAGATATGTGGTCAGACAGGTCCTGCAACCCATGCCCATGCTTATCGAGTAGAAGGTCACAGGTGGTGTCCCCCATAAACTAAAGGCAACCACGCACCTTATCGATTCCACAAATAGATAGTTCCACCACAAACAAGTCTAAGGTATTTGGCCCCAATATAACCTGTTTGGCCAAAGGTTTGGATTTCCCAGAAACACTACGAAGCTAGATACCACATGCACATAAGTACACTCAACCAATCAGGACACAACAAGCTCACACAACATGTAGTGATCATGCACTCCTCATGCCGGACATCTGGACACCTACACACTGGCCCACTACCCGAGTTCGAGATCCATCTGTGTCCTTATCAGATGCACATATGTGATTGATGTATGACTAGGATGCTCTTTAAAATATAGAGAACATTTTATTGTACCTCATGAACTGCATAAATTGACGGCCAAAACTTTGTCCATTGAGAGATTATGAGCAGGCTCATTCTGTCCAGGCGCTTCTCGCTCAGCGTTTAACTAAACCAACTTGTTCCTGCTTTGCCAAACGCCTCTTGTATTTTCATTCATTTAAAGTAATTCATATCCGAGCAACATTACAAGTGGTTTTAGCAATCAGAAAAACAAAACAGAGTTGTTGTTACAAAGTGTCTTTTGTTAAAAATTAAAAAAAACCTTCGTAATTTGGAATTAGTATAGTATTCAATATTAAATCTAGCTCCAAGAAAGTGCTTATGACCTCACATATGAAGTCATATTTGCCATATTCTAGGATTTCATAGTCAGCATCACATACCACTGTACTTCTGACATCATCAATGAAGCCACTGTGATGGTATGGGTTCCCTACGTTGAAGACAGTCTGCTTGATATAGTGTAGAATAAATACAGTGCCTCTATTGAATGGAGTGTTGAGCACAGGACAGGGATGTTAACCCCAGCACCAAATGTTTGCCAGGCACATATGAATAGAAGATGCAGCAAATCCTGTGTGAAAGGATGCTGAGCAAATCATTATATGGTCCTTTTGGCGTGCCAAATGGACATACTTGCCCAGTGTAGTCTTGTGGTATGGTTTATCAATGTAGTGCCTGGCCACAAAGATTTTCCATGTTGTAATATTGGGATGAGCAGTGCAAGAGATAAAATAGGTGGCATGATATTGCTTTAAGCATACTAAAAGCTGGAGTAGTGAAGAAAAGTCTTCATAATTACAAGGAGCAAAATGGTTCTCAAAAATGTGCTTTTTTGTGCAGATTTCAAATATCAAACTAACTAGCAAGGAGAGAGCTTGGGCTATATTACAAAGTAAGCACTGTCATTGCTAATTTAAGAATTATCTACTCCACAGATTTGGACTGGTTCTTGTTCTAAATAGTTAAAGAGCTGGAACAGTACTATTTTACCACCTCTGAATATAGTAAACAATTATTTGTCATGGACATTTTATAGGCAGAGCTTTATTTGGATGGAAAAATAGCAACAATTGTTGAAATCCCTAAAATACCAACAGCACTGTTGGACCAGGCCCTCTTTGCAGGGTCATCCCCAAACCTTTTGCATTCACCACTCCTGTTTTCTGAACCAGTTTTTGTTGGCTTTTAGGACACACAATTGGTGCATTTAATTTACTTATAAGTCCCTAGTAAAGTGGTACTATAGGTACGCAGGCCCGGTAAATGAAATGCTACTAGTGGGCCTGCAGCACTAATTGTGTCACCAAGTAGCATTTTTTTAAACAATTCTCAAGTCCACCATTGCAGCCTGTGTGCAGGTTTAAACTGTCATTTTGACCTGTCAAAATAAACATTTTTGCCAGGGTTAAACCTTTCTTTTTAATACAAGTATGTCACCCCTTGAGTAGGCCCCCAAATAGCCCATAAAGCAAGGTGCAGTGTATTTAAAAAGGTGGGCATTTACTATGAGATTTTACATGTCCTTGCAGTGAACATCTCACAGGTTTGTTTTTCACAACTGTGAGGCCTATCTCTCCAATAGGATAACTTTGGGTTACCTTATTATATTTAATAAGTGATAGCATTTGGTTGGAAGCAGGTTGGAATGTCATGTATGATGTCTGAGGAATTTAATTTTAAATGTAAAAGTCAGATTCAACGTCACAATTTTGAAAACGGCACTTTTAGAAAGTTCCCATTTTCTTTTTCTAACGATTTTGGTGCCTACATCCTGTTTCCTGGGTCACATGACTAGTTGTAGTTGGCCTGTGTATGTTCTTCCCAGGCAGCCACACAAGCCTGGGTGTTGGAAGGATGGGCCATCCAAAGCAGGATGTGGAGCGGAGTTGCGCACAGCCCTACTTGCACTTCAAAGACACTGCTTCACCACACACACAAAGAACTTCTCACAAGCCTATTGTGCCTGCAGACAGACTGGAACCAGTACAGTGAGGCAGAAAAGCATCTCCGTGGGGGAAACACTCCAGAAGCTTCTCTCATTTCAAAGCTAGCGCTAAGTATAACAAAGGGACCTTCAGACAACTCTTCAGATCACTTTTAGACCTGCGGAACAATCAGAAGGGCAATTCTGCTGTCCTGCTGCTGGAAAGACTGATCTGCTGTTCGAAGGACTGCCCTATTGCTCTGCTGCAAGAAGGACTGCCCTGCTGCCCGAGAAAGGAAAACTGTACCTGATCCTTGAATCCGGAACCACCAAAGTCACTCCAAGGGCTAGCTGACTGGCCTCTTGTTCTTAGCTACAGGTACATAACGAGCTCCAGAGAGATGCCCTGCATCTGCCCAACTGCCTAGACCCCACTGGACCTGCTTGGGCCCTGCTGCTAGCCTCTGCTGAAGTGAGTCTCGATCCCCAAGAGATGCCCCCTAGATCCTTAACCCTTGGCTGGCATCAGAGTGTACTCCTCCAGGCCCAAATGTGGGTTTCCTCAGAACAGATGCAGCACATCACAACTTGATGAAATGTGACGCAATGTGACACAAGACTTCTCATCGCAGCACCTAATTGATGGCCTCATCTGAGCAGATGCACTGTAACGCAACTCAATGAAACCTTCACAGCTCATCATTGGAACAGATGATGCAGCTTGATGCAGTACCTTCCATTGCAGACCTTGCAGCTCCTCCTCGGAATTGACACAGCGCAACCCAACTCCATGCAGGACCTCTCATTACAGCTCTTACGGCTCCTCGTTGTAACCAGCACAGGGCAACGCAATGCTCCACATCAAGGATATATGGTACAAGTCTCAGTGGAACTTACCTGGTCCCTGTGTATGCCCACAATGCATCACGGTCAACCTGAAGTTATAACTTTGTCACAGTCCAGCATGACCAGATAACCACAGTTGGTGCGGGCGCTTTTAGACACTTTTCTTACCATAAAACTTTGACATTGCATAGCTCCATTTCTAGTGATTAGATTGTTGTTCTTTCGGTGTCAAATAATTTATTAAATTTGACTATTTTTTTAATTGGTTTGAATTTTTCTTGTGTTGTGATTTCACTTTATTTCTTTTTGCGTGCTGCATAGATACTTTAAACATTGCCTTCAAGTTAAGCCTGACTCTTTTTGTGGAAAGCTAACAGAGGGTTAGGCACAGGTTAGCTTAGTGACTGTTTGTGGTTCACACTGACCTGGATTGAGGATGCTGCTTGAGAAGGGCTCACATCCACCTCAACCAACAACTCAATTAATCACAAGGACATTACACAATAACATATACAAAGCATATGATGCAGGACAAGAGAGCAACATAACAAAAAGCAACACATCACTACCACAACAAAATACCATGCAACGCATGGGCGTTCTTGTCCTAAATTTTCCCCTCCACAAATTTGCTTTCATAATGTAGTGGTGAAAGGTGTTTGCACTAAGCACACCCTTAATTACCACCAAAACATTAATAGAGCCACTTAAAAATGTTCTGTGATCCAGCCCCCAATTTCTTGCACCCATATCTCCAGGCCTGCCTTACCCGCATATTTGAAACTATGGCAAGCAGGCAAGCATGCTAGCAAGCAAGCAATTCCTGAACGTGCATTAACTCCCACGAGACAATGGTCGAAGGTACAACTCCTGATGAAGTCAACATGATTCACTCTTTGTTTTTGTTTTGTAATTCTTTAATTGAAAGTTAAAGAAGAACATATCAATATAAGTAACTCACAGCGTGGCAAACTCACAGTGGTCTATTATCATTACAGGTGCATGTGTACAATTGAGAAGGAAAACTACTGTTTTTGTGATCCACGTAAAATTATTTTCTTAGAGAGTACTTAAAAGCATCTGCATTTAAATGCCTCTAAATACATTTCTAACTTTAAATAAGGGTAGTAAGGCACTATTGTCCTCCTCAAGTACAGGGGATTGCAATACTCATACCACATAATTCAGTCTATTGGCTTCACGGTCCAGTAGCAGACCTGGTGCTGAGTTAGCACTGACCAGAAACAGGAAGGGTCTGTGACATTTTTCCTCCCAAAATGTGCCTTATATGGGTCATATTGTAACTCAGAGCATCTCCGAATTAGTGAATGAGCTGCAGACAACAAAGCTCGGAAACACAGACCCTTTCTTTTCTTTCTCTGTTTCTGAGTCGGATTCATACAGTAACTCATGGCCCTTCAGAGTTAATGTCTGCACTGTAGACATTGCAATTAAAAAAAAAACCACAAAGGGATAAACCCGTTCTGTGTATAGGCAACACTAAAACTGGATCCTGGTGCTTTCCTCTGCGGCAAAACTCTGACATCCTGCCGCATCCCCGTGTGAATGCCGAACAAGCAGAGATACATGCATGCCGCACACTCGCTTTACGCCCCCTACAAGCACACATTTTGCGTCAGCCCTAGCACTGGTGGTTGTTTTGCAAAATACATGCAGACTATAAATTCAGGATGCAAATTATAAAGTGTGATTAAGCGTTATTTTAAACATCCGCGCTAGCAATGATTGAGGAAAAATGCGAATCTGGTCCTATATACGTCACTTCCCTAAAATACAAAACCATCGTTGCTCTTTTCCTTCTCAATACCATAGGCATCATATAGGACTGACACGACTTGAAAGTGAAATGATCTGCTCAAGGTCATACAGTAGAGACTGTGCCTGAGCTGGGATTAGTGTTCATTACAGCCGCTGCAAATCTCCTGATTATGAAGTTATTGCTTCAGAACCTGGATCCGAAAGCTGGCCTCCTGGATGGGGGTTACACTGCAATATTTTTCGCAATTCCCACCAACGAGAAGGCAGCTGGAGGTAAGCCGAATACACATTTTCTCCTCTCATCGAGGAGGATTTAGTACATGAATAAAAACAGCATTTTGCCTCCCACTCCTCCCTTCTAAAATACCTATTTAGGTGTAAATTGGGCCAGCTCTCAGTTCATGAATTACTGTAAGCCATATAAAGCAGAAAAAATGGTATTAAGCACGGAAGCAGAACTGGGTCAGGCGGGCCTATCTCTGCCTTTCTATAGTCTCCTACGGTGTCCCTGAGGGAAAAAACGGCTTACTCGCACAACAGCCCGCAGAGAATCATTTCTGTCTTTTTCAAAGGCTCGTCATGTACTGAATAAAGAATCTACTTCTTTAGTCGAACAAAAATTATATGTACGATCTGAATAATCTATTTTTAATTCAAAGCAATTCATGGCTTTTATCGGTCATTAAATTATGTATCTTTCCAGATAAACAACAATGGTTACTCATTTTATCCAGGTCAGCTGTTTGTTACTCAGACAACGTGCAGCATTAGAAAATACAAGGACTTGAGTGCTGCACATGATTTCTTGAGCAGTCTTTTGTTTTTTGTTCCTGAACATTTTCTACAAACATCAAAGGAAGCCAAGTGTCAGATTTACTGAATTGAAAGTGCTTATTGGCTTGACAAAACTCACTCTGCAAATATAAGGCTGTCATTTCTGAGCTTGGGGAAGTTCAAATTCAGAGTCAGAACCCACATTTTGGGGTAGAAACTTGCCAAGACCACAAGTGCTGGTTCCGCCGATGTAGACTGCCTCTCCATCCATACTACTGCGGTGGGCAGGTACCAACTACTCAAATATGGATTGGCTCCAGTGAGTCACATGGGTACAGTGATGGGGTCCTCCTGACTTCAGCAGACTCTCCACTCTGAATTCAAGCCCCCATGATATTAGTATTGGCAAGCATTAATCTCATAATGCCCACACATGTCAATGGAGAGAAGTACATATCTTACCCTAATACTGGAGTAGAAATATGAAAATACTCTACTGCTCATGTAAATCAATAGAGTTCGGGAATATGAAGTTACAGTACTACCAGTTGTTAGATCTGGGGGTCTCTAGTTGGCAGGGTAGGTACCACTGTCCAAGTAGGGACCCTTGCTTCTAGTCAGGGAAAGGGGGATACACTGTTAAGATAACCCCTGCTCACCCTCTAGGTAGCTTGGCCTGAGCAGTCTAGGCTATCAAAGGCAATGTGTAAAGTATTTGTACCAACACTCACAGTAACCCAGTGAAAACACCACAGATTTACTCCACACCAGTTTTAGAAAAAATAAGGTATCTTTACTAAAAACTTCACAAGACCAAATATTACAGACAAACCAACATATAATTCAAAAAGGTTACTTTAAGGATAGTTCAAGAGTTTGCAGAAAGTACTCCAGGATGTCAAAGTCAGTGTCCTGCACAATGCGACTCTCAATGCACAAAATGCGACACTTTCGTGCCCAACAGTACCTGTAGTTGCGATAAGGTTCCCAAAAGCTATAACAAGGAAGATGGCAAAGGCGATGCGATGCTCCTGAGATCCTGGGGAGGCTTTGCAGCAGCCCTGCTTCACGCAGCAGAGGTGGATGCGCCGGCTCCGATCTGTAGGGGGAGGATGCGATACCTTTGGCTTTCGTTGCGTAGGTTTCTTAGGGGGAAGCTTCACGCACAGGTTCGATGCGACACTCTTCGATGTGGTGCGATGCGTGGCGCAGCGTTGCCTTCCGGCGCCGCAACTCTTGATGCGCCACGGAACGGGACTCTGCGTCGACGCACGCAGCGATTGGAGACTTTTCACGCACCGGCAGTGGTGCGGCCCGCAAACTGGTTCTGCGACAACCCTCGCAATGGCAGGAAGCTTCACGCTTCGGGACGATGCTCGACGCACTCGGCGATGCGGAGACCCTGCGTGTTGCGATGGTGCCGCGATGAAATTTTCCACGCACTCTCGTCTTGCGACACGCAATCGGATGATGCGCTGGGTACCAGTTACTCTTGTTCACGCTTCTGCTTCCCAGCTCCCTCAACACAGCAAAACGACCTCCTGAAGCCCCAAGACTGGGCAAGCACTCCAAGGCAGGTCAGAACTCTCTCAGCAGAGTTCCAGGGGAGCTGGTGGTGAAGTCCTTTTGTTCCTGGGACTTCTTAACAGGGAGCCAGCTCTTCTCAGGCCCTTGGAGATCAGAATCAAAAGAAGGGGACACAGCAAAGTCCTTCCCCTCTCCTTGGCAGCAAAGCAAAACAGCAAGCAGGCAGTCTTCTCCTCTTCAGTTTCTTCCAGCTTTCTCCTTGGCAGAGGTTTCTTCTTAGTTCCAAAGTGATCTAAAGTTTTAGGTGTCTGGGGTCCTCTTCTTATACCCCTCCAAGTCTTTGTCTCTTGTGTTTCAGTGGGGGGATTCCCCTGCTCAAACCGGTTCCTGGGTGTGCTCTGCTCTGGAGCACCTGGTTCCTTTCAGAGTGAGGGGCAGGGTCGTTAGACGCTCAGCAGGAGGTGGAGCCTTCTTTGTGCCAGCAGAGGCAGAGTCCTCAGCCTGGCCAGCAGGGGGTGGAGCCAGCTTTGTGTTTGTCAGGGGCAGCCCTATTCAGACCCAGGGACTACTCCTCCCACCCATCTAAAGCAGATCTCCCTATTCACCCTGCTGCTGACTCATCCAGGCTCCTGGAGCCACCTAGCACATCACCTGACACCAGTCAGCCAACCAGCACACAGGCACACAGGAAGGTTAAACAGGAGAATGGCTACTTTCTAAAAAGTGCTATTCTCACACAGTGAATTTAAAAACCATCTTGCTAAAAAGATGTATAATTAAATTCTGAACACAGAGATACCAAACTTGGATTTTCTATCTTGCCCTTATGGGAAGATAGGCATGTAAACAGCCTTCCCCATTCTATCCTATGGGCAAGATAGCCTCTCAGCAGTGAAAAACGAAAATGGCTGTAATTCACTACCAGGGCATGTTACACACCTCAGTACATGCCCTACCTTTCAGATACACTGCACCCAGCCCAGGGGGGTACCTAGGGCCACCATAGGGATGCCTGACATGTACAGAAAGGGAAGGATAGGGCCTGGTCAGTGGGTGCACTGGCCAGGTCGACATGGCAGTCCTGGACTGCACATAGGCACTGCAAGCAGGCCTAAGACATCATTTTAGCGCTACTCCTGTGGGTGGCACAATCAGTGCTGCAGCCCACTAGTAGCATTTGTATCACCAGCCCTGGCACACGCAGTGCACTTTACTAGGGGCTAACAGGTGAAACAAATATACCAATCATGGATAACCAATCAACACAATAATTTACCAAGGGAGCACTTGCACTTTGACACTGATCAGCAGTGGCAAAGTGCCCAAAGCATCTAAACCAGCAAAAACGAAATCCAGCATAGCATCAAAAATACAGGAGGTAGAGGCAAAAAGTCAGGGGTAACCACGCCAAAGATGCCAGGTCTAACACGTGTCCCCTCCAGCTGAAAGTGGGGAGAACTACCCACCCTCTTGGGAGTTCTCATCGCTAAGGCGGAAAAACCTGGACAGACCATCAGCGTTGGCGTGTTCTGTACCGGGGCGGTGTTCCACCGTAAAGTCCATCCCCTGTAGGGAAATGGACCACCTCAACAGCTTAGGATTCTCACCCCTCATCTGCATCAGCCATCTGAGGGGCCTGTGGTCCGTCTGAACCCGGAAGTGAGTCCCAAACAAGTAGGGTCTCAGCTTCTTCAGCGCCCAGACCACAGCAAAAGCTTCCCTTTCAATCGCACTCCACCTCTGTTCCCTGGGAAGTAGCCTCCTGCTAATGAAAGCTACAGGTTGGTCCAAGTCCTCATCATTTAGTTGTGAGAGCACCGCTCCCACTCCATGCTCAGAAGCGTCTGTCTGCACTATGAATTCCTTGGAGAAGTCAGGCGCCTTGAGTACAGGTGCTGTACACATGGCCTCCTTCAGGGCATCAAAAGCTTCTTGGCAGGCACTGGTCCAAATCACTTTCTTCGGTAACTTCTTGGAAGTTAGTTCTGTCAAGGGAGCCACAATGGTGCCATACCCCTTGACAAAACGGCGATAGTACCCGGTGAGTCCTAAGAAGGCTCTCACCGCTGTCTGGGTTTTGGGGGGTTCCCAAGCCCGGATGGTATCTATCTTGGCTTGTAGGGGCGCCACCTGGCCGCTTCCTACCTGGTGTCCCAAATACACCACCAAACCCTGCCCTATCTGGCACTTACTGGCCTTGATAGTGAGGCCTGCACTATGCAGAGCCTTCAACACTGCGCAGAGGTGTTGCAAGTGTTCTTCCCAAGTGGAGCTGAACACAGCGATGTCATCCAGATATGCGGCGCTGAATTGCTCCAGCCCGGACAGTACCTGGTTGACCAGTCTCTGGAATGTGGCAGGGGCGTTTTTCAACCCAAAGGGCATGACACGGAACTGGAAGTGCCCCTCTGGCGTTGAAAACGCAGACCTCTCCTTGGCCCCATCAGTTAAGGCAATCTGCCAGTACCCAGAAGTTAAATCAAACGTACTGAGGTAGTTGGCAGCTCCCAACCGATCCACGAGCTCATCAGCTCTGGGGATGGGGTGTGCGTCAGTCTTCGTGACAGCATTGAGCCCACGGTAGTCCACACAAAACCTAAGTTCTGGAGTGGCACCTGGTGCAGCAGCTTTCGGTACAAGTACCACTGGGCTAGCCCAGGGGCTGCTGGAGGGCTCAATCACCCCTAGCTCCAACATCTTAGAAACCTCCTTCTTGATGCTGGCCCTGACCTTGTCAGCCACCCTGTAAAACTTCTGTTTCACAGGCATGCTATCTCCCGTGTCCACGTCATGGACACACCAGTTGGTGATACCGGGGGTCAGGGAGAACAGAGATGCAAACTGACCCAACACATGGCGACAGTCCCTCTGCTGTTCTGGGGTCAGGGTGGGCGAGAGGACCACTCCATCCACTGACCCATCTTGCTCCTTAGCTGCCAGGAGGTCAGGAAGAGGATCGCTATCCTCCTCCATCCCTGCATCTGTAGCCAGTAGCATTGTTATTTCAGACCTCTCAAAATGGGGTTTGAGGCGGTTCACGTGTAGGACCCTCATGGGGTTCCTGGGAGATCGCAAGTTGACCAGGTAGGTCACCTCACTCTTGCGCTCCACCACCTCATATGGCCCAGTCCACTTGTCCTGGAGCGCGCAAGGCTCCACTGGCGCCATCACCCACACCATCTGCCCAGGTTGAAATTCCATCAGAGTGGTATGCTGGTCATACCACCTCTTCATCTCATCCTGGCTGGCTTCCAGGTTCGCCTGAGCGAGGGCCCGGAAGCGCTGTGTCTGGTTGCGGATGGCCAGCACATAGCTGAACACATCCTGAGGGGTTTTTCCCGGGGATTTCTCCCAACCCTCCTTCACCAGACTGAGAGGTCCTCTAACAGGGTGCCCGTACAAAAGCTCAAAGGGACTGAACCCTAGAGACTTTTGTGGTACCTCCCTGTAGGCAAATAATAGGCATGGCAAAAAGACGTCCCACTTCCGTCTCATGGGCTCTGTCAGCCCCATGATCATGCCTTTCAGGGTCCGGTTGAACCTTTCAACCAACCCATTTCCTTGAGGGTGGTAAGGAGTGGTGAACTTATAAGTTACCCCACACTCCTCCCACAGAGACTTCATATACCTGGAGATGAAGTTGGTACCCCGGTCAGATACCACCTCTTTGGGGAAACCCACACGGGAAAAGATCCCCATCAACGCACGGCCCACCACCGGGGCTGTGGTTGTCCTGAGAGGGATAGCCTCCGGGTACCGGGTGGCATGATCCACCAGGACCAGGATGAACCTGTTGCCTAAGGCGGTCCTGGGGTCCAGTGGCCCCACAATATCTATTCCCACCCGCTCGAAAGGGGTGCTCACTACCGGAAAAGGCTGGAGAGGGCCTTTGCATTTTCCTCCAGCCTTGCCACTTGCCTGGCAAGTCTGGCATGATTTACAAAAGGAAGCGACGTCCGTCTTCATCCCGGGCCAGTAAAAGTGGGTGGCAAGCCTTTGTCGGGTCTTGTCCTGCCCGAGATGTCCTGCAAGCGGCACGTCGTGAGCCAGACCCAGTAGGAAGTCTCTGAACCCTGCGGGTACCACCAGGGTACGTGATCCACTGGGCTCAGCAAACCTAGGCTCACTGTACAACAAGTCATTCTCCCAGTAGAGAAAAAAGTTCTTCGGATCAGCACCTGCTGCCTGGTCTGCAGCCTGGTGCCGCAGACCTTCAAGAGTAGGGCATGTCTTCTGCGCACGGCAGAACTCCTCTCTGGAGGGACCACCCTCTTGCTGCCAATGGGTCAGCTCAGGTATGTCTCCCAGCTCAGCGACCTGTTCCCCTGTAGGCTCCAGGGCATCCCCCGTAGGTTCTGCTCCTTCCTGGACCGTGGGAACAGCGGGGGTGGACGCACCACGCCCCCTGCCCTTCCTCTTTCTGGCAGGGACCTGGGCCACTGTTTCAGGCTCCAGGTCTGCTTCACAACCCTGTCTGGCTGCCATGGACCGGGTGGTCACACAGACCCACTCAGGCAAACCCAACATCTCCAAATGAGCCTGGCGTTCCACCTCCTTCCACGGGGAACTCTCCAGGTCATTACCTAGCAGACAGTCTACTGGCATGGATGGACTCACAACAACTTTGAGAGGACCTGAGACCCCCCCCCCACTCAAAGGGAACATGTGCTACCTTGCAAAGGCGCACAGAGTTGTCAGCTGACACTACTGGGTGAAGTACGTCTGGAATGATCAGCTCCTCAGGGACCCACTGACACCTGACCGTAGTCACACTGGCTCCAGTGTCCCTGAGAGCCTCCACCCTCCTCCCATTGATGGTCACCCACTGCCTGTACTTCTTAGTGTTATCAGGGACAGGGGTTTCCTGGACCATCTCTGTGTCTCCTAAAGAGACAAGGGACATAACTGCTAAACCCTCCAAATCACTAGAAAGTAAATCCCCCCCAAAAGCTACACTAGCTATACCCGGTGTTGGAGCACCAGTGGGTGCCTGGGATTTCTTGGGACACACAGGAGACTTGTGACCCAATTCCTGACAGTGATAACACTTAATGGGACCCTTGTTATCCGACCTGCCCTTAGGGGGCCAGGTTGGTTTGGGTTTGGACTTGGGGGGCTGGGACTGGTTACCCTGGGAACTATTTTGGGGCCCTTGTGAGAACTCCTTTTGGTTACCCTTGTCCCCCCCACTCTTCTGCTGGGGACCCTGCCCACCTTTGGCAATGGTACCCACAATTCCTCTGTGGACCCTGGTACTGGTCCAGCGGTCCGCCTCCTTAGCAAGCTCAATGGGGTCCGTCAACTTGCTATCTAAAAGATGCTGGCGCAGCTCTGGAACACATAGACTACTCAAGTGCTCCCAACTAATTAAATGTAACAACCCCTTATAATCAGTTACCTTGCTGCCCTTCATCCAACCTTCCAGTGCCCGCGAGTACAGATTCACACACTCCATCCAAGTCTCAGACTCTTTCTTCTTGGAATTTCTAAACTGCAGTCTATACTGCTCTGGAGTAAGTCCATACCTGAGACATAGGGCCTCCTTCATATTGGGATAGGTCATGGCACCTGCTAATTCTAAGGGCTCTAGAGCACTCCTCCCAGAAGCCTCAAAATGTTTCCACAGGCCCGCCCCCCAATGCTGTTCAGACACCCCATTCATCCTCAATGCAATTTCATACGATGTGAACCAGGCATAGATATCCTCACTCCTATTGTAATTCTGTACTAAATCTTTGGGGATATATACTTTACCCCCCTGCACTGGCTGTGCGCTGCCACCATTTGAACCGGACTCCACCTGCTTGGCCTTGATGTCCAGTTCTCTCATGCTCACTTCATGAGCCAGAAGCAATTTCTTCTCTTCCAAGGCACGGGCATTCTTGCTCTCCTCCGCCGCCTTGTCCTTCTCTACTTCCAATTGCTTCATTTTCATTTTCATCATTTCCATTTCATGGTTTCTCACCCTTTGATTCTCCTCCAGCTCCTCTGGAGTGAGCCCCCTACTGGAATGGGAGCTGCTAGCCCTTGAGACTGGTCTGCTCACAGGCAGATCTTGGGGAACAAAACCATCCTCTTCATTTGCATCACTTTCCTCTTGGGCCTCCCACCAGGCCTTCAGGACTCTTTGTAGCACATCTTTTCTAGCTCCGCTTTTAAAAGAGCAACCACGGTCTTTGCAGAATTGCTTGAGATCTTCAACTTTGTATGAATATAAATCCGCAATGGAAAACTCCAATTCTGCCTTCTCGCTTGTTGCCACCTGAGACATGATGCTCTTGAAGAGTTACTCAAAAATAGAATCAAAAAAATATAGTATGTGGTTGTCTATTGGTCTGCACTTAAACTAGTGATGTACACCAATTACTGTGGGTCAAGTACAAATACAAGTTCAATCCTCACCGCTGACCACCAATGTTAGATCTGGGGGTCTCTAGTTGGCAGGGTAGGTACCACTGTCCAAGTAGGGACCCTTGCTTCTAGTCAGGGAAAGGGGGATACACTGTTAAGATAACCCCTGCTCACCCTCTAGGTAGCTTGGCCTGAGCAGTCTAGGCTATCAAAGGCAATGTGTAAAGTATTTGTACCAACACTCACAGTAACCCAGTGAAAACACCACAGATTTACTCCACACCAGTTTTAGAAAAAATAAGGTATCTTTACTAAAAACTTCACAAGACCAAATATTACAGACAAACCAACATATAATTCAAAAAGGTTACTTTAAGGATAGTTCAAGAGTTTGCAGAAAGTACTCCAGGATGTCAAAGTCAGTGTCCTGCACAATGCGACTCTCAATGCACAAAATGCGACACTTTCGTGCCCAACAGTACCTGTAGTTGCGATAAGGTTCCCAAAAGCTATAACAAGGAAGATGGCAAAGGCGATGCGATGCTCCTGAGATCCTGGGGAGGCTTTGCAGCAGCCCTGCTTCACGCAGCAGAGGTGGATGCGCCGGCTCCGATCTGTAGGGGGAGGATGCGATACCTTTGGCTTTCGTTGCGTAGGTTTCTTAGGGGGAAGCTTCACGCACAGGTTCGATGCGACACTCTTCGATGTGGTGCGATGCGTGGCGCAGCGTTGCCTTCCGGCGCCGCAACTCTTGATGCGCCACGGAACGGGACTCTGCGTCGACGCACGCAGCGATTGGAGACTTTTCACGCACCGGCAGTGGTGCGGCCCGCAAACTGGTTCTGCGACAACCCTCGCAATGGCAGGAAGCTTCACGCTTCGGGACGATGCTCGACGCACTCGGCGATGCGGAGACCCTGCGTGTTGCGATGGTGCCGCCATGAAATTTTCCACGCACTCTCGTCTTGCGACACGCAATCGGATGATGCGCTGGGTACCAGTCACTCTTGTTCACGCTTCTGCTTCCCAGCTCCCTCAACACAGCAAAACGACCTCCTGAAGCCCCAAGACTGGGCAAGCACTCCAAGGCAGGTCAGAACTCTCTCAGCAGAGTTCCAGGGGAGCTGGTGGTGAAGTCCTTTTGTTCCTGGGACTTCTTAACAGGGAGCCAGCTCTTCTCAGGCCCTTGGAGATCAGAATCAAAAGAAGGGGACACAGCAAAGTCCTTCCCCTCTCCTTGGCAGCAAAGCAAAACAGCAAGCAGGCAGTCTTCTCCTCTTCAGTTTCTTCCAGCTTTCTCCTTGGCAGAGGTTTCTTCTTAGTTCCAAAGTGATCTAAAGTTTTAGGTGTCTGGGGTCCTCTTCTTATACCCCTCCAAGTCTTTGTCTCTTGTGTTTCAGTGGGGGGATTCCCCTGCTCAAACCGGTTCCTGGGTGTGCTCTGCTCTGGAGCACCTGGTTCCTTTCAGAGTGAGGGGCAGGGTCGTTAGACGCTCAGCAGGAGGTGGAGCCTTCTTTGTGCCAGCAGAGGCAGAGTCCTCAGCCTGGCCAGCAGGGGGTGGAGCCAGCTTTGTGTTTGTCAGGGGCAGCCCTATTCAGACCCAGGGACTACTCCTCCCACCCATCTAAAGCAGATCTCCCTATTCACCCTGCTGCTGACTCATCCAGGCTCCTGGAGCCACCTAGCACATCACCTGACACCAGTCAGCCAACCAGCACACAGGCACACAGGAAGGTTAAACAGGAGAATGGCTACTTTCTAAAAAGTGCTATTCTCACACAGTGAATTTAAAAACTATCTTGCTAAAAAGATGTATAATTAAATTCTGAACACAGAGATACCAAACTTGGATTTTCTATCTTGCCCTTATGGGAAGATAGGCATGTAAACAGCCTTCCCCATTCTATCCTATGGGCAAGATAGCCTCTCAGCAGTGAAAAACGAAAATGGCTGTAATTCACTACCAGGGCATGTTACACACCTCAGTACATGCCCTACCTTTCAGATACACTGCACCCAGCCCAGGGGGGTACCTAGGGCCACCATAGGGATGCCTGACATGTACAGAAAGGGAAGGATAGGGCCTGGTCAGTGGGTGCACTGGCCAGGTCGACATGGCAGTCCTGGACTGCACATAGGCACTGCAAGCAGGCCTAAGACATCATTTTAGCGCTACTCCTGTGGGTGGCACAATCAGTGCTGCAGCCCACTAGTAGCATTTGTATCACCAGCCCTGGCACACGCAGTGCACTTTACTAGGGGCTAACAGGTGAAACAAATATACCAATCATGGATAACCAATCAACACAATAATTTACCAAGGGAGCACTTGCACTTTGACACTGATCAGCAGTGGCAAAGTGCCCAAAGCATCTAAACCAGCAAAAACGAAATCCAGCATAGCATCAAAAATACAGGAGGTAGAGGCAAAAAGTCAGGGGTAACCACGCCAAAGATGCCAGGTCTAACACCAGTGGATAGTGCTGATGGGTTGTTCACAAGTTGCACATCTTGGCCATCCTTTTCTGCATAAGCTAGGGCACAATACTTGCATCTGCCTCGCTGTAGCCCCAACATCAGCAATGATTTAAAACTGGTCATTTGCATAGCAGGGGCCTGATTCTAAAACTGCGTTTTGTACCATGTAAAGTAGTAGTTGTGCAACTCACGAACTACAAAATGCAATTCACAAACCTACAGCCAGAGACCTCTGACACCAATAGAAAACACACATCCACAAAGGAATAAGACCTTCGTAGTTCACAAAATGCCCTTTTAAAGTTACCAAAGCCGTGAAAGCATCAAAACAGGCTTAAATGTTCCCCAGTTCAGATTTAGAGGAAGTCAAGCACCACACATGGCCAACCATTGGGACTGCAGCACACTTCCACAGAATAAATGGAGGCAGGGAATTAAAATAATGCCCCACGGGTTAGTATTGATGAATTAAGTTAGTGTATTTTAATTACTTTTTTATTCAAACACACATTTAGTTTGATGACTCTGGGCCTCATGTACGTAGCCGAATACCGGTCGGTAACGGCCGATTTTCGGTAATTATACCGTTACCGACCGGTATTTAGGCTTTTGACATGTAGGGGGCTCATTTCTGTATTCGGTAATTTACCGAATCGTTAAAATTACCATTCGGTAAATTCCGAATACAGAAATGAGATGTAGGGGGAGTGTGTGGGTGTTGTCTGGAGTCGGTATTTACCACCAACTAATAGTTGGTGGTAAATAAAGAATGGATGTGTAAAAGCATTTTATAGCGCTTAGAAGTGTGCAATGTGGCTGACATACATGCCCTTAGGGCATGTATGTGCGCCACATGTGCACACATGGCCGAATCAGGGGTGTAACAGGGTGTCAATATGACACCCTGCCACCCTTGCATGTGCTCCCCCATTACCGAATCGGTATTTACCGATTCGGTAATGAGGCATACCTTCCCATCAATGGGAAGGTATGCCTCATTACCGAATCGGTAAATACCGATTCGGTAATTACCGAATTTTTCCGAATCGGTAATATTTACCGACTTTTTACCTACATTGCATTTACCACTTCATAAATACCGAATCGGTATGATTCGGTATTTATGAAGTGGTAAATGTAATTTACCTACATGAGGCCCTCAATGTGTCAATAGTAAACATTGTACATTATATCACATTTAAATTGTACAATAAATGATTTTTTAATGAACAATCATTACTACAATTCTTAAAATTTTCCCATAAGTAAGTCTCCATTCTACTGCCTAACATCTGCACAAACAGGTGAAAATGTACTACTAGTAACTAATAGTAACTTTACAGTCATAGTAGTGACTTTACAATAATAAATTCTGTTTAGGAGGCTCCACCGCCTCATTTAAGGGGGTGGGGACATACAAGGCTACACCCAGTTGTAAACTTCCACTCGGATGTAGTGAATAGCAATGAAGTTACACTTGGGTATGGAAGTAGATCTATATATGAGTAAATTACCTACTGGTGGTCGCCAGTAGGTAGTTATAGTTAGAACCTTGTTTCTATTCAAAAAGCGATTTTTCTTTTCCCAATAACTTTGGCGCCGGTTGACGAATCTTCACGAAATTTTCAAAACGTTGGTCCCACTCCGGTCAGCTCCTACCCTAAAACACTACCCCCAGCACGACACCCTATACTACCCAAACACCACTGCACTACCCTAAACCCTAAAACACTACACCCAGCACGACCCCCTACACTACACAAACACTACTGCACTACCCTAAACCCTAAAACACTACCCCCATCATGGCCCCCTACACTACACTAACACCACTGCACTACCCTAAACCCTAAAACACTACCCCCAGCATGACTCCCTACACTAAACAAATGCAACTGCACTACCCTAAACCCTAAAACAACACCCCCAGCACGACCCCCTACACTGCCCAAACACCACTGCACTGCCCTAAACCCTGAAACACTACCCCCAGCAGTACCCCCTACACTACCCAAACAACACTGCACTACCCTAAACCCTAAAACACTACCCCCAGCAGTACCCCCTATACTACCCAAACACCACTGCACTACCCTAAACCCTAAAACACTACCCCCATCAGTACCCCCTACACTTCCCAAACAACACTGCACTACCCTAAACCCTAACCCACTACCCCCAACACAACCCCCTACACTACCTAAACACCACTGCACTACTCTAAACCCTAAAACAATACCCCCAACACTACCCAAACACCACTGCACTACCCTAAACCCTGGAACACTCCCCCAGCACGACTCCCTACACTACCCAAAAACCACTGCACTACCCTAAACCCTAAATCTACCCCAGCACGACCCCCTACACTACCCAAACACCATTGCACTACCCTAAACCCTAAATCTACCCTCAGCACGACCCCCTACACTACCCAAACACCACTGCATTACCCTAAACCCTAAAACACTACCTCCAGCACGACCCCCTACACTACACAAACACCACTGCACTACCCTAAAACACTACCCCCAGCATGACCCCCTACACTACACAAACACCACTGCACTACCCTAAACCCTAAAACACAACCCTCAGCAGGACCCCCTACACTACCCAAACTGCACTTCCCTAAACCCTAGAAATGTAACCACCACACCATGCCCAATCCCCCTTACCTTTCACTCCTCATGGTTCCCTCTCCTCGTGGTTCCTGCTTCATGTCATCTCTGAGGGGCGGTGCACGTCATTGTGAGGAAACGGAAAAGCCTTGGTTTCCTTACAACGACATGGATCATCTACATTATTTTAGAACTCATGGTCATTTACCATACATAAATAGCACATAACAACGTGGGGGAGGTCTCAGGGAAGTTTCAACAGAAATGCAGACCAGCAGGTTGTGTTTCCCCTAAGAACAAATATCAACACACTAATACAACCTGGGTCAGAAATAGAGCCAAAGAGTTACACAAAGACGTCTAAATAAACCCCATACTCAAAATGACAACTCTATTAGAGAGCACTCCCTTCACCAGGACCCATCAATCACTTAAGGTGGTTAATTGTTTTTATCATCTGGGTCTGTATACTCCATCCAGCCGGACCAGTTCATAAAGCAGTGATCCGGTCACTGGCATAGAAGGAGCACTAAAGGAGGATTGTCACCTGATCTCTCACAAATATTGTCTTGGATGAGGTACTACCCATAGAACGAGGTGAGAAATCCTAATAGTCAGCAGTAAAATCATATGTGTGAGTTAAAAATGGCTAAGGGTACCCAAAAGTTCTTTAATAGTAGGGAACCCCTGTCATATTTAAAAAGCAAGATGGCAATATTGCATAAATTAAATTGACATTATGCTATTGTCCAAAGCAAGTATGGTCAACATGTTTCTGCCCTTAGGCGATCGATAGTATCTGGGCTTTCATCAGGACCTAAATTACTGCTGTGGTTTTCAGTGAGAAAAACGTGTGTGTAAATTATACAAAAGTGGGGTGCAGATAAAAAATTCCTACCGCACCGGTCAAGTTGATACAGCAATCAAAACCGGATACCTGTGGAGAAATTTAGAAAAAGGACAGAGACCCAATGTGTAAAACAGGCTCAAATACAGGCCAAAATAAATTTCTATGACCAAAAAATAAGCATTCACTAATGCTGTATAGGCATTCAGTACTGTTCGTTTCGAATTGCACTTACCCATAGATAGTGGGTACAGCCCTCACCTCAACCTGGTCTCAACTCAGGGAAAGGGGCCCCGCTCTAAAAAGAAAGAAATAGTAGGAGAAAGCAAAACAGGTAATACCTGAAAAAACCCTCCTCTTCCAAAGCTTAGTTAAAAAACCTGAGAGTGAATTCATCCAATCCCAAATTGCAAAGACATATATGGTATATAAGACATTGTTACAGGAATCATTCAAAATGTACCTCAACTGTAGACACTTTGTAACAATTGCTGCCACCCAGGGTGGAATTTACGCCATCCCAATAGGTGAAAAAAATGGAAAATTGTAGAAAACACACACTCCCAACATCTGGTAAGTGACTCTAATGGAAATTGTCACAACAAATTAGAAAGTCACATACACTAATATAAGCAAGTTCAAAAGACAAAATAGCCATTGTAAGAGTGTCTCAGCTCCCATGAGCCCAGGAATTCAAATTTAAGAACAAAAATTAAAGAGAAGACCTTGTCATAATACAAGGTAAAAAAGTACTGAATATCCTAATACATAAAGCATAGAAAATAAAGTAATCACCTAGAACTCCTAAGAATACCATAGAATCAGTTATTCAGAATAGTAATAGTGTCTATGGAGCAGACAAAAATGAAGTCAAGTCATTACCTAGTAGACTGAGAAAACAAACAGAGCACTCACCTATCCGTCGGTACCCCAGGGCGGTCATTGAGGTAAGACCGGAGGTACCGACGGACGCACTCGTGAGGTTTAAATAGATTGTCTCGATGTAAATGCCTGCAGGTGCAGCGCGCCGATTGAGCTGTCCAGGGCACTGCCTGTCAATGCATAACCCGCATGCGCGGTAAAGGAACACTAGAAAGCCAAAGCGAATGTGTGTTAGTTGTAGCCACGCATGCGCGGAGAATACAATGTACGCGAATGCGTGTGAGTTGTTAACGCGCATGCGCGTGGAGAATACAATGCACTCGAACTTGCATAGAGCGTGCGTGAGGGAGAAGACACGCATTGGTCCTCCCGTGTCAGTTACGAGTGCAAGCAAATGATCATGAAGGAACCCTATCGTGTTCCAAATGCACGAGCATAAATGCAATACTAACATGGTTAAGTTCAATGGCCGTAAAGACTCATCAACAGCCATAATATAACACATTAGGATACAGGACTTATACCAAATGCACATATATTAAAAATCTAGCGCACACGCTCATTCAGAGAGGTGCTACAAGTCAAATTCAATTCGAAAAGGGAACTCTTTGCCAGGGAGGGTCTCTCGTGTGTGTATATCCATGAGGGCCATCAGTAAGAAAAACCACATCCCCATTCTGGGAGAGCAATAATCCTTGTAACTAATATCTCATCATAGTATCCTCAAAACAATGTGTTGTCCATGTCGAACGCACTCTATAAAAAAGTGAGGGTCTATTTTGATCTTATAATAACAGCCAAGGGATTTCATCATTCAGTCCCACTGTGTCTGAATGAAGTCTGTGTACCCATCTCTGCTCTCTCACCAGAAGGAATTTCTGAATGTCAGTGATATGTACTGGAATATGTGGTTGTTCTAGAACCACCCACTGCAGCTCGGTCTCTTTATGTCCCACTGAAACAAAATGGTTAGTGAGTTTGGTAGCGCTCTTTTTGCATCGGATAGTACTCTTATGTTCCGATATCCTCACTTTTACTTTTCGTGATGTCATACCTACATAGTTTTTATTGCAGGGGCATTTTATCAAGTAAATCACTCGTTCGCTGTTACAATTTGTGTGGGTTTTGAGGGACCAAGGTCTATTCGTCCCTATCTCTACCTCAGTGGTGTGTTGAGTCTGGGGGCATACTGCACAATTGCCGCATGGAAAGTGACCTACAACAGGTGGTAACCCCCAAAGTGTGCTCGTATCTGGGTTTCTCAACAACCTCGGGCGTGTATGTACTAATCGATCTTTCAGATTAGAGCCCCTTTTAAAAGCAAAAAGGGGAGGGGGTAAGGAACTGCCCTCTAATTTGAGAAACCTCCAGTTCTTAAGGATACTCTTCTTGAGTGCATTGGAATAACTGCAGAAGGTATTGACACAGGTAATCCTTTTGTTCTCCTCCAAAGGATTCTGTATCCTCTTCTCGAGCAGAGCTTCCCTGTGGTTGTTTCTGGCTCTCTTCATGGATTTCTTTATGATTGTTTTGGGGTACTGTCTCTCCTGCAATTGTGTGGATAGGAGGGTGGCATGTTCCTGATATTTCGCTACCTCAGAACAATTCCGACGAATACGAAGGAATTGCCCGAAAGGGAGGTTCTCCCGAAGAGCTTTTGGATGGTAGCTCTTGAAATGCAAAAGGGAGTTCCGTGCCATTGGCTTCCTATATAGTTCGGTACTAAGGTTGCCATTCTTCGGTTCAATCCGTAAGTCCAGGAAAGAGATACTTTCCTTTGAAAAATCACAGGTAAATTTAAGAAACCTGTTCTGGTTATTCAACCAGGTATGAAAATCAATAATGGTCTCAAAGGTTCCCCTCCAGATGACAAAAATGTCATCAATATACCGTTTCCAAGTCACGATGTGACCTAGAAACGGATTTGTCACAGAGAGGATCTCAGTCTGTTCGATCTGGTGGACGTATAGATTCGCTAGGGATGGTGCGAAAATACTCCCCATAGAAGTCCCTGAGATCTGTAAAAAGAGATCCTCCTCAAATTTGAAGAAATTCTCCTTCATAGCTAAGGTGGCGCATGTCATAATAAAGTCCACTGGTGTGGGACTCTGTAGCGATGCACTTTCCAGGAGCATTTTGATAGTAGATAGTGTCTCATCCTGCGGGATGCACGTGTATAATGACTCGACGTCAAAACTCACTAAAATGTCCTGATTAACATTGAATGGCATCCCATCCAGGATACGAAGCAGATCTTTAGTGTCTTCAACAAAGGTGGGCATGGATCTCACCAAAGGTTTCAAAAAGAAATCTACAAACGTAGAGAGGGGTTCCAAAACAGACCCTATTCCCGAAATTATGGGTCTTCCAGGAGGAGGAAGCACCCCCTTATGTATCTTGGGCAATACATAGAAGTACGGGATCACGGGAAATGCTGTGTTAAGGAACTGTGCCTCATGAGCGGTAATCCAGCCCGCTTCGAGAGCTTCGTCTGTGAGATTTTTGATAGTAGCCAATAGTCTCTTGGTGGGATCCAACTTAATACGATGATAGAAATTCGTATTACTTAGTTGTCTCCTACACTCCGTTTGATATGACTGCGCATCCATGATGACCGTCGCTCCCCCTTTATCAGCAGACTTTATGACGATGGATTTGTCATCTGCAAGCGACCGGACAGCGGAACGTTCACCATTAGATAAATTAGAGAATTGGCGATGTTCACTCTGAAAGATTTCTTCAACATCCCTAAGTACCGCCCTTTCAAAAGTTAGTACTTCTGGCGGGACCATATGGACTGGTGGAGTAAAGGTCGATTTGGGGCGTAAACCAGTGTTGGAGACATCCTCTTGAGTATCATCAAGTGGTTTATCCTTAAAGAAAGCCCGTAATCTGACCTTCCTAAAAAAACCTGCAAGTTCTTGTCTGGTACGAAAGGTGTCACCCTTGTGTGTGGGAACATACCCTAGGCCTTTTTCAAGGACTGAGATCTCATTTTCGTTGAGAGTACGGTTACTGAGATTCACGATCAAGCTGTCATGTTGCTCGGGCCTGCCACCGGAGGATCCTTCAGGTTGCTCCGTGTGCGGGATGACGGTGGGCTCCAGTGCACGTTGGGTTGTGTTGATCTCCTCCGTCCTCTGGAACGGCGTTGGCCTTGCCCTAAAAAAGGCTGTTGTTGGAAGTTTTCTTGATGGAACGGGGCCTGGAAGCCTGGATGAGGGAAGAATGGTTGTGGATAATTAAATGGACCTGGTGGCCACCATTGTGGTTGTTGTGGCCCCGTTCCATCAAGAAAACTTCCAACAACAGCCTTTTTTAGGGCATGGCCAACGCCGTTCCTCCGGTGGCAGGCCCGAGCAACATGACAGCTTGATCGTGAATCTCAGTAACCGTACTCTCAACGAAAATGAGATCTCAGTCCTTGAAAAAGGCCTAGGGTATGTTCCCACACACAAGGGTGACACCTTTCGTACCAGACAAGAACTTGCAGGTTTTTTTAGGAAGGTCAGATTACGGGCTTTCTTTAAGGATAAACCACTTGATGATACTCAAGAGGATGTCTCCAACACTGGTTTACGCCCCAAATCGACCTTTACTCCACCAGTCCATATGGTCCCGCCAGAAGTACTAACTTTTGAAAGGGCGGTACTTAGGGATGTTGAAGAAATCTTTCAGAGTGAACATCGCCAATTCTCTAATTTATCTAATGGTGAACGTTCCGCTGTCCGGTCGCTTGCAGATGACAAATCCATCGTCATAAAGTCTGCTGATAAAGGGGGAGCGACGGTCATCATGGATGCGCAGTCATATCAAACGGAGTGTAGGAGACAACTAAGTAATACGAATTTCTATCATCGTATTAAGTTGGATCCCACCAAGAGACTATTGGCTACTATCAAAAATCTCACAGACGAAGCTCTCGAAGCGGGCTGGATTACCGCTCATGAGGCACAGTTCCTTAACACAGCATTTCCCGTGATCCCGTACTTCTATGTATTGCCCAAGATACATAAGGGGGTGCTTCCTCCTCCTGGAAGACCCATAATTTCGGGAATAGGGTCTGTTTTGGAACCCCTCTCTACGTTTGTAGATTTCTTTTTGAAACCTTTGGTGAGATCCATGCCCACCTTTGTTGAAGACACTAAAGATCTGCTTCGTATCCTGGATGGGATGCCATTCGATGTTAATCAGGACATTTTAGTGAGTTTTGACGTCGAGTCATTATACACGTGCATCCCGCAGGATGAGACACTATCTACTATCAAAATGCTCCTGGAAAGTGCATCGCTACAGAGTCCCACACCAATGGACTTTATTATGACATGCGCCACCTTAGCTATGAAGGAGAATTTCTTCAAATTTGAGGAGGATCTCTTTTTACAGATCTCAGGGACTTCTATGGGGAGTATTTTCGCACCATCCCTAGCGAATCTATACGTCCACCAGATCGAACAGACTGAGATCCTCTCTGTGACAAATCCGTTTCTAGGTCACATCGTGACTTGGAAACGGTATATTGATGACATTTTTGTCATCTGGAGGGGAACCTTTGAGACCATTATTGATTTTCATACCTGGTTGAATAACCAGAACAGGTTTCTTAAATTTACCTGTGATTTTTCAAAGGAAAGTATCTCTTTCCTGGACTTACGGATTGAACCGAAGAATGGCAACCTTAGTACCGAACTATATAGGAAGCCAATGGCACGGAACTCCCTTTTGCATTTCAAGAGCTACCATCCAAAAGCTCTTCGGGAGAACCTCCCTTTCGGGCAATTCCTTCGTATTCGTCGGAATTGTTCTGAGGTAGCGAAATATCAGGAACATGCCACCCTCCTATCCACACAATTGCAGGAGAGACAGTACCCCAAAACAATCATAAAGAAATCCATGAAGAGAGCCAGAAACAACCACAGGGAAGCTCTGCTCGAGAAGAGGATACAGAATCCTTTGGAGGAGAACAAAAGGATTACCTGTGTCAATACCTTCTGCAGTTATTCCAATGCACTCAAGAAGAGTATCCTTAAGAACTGGAGGTTTCTCAAATTAGAGGGCAGTTCCTTACCCCCTCCCCTTTTTGCTTTTAAAAGGGGCTCTAATCTGAAAGATCGATTAGTACATACACGCCCGAGGTTGTTGAGAAACCCAGATACAAGCACACTTTGGGGGTTACCACCTGTTGTAGGTCACTTTCCATGCGGCAATTGTGCAGTATGCCCCCAGACTCAACACACCACTGAGGTAGAGATAGGGACGAATAGACCTTGGTCCCTCAAAACCCACACAAATTGTAACAGCGAACGAGTGATTTACTTGATAAAATGCCCCTGCAATAAAAACTATGTAGGTATGACATCACGAAAAGTAAAAGTGAGGATATCGGAACATAAGAGTACTATCCGATGCAAAAAGAGCGCTACCAAACTCACTAACCATTTTGTTTCAGTGGGACATAAAGAGACCGAGCTGCAGTGGGTGGTTCTAGAACAACCACATATTCCAGTACATATCACTGACATTCAGAAATTCCTTCTGGTGAGAGAGCAGAGATGGGTACACAGACTTCATTCAGACACAGTGGGACTGAATGATGAAATCCCGTGGCTGTTATTATAAGATCAAAATAGACCCTCACTTTTTTATAGAGTGCGTTCGACATGGACAACACATTGTTTTGAGGATACTATGATGAGATATTAGTTACAAGGATTATTGCTCTCCCAGAATGGGGATGTGGTTTTTCTTACTGATGGCCCTCATGGATATACACACACGAGAGACCCTCCCTGGCAAAGAGTTCCCTTTTCGAATTGAATTTGACTTGTAGCACCTCTCTGAATGAGCGTGTGCGCTAGATTTTTAATATATGTGCATTTGGTATAAGTCCTGTATCCTAATGTGTTATATTATGGCTGTTGATGAGTCTTTACGGCCATTGAACTTAACCATGTTAGTATTGCATTTATGCTCGTGCATTTGGAACACGATAGGGTTCCTTCATGATCATTTGCTTGCACTCGTAACTGACACGGGAGGACCAATGCGTGTCTTCTCCCTCACGCACGCTCTATGCAAGTTCGAGTGCATTGTATTCTCCACGCGCATGCGCGTTAACAACTCACACGCATTCGCGTACATTGTATTCTCCGCGCATGCGTGGCTACAACTAACACACATTCGCTTTGGCTTTCTAGTGTTCCTTTACCGCGCATGCGGGTTATGCATTGACAGGCAGTGCCCTGGACAGCTCAATCGGCGCGCTGCACCTGCAGGCATTTACATCGAGACAATCTATTTAAACCTCACGAGTGCGTCCGTCGGTACCTCCGGTCTTACCTCAATGACCGCCCTGGGGTACCGACGGATAGGTGAGTGCTCTGTTTGTTTTCTCAGTCTACTAGGTAATGACTTGACTTCATTTTTGTCTGCTCCATAGACACTATTACTATTCTGAATAACTGATTCTATGGTATTCTTAGGAGTTCTAGGTGATTACTTTATTTTCTATGCTTTATGTATTAGGATATTCAGTACTTTTTTACCTTGTATTATGACAAGGTCTTCTCTTTAATTTTTGTTCTTAAATTTGAATTCCTGGGCTCATGGGAGCTGAGACACTCTTACAATGGCTATTTTGTCTTTTGAACTTGCTTATATTAGTGTATGTGACTTTCTAATTTGTTGTGACAATTTCCATTAGAGTCACTTACCAGATGTTGGGAGTGTGTGTTTTCTACAATTTTCCATTTTTTTCACCTATTGGGATGGCGTAAATTCCACCCTGGGTGGCAGCAATTGTTACAAAGTGTCTACAGTTGAGGTACATTTTGAATGATTCCTGTAACAATGTCTTATATACCATATATGTCTTTGCAATTTGGGATTGGATGAATTCACTCTCAGGTTTTTTAACTAAGCTTTGGAAGAGGAGGGTTTTTTCAGGTATTACCTGTTTTGCTTTCTCCTACTATTTCTTTCTTTTTAGAGCGGGGCCCCTTTCCCTGAGTTGAGACCAGGTTGAGGTGAGGGCTGTACCCACTATCTATGGGTAAGTGCAATTCGAAACGAACAGTACTGAATGCCTATACAGCATTAGTGAATGCTTATTTTTTGGTCATAGAAATTTATTTTGGCCTGTATTTGAGCCTGTTTTACACATTGGGTCTCTGTCCTTTTTCTAAATTTCTCCACAGGTATCCGGTTTTGATTGCTGTATCAACTTGACCGGTGCGGTAGGAATTTTTTATCTGCACCCCACTTTTGTATAATTTACACACACGTTTTTCTCACTGAAAACCACAGCAGTAATTTAGGTCCTGATGAAAGCCCAGATACTATCGATCGCCTAAGGGCAGAAACATGTTGACCATACTTGCTTTGGACAATAGCATAATGTCAATTTAATTTATGCAATATTGCCATCTTGCTTTTTAAATATGACAGGGGTTCCCTACTATTAAAGAACTTTTGGGTACCCTTAGCCATTTTTAACTCACACATATGATTTTACTGCTGACTATTAGGATTTCTCACCTCGTTCTATGGGTAGTACCTCATCCAAGACAATATTTGTGAGAGATCAGGTGACAATCCTCCTTTAGTGCTCCTTCTATGCCAGTGACCGGATCACTGCTTTATGAACTGGTCCGGCTGGATGGAGTATACAGACCCAGATGATAAAAACAATTAACCACCTTAAGTGATTGATGGGTCCTGGTGAAGGGAGTGCTCTCTAATAGAGTTGTCATTTTGAGTATGGGGTTTATTTAGACGTCTTTGTGTAACTCTTTGGCTCTATTTCTGACCCAGGTTGTATTAGTGTGTTGACATTTACCATACATACCTTTACAACAAAATTTGTTGTAAAGGCATGCGTGGTAAATGACCATGCGTTCTAAAAAAATGCGTAGTAATGACTTCGCCATGTACAACGCATGCGTGGTAATGCTTGCGTTTTAATGGTATCGCAAAGTAAAAAAGTCATTGTAACAGCTGTTTACCGATCGAAGCTGGCCCCTGTTCTTCAGTGAGTTGTTTATTTGATAAATTAGGAGGAAGGAATGTGTTTTTTTACTGAAAAGTGCAGACCCGGCTGTTGTATTGTGAAAGTGTCCGCTTGGCCTGGTTTCACTTCCGGTGAGATAGTGGAAGAGTCTGTTTGGATCTAAAGGGGTTCTGCTGTTGGACGGGCCGGTGTGACACATCATCAGAAAACACAGCTAATGGAAAGCGTTGTCCCCAAAGTGTGGAGCATTGCCATGAGAGGTCAACGAGTGTGCGTTCCACCACAGTATGAACGTACCGCGTGACCCATAGGCCGCCTCCAGTGTACGGAAGGCAGAAGCGGCATCCATCACAGGTCCTCTTCAAGACCATTGTAGCACTAATTCAAAATTTTGTAACAAGGGCATTTTAACCTTGTTGTTACTGCCAGATACAAAGAGAAGATCCTGTGTTATTCAGTGCCCTCGTTACCTTTTCTGTGGGTAGTGGTGCTTGTCACTTCGCTGCCCCGCCGGTGCACACGACTGGGCTCCCCCCTTCGTGTGCCATCTGCAGGGCCTCTGCTCTCGAATCACTGGTTTCGGTTTCTGGGGTGGCAACACCTACAGTTGCTCCCAAAGGACTAGCCTGAACACTTAGGTGAATATCCCCTGTGCCAGCTTTCCGCAGAAATTCTTTCCTAGCTCTCCCAAGTCGACGACGATGTCATAATAGCACGGCTCCGCTCGCGACACTTTATGAGGTCATAGGAGCCATAAGAAGACCTCGTCGGCGTGCTGATGTCAGTTCCACCCACTTTTTCCGTGCCACTGAGGTAAACAGGTGGATGACACATTTCCACATGTATACATAGTATACAATATATATATATATATATATATATATATATATATATATATATATATATATATATATATATATATATATATATATATATATATATATATATTACCTACTGGCAGTCGCCAGTAGGTAGTTATAGTTAGGACCTATTTTCCATAGGAAATCCGCAACATTCTATTTGGAATAACGTTGGCGCCGATTGATGAATCTTCGCAAAATTTTCCAAACTTTTGGACAGCTCCGGTCCGCTCCTATCCTGAAAATTTTACGGTGATTCGTCAAGCGGGGACCGAGAAAAAAGGGGGGCCCCTAAACGCATTTTCCCCATGCATTTTCCCATAGGACCTGTTGACGCAGCTACAGCCCCAACTGCGGAACGGAATTACACCAAATTTGGCAAAGAGGTAGTCCTCAGTTCAGACTCATGCCTTTTGCTTAAATGGTGTAAATCCGTTCAGTAGTTCCTGAGAAAATTAGAGTTAAAAAGATAGATATATCTGGGTTGAGCCTAACCACACATCTCATCGTGAGATCTGATTGGCTGTCAGTACTTCATCCAAGAAGTGTTGGCAGCCATCTTGGGACCAATATACATGAGAGCACCTCATTAAAAATCATTGCAGTTAATAGAAGGTTTTAAGACTTTAGTTACATTATAAATCATTTGTTGATGGTACCATACTAATTTTAGGAATTGTGGAGTGTTCTAAGGTGATTTTACCATGTGAAAAAGCCTTCTGCTGTGATATCATAAATCATGTTTGAGAGAAAACTATTTTCTCATGCTTTTCCCACAGAGGTTTGGAAGGTGATCTATAAGCTAAACTGAGAGCATATTTTCTGTAGATTCACATTAGCTTTCTCAGTCATGTGAGAATGAAGTCTGACATTCTCAGTAAAACATGTACACCCAACAAGGGCAGAGACTGTCAGTTGATTCCTTTGTGTTCTACTGCAGCTTCCCAGAGTGTTCTAAAGAACAACTAGAGTGCTAACAGTCCTACTTATGACAAACGTATTGCACACCTGAAGCCATCTTCATTGGAATAAAGGGGCAACTCTTAAAACATTTAATTTAAAAAGGAACAAAATGAGGGGGTTCATTTTGCCATAGAAAGTATGATTAGTGCTGCAGAAAGAAAAATTAGGGCACATTTTAACTTCTCAAATTCTCCTCTATTTCATAAAAAAATTCTGACATGCAGACTGAAACATGCACTTTGAATACCAGCAGCAGACTTCCCTGGTGAGCAGTAGCTTTACTACAGTGATCTAAGGAGCAACTAGAGTGCTAACATTCAGAATTTATGGCAAATGTGTGACACATCTGAATGCCTTCTTGATGGAACCAAAGTAAAAAACTGAAAGTATTTCCTACTGAGGAGACTGCAGTAAATGAGGAAATTAGGAAACTTCATAACAAATAAATCTCCCAAGATGGCCACCAGAGACAAAAGAGCCCAAATGTAGCCCAAATATCACCCAGATGTAGCCCAAGTATAGCCCAATGACAGAATGTCCCAAAGTGTTCTAACGAACAACTAGAGCGCTAACAGTCTTACTTATGACAAAAGTATGGCACACCTGAAGCCATCTTGATTGGAATAAAGTGGTAACACTTAAAACACTTAATTTACAAAGGAACAACATGAGGGGGTTCATTTTACCATAGAAATTATGATTAGTGCTGCAGAAAAAAAAAGTAGGGCACATTTTGACTCCTCAAATCCTCTTCTTTTTCATAAAAAAATTCTGACATGCAGACTGAAACATGCACTTTGAATACCAGCAGCAGACTTCCCTGGTGAGCAGTAGTTTTACTACAGTGATCTAATGAGCAACTAGAGTGCTAACATTCAGAATTTATGGCAAACGTGTGACATCTCTGAATGCCTTCTTGATGGAACCAAAATAAAAAACTGAAAGTATTTCCTACTGAGGAGACTGCAGTAAATGAGGAAATTAGGAAACTTCATAACAAATAAATCTCCCAAGATGGCCACAAGAGACAAAAGAGCCCAAATGTAGCCCAAATATCATCTAGATGTAGCCCAAGTATAGCCCAATGATAGAATGTCCCAGAGTGTTCTTAAGAACAACTAGAGCGCGTACTGTCTTACTTATGACAAAAGTATGGCACACCTGAAGCCATCTTGATTGGAATAAACTTGTAACACTTAAAACATTTAATTTAAAAAGGAACACAATGAGGGGGTTCATTTTGCCATAGAAATTATGATTAGTGCTGAAGAAAGAAAAATTAGGGCACATTTTGAGTGACTTCTCAAATCCTCTTCAATTTCATAAAAAAAATTCTGATATGCAGACTGAAAAATGCACTTTTAATACCAGCAGCAGACTTCCGTGGTGAGCAGTAGCTTTACTACAGTGATCTAATGAGCAACTAGAGTGCTAACATTCAGAATTTATGGCAAATGTGTGACATATCTGAATACCTTCTTGATGGAATCAAAGTAAAAAACTGAAAGCATTTCCTACTGAGGAGACTGCAGTAAATGAGGAAATTAGGAAACTTCATAACAAATAAATCTCCCAAGATGGCCACCAGAGACAAAAGAGCCCAAATGCAGCACAAATATCACCCAGATGTAGCCCACATGTAGCCCAATGACAGAAGTGTGCAAAACACTTATTTTTTGTGTATTTGCAGTTTTATATAGTGCAGACTTGTCAGGTATTGGAGTGCTTTACATGAGCATTGGTTACATCACACAAGATCAAATTCATTTTGGTTGTAGACATGGGGAGATTAAGTGATTTGACCAGAATCACAGAATGTTGAGCTGAAGCAGAAACTCCAACCTGGTTCCCCAGTTGCAAAGTAAAACCACATCCTCTCCCCTAAGTGCAACATTTAATCAAGTGGTCAACTGTATAAAAAAACATATAGATTACAAATAATTTAAAAGTTCTTTGTCGCTATGTGAAAACTCAGAAAATATGTCCTCATTTTAGTTTTTTAGAGCACTAACCATAATTTTGATGCAAATAAGACCCTCGCATATATGTAATTTCTAAAGGAAATACTCTAGGTATTACAGTTTTGATAACATCAAGATGACGTCAGGCGTTCCACACTTTTGTAATAAATATAGAATGTTAGCAATCTAGTTGTTCATTGGGATACTGTTGAGAGGCAGAGGCCAGGGGCACGGACTCTGAACATTGAAGGCAGGTAGGAGAGTGCAGAGGCAACAATTTGACCACACTGGGCAGGCAAGAAGGGCAGTGGCAGAAAAACAGACTATGGAGGGCAGTGGAAAGGGGGGCAGGGGCAACAAACCAACAATACAGGACTGGCAAGAGAGGCTGTGGCAATATAATAGACCATTGTGGGCAGAAGGAAGAGGCAGTGGTAGTACAACCATATATGCCAACAGACCCGTTTCAGCCAGGAAACGTCCAATGTTTTTAAGCTCAAATGGGCTTTATTTGATCTGTCTCCTGTCTACAATCTCCTCTTTTTCAATGTAACTCAAAGGGGAAAATCAATACCCCAGTTTTTTTTCAAAATCTCCCGCTTATCAAGTTCAAAATGTTGGCAAGTATGGTACATTGGATCATGGTAGGCAGGAGGAATTGGGGTAGGGACATGGACTCGGATAACAGAGGACAGGAGGGACATGGAGAGGTGCACCAAACTGACCCTACAGGGCAGGCATCAGGGTTTGCAGCAGCACAATACACCACATATGGCATGCGGGACGGGAGTGCAGCACAACAATCCATAGAAGGCAATAGGGAGGGGACAGGACCATGCACATGGACAACAGAGAACAGAGGGGAAAGAGGCAATGGTAGCTAGCTGACCATAATGGACAGACTGGAGAGAAAGCTGCAGCATAACAGACCATAAAGGGCAGGAGGGACGGTTCGGGGGCATTACAATGGAACAGACAAGCCAGGAGGGAGGGAATAGGGGTCTGCACATGGAAACAGAGGGCTGGGGGCAAGGGGGTAGGGCAGGAGCAGCAAGATGACCATGGAGGTCAGGCAGGATGGGCACTAGAAACAAGACACACCGTGGACAGCAACAATGAGACTATGATGGCATACACATAGACCATGGAGGGAAGGTGGGAGGGGGTCAGGGGCAGCTAGCTGACCACACAGGGAAGGTGGGAAGGGCCATGGCAGCACAGAAGACCATGCATGGCAAGCGGGAGGGTTAGTGGCAGCACAATGGCTATGATGGGCAAGAAGGAGGGCACAGGGGCATGCACAAAGGACCATGGAGGATAGAAGGGAGGGTCAGGACCTGGGCACAGACAAGAGAGTTCAGGGGAAGGGGCCTCACAACAGACTGCGTGGGGCAGGCAGGAGGAGAAGTTGCAGCACAACAGACCAGGGAGGGAAGAAGGATGTGGCAGTAAAATGGACCATGGAGGACAGGAGGAAGGGGATAGGGGCATGGCATGTGGACAGGCAGGGTGGAGGTGGCAGGGACAGCTTACAGTCATCTGACAATGCTAGGCAGGTGGGAGGGTAGTGGCAGCTCAACAGAACACTCAGAGTAGATAGGAGTGGCAGGTCCATGGAACATGGTGGGCAAAAAGGATGGAGCAGGCGCATGCACAAAGACATCGGAGGGCAGGGGGAAGGAGAATAGGGGCAGCAAGCTAAGCACAGAGGCTAAGCAGGAGGTCAATGATGGGCCATAAAATTGGGCAATGGAGGGCAGGGGGAGTGGACTGGTACAGCATGCTAAATGGAGGGCAGTGGCAGCACATCAGACCATGCATGCATGGCAGGAGGGAGGAGGCTAGTCCATGGATTCAGACAACAGAGGATAGGGAGGAGGTGGATGGGCAGCAAGCTAACTGTTCAGAGAAGGTGGGTATTAGGAACTTTATTGTTTTGAAAATGTGTGTCTGTGCGAACTACTTAAAATATGAAGTATGCAGCATAATCTCATTTTTATTCAGGAAGAAGAGGACGTTTGTGACTGTGACTCCGGGCTCACTTGGTAGAAACACCCCCTGACCCTCCACCCCCATCGCAAAATGTAATGCCCATGAAAAGGGTAGGTGGACGCTGTGTTATATAGAACATAGTCCTGAGAGCACGATTGAAAATGAAAACTGTATATAGTATATGGTATAAACTATGAACCAAAAAGTGTGATATAAGATGAACCAGGGTGTGAAATATAATATGCAATACATTGTGCGCAATGACAGATTCATTGGAGAGCGCGAGATAGCACAGGCACTAGCGTGTGCTATGCGATATGCGCCTTGGAGTGTAATATGCACAGGGCAGTGTTGTGTAACCTAACTAGTCTCTAAAGTTGTAATATAAAATATGTGCTGGGGAGTGTAACGTTGCATATGCACTGTGACAAAGATATGGATCCCAGATTGCAATATGTATGGCATAGCGCTGTGCGTTATTATAACATAGGCATTGAGGAAGGCACGTTAGATGGGGCAATATAACCCGTGCGAAGGCAAGTGTGGCAAGACATATTCACGGGGTGGTGTTACAGTGCACATGGGCTAGTGAGTGTCATAGCATACGCATTAGCTGGTGGAATACAACACGGAGGTGTGAGGCACTCGGCGGGCACTGGTGGGTGTAACACAGCATTGGGCTCAGCCAGGAGCACGCTGTGACTCTCAAGTGAGGTTTTTCTCCTTTCCAGAGAGTAAAATAAAAAGTATTACACATCCGGCGGTGGATGTGTGTTTTATTTACCGTGAGGGGGGTTTCTTGTATAGTTTGGTCGAATTTTTGTCGAATCCCCTTTGAATGGCTTGGTGTGCGTGTGTATTAAATGTGCCCGTCAATAGCTACCCATGTTTGTTTAAATAAACGACAAGGGTGTCTACTTGGAGAGTACCCACCGGCGGGGGTGCCGGGATTAGGCACGGTAGGGCGTCAGACACGTCTGAGCTTCACTAGCGGTGTAAATACATTCCACGTGGATTCATTGCATGCATAGTCGCCTTTTAATGAATATCACGCAAACCGTCATGATGATAGGTACATACGGTTTGTCCAGCATGTCCTAGGTGTTTCTATAAATATATATTTTTTTAAATAATAAAAAACAAAGGCCGGCCCCGGGGGATGGGGTCCCCGGGACCATATGTGGCCTAAGGAGGGGGGCAACGGAGCCCCCCTCCTAAAGAATTAAAAAAAAAAAAGCCATGACCCGGGTGTTGGGGTCCCCGGGGCCGATTAAGGCCTTGGGAGGGCCAAATTTATTTTTTCTACAAAAAAATTAGGGTGCATGCCCTGGGGGATGGGGTCCCCAGGGCCATTAAATTAGAAAAAGAAGGGGGGCCACACAGCCCTCCTTCTTAAAAGAATAAAATAAATAAAAGACAGGCATCACGCCGGAGGCAGAGCCCCCTCCTTGCAGCACTCTGCAAACGCACCCCCTGGCCAGTTGTAAGTTGGGGAATTAATTCCCCTTCAATACTGAGGGTCCCTGAGGGCCAACTAGCCCAACAGTTATCTCCAGTATGCGCCAGGGAGCTGCGTTGCAGACAGGTGTTCTGAGGCCACGCCCCTTTTTACACCTCTATGCAACGCAGCTCTGTGGCACTTACTGGAGGTACCTAGTGGGCTAGTTTGACCCTAGGTACCCTTAGGATTCAAGGGGACTTAATCTCTCAACTTAGAATGGCCACAGGGTGCGTGTTCACAGTGGTGAAGGGAGGGGACGGGGCCTGAGGTGACGTGTGCAAAC
Source organism: Triturus cristatus (assembly GCF_964204655.1). NCBI lineage: Eukaryota > Metazoa > Chordata > Amphibia > Caudata > Salamandridae > Triturus > Triturus cristatus. The sequence goes on from NC_140592.1 coordinate 1,075,977,595, forward strand.
ACGCCCTGTGGCGCGTTTTAAGTTGGGGAAATAATTCCCTTTTAATCCTGAGGGACCCTGGGGGCCAACTAGCCCACCAGGTGCTTCCAGTAAGCGCCACTGCTCTGCGTTGCAGAGAGGTTGTGCCGAACGTGCCCCTTTTTACACCTCTCTGCAATGGCACTTACTGGACGTACCTAGTGGGCTATTTTGCCCCTAGGGACCCTCAGGATTCAAGGGGACTTAATCTCCCAACTTAAAAAACGGCCACAGGGCATGTTTACACAGTGGGGAAGGGAGGGGACGGGGCCTGAGGTGACGTGTGCAAACACGCCCTATGGCACGTTTTCAGTTGGGGAAATAATTCCCCTTCAATCCTGAGGGCCCCTGGGGGCTAACTAGCCCACCAGATGCTTCCAGTAAGCGCCACTGAGCTGCGTTGCAGAGAGGTGGTCCAGGCCGTGCCACTTTTTACATCTCTCTGCAACGCAGCTCTGTGGTGCTTACTGGAGGTACCTAGTGGGCTAGTTGGACCCTAGGGACCCTCAGGATTCAAATGAACTTAATCTCCCAACTAAAAACGGCCACAGGGCGTGTTTACACAGTGGTGAAGGGAGGGGACGGGGCCTGAGTTAACATGTGCTAACAAGCCCTGTGGCACATTTTAAGTTGGGGAAATAATTCCCCTTCAATCCTGAGGGACCCTGGGGGCCAACAAGCCCACCAGGTGCTTCCAGTAAGCGCCACTGCACTGTGTTGCAGAGAGGTGGTCTAGACCGTGCCCCTTTTTACATCTCTCTGCAACGCAGCTCTGTGGCGCTTACTGGAGGTACCTAGTGGTCTAGTTGGACCCTAGGGACCCTCAGGATTCAAGGGGACTTAATCTCCAAATATAAAACGGTCACAGGGCGTGTTTACACAGTGGGGAAGGGAGGGGACGGGGCCTGAGGTGACGTGTGCAAACACACCCTGTGGCACGTTTTAAGAGGTAGTTTTAATCCCCTGCCCTATTATATACTAGGGGCTTACAGAGGAGGTCATACTAATCACAGGGGGACCCCAACGCATAGTGTTCCCTAGTGTATGTAGGTGTTTTCACTGTATTCTGAGTGTCTTTTAACATAGCACTGGCTCTAGGACTGGTTAGTCAGACTCAGTTACCACCAGAATCCGTCTGAAAAAGTTGAGGGTACAGGATGATTTTGCAACAAGGCTTCTTTCTGCTCTTCTGTTTGTTCTTTCTGCACGTTATCCTTCTTCCTGCACTTTTCTTCGTCTTTGAGGACTTCTGTTGCTTCTTTCTGCATTTCTTTTTTTTCTTTCTGTGCGTTTTTTCTTCTTTCTTCACATGTCCTATCTCTGTAGGCATAGTTAGAAATTAGCATTTAAAAAAAACCTTTGAAATTCACTGAAAAAACCATAGGTTTCGGGCACGTTATAGTTAGGAATTAGCATTTAAAAAACCTTAGAAATTCACTGAAAAAACCATAGGTGTCAGGGGCGTTATAGTTAGCTGGACTTTTCACTCATACAAAACCATTGAAATTCCCCCGTTATATTTAGTTCAGCTAACTATAACTCGCGCGCCCGCTATGCACTGCTGATGACGTCACATATTACATCACTCATGACATGGTCAGTGACATCACTCATGACATCACTGATGACATCTCAAATGACATCACTGATGACCCACACCACTCACCCACACTCACACTCAGGCCGCCATACAAATACTCAGGCAAGCAATCAATAACCCATATAGACACTCATGCAGCTACTCACCAACCCATGCAGCAGCTTACACAACAACAGACAGACTGATACAGACTTTCACACAGTTTAGTCACTAACCCATGGATTCAGTAAGACACATTTAATCACTCATTTAAATAATCCAAAGAGTTGTATAGTTGTACCACAGCCCAAGTACCCCAGCATGAAAACAGCAGTCTAGTTTCTTTCGAAGACTAAGGGGCAGATTTACAAGCCCCTTGCACTGCCAGTACGTCACTTTTTGTGACGCACTGGCAGCGCATTTCTCTGCCCCATATTTAGAAGGAAAGGAAAAGCCACCTTGTGTTGCTTTTCCTGTCCTTGTAAATATGGCCCCTTTACACGCAGCACTTTGCATGAAAGGGGCGGTCCATGGGTGTTGCTGTGGGTATTCCCACGCAACACCTATGGAACCAGACAGGTTTCAAGATTTACGAGGAATCGTAAACCTGGAAACCTGGAAATGCGTAAGTATGCTACGCCACCCTAGGGGTGGCGTAGCGAGGCGCAACGAGGAGAACTGCTTTCATTTATCCTCGTTTATTTTCCTCTTTCAATGTGCATTAAAAGAGGAAAATGCCTGTAGTGATTGTTTTCGTGCAGGAAGGTGCCCCTTCCTGCAAAAAAACAATCTCCCTATGACGCAGCAGCCTTGCACCATGATGCAAGGGTGCCTGTGCCGCCCTTGTCAGCTGTTTGTGCACCAGTGCAGGGGAGAACACAGGAATGCGACATATCATGGTAAAAATGTTGCATTCCTGTGCTCTGAAAGTGCTGCAGCGTGGCGCAGACAAAGGGCTTGCGGTGCCGTGCTGCGGCACTTTCTTGTAGATCTGCCCTTAATTGTGGAGGCCCTTTCAATTACATCTGCTCGTCACTCAACGAGTCAGAATACATATGCCAGACTGAAGACTTTCAGGTTCATCATCATTCAAAGGGAGCCTGATTTCCTTACAATAATAGTGGGTTTTAGTTTAACAAGTCTGCTGTTCTCAGGAGCAAGGAGTGTACAGGTCCACTGCAGCCATATTTTACTACCAAATTGACCAACAATGGCCCTATTTTGCTTATTCACATTAGGGTCCATGGCACCTTTGCTATGGCCAGCTACACATACCAATGAATGTCAGAAATATAACTGAAATAGTATACACTATACTGTGTGAACAAATCAGCGTAGAGTTTTAAATGCATATTGAAGAGACGGAGGCAGGGTTGAATCATGAAAAACATCAACTAAAGATTTTAAGGAACAGAAACTAAACAGACTAATCTGTGATTTTGTTTGCAGCTGACTGGCCACAAATAAGCAAGTTCCTGTTTTAACAGGAGTAAATGCATAAGAGTGGGCTTGAAGTCATCACTATCGTCCCAGAACAGCATATTTCTGCACACTGAATTTCAAACTTTTCACCAGAGTGATCGTATTCACTTTGATGAGGCAGGTGATCGCCTGCAACACGGATAAATCTCCTTCTCGATTAAGGCATCAACTTATTTGTGTGTCATTAGTCTCATCATCATATTAAGCGTTTTGGTAGTCATGTGCAAGACATTTTCTAGGGGGCTCAGTTTGGAACAACTTTGACTTTTGTTACCCATTTTGTGCGAACCACAGACTTGTGTTGCCAAATATTATTGATTTATATGTAAGAGGTTGAGATGCAGAAATACACGGAAGTGAGCATGATTAAAATTCCACTTTCCCAGGTGTCCCTTGGAAGGTGGGGTCCTGGGAAACTGTCCACTTTGTCCATGCCGTAAAACATCTCTGATTAGCGTAAGTGTAAAACACGATGGCGCATATGGTGATTAGTGACGTCATTTGACGTCCATACAGGTAGAAAAAAGAACTGGTGCAGAGTAGGAGCCTGGTTTTTCACCACAAAAAAAGAGATGTAGAAAGAGAGAGGATAGGAAGAAAAGAAGCAACATAGATCCAGTCTGAAAATAACACGTTCAGCCACTTCTGGACAAAGCCCCTAAAGCTGACACGGTGTAGACATTCCAGCAAGACTAAGTGGTCAATGGTGTCAAATGCAGCTGACAGTTCCAATAAAATCAGCCTGCAGCCCGCAGACACTGCTGCGTTGTATCACCTTTTACGCAGCAGATACAGCACATCATTAAGTCGTGCAAGTGTAACAGAATGATGTTTCTTGCAAAAACATCCAGATGTAGGTGTTCTATCTTAGCCTAAAGAGCAATCTACAGAAAATAAATGAGTCCTTTAAGACCAACACTGTTTGCATATAAAAACCTGTTTTAATCGTTGATTATTTGTATCAAATGTTTTGCAGCATTTGTGTGCAGTTGTTCAATTTATCATTTTGTATCTTAGGAACATTACCCTCCATGAAAAGAGAAATCGCCATAAATTATAGCCTCTGTGCTGTGTATTTGTGAAAGTGGTCGAAAGGGTAAGAAACTTTCTCGCAAGCTACCCATAGATTGAGTGCCATACACATCTTCAGGCTAGATAATAAAACAGTAAGCACTCTCAAAACGCTTGCGTTCATCTCGATTTCAGTTTTATTTTTATTCATGTATGGCGGACTAAGAGTGGTTGTAAGTAATAGTTAACTTCCCAAATGTCAACTACAATAAAGGTGAGTTGAGATAGAAGAGGAAATTATGGTGTGTCCTTCATTGTCTGTGACAAGTCCGAAACTGTTGAATTTTAAAAGTTGTTTTATTGCATTCATTGTTGAGTTTATCTAACTGTATATACCACTGTCCCCAGACCCTTAAAACCCTAAAATATCCCTTAATACCACCCTTCCCTGAACCCAAAAAGCCCTTAGCTACCAATCCCTGAACTCTACCTATCCCCTATTATTCCTTAAAGCTACCCCTAACCCTGGCTGTAACAGAGGAGCCAGAAAACTGAAAAAAGCCACTTTGAACCAAACGTTTTATTATCTTGAGTGAGCAATGCAAGTAAGCCTGGCCCGTCCTGCAATGTATTCCTTTACCCTTACATCCACTCATCCATCATGCCACCCTTTAACCCAACAATCGCCCTTCTACCTCTCCGCCTATTGTTTCCATCTATTTAAATCTCATCCATCTATTCATGTCATCCATACTGGTAGACAGTATAGTTTAATAGCACTTGGTCTGGAGAAGCACAAACTCAGAATTTAAAACTCCACACCATAGTTGGAGGTTCTTTTTAATAATCAGGATTGATTTTTTCTCAATTTAATGCCTTTTCCAACAGTAGGATAATGAAGAACGGGTGAAAAATCATAACGCTCGGATGGGGAAGGAGGAAACAAGGTGCACATACTTGCCGTGGGCTCTGCTGGACGCTCTGCTGCCCGGTTCTACGGTCGCTGACCCCTGGCCCGCCTGGACTGCATCTCTCCCCTGCAGCCGCCACAGCACCTCGCGGCTCGGAGCGGAGAGAAACTACAGTCCCCAGACTCCCCTGGGCCCCTGACGTCATTGACGCGCCCGGAGGCGCTTAAAAATCGCCCGCATTCACTGAGGAGCGGGGAAGGAGGAAACAAGGTACACATACTTGCCGTGGGCTCTGCTGGACGCTCTGCTGTCCGGTTCTACGGAGGCTGACCCCTGGCCTGCCTGGACTGCATCTCTCCCCTGCAGCCGCCACAGCAACTCGCGGCTCGGAGCGGGGAGAAACTACAGTCCCCAGACTCCCCTGGGCCCCTGACGTCATTGACGCGCCCGGAGGCGCTTAAAAATCGCCCGCTTTCACTGAGGAGCGGGGAAGGAGGAAACAAGGTGCACATACTTGCCATGGGCTCTGCTGGACGCTCTGCTGCCCGGTTCTACGGTTGCTGACCCCTGGCCCGCCTGGACTGCATCTCTCCCCTGCAGCCGCCACAGCACCTCGCGGCTCGGAGCGGGGAGAAACTACAGTCCCCAGACTCCCCTGGGCCCCTGACATCATTGACACGCCCGGAGGCGCTTAAAAATCGCCCGCTTTCACTGAGGAGCGGGGAAGGAGGAAACAAGGTGCACATACTTGCCGTGGGCTCTGCTGGACGCTCTGCTGCCCGGTTCTACGGTCGCTGACCCCTGGCCCGCCTGGACTGCATCTCTCCCCTGCAGCCGCCACAGCACCTCGCGGCTCGGAGCGGGGAGAAACTACAGTCCCCAGACTCCCCTGGGCCCCTGACGTCATTGACGCGCCCGGAGGCGCTTAAAAATCGCCCGCTTTCTCCGCGTCGCGGGACGCGCGCGGGCGGAGCCGGGCTAAGCCCGGGCAAAGGGCGGGCCCTCTGTGGCCCTCAGAGGACCGAGAGAGGCCGGGACGGGCCATGCTACTAAGCTCCAAGGTATTATTCCGCGATTAGTTGGCCTTGGTGACCTGCCTAACCCCAGGAATTAAGAGACTGTAGTGCTGATTTTAATTAAGACATTTGGATAACTTTTTGTTATAGTTTAATTGAATGTTTTAGGTTTTCGAAATTATTTGTTTAACATGTCTAAACCCACGTTGGGAAACAAAGTTTCCACTGCTTCAACACTGGATAACTACCTATCAAAGTAGTTACTAAAATTAATAGTGAAAGGCGCAAATCCCTAGGTCAAGGTTCCACCTCGACTCCCATCTCCCCTTTAGTGAATAATACATCCACCATATTATCCCCTCTTTTCCACGAGGTAGTTAGTCCCAATGATAATCATGATTTGGTTACCCTGGGTGACATAGCTCTTACTGAACAAGATTTGCCTAAAACTGATAGGGACCCTCCAAAAGTTGTAAATGAGCTCCCTTTAGAGGAATCTCCAGATCTGACAACCCAGAGAACCTTGAGACCCCGTAAACGTACTCAATTGAAACAAGGAGGCGTACGAAGTAACCACAAAAAAACAGGTTCTGTTTCTGTAATCGGGGATATCCCGAAGGAAGCCTCCTCTAATAATCTAACCACTAAGTTCGATCCCGATCAACTAGAGTTTTTGGCAGGCCTCTTGGAGGCTAAAATTATAAAAATAGTTGAACCCCTTGTAGCAAAGATCAGTGAATTATCGGTAGAGATCGAAGGTTTACGTAAACTCATGGCCCTTCGAATTAACTCCCCCGTGAAACCTTGTAGTGTGGCTGGGGGCTCAGGTGGATCTGTTGATCCTCATAAATCCTTAAAGGCAATCTCTAATTGTGTCATACCACTGGGTGTTGTACCCAAGATCAATGTGAATAATATTTTACCTTTGGATAGCTGTCCAAGGAGCAACCAGCTACCTAGGTTTATGCACACAGGAGGAGCGCAACCAGACTTACCCCCTGAGTGTGCCCCATTTGTCGTAGTATTAACAAATGTTTCCCCCCTAAAGGATGACTCTCATAAAATTAAATCAGAATCCCACGAATCACTCAAGAACAAAACTGTTTCGTGGCTAAATAAACAGTGTGGTTTTCCAGTGCATATGGCCCATCAGATCTCAACTACTAGAAGAGTCTCATGGATAGGGCATTCTCGTAAGAACACAAAGGGGGATTGTGTTATAATAAATTTTAGGAATTCTTCCTTAGTCAATAATATCCTATTAAAAGCTACTGCGCTCCCCCACACTGACCAGGGTATTACTGTCCGACCGTTGGGTTATTTTTATAGGCAACTGACAAATCCACCTGTTAGTGATCCAACGGAGGGTAGAGCATGTTCCCCTGATGAACAATTTTCTCATGGTGTCGTCACATCCAACCGTTTTCAAGCGTTGAGCAATCTACACTCAAATGATTGACTTCACGATGACTCCATATCCACTAGGGAAGTTTCAACTCCGATACCTGAGGTGGACCAGGGTCTAAGTGGAATTGACTTAACTATGAGTCCTGAGGGCACCCTACATGCTATGACAAGAGTGAGGAATGTTAATATTGATAATGTGGATAGTATAGCTGTTGTTCCATTACAGCCTGCAGGCACAAGTGTCCTTAGTTGGAATATAGCCGGCCTTAATAGTAAAATGCATGATCCCCTATGGAGGGATTGTTTATTAGGCCATGAAATCATTGGGTTACAAGAAACTTGGGACACTGAAAGCACCTTTTTGTTAGATGGGTTTTCTGCCTTTTGGTCACCTGCGGTGGTATCTTGCCGGGGGAGGGCAAAGGGCGGACTCCTCACTCTTATTTCATTGTCACTGGAGGGTAAATACAGTAAAGTGGAGTCAGGTTCGCCTCATTGTTTAGCAGTGGAAATTCAATCCAACTCAAAAGGGAATTGGCTTATTGTTAATTTTTATAATTCGTTCACTAAAAGTACACCAAATGAACACTTGGTCAGTCTATATGATGTCTTGCAAATGTATAATGAAAATAACAAGAATCCTTACTCGGTTATAGTGCTTGGTGATTTTAATGTTCATCATTGTTTTAGCAATTGTTTTGTATGGGACAGTTTAGGTCCTTCACACCAAGGAAATATACACTTCGAACACACACCACAGGGCTTGTATCTAGAAGAGCTTCTTGCTGGTAATGCTTTGGTTCACCCAGTTAACCACTTAAATGATATCCCAACGTATAAAGGAACTGGCTTGGGCTCCACTATCGACTACATTTTTGTTAGTACAACCCTAGCAGATAATGTAAACCGGTATAAGGTTAATTGGTCTACTTATAGTGATCATAATTCTGTCCAGATAATTCTGTCTGATGATCTTAGGAAGAGAGAATCTGACAATCCGACTGTCAGAATCACGGACATAAGGCCAACTGACCAAACACGTCGCCTGAAATGGTGTCAAGTGGTCCCAAAGGACTTTAATGAGAACTTGTTGGGAACGGTGGGGGAAGAAATGCATACGTGTTTGCAAGACGGGATCTTTGGTGATGTGGACCTGTCTGCCTATGGCAAAATTTGTTCACAGGTAAACAGTGACCTTAAAAAAGTTTGTAAGGCCAAACCCACGAATGGGGAGAAATGGTTTGATCACAGCTGCTCATTAGCCCAACGGAAGTTAATGAGAGCTCTGAAAGCCGTCCCACCAGACAGAGCAGAAATCGCTGTATTCAGGAAAGCCTATAAAAAGGCCCAGAATAAGCGTAAAAATGAAATTAGGGAAGAGGCGTGGAACAAACTTTTATCCCTTGATGTCATTAAAAATAGTGCCAAATTTTGAACTATCGTAAACAAGCCTTTTTTTAACGGTAAAAGTAACAATGAGCTTGATTGCGGTATTCAAGAAGACAAGTGGTTTAGCCATTTCAAACAGGTGTATGATGGAGATGGCCCCAGGGTGACGCCTATACTGAACTCCGAGAATTATACCCTATCCTTTACAGAATTAGAGGTCACACATGCCATTATGCAAATGACAAGCAATAAGGCCCCGGGACCTGATGGTGTCCCGGCCGACCTTTTTAAATCAGACATAAAAATTTGGTCTAAAATTCTTTTTAACGTTTTCGTTAACACATGTCAACTGGGTCTACCGTCGACTTGGGCGAAATCTGTCATTATACCTATTTTTAAAAAAGGGGATAGAGGCGACCCGAGCTGTTACCGTCCAATCTCTTTAATGGACGCATCTGTGAAAGTACTGGGGCGGGTTGTCCTTGTCCAATTGACTGATTGGCTAGAGGAAACAGGAACACTCTCCAAGGTTCAGTACGGATTTAGAAAAGGGATGGGCACCACAGACCAATGCCTAAATTTACAACTTTTAATAGGCAAATACACGGTGGCCAAAAAGGGAACCTTGTTGGTAGCCTTTATGGACCTGTCATCGGCCTTTGACCGTGTAAATAGGTCAAAATTATGGTCCCTGCTCCTTTCCTATGGAGTAGACAAAAACATCGTCTACTTCTTAGCTGATCTTCACAGGGATTTATCGGCCACAGTACGGTATGATCAATCGGGCAATTGCACAAAAGACATACCCATATCAAATGGAGTTAGACAGGGGTGCATTTTGGCACCCCTGCTTTTTACTCTTTATATAAATGAACTAGAAAATGCCTTAATCACCTCATGCAATGATATCCCCCGTGCAGGGAAATGTTTAATCCCTGCACTTTTACATGCCGATGACGCCGCCTTACTTGCAAGAACAGGAGTGGGCCTTCAGTTACTGCTAGACTCATTTGAGGGCCTTATGAAGGCCCTGGATTTAACTGTCAATTTTGCTAAGTCGCACGTCATGGTTATTGGTCCAAAATCTGCTAAGCCCAAAACGTTTAAATGTGGGGGTCACCAATTATCCAGGGTATCTTCATTTCCATATCTGGGCGTTCTTTTTGACGACCAAGGCTCCTGGGTAACCCAAATTACAGCTAAAAAGATTGTTTTATCTAGAGCTACTGTGGGCGTTCTGGGTTTTGCCAGAAAGCTAGGTGCCAGACCAATGAGGGCCCTTATTCAAGTCTATAAAGCTAAATGCCTCTCTTTGGCATTGTATGGAGCTGAGTTATGGGGCTACAAAAATGTTAAAAGTATTCAGATTATTGAGGATAGGTTTCTAAAAAACCTCCTCTCAGTCCCGATTTCAACTGCTAATTATAATGTCCATCAGGAACTTGGAATCGGCTCTGTAGAAGATAGCATCGCTCTGGCCCCATTACTGAAATGGATTAGAACCTGGCTTAACCCAGACCTACAGTTAAATCATACAATCATGAAAGACTGTACATTGCTAGACTTTGGGTCCCGAATACCTTGGCTGAAATATATTCAGAACCTGGCCATAAAGCTAGGAAGGCCTGAATTATATCAGTCCCCAGAGGCCCTTGTAAAGGGTGACATAAATTGGTGCAAAGAAACATTTATGTACATATCTACCATGGATAGGGAAGGGAACGAGCTGGTTAAGGGCACCGTTAGGGCTCACCAGCTCTGTAAAACTACACCATCCATGGAACCATACCTAGGCTATGTCACAAATGCAAATCATCGTTTCCTACTGACTAGATTTAGACTAAACCAATTACACATCTTGTTTGGAGACAGGAAAGGCTGGAAAAGGGCTGTGGATCTTGGCCCTTGTTCCTGTGACAATTTTTCCCCACAGGACATGACACATTTTTTCTTCTTCTGTGAGCACTTTATTGACATAAGGAAACACTTTTTATTCCCTATATTAAGAAATAAAGGCTTTGTTCAGGTGAGACCTGCTCTTCTCTATCTCCAGATGTTAAATAATGTTTGGGAAACCTTTAACATTGCGAATTTTTTATCCGTTGTAATTCGCTCCCTGAGGAAATGAACTGTATCCCTTTTAATGTTTTTAAACTGTATACATTGCTCTATTTTATTAATTTGTATCAATGTGTTTTAGCTGTAATGGTTAACTAAAATGAATTCTGTATTTTTAAAGTTATTTATTGTAGTATGCTTTTATGGTTTGCACCTAAACCGAATAAAGACTTTTTGACTGACTGACTGATATAACGCTCTCATCTATACCTTGCAGGCTCTTTGATGACAGCTAATAGGTCACTGTTCTATGCTAGGATGTGAACTTATCAACTGCATGTAACAGAAGGATCTCTCAGACAAAAGCAATGACCCACTGATCTATTTAAATTATATGCACTTTGTGATCTGCACGTTACAGGTTCTTTGCAGTAGGCATATTAACCCTCTGTGCTACCCTACCATTTCTCAAAGCTTTTACCAGATGAATCTCCGATCTTTCTGTAGAAAGAAAAATTGCTGGAGGCCAGGAGCGCTGGCACAAGGTGCTTTTAAAATTATTATATACTTGCAAACACAACACCTCCACCTGAAGTCAGTGCCCGTTGCGGTCGCACCCTAGAAGACCCCACTGTTTGGATGTCCTGACTGTGAAGGATCGGCCTCTCATTTTAGCAAAATGTGGGACAGCGAGCAGGTTCTGTTGATTCGATCACAAAATCCATGTCTGGTGATAGGGGATGAGCCTTGCCCTGAGAGCCTGGTCCTTTACCATGATAGGCTCGGAAAGCCAGGGTCAGTGCCTTGAATTCAACCCTCCTGGACACTGGGAGCCAGTGTAGCTGTCTCAAGCGCGGCAAAATTTGTTGTCGAAAAGGAACCCTATGTATTAACCTTGCAGCAGCGTTCTGAACCATCTGCAATCTGTGGGTCAGATGAGCTGGCAGCCCTAGGTAAAGACAGTTGCCGTAATCCAGTTTGGATTTAACCAAGGCATGGATCGTAATCCTAAAACCCCATTCTAGTCCCCACCCCCTTCCTTACTTCACTGTAAATGCACCCTTCAGCTGTAACAAAAGGATGCTCCCTTGCTCCTGCTACCAGCACACTTATCTTTGCCCTATAAGGCATGACATTTTTCAGTTTTTTGCAGCTACATTTTATTTTTCAGTAGATGAAATGTTTGACACAACTTCTTTTCAATCAACTTAATCCCATTTTATTTTGTTAGAAAAAATATAGAACCCAGATTTACCAACATATTATTGCAATGTAGCTCAACGTTCAAATTTGCTGGGGTGCAGGACTAAGGGGCAAACAGGCTACCGTGAACAATGAACGGCCAAGTATCACAGGACAGGGAATTATTTGCATTTTCTTGCATCTGATTTGTAGGGTTTGTACTGAAGGAATACACTCAAAGTACACATTGCTATGTGTAGAGCACTGTAGAAGGGTCAGATTCACTACAACACACATGCAATGCATCCATTTCTAGAGTAAATCAATGCACTCTTCCTAGTTTGCATCTGCTTCCACTAGGTGTTAGTTTCTGGCACAAAGTCTGATCAGTGTGTCATACCTACAGGTGCAGATCTTTTCCATGCAGTTGGGCCACTACGTCATCCTTGAGCTCCATTGAGATTCAGGCAATGCATCGTTGTCAAGCCGTGCAGGTGTCGTCGCTGAGCCGCGCAGGATGAAGAACCACTGTCGCCAAACAGCCTCTGCATCAGTGATGCAACGGCTCCGATAGGTGCAAGGGCGACAAGGCATCGATTTTGTAGCAAAACAGCTGCAGAGCCAACTTCTGAGACCCAAGACTGGAGGGGCGCCTGAGGCAAGGGTAGGACTCACAGAGTTCAGCAGCAGCAGCACCAGCACCAACAGAATTGGAGGAAGTCTTTTGTATCCCTGAGACATCAGAAAACAGAGGGCAAGCCAGCAAGCCCTTGTTGTCACTCTGGGTTAAAGTAAGATGGGTCAAGTCCTTATCCTCAGCAGGGAGAAGAGCAGCAGGCAGCAGGGCAGCTCATCAAAGCAGAGAAGCAGTTCCTCACAACAGTCAGTCAAGGCAAAGTGTCAATCCTTAGGACACAGCAGTCTTTCCAGGTCCAGTAGTGTACTGATATGGTAGGGTCAGAGCCCTAGTACTTTGAAATGGAGGGTGACATCAAAAAAGCTCCTTGAAGTGTGCAGGTCCCCTTTCCTCCCAGCCCTGTTTGCCAGGCTATCTGTATGGGGCATCAGTCCTTTGTGTGGGGACAAACCACTGCCTATTCAGATGTAAGTGTGAGCTCCCACTCTCCCTTCCTGCCCAGGAAGGCTATCAGAATACAGATGAATGAAGATGAGTATTCTCTCACTATCACCTTTCCTGTGTTTGTGGCTTTCTAGAGGCAATGCACAAAGTGTAGCTGTCTCCCAGCCCAGACGTCTATTGGAGACAGGCTGCACAGACACAGAGCAAAGTTAGGAGCAGAGAAATGTCCACTTTCTAAAAGTGGTATTTCTAAAATAGTAATGTCAATTCCAACTATACCACTAATGAGGATTTATCATTACTATTTCAAAGATATGAAACATGAGTTAGCTACTCCTTTCTAAGGGGAAGCTTGGAGACGTGAATAAATATCCATGGGGACTATTGCTAACAACGCCCACGGATTAGGTACTGGGTCCCCGGGTGTTATTTTATAGCTTTACAATCCTTCTGCATCTCTAAGGTCTTATACAGAAGCGAGGTCAGGGGTATACCGAGACTAACAAGCTACAGAGTGCACATAATAAGTTCCTGAAATGAATCCTGAATGAATCCTCAGGGTACACTCTCAATTTCTCTACACGAAGAATTAGGAGTTAACCATATAACTGACCTGGTGGCAGCAAAGCATTTGCTGTGTTGGGGGAAGATGTGTTCTAACATTGTAGGGAGATTTTATACGTCTGATCATCTTAGGTGGCCTGTCACTAGACCACAGACTCAAAATCCCCTGGTTACTGTACATTAAAGAGTCTATCACGGCCCTAGACAGGGCAGATATTTTCCTCAAACACAGTCAAGCCCCGGGATCTGACCATAGTAAAGGAGTTATTTATTAAATATACTATGGCTATCGGTGAAAATAATGAGCTTATTAAACCAGCAGTGAGATGTCATGTTCTTTTAAAGTCTGTACAGGGTATAGAGATTTATCTTTCTATTTTAACAAGTGTTTCTGATAGATATTTAATAACTCGTTTTAGATTTATTCAGCTCCATCACCTCCTGGCATCTCTAACTGGCTTTGTTTTACATCCAGAGGAGACAAGCCCCTGTGGCTGTGACAATAGGTCTCCACAGAATACCGTACATTTTGTCCTTCTATGTAAATATTTTACTCATCCCAGGAGACTGTTTCTTAAGCCCCCTTTAAATGCTATGAGATTTAGACACGCGAGTGTCGCCTTTATGTATCTACAGCTTCTGCCCAATGACTACTCAGCTTTTGCAGTCATCAATTTTTTGAGAGTAGTACTTAGATCCAGAAATTCTAGACGTGTTTGATGGCTGATTGGACTTTGCACAATATTTTGAATTAATTTTAACTGTAATTATGATGTGTTCTATTGCTCATTTTTTGTATCTTTTATGGTTGTGATTACTTCCGAATAAAGATTATACATATATATATATATACATATACTCCTTTCTAATCATGTATTGCAGCTTAAAAGTCCCAAAGCTAGCCTACTCATCTGAAAGGCATTGCTAGCCTTTCAGAGGAGTAGGCATCACAGTACTGAAAAACAAGTGTAGCTGTTTTTCACTACCTGTACATGTAAAACTCAAAAGTACATGTCCTACATTTTACTTACACAGCACCCTGGCCTTATGGTTTGTTAGGGCCTCCCTTAGGGGTGACCTATGTGTAATAAAAGGGGAGTTTAAGGCTTGGCAAAGGGTTTTAAATTGCAAGTCAAAGTGGCAGTAAACAGCACACACAGTCCCTGCAAAGGCAGGCGTAAAACAGATTTGAAATATTACTTGTGTAGGTGGCACCCACCAGTGCTGCAGGCCCACTAGTAGCATTTAGATTAGAGGGCCTGGGTATATGGTATACCACTTTACAAGGGACTTATAAGTAAACTAAATATGCCAATCAGGCATACACCTATGCCACCATCTTTTAGGGGAGAAGAACATGCACTTTAGCCCTGGCTAGAAGTGGTAAAGTGCTCAGAGTCCTAAGACAAACAAAAGGATAGAGCAAAAAGTGAAGGTAAGCAGGAAAATTGTTGGGGGAAAAGCACCCTAAGGAGGACAGGTCTTATAAGAGCCACTTGGAAATGTGGAATGCACGCCCTATATTTGTAACAGCCAATGTAAACACTCATAGCCAAAGACTTTCATAACACTTTCATGATCTTCCAATCTTATGGCTAAAAGAAATAGAAATTAGCTGTGCTTTCTGTTTTTTTGTATGGAGTCTCTTGACATGGGCCTTAGTCTCTAGCGTAGAACATATATTTTCAGAACAATCTGAAAACATTAATTGACTGAGAATTACATAGTTTAAAATGATGAAAGTTCCAGAAGTTGGGAGCTTGCCGGAAAATAAAACCCACCACTTCTGGAGGAAAATTTGAAGCAAGAGATGATATTAAGGCCAAGAATATTACTGTATTGATCTCTTACACAACAGTAGTGGTAGCTATTCTCTTAAATATATTTAGCTGTCTAATTGTGCCAGAACCGGTAGATGATACAGCGTGATTTAAAGAGAATCCCTCCTATATAGCGAGCTAAGAAAGTAAACTTTCTGCAGAAAGACATTTTATTTGCTAGACAGAATGAACCTTAAGGTCACACCACAGAATTCTGCACATTCTGCAGCCTATGGATCTGATGTTGTGGGAGAAATGCATACAACAAGTTAAAACAATAGAACTATGAGTTGATGATGAGGTCTATAACCATGGATCTCTCTCCCATAGTTATTAAGGGAACAATGGGCCTCCATTTTTGGCCATAACTATGGGGGATTTTTTCTATGTAAAATGTATTTATTTATAGATTAATAGATATTTACTCACATTCTCACTGAAAACAGAACATTGTGATTGACTTTCCCTATTCACATTTTATGCATTTGGTAATTCTACTTTGTATCTATTATCTTAACAGATAATGTTTTTTAAAAATAATTTTGTATTTATTATTTTTATTGTTTTAATGTTATTACTTACCTGCAATGTAATATCCCATGCAATATAATGTCTCTTAATATAGCTGCACTGAAAACGTAATTGTGATCTACTAGTGCTAAGCCTTTGATTTAGTGTGGGTATACCTTATGAGATGTTAGAGAGTCACAAGTAATCCTCCAATATTTACTGGGTCTCATAGAGTGCGAAATCATCCCAGACTCAAAGATGTCAATTAACATTAATGTATCCAGGCTCAAAAATGTGTGATTCTGTAAAAATATAGGTGTATATTAGGCTGGGACTTCTGCAAAAGAGGTAATGTTGTAGAAGATGTTTTTGAAGAATTTTTTTCACATTGAAAATCATCAATTCATCTGAAATACAAATTGAAGCACAGTAAACTAGGACAATGCACAGTAGCAACAGTGGTTCCTCCTTTTGATACAGGAAATAATTATCACATGCCTTCTTGTTCTGAATTGTGGCATTTGTATGGCATATTATTTAATTTACTTGATGCACATGTATTTGAAAGTCTCTAGGCTCTATTGTTGTTGTCTGATGTAATCTAAGACTTGTATAACTGATTACATTAATAGAAATTGGACACTCTTACCAAGTCTACCCAAAATAATTTACTATGCACCAGTTGTGAAATTTTAGGCATTACAGGCTTGTTTTAATCATGCTTGGGTCCTACTAAGTTGCAATCAAATTTCAGATTTTCTTAGAATTTACAAATAATCCATAGGTACTTAATGGATACACCTGGAAAGCTGCTAGTGATTCAGCTTACACAAGACTACTCACATGCATAAACATTTACAATTTCAGAAATGTAGCAAACATACATTTCCACATTTCATTAAGCATTAATGTCATGCAGCAGTGCTTCAGCACTAAGAAATAGTAACTTTTCATTTTTAAAATGGGTAATATATTTTATCCATAGAAAAACAGATGTCCACTTCCTTGTCCAAGTCTGAAAATGATTTTATTAAATCCCCTGATACAAGAAAATCTGACTGCTCATCTACTTGCCAAATGTTGCAAGCATAATTTTAGGTCTAAGTAAAAGCAGTGATAACCAAGAAACAAATGCTAAGGAATACTCATGTAGGATATACATGTTTTTCATGCTTATGGTTAAAAAATTTACAATAAAACTGTTCAAGGCTTAGAGCTATTTTCTACAGTAGGTAGATATTGTATGCTATTATGTGTTATACATCTTTCAGTAACACATTCAACAAGTGACATAAATGAAAACATAGATCAATAACTGAGACAGAACTGCCTAATACAACCAGATATAATGATCATATTGTTCTTCAATATTTTACATTACATTTATCCTGATTTGAAAACATGTAAAAACATTACAGCAGCACTATGTAGAAATACTGATATTTAAATTGTATTTATCCTGATTTGAAAATGTAGAAATCTACTGCAGCACAATGTAGGAATAGTGATATTTACATGTCTGCAGAAAATAAAATAATGAATTTGCATGCATGCATGAATGCATTGGTATGTTCTAAAGCAAGTGCCAAGTAAGGAAGCACTGAAGCACTGTACAGCAGAGAGGTGAAGACTAACCACAGGGGTGTGTGGGAATATTTAAAATCATGTTCATTAGTACAGAAGGGTAGGTGAGCCTCCGGAGATGGGAAGACGTTTAACTAAGACTGGCAAGCTTTCAAGATGTTGGTCTTTTATAAAGGACTGTTCTTCTAAAGGTCAGGTCCAACTTCTCTAATAACTCATATAACACTGATTTGTTCAACAATGTAATACTGTTGCCCTGTTTTGTCAATTTCAAAAAGTAAGACTTGGACATTGATGAGAAAGGAATCTCTTACAACTCATATTTACTTACACTTTGAGTTACTTAAAAACACTTTACGTGCATGTAAGGACAATGGAAATGAGGACACGTTAACAATGTTGCAATAAATCCAGAACAAACTCAATATGTTTTTATAGAGAGCTATATAAATGCCACCTGCATGTATATCATGCAAACAATAAACTAAGCACATCACCAGAAATGGCTGCAGTTTCTAAGTGCTGTAAATAACAGGTGTTACTTTTACCCACTTATGGTACTCATTTTACCAACCTGCAGAAGGATGGACTCTGAGTCGGCTAGCAAGGATTTTTTCTTGTGGCAGGCTGATCACTGCTATGTTCGAGTGACAAATATTCAACTAATCAAGCTTCCCCTCTGGCTAACAATCATCATCAGATACATACAAAGTATGTAAACATCCCATATCTCAGAAGTTGATTTATTCTTCCAGCATTTCTCATAACCATTTAGCACAGCCTTTAAGCACATGCCTAGCATCACCACAATATAGATACATCCCCTTTCACTCAAAGGACCCCTTGCAGCTTCAACTTGTGCAGGTTCCTCTTGAAACAAAGAAAACCTTAGAAGTTAGAAGGACTTCCTTCTCTGTCTCTCTTGCAATCTCTGTTCATTCAACAGCACTAAATCTGTCCGTTCAGTAAATGAAGAAAAACATTGAAAACCAATCAATCATCCTTAATTTATTTTTAAAAGGTAATTTAAGCTGCTAATTGATGAAAATAAGTCACACGAATGAATACATAAATTCCTCTTGTTACATATTACACAATGCTTACTCATGAGGATACTCCCAGTAAGGACCCTGAAATGTATTTGTAAAAGCTTAAATGATGGCTAGGCCTGAGTGAAATTTTAATTATGCATGTGCAATTGGTGTATTTTGTAAATTTTGTTTAATAAAATGTATGTGTGGTAACAGAGATTACACCATTACACCATGTCACATATCAAAAATACAGTTAATGAAAAAATCAGATATAACACGATAAACATTTGAATGGCTTAAACAAAACAAACAGGGGGAAACATGCTATACAGGTGGAATTTTCTACATGATGAAATGCTAATTCATAACACACTGGGTAGAGCGAGTAAATGCAAAAGGAAGGGGTAGTTTTGAGTAATAGACACAGGTTTTTTTAAGTCAATGAGCAGATACATAAATAAAAATAATCAATTGGAAAAGCTACAGCCAATTTGCTTTTAATTTTTGTTTGTATTGTTATTTTTCTTTGGTTTTCTATAATCTTTGCTGCAACGTTTCTGAATCAGATGCTTGTACAGGGGCTTTAAAAGCACTCACAATTTCTACCAGTGTTAACAGCAAAAGATTTACTTTGTATCTGAATAGGCATATGTTTAGTTCTATTCTGATTTATGTTTAAAAGTGAATACTTAGCTTACAAATGACAAGATAATGTGAAACTCATTAGAAATACTGTGGAACATGTCCCAAACAATTGGCAAAAGTTTAAAAATCCAATATTCATGCTCCTTAATATATTATTTTCATATTTTACTTCCATGCTGACAATGTATATTCAAACAACCATATGCAAACTGACTACCAGCTGGTGCGATCTGTAGCATAAATGTTTTATAGGAATAATTGATATGTTTTAAAGTTCACAGCTGTATAATTATATATGTAAATAGCCCCACATCTTAGGAGTTCTCATAAAATCTTGTGTCAGGGTTATACAATGTACATACCAGTGGCGTGTCGCAGCCCCCATGGCCCACACAGTGCGGGGGAGTCCTTAAACTCCATGGGGCCCCCTTAGCAAGTACTCCGGCTAGAGAGAGCTCCTGATTAAGTTTGGAGGGGGCCCCTCCTTGTACCTTACAGGGTGGCCTCCACAGGTTTTGGTACGCCACTGGTACATACACCTATCCCAAAAATTCATTTTGTGTTTTTTGCAGTAGAGAAAGTACACATTGGTATTAAAGAAGGGACTATTTAAAAGTGCTGATCTGTTTCATAATATTGAAATCTCATGGTTGCCAGTACAACACCCACTCATACCACAGGGAATGTTCCCTTATTTATCTGGGTCCACAACACTTCAATTAAGAATATCCCCTTACCTATGCAAATTCTTCCATAAAGGACTTCCAATTAAGCTGCTGAATAGATGTTCTGAATAATTGTTACTAGTTAGGTGGCAGATATCAGTAATTTCGAGAGTTATGTCAAAGGCATAGAGAGAAGAAGGATGCCCTGTAATACCATTTGAGATATGGTGCATTAACATCCTGAACACAAAGTTGTATGCTCTGTACCAAACAGTATTTGAACACTCTCCAAAGAACAAACAAAATACCAATCACACCACAAAAACCATTCTACATGACAGCAATTTCTCAAATATTTGAGAAAGGTTAGATAAGTGAACAGAGGGAGAAAGAAATACTGAGGTAGCATTTACAACTTGAGAGTGGTATTAGAGAAGTGGTTTTACATAGTCATTCTTCTTGCTCTGCATATGCCAGACAGCTCAATCCCAAGGACTTCAGTCCTATTTTGAGTGTCAAGATATCCTGAGATGTTCTTAGTTGTGTTGGAAGAATATTCCAATTTGCTTTTGCACCTGAGGAACATTCCAAATATTCACTGTTGCACCTAAGAACATTTGTTCATGTACACCTTGTGAGAAAGTTCCCCTTTTCCGTGTGGTCGCTCCCATAATTTGCAGGTTGATTCAGCAGTTTTTTCAACTTTCCGCACTGGAACTGCTGTCCAGTCTAAAATGTGTGCTTTGACCTCTATAAACATTACAGAATTGGCTAACCTGTAAATGGCATATCTAACATTTGGCTAAGGCCACAGCATGTTGCGTAGGATAATACACCAATGGCATGGAAAATTAAATGTTGCCTATGGATTGCAGATTGTCCTACATATTATGCAATCCACTAGTTTAACAAAGACAACATGGATGGACTCAGACTCACACATGTAGCATGACTGCTGCAAATTTTTATTTTTAAAACTTCAAGCTAATCTGTCAAAGTTACAATTGTTGACAGGTAAGCAGGCTATATTTAAATATTGAATACACCATGTCAAGTAATCCTTAAAGCCCAGAAGGTATGATGCCTAATATTTAAAAGTGATGCATGCACGAAGTTTGTGTTGGCAGATTCCCACAGTGACTATCCCCAAAACGTTATTTTCAATGTAGAGGGTTGTAACTACTCCTATAAGGAAAACTAAACTGCACATAAATACTATTTTTGCTAACTTTTTTTTAATAAGATAAAGAAATGATTCAATAACTTTTCAAATAATTATTAAAAACCCAGTTCAAAGGTGAAATAGAATTTTTGATAAATATACAGCAAATGTATCTTTTAAGAAGTTAGACACTGTGTTCCTGAAACTCCAGTGGACTAATTACCATTAGCCTGTCAGCAGCTGCCCCTACTAGTCTTTTGCAGGAAGGCCTGGGTGTCAGGTATGTGGCTCAGCTCACGGAGGGCAGCTGTGGCAGGTTCAGGAACTTTATTAACTTTCAAGGGACTAGGGAGAGGCCTGCCCGTTGAAATTTAGGTGTAAAGGGAGACCTGGGGAAGAGACTCCCTTTGATTTCAGGATACAGTATATGCAGCTTGGCACCAGCCTAGTGGGAGGAGGAGCTAGTCTCAGAATCAGTTTGGTGTGGTTGAAGAGTAGTCAATGCTCGTTTCCGTATACATACCCCTGCCTTAGACACTAGCCCACTCCAAGAGCAGATGGCTTGTGTTGTGCTGTTTTCCTCCTAGAAGAGTGCATTGTGGGATAGTTTGATGGGTCAGCTCTCAATTGTACCCAGGGCAAAGAAGTGGACTCCAATGGTCATTAAGCTGACCTGCTCTTCAAGTTACAGGAATTTAATAGGAGGCCTTTCTTGCAACTGTCTAGCTGGCAACTGGACCCACACTGGACTCTTTGACAATGATTGTTGTTATTACCTTAGGTGGGCACCTATCTACCATTTCTTACATCCACATTAAGCACTGCCTATACAGGGATCAATTAACAATTATCCACATACGCACAGTGCACTTCTGAATTAGGAAATGCAAGTGCAATCACAGAAGAAAAAACGTTTTCAGCTTGAGGAAACTCCTTCGTTTATACACTCACCATGGTCCAAGGTGTTCCATTCACACTCCCACACTGAAGGAAATTTTCTCCTACGTTTTGCAGGAGTAAACCCCACGGTGGGAAAGGGTGTGGAGCACTTGGTGAAATCCTGCAAACTGACATGTTAGTGGGTGTTCACAAACCTATGAAGCACACCATGCCTTGTTACGCCTACTTCCCCCCTTTGGGATGGTATTCACACCAATATAATTGCAGTTGTGTTGCGGAGTTAAAATGCTGTATACGAATTGAAGCGTGTTAGGTATTGTACTCCTGTCAATACCTTGCTGAGTAAACACGACTACGTTCAGCGATAAATATAAATTCATGGCATACAATACCCATGTGGATGGGACCACTTGTGAACTTTACCCTGTCTGAGTAGTTTGTACTGCAGGAACAATGTTATCATATATTGATATACAGTTATTTTGCATTTAATGTAATTGCTGCATTCCTTTCGTCATTCACAGAATACCAGCCTGGTAAGGTTAACAAGTTTACAGCTTCACCTCTTCAATAAACGCAGTACTTTTTCTCTCAGCATTGCACAAATTAAAAGCTGTATATGAATATAATATTCAAAATGTTTCAGCTCTGTTACCTTGTTTAGGAAACCATTTCATTGGTGTTCACATGGTCAGTGGTATATCTTATTTTGTCCCAAGCTCTGACAGTTGTAGCAGCAAATCATGAGGATGCCAAAAATCTGAAAAAAAATTAACAGTGAAATACTGACTTTAAAAAAATCAGTCACTTATATGATTGTTGTCATTTTACATAATTCCCTTAAGATGAACCTTTTAAGAGAAGCCAATGATTTCATAGCACAGATGTCTAAAAAAAAGCCTATGCAGTTTTGAAACAAAGAATTCAGCTTAAACAGAGTTCTTCTCATTCTAAGATCAAATACTGCATTCATCTCAAAATAGAATTCTTTGCTAATGGCGGGACATATTCATTCACCTTGGAATTATGACTCAATAATTGAACTCTGCTTTGCTTTCAGAAGACACATCATTCTTAAAGTCAATATTGTACAGTTATGGGTAATATTTGTTTGAAAAGCATTTTTTTCATGTGCTTCAAATAGCTTAGTTTAAGCAACGCCAGTACAAATCCCACACAAGTGCTATTATTTTCATCTCTCTCTCTGAGCTGGCAAAGAACAGAGAAGGCATCCATTTTGAAGCATTGGAATCCATTTCACAGCAATGTCTCACGACAGCGCTCACATAAAATTAAATGTTTAGCAATAACTATCTTGTAAAATTCAGATCGGTATTCATTTTAAACTCCTCATTGCTATGAATTCACTGATGTCTTTGCGTGCTTGAGGGAAAACAACAAAATGTATTGAATACATTATAGCTAGACAATGAATAACCATGTATCTTAAAATGAAGGCATGCTGCTAATTAATTGTTACAATAGTCTGCGAGTTCTAGCCCCCCAGAAACAGCTCGGAGAGACTTAATTTTTTCAGAATTACTTTTTTCCGCATGAAAGCACGCTAGATTTTGACACGAGTTTACGTTTCCTCATGATTTTTTTGCAAAGGTTGCCAGAGGGTATATTCTAGCCATCTGAAGGGGTGCAAGTAGCATCTGGCATTTATTGTTATTTTTGGACCTAGGTTTTAATCCCATCTTTGTCAATTGGCTGCAAATAGAGTAATTCTGGTCAAAGCTCTTAATCTAGGCAGAAAAAAATGCAAATTTAGGAAACGTAATGCGATTGGAAGAACACTGTGTTGTGTAATTGTTTAAATAAAAAAAACGTAACTAGCAATTTAAAATTTAAAATACAGCCTCACCTCTCAAAACTCTCATTAATAATGTGCGCCGTTCCGTTGTTCTCGGATTGTCGTTTCTAAGACAACCTTCCATTGATGTGCAATGCTCCCTTGCTCTGGGTTAGGTTTGTGCTGTACCAAAACCCTACATGCAAGTCCACTCAGTGCTTAATTTGTGCCGATGCTTTCCAGTACTCAGCACTGGCTCTTAATTGAAGGAAAGGTATCTTTCCTTTATAGAGCGGTGCCTCCTTTGTCCTGAGACGCGGCCAGGTGAGGTGAGGTCTTCTCCTCATAAAAGACGGGTAAGCTTGCAAGTCATTCATACAGTAGATGTATAAATAGTGGGCACAATTGAATTGATTGGCCATCATGACATTAGCTTTAGCAATTTAACTCTAGGTTTTTTGTTGTGACTGTACTCATCTCATTTCACAGATTACCTTACAATGCATATATTTATTTTTCTGTTGCAGAGAATTATCAACCGTCATTTACAGAGGAATTGTTATCCCTGCTGACAGGTGAAGAGGCTGTATTAGATCCAACTCTTTACACACGTTACACTTTGTAGCTATGATATTCACTTGCAGTAGCAATATTTCAAGGTCCTGTAAAAGTCATAGGATAATATATCCATTAATAGCTGAAACATGTTGACCCTTTACATCTAGACAGTTATTTGCTCAAAACTGTCGTCTTGCACTGGTTTTATTCTTGATCCTTGCGAGGTATTAATAAATAATTTTTTCCTCCCATCGGTCAATTTTAATTCAAGTTCCAGAGACACTTCTGCACTGCACTTATGATTCCCACATAAAACGAGTATTCACATCTAGAGTTCCAAACACAGCGTGTTTTATCGCAATAAGTTAAAACATCCGCAAGCTCCCCTTTTTTTAAGCAAGGGTTGTAGCCCTTAGTGCCATTAGTGTGGCATTAGAAGGAGACCCAGATGATGAAGCATGTCACCACTGGTGAGTGATGGTAATCCGTCCTATTAAAGGATTTTTCCTTCATTGTTCTGTGAAAGCCAGATAAGTTTAGTTGATAAGTTCCTTTGTAGTCTCATTGCCCATTAGACCTGTGGATATTTTTGTTGTTTATTTATGTATATTTGGGGGATATATCCATGCTAGGTCTATAAATTTCTCCCTCAGACCCTTCTTTATCCAGTAGTTTTGTTTGTATATAGATCATGTTCACATATTCCTATCCTTGTCCTCTCTTGCTTTCTACTGAGGGAGGGTCATGGTAGTCACAAATCTTATCAACCTTCACAAGTCTCTTTGTCCCATGTCAGTTAACCACTTTAATCGAAGGCAAACCTTGAAATACTGCCATAGACGGTACTTGCTTTGGAGCCTGCATATTGGTTGGGATTCAAGAAAAGTGAATAATGAGTGATGCCAAGAGATATTGAGAATGCAATTAAAGCCTGATTACTTACGAGTAATCATTATTACTGCTAGTCCTATTCATCCTTGTCATATGTAGTGAGGTGAATTCCACCTCATTGAGACTGAAAACTTGAAGATATGCTGAAACTCAAAGCCATGCCCATCCAACTGAGTGATGTAAAAAAGCTGCCATTCCTAGAATCCTCCTAACATGCCAAGCCTAGAAGAAGGACACAGAGCAGGGGTGGGAAAGTGTTCTGTAATGACTGGGATGAGGACATATAGGACTATGAGCAATGAAGATTATCCCTAAATAATTGGGACTTTACTTCTATGTAAGAACTCATTTAATAGGTCCACCGAGCAAGCCAGATATACAGGGCCCAACCATGGGGGGTTGAGGCCTCTTTCTCCTGAGGTCCTGGGCCCGATCTGCTATGGGTCCTTAGTAACTGAGGCAAGTGCTACCCCTTTCAGCACTTGCTTCTCAGTGGTAGCATGGGTCAAGCTGTCCAATGATCCAAGGGAGGGAGGTAGGCAGGAGAGGTAGGTGTAAGGCATAAAAGGCTCAATACTCAATGTACACACAGTAATGGCAATAAGATGATTATCCCATCAAGTACTTGCTTTTATGAAAAAGGAGTATTTTAATGTTATCACAAAGCACAGAACCCACACACTAATAATACCCACAGCAACTTAATGTCAGCATGCTAGTTTTGCCTCAAGTAGCTCTAATTCTAATTGACCCACAACACAGGCCAATGAAATAACCGAGGATCACACATAGCTGCCAGCCACGAATTAAATTTGCCTCATAAACATTCAAACGTCCAAGCCTGCTTCTCTTTTAAGATTCCCTGCTCTACAGCTCCCACCATCAATCTGAGCCCAGGTCTACTGACCAGTAACTCTTCCTGGATCCAAAGAGACCTTTGAGGTAATTTAAAATTTAAATTTTCCCCCAAAACTTCTGTTCTGGGAAAGCAAACAGGAATCAGATGTTTTAGCACCCACGTACACAGCTGTCAGTCATAGATATGAATTTGGGAGCAACCAACTCTGCCTTGAGTTGGTTAAAAATTAGACCAATCATTTTGGCACCAAATACAATTCCATTTATAAACTGTGCAATATCAACAGCTATTATAGTAGTTAATATTATTATATATAAGATTTATATTGTGTCTGCATTGGATCTCAATAACCTTGCTAAAACTGTAGAAGAACCTGACGATGGAAGATGTTCTTGGTATGTTAACTGAGGAGGGGTCCATCGCTTTAAAGGACCTGTAAACACCAAACCCTGGCTGAAGCCAGGACAGCTGATTTACTGGGCAAAAAGCTCACCACACCCATACATGTTCTTGGATCAACCTGGCATAATAGAACACTTTTGTTTTGCTAGTGTACATGTCAATTAAATAGTAAACCTTTTCTTCAGTTCCCAAGAAACTGTCATATCTGAATCTAAATATGGTGCAATAGTCCACAGGAAAATAACGTATCTGCATCGCTTGTGGCTGGAAACAGCTCTTGCATTGTAATTAATGATAATGAAGTGGGTGAGCAGAATATTTCACTACATTTGTATTACCATCCTCAACAATCCATGGACCCGCCGCCCAATCTATCATAAGCAATAAACCAGTATGTTGTCAGTATTCAAGAGGATGGCAAACAATATTAGTTAAACATATGTAATGAACATTGGAGACGAACAAAAGAAGGAAATTGAAAGTATGTACAGAACATTACAATAAGTATTGCTAGAAAAGGAGGGCCTTTTGATGTTTCTGGAAGCTAGCAATTGCGGACTGGAGAAAGAGATTACACGCTAAAGGGAATTCACTTGAGAAAGACTGCCACTGAAAAGTAAATGTTCTAAACCTGGGATTTTCAGAAGGAGAGAATTGTGATTATTTAAATCTGTTTGACAGCAAAATTCTTGAACAATTACAGGAGGTAACGTGGAGTGTTGCATGTATGGCCGTATGGACAAGACACTGCAGATTTGAGTCAGGCTAACATTTGCAACCAATGCAGTTTTCAAGGTAAACGTGGAATGTATTCAGATTTACTACCAGAGTGGACTGACCTAACTGCTGAGTGGAGTAGCTCTTTGAGTGGGTACAGCAATGATTGAGGACCTCCAGCCAATAGAGAATTGCTGAAATCAACTTCTGGCATGACCATTGTATGGATAGCTATTTTAAGGAGAACATGTGGGATAAGGGGATGAATTGCCATTACACAATAGCTGTTGCCATATATATTGACAAACCCAAAGCCAATAGATCTGTGCTCTGGGGTTATTGGCAAGACCTATTCTCCTTGCCAATGCTTTCTATGCCTAGTTCTGAATATTTATGTGATTTACTGTAATGTAAGCTCCTTAGACAGCTGTTGAAGTTGAGAGTGTCGACTGCACAGTGACCGGAGCTGAAATGCTTCTTGTTTTGAAGAAGTCAGACATTCATGGTCTGACGTTCTTCTTTCGTATTAGGGCACTGCTGAAGAAAACACAAGCTCCTTAATCCAGCAAGAACTAAATAAAAGTTCGACGCCGAAGCGAAATGGCGGACCTGGCGTAGGCTCCGCTGCGACGCGGGACTTCTGCCCTTCAAAGAACCTCTTACGGACGTTGTTCCTGTCCTCGGAGAGCGGACATGGTGGGATGACGATGCGGTGAGTCCCGATACCGCGTTTGAGTCGTCATTTTGCCGCATTCGAGCACCTGGGCTATAGCGGTGCTTTCACCTCAGTGACTCGCGGGCGCCCGCCATTTTGTATCGCGGCGCCCGCATTCTCCTTTCATCGACCGCTGAATCTAACCGGCTATAGCCCAGCCTCTTCTACCGGCTCCAAAACGCCACAATGGTTATACCACACGGCCTAAGTGCTCACTCCAACGTCTTTTTGAGGTATTATTTGGATTAATATGCTTATACCACGCTTCGCATGTGACCTGATGGAGGCAAAGATTATTTCAGTGCGTTTTTCATGCATAAATTGATGGCATGGCAGTTGATATTGGAAAATATCTTACAGACACTTTTTCTTAGCTATTAATTCTCAACGCGTCCCACATTTTTTGTCATGATAAAGTCATTTTTCAGTCAATACATCGCTTTATGTCCGGATTTTTATATTATATTTTCTTCATCTGGAATGTAATTTTTTCTTCAGTGCGTTTCTCTCTCCTCAGAGATGCGAGCGGCCGCCATTTGGATACATTTCCTCACGGCGCTCGCATCCCCCTCACGAATTGCTATCAACTTAGGCTGTCTTCTGCTATGTAACTATTCTTTGCCCCTAATATGAGCTACTCCAAATACGGGGCATGATTACTGGCATGTCAGCGTTCTCTGCTACAACAATGCATTGCCTTGTCATATGTTGCGGATTATGTGCTTCTCCTCTCCTGCGCTGGACAGCTTGACCTACTATCCCTAATTTCCTCTACTTCTGTGAGGTGATTTCTACATACCGCTGCTGGGCTACTTTCAAATTTGATATGGCTCTATTGGTTCCTATGACTGTGTCCATCCTGGGATAGATTTTACCTTGCTGGAATTGCGGACTACATCCATATTCAACTAGCTCTTCTTGATTTGGCGAAATATCCCGGTTGGTGTGGTGTATCCTCGTTGCTCCAGTTCTGTGCCGTCAAGCTCTCTCATCTCCTTGGTGATTTTTATACCCTTTGGTGTCCGCCTTTCTGTTTCTAAAAGATGGCTAGTGATCCCCATGTGTCCAGGCCATCGGTCTCTGGTACGAAACCGAAAAGGCACAAAAATGATTCACCTTCACCAATCCTTTCATCACAGAACCCTGTTCTGGACTCCATTCTGGATGAGGTCCGTGGCCTTCAGCCTTTCATGTCCGCTACCAACGACAGGCTCAAACAAATTGAGGAACGATGGATGGTTATGGAAAGTAAAGTATTAGACCTTGAGCAACGGGTTAGTAACATTCAAGATGTCTCTGTAAAGATTCCTTCCCTCGAGCAAGAAATTCTCAAACTAAAGCTCCACACAGAGGATCTTGAAAATCGAAATCGTAGAAATAACCTACGCCTTTTTGGCCTGCCGGAAAATGTTGAAGGGGCTGACCTTGTCTCATTCCTACAAAAATTTCTGCCTGAGCTTCTTGATCTTCAGTCCACATCCAATCCCCTCAACATTCAAAGAGCGCACCGGTTGGGTCGCCTTCAACCATCATCCAACAAACCTCGAGGGATCATAATGCTGTTCCTGGAATTCACAGAGCTTATGCAGGTTTTGAAGGCTGTGAGAATCAAGCGTCGTCTTATTTGGTCTGGCCATAACATTTATATATCTCAAGATGTCTCTACTGCTACTAACGCCAGACGCAAGGAATTCCTCGCTCTTCGACCTCAGCTTCGTCAGCTTAATATTCAATATGGAATTCTTCATCCCTGCCTTTGCAAGATAACTCATGAGGGTCGCACACGTTCCTTTGAGGATCCGGAGAAGCTCAAACTTTTTCTTCATAATTTCTCCTCACATGGCATGGCTACTGGTTCTTAAACATTGGTCATAATGTTGGAATTGTTTCTTCTTTTTTTTTTTAACTGTTCTGGTTGACTTATTTGTTTCACCCCATTGAGTTTCTGTCTCTCTGTTTGCCTATTGGGCCCATCGCCCATTTATTATTCTCTGCGTCTGTTTTTCTATGTATCCGCGTCCTTCGGTGTCACTTCGTTCTCCGCTCTCAGGTTTTCCTTCCCTTTACAGGTCTGGATGTCTTTCCTTGATCTGTTTACTTTTCTCTATTTCTCCCTTTTACTTTTCTCTCCTCCTTCTCTCCTTCTCTCTTTCCTTTCTTTTCCTTCCCTCTATTTCCTCTCAGTCTCACCCTTGTTTTCATGTATAGGCTTGTCTCTTAAGATTTGGTCATTTTTCTTACTCATTGTAAAATGTCCTTCCTATTTTTATCTTGTCCATTCTGCAGTTTTGTGGCCCTATTACTGTTCGTTCCCCTGCATCCAGAAGTATGGTTAATGTCGTCTCGTGGAATGTTCGTGGTCTGGGTTACCCCGTCAAGCGTCAGAAGGTACTGTCTCACCTTGCTAAACTTAACGCCCAAGTTGCTTTTTTACAGGAAACCCACTGCAATGATAAAGAATCGCTTAAGCTTAAACGCCAATAGGTAAATCAGATTGTCTTCTCTCCTGCTATTGATCGTCATGGTGGTGTCGCTATTTTATTTCACAGGTCTATTAATGCACAGATTATATCATCTGAGTGTGACCCAAATGGTCGGTGGGTACTTGTTGAGGTTCTCATTAATAAAAGACAAGTGACTTTCTTCAATATTTACGGGCCTGTCAAGCCAGACACTGAATTTTGGCAATCTATAAAATTGAAACTACTGTCAATTTCCACTTCTGACATTGTGGTTGGGGGTGATTTTAACAATTGGTTGGACCCGTTCACGGATAGGCAATCCAAGTGCAAATTCAAACCTGACAAAACCCACAAATCATTTCAAACAGCCATCTCTTCTCGCCCACTTTTTGATACCTGGAAAACATGTAACCCTGATTCCTCCGAATTTACTTTCTTCTCACCTGTACATCATACCAGGTCCCGTATTGATTATATTCTTGTATCCAAACCACTGTTACCATGTCTACAATCCTCTGACATTGGGTCTATCTTTATATCAGATCATGCCCCTGTCTCCACTCATATTGACTTATCTCTTACTACTTGCAAACAGGGCAGATGGCGGTTCAATAATTTCCTTTTATCAGACCCTGCTTTTATTTCAGAAGCGACCTCTTTTATTAAAGAATTTTTTTCTTTCAATTATTCTTCAGATACCTCCCTACATAACAACTGGGATGCTTTTAAAGCATCTTTCAGAGCCTTTACCATTGCCTACTCCTCCAAGAAGAAGAAGCTGCTACACATTAAATATAAAGACACTTTAGCCCACATAAAATCATTAGAACACACGTATTATTCCTCCAAATCTCCCTCATCACTTCAAGACTTAATCAATGCTAAATCCACCCTGAATAAAATAGTAACAAACGATGCTTGCAATGTTCTCCTCAAGATTAAGTCAAAATATCACGGGGGCCAAAATAAAGCTGGGAAATTGCTAGCAAATTATCTAAAAATCAAATCGGAACGTAAAGCCATTGGCCCCATTCACTCAGAAATGGATGATTCTCTCCTCTCGTCCGACGCTGATATTGCTGCCACATTTCAATCATATTACAATCTCTTATACACGGACACTACCAAGCCCTCTGAAGAGGATTTCGCCTCTTTTTTCCGAGATATACCTAAACCCAATCTTTCCCAAGATAATTTCCAATCCCTTGAAGAAGATATTTCCCTAGCAGAATTAATTGATGCTCTTAAAGCTCTGAAGAAAGCAAAAGCACCTGGCCCTGATGGCTTTTCAATTGAACTGTTTTCTGCTTTCTCTTCAATCTTTGCGCCTAAATTATTAGAACTTTTCAACTCTTTTATATCTAGCTCCCATGCTGAAGGTTCCTTTTTGGAAGCCCTTATCATTGTGATTCCCAAACCTGACAAAGATCCCTCCTATTGTAAAAATTTCCGTCCCATTTCACTCATTAATTACGATTGTAAAATTTTTGCAAAAATATTGGCCTCTCGCTTAGAAAAAATTGTCCCTTTGCTCATAAATCCAGACCAAGTTGGTTTTGTTAAAGGCCGCCTGGCCTCGGATAATGCCAGAATGTTTTCCAATGTCCTTGCTCTTAGCAAAAACTATCCTTCCCCTCTAGCTGCTGTATCCCTGGACGCTGAAAAGGCCTTTGACCGTGTTAATTGGGAATTTTTAATTCATACTTTGAGATGGTTTGGTTTTGGGCCGAAGTTTATTTCATATGTCAAATTGTTGTACACCAACCCTAAAGCATGTATTTTTGTCAATGGTCTTTTTTCCCCTTATTTCTCCCTTCAAAGAGGTACTCGTCAGGGCTGCCCTCTCTCACCATTACTTTTCTTGTTTTGTTTGGAACCATTTCTGGAACGTATCAGAAATAACCCTCTCATTAATGGTTTTCATCTTAAATCTCACCAAATTAAGTTGTCTGCATATGCTGATGATGTTCTTATTTATATGTCTAACCCAGTTTCTTCCCTACCCCCCTTTCTGCAGGAAATCGCTTCATATGCTAAGGTTTCAGGCTACAAATTAAACTTCTCTAAAACGGAGATTTTACCCTTAAATCCCTCATGTTATCAATATATGTTTGAATCATCTAATTTCACATGGTGTCCTCAAAAAATTAAGTATCTCGGCATTTGGTTTTCCTCTAATATTCGTGATACATTATCTCATAATTTCTCTGCCTTAAAACTTAAAATCAGTAATTTGTTAAATCTCTGGTCCCCCTTGTTCCTTTCTTGGTGGGGTAGACTTGATACAATTAAAATGATGATTGTCCCTCAGATACTGTTTATTCTATCTATGTTACCTTTTAAAATTCCTAAATATTATTTCTCTCAGATTAATTCGTTGTGCTCCAAATTTATATGGAATAACAAACATGCACGTATCTCTTTGTCTAAATTGATTCGACCTAAGAATGAAGGGGGGGTGCGATTTCCTGATTTTATTTTATACCATAATGCATTTTTGATTCGTCAATTTTTTGCCTTATCCAAAGACTATGGGGTCCTTCCTCAACCTCCGTGGGTTAAAGTTGAATGCTCATTGTTAAATGACTTTTCAATACGAGATGTTATTCACATGTCTAACTGTACTTTTATTTCCAAATATCCTATTTTGAAAAATTTTCAAGTTTTGTTAAACTCATTGTTTTGTAAGGAATTGAATCCCTATCAATCCTTTCTAGCGTCATCAATTTGGTTTAACAAGTTCATCAAATTTCGCCACAAATCTTTCTACTACAAACAATGGAAAGAAAAGGGCATTATTTATGTACATCAACTGATTGTTAATAATGTGCTTCTCTCTTTCCCTCAATTGCAAGAATCTTTTCACCTCCCTGACTCCTGTATCCAGCAATATGATACTTTAGCTCCAATACTTCAGGGGTGCCTCCAGAAATTCCTCCCGCTTCCACTACCTTCTTCCCCTCCTCCTGTCCCCTCACTATTTCAAATTTCTCCTGATGTTACTCCTAGTGCTTCCTTTATCTACAAATCTTTATCTACTCCTATCTGTACACGGATTAAATCTAAGGTGGAACTGGAGTGGGAGCATGACCTCTCTGTGTCTCTATCGGTATCTCAATGGGATAAGTTTTGGCAGAACTTATTTAAGACCTCCAAAGCTGCTCATATCACACAGTCCTTATTTTTCATTTATAATAGAGTCGTTATCACTCCCCTTGTGTTACATAAATTTAACCACTCTGTTACATCAACTTGTTGGTCCTGTTCTAATGCTGAAGGTTCTTTAGCACATTTACTATTCTACTGTCCTAAGGTTTTTACTTTTTGGAATAATATATGGTCAAAATGTTCTTTGATTTTTTCTTACAATGTACACCTTAATATTCAGAATGTATTTTTAGGCACTGTGGCACCGGACTTTGATCTAATGCCTCCTGTT
This sequence comes from Triturus cristatus, assembly GCF_964204655.1. Lineage (NCBI taxonomy): Eukaryota > Metazoa > Chordata > Amphibia > Caudata > Salamandridae > Triturus > Triturus cristatus. The sequence goes on from NC_140592.1 coordinate 1,076,011,451, forward strand.
TCACCATTACTGAATTTGTTTCTTGCTGCTGCTTTTAAAGTTATACTCTCTTGTTGGAAGGACAACTCAAAATTGTCCTTTTTTCATTGGTGGAATTACATATGTGATGAACACAGAATCGCCTCTATTCCTCAATCCTCTATTCATTTACAAATTAAATCTGACCTTCTTTGGCTACCTTTTACTTCTTTTCTGTCATCAACACCATAATGTCTATCTTCTCCTAATATTTCTTTATTTTTCTTTACTTCTATGTCTTCTCCCCTTTCCTTTCCTTTCATCTCTCTCTTTTTCCTTCCTCTTCTTGTCTCTTTTTCCTCTTCCCTTTTATATGAAAATTATTTACCTACTTTAAATATACTTTCTTTCTTTTTTCTGCTTTCTCTATTTTCCTTATTCACCTAGATTATATTCATTGCGTTAATGTATATCACCCTTGTTTTTATCTCCTGTTTTATTGATTTTTGTAAAATTCTTTATTCCTTGCATTATTGTTATTACTTGGCTCAGTTCATTTTTCTGTAATTCTGTGCATTGCTATCTTCAATAAAAATTATTTAACAAAAAAAAAAGAACTAAATAAAACATATGGCCAGTGAATTGGCGTATTAGGTGAACTGGTAAATTATTCCACACTGTCAATATTGCACTTTAGAAACATTTCTTGAACATTAGTGATTTAAAGAAACCTAGATGAAGAACTGTCTACATTCTGGAAGTTAAAATGTATAACAGTTTTAGTTGATCCTTATTAACCTTCGGAAATTTAAATATAACTGTCAATGACTCTTTAGCCCCATTCAATAAATGTGTTCAGTGCTTTAGGTTTCAACAATTGTAGATTTTAGATGTATTTGGTCATTTTCAGAATATGTTTTGTGCCAATATTAACTGTAGACTGTGCTGTAAGATTGTGTGGTCGCTCTGATTGCTTCATATCCAGCCCTGATGTCTTGTTTGTGGTCATATATGATTTTGGTTCTCATTCATTGAATTTATGATGGATGGTTTTTCACCAACGAATGTTTAAAATGTATTATGCTTAATGTCTTTTCATATGCATTTTATTTATTGCTTTAATGGCATAAGTGTATGTATAAAATGCTAATAAATGTTTCCTCCTTACAATAAATCTAGACCACACCACTTTGTTAAAACTAGGCCTTACATGCTCCGCCAAGCTAACACTTAGACTAACATAAGCTTGCAAGGTAAATATTCTCTCACAAACTTAATATTTATGGGAACAAGGATGCAGAATAGTGGGGATCCCTACACCAATACAAAAGTGAAGTTATTGTGGGAAGATCAACTTTTTTTAGTACTGTGAGCTTATTTCAAATTGGTGTTACATGTGTTAATAATCTCTTCTAGTTTTATTGCAAATATAACATGATCAGTTATTTCCAATCCTCTCCAAATATGGTGTAATATGTGACTGCTTCTCTCCTATCAATGTTCCCAATCCTGTACTGCTTTTCTTTTTGCTATTATATTTGCCTGCCCTTTCTTTAATTTGACACAAATGTAGGTAACCTGTTGAGACATTTCTATTATCCACAGGATGATGTAGTGGTTCTGCTTCCTAGAAGACACTTTCTGTACAATTAAAGCATATATTCAGGTGAGCTGTTATCCTTTCCTCCCTTTGCACTGTTTTATCAACTTATGATGTAGGTGCCATAGGTTACTGCTCACAAACAACCCACCCCTGTTCACATCAGTGATGAGTGTAGGTAAAATATGAGTTTATTTGCCAGCTGATGTAACTTACAGAACCTCATACAGTAAATCCACTCATTATTTGTGCTGGCTAACCTTAGCCATAAGACATGCATAGTAGATCCTGGCGAAATTTAGTTTAAACTGGCGTAATTTAACCTTATTTCCTGCATTTCACCTTATGATTGTTATGCGAATGCTTGAGATTACACCATTACGCCACATCATGCAACTGAGATTTCATTCTGGTAAAAATCCGCATTACAATAACGCAGGAAGACCATGAAATATTCAAGCACTAGTGGCTGTTGTTTGCAACAGGTGCAATTTTGCGCTATTTTAACGAAGAATGCATCCTCAAGCCAAAAGTGGACAAGCAGAAATGTTTTACATGAAGAAAAAGAGCAAAATGACGAAGCTGGTATTTTGCATAATAGCACATAACTTTATGTAATTTGTTTTGGGACAGTTTGCCTAATTTTTGCAAAGGAAATAATGTGAATTTTGCCCAGGCCTAGTACATCGTTCCAAAGTTTGCTATATACAATGGCAGCACAAGGCTCATATGTACATTTACCTGTATGAGAGCACGTGACAGTCTCTCTTTTCAGGAAGACAGAGTTTGGCATAATCAAACTTTTAACTTTGGCACTTTTTTAGCATGATACAAATAAAGTGAATATAAACCTGTATCATTTTTAGAGTTGAACTCCCATTCTGTTTTTTGTGTGTCTAGTGATGTTTGTGCATATTGTGGTTTTTAATGACATGGTTGCTGACTGAATGTACTGATACAGTGCACTCCTTTTAGAGCTTCTGAGTCAAAGACGCAAAGCATTAATTGCTAGAAAAATCATCATTCTGACCCATTACTGAAGTTTGTTTACCATTGCCACCTCAAGATATTATATTTAGTAAATGCTATTTTTATGATCATGCATTTCCTGTGTGATTATATTGCATACTGTTTACTTGACCGAGCACATGATAGAGAAATGTTTAGCTATGTAATGGCAACAATATAGTGTCAAATTTGCTGATCAATGTAACAAGAAAATATAGGGGAAAAAGTAATAATCCTTCTAATAAATCCCTATTATCATCCTTAAAACAAAAGGTTCCTCGTCTGTCCTCTTCTCCATGTTTGGATTTGCTATAATATGTATCTGAATCAGGAGGATTTAGTAAAGAGACAGTTCAATCTTCAAGCTCTGTTCAACATCTATGTCAGGGTCTACAACTGGAGGCACAGGAAGCAAATGGTTAAAAAATGCATGGAATGCTCCAGGGAAATTTAGAAACCCTGGGTGTCAATAGTTACAGACTCCTTCAGGTTTTCTGAAAGATGTACAATCAGAACTGCATAAACTAAATAATTGTTTCCCAACTCCAGTCTGGGCAGTTATCATCCTGTGTCATGATCATATAAAGGAAGGTGAGGAAATAATATATAGCCCAGAATTGCTCGAACGAGTGAGGCAAGTTACACTACCATACCACAACCACAATCAGATGTAAATAATGCAAATGAGGCATATAGTTTAGTTATATATGTTTATATTCTGAGGAAAACAATGCTGGTAAGAAGAAGATTGAACAATCATGGATCTATAAAATTATCCTTCCATCACATCCACTCTCTATACAGAGGTCAGAAACAGGAAAAGTGTGGAGGTTCTACAAACAATGTAAGCAAAACAAGCTGTTTAGAAAACAAAAGGAAGGCCTCAGTCTTCAATCCAGAATTTATGACTAATCCAAAAAAGAAGGGCATTTCCAACTCTCCATCTGGTAAGCAAAATCCTACTCTGAGACATTATACAAATATCAAGATTACAGTAAACATACAGGGAAAAATGGTGATAAAAAAATGGGAACCATAGTGGTTAGAGTGGAAAACACATATAATTATCCTAAGAAACTGAATTATATTAAATAAAGTCTATGCCTATCCAAACGAAAGATAACACCAAAAACAACTTTAGTAAAAACTTGGATCTCTACTTTGATATTTCTTGGAGAGTTAAAAAGTGAAGAAACTACACCAATTGAAAAGAACCAAAAATAATTCAACTATTTAACTAATTCTGGATATTTCCAAATTGAACTACTAATATATTAAATCTGCGGGGTTTATGGCTGCTGTGAGTGGAAGGGAGTTAACAAAAATGTCCCTCATTTCTTCATTTAAAAAAGTCTGTTTATAAAACCATTGAACTCTATCAATCTAATTGGTCTAGAAATAAAACTGAAACCAGAATAAAAAATAAACAATAACAATTGCAAGGAAAACCAGACTCATCATTCAAAATTTTTTGTCTGGTCGAGTGTTCCTTCAGACAAATTATCCTACTTTTAGGCACTGACAGGAATAATAAGTGAACCACTAGCTTGATTTAAATCAAAGTAATCTTTGTATTGTAATAAATAGCGACATAGGAAGTGACCGAATGAAAACACCATACAGGAATACAGGAATCATATCTCAATATGATGACTATTCTCTACATTCACCATGTATTTATGCTGAATAGAATAAAGTGCTCTCCCACAGCCTTAAAGTGGTGAGTTGGAATGCTCATAGTTTTAACAGAATAATTATATGAGCTCAATAGTAAAAAAATTCCACATTTTAACAAGCTCCAAGGAACATGATTGTGGGAGAGGCCTACAGTAAACAAATTTGTGTAAATGGTGGTCATATAGCTGTGGGGGACCCTCAAGTGGTTTATTGTCCATCGTCTATATTAAAATTGCAAAGGGCTTGGTAATGATGAATGCAAATACCTAGTATGCGCTGTATATGTAATATCATGTCATGTTATGTTATGGTATAATACTTTGTCTGGCCTGCAAATCAACCATGAGGATATCCAGGCAGAGAAAAGGAAGGAGAGAGCTGGGTTGAAAGGAGCCTAATTGGAAAAGGAGGCTTTCAATTACCTTCTAAATTGAAAGCTCTGATGGGGGAGGTGGGGCTGCTCATCCCAGGACTTGGTCACAATGTGAGAGTAGGTGTGCCCTCCAATTCTAATGCCTCAGTTGTAAAGGACATGGGCAAGGTGTTGTATAGCCAATCGGAGGTGCATTTATGGGTGTGGATTCAGTTGTTGGGGTAGGCAGGGCCGAGTGCGTTGTAGGACAGGGAGAGTAGCTTTAAGGTGATGTGTTTCTGAATGGGGAACTAGTGGAAGTCTGAGGTATTTCAAGATCTGTGCTCATGACGGAAGTTTGAGTGAAAGTTCGGCTGCCCTATTTTGAACCACTGTTGATGAACTTCTTGTACACATGAGCCACGTTGATATATATCTATATCTATATGATGCCTACATCGAAGCGGTGAGGATTGCCTGGCTTACTTAAGTTTTGTTCATCGGTCCTCCCCCCACCCCGATCATGTGCCTGGTCAGGACTCATTTCATCATGCTGTCAGTCATGGAAGACATGATCAATTTCACCTTTTGATACCATTCACGCAATGTTCTTCCCTAATGGTTCAAGATTTTGCTCATGTACCAGTTTAAATTATTCATGACTCAGACATTCTATAAGCTGTTGAATTTCCGGTAGCACACACCTGTAGAGATGCATTTGGGACTGGAAGTCCCAGAGGGATTGGAGCTCGCACTGGGAGTTTGACATTGAAGTCGAAAGTCATTCACTGGATGCAATTGACTCTCGTAGTGCTGTGGCTTTCACCTTGTCCCTTTTGCCACTGGTGAACTGAATTGAATTGAGAGCGTGATATTTGCCGCTCGGAAAGCGAGATAATTATCCCAACAGCTGAGATCAGAGGTCAAACACTGGCAGACTGTGCAGCAGCTTGTGAGCTTACTTTGCGTTTGAAATTATTTCTAATGGACAAATCTTTTTAAAAGACATTGAGCAGCATGGTTCCTTGTCAATGAACTAAATTTGTATTTTAATTTTCAGGCAACTTTGCATGAGAGTATGGTGGCGCTAATTGTATGCTTTGTGTATTCCCAGTAAGGCGGGTGAAATGCAACATTCTGTTTGCAATTTTACATACCCTAGCAAGCTACAACATGATAATTCATAGAAGTTGTTTATTTGCATTATGCAATTGATACACCACTGTTTACTCTATCTATGTTATCGCTGGTATTTATGTTCAGGGTTCTTTTGTATTCTGCAAAGGGTTTACTTTAATAGCACATGCTTGTTAGTATGTTGTCTATGTCTACTAGTGCCTTAAGCGGAATGGTCACTATATATACTGCCATTTTAAAAGCACCAACCAGATTGATTAATGCTTCTAGTAAGCCGAAACGCATCTCCCTCTTACCTCGGGGTTGAGGGTGACTTGAGACAATAAATATTGCCGTATTCTGAGCAGCCTCGAGTCCATGCCTTCTATTGTAGTTTTGCTGTGAAAGCTGGAGTGTTTGTTCAAATGTATATATATATATATATATAAATATATATACACATACACACACATATATATGTGTGAGTATATATATGTGTATATATATATATATATATATATAAGCCACAGAAGATTCTTGTATTAGAAAGAACCAGAGGGACACAGCGGGGATTCCAGGTAAGTAGTTTATTTCAAAACAGCATTGGCATGACACGTTTCGGACTGTGCCTTTATCATATGCCTGCTGCAGCAACGATTTCCCGCCAGATCACTAAAATACTCCAAGTCATCCTGCTAATTGGCAGCCATCCAAGTGGACCGGGTCAGAGTCTCTAACACAGCTGCAGCTGCATTGGCGGACTGCAGGTCCCAACATGCACCTCTCATGGCATCTCAGGTGAGTCTCTCCCCTCGGCTCCATTGTATCCCTTCACGGGTCCTGGATGAAGATGAAAACATGGTAAAAGTTCTTGGCAAACGTTTACTGTCGAAACAAACTTCTTTCCTGGGTCCCCAAGACGCCTTAACCACATAAGTCCAATTCCAAATGGGTCTGGAATCACAGACACAGTGATCCTGTTTCATCCATGAAATCACGAACTGCTGTCTGCAGCGACACTATTGCTGGGCGTGGATGTGGTGTGTCAGACCACTTCCAATACCTTGGAACTTTATGGGAGGCCGAAGCTGCCCTGATAGCTCTGTTCACTTGTAAGACTGGTCTCCTCCAATGCGCTCGGGGCGTGCATGCATAATATGCCACAGAAGATTCTAGTAGTAGAAAGAACCAGAGGGACACAGCGGAGATTCCAGGTAAAAAGTTTATTTCAATACAGCATTGGGATGACGCGTTTCAAACTGTGCCTTTATCAAATGCCTGCTGCAGCAACGATTTCCTGCCAGATCACTAAAATACTCCTAGTCGTCCTGCCAATTGGCATCCATCCAAGTGGGCCGGCTCAGAGTCTCTAACACAGCTGCAGCTGCATTGGCAGACTGCAGGTCCCAACATGCACCTCTCATGGCATCTCAGGTGAGTCTCTCCTCTCGGCTCCATTGTTTCCCTTCACGGGACCTGGATGAAGATGAAAATGCGGTAAAAGTTCTTGGCAAATGTTTACTGTCTAAACAAACTTCTTTAATGGGTCCCCAAGACGCCTCAACTGCATAAGTCCAATTCCAACTGGGTGTGGAACCACAGATACAGTGATCCTGGTTCCTCTGTGAAATCACAAACTGCTGTCTGTAGCGACACTATTGCTGGGCATGGATGTGGTGGGTCAGAGCACTCCCAATACCTTGGAACTTTATGTGATGTCGAAGCTACCTTGATAGCTCTGTCCACTTGTAAGGCGGGTCTCTTCCAATGCGCCCGGGGCTTGCGCGCATAATATGCCACAGAAGATTCTTGTAGTAGAAAGAACCAGAGGGACACAGCGGGGAGTCCAGGTAAGTAGTTTATTTCAATACAGCATTGGCATGACGCGTTTCGGACTGTGCCTTTATCAAATGCCTGCTGCTTCAACGATTTCCCGCCAGATCACTAAAATACTCCCAGTCGTCCTGCCAATTGGCAGCCATCCAAGTGGGCCGGGTCAGAGTCTCTAACACAGCTGCAGCTGCATTGATGGACTGCAGGTCCCAACATGCACCTCTCACGGCATCTCAGGTGAGTCTCTCCCCTCGGCTCCATTGTATCCCTTCACGGGTCGTGGATGAAGATGAAAACGTTGTAAAAGTTCTTGGCAAACATTTACTGTCGAAACAAACTTCTTTCCTGGGTCGCCTCAACCGCATAAGTCCAATTCCAGTATATATATATTATAGTTCTATTACTATAATTGATTCAAGATCATCAAGGCTTAGCTTAGTGAATATATATATATCTCCAAACTTTTGAAAGAACTGGGATACATAATTGACTAAGCTAAACCTTGATGATCTCGAATCAATTATAGTAGTAGCAGGGTTTTTTCATATACTTCCCTGATCATTTTATCTTGCCTATTGCAAATTGTCAGTATGGAAAATATTTGTTTAGATGTGTGGGCATGGTTTGCTTAAAGGGACGTACAGTCTTTGACTCCCCAGATTAAAAATAAATACATGTTTTTGCATGGAAATCCAACTTGTCCAATTAATTGACTACACCGGTTTTCATTTATTAAAGTTACGGCTCTACTGTAAATTATTGGAATTACCATTGCCTATTTGTTTAAGAACAGTGGATGGAGATGCTAACTTTGATAGAGTTCTTCGGGTAGAGGTTGATTATTCAAGGGTATTAACCACACATTTGAACCCCTCTCTTATCCAAATGCTGAATGAATATCAGATTGTTTTGCAGCATATATGAGGACTCAAGCAAAATTAATAATATACTGTATTGGAGTAGGTCAATGGTAGACAAAGATGTTGCATGTCTTCAGGATGTCTGCTGTAAAATCGAAAACAGCATGAGCGAGTATCAACAGAGCAAAATAGTTTGACTCACCATATATGTAAAATGCAAAAATGTAAAAAGCGGGCCTGGTCACAGACCATTCATATGGAAATGAAAGGATTAAAAAAAGGACATATAAATGATTAACATGAAGAAAAATATAATGTATTGTAATAGTGAATTGAGGGATTTTTATACTATAAGTAAAAATGGTGACCAGTTTTGGACTTAAAAGTTAGTTAATAATGTATTTAATTCAAAAGCTACCTCATTATTATGCGTAATACCAGAAAAAAATGGAAACCCAACTCCACAATTTGGTGAAATGCCCAGCACAAGATTTCCTCTTATGAAAATTGAGGTTGATTTGGTTCTTACCAAGTGTTTCTCTGCGACCAATATAAGAGACACTGTTTAGTTGCTAAAAAATAAACAGATCTGCATGGCCTAGATAAGCCTTCATGTATTTAATTACAAATAATATTGAATAGTGGGTCGTATTTTTCACTCCCATCTTTAACGCCTTCAGTGCCACGCCCTTTCCCCCTCCTGTGCCGGGCGTTGCACTAGTGGGTGGGGTTCCTGACGAGATAGTCTCGTCATGGGCACAGCGCAACCGTGCTCCATGACGAGACTATCTCGTCATGGGCACTGAAGAGGTTAAATGGATAGCTGAAACTGGTAAAATTCAATTATCATGGAGGGAGGCAGAACAGAAACCTTTCTATAAAAAGGGGATAGAACAGAAGTCCCGTCCCCCAGTAATTACAGATGTATAAGCTTGACAGATGCTGTCTCTATTTTATTTTCAAACAGCATTTTGTTGAACCAGGAAAGTAGTTTGGTTATAAAAACTCTATACCCCTTGAATGGAGGGCCTTCTGGAAGGACACTTGGCATTGGATCACTGTTTCACTTTATGGAATTTAATTCAGAAGTCAATAGAGACAAATCAAAGACTTGTTATCCCTTTGTTGACTTCCAAACTTCCCTTGACACAGCAGAAAAAGGCCTCCTTTTGAGAAATTGGACTTGTGGAGAATATTGTCTGGCCTGTTTTCTTTATTTCCAATTCTACATAATTCAATCTGGGCACAGGTTGAGTTGGATCTTCTGGTCATCTCTTGAAAAGAATAAAAGTATTAAAGGCCTTTAGTCATGGCTGTATCCTTGCTCCATCTCTCTTCAGTCTCTAGCAGATCTCCCCTCAGTCATAACACAAATAGGGTGTTTCTCATCCAAAATGGGTGTTGTAGATATCACCTGTCTCCTCTATTGTGCAAAGGAAGCTTGATGCCCTTGCTCAATAATGTAAGATAACTCTTTTAGATATAACCATTGAGAAAACCAAGGTCATGCTATTTGGTAAAAAGCAATCCAGTTACAAATAGAACCCAAATAGAACCCATTTAATGAAAGAGCTGAGATAGTTCAAACTTAGGACTATCTTGGTTTACTTTTCTGGAGTAATTTAAATTGGACAGAACATTTTCAAACGCTAAAAGTAGGAACCTCTGTGTCGGCAGGAGCTTCATTAACATTTAACAAGCAATGGGGGTATTCTTTGTCTCCACTTATTACTGACTTTTTATTGAAATTCTCATCACTTATACTTTATGGATCAAAGTTTCCTTATCGTTATATGAAAGCTCTTTGGGAACAACATGAGAGCAATAAAAAAAGATAATAAATTCACCTAGTGGTGTTATGGGCCAGTCTAATTGGCATGTATTTACCCCCACCTTTAATGCTTATGCTTTGCTTTTTCAATAAGCTATTAGTTGAGCAAAATACAAAGTTTAATATTATGCTGTAAGGATGCACAGGGTAGCAAGAGAAAATTGGCTGTTTCACTAAGAAAAATCAGCTGCTATTATATCGTGAAATTGTAATGTTAATTACTTAGGGCCAGATTTAAATGTTGGTGGGAAGAGAACTTTGTCACTGTGATGGAGTTGCCTTCCACCAACATAGTGGTCCCGCCCATCTAATTTCATTTTGGGCAGACTATTAATGTGAACAGCGGAGACTACTCTGTCTCCGCTGTGGCCAAACTTCTTCTGATGGTCCTAGGGAGTAAAGGCCGTCGAAGAAAGGGCTACATGACCACCCATCCAATTTAGATACGTAGACATGTAGACATATTTTACTGTTTCCCACCGCTGGGCAAAACCTGGCCAAGAGGGACTGTAAAATCATAATAATGCTCCCCCCAACATGAGAGAAGCCTTCTATGGTGTGGGGAGCATTATTTTTAGGATTTTTACAAAAAGAATACCCTGTTACAGGACTTTCTTTTGGTAAAAACAAAAATAAATACTCTGTGCTATAGGGCTGGATCCTGCTGAAGCAGCCCTACATCAGAGAGTAAAATGCATTAACAGGAACTGCTTTCACTGTGGTTTCTGACATTGCTTTTGTAAATGACTGTCTGCTTGACAGTCACTTATACGTTAAGTGGGCAGCCCCTCCACCATGTGGACGGAGAAATTGACTTTGTCTTCATGGCAGAACGGCGGGCTATCTGCCCAGATATAAATCTAGACCTTAGTAACAAAGCCATCAATTTAGTAAACTTTAGATTTTTGGGAAAGGGATTACGATTAAGAGTATTAAATTAACACTTAGATTAGGTTGTAACCTAATTTTTTCGTAACCTGAATTTTATCAGAGAAAACAAATGAATGATGGAAATGCCCCTGGACACTCAATACCAAATGCACCTAAATATATGTTTTGTTTTAATGGCTTCTTTTTCATTCATTGACATTCGTAAAAAAGTGCATGAGACAGTTTTTTTTAAAGTACCACAATTTATCACATATCAGCTGTAGATCTTTTAGTTAATGTGCATTTTTTATATATGTGAAAAAAACACTTGCACATTTCTAGATGCTGTTAACAGAATTGATGTGATTTATTTTACAATTTTATTTTTGGGGGATTTTTTATATATCATGAATACTATTCAAACCACGCCACCAGAAACTCCTCTAGTCAGTCTTCCAGACCCTGGCCTTGAAAATTCGAGCACCTTCCTCAGGACAGGAGATATTTTCTGTCCATTGCTTATGAAATTTGAGCAGGCCACGACTTATAGTTTCCAGAAGCTCTGAGCTTCCATCTCCTCAGGCTTTCCTATGGACCAGGTTCCTCCAGAAATCTTGCAATTTACCACATCTGTATTCTTTACACCACTAGAGAAACTCTGCAATGTCGCATTATCCTTTAGGGTTGCTCCATGTGAATGAAAGAAAGCCTGGGTGGTGCATTTCTTAAAGAAGCCTATTGCCGATCCTGCTACTCTTTCTAATTACTGTCCTATCTTTCTGCTCCCTTTTCAAATTAATATCTTGGAAAAACATGTGTATACTCTCCTCTATACTCATTTGATCATAACAAACTGTTGGATCATGTACAGTTCGGTTTCCGACTCATGCATGGTACTGAAACGTATTTAATTGGTTGTGTGACAATTATGATAGACTGTAGCGTTTTGCCTCATGCAAGGAAGAAGAGGCATCCTCTGTGATTTGAATATATTTTAAAAAGGCAGCCTTTTCCTCATGCCTTGTTGTGGTGGATCTGTTGACATCAAACGTAATCAATTTTTTGTCTTCTGCTTGTTCTATTGCATATATTGACAACACAGAGGATGCCTCTTCTTCACTGCAGGAGGCAAAAAGTAGTGGTCTATCATAATTGTCACACATCAAATGAAATATGAGTTTCACTTTTCAGAAATTGTATTTAATACACATGTTCATTATTTCAGTTTCAGCAGTTTATAAGCAACGATGTACCATTCCTGCATGCACTCTCTTTTTTGTGTCATCTCATTATTTGTGTTTATGCCAATTAAGAAGCATCTCTTCTGAGACTAAAGGTAAAAACTGAAGTAAAATTCTCTATAAAAATATGGACATTGTATTAAGGAAAATTTAGTTGCAGCTGTTTATGAATATCTAAGAGCTTCTCCTCAATGATAGAAGTCAGGGACAGTGAAATATCAGGCCCATGGTAAGAAAAACTTAAGATTCACCACATTTGCCAACTAAATGCCCTTCTCAGAAAAAACAGTTCCACTTGTATGTACTGAAATGATTGCTATTTAATTTACAGACATGTCCAGTAGTTCACATGGAAGGCTGTACCAGGCGCATATCTCCAAGCACCTAAAACCCTGTACAAAGCATAGAATTCTGTACAAGGAATGGCGCACCCTGATTTTGAGAAAGTCCTTTCCCTAAACCCCCAGCAAATCTGTGGATGATCCTTTTCTTACTTAATTTTGGGGGCAGGTTATTCTAGATGGTCATTGGAGTAGATCTGTAACAAATCCAGAATGGTAGGGGGAAACTGGTGTTTGTGAATTTCCACAAACACATGTCTGTGGCTTTTCCCAAACTTCCAAGGTAAACCATGCCTTGGGAGGTACACTTCCAAACCTTTAGTAGGATTTATTACTATGGATTTCTCTGAACTTGTGGCAAAGAAATCCACAGTTGCCAATGCATTTATGCTGCCAGGGACTCCTTTGTGAATTTATAACAGGCATTATTGAGGAAGTTTAGACCAGACATTGAAATTTATAGCTATAAATACATTCATAACTAGGGTTCTTAGGGCCAGATGTACAAAATTCAGTTTTTGCATTTTCTAGGTAAGGAATCTTAGGAAATCGGTATTTAGGAAATGCAAAATGGAATGTACAAAAATAGCTAATTCCTAATAGCGATTCCTACAGAGTAGAAATTGCTTTCAGGAAACCGCTATTTAGAAAATGCTAAACCATTATGTGTGAATAGCTTTACATTTCCGAGTTTGTGATTTCCTAATGGAAAATTGCAAATCTGGAATTGTAAAACCAAGGGTGCCTATGGAATAAAGGCCCCCTCCTTGATGCACCCCCCAAAAACGTGGTGCATATGTAAAGCGCACATATGCCCTAGGCATTTAGGATATGGTTTGTACATGTGCTTAGGAAATCGCAAATAGGAAATCCCTATTTGCGATTCCCTAACTGCTGTTGTACGTATGGAAAGGCAATTTAGCATTTCTTAATGGACGAAATTGCGATTCAGTTAGTTAAGAAATGCTAAATCCTTTTGTACATCTTGCCCTTAGTTCCTAAACCAAATCTATTCTATAAAGTAGTTTTGCTAGCGATGCAGCATAAAAGCGGATCACTCCTTACACAACCTCAATATAAGTGCTTGACATTATTAGGATCTTCTAATCGTTGAAACAATCTTATTTTAATATTTTTTAAAATAATTTCCATGTAGATACTTTTTAAAATTGTGGTAGTAGGCCATAATTGAAGGTGAATATTTGTTTGTAATAAATACAGAGAGCTTTATAAGTATTGTCATAAATGATATGTTTGACATTTTTCGTTATGCTTGAACTTAATCATAAGTTTAATGCTAACATTAAAATGCTTTGAATTATTTTTTTCCTCTTTAGGTTGCAGTTTTTCATAGCCTGTTCAATGGACCTTTGATATGTTTTTTCAAATGTTGCTTTATTTGTTCCTTTTATGCAACAGTATTGAATCAAGAAGAAACTTTCTTACCACTTCTGTGCAAAGTTTTGGGAAGCCAACCTTTGGACTGAATCTACAAAGAGCAACAAAGTAAATAAGTTATTTGCCAACTAACGTGAGGGCAGAATTGACATTCGGTTGTCATGAGCTGCATGGGAAAGTATGTTGAAGCATCTATCAATTTGTACCTGGAGAACAAAAGAACGATAGCATGACAATCAGACCATCGTATTGCGATAACTGATGTCACAAACAAATAATTTTGAGTATAAAAAGTTACTTTCTTAGTAAGTTCAACCCCACTTGCCTACCTTTTGGACTATCTTGCCTTATTTACCTTGCTAATAAACTTACATGCTGAATATTATGGAGCTGTCAAGTGAAAGACCAGGTTTGAAAGTTCCTGATTATTGCTCCTTTCCCCTTGCTCATACCCATGGATTTTTCCTTAGTGGACTTTAACTTGATCCCTTTTCCCATGCTAGAAAAGCTTTTGGGAACTGTTTGTCTGCCTTTGCAGGTGGTAGGAATCTCTAATTCTGCACCATCTGCATATTGATTCATTATTTAGCAATAGATTTACTTTGACTAAATGTGTATTTCTATTCTTTGAGCTGTTAGACTCATGATTGAACTTCAAAATGTTTTACTTATATGCATTGATTTTTGATCTCTAATACAATAACCACATTTTCTGAATTTGTTTACGTCTTTTATTGTGTCTTAATGTTCTTTCTACGTAAACTGTGTTCTTTAATATATGATTTCTAAATGCCGGACAGAAAAAGATTATTTTCAAAGCATCAGGTTCTTTTGCTTTTGTTTTGTGTAGCAACAGCAGAGCTCTCAGTTTGCATTATTCTTGTTAGACTAAACATCTTTAGGAGGTTGGGTCTTCCAATTACAATACTCTATTTTTATAGCATGGTTCTGAGAGAAATATATTTGAACCTGATCTCAGATGTTGACTTGGCTGACGATTATTGGTCCTCATTGGGCGGCTGACAGAGGGACACCCTGATTTCTCACCCCTCACTATGAGGTAGAAGGGTCCATCAAAGGACTCTGTCCTGTCTCGGTCGGTGAAGTATAGAATCTGAGTAAAAACAGCTACTCGTATGGGCCCACGGCTGAGAAGCCAGTTTATTGCTTCCACTACAACACTAGACCATAGGGCAAACATGAGATTTCGAACTGACATAGCCTTTGAAAGCATGCACTGGCTCAATGTGCCAAAAGGCATGATAAGCTAGCTCATTGAACAGGTAATCCCTTCTGCTCATATTTTATTGATTGATTGACAACATTTTATAGCATCTACTGCCCTTTAGAGGTTTCTTGGCACTTTACTACATTACGACCATCAGCCCACACTGGGCATGGCATAAACATTTGCCCTTTTCATGAATTTGAACTCAGTCTTTGCCTAAATGAGTAAATAAAATGAAACACTTTTTAGCGCAACACTTGTGTAGTGTAATATAAATAATGAGCAAGAAGTATCCCCCTTTTCACACAACAAGAACAGGATTTCTATTTCTATTTTTGCAACTAAGGAACAGCAGATTGCAACACTGTTGTTATTTATATTTATATGCCAAGCTTTAGCCACTTGTAAGAGCTCTCACAGTAAATGAAATTCAAGAAGGTAAAGTGATTTAAACACAATTATATAATGAGGTTAAGTGGAGAATTTAGTGTTAAACCAAAGTCATCCACTTGACTCCCCGCACCACATCTCAAACCACGCTGGACTACAGATAAAACACAAGAGTTTCCAACAGGACAGTCACCATAAAAGGCTACTGTTGGACGTGGCCCTTTTTGCAGGGTCATCCCTGAACTTTTTGTCTTCCTCCTGTATTTTTTCTGACCTATTTGTGTTGGTTTTATGACTCAGGGCACTTTACCACTGCTGATCAGTGCTAAAGTGCATATGCTCTCTATTGTAAATTGATATATTGATTAGTGACTCCATGATTGGGTTATTTGATTTACTTGTCAGAGCCTAGTACAGTGCACCATGAGTACCCAGGGCTTGTAAATCAAATCCTGCTGGTGGACTTGCAGCACTGGTTGTGCCACCTACAGAAGCAGCCTGTAAAGTGTGTCTCAGGCCTGCCAATGCAAAGCCTGAGTGCAGTCTAGTACTGCCATTTCGACTTGATGAGTGCACCCACTTGCCAGTCCCTAAACCTTCCCTTTTCTTCATATCAGACACCCTTAAGGTAGGCCCAAGGGCAGGGTGCATTGTAATTATAAGGTAGGACATGCCCTGGTGGGTGTGGCATGTCCTAATAGTGAATTACAGCCATATTTGTTTTTCACTATTGCAAGGCTACCAGTCTCCATAGGCCAGAATGGGCAGTTTGATTATAACATCTATACTCCTAACTGACCCAGGGAACATGGTAGAAATTCGAGTTTAGTATGCCTGAACTCAGAATGATAAAATACATCTTTTTGTAAAGTTGGTTTTAACATTCTGTGTTTGAAAATATCACTTTTAGAAAGTAGGTATTTTCTTACCTAACCATCCAGCCTGCCTCTGCTAGCTTGTGTATTGTGTGTCTGGTTTTGTGAGTGACAGGGGCAGGGGGATTCCAGGAGACAGGGTGAGTCAGCCACGGCTGAATAGACCCATCTGCATGTAGAGTGGTGGGAGGAGAAGCAACTGGGTCTGAATAGAGCTGTGCCTGCCTTCTACAATGCTGGCTCCACCTCCTCTGGTGCATCTGATGTCCCTGGCCCACACTGTCAAAGGAAAGAAGGAGTCCTGTAAACAAAGTGCTCCAGGACTGCACAGAACTGGTTTGGACTAGGTACATGCCCCACTGCCTTCAGATGACAAAGGATTTAGTAGTATACATATGGGGACCCAGACCCCAAGACTTTAGATCACTTCTGGAACAAGACGAACGTCTGCCAAGGAGAACAACCAAGGAAGCTGTAGGAGTTGGATTGCCCCCCTGCCAGTGTGCTGTGTCGCTGGGTTGGCCTACAGTGGTGTCTTCAGTGCCAAGGAGAGGAGAAGGAACTTTCAAAGAACTTTCATCGTCTGGCAGAATATTACTCCAAGGGCTTGAACTTGTGCTTGCCTCCTGCTGAAGTTTCAGGGACAAAAGACTTCACCACCAGCTCCCCTCTGAATTTCCTTGCTGAGAATTCTGTCTGCAGAAGCCTGCGTGTCGCTGGGAGCTGGAAGCGGGATTCAACAAAGAAGCGTGTCGCAGTCGCAGCTGTTGCCGTCGCATCGCCGGAGAAGCGTGTCACCGCCGCCTCACCAGAGAAGCGTGCCTTCATCAAAGCTGTTGCCCGACGAGTCACCGGAGAAGCGTGTCACCGCCGCAGTGGTCGCCGTTGCATCACCGGAGAAGTGTGTCGCAGGGCTTGTCACGGATCCAAAGTTATAGAGTTCACCGCACGGCCACCGGGCGTGCACGCATCATCTTCATGTAGTCGCATCAAGGGTGCCATCTTATCGCATCGCACCTGATTGTAGCATCGAGGCGCCATTTTGTCGCATCGTAACCAGAATGCAGTACGAGAATCAAAGCATCTCCTCCCCTCCGGTAAGGACCAAGACGCATCCTCTACTCTGTGCAAGCATTGAGGCGCGACACATCGTCTCCCTCGAAGTAAGGAACTAACGCATCTCCATCCCTGCAAACCTTTTGTTTGTTTTGTGTTACGCATCCAGGAACTTTTGTGAGAACTTTGTCGCATTTATCATCAACTTGAACTAAGTGACTTCTACCATCTTGAAGTCTATTTTGAGTACAGTATTGTGGATTTGTGATCTTGTGTTAAATCTATGTAAAGAATACTTATTTTTATAAAACCTGTGTTTTCCATTTGTAGTGTTTTCACTGTATTACTGTATGTGTTCACAAATTCGTAACACACTGCCTCTGAGATAAGCCTGTCTGCTTGTGCCAAGCTACCAAGGGGGTGAGCAGGGGTTATCCAGTAGTGTAATCCCTTTTCCCTGACTTAGATGCAAGGGTCCCTATTTGGTCAAAGGTACCTACTTCTGCCAACTAGAGACCCCCAGTTCTAACAGCTACTAAGGCTGGGCAGAAACAGCCACAAGTTATTGCTAGGTAAGGGCCTCACCTGACCTCTCCATATGATTCAGTCAGTCTCTGCCATGATGTCAGTGGAACAACTCAGGGCACTGATGCTGTTCAGGGTGTAAAGCAAGTTGACCTAGGTTCTTTGGTAATTTTTGCAGGCTGTTTCACATCAATATATCATGATTAATATGTAGAAGGAGGTAGAACTGCGAAATACATTTACAGAATCAATGCAGTCAACAATATGTAATCTGCAGGTCAAACATTTACTTCTGATACGGATAATGCTGTTTTGTAATCTTACAAAGTAGGCACTAATGAGCAGAGACATCTTAAGGATTTCGTGGGGCCCAGTTTGGAACAGCTTTGAATTTATTATCCAATTTCAGCTTTTTCATGCCCTTTTTGGCCAAGTCTCTGACTGGGCACATGCACATTGGTCTTAATTCAAAATGTTTCTCCGTCTAGAATTCGGGGATGGTGATATGTGTTTTTTTAATATTGTAAAGAAGCAGCACTTTACTAACATTACTGCAAATAATCACTATAGCCGACTGCCATTTCTCATGTGAGCGGTTCTGTTTAGATCTAAAGTGAAATTTGTTTGTGATGTTGCATGATGTTAGAAACAAAACAACATTTGACAGCAACATGTCTGCAATTGACTCCCACACATCACTTGTATTCAACATAAATGAAAGCAAAATGGTATTAAAAACAATCTATTTTTAAGAATCGTTCAAGGTCATCAGTGCATGACTGTGTGGAGGACAGAATCAATCTAGAAGGGGGCCCCCCTGAAAGGTTGAGCCCTGGGCCAAAGCCCAATGTGCCAATGCCTTATAACGTTTCTGCTAATGAGATGGCTGATATTAGCTGTAGGTATTTTCTGTTCTATGATATTGCATACCCGCAATCGTAGGAGCTGTAACGAAAAAATATATTATCATCTTCACGCACCAAATACACACGATGAAGCACATGAATTAGCTGTGGTTCTCAATGAAGCAGTGATTGTTTTGAATTAATGGTTTTGTTTAATTGCTTACTTTACTGGGGCTGTGCATTTGTAAAATAAAATATAGGGGCATATTATCTACAGTCTGCGATAAATATCGCAAAGCACGCTTAGTGTGATTTTAATTATCGCCGGCTATCGCTGGATTACATCGCTGTGTTAGCGGCGTATTAGCAACGCTTAGCTAACAGGCGATGTGAAATCCTGCGATAGACTGCGATAATGAACATTAGCGTGTGAAATCCAGCGATGATTTCACAGCGCTAATATCAAGCTTGATAATAGGGGAGTGTGGACTTAACCTTACTATCCACCTCCCATAGGCATTAATGGTAAATCAGGTTTTATTCAGGAGATAGAATATTGCGGTGATGGGGGTTTAGCGCGCCTTTTGTCATCGCATTGCTGTTCAGGGGCAGCATTGGTAATACCGCGATGTAGGTTTTGCGGGCATTTCACGGAGGGAACGCCTACTTTACATCTCATTAGCGATGTATATCGCTAAGATGCGTTGCGTTAGTAAATCAGCTGCGCTGATGCATGTTAGCTCCGCCTTGGTAATAGGGCAATAGGATTATCGCCGCTTTAGCGGCTAAAAGTGCCTCTAAAGTGGCGATACTGCCCTTAATAATATGCCCCATAGTGCTTAGAAGAATACAGCCACTCACGTAAACACCAAAAATACACCTACGAATGATGATCGCAAAAATATGTAATTGTCTTCAGCCAAATTAACCAAAATGAAAAACCCTCAAGGGAACGCTGCTTGTATGGTTACAAAAGAGCTAATTAGAATTCCTTCAGAGCTGCAACAGAAAACCTAACGAAGGGATACCTTTAGATGCTGAGAACTAGCGAGCCATCTCTTACAGAAAACAAATGTGTACAGCAATAAAGATCACTTAACATTCTTCACTGACATGATTGTCGCATTGAGCACCACTATTCCAAACCCAACACCACATATCACTCTCCAAATCCCCGATAAGGCAAGTGCACCACCCCTCTGGAAGAGCAGTGACCCCTGATAATTATATACATCACAAAGGCGTGCCCAGGAATTGAGTGGATTGGGATGGTGTTAGCCTCAATTTCATGAAGCAATGTGTCCCAGACTGGGATGTTCATCTATTACTAGGAAGAAAAATGTTTTCTTTAACCGGGATTCTAGCATCATCTGTGGGACAAAATATATCCTTTAAAATACTTCTGAGGCGCTGCTGTTCAACAATGAAAATGGCCAAGATTGGACATCGATAATACTTTGCTAATTTAGTGTCTTCAAATTCAACAACACAATCGAGCCATGCAGCACCCTGAGAAAGATATGTGCCAAGGTGGCTCTGTACTATAGTGGTACAACTCTCAGCATGCTAATTAAACATCTTAGCAGAAACGTACCTTCTTTGTGCCACAACCTTTTCTGTTGAGTACCTTGTCACTCATCCTGTTGGTTTTGCACAATAGTGGGGCCATTATGGGTTGGTCCACCAGATTCCAATGAAAGTGACCAGTGATGATTGTGTTTCTTTTATGCTGTTTCTGCCAGTGACTTCCTGTGTCAGTGTGTCTCTCTGATCCACTATATTTATCAAAGAATCCCTGCACCATTGAGTGTGTCTATATCTCCATTATGGCCCAAAACTGTCACCTAGATTAATAGCACTATTAATGATGCCAAATGTGTTTAATAATTAATTTTAAGCTTGACTATCTTTTCACCATTGATTAATTAAAGGGACAACGAGAACTCTGATCAAGAACGTAGTTTTAGTAAGAATTTAATTTTCCCAACTAAGGTGGAGATACAGACTCCTTCAGGTGATTTTGGGAAACATACATTTCGGGGTAAAACAATCTTTAGAAGGGGTAAATTAATACAAAAATGCTAAACAAAAAACATATTTACTGTGAAACATAGGCAGGTTGGGCTATGTCCCATGGTGTAGTCCAATAAAAAAGAAAATATGTAATTAGAGTTCAAAGGTCCAAACAATTTTAGCTTAATAGACAGGACTTTACTAAGCAAAACTGCATTGTATTAAGGTACCGAATATGGTACCACAATTATATCTATAAAGAAAATAGTGCAAATGGGGAAAATTGATCAACATGTTAAACAATTGTCCTTTTTCTTAATGTAGGCAAGGGTGTAGTACTACACTGAGACTGTCCTTTGAAGGGAAGGTACAAGTCACAAGAATGCTCCCCAGAACAGATGGTCTGGTGAACATTCTTTTACCTTGAATTTGTGAATGCTGCTCCTCTGATAGAGTCATTAAAAAAAAATCCAAGGCATTTTTAAAGTTTAGCTCCATAACGTTTATACGTATTAACAAACTGGTTTAGGGATAATCCTACAGCCACACCAGTCTTCTGTTTCCTTCTTAACATTGCATGAGCCAGAAAGAAACTCTTCAGGAACTACAAAACTGCACTGTCTTCACAGGACACTTCAGGTCCAAACTCAGATGCCTTCAGGACTTTCCCTCCCAGTATGCTCTGTTAAGATTTCTCTGCTCTATGATCAATGTCTCTTCCTTGTCCAGGCCCCATGCAGTATTCCAGCAGAGAGATCCTGATGCAGGAAAGATTCCATCAAAGACAAATCCAAATATTCTTTTGGTCATGTCAGGAAACATATACCCCCAGTTATGAAACTAATTACTGAACATAGAGCTTCATTTCACTCTGATCACCTATTGCACCACAAAATTCTGTAGTTTCGTAAACAAAGAATCCTTATACCATCTTCCCTTGTCTGTCTTAGTAAAATCTCAAACTCACTGCCCCGCTAATATGAGGCTGGCCTGATATCTGTTGCACTTAATGGTAAAGATCAAAACTATCCTTTTTTAGAATAATGCATAATTTTTTTCTTAGATTGGTAAACCACTATCAATTACTACCAAAAAGGTTGACAGCGACATTCCTACTTTTAATGACAGTGGTTACATAGTCAAACCTTAAATCACTTAACTACCACACTGGACTAATTATATGTCTATCACTTGTGTTGCAACTTACAGACTCCGCCTATGTGGAACTATTGGCTCCTGATCAATTTGGTTTTTTTTCAAGTGGAAGAGATGTGCACAAGAGCACATGTGCATATTACTACTAAAATATACACATTTCAGTTGTCATCATTCTTACTTTACGAGCATAACTAAGGCCATTTTATTATGTACTTATATGTCAATGTCTGTAAATGTTTTATGACAATGACATTCACAACCAATTGACTGAAGCTATTCCCTTTGCCACTGTGCCACACATGTTTAGGCCTCAAAGTTAAATTTTTGATATGCAGACTGTTCCATACAAACCATGCATAATGCATTATCCAATGAATATCAAACATTCTCCTAGTACTTGTTTAAACTATTGCATATACTTGATGGATTTTATCCCTAACTCTATATAACAGATCATGCACAGATACAATGCCGTTTTGACTTGCTTCTGTGATACACTCACTCTGCTGACCATTTTCACTTACAAGTTATCATCCATCTATGCTGTAATTTAATGCATTGGCACCATTGTAATGTCATATTGCTGCACATTAATCTTTATATTTTAGTAAATTTTTAGGCAGAATCAAAAGACCATACAAAAAGAGCACTGATAAAGGTACACACAATTTTACATTAATTTAGGGCCTCATTATGATGTCGGTCGGAAAGTATTCCGACTGACTCCTTGTCGGAATCGTTTCTGACTGACTCGGATTCAGGGAGTCCGACCGACCGATTATGATGTTTACGAACACCGTTCAGCCAGACTACCATTGACTTCAATGGGAACCTGTGTTCCGACCGACAGCAAAGGGTCCCAATGTAAAAAGGGGTGGTTGCGGAAAACCTTGCAACCCATGGCGCCTGGCAAACTGTGCATGGTTGTATATAGGGGCCCCATGGGTACCTCCAGGGGCCCCAACCAGAGGACTCCGGGTGAAGGGGTGCCTGCTACGGACCCCCGAATCAGTTTCCAACAGCCGTTTTGTGTCAGCCAGACCGATTCGGAAAGGCTGTTTGAATCCGACATTGTAATACGTCGGTCGGAAACGCGATCCATAGACCTGTACGATCGGGCTTCGACCGACTCAGAGTCTCTCAATGCTGCTCAGAACCGAATTTGAATGACCAAACGGTTACCTTTCCATTGTAATCGGTTGGTGGAAAATGTTTCTGAGCCGGTCGGAAAAATAGGTTCCGACATGGGTAAGGACAATCTGAATACCGTTCGGAGCCTTTCCGACTGACATTGTGATCGGCCCCCATAATAACTAAACTTATAAAAACACCAATTTTAATATAATATCAAAGTAAAAATCAATAAAGTACCTAAACCCTAGTAAGGGCAATAATGTTAATAAAAGACAAAGTAAATTAAAAGGGAATAAATTGAAACAACAGTTCAAATATAACGTAATAGAGCTACTACATTTAATCAACTGATCTATACATGCAATAATTATATATCTTATCAGTAATACTTATTCAGAAATGACAGTTAAAAAGTGTAAAGGAATTATTTTGATATAGAGAGACAGGCATCCATACATATCATGCGTGTGTCTTGAGATATTTATAGATCTCGTTCTGTAACGAGATGAGAGAATCTTATTAGTGTGCTTTCTGATTTATTAATCTTTATACAAAGCAGCGGTAAAGCATGTGATGATAAAGCAACTGTTTGAATGTACCTTTCTAAAAGTGATGTAGTATTTAGAAGATAATTATTTGGAAATCAATCAAGGAGAAGCCAGATGTAAGAAGCATTTTAACAGTCGCAAACAGCCCATTGGGCCATTTGTGACAGCTAAAATGCATTTTGCCATGTACAAAAGTCAAAATGCGACTCAGTAACTTGTTACCAAACTGTATTGTGCTTTAGCAATTCTGTATTAGGAAGGGGTGTGTTTAGGGCGTTCCTTCCTAACACCTAACAGCACTGATTTGTATAATTGTTTTGTGACTAGGAATGTGGTTGCAAAACATTCGCAGTTACCACCAACTTGAAGTTGTTGGTAACCCATTCGCAATTGGTAAGGGGCCTGCAGGGGACCCCTTCACCTTTGTGAATGTGTGAGGGTGCCAACAGTTTTTAAGAGCAGGCAGTGGACCCACAGACCACTACCTGCTCTCAAAAAATGAACAGGTAGCTTTAAAATTTTATTTTTGGAATTCATCCTGTTTTCCTTAAAGGAAAACGGTCTGCATTACAAAAAAAATATTGCTTGATTTTAAAAAGCAATCACAGACATGGTGGGCTACTAACCCCAGCAGGCCATCATCCTTGTAATTATAGCCATTCACAATGGATCGCAAATTGTGACCTGCCTCATAAGTATTAATGAGGCAGGTCCCACTGTGAATCGTTAATAGTGTTAAACACACTGGGGCATATTTACAAGGTCTGGCCCATCTCTGCAAATCAGTAGGGATGCGCCAGAACACTTGTGACAAGCAAAACCACCCGTGCGCCACCACTGATGTGCCGCATTTACAATGCGGCACGCCATGGCGCACGGATGGGCAGATGCGTGTCGCATCCCCCGTCGTAAAGGCGGCGCATGCACGACGCGGCTCCAGTAAGCCTAACATGCTGCGTCACTCCTTGCGCCTGCTTCAAGCAGGCGCTGTGTTGTGACGCAGCATGGCCGTAAAAGTGAATCAGTGAAATCTTGTAGATTTCACTGCGTCATGTTTACGAGGCTTACCTAACGCAGGTTTCATGTGGCGCACGGCTTTACAACATGACGCATCTCCCTAGATGCGTTACGTTGTAAATAGGGCGCAACGTGGTGCAAGGTTTACGCCGCACCTGCGTCACAGAAGTCACGCAACGGCGGCGCAAATGAGGCGCAAGAGGCTTGTAAATCTGCTCCACTGTTTGTACATCACAGTTTGTGATTTCCTTATAATGAATCGCTAAAATTCACTATTAGGAAATCACAAACACGCAATTTCAAACATCTGGCACTGAATTAAACAAAAGTTCATATTTGTAAATATCTAATCTGTGCAATCTAAATTTTTGCTGTAATTCATCAACAGAAAAAAGCATTATTATGATAAATATCCTTTAATTAAAAATACCAGCTTTAATCCAGGATTGCCAAAATGTAGGATGCCGAGCTAGCTTTAACACAGGATTGTACCATAAAAACAAATTTGAGGTAAATGAAATCCGGGATTGGAAAATAGAGTTAGCCATAGCGATTAGAGCTGGTGAAGGAAATGGAGAAATCAAACTTTATTAAAGAAAAAGCCATGAAGGCAGATTAGAAAACTCTGTATAATAGAACCATAAGAAACTTTGTTGTAAAATCATTAAGAAACTCTGGTAAACCATAACCCCTATTGTTCTTAGCCATTTTACATTTTTTTATAACTTATACAAGGAGATTTGTTATTCCAAAGAAATGTAGTAATATATTTTATTAAAACTGAAGAGGAATTTGAATGGGTATCATAGAAATGAGGCAGGATATATTTGGAGCAATAACCATTTTAATAGAATCAACTTTTCCCCACCAGGATAAATGTAAGGCGGACCATCTATGAAATTTGTCTTTGATATGATTAACAATATAATCACAATTCAATGTAATCAATTGTATAATCGTATGAGAAAATAATATACCAAGATATTTAAGCTTTTCCTTTTGCCATAATTTTTCTTTGTTTGGTAGCATATCAGTGGTACAATAATCATTCAAAGGAAAGAATTATGTTTTATTATATCCTGAAATCTGAGAATATGTGTGAATTAGATTAGGAGGAATGGAAAATTTTGATATGAACATTACTTATGATGAGGCCTTCAATCTCCATACAATTTCTGTTGGAAATAAGTAAAGGTTCTATAGCAAGAAGAAAAGGAAAAAGGTGATAGGAGGCAACCTTGTCTGGTACCCCTAAAAAGGAAAAATTATTAGAAATCTGACGATTAATGAAACTTTTGGCTAATGGACCACTGTAAAGAGCTGTGATCATACGAATAAACAAACTACCAAAGTTAAAAGCAGATAAGCCTGATCAAAATCTTTTTTCGCATCTAATGCCAGAACACCAGATGGTAGCAGTAATGATGGTCCAACCTCACTGACATGAAATAGTAATCTTACAATTATTTACAGGATGTGGCCTACTGGCTTCAACGTTTAACTGCCGAAGTTGGGGAACCATGTCTGAGTCTCGGCAGGGCCCCTCAGCAGCCTGTGATTCTAGGCAAATCACTTAATCTACCTGTGCCTAACAAAATTAATGTTCCTGTCTGTAAAGCGACTGGTGCTCATGTAAAGTGCTCTGATACCTTTGGGTCGGGTTTGCGCTATATAAAATTCCCGAACCCCCAAAAAGTATCTATTTTTCATGAAATCAGATTGATGAATATGAATGATAGTATCAAGCCCAGAGGCCAACCTGGTTGCAAGAATATTTGCATGCAATTTACAGTTTCAATTAGTTAAAGAAAGGGGTCGATAATCTGAGACAATAATGGGATCTTTGTCAGGTTCCTGGAGAACTATATTTAAAGCTTCAGTAAAGGCCCCCAAAGTGGATCTTGTACTACTAAAGTGAGTAAATAGCTTGAGGGAATGAGATGATAGGTGAGGAGAAAATGTATTATAAATTCAGCAGGAATACTATTTGGACCGGGAGATTTAAGTAACTTAAGGGATTTAATAGCTGATTGTACTTCTTCTGATGTAATCTGTAAATTCAATTTACTTCTAACTGACTGAGTAATTTTAGGTAGGCCTGGGCGGTAAATTCCGTTCCGTTCGCGGAATTTGCGGAATTTGGGTAATTTCGCGTTCCGCGGAGAACGCGAAATTGCCCAAAAATCTGCGTTCCGCGACTTCGCGAAATTTTTTGCTTGTTCGCGTTCTCAATATGCGTATTCGCGAGACATTTCACCCCGAGCACGCAAACAGCGATCGCAAACAGGAAAAAAGTATCGCGAACAAGCAATTCCGCGTGTTCGCGGAATTTCTGCGTGTTCGCGGAGATTTTTACCGTTTCGCGGAGATTTGCGTAACACGATTACACAAATTCCGCCCACCCCTAATTTTAGGTAAACCACACATCTCTAAAAAATATGCAACATATCATTAGATGGAGGCTTTTATATAAAGTTGAATAATATCTCATCAATTCATTAACTATTTCTTTATGAGATAAAGTAATTTGACCATTAGAGTTATGGATTGCATTAATTAGATTTTTATCTTTCTTAATATGAAAAAAATTGCCACAAGTCTTCCAGATCGATTAGCACTGAAACTAAATTCTGCTTTGCTATTAGATACTTGCATGCTGGCCCTATTAATTAATGTTGAAATGAATTCCTAACAAAGTTTTTGCAGTTGCAATTTAGGTTTGATGTCATTAGATGTGATAGAGAGGCATTCATTGCTATTTTATTATCTAATTCTTCAACTCTTGAGTTTAACAATTTGCTGCTCTGCACCATAATAGAAATAGTCACCCCCTCTGACATATGTTTTAAATGCATCTCTTCTATCAACAATTAAAGTAGAACCTTCAGGGTTAAAAGAAAAATATTTACATAGTATGGGCTAAAGCTTTGGTTTATTTTTTCATTAAGGACAACATTGGTATTCATGTGCGATCGACTTTGAGGTCTTTGAGATCGTTGAGTGGAGCTAGGTCATAAAACACATTAAATGAGTGCATGATCAGAAATAACATTATTCTGCATAGTAGCATAAAAAATGTAATGGATAAATGGATGGATAATTAGGAAATATACAAGAGTAGGAATTATGAGGATTAGAAAAAAAGTAAACTGTTTCTCTGTTGGATGATGTAAGTGCCAAATATCTACAAATTTGGCAGTTCTAAAAAAGGATTTTAAAGTGAAATAAGCTTTGGGAGAATGAGATTGGGCTTGAGATGTTGATTCAAATAAAGGGTAACATCTGAGGTTAAAAAAACCTCGAATAATTAGCGTAACATGACCTAATTTCAGTACTGCGATGTGAAAGGAGATAACAAATTATCATCGTTTATTGGACTGTAAACATTAATCGGGAGCAAAATGGTATTATCGATTTTAACTTTAACTATGGAGTAACAACCATATGAATCAGAACATTTGTTTAGTGTTTAAAGATGTAATGTTTTTTCAGAAAGTATAGCGACTCCATTTTGCTTGTTAAGCGCAGGAGAAGAAAACCCAAAACCAGCCCATGTTTTATTCATGCAAGATAAAACTGTATCATCTATATGAATCTCCTGAAGAGAACAAATATCAGCTTTAGGTCTCGCTGAATAAATAAGAACCTTAGTACTTTTACCAGGGTGTGTTATCCTTTAACATTAAATGAAACAATTGTAATACCATAATATTATCCATTTTCATCGAAGAGTGAAGACAGTAAAGAAGAAAGAACCAAGTAGAATAAGAGAATAGAAAGTAGCTCTAACATTAAGTGAAAAGAGGAAAAGGAAAAATGCAGAGAAACAGCAAAAGGACAACATATAAACATAATAATACTCAAAAATCTCACACACTCAAGGCAAGAATGATCTGACTATATAATGCCCTTATAAAGAAATTCAGCTAATTAGGCCAGCTATAATGACAAGAAAATGATAGCATAGGACTCAAGTAGAGAAACCATCTTTCCAAATTCCCATAGTAGATAAATCAAAGAGACACTATTTGAAACCATAACTTCACAATCGTAGCCTGTGGCCGTTGAACTATTAGCAGATTTTAATAGTTTTCTTGGCAAAGTATTGATGGTGGAAAATAATATTCCCACTGACCATTAAAAATGTAATCTCTCTTGCTGCTTTCCATATCAACACTAAATGATGATGACGTAGAACTTTAGGTGTGTTCTGGCTAGTATTACCATGTGGAGGAATTCCGTATGCTTTTTCAATCTTAAATATTAATGGGAATTGTTAATGTAAATGAACAGGCAATAACGTTTCAAAGTACAGCCTGCAATCATTGCCTTCTACATTCTCCAGTAAATTAAAGGTTCACAGGTTTTACTGATGATTACTGTTTTCCAAATCAAGTAATAAGTTATTAATTGGCACAGTTTGTGCTGCAATATGCATTGGACTGTCGATTTCTGATTTATTATCCTAAATTTTTATTGCATAGTCAGATACTTTCATAGAAAGACTAACCATGTCTTTGTGGATATATTTTTTAATTTATGACACTCTGTGTGAGAGTGAACTGTCTGTATTTCTTTAAGTAATGTGGCTAAAGAAGCCTCATTTGAATTTAACTGGTGGAGAAAAAGTGGTCTGTTATCTTTATTATTTATACTATGAATATACTTCCCTTGCAATGTAAAGCATAAATTATATTATAGCCAAATGCAATGTTACTTTAAGATTTGGGTAAATATAAATAACAGACTTTTCAAAATAAGACTGTGCAGCAGCTAAAAACAACTATGGGCGTGGGTTAGGAATCAATTGTGCCCTTTCCTTGCAGTAGCTCCTCCCTCCTGACAGGAATCTCCGAAGTACCTGGTATGAGACACCGGTGAAGGGCTCAACGGGAGTAGCTCCTCCAGAAAACAAAACAAACTTTAAGCAACAAAACAACTTTGAAGCGCTGGTCATGCCAAGCTTTCACAACTTCAAAGAACTGGTAAGACTAGCCAAAATGCTACTTAATTGTTCATAAAAAAATGGGCACTGCTATGAATTAGTGGGAGGCGGCCATCTTGATTGGCGCAATCGCGTGAATCCCTACACTTTCGTTTTCTAGTACAAGATGACTATGTTGATTATCTTTTGTATAGCACTCCAATGCCTTTTCTGTAGTTCTCAGCATTTATTAAAAAATTTACTCATACATTTCATGGGGATACTGTAGGTGGCCTTGGCACCAAATATGACATAAAACCAAAACAAGCAGCCTAAATTTGGTTACAGGTAAAATTACATACAGGATGTGATTTTAGTGTGTATTGCATTTACTAAACCTAAGATCCAAAATAATAGTTATGATTTCATTAACAAAAACACTCACTTTGCATCAGATTTCCCATTTAGCATTCAAGCTTTTCTGTGAGAAAGTGGTTCACTAGTAGGGATGGATAGTAGTTCATTTCTGCTGATAAGGTCAGTAGTCTTGTTTGGGCCAGTAAAGGTTTCAATCATTTAAACCTGAGCTCAGCCCTTGATAGCTGTGGCACAGAGCATACAGGCTTAACTTGAGAAAATGTAAAAAGCATTTAGAAGCAACGAAACAGTCAGAAAGTTGAGAACACACCACAATAATATAAAAACTTTAGAGAATAATTTAATGAACAAGATTGCTTCAAAATGACAACCATCCCATTTGGGAGCCGGAGATATGCATTTTTAAAGTTTAAGGGCCTTATTATGAGTTTGGCGGTGCGGGTGCGAGACCGCCCCACTCCCGCACCATCAAACTCATGTTTGAACCACCTGCCAGATTAGGAGTTTCTACTGTCTGGCAGGCAGTTCTTTGGTGTTCCCATGGCAGTGCCGATAAAAAAGTCACTGCCATGGGAACGTCAAAGTCAGTACCCGCACAGCATGGACTGTTGCAGACCGTGCCGTGCAGGTACTGAGGTGCATGCACACAGGGAGGCACAAGTTGTACACCCTTGTGTGTATCCACATGGTGCAGAGGCACTTTGTTTCCTCACTGCCACAGGTTTGTGTGCTGGTGAGGAAACTCGCAGTATGCTTGGCGGGTCTGCAGTGGCCCAGCCAGGCACACTGCGGCCTCAAGACCACCACAACACTGTCAGGGATCCTTTATCCCTTGTGATTGTGGTGGTCCCAGGGGGGGGGGGCTTGATCACCCTGATCATAATTGGGCAGTTGGAGGACTGCCACCACAACCCCTGCAAGTCTGGCGGGCCATGGACCGCCAGACTCGTAATAAGCACCTACATTTAGAAAACTGCAAAAAAGTGCTAAGTGTCAAATACAGTCATCTGGTTGTGCTTGACTGGTACCTAAACATGATTCAATGATGACAACAATGAAGTCTAGGTCAGATACTGAAACCAGGTTTGTCCCTGTTGGGCATTTTACCCTCTGACATGAAAGTAAAAAATCCTCAATGGGACAAGGCAGCTGGTGTGGCTTGGAAAGAATCCATGAGGCTGGGTAGCCATCAAATGAAATCCTGGTGAAGCAGTTGACTTTTGGCGGGAAAGCTCATAAAGGAAAACATTTTAAAATTCATGGTAAAGGAAGGTCCCTCATCAGTTAGCTTTTTTTTAGCACTTTCACCAGTGAATATTTCTACGATGGAACTTAGTAAGATTTATTGGAGTTTAGATTCCTCCAGCAGACGAGTGCTACAAGCTATAGCCAAACAGGGCTCCACAAGAATGGATGCCTTTTAAGCAATGTTGTGCTAAAACGTATTTGCTGCTGCAGAAAAGCTCAGAGCAGGAGCAGCCTGAATCTTTGGCCCAGCAGCAACGCACCATCATCTGATTAAATTGTCAGGTTCGTCCTGGTCCTCTAAAGGTCTTTGGAGCCAAAAGGTTTTTAAGTCGCATGTTTTGCTGGATGCCAGCAGAAGTACACATTGACGCAGCCAGGGGTTCCAGCACCTCAGGAACATCACTTGGAGGGGTCAAGACTCACCCCAGCAGAAGCCACCAGCATGGTGCAGGGCAGGTCCAGATAGAACTGGTAATCCGGGCTTTTGAGAAAAAAAGAGTTTCTAACAGTTTGTTGCTTAAGTGGATATCAGTCATCTGAGCCTTGTAGTCTGTTCTGGGTACAGTGACAGCAGATCAAGCATTTAAGGTCTTCTCACAAGTCTCAACAGCAGGTGTAGTCTTTCATACATCTTTCACAAGTCCAGTAGTGTTCTGGGGAGGGTGTCCAGAGGTGTCACATTTATGCTTGGCACTAGCCAGTGGATGATGGTGACTCATGGCCCCTCCCAAACCAATAGAAGAAATGTTCCCTGGATTAACCCTAGCCACTTTTACAGCAGTTCTCATAATGCAAACAACCCCACAGTGCACCTCTCTACTTAAAACCAAGATTGATTAACCTTTCTTCCTTTTTGCAGTGCTCCTATGTCCAGGGAAAACAGCAACACTTCCCCAGTGGTCACTTGAAACCAGTTATGGAGGCAGCTCTTTTCCCAATGGGAATGGTGCCTTTCTGACTAGGTGAACAAAAGAGGGGCTGCCTCAGTGTCATCTAACATTTGCCAGTGACAGGGTAGGCATCTTTAAAGTGAATTAAGTGCCTGAGCACAGCTCAGATGGTCATCCTGCTAGAGGAGAAGAACCCCTCCCCACACTAAATGCATTTTTTCAGCTCTGGGAGCAAGCTCAAACCTCATCAAGGAAGTGGTTCATTTCCTCTGCAACTGGTGGAAGCGCATGCAAATGGACTTTTACAGGCTTTAGGCAGGGAAAAGGCAACTTTTTAATAGTATCTTTCCTAAAATATTTATTATAAATCCAACTTTACCGGTGAAATGTGTTTGTAATAAATATTGTAAAAAGTACATGAATAAACTTTTTAGTTGTTTCCTTCTCAGAGATAACCTTGTTAAATGTAATATTGCATCCCAATGCTTTTCTTTAGAACAGATAACAGTGCTACAGTGAAAAAAGTTTTTCAGGCCTTCTCACTGTAACAACATTTGTAACATTAAATATTTAAATTTACTAATTTTAAAAACTTTGCACCCTACATTAAGGCCAACTTAGGCGCGAGTTAATAATATTTAAAGGAGGGTTGAGGCATATTTTGACAGTTCAAATTTAAAAATGTTAAAACTGCACAGACAGGCTAAAATGGTATACCTGCATTTATGCTTGTACTTTCACTGTAGTGGGTGGCACAAAAGATGCTGCAGTCCACTAGTGACATTTATTTACAGGCCCTTGAAACACCTTGCACCATTTACTGGGGACTTATAGGCAAGTTAAATATGTCAATTAGGAGTGCAGCCAATTTTAACATGTTTTAGTTGTGACAATGCATGCAGTGGGGCCTGCTTATTAGAGCCGCAATGAACAGAGACAAAAAACAGCAACATTAATCCCTGGGGTGATCATGAAAAAGAGGTATTTTCCTACAACTACTTAAAAAAGATAAAATATAGGGATGATTTATCCAGCCATATATTTTTCATATCTTTCTGTCTCAGCAGTCGGACAAACTGCTGGTAACAATTCTACTGGCTTACAGTAAGTTATTAATAATTTCACATATTTCAGGGATATGTGAAATTTGCTTTTGTGCAAATACAGAAAATTTGGGTAAAATTATGCAAAATGCAATTCCGTCATTACAACTATATTTTAGTTTGAAATGATTCCTGCTGTTCATTTTTGACACAAGGATGCAGTTGCTTGTGTTCTTGTTCTTCACATTGTTCCCACTCTAACGCACTTTAAATTATCCATGAGCAGTAGCGTAATTTTGGGGTATAACATGAAGGTGTAATTTTAAGAATTTTGTGTAACAAGAACACAAAATTATGCAAATTAAGATGGCATCATTTAAATTTCCTCCAGGCAAAATTTTCAATGCACCTCAGCATTAAATAAGTTTCATGGCTAAAAAAGGATGCAGAGAGTACAAAATTAATTTGTTTTTACAGAGCGCACAGGCGTTGGTGAGGCTTAGGAAACACACA
This sequence comes from Triturus cristatus, assembly GCF_964204655.1. Taxonomy (NCBI): domain Eukaryota; kingdom Metazoa; phylum Chordata; class Amphibia; order Caudata; family Salamandridae; genus Triturus; species Triturus cristatus. Next base: position 1,076,045,321 of record NC_140592.1, read on the forward strand.
TAGTGGAGAGCTTTTCTATTTCTATTTCCTTTTTATTTTCCAACAGCTGGTTCAAAGCAGTGTTTTCACTTGAAAAAGTTGTATTCTGTATTCTCATTTGACACGTCACAGTAGGTGTCTCTTCTTAAGGCAATAAAGAAACTAGTAGAATTTTCATTCTAATATGTTTATTATTTTGTCTGATCAAAGCTATGGTATTACATTACAAAACATTCCATATATACAACTCACGTGTAAAATGACAAAGGATGTAGGATATTTGCCCTGTGAACTCCTTAGCTATTTTAGCCCACTTCTTAATACATAGTTTCCATCCAATATTTTTTTTGATCTCTTTACATCTGCTAATCATAGTGATCCTGGTGGAAGATCACATGATTCCCTGTATTCTACCTGGAAGTCTCAGTAACATGTCTTCTAATAAAATTACATTCTGATTAAATTCTAAACATTTTTAAGCTACTTTGAACCTGTGTAAACTTGTCCCAAGGAAACAGCACCACACATCAGAGAGATCATCCAGTTCAGTTTCATTTAAACCACAAGTGGATTGATTTCTTCAAACATTCTCAGTGCCCTACTTTCTGCTCAGGGGCTTTAGTGTGTCATGAAAGGCCTGGTCATTCTGGCATGCTAACATGAGACTGTCTTCAAACAGGTAAATACTCTGCTCATAATATTTTTAAAGATTCAGGATAAAGTAGATTACAACTCTCTTTCTGCACAAACAATTATATGATTACAAAAATGTTTAATTCCATGCCAGTATGGCAAGTCATACATATCTCTATTATTTAGAGGTTATTACATTTCACTCGCATGATTATATCTTGTGTAGAAACAGCAAACTGAATACTGGCATAATGAAGACTGTTTTGGTATTGTGCGTTGCATTGCCTGAACTCCTTGATCACTTAAAAATTTGGTTGGTTTGTTTAAGATTGATATGTGTATCCAATATACATGTGTATCCAATATACATTTCTCTTCGAAAATATCTAAAAATACGTTTCTATCAACTTGGGGCTTAAAAAGTGATGCATGTTCATTTATACCAAACCTACAAAATACAGATTGTGTTGGGATAATTACCATATGAAGCATTACCTCCACATTTCCATTTCTGCTGACAACCATGTAGATCCAAAAAATCCTCTTTCTTCTATTTGGATTTTCAGAATTGTTAATTGCATATTCAATGTTGTAGGGATTGAGTCCATCTCACTTACTGTTACTTTTCAAGCATTGCAGTTTTTTCCAGGGAAGTATGAGAGTTTCAATCTAGTCATCTATGCTTAAGGTGAAAGTTCTGGATGAAATTTATTAAGGAAATAGTTTTTCCCTGGCTATCCATTCTGTTCTTATAGGTTTCCTCCATCATCATATTTCAAAGGTGACTATACTATTTTAAACTGTCTTTATAATAGAAAAAAATAGAATGATGGGAAATCCCTCAGAATTGTTGGTCTCTATTATCCTTTTATACACAAATAATTAGATTCAGGTTAAGTTAGGGGGTGGTTTTAGTTTCATTCGGTGAATTAAAACTTTCAATGGCCTTAAACAAGGATGTGTGCTCGCTCCATTACAATTTAACATTTTTATGGCAGATCTATATCAACATTTGGAAATCGTTAATGCCCATCCTCCCAAACTTGCTAATTACCACTTAAAATACCTACAGTACAGGGATGATTGAATACTACTGAGTAAGACCCATATAGGGTTACAGCGGCTAATTTAATAATTCAACTAATATATATCAATTCACTGTTTGGAATTGAACATTTAGAAAACCAAATAATGGCCATAGGGCCCACGATTTCCAACCATTGAATCTGGCAAGCGAGAGGGAAGCCTATTAAAGATGTAAAGAGCTATAATATTTGGGAATCCTATTTGATGATAAAGTTTCTTATAAAAGTCATTTTAATGTTCTAAGAACTAAGACATCATCTTACATTTTTGCTTTTAAGACATTATGTGATAATTTAAAGTGCCAATAATAAGAACATCTCCCTAAAGTTATGGGAACCAAGTTGATTCCAGCTATTGCCTATGGCTAAAGTATCATTAAAGGGAAGGATGCCAAATGATTAGATGAATTGTTAGCAAAGGCTTTTAAGTCCGTTTTAGAATCCCTAAAGACATTGGCAACTGGAAATACGACTGGAAGTTAGCTTTCAAAGTCAAGCCTTAGAGAGACAAGCAACTTTTTAAAAAAAATGCATGCATTCCTTATCTCTATCAGCTGTAAACTCTTTAACAAATAGCTGTTGGGATTATATAAATTATTCTGAGTATGCTGGTGCCTGGAGATCCTATCGAACTAAGTGCTTCCAGTGCTTTGATTTACAGTTGGGGTTTCCAGGAATTAATATATTTTGTTTAAACCAAAAGACAAAAATGCTCTCATATTTTCCTGATAAGGAAGCTCTAGCTGCAAAGGAGCTGCCTTTAATGAATCTCTATTGAATAAGCTCCAAGTGGTCAAAAAGACAGCTGCCCGCCTAATCCAAAATTTGCCCGCCAGATCTGCCTCCAGTCCCCTGCTGCGCTCACTCCATTAGCTTCCTGTGCATAAAATAATTGCTTTAAAATGTGCTGTATAGTGTATAAAGCAGTTAACGGGAAGGGACCCAGATACCTATTGGAGAAACACATTCGTTACCAGCCAGGCAGTCCTCTAACATCAATGAACAAGTCGCTACTCACCGTACCACTAATTAAGAAATCTTGCTCTGTGGGCAGAGCTTTCTCATACATGGCCACTCGCTACTGGACCAAATGTCCTACTCACATACAAGAGTGTACTGATAACCGTATTTTCAGAAAACGTCTTAAAACCAAACTATTCCAATATGATGGCTGCCAGCTTGTTGGTAACTGCTACGCCGAGATACTACTCTGGGGGTGATTCAGGCACTATAAATTCATTTAAAATAACATAGCACGCGTGGACTGTGAGAAACACCTTTGACAAGCCAGAAATCCAGTACTTTTTGTCCACCTATTTTCCATCACATGAGCAATGTATTTCTGGAACTATAATTTGGCAGGAATCCAACCAAAGAAGCACTTCAAAATGGACACAGCAATGGTTATCTAGCTGTTGTGTGGATTCCCGCGAGAAACCTTATTGCACATTGTATGTGTTTGTCCTAACCTACTTGATGCACACTGCATTCTTTTAAAGTCACTATTCCTAGAAGCAGGTGTGAGATCAGTTCAGCAGGCCTCATGGTATGTTCATCAGGAACTTCAATTCCACTAATTTGCTAGTTTGTGAAGTTCTTGCCTGTTGCCGAAAGAATGTTCATGGATCCTTATTATATTTCACTTGGCACTTTGTTATAGTCTTCTGTCCTTGATTGAGTAGGTAGAAAACCATCTCTTTCACTTAATGTCTGAAGAAATAGATAATCCCTAAGCATTTAAGTACTTGACAGTTGCCCTGTTTTGTCAGTTTGTGAAGGTCTTGGCTATTGCCGAAAGAATGTTTATATCTCCATCACAAGCACCTGCCACCTTGAAAGAGTCTTTCTGTCCTTGATTGAATAGGTAGACAACTATCTCTCACATGTAATGTTGGAAGAAATGGATTATTCTCAAATACTTAAGTCCTTAAGTATTGTAGTATATTTTACTATGTTGCATAGACCTTGTTTTAACAGCGAGTAAACAATAGGGCTGATTACGATGGCGGTTGGACGAGCGTCTGACTGCCATTGTTGCGGGAATGGAACTGACAAGTAGTCAGTCGTCCCACCTGCCAAATTAGGATCGGACCCCCATGAAGGTGGTCGGAAACATGCCACTTTGTATTGAGGCTTGTGCTGCGGCCCAGAAAAGGGCTGCAGTACAAGCCGCAATGTAAAGAGGCATGTTTTCAAACATCCCTGCATCCTGTTGAAGGCATCATGCAGTGCCTCCCACACGATGCTGGGATGTTTAGGGAGGCACCAGGGCCCATAGCGTAGGGCGATGGCTGACAGGGGCCCTGCCAGGGTTCCAAAAAACACATTTCTGCCAGCCTTTTCATGTCAGGAGAACTAACATGAAATGGCTGGCATAAAGGTGGATCATAATACCCATGGCGGTGCCTGAGAATGCACTGTTCTCCATTGTGGGGAATGCAATCAGACAGACTGCCCAACGGGCTCCTTGAGCCCATCGAAAGCTGCTGATTGGTCTCTGGGCTAATGTGGTCCAACCGACTACATCCTAATGCGAAGTCTGACCTTGGTTAGAGATGTTGATGGGACCAACACAAATGGCATGTCGGTGTCGGTCCCACGTACATCATCATAATAGACCCCAAAGTGCTTATATTATGTACTTTGAATAATGTCACTGTAGAAAATAATGACAGGTTTTATTAGCATTTTGGGATTTTAAGCTGCTTTCTAAGTCAGCGTTCTTGTGATTGATTTTTATTGAGAATGCAAACTTTTTTGTATTTTCTTTAGATAGTGTGTCAATTGTTAATGTTTTTATTAACCAGACAATACAATTTAAATTATAGAATTATTGTATACTGTCTGTTTTTTGTTCAACTTTTGCATACGTATAGTTGTATGTCAGACTATCTATAACAAAAGTATTGTCTGGCATAAATATTATGGCCTAAATATTGTTTGAAAAACTACTATTCAACTAGTTTCAAGCTTTAAGTTTATTTTCATTTACGTGCCTAGGTAATTAAAACCTTTACACAAAAGTACATTCATTACCATTTTTAAAAGAAAAGAATCATTGTGCAAAATATCAATATACAAATGTGAACAGGAGCATTTATGCAAAATGAAGTCAATTTAAAGTTCCTAGTGTGCCTAGTTTGTCCATACTCAGATGAAGAGGCTGCAACCTGAGTCTTTTCAGTTTTTGACAAAACGGCTGTGGCAGTCCAGTATTTGTACAAATGAGGTCGTTATGCTCATATGCTCCTTTGAGTTAGCCGCTGACTCTTTATATGCCGCTTGGGGTCACAATGTGGTGGCTGGGCTAATGTAGACCAGGAGTTTGTTCAGGGACCAAAATATCAATAACAAGTGTGAACAGAAGCAATAGAGCAGGATAGAGTCAATTTAAAGTGCCTGGTGGTCCGTGTTTATCCGTGCTAAAGCAAAGCAACATAAGAATGAGTCTTTATTCGGCGGTGCAACCTGGATTTTGTGCCAGCGAGGTTGTTGTACTCATACGCTTCCTCATGTTAGCCACCAACTTTTTATGTGCTGCTTTTGGTAGCAATAAGGTAACTGGGCTGATGTAAACTTATACTAAAAGCGCATTTAGGGAGCATGGTTCTCCGCAGATATTGTGCCGTCAGTTAGGCGATTAATTTTCTGGCCTAGCCTGATCAGATATTTTGTCAGGTTTCAGTTAATGTGCATATCTGAAGAGGTGAAACAAGCCATAATGGCTGGCCTACAGTGACGTAACCCTGTCTGATTTACTGCTGATCTTAAAACGGTTCTTCGATCATTCATAATTGCTTTGCATATGCAGATTTGGTGAACCATGGTCTCTGGCGATTTTCTGCAAAGTCAGAAAACCTCTGTACTAATGGTTAGTTTCCACGGTGGTAGATATAAGAGTGGTGGTAAACAGCCCAAACAGTATTTCAGAAATTATGTTTTGGTCTGGGCTTTGATAGTTGTGCCCAGATATGGTTGAGGAGCTAACTTGTCATTAGATACCATTCCACGAGGTGTTGATCTACTTTTGTTAACTTCAATGGTGTGATAGTTTTGAAATTGATTTTTAGGACAGGATATTTATTTTAAACAATATTTTTGTTACAATATTCTGTTACCATACACCCATGTAGACTTGTCAAGCTGCCAACTTCACTTCATTGTCCCCCATAAATGTTTAAAAAGGGCCATGTATGACAAGATGAGACAGCTACACTTGTCACTGAAAAACAACACACTAAAATTCTTCAAATATTTGCCATATTAAAATTCTACACAAGTACTCCACACTCCCGGAAGGAGAGTGCTACTTGTTCAACTGATGTCTTTCTAGCATCTAAACAGATAAATGCAATTACAATGCAAAAGAAAACCTTCTACCATATGCAGAAAAAATAGTACTTGAAAGTAGTGCCCCCTTTGTGTTTTCAAAATATATTGATTGGTTATGTGTGTGTACTAGAAATTAACAGTTGTAAGAAGAGACAATACATTTCAACATACCACCCAATCGGGTGATGGTGTGAGGAGCATACTGCTTCTTTGTCATGTAGTAAATGTGCCCTCTGAAATGTCTAGTTGCACATTCCAAGAGACTGTAGAGTGCCTCTGTAACTTTTGAATAGGCTTTCATAGCCTGATCAAGAGATATCATACAAGAATACTTATTTAACTCAGGAGAGCCTGTCATTTTGGTTGGTGGTGAACATCGTGCAGTAGTTTGGCCAGTCATTGAAAAACAATTATTCAGTGGTGAGATTGCCTCATTTTAGTCAGTTTGAAGCTTCCCAGCTTTATTAATCCACCAAGTAATGACATGTAACTGCTGAATTGTACTATTATTATTATTGGGGGTATACTTTTCCAGTACTTTTCATACACCTTTCTATTGAATTCTAACACCAGCTCTAGTCTGCACAGCTGATAAATTTTGTTTGGGTGGTTGGAGTTTAAACCCAAGTCACTTAGCTGCGAATCACTAAAGAGCTTGGCCTCCTTTGTAGGTCTTGCAATACTTTATTCCTGCACATTCAATTACATCTATATACACATGTTCTTTCATGTCCGAATACTCAAAATTGTACTCCTTTTTTTATTGCTACTTACTCTTATTCTGATACCTACATCTTGACCAGGACACTGCATAACCTTCTGCCCTCATACCTGCCCTATGCATTTGTGCAGTCACAATATATTTCTCAAAACCATTGGCTATGCAAATCATTGTTACTTTATGTTTGCATGTGTATTCATAAAGAGCCTATTTATAAAATTGTACAACAGTCTGCAAGAATAGGAGTGAGATGTAAGAAGAGATGGGCATATCCTGGTTTTCTGAAAGATATACAACAAGCATAATTAGCATGTCTACTCAGCAATTCGACTACACAACTTTCAATCAGGCCCTTCAGAGCCTAAACAGCCACTCCTCAAACTTACCTGCAAACATGGGTAATTGAAATTAATGTTAACCATGTGGCTCTACCTTTTGGCCCACCTAAAGAATGTTATTGTCAAAAAATTGTAGAGAAAGGAAAATTATTCCAGCAGGAATCTCCTCACCTTGAAGCACAGAGTTGGATCCTTTTGATTAAATTCCTTGAATGTGTTCTATTTTGAGCATCTTCCAGCTTGGCATTAGCTCATACTTTAGTACTGAAAGCATTCTACTAAACATCAGATATGAGATACTCTTCTCTGGCAAGGGATTTAGACCAAGCCTGCACCTATTTACTTTTAGACCTCTCTGCAGAATTCAATAACTTTGATCTTAAAATATTCCTCAACTGTGGTCCTAGTCAGTACTTAAAAAGAGCCAGTGGTTGGAGGAGAGGTCACTGTCACTCGGTTCAGATAACTAGATGGGATACAATATTTATTCATATTCATCAGACTTTGACCCAGAACAAAAAAAAATGGCAAAAAGGGAGAAAAGGAGTAGGAACAGAAAGGATGGAAAACAGAAAATAAGGAATGAAAAAGAACCTGCAATAATGAGATAATGTTGCAGGGTGTAGAGTGGTGGAAGAAAAAGGCATGAAATGAAGAGAAAACTAGGCAGACTTGGTATTCAATAACCCCGACATTTGGCAGTGGAAGTGGTGTCTATTGATAAAACCTCTGAGCCCTGGTATTTAAACTTTTCCAAATTATTCACTGGCAGTTTACCCTTTATCTCTACCTTTTCCCTGTCATATTCTTCCAGTCTGACTTCAAATCCTTTCATGAAGATTCACAACCTAGATGTTATCTTTGACAGGCACCTCTCCTTCAGCTCTCAAGTTGATTCAATTTCAAAATGTACATTGAAGCGCCTCTTTCCTTTTCCCCAGTGTTCCACAAAAGTTCCCAAAAAGACTGCCTTGGTCCTTGCTGTGATTTCATATAAATTAGATGTCAGCAAAGGTATCTTTACCAGCTCTCAGATGCCTATATTGACTACCTTTGAAAATGAGACCCAACTTTAAACCTTATGCGATGTACATAACCTGTCCAAGGGAAGGATATTGGCAACCTGCGTAAAGCTTTCCAGGCCTACCATCCTCCCAGGCATCTAAGAGCATCCTGGTCATACCTGGGTGATTATCCTCATATTTTAAGTGACAATAGCTATGACTTTTAATAAGATTGAGTTATCACTGCACTACTCACTTAAGAACAGTAAGGGCAACATTACGGAGTGGGAATGGATAGGGATCTGTATGCATAATATTTCTCTGCTGCTCTACTTTTATGAGTTGATGGTCTGATGAGACATTTGTAGCATGGGTTATAATCACCTGCCCCTCAGTACCACAATATTTCTAAATTCTCCACATTCAGTATAAGAAAATGTGTCACCTATGTCACTGTTACAAAGATCACACTGTTTCTAAAAGCAGAGATGAACCCTTGCTCAGCTACTCATCTCCATGTTGAACCTAACACTTTCTCTTTATCTACTCATCTGGTTGCTCCCCCATACCACACACATTCTCCTTACCTCCTCTCCTTTTGAAAAGAACATTAAATCCCTTGCCATTGCTCCTGCCTGCCCTTTTCTCTACACAAAAGAATCTGCCTAGTACCTCTTTGTACCTCACTTCCAGCTCATCTTCTACACCTCTCTTCTGCTTTTTGTTCTTTTTAGCACCTTAGTCTCATATTCATACCGCTTCTCCCTTTCTCTCCACTCACAATTGGATGCAGGCATTCTACCTAAACCATCAGCACCTCTCACTCTCTGCTTCCATCTCACTCCTCACATTCAAGCATGGGCAACGGAAGTGATGCATCAGTGATGCATGAGAAGTTATGCATTCTGCAAAGGTGGTCAGCAGAACAGCAGGGGTCTCAGAGCAGCCGTTAGCTGCTGCTGCAAGCCATGAGCCGCCATGGTGATCAAGAATTTGCAGCAAAGGAGGGCAGCGGTATTGACTCACAAGTCCCTGATTGCAAGCATGTGTGCCGTAACCCTCCACAGGATGAGAAGGGTGGGGGCCAGCGGAGATGGGAGGCTGGGAACCTAATAAAAAAAATAATATTAATAAAATGAAAATCTCAAATTGTCCAACAGACACCTAGGATTGCCCCGCCCAGGCCCACTCACGCATCAATCCAGCACCTCCAGCACCTCTGAGTCCTTTCCCAATAGAACAGACTGCTCACCACCACCCACCAACATCCCAGTTTCAACACCTTTAAAAACAATGTTATCTGCAGCTGGGGGAGGAGGTAGGCTGTATGTTGGTCTTCCATTGGCCCTTGGAGGGCACAGGAAAGGAGCTGGACAAAAAGGGGGCATATAATAGGTGAGGTTGCAGCAGGTTAGTCCCAGATGCATGGGCTCCCAGCTTCAACCACCTTGACCCCACCACTTGCAAAACCTCGCTGTTTTGATCTCCCAGTAGCAAGAGGCACACCTCAAGCCACAGTTGGGCACACTAAGCGGCATAAAAGGAGAAAACAGGAAGAAAGAAAGGAACAAGGTTCCCACCACCTCATGTCTTGATTTAACCACAGGACGTAGGGGGGAAAGTCAGTTTTAGGAAGTATCACACGCTCAAGTTCCTCTTCATGGGCTGCAATTTGAAGTCAAAAGGGGCGTGGAGTTGCAGCCACCAAAAAATTAAGGAAGTAGTGCAAGATCAAATATACCCTCACTTTCTTTCAAATCTATGGCAAAGTCGAGATCACTGTTTATGTTTTTGGGCAGATAACTTAACCAAAAAAAGGATGAGATGAGGGAAGATCCACCAGACAATCACATGCATGCCAAGGAAACATGCCTCGTCAAAGGACACCACCCCAATTAGTAAAAAATGTAACATGCAAAAACAAAGGTTGGTGTCTGCACAAACACCAGAACCAACACTCTTTAACTTCAGGGGAAAAAACATAAAACTGACATTTTTCTTCATAAAAGATCCAATAGCTGTAATATATGCCACGACGGATGAGGTACCTGGTCCACTTAGCTCCATTATTCCTAATAAAACGGGCAAGGACATTTCTCAGGCTCTTGGCGCAAACAATCCAACCTTATGTAAGCACGCCACATTCATTGAACCACGGGACAGAGGTAATCCTAGGGAACTCTATCTCTCAGGGGACTAACCCCCCTTGACAAATTAATACAGATAGCTGCACCGGTGCAAATAACTGGGTCACCACAGAGAACAGTTATGCACACAGCAAATAAAACAACCCCACGCAGAACCCAAAAGGAAGGTTTCTGGACCTGTCTTTCGCATTATCCAATAATACATATTTTATCAAGCCCTGGAATACAATAGAGTTTGCCTAGAAGATAACCAATCCACAAGCCAAAAAGAAAATCCCATTGCATATCCCATCTCCAGCAAGCCAGTTAGGCAAGAACGGGAAGCCATTTCCACATCCCCAAAACCAACCGCAATAGTAAACCATCAGAAGGGAAACAAAAAGGGAAGGCCCACCAGACAATCACATGCATGCCAAGGAAACATGCCTCGTCAAAGGACACCACCCCAATTAGAAAAAATGTAACATGCAAAAACAAAGGTTGGTGTCTGCACAAACACCAGAACCAACACTCTTTAACTTCAGGGGAAAAAACATAAAACTGACATTTTTCTTCATAAAAGATCCAATGGCTGTAATATATGCCACGCCGGATGAGGTACCTGGTCCACTTAGCTCCATTATTCCTAATAAAACGGGCAAGGACATTTCTCAGGCTCTTGGCGCAAACAATACAACCTTATGTGCGCACGCCACATTCATTGAACCACGGGACAGAGGTAATCCTAGGGAACTCTATCTCTCAGGGGACTAACCCCCCTTGACAAATTAATACAGATAGCTGCACCGGTGCAAATAACTGGGTCACCAGAGAGAACAGTTATGCACACAGCAAATAAAACAACCCCACGCAGAACCCAAAAGGAAGGTTTCTGGTCCTGTCTTTCGCATTATCCAATAATACATATTTTATCAAGCCAATCCACAAGCCAAAAACAAAATCCCATTGCATATCCCATCTCCAGCAAGCCAGTTAGGCAAGAATGGGGAGCCATTTCCACATCCCCAAAACCAACCGCAATAGTAAACCATCAGAAGGGAAACAAAAAGGAAGAAAAGGTCAATCCCAGGATAGATGGATATAGTCCTCATCTCCGATCACAATATCATCTGCAAGTGAAATCAACCCATCGCCAGCACCAGGCCCGCATTTTGTATCCCTCGGTTCGGGTGGGGGGGGGGGGGGGGGGAGGTGCTAAATATATTACAACAATCCATCAATGTCCTGAATTTTCAATCAGACAAACTCGACGTGCAGATCGACATCATGAATTTGATGGTGACACACATAGCGGGGATCAACTGGAAATCGGAATCGCTAACAACACAAATCACAAAAGCACAAAGTAGCATCCCTTTGGCATATCGCTCTGAAAATATCTGTGTATGCGGACATATAATTGACTAATTGGCCTCCCTTCCAGATATTCTAACAGGAATATTACACACTGCAAGAACTACTCGTAAAAAGGACTCAATTGCCTTAATACATATGAATAGCCCGACCCCAGAACCAGTAGGAGCTGTTAAGGCCACCTATGAGATGAGAAGTGAAAGTGAGCCTAATATAGGTGACATAGAAGGAGTCAAACTCACAAGTAAAATTCAGGATGCTCCTTCAACACCATACACTTCCAGCCATCCTTTGGAAAGCTAATAAAAAGGCATCGAAAGCGGGCAAGGAAGGGCAGGTTCAGGTTTTCTAAACAAATGGAAACTGGAACCAAACAAATCTATATAATCTTCGCTCAATAGTGTAAGCCAAGATAGATAACATGTGCATAAATGAACCAGAAGAATGCAAGAATGGCTCAGGGTCAATGGCTTCAAATCTTTCAGTTAGGTTAAACAAATTACCACGAAAAATGGTGTACATCAAACTAAATGGACCAGAGCACCCTACCAGATCAATTAATAGTAACATACAGTTGAGACAAAAAGGTGCCTCATAAGCAGAAAAAATTATTCCATCACAAAGAGGAATAAAGATGGAATCACCAACGCATAGAGCTTAACAAAAAGACATAAAAGCTGATCCAGAAGAAGATATAGGAAATGTATTCCCAAATCAGTTTCCTGCACCAAAACTGTCCCCCGCAACATTTCAAGATAAGCAAAAGTATCATCAAAAACAAGTCAGCAAGGACATAAAAAAAACAAGATTCTGGCAAATGGAATCCAATATTTGTAACAACAAACGGGCTTGTCTCCACATGTGAACTAAAAAATAAAGGAATCCCTAGTGGTGAACTCTCACTGCAATGGATCAGGACGAACGCAAGGAATTTGCTCCACGAAACACCAACCGAAAAGGTTGACATCTAAAAACAAGAACAGGTCCTACAACAGAAAGCAGGCCTGAACAGACAAGCTCCCATACGTAACATCAAGCACTTAAAATCCATTAACCAAGAGGAATCATCAAAAAGTATGAAGTATTGCCGTACAAAATTGATATTCGTGCCCGAATATTCAACTCAAGGGAGACAGGACATTTTAAACAGAGGTATCCTGCTCAGATTGCTTAGGGTGGTTACGGAATTAAGTGAAATAAAATCAGCTGACTTTCTAACAGCAGAATTTCAGCAAATGAAAAATCGACATCGGGTAGAAGCAACATAAAAAACCTGGATTTCCAGCAAAATAGTTGACCTGATTTATGCATTCAGAAATTCTTTTGAAGTCTGGGGAATAATCCTATTTCACCAAAAGATTTCTAAATATCCCTGCGACAAAAAATAGCCTCGCCAAAATCTTTAAAGGTTACAGAGAAATGATTAATATCATTCCTGCAGGGAGCAAGAGGTTTCTGACCTGAGTACAGCAAGCTCAACACAAAAGACAGGCAAAGCCAGATACGATCCAAGCCAATCACAGAAGACAAGCAGGACTGGACATGGGTTCCAATGGCCCTAGAACCGCTGTGGACCTGACGTAGAACTGCAGCAAAAGGAATGTGATTCCAGGGGCCCAAATTACTTCAACAAAAAAAAGCACATCAATATTTGTTCATGGAATGTCCATGGATTTGGAGAAATGTGCCTAGATAATGAGACCACGACCTTCAAAACTTTTATTTAATATTATTACATGAAACCTGGAACCTAGCACCAAGATCAATAGTGGGTTATGAGGAGCACCATATACTGGAGGAAAAAATCTCCAACTTTGGACATCCAAATAAGGGTATGTCTATATATGTTTCCTCATAGTATATTTGGACCACTGAAGAACTCGAATTGGGAGAGAACTGGCTGCAAGTGTTGAAATGTGAAAGGAAACGTAGCACTTTAACAAGGCACGTATATATACATTCCGACAAAAGAAAGATCGGCAAGCCTTGTAAAGCTGACAAAACTGCTGCAAAACTTGTATCAGCATGGTCAAATGATCATCTCAAGAGATTTCAACATTAACTTTGTTAGGAGTAAAACTAACACAAGGAAGAACCAAGGCGCGCTAGAAGCAGTCAAACTACAAAAACAGCTGGAAGCAAAAGGTCTAAAAATTTTAAATGGAAAAGCAAAGGCAGATAGCCAAACAGCAATTACGTTTTTAAGTGGAAAGAGCCAATAAACCATAGACTACACTTTTGTTAGTGAAGAGGTACTCCCCATGGTCATCTCCTATGAAATGTACCCCCCCACCCTGAAAGCGACCACATCCCCAAGTTCTAAAAATTAGTCTCAAGCTGCAACTAGCAAGCAAAACAAACGATCTAGCAGAAAAAACAGAGCGTTACAACTTAAAAAAACTGAAATAGTGCAGAACGAACATCGATCAAATAATGGATGTGGTATACAATCATGTAAATATATCGAGCGATCTTGAAAGAGGAACAGACTGTGACTGCATGGCTAGTTCTAAGAAAGTCCTTATTAACTAGATTCCCAGTAAAAACAGCATTATACAGGAATTTTGGCAGGCAAAAAGCCCCTGGGGAAGTAGGCGTGAACCCTGGTATAACAAAGAATTGCATGAAGATAAAAGGAAAATAGATAGAGAGATAAGAAGACTGGCTGCAGCATCAAGAAAGGGCACAATAACAGACAAATCCAAAATCTCAGAAGAAAGATCGTAGGGAGGTAAAAAAGATGTACACTGAAGAACTCTGGGGAAAATTACTCGGGGGCCAGTAAATTGCTAAATAGTAGGGAGTTCTGGGGTAAAATCAGCAGCCAGAAAATTACAGGCTGTTAACCTTGACTGATGTAGGAGCAAAATGACATACCTCCTGTATCTTATCACATCTCCAAGCGTGGGTGGAGGAGAAATGTGTGAACCCAAACAGGATTCAAGACAGGCATGGGAATAACAAACCTAGCAGTCTTGATTGTTGGGTAGCTTGATAGATTTAAAAACGTATTCGATAGGGTACCACAAGACCATCTCTGGACAAAACTTAAAGCATGGGGTATACCACAAAAATTGCAATTGCTTGATGCAATAAATGCATTATACAGTGAAATATGGGCACAAGTGAAACATGGTGACGGCAGTAGAGTGACAGCCAAAATTAATATCAATAATGGCTTGGAACAAGGTTACGTGCTGGCACCAAATTTATTTTATCTGTACTTGGCTGACATGAACAGCTATTTGACAAATGTTGAGAGCCATCCACCCAAATTGGCAAACAAGTCAATGACCTTTCTGCAATATGCAGATGACATAGTGGTTCTGAGCCAAAGCCCAATTGGCCTGCAAAGAGTGATCAACACCTTGGCAAGCATCATCGAGTTGCAAAGATGGGAGCTGAACCTGAGGTAAACGAATGTGGTATGCCTGGTAGATAGTTCACAACATATAAATGGTATATAAAAGTTTAACAGGTGGAGTCAGCCCATTTATATAAGTATTTAGGAATAAGCATGGGGAGTCAAATGTCGGAAACAGACCAAACAACATCAATGAAAGCTAAAGGCCAATCATTAATATTTGCCTTCAAACTCCTAAAAAAAAAAGAAATTGGGTTGCCCTTCACATAGCCTCTAATTGACAGTAATGGCAGCACACCTCCTACCCTCCCTGACATATGACTTGAAAATATGGCACGGCAAGGAAAGAGACATCTTGAACGAGCTACAAACTAAGGTGTATAAAAGAGTGTTCTGTCTCCCTAGAGCAGCCTCTCCAGCACAGGTTTGCCTGGAATTTGGTCTACAAAATCAGAATTTTCAAAGAATGAATACATTCGTAAAACTGTGCTGTAAACTTCATGCCTCAGAAGGTGGATCACAAAATAACCTATGTTGGATTGAGATTAAGGCACAGATGGAGCAAAAGCAATCTAATTAATGGGGCCCCCACTTGGGGAAAGTATTAGTTGAATTAGGAATACAAGAAGCATGGGAGAGCAATATGGACAGAGCAGCAGTCACAAGGCTAAGCAATGTCACAGCAAATAAGCTGACAGTCTTAGAAGAAAAAAACATCCTGGTTAACAAGCGATATGCTTGGACTGTGATTCATTCTTACACCACTTGAGGCGCCAAGGATACATCTCAGGGCATCTCCATTCAGCCTTAAAAAGGAGTTTTACACTGTATTGTCAAGGATCTCATGATTGAAAAGATCTGCTTCAAACATGGAAGGGCAGGAAGCAAGACACAAACTGCTGATGGGAGGTGCATCCATCAAATTGGTATGCCGAGGGGTAAAAATCTCACGGAAAAGCGACCTCCTGCGAAAAACGGTCCTACAACAGTAACTCTTTTTAATTACAGGCTAGAAAATTGAGGGGCTTAAACTTGGGAAAAGGATTGTTTTTTTATTAACTCTAATGAACTATAGTGAATTATTTAGTAAATTGGGAATGAGTGATTTTTTTTTATAAGACAAGAATGCAAATGTAAATATAATTTAAATAATTTTAGGGTAAGGAATAACCAAATATTTCTATGTAACTTTTTGAAAGTGAACATTTTATATAGTGATAAAATTTGCATTTTAACATTAATGAAATACCCTTCATGGTTAGGAATAACGAAATACAGTTTTTTTTTTTGTATTTGACTTGACTCACATCCAACCTTTCTCTGCTAAGCTTGCAATCCTCTACCCCTCCATTATCACAGCTCTTTCTTGCCACCATCTCCATTATGGCAATTATTCTAATCCACTCAAGTCTTTCATAGTTTCTTCAAATGGCAGGACTGATACTGCTTCATCTGAAGCACTCTCCAATTTTGAGCACTGCAATTATATCAACTCTTCATTAGACCTATCCATTCTGGTGAACCTACCCTTCTCATCGAACATGAGATAACAGATGTTACTGAGTTATACCAACTTACTTTGAATAACCGCCACAAAATGCAATTCACAAGTGCCTCCTAGGGCCACTCCAAAGTGACAAGGCAGATTATTTTCTTTCACTTAGGCCTGTATGTAGAAGACATTATTTGTTCTCATTGTGGATAAAACCTAGAGTCACAACTCCTATATTTGAAAGGCTTGCCGGCCTTAAACCCAATAGTGCATGACTTCAATACCTGACCCTTCCGAAGAGCTTTACAAAAATGCAGGAACTGTAAATGGTTTGTTTAAGAGCTTTCTTCCCTCAACTTATCAAGCTGCAACCTGGAGTGCAAATGGAGGAAATGAAAATCCCACTTAAATAAACAATGCTACTTAAGGCAGCTCTACAGGAAGATGCGAGTATCTATGTATCCAACGTCTCCTTTTTTTCTCTTGACCCTAGAAAGAGCGCTTCATGATTGTCTGGAATTCAGAAACTCACAGAGAGCCCTGGCAGGGCTGTTCGTGCACAAAAGCACTACCCATGATTTGGACACCCACCTTGCTGCCAATAGGTCATTATATTTTACTCACCCTTCTACTCCTGCTTCTTCTGGACCTATCACTTCTGTGATACCCAGTGTAATCTCGAAATGTTAATGTCTCAATGTCTCCTGCTGAAACTCAGGGTGTGCAGCACATACTTCGCAACCAGTCAATTTTAGGAACTCTTGTGCTCCAGGTGTGTTACAGCTTTTGAATATCGATCTTTTCGGCCACCTCTAAATCTCTTATTTTAAACCAGAACTTGAGAGCCTGAATTTAAAATTATGAATCTCGGAAACTAGAGGCCAATTGTAAATGTGCAGTTTAGGACCAACCTAATGGAAAAGGCAACTCACAGATTTCATTGGGACTATCAATCCAATATCAACTTTTAAATCAGCTTCCTTTGTCATTGACTTAAAACCATAATAAGATGTAAATGGTGCAGCCAAATGTACCTGGCTGGACATCCCTGCAGCTTTTTCCTATGTATATTATACTACCCTGCTTCCTTGCCAGATGGGTTTTCAGAGCAGGGATATGACCATATTCTTCTGTTCCACTTGGAGCCAGTCCAAATTACATCTCTTCCGTCTTCCCTATACTCCCTTCAAAGGGTTGTTGCAGTGGTCACTCAGGATGCCAGCCTCACCCTCTTCTGTTTACTCTCTAACCTTTGCCCCTTACCGAAATGATGGAGACATTTTGCCTTGCCGGCTATAAATACACACGCAAAAACAAGGCATTGAATCTAGAACCTAAGCTTATGTACTTTGGCCATGCATCTAAAATGTATGTCCAAGAACCATTGAGACAGTAACTGATGTTCTGGATAACACATTTGTCAATGCCCTGCAAAAGCAAATGGAGCTGGGTACACCGCCACCCCCCTTCAACACTGTAGTGAATCTTGGAATCGACTTTGGCTGAGACCTTACCTTAGATAAACTCCATAGTCGCACCTTTCTTCAAGCGTCTCATACTTCTTAGCAAAGCATTCCTTTCCCAGTATTGATACTTGAAGCGCAAGTCACCATAGCCCTATGACACTCTTGGTTGCACTATGCCAAAAGAGTCTACCTTGGAGCAACTGAATATGCATGGAGGACACGTCATTCTCAATGCAAACTGGTAGATTGTGGAACTTCTTACCAGTCGACGCCTAGAAAAACAAGCTCACATTTTCATTTGAAGAACTATAAAAAAGGAGGTTGTGCGCCTCCATCCCCCGCCCCCGAAAGCAAAACAACGTCTTGCATGTTTCTAACACCTCCATGTCCATCCCTGTGTCCTTTTACACACAGCCTATACACTAGAACTGAAATACTTGGAAAAATCGATCACATTAAAATGTTTCACCATGGTATGCAGAAATGAGCCACTCGTGCACCATCTAATGCATATTTCAGTGACAAATGCATGTTTAGGTGCAGTATTACATTATGCAAACCTAGCTATGGCCCTCATATATACCACATAACTCTTGCCAGAAACAACACCTTCTCCATATTCACTGTCACTCCACTTTCCCTCCATGTACCCACGTTGTACCTTGCAATAGATTGTACAAACTGCAGAATATCCGCACTACACAATTACCAGATAAGGAAAAAAAAATCTTTTCCAAACAAGTTTGCATTCATTTCTTACCAGGCCTGATATTGCCTGACAATTTTGGTGTACCAAAATATTGCCTACCAATATATATTGAGCTTAATATTGACACCTAAAATATCATTACGTTGAATTAATAGCAACTGATGACATTGACAATATATTGGGAGTCAACATCACCATGTATATGTAGGTTGACATGTCGACTGTGATATTGTGACATATAAACTCTTGAAACCTTTATCAGTGAATAAGCGTCCACCATATGGAATTAAATTCCTCCTAAAGCTCTAAAGGTGTGAATCATTATTCTGTGTTTCATTTCTAGAGCAGGGATACCTCTTGTACATTTTTGGCTTATTAGTCGCGCAAGTGAGAGCAGCAAAACTAGAGCAGAATGTTGTGAAACCAATTACTTTCCTGCAGGAAATAAATCACGAAGTGACAAACAGCATGGAGACAAAAGATGTGTAATTACACAGGTGTATGGCTGTGACAGATGCTAAGAGTTTAAAATGTCTGTAGTGATGGGAGATATCTAAATGGGATAGGCATAAGAATTTCCAGAATCAGGGTTTTACCACGACCCTGAAAGCATGCATTCTCATTTGTACATTCTCTATCATCCTACAGGATAGTAATGTCAATCAAAGTAGGCTGCAACAGCTTGAATTCGATCCATGTGGACCTAACCACAGTACAGAAATAGAAATTGCACAAGCAAAAAAACATGAGTAGTACATTTTATGTTGGATTCGTGACAATGCCTTAGGATATGGCACACCAGAGCTTGGGTTCCATTTTGCACTACAAGCATTTAGGACAGTGACAGAATTCTACACAATCCCTTTCAGATGCCGGTTTTAATTATTTATCAGATACCTAAATGTTATTCACCGTGCATTCCAGCCCAGTGGGAGCAAACGTGGTCTTCGAAAAGGACAAAAGGCATGTATTGAGCAACAGTGGCGTAGCTAGACCTACTCAAGTTTGCCGCCAATTGCAGGTAAGAGTGTGGGGGGGCAACAGACGGCTTGTTCCGGAGGGGGGTCCAGCAGCCGACGGATGACTTGTTCTCGGGGGCAGGGGGATGGTGGTAGTCGACAGACACAACTTGCTCATCAGATCTGCACCCAAAAACAGTGCCGCACAGGGCGGAGAAGCCCCCGCCCTCCTAGGTACCCCACTGTTGGGCAAAATTAAAATTGAACATTAATAGGTTTCCTAACATTACACTTTCTCTGGAAGGCGAATCTGACACAATTCCAGGAAGGACGACCTACCTAAAAACGGAAGAATCTCAATTCAATGAATGGTTCTAGAGGAACCCATTCACGTTATGCACTCCTACAATTTCCAGTAACTATTGTGATTGTCAAACCTTTTATTGAAAAGTCACCTTATCATTGGTATGTTGGTTATATTAAATGATGATTTGTATGCGCAACAGTGCATCCGGTATAGAATTGTATGCACTGAGCTATATACTAATAGGTCAGTTTGTAAAACTGCAATTTGAAGTGGTTCGCAATCAATCCTACTTGATAAATATTAATGGTATAGGTCATAAACTACGACACACTCAGATTGTTGGCTATCACACATCTGTGATTGTCTCTAATAGAGACAACTTTTTTTCTGAAACCGACTTTCCTTAAAGAAAATTGTGTTTTTTTAAAAACAAATTTGAATACTTAATCTTTTTTTAAAAGCTTGTTTGAGAGTTAGCAATGGATGGGACTACTGTCTACTCTCCCCAAAACATATTTCACATTCACAAAGAGGAAAGTGCCCCAAATGGAACTTCTTTCGATTTGTGACTGGCTTACCACTCAATTTTAGAAATCAGTCATTTTTTGCAATTGAATTTCTATAACAAAACATTTATACATATACTAATCTAGTTTTTGGAAAGGACGCCTACAACACTCCCCTTCCAAATACCAAACTGGTATTGAATTGCAAATCCATTATAGGAGCCGGTAAAACTTCACTGACTCTTAAAATGGGTTTAGTATCAAGTACAACATTTTTATGCAGTTGCAAACAGCGATTCGTACTGTTGGCAACTATGAAAATGTTTAATGCAACTGGCCCTTGATTTAAAGTGTCATCAAGCAGCCAAACACCCAAGATGCATTCTTCAAACTTTCAAATGAGAATGAGGAAGTTTTAATTGTTAAGATTAGGCCCATTCAACATTTTAATTATGCATAGTTTCAGGAATTTCATATTACATTTGTTACATGAAATTTGGGAAACTATGCCATTGTGCTACATTGCATATTATGTGCTATTCACTGGAAAATGTTACCAGAAGCTAGAAGTGTCGCCCGACCCCACTCTCCTGTGTGACTGAGACTTGCAGACTTGGAAACGTCTCCTTCCTAATTGGTGCTCCTGCATCCATCACCGCCTAGCTTCCTGCCAGCCGACTGGTTGCCAGCTAACCGGCCGGCCGGCATTTTCTTCAGCCTACGACACTAGTGCGCTGCAGGCTTCACTCCCTAGACCCACCAACTACCAGCCCTCCCACCCCTCAGGCTACTTAATGCCGGCCGCTCTGTGGCCGCAGCCCTGTGCTACTGGCGGTGTGCTGAAGGTGCTCCAAAGGTAAGCTAGTCTGTGCTCGTCCGTGCTTCTCCATGCCTAGTGCCAGAACCCCTAGTGCCAGAACCCCTGGTCCATCGACAGTCCACTGCTACTCTAGCTCTGCTCTCTGAGGAATGGGCCCAGGATGCCACAGCACCCTAGCTGCATCTGCTTACCAATTGGCATCGAAGGAGCATTCGCCTGCCTCCACTTTAACTTCACCTGTGACTCCATGGAACCATGGGACCCTACAAAGACCAACCATCAGGGCAAGCTTCAATGCATGCTATTCAACGTCCGGTCCCTGACTCAACACGCCATCAAACTCAGAGACACCATCACCACCACCAGCCTCGACATACTGTTCCTCACAGAGAACTGGCTTAACAACCTCTCAGCTCCCGACATAGACACTACACTCCAGCCGGCTACAAATTGACCCACAAGGAGTAATCATCATTGTACACAAGGACACTATCAGGCTCACAACCTCTGATGACCCCCCTCTCTCAAAATGGAACACCTCAACCTCCACCTTCATACCAAAGCCAACTCAACCATCAGAGGCACCCTTGCCTACACCCCACCAGGACCCGACCCCCTTCTGCAACACCATCTCTAAAATCATTGCCCCCTCACAACTCAGACATTACCTCGTCCTCTTTGACCTCAACCTCCACCTCAAAGGCCCCACAGACACCAACTCAGTCACCCTGCTTGACTCCATGGACAATGTGGGCCTCAAACAGATCGTCACCGACACCAAACACATCACTGGCCATTTTCACATCGAGCGACAAAATGCAGTTCAGCTACACAACCAAACTCACCTGGACGGACCACTGCCCATTTCGCCATTGCTGTTGCCTGTCAGGCCATCATCACCCCGCCCCCCCCACCATCCGCTGCAGCTGGAACACCATTACTGAATCCCTGTGGACGACCACCCTGTACACCAAAATGCTCCAAACATCTGATGATCTTAATCAAGCTGCCACCCACCTATCTAAATAAATCACCACCAGCCAAGATTCCCCCATCAACACCTTCAGCAACAGAAGAACCAACAAGTACACCAACTGGTTCACCAACGAACTCAAGGCTGAAAAACACATATGCAAACCTCTGAAGAGATACTGGTGCACCAGCAGAGACCACGTCAACTGCACAGCTTTCAAGACTGACCTCAAATCCTACCATCAGAGAAACTAAGAAAGCCAGATTTGCCACCCGCCTCCAGTCCACGACCGCACCATGGAACTTTTCCACATCGTCAGATGGCACCTTCGAAAACTCCATCCAGCCCTCTCAGTCCCTCTGCAACTCACTTGCCGACTTCTTCCACACCAAGATTGCCAACATCCAAAAAAGCTTCCAACCCCAATCGCCGTAGCTGAACCTCTCTGCTCCCCCACCAACCTCCCGCCCAACTTCCTGACTGACTGTACACCTCTCTGCACCAAAACCACAACATACATCATGTCCTCCATCCACTCCAAAGCTCAAACTGGCCCCTGTGCACACCACGCCTTCAAATTTGGACACAAAGAAATCGGACCCCCGCTCACCAGCATTGTCAACTTGGCATTCAGCTCTGCCACCTTCCCTAAAACCTGGAAGCACGCAGAGGTCAAACCCCTTGTGAAGAAACTCACAGTGGACCCATGCGTCCTCAAAAACTATGGCTCCATCTCGCTCTTCCCATTCCCAGCCAAGGTACTGGAGAAAGCCGGCAACTGCCAACTCACCCTCTACTTGGAATCCAACCACCTGCTCTTCCCCTCCCAAACTAGTTTCAGCTCAAACCCCAGCACAGAAACCACCCTTATAGCCACCACGGATGATGTCAGAGCCATCCTTGACCGTGGCAAGTCAGGAGCCCTGATTCTCTTTGACCTGTCAGCGGCCTTCAACACCATCTCCCACCTCCTCCTCATCCAAAGACTTCACCACATTGGACTCTATGGCAATGCCTCCAGGCTGCTATCCTCATTCCTCACCGGACACATCCCGCAATACACCTCTGACCCCAAGAGCATCATCTGCAGCATACCCTAGGGCTCCTCACTCAGCCCCACACTGTTTAACTTTTACATGATGCCTCTGGTATCCATCACTCACAACCATGGTCTCCTATAAGTGCTCCTCTTCAGAAGACCCCCCTCACTGTGGGATGGCTCCTCGTGGCCCTCTGCCCTTGGATCAGCACCCACCCCCACCACCCATGCCCTCAACCTCAGAATCATACTCAACAGCGAGCTCTCCTTGAAACGTCAGGTCAACTTGTCAGCCTCCACCTTCTTTAACATCCTCAGATTGCTCCATAGAATCTTCAGATGGATCCCTACCGACACCAGAAGAAGCATCACTATTCCCTCATCACCAGTCGACTTGACTATGGGAGCCCTCCTCCTCAAGTGTCTCCAAACAATCCAGAACACAGCAGCTAGAATCATCCTGGACCTTCAAAAACATTCCGTAGCCTACACTGGCTACCCATCAAGAAGAGATGAATTTTCAAACTGCTCACCCACGCCTACTAATCCCTCTACGACACGGGACTTGAATACCTGAACTACCGCTTTACCTTCATCCAGTGGTCTGCCTCCCTAGCCCTTGCCACCCTCCCCAGCATGCATGGTATCTGAGCCGGAGGTTGCCCATTCTCTCACCTCGCAACCAAAGCCTGGACGACTCCCCCCCATCAACCTCTGGACCTCTACCTCCCATGCCATTTTCAGGAGTGTACTCAAGACTTCGCTGTTCTAGTAGCTCCTCCTCACGTAGCACCTGGATACCCCTCGGGGTAACAAATGCTCTCCACAAATATAGATTGATTGATTGATTGAAGAATAACACAACCGTGCAGGACAGAAATGGCTGTTGCTCAGCTTATTGTGTTTCCTCACTATTTTTCACCAAAACATGTGTCCCCACATCAAGACTTGATGAAGAAGCTCTTAACGGTTACAAATAGTAATAAATGAGAGACACATTAACATCATTTTGTGTAATTTTCCTGAAATTTCACATAAAAATGCAAAAGCAGATTACCTGACTATCACACACCCCTCATTAATATGATATACTCGATTTCATTTTTTCAAGGGTAGGCATATGATCATGACAGACATACATTTCAACATCTCCAACAGTGAGCTTCAGCAACTTGGACACCATAAACCTTCCTTGCAACTACCATGGCTCTAATTATTTGTGAACTTGTTACTACAGCCATTACCCCAGTCAGGAATTATATTACCAAACTTAGACATACATCCACCCGCCATGCAACCCACTTCTACTGTAGGAACTTTGTGTGCAACCATAGGACACCTCTGCTCTGTGCTCTAAAAAGCTGTTAAATTGAACTCGTCTGGCAGATGTAGACTAGCCAAACGCATTTTTTAATGAACATAGCTTTATTATATTCTTAAGATATCTTTGGGTGTTTGTAGCCACGTGTAATTTCGTTTTCAAGCTTAGCACTTAACACCCTAAAGAAACCATCAGTTCATTCACTCCATCTCATCCAACTAGACTTTTAGCTATATGATTCCTCTGACTGGCCTGTGGAGTGTAATGTTAAGGTTTTATCTAAATGGCGGAATGCTTATCATCTGTGCTGGACTCTGGTAATTCTAACACCACTCAGTCTAAAACCCATGTGAGTTATTGTCCACCTAGGGAAACTCTTCTTTTCTCTTCTGACCTCCTTTGTATTTTTGGGAACTTTCACTTTCAGCCTTGGAAGATTCTTCATATTGTGCCTGATTCACGAGATCTTTGATATGTGTAGATGTAAATTACTCTTGTAGCACCAGGTATAATCCAAGGGACAGATTTACAAGCCCCTTGAGTCACTTTTTCACCGTCGTTGCGTCACTTTAGTGACGCAGCGGCAGCGTAAAAGTTACGGCCCATTTACAACGTGACGCATCTAGGGAGATGCGTCACGTTGTGAAGCCCTGCGCCACATTAAACCTGCGTCAAGTTTAATGTATGCAGGGTGGGCGATCCGTCGGAAAAAGCCTTGGAAAAGTGACGCAGTGAAATCTACAAGATTTCACTGAGTCACTTTTCCGATGCTGCTGCGTCAAAACCCTGCGCCTGTTGAAGTAGGCGTAAGGCATGACGCAGCATGTTCGGTATGGGCAGCCCCTGAGCATTGCTGGAGTTGCGTCGTGCTTGTGACACGACTTCAGCAATGCGCCGCCCTTATACCGTCAGATGCGTCACGCATCTGTGTATCTTTGCGCCACGATGCGCTGCATTGTAAATGCGGCGCATCTGTGGTGGCGCAAGGGTAAACTTGCGTGACGCATCTTTACTGGCGCATCCCTGTCGATTTGCAGGGATGCGCCAGGAAACATAAATCTGCCCCAAGTGCTTTGATTTACATACATGCTAGTGTACACCAGTTGATGGATTCGAACAGCCACCAACTAAACCAGAGTTTGACTCTTTTCAGTGATCCAGTCCTGTAAATGGGCACTCAGAGCTATATTGTAATTGTGTTAAATGACAGATCAACATATTTTTACTATAGTGAATGGAACTGTGACTGCACTATAAGCTGATAAGTTCTGCCATCAGATGAATAAAAAATATTATTTTCGACGACGAAATAAGAGAGCTTGGTGAGAAAAGGTGTTTGGTATAGAAGAGCGGCTGCTTAAAAATCTCAACCTACAAGAAATTCGTTTTAGGGTCATTTCTAGAACCACATCAAAATTGAAACACCCCTTGAATTATTAATAAACTTAGAATTCTAATTGCAACTACTAGGAAAATATTTCAAAACAAAGGTTTGCTTCTTTAGCAAATAAACCACACTGCTTCAGAAAGGTAAGCCAATTTTGTGTTCCACTATCTAGATTTCTGCAGTGTTAGGCTTAGATTTTCTCTCTGTTGAGCTGAGTGTAGCTCATTAACATGGATGCATGTTATCTGATAATTGATGCATTTTTCAACAGGAGACTTCGAGAGCTACAAACCTTGAACCGCTCATTTATTAGAAGTGATGCCTCGTGGGTATTTTGAGCCCTTGCTTTATATGCCAGATCCATGCAAGTATTTCGAGATAGTCGTTCCCCTATGTAAAGTCTAATTTGCATTACCTGCATGCATATTAACCTTATGATGTACATATTCTGAAAATTGGACCTACATTGAGTACACGTGCTATAAATCATATGATGTGCATAAAATCATCAGGCGACAGATCTGTTTGGAACCCTTGAATATTTCCATCAGACAGGGGCTAAAAAAGGAAGCAAAGAATTTGGGCAAGGCATTTGCCCATCATTTCACTCTGGACTTTAAGGGAATTAAAGTTTCTGTCTTAGAAAGAAACAGACCCAAGATTTCCCAAAAGTCAGGGCAATAGGAAAAAGTCTCTCACAATGTCAAATTATCAAAGAACGTTAAAAATGACAATGGCTCTAAGATTCAGATATGCTTGAAATTACTGGCAAAGAAGGACCTTCAGATCTAACCATTGCCTAGAAGAGCATTACTTTGGGAGTGAGCTTTATACCAAGGGAATGCCAAAAAGGCCCTCATTACAAACCAGTTGAAGGGGTATCCCCAGGGAGATTACTTCCCAGAGAAGGTGGTACACAGGAGCTATGAACGCCTCAAAAACAAATAAAACATGTACAAAAACCCCTGAATTCTGGGTTCGGCATATTAATCCTATTCTGTGGATTTTAACTTGTGATCACTATTAGCACATGGAGAGATACCATCCGGAACAGTTACTTCTGGCCACAGGATTTCCCTAAAGAGTTAACAGGGAACTCATAATGAGGCCTATAGGAAACTGGGGCATTAGCTAAGGAGGATGAGTACCCACGATGAATATTAACCGTAATCTTTGTCAGGGTGAACCTTCAAAATCACTAAATTAACCTAAACACAAAGTCCAGGTAGCTATGACACAGAAAGACAAGCTTAAGTTAGAGGCAATGCATAACGTATTTATACAGTACTCAACCAGAAATAGACTCAAAACAACACAACAAGAATCTCAATACAATTTAGAAAAATAGTAAAGTTGAATAAATAAATTGACACCAAATCAGCAATAATCCAGTAAGGTAAACCAGAGGTATGAGTTGTTATAGCATAAGGTTAAAAATAGCACCAAAAAAGCATTAAGTGGTAACTGCGGTCATCTGGTTGCACTTGAAGTGGAAGTTAAAGCCAACTGGGATGGAGCGCAGGTCGGGTACAGAAGCCAGGTTCAACCTGGCCCACAGTTTTATTCTTGTACTTAGTCTCTGGAATGGAAGTCAAATGTCTTCAGTGGGGCAAGGCAGTAATCTATAACTGAGGAGGGCTCCATGTCGTCATACAGCCACTTGACAAGGTCTCAATCAAGCTGTTGACCATTGGTGAGAAAGCTCCGTGCTGGAGAAATCTGATTTGTGTGCACATAGAAGGTCGCTCGGTGGCGGGATCCTTTTTGCTCCTTTGCCCCATGAAGCTGTCTACCTTTGAACGTAGTTACTTTTTTGGAGTGCGGTTTTTCCATCAGAATAAGGCTGGAGGTTGTAGTTGAAGTGGTCAGGTGCAGGACCCAGAGCCACTCTAGTTGTAACTGGTCAGCTGGGAATAAATTAAAATGGCTTCTTATAAATCTTGAAGGGTCTCTTGAAACTTGTTGTATCCCTTTAGCTCAAACAGGTGGTCAGCATTACGACCCTTGGAGTCTACTTCTTTTTCATGGGTACAAGAGGGAGAGCTGGTCCTTTCTTTAGGTCCCTTCTTAGGTCACAGACAGCAGGTACAGTCCTCTTCCATTCTTCCACAGGACCAGAAAGGAGGGTACTGTGGATACCACATTTATGCCAAGCACTAGCTTGTGGGCGGGGCATTTAACCAATGCTCAATGCTACCTTTACAATTGTTTTTACCTTCGTGCTGTACTTTATCTGGAACTTCTTCTGTTATACTGATCATACTGGTAAATATTTGCCTGACCTACTACTATAGAAATATTTGTAATGCAGCTTCACATTGTAGGAAATTGCCTCTTTTTGTGTGGTGACACCCATTTTGTGCTAGATGTTATTGCTGGTTTTTGGACTCTTTGCACTAGGACTCTACTACCCAGTGCCAGGTGCATATGCTCTGACACCTAAAACGTCAAATTGCCTAGATCCCTCATTGCCACATTTAACTTACCTATAGGTTCCTAGTATAGAGTGCGAAGTGTACACAGGCCCAGACCATTGCATATCATCAAAAGATGCATACCCTATTGCTGGTTTGGGCATGCATACATTTGGTCTAATTAGCATGTCTTCATGCTGGCCACAGTGGGAGTAGGTCCAACCCTTAGAGTTCTCCTTATAGTTCACAAAAGCAGGTGTAGTTCTTCCTTCTTCTTCCACAAGTCCAGTACTGTTCTGCAGAAGGTACTCAAAGGTGACATATTTATGCCAGGAGCTAGTTTGTGGGTAGGGGTGTTTACTCATTTCCCTGGCCACAAATATAAAGTGGGAGCAAAAGCTCTGAACAAGGGAGGAAAGGCTTTGCCATGTTGGATTTAAGTAGAGAGCTGCACTGAGGGATTGTTTGCAGTAGGGCACACAGGAATTACTGTAAATGTGGGTAGGGTTACCTTTGGAGCTTTTTCCCTATTTGTTAGGGAAGGGCCAGAAGTCACCCCCACCCACAAGCTAGTTTTCTCAAGTTAAGCCTGTCTGCTCTGTGCCATAGCTACTAGGGGTTGAGCCCTGAAACCTTTACCGGACCTGACAAGAATTGTAACATTATTACATGTGGTGGACTATCATCCACCCCAACTAATAATCCACTTTCTCATCTTCTCACACACAAGCACAGACAAAACACACATACACCCAGAAAGAGACACACAACAGCCTCCACTTTCCTGGAGCCTCAGAGGTAGAAACAGATGTATGCA
Organism: Triturus cristatus; assembly: GCF_964204655.1. Taxonomy (NCBI): domain Eukaryota; kingdom Metazoa; phylum Chordata; class Amphibia; order Caudata; family Salamandridae; genus Triturus; species Triturus cristatus. Next base: position 1,076,074,487 of record NC_140592.1, read on the forward strand.
GACTCTTGAAGTCTCCATCACAGGATTTTAAGTACAGAACCATTTTCCTCATGATCATCCACATTTCCTTACAAAGCATGAGATGCTTACTGTTCTGCCTGCACAATGAAGATTCCGCTGGCTTTATTATGATGGTGCAGGCCAACAGCATCACATTTTGGGTGTGAATATATTATGTAGGTCTACTTCAATGTTTTCTAGTGTTCCTTATGGACTTACATTATCTCCTATATGTCTATTATCCTACAATCTATGGGTTAAAAGCCCATGCCAAATAGGCTATGCAAACCAGCCAATGGGCTTAGAGTCAAAATCCAATAGACCATTTGTTTCCCCCCAAAATCTAAACTGACTGTTTAGGTGCTACTTATTTTGCAGACATCTTTATATATTACACTGATCTTTAAGTGAATGTCTTAGTCTTTCACTAGATTGGCTAGTGGTCAGAATTTCACATGACCCACACACAACAGCCCTGCCTGTACTTACTATACTCTTCATTATTTTATGGAATTTCATGATCACACATTTATCTACTGGTGGACAATCTCTGATTTTCAAATGGCAACCTCCCTAGCTGGAGAGACTGGGATGGTATTTTGCCTGACTGAATGTTGCAATACTATACCTAGAATGCGGTCCACTTATGCTACATTCTGTCTATCAACAGTATTTTTACAAATTTGTGTCAGGATAATGTGAGAGACTTCTGGCACTGGAGCAGTCTACAATGGAGCGTCAATGTTGGATTAAATGTGTTTCCACTGGGACACTCTCTAGGAGCATAAACTAAATTATATTTTGCTTGCTGTGTACGTCAGGTACGTCAGTCTAAGTTTCCAAATGGTTTAGTTCCCAAAACTGGAATTGCTATTAAGCCAAATGATGTCTCAGTTGCCATGTTTATAGATCTATCCGTCATCTTTTTTAAATGTAACAAATGACGGGGTACAGCAAGCTCTCAGTGGTCTCTTGAATCCTTCTACAAAGGCTGGCAGTAGTTGCATAGTTCTCTTCCTCTACAAAGAAGAAGTCAAAAAACCTACCAACTCTCTACAGAAGTTGGGCTTGTCTATTAAAACTAACACTTGGCTCTAATAATGACAAATAGCTGGTATGGGTTGCAGTTCTCTGAAATGACGGTGTCCCAGGTGTCTTTGTGGATGGTACAGATTTCTGCACTTGGCATAAAAAGCTTGTGCTCCTGATTCAACTAGCACCGTCAATTTATTTTGTAACTTTATAAAAGTCCAAAGGGACTTAAACATTATCTGTACTTAGCTTGAGCATTTCAGTTGTTACGCTTCAGTTTCTGACCTACACCAGGTGTGGTAATGTGGGGGCCATTTTCGTGTACTTCGCCTACAAATGCCGCGAGGTAGTAGCAAAACAGAGTAAAATAACCAAAACCCGGTCAGAGTTTAATTGATGGCAGATCGAGCTTGGGTTAAAACCAATGGGACATAAAGGGATGAGTGTGAAGATATTTCTGTCTCCAGAGCTCGGAGAAGGCTTCAGAAACAGTCTATCTCCTTTCTACAATTGCACAATAAATTGACAGAATGGATACAACCATCACTGACAAGAGTATGTTAGCCGGAGCTAACCTCCAGTCTTAGATATAATGGGGGAAGTATGGGATATCGTGAAGCATGGAATGAGTACTGGACTGTACTGTCTACCACTCTTCAATATTTGCTTATGGAATCCAGGGATTCCTGTTTACAGGAGAGAAGATGTTTAAGTGGAAAAAAGATACACCAAACAGAATAGAATGACAAGACGACCACGGGAAGCAGCAAATGCCTCTTGAATCCTAATAAATGTACTGAGTGTTGTACCTGTTCATAGTATCTATGCTGGAAGTTTGATTACGTGGGGAAATGTGAATAGCCATACAAATGTCTACCAATACTGAATCAAGTAAGCCAGAGTACATCTTCCAATGCACTTGTAGCTAATATGTGTAGATTGTAGCCTGCTGGGTTTTCTTCTTTTTTTGTCTGTCTTTGTTAAGGATACAAAATTACTGTCTAGATTTCCATAGCATTTTTGTAAAATGTGTAAATGCACCTTAGCAAACCCAGGCTTACAATTGACTTTTCCCATCCATGGTGCTACAGAAACAGGGAATTAATGAGGCTGAACCAGAAATTCTTAGTATAGGTCACATTCAAATTTTTAAAATCAAGACAGCTGTATAAACAGCATCAATGCACGTAACAAACGATATGCCAATGATAATTTTAGCTTGTTTTGCAGCATGTGGATGTATTGAAAACAGAGAGTCCGCCACTAGGTAGAGACAATTTGCCTGGCATATCATCAATGAAAGATGGCTCCTTTACCAGACCATGAACTGCTTCTGTGACCACCACATGGAGCAGGAGTACTGGAAATAAGGGCTTGTCTTAACTGGCCATCTAGAGGTAAGAGTGCATTACAGCAGGACATTAGGGTAACCCAAATGGTACCCCACTGTTCAGCATTAGATGTACGACACACCAGATATATTGGACCTGATTTCAATTGGGTCGGATTTTTCCGACCCCTGATTCAACCCCTGTTTGTGCTCGGGTCGCAATTACGAGATGAGTAGTATTTACTGCATCTGCCCCACGTGCTTTAAATATCTCATCCTTTATTAAGTTTCGACAGGGCAAACCTGCCAGAATTCACCATATAATGCAGATTTTGGTACATTAAGAAAATCGTAATAGGTGCTATTTATCGTATCCGAAAAATAACGCAACCTAGGATATCGTCATTTCTCTGTAACGATAAAAAGAATCAGAATTCCAACAAACTCAGAATCAGGGTCTTTGAGTCTAAAATGGACAATAGCAGCTGTTACAGGGCAGTAGTGGTGTGGGTGTTGGAAAAAAGGGAAAAAAATAAAATGTAACTTATATTCCCAGCTGCCGCCTCTTTTCTGTCCTTCTGTACACAATGCAGGAAACAGAAAGCACCCAAGCTCCCAGAAGCCCCTAGCAAATCATGACGTTGCTATCATTAGAATGACAGCAGTGTTGTGATTGGTCTGAGCTCCATGGATCAGCCCTAGGCAGGGGCTGGGGCTGTGCATGCTCTCCACCCAGGTTGTGCAATACAGCCAAGTGGAGAACATGCTAACTGCCAATGAGTGTTTGGCCGGCCCAAGACGGCCAGCCAAACCATCATGCGCACTTAGAAACTGCCTACCACTTCTTCACCTGCTCTGTAGGCAGCCCAGCTACACCCCACGCGCACCTACAGAGTCACTAGGGAAAAATAAAATGATAATAACCTGGTGTTATTTTTCATGCGGGCCACGCTCCTCCCCCTTAGTTGAAAATGGAGTGACCTTCTTTGATGACATACTAAAGTAACCTATTTAAATATCTTCTTTCTTATTATAAGGAAAACAAGGTAAAGTCCATCCTACACAATGTTTTTTAGACCACGTTAGGCAAAGGTTACTGCTCTATCGCACCTATTAAAACTTTATTGTGAGGAGGCTGAAATCATTTGGAAGGACTCTGAAGGCATGATTTGTGAGTATACAGATGCCAAAATATATTTTTAGAGAACAGACAGCAAACCAAACCTGATTCCAAGTAGGGCCCTACCCAATAGTAATCAAATTAAGGACAATCTGCCACCTTTGACAACAAATCTTTCAACATGAGACATTAAATTAATGGAGGAGAAATGTTTGTAGCCAAAAGAAAACAGTATAAATCAGTGTTCTCCCACGGCACACATTCTCCAGATGCTGAACACTTCCAAGGCGCCAGTTATTGCTCTTCTGGCTGCAGATGAGTTCCCAGGGTCCTGTTTGGTGTTGTCACACAGAATGATGTCTGATGACATAGAATAACTTTCAAAGTTCCACGACTCATGTGCACCGCACATTTTCCAGCTAATCTGATAGTTATTAAAATAATTAATCATCGCATACAGAGGCTATTTTAATTCAGCGGTTTAAGATTGATAGTCCCGTTGGGGGCCGTCTGCCAACATGATTGGCTAATAAGTGGCATCGTACAGCGTTTGTGATGTCAATGCCGTCCAAAAAGCTCTACTCCATGCACTTGCTTAATCTAACTCCATTGTCTTTCTTCTTTAGAGGTGGAGAAATGCTATTAAATGATCTTACACATGATACTGTTAATGAAAATATGCAGCATTAACCTATAGTTTGATATTTACATACCCATCCCACATTGGGCATGCTGTTAGAGAAAAACATTAGTTTTTTGCACTGCTGTTACATAACAATGGTCACTGTCTGTAGGCACTCTACTAATTTCTTTTTCATGGATAGATATGCAACCTGAGGGAACTGGCTCTTTTTGCAGGGTTATCCCCAAACGTTTTGCCTTCCTCCTGCATTTTGTACTGACCTGTTTTTGTTGGTTTAATGACTTTGGGCACTTTACCACTGCTGAACAATGCTAGAGTGCATGTGCTCCCTCTTGTAAATTTGGTAAGATTTGTCTACACCTGTTTGGCATATTTAATTTACCTGTAAGTCCCATTTACAGTGGTATCCTATATACCCAGGGCCTGTAGTTTTAATGCTACTAATGGCCAGCCGCGCTGCTTGTGCCTCCCACCGAAGTAGCATTTCAAACCTGTCTCAGGCATCTGCCACTGTAGGACCTGCATGCACAGTTTATTGCTGCAGTGACATGGCACTTAAAGTGGTTGCCACATCAAAAACTCTCCTTTGACTACATATAGGTCAACCCTAAAGTAGGCCCTAGGAAGCCCTATGGGCAAGGTGCTGTGTAGGTAAAAGGTAGGACATGTGCCTTAGCTGTGTGACATGTCCTGGTAGTGACAACAGCCTATTTGGTTTTCACTACTGTGAGGCTGCCCTCTCATAGGTTAGCAGTGGCAATTCCCTGATATGTGCTTCAGTGGTAATTTCTGATATGAAAGTGGCAGCGTCACCATTTTTGGAATGTTTGGAACAGTAGTAATAAATCCTGCTTATTGGTGAAAGCAGATTTCTTATTACCATTGTAGAAATGCCACTTTTAGAAGTGGCCATTTCTGTGTACTTATGAATATTTGTTCCCTGCCGGGTTGCGTATTCAACATCTGGATTAAACTGACAGGAGAAGTGGATGTGCATTTACTCTAGACAGTCACAAGGGGGTTTGAGGTTCATCCTGCCTTACCTGAGTGACTCAGAGCTGGCCTGAATAGACCTTTGCTGCATTTAGAGTGGTTGGAGGAGTTTCCCTTGCACCTGAATCGGCCTGGTCTGAATTTACAGTGGTGGGAGGAGTTGCACATGCACATGAATAGGGCTGTGCCTGACTTTCCCAATGACGTCCCCCCCGTAGTGCGTCTGGAGCCAGGACTTTGTATCGAATATGGGTGTTGTGCACTTCTGAAAGTTGTTTGAAGTGTCCACAGAAGAAAGACTTTTAGACTATAAGTACAGGGGCTCTGACCCCATGTTGAGAGACACTGCGTGGGACTTGTAACCAGATGCTGTTGTCTCTACAGATTGCACCAGGGGAGAAGCTGCTATGCTGCCAGGAGACACCGCCAATTGAGCTTTGCTTTGCTGTGCTGTGCTGACCTGTTGGAATGACTGCCTCTTTTTTACCTGCAAGGGCCTGTGTGCTGGCCTGTTTCCTGCTTCCTGCCTGTGTGCCTCAGTGATCTTCCAGGAGGGCTGTTTATGCCCCTTGTCCCTCCCAGTAGAACGCAGGGTGAGAGTGTTGTCCCTCCTTGTGAGTGGTGAGTTCCATGCTGTCTCCTCATAATCAGTGTGTGGAGTGCTTTATGCCTACACTAAGCATGTGGTGAGCACTTCTGGCATCCTGATCAGAGCCTCTGTGAGTCGCTGTAGACCAGCCTGCAAAGAAGGAAGCCTGAACACGGCCCCTGCAGGTTACCGTAGCAGTGCAGGACCGCAACAGAAGTGCCAGCTGAAAGGCAGAGAACCCCCTCTCAGTGGGGCCTCGCCTGCCAGGAAAAGAAGCCAAAAGAGAGGGCAGAGGAGTTCCGCGTTTGATCTGCTGAGGGCCCTCTCTCCACGGCCAGCCCCCTAGGACCACAAGGGAGAGCAAGCAGCAACCCTAAGAGACCGTCCGGAGAGCGGTGAGGAACAGGCGCATCCCAGCCTCGAGTTGCACTGCCTGGGCAGGGCAGCGGGAGACCCGGCAAGGTCTCCTCACCAGAGGGGACAGCTCTGGTCACTGCAGCAGTCCCTCAGTGCAGTTGCTGGATGCTCGGCTGCAACCCAGTCTGGCACACGGGGAGAACCAAGAGAAGCCTCTCTGCCCACTTGGCATACCATTGTGGACACTATTTGGCTCCACAGATAGAGGGAAACCTCGAGAAGAGCCCTGCGTATTTGTTTTTTTTTCTGTTGGCAAGAAAGCTGCATTTGTTTCAGCAGCTGCTCTGCATGATCGCGGGCAGCTGCCTGAGGGGATCACATACCTGGGGGCACAGTAACTTCTTGTACAGAATGGGGTGAGACCTCGACAGAGGCCCCTGGTGCTGAGTTCTCACATTACTACAGTTACACTAATAGTAGGGCCAGAGTGCCTGCACCCACATTAGGAACTGGAATACACAATTATGGTGATTACCTGTGGTTCATGTCTTGCTTGTTATATTGAATGATGTGTGGAAAACCAGGTGTTTCCTCTTCCTGACTAACCTACTGCATGTCATTCCCGGATGTGATGATTTATGTTGTGTATGCTGTACAATGGCAGCATAACGAGTAACATTTCAGAGTGTGCATTCTCTGTGCACTGATGGTGCTATTTTTATAACGTGTGCAACCTATAAGTATTTACTGGATTGCACTAACTTGTAATGTTATGACAATTGCCTGGTTGGCAAAGTGATGCATGTGATTGTGGTCTAATGTGTTTTATGTACAATACAAAGAATATTTTTATATAACATTCTGTGCAGTCTCTTTTTGTGGTGCGCCTAGTGTGTCAATGTTGTGTGCGTGGGTTGCGCAGACACATTACACATTGCTTCTGGGATAAGCCTGACTGCTCTGCCAAGCTACCACTGGGGTGAGCTTGAGATATCTTGTGTGTGTAACTCCCTTACCCTGACTTGAGTGGTAGGTTCTGCCTGGCTTAGGTGCATAGACAACAAGAAGGCCCATTTCTAACAGGACCCATGTACAAAATTAAATTATTTATGGATAAGGGTAACTAAACAGAAAGCGTTTCACCTCGGGGTCCTAAATGACATCATAGACAACTTGAGCTTTGTTTTCCTTTCCTATTTGAAGTCCCTTAAAACCAATGGGTTATAAACATCCATGCTATTCACAGCGATCCATCAGTATTTCTATATATCTCCCATTGTAACCTGCAGAACTTTCAATGGGAAAGTACTGCCTTAATGAGGAAAAACCACACCACACATTATTAAAAGTTCCTGGATGGCATTACTTCCCGTCATTATAACCTCACCCGAAATGAGGATCTATGTTTGATAATACAAATAGCATTTTTAAACTTTGATTCATAAGAATAACCCACAGCGGCACAAAGTATATATCAAAATCTACTTCCCCTATAGCATCATCTGACTTTTTTAGGACTGTATTTAGCCAATACGTTTTGTTTTCTCTAAAATTATGTATGTGATATGCTTAGATAAAGGAGCTTCCAGCCACCTTTCTTCATTCATTGGTCTGTTTTTGAATCATTCACATTTTGCTTTCACCCACTACAACATAGAGCATGATGCTGTGGGTCAGCCTACTTCAGCCACTGACTATCTTTAGTTGAGTGACTACATTTAGCCCGTTCACAAGGAGCACATCTACAAACAAGGTAGTTCCCTTCAGTGCCAGTGTTTGTATTTTTATTTTATTATCTATTTAGTGTTGCTTCGTTTGTAGAGTCTGTTATGATAGTAGGATGCTTTATACCAGATGAGAGCACAGGGCACAGTGCAGCTTTAGTAGTTCCTGTTTCCTGCCAATGCTATTTTAATGTATTTTTGAAATGGCCTTTGCTTATCGGATTGCTGCTTTCTCACACCATAACAGCAGCTCACATGAACTCTGAATATAAACTAGTAAGGATGCTCTATATTTGCGACCCTGTCTTAGTCATTCCTGCTTTGTACCCTTTTTCCTTCTTTCCTTCCATCTTTGTTTCCTTTTTCTTTACATCTTTTCTTCTTTCTTTCCTTCTTTTCTCTTCCATTCTTTTCCCTTTCATTCTTTTATTTTCATTCTTTCTTGCCTTTTTCTTTCAATCTTCTTTTCTTCCTTACTTTCTTTCATTCTGTCCTTTTTGACTTTTTCTCCTTTCTTTCTTATGTTTCTTTTTATTTATTGTCTGCGTCTTTCTTTTTCTGTCATTTTCCTTTCTTTCTTTCCCTTTTTTTCTTGATTCTTTCCTTCTTGTTTTGCTCTTTTTTCTCTTGCTTTTAAACTTCTTTCCATCTTTCTTGCCTTCCTCTTTATTTTTGTTTATTCTTTCATTCTTTCATTCTTTCTTTCCTTGTTCTGTTTCTTTCCTTCTTTTGATCTTTCTTGCCTTCCTCTTTCTCCCTTTTGTCTTTTATGCATTCTCTTGTTAGTTATTTTTTGCTCATGTTTCATTCGTTCATTCTTTCATTATTGTTTTAGCTCCCTCTTGCATGCATTCTTCCTCTAAGGTAAGAGTGATTGGCTTTTTTAATTCTGTTTTAGCCAACGACTGTTGAGTTCACTAAAACTATGAGTTTAACATAGTTATATATAAGGGTTAACAGCCAGATATCGTCCTTTAGTCAGTGATTCTGTTATTCACATATTTCTTCCACACACTCCAGCATGCATCAAGGGGCAATGTTACTTACAAGGAAGCATGCACATAAGAGTTCCACTGAGAGGCAAACAGGGAGACAACACACTTGTAACCAGTAAATGCAACAATTAGTCTGTATTGAGCAGAAATGGCATACATAAGCGAGGACAAAATGGCGGCACTCAGTTACATTAAATGTACATGTAACCTGTACAGACTTGTGCACGTTAGTGCTTGTGAGAAATAAAATGAACAGCGCAAGTGACAAGTGAAAAATTTTATAGAGATAATGAGAAACGGGAGAGTAGACTGATACCGAATGAAGCATAGTGAAACAGGGGCAACTTGGTTGGAATAAGGAGAAGTCAGGTCAATAAATGTAGTATAGCCAGGGAAGAGGCTTGGAGTGAAGACGTCATAAGTAGGTAAGCAATACTGCGAACTCATATAGGTTTGCCTGCGGTTCCTCAAGGATCTGAAAACAATTTTCCAGAACTCTGCTCTTTTTCTACCAGCGCTCCCCGCACTTACAATTGCCTGATGTTGCTTACCTTGCTTATGAAGCCTTATGGATTTGGTAATTTGACATTAACTTAAGCTGAATGATTGACAGTTTGTTGAGGTAGGTCTGCTGTTGAGGTTGCAATGCATAACCTACTCTGTGGTTTGCATCCGAATTGTGTCTGTGTCTAATGTGAATAAATAAGAAATATATGCAGTGTGCTGTTGAGGCATCAATGCTTAGCCAACTAAATGGCAACAGCTGAATTATGCTTTACTGGAACGTTTCCTTAAAATATGGATTCATCAAACTTGCCCATAACTCACCATCAGCTGCATAATATGCAGATTTCTACTACATTTCCTAATGATTGCTATGTTCAGGTGTAGCAATGAGGCAAACCTTCCATCTAGAAAATGCTAATGTTTATTAAAATGCCAAAAAAGCTAAATGGGCTCGGTTATCCACAGATTTGCTCTTTCTTGTTGCTAATAATGACAGCGCCCTGCATAAAATGTGGTCCTTCTTTGCTATATATTTTTTTTGGCCCCTACTATTTAGTTTGGAGTTACATTGGGAATGGGTGAGGGATGTGCCCAGGCCCACTGCTACTATGTGATGCTGAGGCCACAGCAGCAAATGTCCTATGTCATGATATCTTCAGTCAGTCCCAGAATGGAATGTGCTACTGACTGAAAAGACAGAAGACTGTGCTTGTCTCTTGCCCTAGACCAAAACTACTGGAATTATGCAATTGTGCGGCTGCAGCATTCTTCATATACTTATGGTTCTGCCACATTTTCCACATGATCCATTCCCTGCTGCATAATATGCAGTTGTTAACAAAAACAAATGTGGTTCTAGCTCAAACAGTTCACAAGTTAACCTAAATTCAGCGGCTTGTGTTGCTGCGCAGTGTTGCAGTGCAGTAAAGGAACCTTTGCAAAGACTGACTGGTCACCTTTCTGTTGCATATTTCTATGTTTAGGTGGTAAACTAGCACTAATGAGGTGCAACCTGTGTCCAGACGGTGTTAACACGTGTAAAAATGACAAAATAATGAAGTATTACTGTCAGAAAATATGGCTCTTTACGCTGCATAATTTTCCTACCTTGCCACATAATTTAGTCAACCCTGCCACATAATGTAGTCAACCCTGCCACATAATTATGTCTCTCTCCTGATGCATAATTCCGCTGGCCTTGCCCTAGACCAACATGCACAATTTCTGCATTCTGGAGAGTCTCAATGCATACTCAGATTAACACACAACCAGCTAAAATAACCCACAGACCCAACCCAAAAAACATAAATTTTTGGGGTATGAAAAATTTGATTTTGCATAATTATGTACAATGACAGAAAAATATTACAACATTATGCGTTATTACACTACAATTACACGCAGCTCCTAACTATTTGTATCTTTCGTCACCAAAAAGGCAAAGCTATGCACACAGTTCCACGCCACACAATTCAGCTCCACACATTTCCAATCCACACCACATAATTCACCATCAAACTGCATATTTCACCTCAACATCACAATTATACAATGCATCACATACATATAATCCCCACCACAGAATTTTGCATCCTGCCACCAAATTCTACAGCATACCACATAATTAAACTCTACTACATACCACTTATAAACACAAAATACCATTCCACATAATTACACTCCATAACACACAACCCCACTACACATACTTCCAGTACACTCAAAACCACATAATTACTATAAACAAAATTCCACTGCACACCGTGCCACATAATTCCGCTACACTAATCCAATCCACACCCCAAAATTCCATAACAATTCCAAAACAAACCACATAATTCCACTAGACACCACATACATCCACTACACTCAGTAACACATAGGTAAAAAGCATTTACTTTCAGAAGAATAGGACATGTTACAATGCAAACTTTTACAACGCATGCCTTTACAACGCGTTTTTTACATCACAACATCCATTACAACGCATGATTTTACAACGCAGGCCATCACAACGCATTTTTAGAAACTACACTTACAACGCATTCCATTACAATACATACCATTACAACGCATAACATTACAACGCATAATACTTTTAGGGCAACAGAAGTGTAAGTGTTGGATAGTGTAGGGATAAAAAATACTATTCCCACTCCAGTGAGTGCAACAGTAGGGTAAGTGTTGGATAGTGTAGGGGTAAAAATTACTATTTCCCATTGCTTACCTTACAATGCATTGTAATGGCATGCGTTGTAATGGCATGCACTGTAGTGGCATGCATTGTAATGGCATGCATTGTAATGGCATCCATTGTAATGGCTGTGTTGTAATGGCATGCGATGTAAAGGATGTTGCTTTGTAATGACTGCATTGCAAAGGTAGTGCGTTGTAATGACTGAGTTGTACTGGTTGTTTCCCCATTCAGAATACCAATAGCCCTAACTAGGCCTGGGAAGTGAGCTCCACTGAGTTTGGAGAGTTTTCTGCACTCTGTGCTCTGCAGAGCATGTGGAAATCTGGTCACAGAGCTGAGTTTTTACCTTGCTCTTGCTTGGAAACATTAAGTTGGTGAGCGTGAGTGAGGAAAATCCAACGCTAGACCGCCTCCCAGCGAGATTTCTCAATGCGGGCGGTTGAGGATGGTCGCATTGAAAACCCTTCCTTTCGCGTTGAAGCTGCAGCTCGAGCAGAACATCTACTCGAGGGGCAGAAAGAAGCAGCGCTCTCTTGCGCTGCATATGGTGGCATTCGTGCCGATTTTCCAGCGCGTAACAACACCTGTCGCTAAAAGTCAGCATGAACAACATGACTTAACACACTCTGCTGCCTGCGGAACTCCACGTAGCACAGCAGAGGTTTTTTTCACTGTGTGGAGTTCCTCTAAACGGAACTCTACCCAGGCCTAGCTCAAACTCTCGCAAATACAAGACATATTGGCTACTGCCAATGCTTGTTGCCTTCATCCATCGTTTTTGTTTAGATTGATGAGGGCACTGCAGCTTCGCACAAAAGAACGTTTTGCAAAAACCATGACAAAACAAAAAGGGAATTCCCTAAAGGCTGGTGGCCAAAAATCTTCCCTTGGCCAATGCTTGTATTTTATTGATTTCAGTTACTTTAAATTAGGGGCCTGGCATATTCGTTGGCTTGTTTTTTTTTCAGCGATTCAATGTTCAATTTTGTTCTGGCCGTCAATGCAAGAACATCTGCTGACAGCGTTGGCCTTTCTGTACCAGATGCATAATCTGTCCAGCGCTGCCAAAGTGAGAAAATATGTATTGGGATTTGTGAGCCGTCCTGCCCTGTACTTTTGACCTTCACTTCTGACCATCTAGCATCTATGGAGCAGTCCACGGACATGACGATGCATTGGGTTTGCCTTGCAATGGGGCATTTTTAGTAGCTTAACATGACGTTAAATGATATGAAGTCTCATCATATGTTTTTCACAACCTACTAAGATGAAATATATCAAATTGAAAGGGCGATATGTGTACAGTCCAAAACGTCAAGTTTTCCAGACTTACATTGTGTGGAGCAGGTGGGACTGACGCATACATGGAAAGCAACTTAATAATATGCAAAATAGTAATATGTGATCTGAGGGTGTGTAAGGAGGTCATAGAGAGACACCCGGATCTTTGAGGAAGGAAGATGTGTCTATTACTACCTCTCTGGCTGCTGCAGCTTTCTTGGATGCAGGAGTTTTTGAGGAGGTTCTATAGAAGTTCTGCTTCTCATTGTACCCTGCCAAAGAAGTTCAACTACCTCTGATGTGCAACCAGCAGGGGAGAGAGCCTCTGCCTGGAGCGGTATGCAGCCATTCTGGGCATGCATAGTTTCATCTAACGTAAGCACTGCGGCAGCAAGAAACATGCTCCACCACAGGTTGGAGATCATCTAAGAAGCAAGCCTGGTATCCCAGCTCAGTGATATTTCGACATCTAGAGTGAGCAGTGGAGGCAAAGCCCATCCATCTGTGAGTAACATCAGAAGGAGCGAGCTGGCAGAAAGAGTTCACCGGTCAACGGGAAAGCTGAACGCGCATTCTTTACACTTGAGCACAGGAAAACCAAGAAGGCATGTAGAGATACTGGAGCAGAAATGATAAAACAGAGCTGGAAGCTACAAGGCCTTCACTGCTAGAAGAGCCCAGTGTATGCAAAGAGCACCCATATAGAGCCAAGAAGCTATTAGAAGGCAGCCAGTACAAGGTGAAGTGCCTTTGGACCCGGTAGAGGATATGGTTAGACTGCAGGAAATGTCCTTCAATGGAAAAGGATCATCGTGATGTAATAGAGGAAATTCTATTATATGGGATAACACATGTATACAGAGAAAAAAAGAATAATATGATGTCCTGATCCCAGGAAAGTGAAACTCCAAGAAAAGTCTCTAATCAAGGGTGTCTGCATGCCAGATTTGGTCAAGCATAGCCTTTGTAGATTGGTAATTTTGTACCGAATGTGGAAATGTTTTTCTCAAGGAGGTAGGGAGACCTGAAATTCTTCTGAAAGTGAGTTTTCTTGCAATGAGAAAGAGGAAAAGGTCCAGTAGAGAATTTGGAGCAGCCAGGAGTGTAAGGGAGTAAGGGGCACAACCTATAAATTATTGCAGCCCCTTAAGAAATCTTTGTTGCATATTGAGCAAACCATGGCAATCTCTTAACTTATTTAGCAGCCTATATATAGCATGTCGTAGCTTACAATCTGTAGTGTATTATGCGCACTATCAGGAGAAGTATTATGTGTGCGCTTCTAAAAGACACAAGGAAATAAACCGTGGGTACGAAATCAAATGAACAAAACGCATGGAAAATAGGCATAATTGTTACAGATATAAAACTACAGGCCACTTAGCCACAAGAGTCTTCACCAGCATGTGGATACTTCTTGTTTTGAGAATGAGTTTACAAAACATGCAACAGGGTTGCCACAAGTTGTGAAGAAATAAGAGCACTGAGCGATGACTCTCTGTTAAATGCGTTACAGCAAACAAATGATGGACGGAATGCTGACAATGCAAACATCCTCCCCCAGTCAAAAGATCTGGGTGAAATCCATCGTTCTTTTGCCCACTATGCCACCCCAGTTTGGACCCAGGTATATGCAAATCAGTCTTGACCCTGTGCCCCATGGGAACACTCCAGACCGAACTGCCAGGCCAGGTCCTCCCTGGACCAGAAACAGGCATCCTGGGACCGGTTTCAGGGCATGTCACCCTTCTTCAGCCAGGCTAGCTTGAATCTAGTGGCACAGTAAGCAAGGGACCCAGATCTGGGCATACCCATCCCACTTAGGGTGAAAAGTGTTACAGCAAACAAATGATGGATGGAATGCTGACAATGCAAACATCCTCCCCCAGTCAAAAGATATGGGTGTAATCCATCGTTCTTTTGCTCACTATGCTCTGGTAAATGAAAAATTCTCTTGCAAACATTCATGTACTTGTTCCGCCCTGCTGGCTGCAAGTGTTAATACCACACTTGATTTGCCCTTCACACAACAACTGCTTCGAGATTCTCTCCATTTTATCTTTATTGTCAGGCCACAGGGTTTGATCACAAATCTGTGTCAGTTTAGCCTAGACAACTTCTCTCTTCTAGAACCTTAGGCAAAAATGCGAAATGCTTAGGACAGAAATAGTCACAAAGGATGCCATTTTTACAAGCAAGTTCTTGAACTGGCTAAGATTAAGAGCAGGAAAATATCTCTTCCTCAAGAGAGAGGTATAGAGCTATTGAGAAGTAGAAGGTGTGAGGCCAAACAACCAGGGCCGGCTCTAGGGCGGTGTGACCGGTGCCACCGCACCGGGTGCTGGCTTCCGGGGGGCGCCGTGTTTGCAAGAATATTATTGATTTTAAAGCACCTGCTGCCGCGTTCGTTCCCTCCAGCAATTTCCGGGCAACAAAAAATGTCAGGATAAATCCTTTGATTTATGATCTTTCTGAAGAGCGATGGCATTTTGTTTAATTGGGGTTGACTCACTGTTGCAGAAAACTAATACCGAGCAGATTACACAGTGCATAGAATGTATATAGGTCAGTGGGTTACTGCTTTTAAAAGAGAGATCCTTTTGTTACTTACAATTTATAAGTTAAAATCCTAATCTAGTATTTCAATATATATTTTGCAAGTAACAAAATGATGTCTCTTTTAAAAGCAGTAACCCACTGACCTATTTACATTCTATGCACTTTGTTACTGTACTGAACGATTAAAGTTTTTCAAAGAACTGCATGCACGCTGCAAAGTATAGATTTGAGCAAAGATTAATGTTGCAAAAAGGATTAATTTGGGCAGAAATCTATTCATATTATTAAAGGTAACCCTCAACTATGGTGTTCGTTTTTAAATACTGAGTTTGTGCTTCTCTAGACCAAGCACTATTAAATTACACTGCCTACCAGTATGGATGACATGTGACTCCTACACCTTGTCCTCTGGCTTTTGTAACATTTCATATACGCTGAGTTACACACGTATGATTGATTGTCTCTGTGTAATGTGTGTGTGAGGCAAAGTGCTCTGACACCCTATACTGGTATGAGTGGCGCTATAAATGCATCTGAGAGAGATTGGTTATGGAGACTTGGGCACTGTTAAAGGGTGGTGGTTAGGGAATCCTTGGCAGAGGTGGTCATTGGGGGGTGCCAACAAACATTGTCGCACTGGGCGCCAACAGCTCTAAAGCCGGCCCTGCAAACAACAACAAAGTTATGGCCAGACTGAACGAACAATAACCAAAGCAACGGAAATCACATTTAACTAATAAACCTAGCAAGTCTTTGAGAACAATTTTGCGAAAGATTTCCTTTTATTTAGCAATCAAATAAAATTACACTAACGTACAACAAAAAAGCACAGTTCAGAGGGAAACTGAGCATAAAAAGGATACAAGAAGAGGTCCAACAATGACAACCCATGACACTGGGAAAATACTCTTTCTGAAGGCAGATGTGAGTGTCTGTCTCCTTCGTATTGTAAAACAGCAAAAAATAACAATAAATATAGAAGCAGGGAAGAAGGGAATCTGGTGTTCTGAAAACAAAAGTAGACGTCATCTGGGAAGTGGTATGGAGAGGGAAGGCATACTGTGGTCCAGGATGGACTCAACCATTAAAAGTGTACAGTGAGAAAAACTGGTGCACACAGGGGCAGAAAGATGTCTGAGTGAGCATCAAAGGACCGGGGCCAAGTCTGCTTTTCAGCAGTTGTTGAAAAACAGAAATACATCAGGGGGTGGGGTGGGAATTATCTATAGAGCCTCCTGGCACGTTAACATCCTAGATATGGACCCGGTTGTCGGGACCGAGCTCCTCGGCCTCTCAATTAACAGTCACTTAGGAGCTACTTTCACGGTAATTATCTGTTATCGCCCACCGGGGGCCTTCAGTGCCCAGCATCAACAATCGCTACTTACTTCTCTCTCCAATATGGCGACTTCTCACAATAAGCTAACTATTCTAGGGGACTTAGAATGGTCCTTTAGATACTGGACTGCATAATCTTTTGCTCTCTTGTGAGAGCGTGGGGCTGCAACAACTAGTCAGGGAACCCACTCATAAAGCAGGACATCGACTTGATCTTATTTTTTCCACCCCTCAGCTAGTACACTGGAATGATATCCTGCCCATGGGCTGGACTGACCACTCCCTCCTTAAATTCTACATCAACTGTAAGGGGGCTAAAATGCCGGCACGTAGTACCTCCTCTGAATTCATGTACAGAGACTGGAAAGCTCTGGAAAGGCGGAGATCTACTGGCGCCGTGTTCCAAGTGGAGGACAGTTTCTCTCCAAATTGTCCAGTTGAGGATAACTATGAGGCTTTTTGTCTTAGGATATCGACAACTATTGACTCCTTAGTTCCATTAAAGAAATGCAAGTACAAGGGTAGAGTATCAGCTCCTTGGTTTGATGATTCGTTAAAGGCCCTTAAATTGGCCTGTAAGCAGGCTGAAAGAAAATGGAGACAGGGTTACTTCGATCCTAATAAGCAACTCTGGAAAACCAAACTCTTGGAATATAAAACTGAGATTATGAAATCTAAATCTGCTTACTTTTGTTCTACAATTTGTACAGCCGCCAACAGTTCCAAAAGTATTTTCCAGATTCTGATCAGCCTCACTCACCCTGACAGCGCTAAAAAGTCAATCCCTCCCACACAATCCCTTTGTGACAATCTTGCGCTGTTTTTCAAAGAAAAAATTTAGACTATCATTCGAAACCTGAGCACTTCCCCCACACTGGTCGGCCCAACCAGCCCTGAGGTCGTCATTATTGATTATGGAGTGGTGACCCCAGGGTGCCAGCCTATGGACTGCTTGTGGGAGTTTGCCTCCATTACTGAGGCGGAATTCGATAAACTGGCTCAAGGGATTTCCTCGGGCTCTCCTCTCGACCCCATTCCCCCTAAAAACTGGAAGACATCCGGAGAGGAACTCTTTCCCACTCTCTGCAGGATCTGCAATCAATCCCTGCGTAGTGGCTTAGTTCCTGCTCCCTGGAAGCAGGCTCTCATTAGGCCACTGTTGAAGAAACCCTCTCTGAACCCTGAGTGTCTACAGAATTATCGACCCATCTCCCTGTTACCATTCCCGGCAAAAATTGCCGAGCGCTGGGTGAGCTCGAGTCTCTCCAAACATCTGGAGCAGAATCATTTCCTGGACGAAATACAATTCGGCTTTCGTCCAGCCCATGGCACCGAAACAGCTCTACTTACTGCCATGGAGGACCTTCGTATGCGTGCAGACAGGGGCCAGGCAGTAGCCTTGATCCTGCTGGACCTGTCTGCCGCATTCGATACGGTCAATCATGTGATTCTATTGGAGAGACTAAGAGAGGCCGGGGTGGGTGGCACTGCCCTGCATTGGTTTCACTCCTTCCTGCGGGATAGGAAGCAGGCTGTGTCCCTCCCCCCGTTTCAATCGGCCTTCTCCCCGGTGATCCATGGGGTGCCTCAAGGCTCGTCCATCAGCCCGATTTTATTTAACGTCTACCTAAAACCACTGATCACATTAATAAAATCCCACAGGCTAAAAGTAATTAATTACGCCGGCGACACTCAGCTCATCCTCTCTTGGGAGGGTGAGGAATCGATTCCTTTGGAATCGTTTCATGTCTGTCTGCGAGACACAGCTAGCTGGCTACACAATAATTCCTTACAGTTCAACGCCTCCAAAACCGAGGTTTTGTTCTGCGCTGGAAGTCGGATTGCCCGCCCGTTCCCGGCGGAGTTTTGGCCCCCTGAAACCTCGGAAAAGCCACAGCCGGTCACCACGGTTCGCAATCTGGGTGTTATGATGGACAACAAACTCAGCATGGAAGCCCAGGTTGCGAAAACAGTGTCCACCTGCTCGGCCCTTATTCGTTCTCTTCGCAAGGTCTTGCCACTCCTTCCCTCACAGGCCCGGGCCTTAAAAGTCAGGTGTACCATTCTTAGTCGCCTTGACTATTGCAATGCACTGTTGCCCGAGGCCCCGTCCGTGCTGCTAGACAGACTCCAAAGAGTTCAAACAGCCGCTGCCAAACTGGCCCTGGGTTGGCCTAGGAGATCTTCGGCCACTGCGGCAATGGCCGAGCTTCACTGGCTCCCTATGAAACAGCGAATTGCTTTTAAATCTCTCTGTCTTGTTTTTAAAGCTTTACATGGAGTCGGGCCCGGCCCCCTGCAATCTATGTTTGACTGGTACATTCCAACCAGAGCCCTCCGATCTACTACGGCCTGTCTTGTCAAAGTACCAAGATTTAAAAAGGTCAGGACAGGAGGAAGATCTTTCAAGGTTGCAGCAGCTAAACTTTGGAACAGCTTGCCTTTGGATGTCCGTCAAACAAGTGAACTTCACCCTTTTAGGAAACGGGTCAAAACTTGGCTGTTTCCTAAATGTTAACTGTTCACTATCCTACTGTCATCTCCCAGTGTATCTATTTTAGGAGTTATCTTCAGTGCCAGGATACCTGTAAGGTGATAGCTGCGCTATATAAATGTTTTAAATAAATAAATAAATAAATAAATTGTATTTTATTTTCACAGGGCACAGATATAAAAAGGGATTACAAATGCCACTCATAGTACTCCTGAGAACAGTAATGAAAATTGATTGTTATAAAAGGCTACTCCAAACAGTTCCATTGAGTTGGTGTGGATACAGAAATATGTGCGTAGACTGAATATCAAGGGATACAATTTCAAAAGGTAAGTATGTATAGGTTTTTTTATACCTAATCAAATATAAATACCTTGATGATACATACATATTTTCAAAGTACATATATGTGGAGATAAGAATAGGGAATCTATACTTCATTCCATGGCTTCACTTTGGAGTTTTTATTGCTCAATATTTTGTCCATGGTGGTAGTGTGCCACAATTACCTTGTACTCAATATTCAAGAGAATCACTGAGATGCAACTCAAAGCAATGTCTTTGTCAGAATAGATTTAAACACGCTAGAATCACTTAGATTAGAATAGTCATTTTTACCCCTACACTAACCAACATTTACCCTACTGTTGCACCCCCTGGAGTTAGAATAGTAATTTTTACCCCTACACTATCCAACACTTACCTTTAATGCAATGTAATGGTATGCGTTGTAATGGTATACGTTGTAAAGGTATTATGCGATGTAATGGAATGCGTTGTAAATGTAGTTTTAAAAAATGTGTTGTAGTGGCATGCGATGTAAATGTATGCGTTGTAAAGGATGTTTACTATGTAAAAACTGCGTTGTAAAGGCATGCATTGTAAATGTATGCGTTGTAACGTCATACATTCTGTGATAAATGATGTAAAATTCAAGAATTAGCATAAAAATTCTGTTGCACGTTTACTAAAATATACTACACATTATGAATCACATTAATACCTGTATTTGACTGATACACTTGCAGCACTTAATAAAGCAAAAGTTATATGATATACATTTGCAATTAATGCTAAATAAAGCATGTGTTTGTAAAGGAAAAGTGTGCAGTCAAATAGATGAATAATTGGCAAAATGAAATGGAATGAAGGCAAAAAGAGTCAATCCAAAGCACCCGTCAATTGGAATGTGATTGAAAACTCTACAATCTTGTTTCCAGCCTGTTGTCAGATCATGCTGCTTCTGCACGAAAAAACCTAGACTGTCAACCAATGGTAGTCGCAGAGCTGGGTGGCCATCTAACTCCAGATGATTATGGACACTGTCTCTAGTCCTGAACTTCATCTACAAATCACTGAACCTACAAATCACTGAATTCAGGGGTTTAGGGGAAGGAAAACAAAACAACATCCAGGCTTCATTAAGTTATCACAAAAGTCCATGACTGGAATTTGTGTCCGCAATGGCATGGTTGGAAGTGGCGACTACTTCAGAGGAACATTCACTAGTCATGTAACAGTATCTTGCAGATTGCACGTTTTAAAAATGTTTTCCTACTGTCAAAATGCCTTCAATTCATCCTCAATATTCAAAGTCTCGGCCACGCACCCATCTCTTTTCAGGCGTCATCAAATTAAAGTTTGAGAGCCTCATGAAGGGGAAGGATTGGAGCTAACAAGATGAAGAAAGCATAGAATGTGAGACAGCTACCTCTGTCTCACATTCTATGTTCATGGCTTTAAGGCCAAAGCTTGTATTCTACGGCAGTGGCCATGTCTAATGTGCCCTCTGCAGTGGTCTCGCTCTCGACAGACTTGGGGTTCCCAAACACAATCTCCAATTGCCCAACACATCCCTATTATCAGCATAGTAGCCACAGGGGCATTTGAGAGCCAGGCCAGCCCAAAATATTATTTTGGCCCCTAAATGACCGAGGCAACTATCACAGTATCGAGTTGCGGGTGGAAGTTCAGACGGTGAATGATAAATGAAATTTTCTTTAAGTATTGTTTTCATCTTGATACTTTTAGTAAGTGTTTGAAGACAGGTTAAATGTCATGTTATGCCGTCAGACAACTTGTTGCTCATTCTTTTAATGTGGAAATGTTATTTTTCTTCATTTGATTGCAAGGTGAGAGGATTTTGTAAAGTGAACTATGTGACAATCTCACTGTGCTACAGACAGGGCCACTGGAGATTGATGACAGTGGAGTTCTAAATTACCCACAGGTCCCTCATGTCCTTGTCCAACTCATGACATATGGAAATAACCATCTCCCAGAAAGAAAAAAAAGAATGCTGGAACCCTCTACCACACCCCTCCCACCGGAAGTACTTAAACAGTACTTACCCAGCATTCGTTCTGTTCTTTTTTCTGCCTGCATACAGAATGAGACAAGGCATGCTGTGATCTGTTCCTGCTGGGCAGGAGTGGGAGTCTTCCATGTTTCTTTCCTTGGTGTGCCCGTCTGACTGCCGGCCTCTTCACGATGATGCTTTAGTGTGCCTCACGGCCTGCCGAGCTTGGCAGGATTTTTGAATGTTGACGGCTGGCCCTTTGCGGCTGGTGAGTCGTGTCTACAGGGCATTTCCGGGTTGCCGGCCCGTGCCTTCCTTGTGGCTGGACCTGGTGGAAGACTCATTGTGGTGGCATGTTTAGGCACAGTGGAGCTGAGCCTGGGTGTGCTCCTGAGGTGCCTGGCTGCTGGTGTGGATGAAAGGCTGAGTCCCAGGCACACTGGCATGCTGTGCGTGCCTGGGCTGGCTTGAGTGGGCGTTTTCATGGCAGTATACAGTTAGTAGTTTGGTAGTCTGCCTGCCCGACGGGTAAGTACTGTATAATTAACATTTACATTTACAGGCCCTGGGCACAGGTAGTGTCACTTTACTAGGGACTTACAAGTAAATCAGATGTGCCAGTTGGCTATAAGCCAATTCTGCCATGTGTTACGGAGAGCGCACGAGCACTTCAGCACTGGTTAGCAGTGGTAAAGTGCACAGAGTCCTATGGCCAGCAAAAACAGAGTCAGTAAAACAGGAGGACTGAAGGCAAAACGTTAGAGGTAAAACCACGCCAAGTATGCAAGTTTAACAACTATCAAGTCATTTCTCTTAATATCATGCACTCAGTTGATACCAATGAGCTACAGCTCACATAGTCACCTGCGCAAACAGGGGTTAACGCAGGGGTGGAAATACTTCGAGCCACTCATAATCAAGCCCTCATTGGTGTTTTGACTATACTAGAGTTTCAAGCTTTGTTTGCATTGTGGCAGGTTCTGGAATATGAAGCTTTCATAAGTACATCAATGTGGGCGGATGTGAGAGGTATACATTTTCTTACCTACATCCTGATACTTAAACAGCAGCTGAAGTCACAATACATGGGAGTGTTTCTAATGGCAAACATGAAAGGGAATGGATTTTGTAGGAGCACACAACATTTCTATTAATAAACTTCTAAGTATTAAAAGGCTGAATTATTATAAAATTCTAAGAAAATAGGTCAGGGATTCGCATTATGAAGGAAAGTAGAGATCATACGCCTTAAAAATCGCAGCATAAATTCCTCTGGCAAGACAGCAGTGAAAAGCCCTCATTGCTTTATTTTCAAACCATTTTTGTCTGTTATATGTCCTTGTCGGAGGTCCTGGCTCCATTTCCTCCTGTCATTGTTAATTTTTTTAAAAATATTTTTTTGATTTCGAAGTGCTAATTACGTTTTTCTAGCTTATATTATGTTGTGTTGTGCTATTTCTCCCGCTTTTGTTTTGTTTTTTTCTCTCAATAAACACCACTTCTAATGGGGAGTCTGGACATGATCATGGAGCGACAGGTCAATCATTCTTACTGTCAATAGGGTTGCTAAGAAACTTGACTCTGCCCCTTTCTCTTACCGGATAGCGCCTTATTATAGCACATACTGTCCATGTGCATTGCAGTGGGCCCGCTCCTGGCGCATCAAAGGCAAGTCCATCTGCATCTTGGAAGCACACAGTGCTTAGACATACTGCATCTTCTTCTCTAAACAGGTTAAAATCCCAATATTTGTTTTTTGTGTGATGAATGTATTGCCTATAGACTGCATTTTATAAGCAAGTCTGTTCCCAGATCTTTAGCCTGTAAAACGCCCACCTGCTTTGTAACCTTTGCAAATAGAAATGATGAATCACAGAACTCTAGACTACCATTTACCAGTGAAACAGTTGATCACCTCCACAACCCCTCCAAATGCCTCTTAGTCAAGCATTCTATATCCTTGACAAAATGCAGTTCTCTGCTTAGCTTGTCCCTAATTAATGTTAGATATGTTAGTAATCACACATTCAAGATTCACAACTTGATCACAGATTGTAATCTTCATATTCTGTTTATTGCTGGTATCTTTCTAATTTAACTTTTGCCTCTCGCCCAGGTAAAAGTTTTTAATAATTTTTATTTAGTTCCCTGTGCAAAGGGCAAACTAAGTAGCATTAGGACTGATTCAGTTTTGATCCTACTCACAGAGCATGCCACACACTTTTCTTGATCTTCGGAAACCCAGAAGCTAAAATCTGCTTCTCACTCCTCTGATTTGACGTGGCCATGTTGGTATTACCTTCATGGCACTCCATAAACCACCCATATTCATTATTGAAATGACTTTGGGGCAAGGTGCCAAACACAAATTTACCCCCTGCCATATGACGCTTTCCCTAGAGAGACAGTCAGCTGAAGTGACAGTCTCCTGGTACAGTAACTTTCTAGAATCAGCCGTAGATCATGTAGTCGCGTTTAGAATATCATGGTATAACCACACCAGACATCCAGCCCCATGGTTTTTGGAGACTCTTAAAATAGCCAAATTAGTCTGTAAAGAAACAGAAAGACAATGGTGATCTGACTAAACCACTGACAAATACCTACATTATCAAAAAGATTTAAAGGAAACTACAATAAATAAGTCCGACTTAATAGCGTCACCTACTTTTTCATGAAAATTGACAAAGCCATGGATTCTATCAAAGTCATTTTAAAAATAGTTTCCCATATGAAATATCTGACAGCTTCAAAGGTTGATACCTCTTTCTCAATACCTATGTAATGATTTCTCACTTTTTAATCACAATAAAATAATTTAAATCTCGGACTCCCTCTCTAAACTTGTCCAATCCATTTATGTAAACTGCTCTACCAACTCGAAGAGCCACCCTCAACTTCTCCTCCTGGTTTTCAAGTCTCTGCAACTAGAAGGTTTAAAAAGTTTATAATTTAAGCGAAATCAGGTTCACCCTCGGATTTCTGCCCAGCCCATATACTTCTCTTGGCAATTCAGACTATCAAGCCAGTCCTGGCTAATCTCAGCATTTAATCTTTGAATCAATGTAATGTTTCCATTCAATGGAAAAAATCAATTCTTCTATGAAATAAATCTTCCCATCCACATACCTCTGCAAGGCAGGTAGAAAGTAGTTCAGGTCTTGATTTATTTTCTAGACTGGATTACTGTAATTCCTCCTATCTGGGCATTGCAGCACATTTCTCCATACTGGCGGATTCAGATTATCACAATATACCTCCTCTTCAATCTCCCTCACCATTTGCTTATTTCATTTCATCTGCTTGTGGTACTCTGGCTTCTCAGTTCTCACCTCTAAGCATATCCTATTCAAGACTCACTGTACTGTTCATAGACCCTTTACAGTCGTAGGGGCATATTATCAAGAAACAGCGTTAAAATTATCACCTCTTTAGCGGCAGAAAACTGCTGCTAAAGCGGCGATAATGGGCTTGATAATATGCCCTTGACAATTCCCATAGCAGCCCATGTTCTGGTGTCAACATGGGCTTCTATTGGAATTCTCTGCAGCATATTATCAAACCCATTATCGCCGCTTTAGCGGCCGTTTTCTGCCGCTAAAGTGGCGATAATTTTAACGCCTTGCTTGATAATATGCCCCGTAGTCCTCCATATCTTTGTGCCAAACTGGTTTCTTGTTCTCTCGCTAAAGTTCTTAGGACTGCTTACCTCTTCTTGTTTCAGATCCCTCATTTTGCTGTCAAAGAATAGGAGGACCTGCTTTCTCCTACCACACCAGTGAACATTAGATCTTATGACCTCAGATGCTTCGGCTTACCTCCAATCATCTAGCCTTACATAAGGTACAGCTTTACTCCTCTTAACTCTTGTGCCCTTAGCTCCCTGCAGTCTAATCAGTAGTTTGTGCTCCAAGATACCTTTATGGGGGATTGTTGCACAATATAAACGCTAGAGGGCAGATTTATGACGTCTGGTGCATCTCTGCTAATCAGCAGAGATGCGCCAGAAGAGTTGCGACGCATCTGCCCACCCGTGCGCCACCATTGATGCGCCGCATTTTCAATGCGGCGCACCGTGGCACTCGGATGGGCAGATGCCTGACGCATCTCCTGTCGGAAAGGCGGCGCATTGCTGGAGTTGCGTCGCAAGCGCGACGCAGCTCCAGCAAGGCTCGGGGGTGCCCTATTCCTTACATGCTGCGTCAATCCTTACGCCTGCTTCAAGTAGGCGCAGGGTTTTGACGCAGCATGGCCTTAAAAGTGACTGAGTGAAATCTTGTAGATTTCACTAAGCCACTTTTAGGAGGCGTTCCTGCGCCGGAACGCCCCCCCCCCCCCTGCTCCAGAACGCCTACATGTGGAGCAGGGCTTTACAACATGACGCATCTGCCAGATGCGTCACGTTGTAAATACCCCGCAGCATGGCTCAGGATTTGCGCCGCCGCTGCGTCACAAAAGTGACGCAACTGCGGCGTAAATGAGGCGCAAGGGGCTCATAAATCTGCCCCTAGGACTATAAAATGAAATCAATTCAGAAAGATAGCAATTCATGGTGCTTTTAGAGCATCTCCCTCTAAAATACATAATCACCATTGAAATGCTGAGATCCTAAAAGTGCTACCTTACATATTAGGATCCGGATTTTACCTACTATATGTAGCCTGGGCCACTTTCTGTTTGTTTCAATTTACTTAGCTTTCACTGCCTAATTGTGATACTCGTTTTCACTTTTACTGCGCATGGAGTCTCACTTTTCATTAGCAGTCAGCATTGACTATCACAGTTTCAAAGACAGACTTGTGCCAGTCCACACTAGTGTCAGACTTATCTTTAGCATAATGCCAGGCTTGAGAAAAGGTGTTCATTGTATGCTCGAGTACTGTAGATGCTCGTGTCTCCTTTGTAAAATGAACCATAGCAACTGTCTTGACTAGAAGTCCTGATTAAATTTTACACATAAGGTGAACACCCAAGTGTTATTTTAAGACATGGTCTCTGCCATAGATTAAGGCTGACTTGTGTCTTAAATAGTTAAAGAGCTGGAGGAGCGATATGTTACCACCTTAGACAGTGGTATATGGCTACATGTCTTGTGGACTTTAAAGGCTTCTGCTGTTTAAAGTTGCAAATGT
Source organism: Triturus cristatus (assembly GCF_964204655.1). Lineage (NCBI taxonomy): Eukaryota > Metazoa > Chordata > Amphibia > Caudata > Salamandridae > Triturus > Triturus cristatus. Next base: position 1,076,101,077 of record NC_140592.1, read on the forward strand.
AGAAACATTTGTTGACATTAAAAGCAAACAACAGAACGTAACACAATAACATACACAAAGTAACATAACAATAACACAGAACAGAAAATAACACAACAACCACAGTAGAAAACATCTTCACAATACAGTAACGCAGTACAAAATCACAGCAGCACAAAAAAGAACACACTAACACTGCAACAAAATGCCACACAACAAATAAGCACCAACACGGTTGTCACACATTACCACTGCCAGAAACCTGCCTCAATCCCTGCCTTAATTTAGCTCCAAGGATATGACATAGCACCCGTCAAAATGTTTTGTAATTTGGGGCCATATTTAGAAAGCTAAATAGCGATCGCAAGCGCCGAAATTCGCCGAATTTCGGCGTTTGCGATCGCAATTTTGCTAAGTGGTATGTAGGAAGGCAAATCTGCGTGCAAAATAAGGAATCGCTAAATTTGCGATTCCTTATTTTGCAATTGCATTTAAGGAATCGCAAATTTTGCGATTCCTTAAATGCAATGTAAGAAGCACCAAAAAAGTGCAATTTGGCCTTAAGGAATCGCAGATTACCACCAACTGCAGGTTGGTGGTAATTTGCGATTTCTTTCACAAATGCATATTTTTGCATTTTTCAAAGTGGCATGTGGTGCACACACATGTCCTTAGGGCATGTATGTGTGCCACATGTGCACCCATGCTCATTTCAGGGGTGCAACAGGGTATCCTTTTGACACCCTGGCACACTTGAAATTGCATTCTCAATTTGCGATTCTCTAATTGAGAATCGCAAATTGAGAATGTCTTCCCATTCATTCCTATGGGCCTCTAGGCCCATAGAAATGAATGGGGAGGTATTCCTTAATTGCGAATTGCAATTTGCAATTCGCAATTAAGAAATATGTAGGATTCGCAAAATTATTTGCTAATCCTACCTACATTCCGTTTTGCAATTCTCTAATTGCGATTCCCTAAAAATTGCAATTAGAGAATAGCAATACACGTTCTACCTACATATGGCCCTTGGTCCCCTGTGCCAGAGAAGAACATCTTTAACCGCAACATCCTCCTTAGTAGCATCTTAAGCTCATTTACTTAGGTAAAGTATGCCAATAACACGTTTCTCGAAGAACACCCATCATGTTCCAAAAGCCTGGGTTAAGACTTTCTCCCACAGCACTTGGCTCTGTGAAGCGAAGAGTCACAGAGCGCTCTCGAATCCACACTTCTCCAGACGAGAGTAACTAATGCTCTCTCAAGGAGACTTCCAAGCAACAGCAATTCGCTGCTCTAATACGCAGAATATAAAATGCAAATGTTATTTTAAGTTCTCCCTCTAGCTATTTAAACATGATGAAAGTCTTATGTTAATACACCGCCCCCACTGCTTCCCTGCTCTTCATCTGATGAAACGCAATGTTCTGATAAATATTAGTTCTTGCATTGATCTCCAGCACGCTTGGCGGTTCTTGCTGCCCCATCGTCCTTCCCGTTTGTCCTATCCACATGAAATGGAATCCGGATCCCAGTAGCATTTTCTTGACGTGTTCCATTTATCCAAGTGAGGGAAAGTCACAATCTGAGGTGGTGTATTTGATTTTATTACCTGCACTTCATCTGAAAGAAGCCCCAATTAGCACTGTAGTATCAGCTCTCTTCAAAGGGCATTAGCTCCTATTTTCTTCCCTGCAGGATGTTTCCTGCTGATCTTTAGATATGTGACTGTTCGCCAAAGCCTAGAAATACACACGTGGTGTTTCTGTACTTTTTTCATACTATTATCCCACCAAAGTCAAATCAAGTATATCCTATCTTCATTAGGCTCCATACCTATTTCAATTTAGCACTCTCTCATTCAAGAAATCGCATATATCACGACTTTCTACTTTATCTTCTTCACAGTCCTAATATTCTTAAGGTTACCCAAATTCTTACAATGTCACCTCAATGTCTCACTATTAAAAAATTCAAAATATTCTAAGTGTCTCCTCTTCTTCCAGGAGAAAGAGTGGTAGAATCATCTTCCGCACAACTTCCTGTTTCTTCCCATGTAGTGGGTGTCTTGAGATGGTCCCATACACCTGCCCTTATGCCAGACCAGGAACTGCCACTGAGTGGTCCATTAGATTTCAGACCCAGACTTCGAGGCTGCCGGAGGAGACCCTCCTTACATGTTAGGCTAGTTCAGAAAGTGTTATACCTCATTTCCCAACCATTCATTCAATTATCAGGGTCACCAACTTCATGGATTATGAGCTAGTGCAGCATTAATTAGGAAGCCTTCATGGGAGGAGACTGAGGAACAACAGCTCCATGGCTTCTTCTCCTAGTATGTTGTGCTCATGAACCAAAAAGAAGGACCAATATTAGTAGCATCCTTTGACACTGGCTGGGAAAGTCAGTTCAAGCATGCCTAAATTCAAGCAACAATGCCGGCACAGAATGCAGCTGCAACCTATGAAAGGGGAATATTGGCATTGTTGATTTTATGAGAGATAGCCTCTCTGTCCTTATTTTGTCACTTTACTCATGCTGTTTATTATTTATTTTTTCACCTGTCAACCTTACAATAGTTAAAACTGTAATTAAAAGCAATTGGGAAGTACAAAGGCTTACTTCTTTAAAAAACGCGCAATACAATCAACAGGGCAGGGCAGTGACACGGTGCATTGAGCACTGTATTCAATTCCAATAAAAACAACCAACTAATTCATCAGTGCAAATAAGCTAAAGTGCATGTGCAGAGGAACATTAGGAGAGTAAACAATGCGGGCCACAATGTAAAACTCAATGCATAATGAGATGTCCATAAAACCACATAAAAAAGAAAGAGCTCCGCATGGACCATCTGGTTGGATTGATATCTGGGGACGTGTTACGCATTGTGATTGTTCGCACCCGGCGCACCTTTTAGGATGTCATGGGGTGGCTTATGCTTCTTCATACTGCTCAATGCTCTTTCCACCTCTGGAACTAGGATGTCAATTGACCAAGGACCCTTGCAGAGATCCTCGTACAGGGAACCAGTTGAGCCTGTGGGGCTGGTGCTGTAAAAGGCACTTAAATGAAAAAAATCCACGAAGATGGGCCACTATAAATTTCTGCTACCCCCTTCGCTACCTGCGTTACAAGTAGCCAGATACTTCCGGTGTTATTGTCATACAAGGCATCCCTCACTTCCACTCATAATTCCATTTTGAAGCAGCAATTTCTTACCTTTTAGAAGGTGTGTGTACTCGCCCCTACATTTGTGGAATAAAGCTTTACTCTGGGGGCTGCAGCAGGGCCGTAACACAGGCCCCCGCATCCCGTGCGGTGCGGGGGCCCCTGAGCTGCAGGGGGCCCCCTCAGCACAGTAATCGGGCCTGAGCACTCTGGATTAAATCCGGAGCAGGGGCCCCTCCATGTACATTGCAGGGGGACCCCTTAATCTTTCGTTATGCCACTGGGCTGCAGTGTTGCGGCGTTAGGGCATGCAAGACAATCCTCTTCATTCTGAAACATTCTTCAACATATCAACTAACCCCTGCAACACGCCTCCCTCCAGCAGGACCAGCGGTTTGGGGCCCCGCAGGCTTGGACCGAAAAACCTTCAGCTCATTTACCATTTTGTCAAAGGCTGCTAATATTTTCCCACTATCATGGGTTAAGGTGTTCATAATTATGGCTCAATACTTGGCCACCATAGTTTGAGCAGTAGGTGTTCGAGTAGGTACTTCTCACTACTCCATCTTATTCTCCTCCTTCTGTTGGTTTGGGCATCACATGCCCGTAACTCCCCTCACCTAGGTTGTTCGCTCTAGCACACCACTTGGGACACAACTTCAAGCAGAGTACCACAGCATCGTGGTCATTCTCCACTCTTCTGATAATGTTCGTATCACAAACACACATTCCCAACCCTCCGTATTGAATATAATGAAGTCAATTAATGACAAACTTAGCTCATGTGTTTAGAAAACGTCTTATGTTTTCGTAGCCAAGGAATTTTGTCTGGGGTTAGTGTGCACGATAGATGTAATACTGTATGGGGTTAGTGTGCACGATAGATGTAATACTGTATGGGGTTACTGTGCACGATAGATGTAATACTGTATGGGGTTACTGTGCACGATAGATGTAATACTGTATGGGGTTACTGTGCACGATAGATGTAATACTGCATGGGGTTACTGTGCAGGATGGATGGAATCTAGCCTGCAAAAAAACAAAATACAGCAGACTTCATGTATGCCCAGAGGGAAAGACGCCTCCCTCTTCCTGTGATATTGGTAGGATTACAAACAAAATAAAGCATTCTAACATTCCAGGCGACTTGTTTCTCCTTCGACACTATTCAGCTTCTGCCCTAATGCCTGTCCCAATTATTCCCCCAATGATGGGAGCCACCTGCTTCTATAGTAATCCTGACATTTTCTCCTACAAACCACCTGGTGGCAATAAAGGAATAATATATGCATGCTGTACCATTGAAATGCCCAGTAACATGGCATTACAACGCAGAAGCCCTCCTGACTTTGACTGCTGTCCAGGTTACTCCAATTTTCTCCACCCTAATTTCAATTGACTATGACGAAATGTGTAAAAGCTTTGGTAGCCATGTAAAAGAGATGGTTGCAAGAGGACACATCTCCCAAGCACCCAAGGAAGGTTTCTAATCCAGTGACTAAGATAATGAGGGTGACCGAAGAGGAAGCAAATTGTATATATATTTGGAAGGAAAACCTGGAAGTAGTGTTTCATCTCACAAAAAAGCTGAAGAGCCTAAAGGAGTCTCTCCTTTTCTGCACAGAAAAAGATATTTGGTTGCAAACACGTCACAAGATGGTTTAAGTAAAGACATCGGACGGTAACCTTTGAGGAGGCAAAAAGCCATAGGTACCGATGAAATATTCAAATTACCAGACATACCTAGGACTGTGGCTAAATGCTTCTTAGCTGTACAGTTCAAGCCCTTGCAGGTGCTCTCAACAAGAACGTCATACAAAAACATGCTCTATGCCTTGGTGATCAAGTTCTCATCTAAGGCCTCATTAGCACAGTAATGTCATTCTGAATGTTTTTAAATAACTAATTAAATTTTATTTAAGATATTTATTGAAACTCCCTAGCCTCCGTTTCAGATGCCTACAGTCTGCTACTAGTGCTTGGTTTACACTTAGAAGGTAAATTAATGACAGACACCTATGCTATGGTATAAAACTACAGTTTCCAAGAGACAATGTCTGATATTTGCATCTAGGTGCTGGAAAGTATGAGGTTGAAATGGGAAGCAAGCTGTTCTCTTCCAGCTCAAACTGCCTGTCTATTTTAAGCAATAACTACTGCCTATTATCCATGTAAGCCATTGATATTCTAATTCAAGGCCAAAAAGTCCAAGGGAAGGCTTGCAATTGTAGGCCCAGTCTTCCAAAAAGCACTTTTTTGCCTTCTATTAGCATTTAGATAGCCCTTTACCCTTTTCTAAGGCAATGGATGGTATTATTAAAGGTGGCTGGATACAACATCTTTTTTCAGGCCTGAGAGAGGCATGTGAATCATTAATGGGGGATTGATGTAGTAAGCTTAACATACTGCATTACGCTCCTTCTAGAGGCCGGGATCGGGCTGACTCTTGCCAAAGAATAACTGGGATTATGATGTGCTGAAATGGACTATTCAGTATTCACAATCAATTGGAAAATGCTGGTAGTAGTGTTTTCAAACCGTTTGCCACATTACATACCTCAGACATACCAATGGATGAGCATTAGGGGAAAATCCACAATGTATCATCAAGGGGCCATCCTTTTAGCAGACCCAGACCCTACAGATTTCTCCACTAGACATTTCAGGTTGTTCCTTGCTATACTTTAGGAACAGGCTAGCACCGTTCCCTCTACTCCTCTCACACAAATGCAGTGTAATGAAATTGCAGACTTCTTTCTAAAGAAAATAACCGATATTCTGCCCTCTATTAAGGGCACTTCTTTGGCTAGCCCGTCTGAAGTTCCTTCAGGCTTAACCTGTGCAGTGAATGTTTCCCATCCTCTAGATGTGACTTTATTCAGTTCTCTGCTTGCATCTATTAGATCAGACTCTCATGAGCCCTGCCCCTCTCAATACTGGGAAAGCTTCCTTTACGAGTTTGGGAGCATTTTAGTCAACTATTAAATTCCTCCTTGTCAGTGGGCATTGTTCGTTAGCATGGAAGCTTAATTTGGTTACATCTTTATTAAAAAAGAAAAACTTTGACCCTTTGGAATGGTCAAATTATTGGCCTATATCACTCCTACCCATCTTAGCTAAGGTGTTGGAGAAACATGTTAATCTGCAGCTCTCTTCTTATATTGAACTAAATGGTCTACTACATACGTCACAATCAGGTTTCGTGCCTGGTCCCAGTACGGAATCAGCCCTTCTCGGCGTTACTGAATATCTTCACTAACAGCTAGATAAAGGTGGCACAGCGGCACCAATGCTTTTGGATCTTTGTGCTGCTTTTGACACTGTGAACCATCCCACTTTGTTGTCCAGGCTAGGATATATGGGTGTGTAGGGTGCATCCCTGGCATGGCTGAGCTCTTTCTTACAGGACCGCACCTTTAAGGTGCATTAACATCAGTATAGGTCTAACCCACACCTCCTAGTTTCCGGAGTGCCCGAGGATCAACTCTGAGCCCCCTACTTTTCAACCTATATGTGAGACTATCAACTGAGATTGTAGAATCCCATATGCTTAGATTGTCCACGTACACAGATGATACCAAAATTGTGGTATCCTTATCATCTCAGGAAAACCACAAGGGAGAATCTCTTAACACCTGTCTTTTCCAAATGTAATCTTGGATGAATGACAACACTTTAAGATTTAATAGGAACAAAACGAAGATTCTGCCTGTGGGTAACCGACCCCAGGTTTGGGTACTCATCTGTGGCCATCTGCTATGGGTAATCCTCCAACACCAGTCCATGTGGTAAACAATCTGGGAGTATGGTTCGATGAAAAGCTGTCTATGAGCCATCAGATTAACAAAGTGAAAGGTACCTGTTTTGGTATCCTGAAGTGGTTAAGGAAAATCTTGATGTGCCTTCCAGCCCCTGCTCCATGAACAGTAGTACTGGCCTTTGTAATGTCCAGACTGGACTGCTGTAATGTTCTATACATGAGTGCTGCTACTTCTCTGCTTAAAATGTTTCAGACCCTTCAGAATGTGGCTGCACAGCTCCTTCATTAATCCAGATGCGCTTTATCAGCTAGTATGCTATACAACCTCCTCTGGTTGCCAATTGAACATCATGTTCAATTTAAAGCCTTATGCCGTATGCATAAATGTATTTTCAAAACATGGCCTCTGTACTTGAGACTTATGGTAGCCTGGTACACACCTAATAACTTGCTCCACTCTAGCCACTTGGAGCTGGCTGTACTTTTCAGAGTCAAGATACCCACCAAGTTGGTCGGGCATGTGCATATTTGGGCAAAAAACTGTGGGGCACCTTGCCACAAACATTGAGAACCTGCAAATCGCTTATAATTTTTTTGTAAGCTGCTCAAAACATGGTTGTGCCCATCTTGTTATTCATTAACAGTCACCCTTGGCTTCAGTAATTGCAGCGGGCTCAGGGAGGATGCCAGCGCTGAGAAGCCTTTTTTTAGGTAGCCAATTACATAAATAAATATACTAAAAATCTACTTTGAAAAATTAGTTCCTATGTACTCCTTCATGCTGAGGGATCTCCAGCGATGGTTGTTGAGGGTATCTCTCTAGAAGGAAAAGGTGTAAACCATTCTGGTCTTTTGTGATGAAAGCAGATGTAATCATGAAGTGTTGTGGAGCACTTATAGAGTCCTCCAATAGTCAGGGACTCTGGGCACAACACGCAGACGCAAGAAATTATTCTAATTTGTAGAGGCTGTTTAAATGTACCCACAAAAGACTTGTTGGTTGCCCTTAAAAGCCACTAATTCTGTATAAGTAGAGTCATTCAGGGAGTCAATATACTAAAAGCAAAAACTCAAACAAAGGTCATGAGTATTCATTAGGAAGTTTGCAATTTGCTCCCCCTCTGTTACTAGCTACAAGCACAGGGATAGTGCCAGGAAGGAACAGCAGGCCCCCATCTCTGTGTTTCATTCCCAATGGGGACAATATAAAGCAGCCCGTATTCCTCAAAGGAACCAGTGATGTTTAAAAAAGGTTTCTGTTTTAGGAATACCAGGAGAGGACAGTGGTCACCTGGATTAATGCCTGCTGCAACTGAAGTCGCCAAATAGGATTCACAAGGTTGAAGGTACCCCAAAGTGCACCTTCCCCTTTGTGAATCAGGTACCCCCTCCTTAGAGGTTTCATAACTGGTCAATGGTTTGTGACCACAGTTGATGTGGCAAATCTTTGATATATATACCATTATGACTAGCCATTAGATTCAGAATGGATCTGAAAAACCCATTTTGTGAGTTGGAAAGACTCATAAAATGGGTTTAGTAAATAGGAAAAAGTAATTTTGCAGTCGCATATCCCATGACTTTTCCTAAGTGCATGATTTTTAGTCGCAAAATGGCTGTGCACATCTGGATTTAAATCACCAAGCCTTATGTGAGCATTCAGTGGACTGAAGGTTCAGGGCTTTTATGGAACTAACACATCTGCCACTGCCTGGGAAGCATGCTACCTCCATTATGTCTGTGTATACTACATCCTAGGTTGAGCACATACAGGAAGACTCTCTGAGTAGAGCCTTCCTCTTCTCCCAAAAGCTCTCTGGATTTGTCAGAGGTTTTGTACTCTAATGCTTGCACCCATAAAGCATGCACATTGCCTATCAGTCCAGTCACTGATTCAATAAGCATGGAGAGTGAATGGCATGTGTCTCGCTTGACTGACAGGCATTGTGTGTGTTTTCCCCCTTTCCAAAAGCATCACTCACGAGGAAGGCGAGAAGTGCCCTCAATGTGAGAGGAATTTGTTGGATAGTAGAGTTTTAACTTCTTTTCTGAAGATGGATGTGGATGATTTGCATCTGATCTAAGGAGGAAGAGAGTTCAAGATTTGGGGGAAAATTCCGGAGAAGAATCGGTTGTAGGTTTTCTTTCTGTTAAATTTTTGTGGCTTGAGTAGTAGAAAGCTAATACTTCTGGAAGGTCTGTTTCCACATGATAGGGCCATTTGCTGGCTTAGGTAAGAAGGGTTATTGTAGTGCAGTGCTTTATGTGTAAAATATGCTATTATGAGGTGGATCCTAGCCTCATAGGGTAGCTAGTTCAGTGATTAGAGGTCAGGGGTGATATGATCCATTTTCTTTGATTCGGTGTTAAGTCTGGATGCCTCATTCGAAGTGGCCATCAGTAGTGCCAGTGTGATTTTCAGGAGGCCCACAAGGGTGGCACTACCATAACCTAATTTCGATAATACAAGAGCTTGTACCACTACTTTGAGGTCTGCCAATGGGAGAAAATGTGCATGCAGATGAAAGTTAGCACCTCTGGTGGTGGGACTGATGTGCTTTTGCATGGAGATGGCTTTGTCCAAGGTAATATCTAAGGAGTTTTCAGAGTCAATGATGTGTGGGCTACAGTTCAAGGCAGTGAGTTGTGGGAGCCAGTCTTTGATAATAGTGATGATGGCGGGCAGATAGATCAATAGGAATTCTGTTTTGAGGGTTTAGAGTTTGAGGTGGTTATGGGTCAACCCATGTTGCATTTTTGTCAGGATGTTATTGAGGATATTGATGTCACTGGGAGAGGTGATTCTCTTATAGAACTGAGCGTTATCTGCATGCATGTGGTAGGAGATGTGGACCACTTTGATGATTTCGGTTAGGACTTGCATGTGTAGTTTAAACAATGTCCGGTATATTGTAGAGCCGTGGAGCAACACTGGTGACTGATTGGAAAGGTTGTGGTTGATTAAAATACACTGAGCTCTATTGTGGAGGAAAAAGGAGAATCATTTTATAACAGTACCAGAGAGCCCCATTGTGTGTTTCGATAGATTCAAAAGGGCCTGACCGTGTTAAACACCACTGAGAGGTCAAGTAGGATTAGTAGGCAGGAATCATTCTGGTCAAGTGAGTGTAAACCATCGTCAACAATGTGACCCATGGCTATTTCGGTGCTGTGACCTGGACGGAAGCTATATTGACATTGGTCGAGAATTTGGAATTGTTCCATGTGATTGCAAAGCTGTAAGTGCACACATTTGTCCATGAGTCTGGCTAATTTTGGGATATTGGAGATAAGGCAGTAACTGTTGATGGCCAGACTGGTCGGAATTGGCTATTTTAGGATGGGAGTAACCTGGCCACTTTTGAGGCACTTGGGTATGGAGCTTTGGGTGAGTGAGGCATTGATTATCATTGTCCATAAAGGGAGCAGGAGATGAATGGACTAGTTTAGGAGTTGGGAAGGAAGGGGACCGTAGAAGTGGCTTGAGTATTTTAAGGAGGTCAATAGTTTTGAGATGTAATTTCTAGATGAGCGGGGAGGGTCTCTCAGGCATTCTTCCTGATTGAGGGGGGTGAGGAGTGAGGTGTGATCACATGGTAAGTGTTTTGAAGGGTTCTAGATATCAGTGGTGATTACTGTGGTTTCTCAGCAAAGAAGGAGGCAAAGGTTTCACAGTTGGGTATTGTTTTGAGGTCTAAGGAAAGGGGGATCCATTTTGCGGTTCGTCTTGCTTTTAACAATTTCAAACTTTTCTTTAGTTGATTAATTGCTGTGTCTAGCTGATTTCAGAAGAATGCTGCTTTGGTGCTCCTGATGTGCCTATTAACTGTGCTCTGTAGTTTTCGTAGAAGTTTGAGGTTGGTCAGAGAGGGGGTATGTCTCCATGATCTTTTTGCAAGTCTGAACCCTTGCCATTCCTTGTTAAGCATACAATTGAACCAGGGGTTGGTCTTTCTAGATGGAACTCTCTTTATGAAGAGATATCTCTCGGAAGTCGTTAACTACCGTCCCATTACATGCTTACAATTTCCGTCAAAAGTTCTCAATAAAGTATTAAATGAGGAATTGCTGTCTTTTATAAAATCAAACGACAAACTTGATGCAGCACAGCATGGTTTCAGGCCACGGCGCAATATCGAATCTGCATTGATTGCAGCTACCGAACGTTTACGTGCGCAATTAGATCAGGGTGGGAAGGCCATATTAATAATGCTTGATTTATCCGCCGCGTTTGTTACGGTGGACCACCGCATACTTCTTCAGTGGTTGGCGGAAATAGGGATTATTGATAAGGCCACAGACATTCTTCGATCATACTTAACTAACAGACAACAATCTGTGATGCTAGATGAGCACAAATCTCCCCCTTTCATCATGCCATGTGGGGTACCTCAGGGATCAGCACTTTCACCTACCCTGTTAAACATATATGTTACACCACTGGCTAAACGTATTCGTTCTTTTGGCTTCAAGTCCATTTGTTATGCTGACGACACGCACATTGTTGTCTCACTAGCGGCCAAACCAGAGATTGTGGCAGAACGTTTTAATCTTTGCATGAGCCATATTATTAGCTGGATGCAGAACAACTGCTTAAAATTGAACACCGGGAAGACGGAAGTGGTCATGTTTGGAAGGAACATTTCACTCTGGAACTCCGACTGGAGGCCCGGGACAGCAGTGCCTTGCCCCCAGCCCGTAAAGAAGGTAAAAAACCTTGGAGTTCTGATCAACGATCATCTTTCTCTATCAGATCAAGTCAACAGCATTACCTCATCCTGCTTCTACACATTGAAAATCCTTAGGAAAATCCTCCCTTTCATCCCTATGCCCCTTGGGAAAATGGTCGTTACGGCTCTGATTTTGTCAAAAATTGACTACTGTAACTCACTCTACCTTGGAGCCAAAAAGAGTGTGATACATAAACTACAGACTTTGCAAAATGAGGCCGCCCGCCTACTACTAAAACTACCCAAATTCAGTCCCATTAGTCAAATCATTCGAGAACAACTGCACTGGTTGCCCATTTCTGCTAGGATCGAGTTTAAATCTATGTGTATCCTACACAAGACTCTGCACGGGGCGGGACCCGTGCAGATCAGCCAATACATTAAGTGCTACACCCCACACAGAGATGCCCCCATTCAGCATCGGCGTCTCTGCTTGTAGTCCCAAGTGTAAAAACGATGAAATAGGGTGGCAGAAGTTTCCGATATTTAACCGCAAGGCTATGGAATTCCATGCCCCTGCACAGCAGAACCCAAAACAACCTACTACAGTTCAGGAAGGAACTTAAAACTTGGTTATTTACTTGCACCTAATCGGCGGGTTGATTTTCCGGTTGCACTCTATGGCAGCAAGCGCTAAGATGCCACGGCAAACACGTGCTCTACAAAAACCCATTTTTCATTTCATTTCATTTCTTTAGTTGTTTCAGGGCAAGGGTGTCCATGATTTTTTACATGGAATTAGTGTAACGTAGAGTAAGGTCATGTGCGCCATACACAGGATGGCGGGATCAGGATGTTGTTACTTTTAGCCGACATAGTGAGTGGGTTAATGTTGCAGATGTCTTTTACCCAATGGTTGGCTTTCACAGGTTGATCCCCAGTTGTAATTGCCCTCTCAGAGATGAAAAATGCAATGCATTGGGGGTCAGTCCAGTCACTGACCCCCAAGTCAGTTTTTTGCGATGATTAAGTCTAAGGTGGCACCTTTGTTATTTGCCAGACTGTTGCAGGCTTGGGTAAAGCTAACGTCCTGGAGGAAGGAATTAAAACTGCTTACTAAAGGGTAACTGGAGTTGTTCCAGTGAATGTTAAAGTTGCCCAGAAAAATCAGATTGTTATGTTCTTCATTGTTAGAGGAGAGAATCGGTATGATGTGTTTGATGAACATTTGGTTGTCTCTGGGAGGGTGGTAAAATGTGTGAAGAGAGCAAGTTGGGTATTCATTTGTGGGGATGATGATCCTAAGGTATTCACAGGAGAGCAGTGACAGAGCTTCTGATTGTTTAATTGAAAGTGTAGGCCTATATAGACAACTTAGGCCACCCACTGAGCAGCTTGAGTGGGAGTAGGTCATGACTGGGGGGGGACTAGTATGTCAAGAATAGGGGATGAACATTTGTTCAGCCAAGTTTTAATGAGTATAAGGATGTCAAGGACTTGGTTAAGTAAAAGATCGGATATATTTGTCAGTGTTTCACAGCTGAACGACAACTGAGTAGAGAGCATTTCAGGGATGTTTTGGAGGTATTTGTAGATATGTGTGAAATAGGAACTTATTTGAGGTTTGCTTTACTTATATATCAAGTGCTGGGATGGTATGTCCTGAGAGGGTGAGTGATAACAGGATTGATTTTTATAATAGGAATAGCGTGGTCGGCCGGGGGATCGATATAGGTGTATAGGATGACGCATATCTCATTGTTTGATAAGTATCTGGCTAGACTATTGGCACGAGAGGAGTGGTTGTGATTCGGTGTGGATCTCCAATAAGGATGTGAGACCCTGGTGTGGGCGGGGATGGTAGCCGAGTGGCAATTGGGAGCTGAACTGTTGTTAGTCTGAAAGTGAGTAGCCTGTAAGGTAATCTTGTAAATGAGGTTGCAGGTGATGTAAGCTAGTTTAAGGATGTCTGCCCCAATCTTCTGCAGTTCAGATTTTATAGTGTTGAATGTGAAGTAAGTGTAGTGATTTGTCATGCAAAATCATAAATATATGAAAAAGGCATCAGCCATTTAAATATCTTCAGAGTCAGGTATTATGCAGTAATGAGCATAGCAATGTAAAATATTCAGAACAGCAGTTAGACTGAAAAATGTCATCTGGCGCTGCTAAGGATGCATCTAACACACTAATTAAGGCCAGGCAGTAGTGAAATATTGGACACAGTAATTAACAGAGGTAAAAGAGAGGATAACAATTATTGTGTAAACAGACATGTAAGAAAATGAGGCTGTGAACTGCAGTGCATTGCAACTCCTCCTCACCTGCAACACCATTACTGGGGAATGGAAAGTTAAGCTGCCCTCCAATAGCACAGCTGGCAGAGAGTGCTAAACCCTTGCTGCAAGTAGCAATCTTTTAATCAAAAGCATACGTGGTTGCCACTATGTCACTGTTACTATGGCAGAATAAAAGTTAGCCTCCCCAAGGTGGCAATGTGGTGAACAAACTACCTTTTGAGATTTTTAACATGGGTCTCAATGCACCAATATAAATACATCAATAATATATTTTACCAAGAGCTGGCTATATACAATGGAGTTAGAAATTGCAAGAAAATAAGCAGTTTGGGAAAAAGGCCTGCCTCTATTTGTATGAAATCAGAGTCAAGGTTTCATCCTTCTTTAAAGTGAGGCCTGGAAAAGGCAGTATGGTTGTTAGAGTTGGTGCCACAGGTAGCATGCATGAATGAATATATTACAGTCAAGTTTTGAGATAAGTAGGCAGATGACCTGCCAGATCCTGGGGTTAGTATAGGCGCCTCCACAATCCTTCCATCATTGCAGTGGAATCTGCTTCAGAAAAACTGAAAAGCAGGGTTTCCACAACGACATATTTTTGGGAGGTTGTAGAAACAACCCCAAACCAAAGGGGTGTTTTCTACAACACTAACAAGCAAAGGCCCAGACGTGCATCAGTATTTTTGTTTTCTGGGTTGCAAAGAGGAAAAAGGACAATGGTGGATTCAGTGCTTAATTTGCAAGAAAAAACACATAGGTCCTGGGCCCATCCTCCTCCTGACCGCACCATACCCGGCTGCCAGGGCTTCTCGCTCTGGCTGCAAAACCAAGTCTGTTGAATGAGGGCCGGAAGGGGGAAGGGAGGAGACAGAAAGAAAGTCACTCACTGGCAAGTTCACAGTGAATTCCATCCAAAAGGCCCTGTCCGGAAGCAGCACCTTGCAACAGAGGGTCAACTTCGTTCCAGGCCCACACATTCCAAGTCTGCCTTACCACAGCTCAGCCATGAGCCAGCCCCCAGCTATAATTATCCAGTGGGGAGGATCAGGCAGGGCGCAGGCATGGTGACAACTGACAGAAGCTGGGAAGATGGTTTAGGAAGAATACATTGCCCAGCCAACTGCAGTTATGGTTTTAAAAATGATCTGAATCTCCACTGCCCCAAGATAGAAATGTATAGTACCGGCCTGCCTAATAAGTGCCGGTGCTGAGCACCAGAAACCACTGGCACAAATTAAGGACTGGGTGGGTTTGAAATTGATAGGATAAGTATTTTGATTGCTCCAGAGCTAGGGGCGTTGTAGTGGACAAGCTCTCATCAAAGCCTTTCCTGTGTTCAGTTTCTGCTAGTGGAAGGTCAGTGGTTCCTTCAATTTATGCAACACTAAGAACCGTGACTTTACAGTTTGGTGAGAGACCCTGCCCTCATGTAGCTCACCTCCGATTAGTCTGGTATACTGAGGAGATTTCTATGTCCCATTTTTCATTCTGTCGCCAGGCCTCCGTTAGGATTCTGTACAGCTCTGGCCTTATCTCAATTCTCTTGCACGTCGATGTCCTTAGTCAATCATTCAATCTTTCGGCCTCACCATTTTTTCCTATGGCAATCCAAAAGAGTGATGTTTACAGCATTTAAGAACATTATAAAAACCTGTTTCTTTGCCATTGGCAGCTGGCTTCATAAATCGTTCAGACTAAATTTGGACAAAATACAGGTTATTATTCATGGATGGTACCTCCCTCGGTTTTATCCAGTGTCTAGCACCAGGCTGTGGCTCTCGACCTTTCTTCCTGTGAAGACTTCAAATCCACAAACTACCTCGACTTGTTTCTTCCTGAAAAAAACTTCCAAATGGTTTTTACTCTCCTCCCTGCCCCTTCCCACAAAAACATTACTGTGGCCATTATTTATACTCACCTGAACTTCAGCATCTCGATCTACCGGGGGCTCCCCAAGTATCTCTTTGGTTACCTTCTTGGTAATTACCACCAAAGTCTGGAACTCCTTATGCTATCACTTAGGCCACTTCTACTTTTCTGCAGCACTCTCTAATCCTCTGATCTTAACCTTTTTGCTTCTTTTCACATGATTTCAGTTAGGTTTTAGAGCCAGGGTACTCTCATCTCAGGGTGAGAGTGGCATCCCATAAAATAATGTCATTAATTTAATACAGTGTAAGCTGATATGCAGTAATGGCTAGGGCGGTCGACCTGGAATCTGGGGAACTGGGTTCGAGTCTCGGTAATGACGCTGAACATCCTGTGATTCTGGGCAAATCACTTAATCTCCCTGTGCCTAACAAAAATGAATGTGTGTCCTCATGTAACATAACTGGTTCTATGTAAAGCGCTATGATACCTGATGTCCATTGCCACGCATGGGGTGAGGTTGTGTTCAGGGCCTGAGATAAAAAAAGAAATTGGAAATTAACAGTGTAAAGAGGTGTCATTTGAAGTAAGACAGACCTACTAACTTTGATGAAGTGTCAGACCATTAAAATATAAATGGTTGGGCTTTTGGCTTTATTACAATGATCACTGCATCCCCCCACAACATGTAAATTAATGGTTGGTGGAACTTCTGCTCCTCCCGGGGACACAATAACAACTTAAATATTTAAAAACAAAACCCACCCATGGTATTATGGGGTACTCCAGGAGGAGTGCAGTAAATATATAATGAGCTACTTTATCACTTCCTATAATGAAGCAGCAAAGCTGCAACTATTTCCTGGAGCACCCACAGATTTGTATTTTCTTTTTACTAATGGCAGCATAGGGAGCACATGGCTAAACCCTGCCCACTTCATGTGTGTGCAGCAGAGCACACCTGCATGTATGGGGTGGGCCATGGCATCCAATTTCTCCTTCCTTTACATCCTAGGATTGGGATTTGAATCCCTTGCTACCTGTACCAGCCCAAGGGCTTTCACTACCACATGGAGGGGGCCATACACACACCCCTTTACCAAATTCAATAATAAAAACAATACATCACCATTCTCCTATGCTCCCCAAGGCTCTGGCCCTGCTCAGGGGCATTAAAGTTAAAAAGGGTTGGAGCTCCTTTAATGTTGTTTTCTTTTTATCCCAGTACCGAAAAAACATTTTTAGATTTTGGCTCCCTTCAGGACCACACAACAAAGCCTATGGGGTCAAAGCATCCTTATTTTATTTCTTTTCAGGGCATGGGGACTTAATTTTTCAAAGACCTCAGGACAGATTTACACCAAATCACAAAATGCACGCTCTTTAGCTTTCTGCTAAATTTGGTGAAATTCTGTTCAGCTGTTTTGGCTACATCTGTATCTAAAGGTCCTATGGGAAGTTGCATGGGAAAAACACTTTTGGGACTACCTCTTTTTCACGGCCACCGCTTGACCTAAATATAACTGTCTTGCTCGAACGTGACTTTACCTTGAAAAAAAACAAGGGGTTTTTGGCATAACAGGAACAGTTGTTTTGATTAAACAATTTGGCTGGGAGCACAGTTATAGAAAGGGGTCTGATGACTGTCTCAAAGTACAATCAGAGCATGACTTTATACAGTATTTTGGTATCATAAAAATACTTCTGGCAATCCTTGTTTGGTAAAACAATGCAGGCCTTGTCTGTGGAGCCATAAATAAGGCCCCTGATAGCAAATGCAGGTGGGCCTTCACCTTGTGTTCCAGTGTGTTCCAGTGTGTTCCAGTGGGTAACGTGTCCAGATGTGCAGCATGAGGGGCGCATGATCACTGTGTGTACTGTGTGTGCTGTGTCCTGATTGGATATGTGTTCCTAACTTCATGTGACATCTGACTTTAAGGTGTTCTGGGAAGCGTGCACCCCTCCAGCCATGTGTGCTTTATTGGGGGCAATCTACCCTGACCATTGTGGTGCCACTGTGCTTATATGAGGATGGACCTGAGTTTCCTGTTTGTGCGTTTGTCTGCCGGCAACGGCCACCCCACTTATGACCTGTCAATCAGTAACCTCATGCCTAGGTTGCAGAGCCTGCCTGACCATGTATTTCTGATTCGGGGTTGATGGAGAGTTCATGATGAGAGAATTTGATAATAGTGATGCGATTTTGTTTGTATATGCGAGTGTATCATTATAAGCATTGGTTTATGGATTAAGGCTTTATCCATAAAACTATATTAACATCATCGATGTGTATTCAGTCACCGTCATGCATGATCATGTCAGCAAATAGTTTCTGGTCACACATAATGCAAGCACACACTGATCGGCATCTTGAAGTGGATAATTGTAATGCTGTAACAATAAAATATCTGTCCCTACTATGTGCAGTGCTTTCTTGGTAATGACCATGTGTTATGTTCAATGATATTGCTAATGATTATTTATAATGGCCTCCTTAAACTTGGTATAGATCTACAGAAATTTCATGCAAGCAAGGACGGGGCCACACCTTTTCGTACCTGGCCCATATAGCCTGGAACGACCTCCCACAACACATTAGAGCCTTTTAATCTCATCTTGAATTTCACAAGAAGTTGAAGATGCTGGCTTTTAGAGTAAGCCTCGAGGGCTAGCCTCACACCTGCTGCAGAGTGCCTGGAAAGCCTCGCTGATGATTAGCACTCCATAAAATCACTGATACCATACCAAAAGAGTTACTTCTGCAACATTCTCACCAGTCAACTGTTCAGTCCTTTGGAACTCTGAAACCAGCTTAGTGGCATGTGGTGACTACTAAAGACCATTAATCATTATCATTACATACACTGTAGCTTAAAGGTCATGTATGAATAGCAATTGATCAAATGAACTATCTATTTTTCCTGCACAACAACACATTGCTGAATATACAACTGCTGGTGCTTTATCGATTACTAAATTTCAGTCTTTCATTGCATTACAGATTATGAGCTACCATGGTTAGAAAGTAATAGAATCTAATTTGCTTTTCCATAAATGATAAGTGCAGAATCTGTTTGAGCCATGGCTACTATGCATCATGATTATCTACTTGGGAAAGTACTTATAGGACAATAATCACTGCTTTACTACTAATACCACATGTCAGCAAATGAATGTACAGTGGAATCAAAATAAGGGCGACTGACAAATGGATATAGCCACGTCATTAACCCCTTCGCCGCGGCAGGAATTCCGCCGCGGCGCTGGGGGGGGGGGGGGTTTGGGGGCAGCGCGGTGGCGCTGTGCTTGTGACGGAACCGCTCCGTCACGAGCCACGGTTGAGCTGTGCTCATGATGGAGTGGTTCCGTCACGTCTTCGCCCACTGCGCTAATCACCCGCACAGGCAGGGAATTAGCGCCACGTGGGCGGAGCGGTGGCCAACGGCCGCAGCATGATGGAACCACTACGTCATGAGCACAGCGCAACCGTGGCTCATGACGGAGTGGTTCCGTCATGAGCAGGGAAGGGGTTAAAAAAGAATGAATAGTGAAAAATAAACTGCTACATCACCATTAGGGATGATACTACTTGTCTTTAGTATATGTTTCAGAAAATAATTCTGGTTACCACCTCTAGATGTAATATAAGTTAATAAACTTTTAAAAATATTTTGGAAGTGTGTTTTCTGTGGTAAAAAAATAAGTAGGTATTTAAAAAAATAATTTTTATCTGAGGTGGCTATTTACATCTTTTTTTTAATTTAATTTATTGTTATGCTCTTATAGGTGGGAGCCGAAGGTAAAGAGTAAAATGCAGCCCCCTAATATGAACATCAAAGACAAGTAAATCAAAAACTCTCATCCAAGTCTTCACCCACCAAACACTCATAGTCTTGAAACACTTCCTCAAAAGCTCAGACTAAATCCCATTTTCTGTCCTTAGGGGGTGTCAACAAATTCTCCTAGTCATGCTTCCAGTGAATATTGCTCACCATCCCAATCTCATTTGTAGTAATATTACTCAAGTTTGTTATATATGCTTGCTATGTATAGAGTGTGGCAATGCCCTTGTGACTAGGCTAGGTACCAAGGTATCTGTTATAAATCAACATAACTATTTAAAGAAAGACATTATGTGAAAAATTGACAAAGCAAATGTTTAATACTGAGCAAATGTGACTTATAAGGAGCCAATATATTGTGGCCCAATAATCAATTAACCAATCATTTCCTGCACTCTAGAGTCACCAATATTATGGGCATAAGTAATTCCAACACATGGGACTGACCCCAGAACTGATATAATGGGTAATAACTTGTGTAATTTGTTTTTGCTACAATGATTCCTGCAAATTATTTACCATTTGTATGTGTCTCTTCACCAGGATAATTTACCTGTTTGAGCATGTAAAGTGTCTTTGAAAATAACTTCCGAACAGTGATTTTCTGCTAATCTTGTAATCCTGGAGAATCTGGCAAACCCCATTGGGATGACTAGCACACTCGCAATGGAGCCACCCTGCTTTTCACACCTGTACACACAACTAAACGATTTACACACAAACATATACACACTGTTTTTGCCTTATTGACATCATTCTGCACTTTCATTCAAGTCAGTATGGCTATAAGCACAGAGAAACAGCATTAGTTGATACCAATATTCTGTTTATTCTAATTGGCTGTGGCAACTTTGTCAGTAAAAAATGAATACTAGGGGCATCATTAGGATGTCTGCCCGCCATAAGTGCGGCGGACCCGTGGGTGTGATTAGGATGCCCCTGCCAAACTGGCGGGCGCATTCTGCATTTTTAATATTGCGGCGGGCGGTGCTTTCAGCATCACCCGTCGCAATGCCAAAAATGCATGTTGTGCATTTGCATGCACAAAGTGGCAGGCACCGCGCGGTGCCTGCCATGTTGTGCATGCACATGCAGGGGGGTGCCATAGGTACCTCCCATGGGCCCCCCCAACATCCTGGGGGCCTGCCCGCAACAGGCACCCAACTTCAAAGTTCGCATGCCTTTCCGTGGTGGCGTCGGAAAGGCTGCCTCCCGCCTGCATCTTGATATGGATGGCAATGTCTAGCAGACACCGCCCCGATATTAAACCCTTTTCCGCCTGGTCGACTCGTCGACCAGGCGGAAAAGCGGTGGACAGTCTTCCCGTCCGCCGCGGTCCTCCCGCCATACTGATATGGCGGGGGCTAATGTGCATGCGGGCGGTGTTTTATGGTGGGCGGATCGCCACCACCGTTTGGGCGGTGGCGATCCGCCCGCCATACTAATAGGCTCCTTGGTATCCATATAGGCTTGCTACAGAAATATAAGAAAAATATATTTGGAATATAGATGAATTTATCATATATATATCAGATATTGATCAGGACAGAAATCCTTCAATACTTAGCTCTTGCACTCAGTACTGCATAATCCAATCAAGAAAAGATGACAATATGTTGAACTATGATTAGTAGTGAGAAAAGTTTCTCACAGTCTAGAAGCAAGATACACATATTTGTTAAGAGTTCCCTGGCTCAATGGTAGTAGAGAGGCCTAAGCAGCAACAAAAATCCCCAAAGAAAACATAGTTGGAATTTAAAACAGAAAACCCAAATAACAATACAATTAAGAAATAAAGAATTTGAAGGTCCACATCAAGTATCACATAGAAGTGGATTGGTGAATAAGACATAAATAAGAGATAAATTAGATTGTCTGCAGGAGTTTAATGAAATATAACTCCTATTACATCACTGCAGTTGGATTAGAGAGTTACGTATACAATAATCCATGTCTCAGAACTCAGAAAATGAAAAAAGGCAGCTCAAATCTGTTTACAGAGTTGAAGAAACATTTCAGGTTGGCACATTTTCTCAGAAGCAAATGCAAAAATATATTTTATGACACCAGCCAATACAAATATGTGGTACTGCTGATCACTTTTATAACTATAGCCACATGTTGTGCCTCAGCGTTTTGAGTTAGAACGTTACATTTGAAATTCAGCATTTTTCATTATGTTTTTACTTAATGGTGCATAATTGTTCTCTCTCCAATCCAAATTAACTGGGATGCTTTGACATTTAGAATTATGTAATATTATTCATTCCTATTAATTATCTAATTTTCTAATCAACTATGTTTTCATAAATATATTTAAGAAATGGTTTGGAGTTGCATGATATTTATAACATGTTTGTCATTAACTCACCTTTCTTTTGTTAAAATTAGCTTTTATGACTCCACTATAACGAATCAGCTGCGGCATAAAAAATATGCAAAAAGAAATAACATACAACACCAAGTGGATTTAAAATCCAATCTATTTCATTTTTTTTCCTCATGAAAATGATTATTACAACAGTCATTTATCACCATGAAGATATAAATTACATGAAAGGAGAAGTCAAATGTATAGCATAGCATAGCAGGATAGATACAGTACTTTGAGATCTACAACCTAGGCTTGCTGGAAAGTGTATGTACACTAACCGAAAACACAAAACACAATTGCAGTAAACAAAGATTTATAAGGATTAGGGGGATTATACTGTTTCATAAAAATGATTACACAGCAAAAGGGCTTTAGAATTCGTTATATTTCCTTGTTTCATCACAAGACTACCTCGTGTTTCGTACTGTCATATCATTTGTTCGCCCCAAATGGGATATGTCTTTTATTCAATATAAAAATTATTTTAAAGTAAAAACATATATTGGGCAATTAGAGAGGCATGAAAACTCAATTAGAGAGCAAGAAAACATATATAAATATTATTCCTGGACACTGTAATAAAGAAATTAAAATCATAAGCACCAGATACTATTATCTAGTCAGAGTGTTGCACTAATATGCAAATAGTGTATTCATCTATTGATAATATTGTTACTAAACATCAGTCACAGGTGCTAAGAGATACTAAATAAACATATGCTAAAAGCCCTGAATTATGACACCTAGGACATACACATTCCGACTGGCTTTCTGACTCAGAAAAAGTTTAAAAGAGTACAGAATTGAACTGTTTAAGAAATTGCAGCTTCGACTTAGTTTGGATCACAAATGTTCCATTCAAATGTGTGAATGCCTAAAATTACCTGTATTCATACAAACAATGGGTTAATGGATGTAATCGTTTACTACTGAAAGCAAAGGTCTGAAAATTATAGAGATATAAATAATGTCTTATAATACTGGTCGAAGCCTACATTGTAACTCTTATGGGAGACTAGAGGAATAATAGATCGTTTGACGTTTTCCTCATACTGTCGCTAACAAAGCATAGGATAACAGCAATGTCCCTCATGTTGTGGAGAGTTAATTTTCTAAAAATGTAGTTAGCCTATGTACCCATTTTGTATCGGAAAGGAAAGAATTTCAATTCGCTATATTTTGTCAAAGTCATATCCAAATTAGAACTAGAATCATCACCATTGCTAGGAAATTAGGAAAGGCCTACTGATCATCAGGTTGTAATGGCACATAATTCTTTTGAATAATTATTTATGTCTGAGAACACCATGTCACCATCATCTATTTTGTTGTTGTTTGCAAATACATTGATGTCAGTGACCAACTTACTTCAGAGCATTTGCTGCTGTCCTAAATATGTTTTGATGGCAGGCTGTGATGAAAACACACACTTACACCTTACTGAAAAGAGTGTTTTTTTCTGATTACTGTTACTTCATTATACACAACACAGCCACTAGGGTTTTCCACACATGTAACAACTGTCAAATCCAAATTAACAACTTGTGTTATTTCTATTTGTAATCACTTATAATTCTCAAAATAAAATGCTAGTATTAGAACATCATTGTATTACAAATCTAAGGTGTCATTCAGACAAAATGCAGATATAAAGCCTTGCTGTGTGGTTCTCAATTCACTGCAATAGGCGAACATATTCACAGCTTTTTGTACATTAGATAAACATTGTACAGAGTGGGCAGTGGCTTTGCACAAACATCTTAGACTGAAATAAATGTGTAGTTCACTTTTAAAAACCGACACGTCTTTTAATGGTTTGATATTTAATAACTGGCTCATGTGAAATAAAGTTGCCATCGCTGGCTTTGTTGCATGGGAATGCTCTTCAAAATGTGTTAACAAAGCAAACACAAGGGGTTCATGTACTGAGCCCATAAAACTTTTCAGACACTCACCCCCAGTCACTATTAGATCTGGGTTGAATCAATCCTCATTCTTTAGCTCACTTCACCAACCCAGTTCAGACCCAGCCATATGCAAATCAACCTTGACGCTGTTCCTCATGGGAACAGTCCAGCCTGAATTGCCAAGCTAAGTCTACCCTGGACTGGAAACAAGCATCCTGAGACTGGTTTCAGGGTAACACCCCTCATCAGCCAGGCTAACTTGAACCCAGTGGCAAAGTGAGCAAGGGACCCACATCTGGGCATGCACAGCCAACTTAGGGAAAACAAAGCAAACACAAAGGGATGATGGACAGAGCGCTGAAACTTTTCAGACACTCACCCCCAGTCACTATTAGATCTGGATTGAATCCGTCATTTTTTAGCTCACTTCGCCACCTCCAATTCAGACCCAGCATATGCAAATCATTCTTGACTCTGTTCCTTATTGGAACAGTCCAGCCCGAACTGCCAAGCCAAGTCTTCCCTGGACCAGAAACAAGCATCCTTCCTCAGCCAGTCAAGCATGAATCCAGAGGCGCAAAGTGAGCCAGGATCCCATACCTCGCCATAACCTGCCAATTTAGGGCAACAAAGCAAACACAAGGGGTTGATGGACAGAGCACTGAAACTTTTCAGACACTCACCCACACTCACTATTATATCTGGGTTCAATCCATCATCCTTCTTTAACTCACTTTGCCACTCTAGTTCGTAACTGAATGGGTATCCACCTTAACAGAAAGTGGTTTATTAATAGTGATAAGTAAGGAATTTTCAAAAGTAATAAGGCCACAAACACAATAAAACTTTCAGCCAATGTCTCAATAAATGATTCCCTTACTTAACCAATGGCAGCTGGCAATGAGCAGCCAGGCTTACACTAGAAGACAGGTGTGTAAAGAATGTAAATACACCAAAACATTAAATGAGCAAAACACAACACACAATAAAAATCCAACACCAATTTATAAAATTAGGTTATATTTTTAGGAAAAAATAGACACCAAAACAATAAAAATCCTATATAAGGAACTAGAGACAGAAATTTGTAAAGAACAAACACTTTCTAGTGCTTAAAAGGCCAAAGCACCACTTTGAGACATCTTCGTGCTTGACCAGGACAAAGTAAAAGTTTGAATTCAACTGCAATGGAGCCCTGGTTAGATTCACTAAGCTGGAGGACTCGGTCTAAATTTTACCTTTGCAGTTAGAAACTTGTCAAGCAAGGCACTTTGTCAGGCCGGATCCACGTCATTGGCTTGTCTCAGCATGAGGCCCTGGAAGTCTCATTAAAGGCTGGAGATCCGGAGCTCTCAGCGGGATGAACTGCTGGGTTGTGGTTCAATGATGGCGGCTTGACACTTGATGAGAGGTCAGTCACTTATGGAGCTTTTTACTAGAGTTACTACTAACCTCTCTAAACTTCCTAAACTTCTTCCTGAAGTTCGTGTTGTGGGTTCAAAGTGTCCAAAACACCAATCTAAGTGTCTAGAAGCTCTGAGATGGTGCCTTGGATGCTGGGACTATGTTTCCCACAAAGCACCTGGACAAATCTTTAAAAGTCCAATGGACGCACTCCAGGCTGTGGTCTTCTTGGTGGAGATGGTCCGGGTGAGCTCTTTTAACCTGCTGCTTTCCGGGAGTCCACTCCTTCCTCTTTCTGAAGCAAGGTAAAGTCCTTAGGGCTGTAGTTCCAGATTGTGCAGCAGTTTCAGTCCTTCAGATTGCAATCCTTTGGGTGCAGATCAGGTTTCCAGCAAGGCAGTCTTTCTTCTCCTTGTTGTTTCAGGCAGGGATTTGAGTTTTTCAGCACATCTCCCATATTTATCCAGGCTTCTGGCTAGCAGGGGGTGCACTCCTGTTCAATGGGGTGCAAGGTGCCACCCTCAATTGTGACAACTTCTCCTGAAGTGTGGCAAATTCTTGTGCCAGAAGGCACTGTACTTTAAAATCCAAAACGGAGAAACTCTCTCCTAATGCTTAAGACCTGACTCAGCCAACCCACTGGTGTGGCTAACTTTCCCTAGCACTCCCCTTCCAGCCCCTCTGTTAATTCAATTACTGGGGGTCCTGTATGGCTGTGGGTGCAGGAAGCAGGGGTGAGCCTGTGTTCTGTCCTGTCACTCTGGATTTTGGCATATAAGAAAAGCAAGTTCTATAACTTATTTTCCGTAATAGTTATACTAAATCCAACCCTGGCAGGCTGATGGTTTAATTGTGTCATTTTACATCTTTGAAATATTATTTTAACTAACTCCTATCAATGGGCATACTTTATTAAAGTATTCCTGTGTTAGCCTATTGAGCCAATATGCTACAATAGGGGAAAACTAAATTGGCAGTTTTCCCTCACCAGGGCATATAAAACATATTTTATAATGTCCTAGCTTATAGGTACAAGGCGCCCCATCCCTGGGGCACCTGGGGCAGACCTAAGGGATACCCTATATGTAACACTAAGATAGTTTAAAGCTATGGAAGTACCTTGAATTCCAAAGTCGAATTTGCATATAATTTTAATTTCAAGGCAGAGCTGACATTTAAACTGTCAGCAGGCAACATAGCAGTGCACACTTAAGTGCATTAAATCTACAGGGCCTCTAAGCCTACATTCCCTACCATATGCTAGGGACTTACATGTAGGTTGTCAGTACCAATTGTAATTATACCTAATTACCATCTACCTTTTACACAAAGCACAGGCCCTTGGCCTGGTTAGCGGAGCCCAGAGCACAATCAGAGTCGGAAAACCAATTATCTAGTAGTCAAAATGTGGGCACAAAGTGAGGGAACACTGCAAAAAGCCCTGATTTCTCACAGACCTGTTTTGACAATTAAATGTGTGAATGTGTTTGTTCCTAGATCTAATCGAGTGCTCTAGTAATACCCAAATCAACTTTTTGAGGTTCTCAATAGAGAACATAGATTGTTATTCTTTTATAATGGATTTTGAAAGGTCCATTTGCTCCTGCACTTTCACCCCTCCCCTAACTGGTATCTAAAAGTTCCAGGTGCCAATCACTAGATGGATCTAAATACTACCTGCTTACAGTTTAACCATGAAGTCGTAATGCAAATTCTACCTTAGACATATTCAACGTCTCAACTAAGAACTGGTACTGAATTCTACCTCAAAACCATAGATGACAAAATTGTGGTTTAGAAAAGTGTAGTACTGTTTTATGTCAGAGTATCATGATCCAGAACTGCGCATCTTGAAGATCATCAAGGTCTATACATCTGGAGTTAAGTATAGTAAACATGTCCTTACATTTAACAAACCAATATACAATCCCTCATAAGATCATAAGAGGGCCTAACAAGGATTGCCCAATGCCAAAATATTAACCTATTATAGAAATCTGCAAGCGCTGATGTAACACAATACTTGTTTAAAGGCTACAACACAGCATAATATCAATGCATCCTTTAAGGCCCATTGGCTTGAACATATGAATTGCACAATAAATCAGTAATTATTACCGGCCTGCTGCCTTTGCTGTAACTTTCTACAATAATTAGATTAGAACTATGGTTTCTGCCATAGTGTGTCCCAAAGAAGCAATCAGACATAACCTTTATTGTGACTTGTCACTATAATCAACTTAAGCCTAGTGTATTAAGCATAACCTTTAGCAAAAGGCAATGATCATGCATACAGTCATAAAAGTACAATCATACAAAATTACAATTGGCAAAATAATATTCACAACCTAAAATGGCTTAGTGAGGATTATCACAGTGCAGATCTCTATCAACAGGGTTAGTCAGAAGAGGTAGTCGACACGACAATCTTTGGCTACAATGGATTTCTATCAGATTCCTTATATCTAACCACCTATGTCAGGCTTTAAACACAGTTTATTAATAATCCACCCATAAAGGCCTGTTGGCTTTAACATATGCTTTCATAAAAAACTGTTAATGCCTATTACCTTTGGCATGATTTGTCTTGATAAGCAGATATGGGCTATAGCTTTTGACATAACATTTCCCAAAGAATCAAATGGGCCGACGTCTCTCATTGTCTTGCCACAGAAAAACCGAAACAAGCACTCTTTTATGGTCAAAGCACACACCTTCTGCTCAATGAAAGGCTTGTAGAAAGGACGATTAATATTGGGTAAAGCATAATCTCATTTGTCAGTATTGCTTCTTAATGCTCTTTTTCTATTTACCACATAAGGTCTGCTAATAGGTGCATTGTCAAGCCAGACTAAGAAGTGAAGATAACTTAATTGTCCTATGTTCATTTTAGTAAAGTAACACAATGCAATTGACATGTCCAGGAGTAAATTACCAAAACCAAGGCAGCAGTGTTTTATTTAAAGACAAAATACCCAAATAAAAATGATCATATGCATTTTTGTCCTACAATCTATTTATTTAATGAGCAAATTACATACTGCGTCAGTCTAAAAGTGTAACACATATAATTACCTTGACCAGACATGTAAACAGAATCTCCGAATAGATCAGATAGACCTGGTTTACGAGAAACAGTGGCCGGTAATTTGCTGCTAGGAGGTGAACTTTTTCAGGTGTTGTGAGCACATCAAGCATGGCTTCTGATATTGTTCTACTGATCTTTCCCTGGAGGTGAAAAGTAAAAGAGAAAAGGGATTAATTGTTAAATCTGCAAGAACACTGCTATAATTTCTGAAGTAAATTAGTCAGGGACACAGACCGCCCTCCAGATCTAGGACTTTTCACATACAGTAGGAAACAAAGAGATCCTGTTATTCACACAGTAAATTTATTCAAATGCAATGTTTGGTCATAAATACGTTCTAGGAAACATAATCCATTTTGATTCAAAGTGCTTGGGCCAGACACTGTCACATTTGAAGTGAAACAAAACAAACCTCTTTTCAACATGCAATGCTTTTTCAGCAGTTATGTTCCATTAAACTGTGATTGTGTAATTTGCTGTTTATTTGTGTGGTATCAGAGCAAACTTTTTTTATGCATTAAGGGTATTATATATTTCTGTATTTTGATTTTAAAATTAGATAACACTAGTTCTTCAATCCAATTGTTTACAGTGATTACCTTTAAATTAGAATTTCTAAAGGAAGCGATTCAAACAATCTAATTTTCTACTTTATTGAAAGTAATTAAATAGATACATATGTATATTTAAATATATATTTATATAATTTAAGGTGATTATTGCCTTTCTAAGAGACTGTGATCATTAAACATATATCTATCATACATTCGAAACTAATGTTACAGAAATATCAATTCCCGACACATCCACTGATTTCCTTAAACAAAACACCATCATCTTTATCTGCAACAATGAAATGTATGTAAATGGAGGCAAAGTTTTGGTTATGAGATTCAAATAGGATACATAGTTGAGCTGTGTATGTATTAGATTCTAAACACAGGTTCTATTAATTGGCATGATGGGTGTAGGAAAGCATGAATTGAAGAAATCTGTTTGGAACATGAAACAGGCACCACACATCTGACTGTGTTAAGTGCTGAACAATAGTGGGTGTTACTTTCTGGTCTTAGGTGGAAACAACTAGCCACAAAAATTATCATAAAAGACAGGACTGGCATGTTGATGCGACCAATAAAAGGAAATACAATACTGCAGGTGGAAAAACAAACTTTTCTTCAAAGTCATTGGGATAGCCAAATATAGGCTTAAATGGTGGATTGTAAGAAGTCAAACATCCTTTTGCATCATAAGTGACCTTAATACTGTATTTGAAAGATGTAATTCAGGTTTGAGTGGGGCAAAACTAAGGTATTTACATGAAAGGGAAGTAAAAAAAAACACATTTAGATTAGTATTGCAAACTTCAAAAGTCTTAATGTTCGCTTTGTATGTTGCAAGTGGCCTCATATTGCATTTAAATGTTAAGACTACAGTAAACAAAATGACAATCTTATAGCATTGACTATTATAATGAAAACAATAAATTCTCTTTACTGCAGCTTATGGTATCAGCACATGATTCATATAACATACATACAATTCCATTACTTTGTTAACATGTGACTTGTACATAATGTTACACTTCACAAGTTTAATATATGATTTATCTTTGTCTCACCAGTGTTTCTGAAGTTTTTTGCAGTTATGCCGAACTAACTATGCTTCTTGCATTTAATTGTTTGGTGTAATACAAATGTAATACCCTACATAATTCAAGGCCTGAGCCACTAGAACCTTAAAAAGATCGATTACTGATAAAACACACCAGAAATGTTTTTTAAGCTGTGTAAATGTAAAACAGAGATCGGTATATTTTCAGTAAGGGATGTTGAATATCCGGGAATGAGACAAAAAAGTACACTCAAGTAGGGAATACTACTCCACAACAGTCATACATATCCCTCTTTACCCATTGCTTTGAAAGATGCAGGTGTTCAAGAGCACTAAAGGAGACACCCACAGCATCATTATAAAACAGGGTAACATTTAATCCATTTAATATTTTATTCAGAGACTCAGAAAATACGTATTTAAAATAATAACACAATTTCCATAGCTGGGATTAAGATGTCGAACTAGAAAGACAGGATCAATGCAAAAAGACGCCCATATCTGATCACTCTAGTTTGCCGTACTGTTGTAGATAGAATGATGCATTCCATCTTAAAACACCATCCCTAGCTTAATTAACAAAGTAGCCGTTTCCTAATAACACTAAATGACAATACCATCTGAATATGTATTAACCCCAAACAGGTTTGCTTTCTCTGCACCTCGCTTTTGATCTGTATTTTTGTCTTAGCCCTCATGACCACACAGGAGAGGGACAACTGGCACCTGCCCCAGTGCCTTTTCCTGCTCATAGAGATGGGTGCCAGGTGACCCGCTTCTCCATACCCCACTGATTGTCAAAAACCACTAAGAAGTGGTTCATGTACCACCCACTCCGGTGCTCTGTTGACAATAGGGGAACAGGGCACAGGAGTGGGTTCCAGCTGATCTACTCCTCATTTGCCCACAACATTGTGTTCCTTTTTATCACTACTTTTGTCTAGGGCAACAGCAAAGTGTTCTCCCATCAGACAGAAAAAATCCTGCTTCACACTATCCTCTGTGATCTGGCTGTACAAAGAGACTTTCACATTTGGAATCCCAGTGGAGAAGGATGCATTCCGTATACATTTTTTTCAGACTGGATCACTAATACCTAGATGATTGTCTGCTTTGTCTACTATCAATTGACATCATTTCCCAATACAGAGAACACATCTTTATTTGATCAGCAAAATAAAAAGAATAAAGAAATCTCAAAAGTGAGTCTCAGTCCATAGTGATGCTTCAGCATCAATGTTTTTATATACCTTCCTCGTTGCACTAATTAAAACTTACAAATTAGCAAAACGTGCACAGTACTTTGAATCGATAACTCATCACAGGGACAACACGTTTGTATACCAGACCAATCATTTATGATGGGCATAATGGGAAATAAGACCTGGAGGTGGAATATAGTAACTAATGGCAGGCATAAGGGTGACGCAGGCCCTTTCACATGGAGCTTGCCCCATGTGAAAAGAACAGAGCTGGAGATGTGTCACACTTCAGACAAAACTCTAGCAATGCATCACTTTTGTGCAGACAGATACGTCAGTAGTATCTGTCATTCCTTGCAACATGATGCGTCATACAGAAAATATGACGAATCATTCGTGTCGCAAGGAGGACGCACCGAGAAGTGTCACATCGCGCTTTCACGCAGCGATGCAACACTTCTCATAAATGAGGCCCATAATATTTATTATATATATATATATATATATATATATATATATATATATATATATATATATATATATATAATAAATATTGTAAAAGGACTAAGATAACACTCCACCGTGATCAGGAACTACGGTTCGAAACGCGTAGGAGTAAACCACGATTTGAATAAACAACATTGTACCATCAAGAGGAGGGCCGTGCTATTATTTTGTGATAATATATATATATAGATATATGTAAATATATCTATATATATATATATTCTTTTAATCCCCCTAAAAGCCTAAAATGAACTTTACTACCCCAATACCCATGCTCACTTAAATTCCTAAAATTAACTTACCACCCCAATACCCATACCACCTAAAACTTAAAATTACCCTTATCCACCCTGAATCCCTAAATTTCCATTAACACCCCAAAACCCATACCCCCATAACACTAAAATGAATTTTGGCACTCCAAAACCCATACCTATCCTGAACCCTAAAATTACCCTCAGCACCCCAAAACCCATACCTACACTGAACACTAACATTACCCTTGGCACCCCAAAACCCATACCTCTCTGAACCCTAAATTTATCTTTGACACCCCAAAAGCCATACCTACCCTGAACCATAAAATTACCCGTGGCACACCAAAACCCATACCCAACCAAAACCCTGAAATTATCATTGGCACCTAAAAACCTGTACCCACCGTGAACTCTAAAATTACCCTTAACACCCAAAAACCCATACTCACCCTGAACCCTAAAATTGCCCTTAGCACCCCAAAACCCATACCCACCCTGAACCCTAAAATTACCCTTAGCACCCCAAAACCCATATCACCCTAAATCCTAAAATTACCCATGGCACCCCAAAACCCAAACCAACCCTAAACCCTATACTTACCTTATACTTACATGTAAAACACATATGCCTTTACCATTCATGCCTTTACAACGAAATTCGTTGTAAAGACATGTGGTAAAGGCATATGCGTTGTAATGCTATGCGTTGTAAAGGCATATGTTGTATCAAATTCCTTGTAATGGCTGTTTACCCCAAATATTTGATAACAATTTGCTTCACGCTTTCCCTCTTGCGCCTGCCTTCCTCCGGGTTAAGGACATTTAGGTGATTTAAGTCCCCTCTTTGCTAGTCCACTTACGTTTCTCAGGGTCAGTAAAAATTCAGGTTTGCACAGACCAGTCAGCACAAATCTCTTTCACGTCCCTCAGACATGAGATTTTATGTGGGAAATCAAGCAAAAGGCAGTCTTACACAATTAATCTGTTAAAGGAAGCTTTTTCTTGTGTCAAAATCTTACACCACAGTAAGAGAGGGTGCAATTGAATAGGATCTTCCAGATAACTTAAAGCCATCTTTTGATGAATGACAAAAGTAGAGGAAGTATGGGATGTTGTGAGTAACCACCTCAGGAACCTGTTTTTGAGCTCCTGCAGGGAACTAATTAATGCATAGCCCGAACGCCTGCCCCATAAGTGACAATAGTAACACACTTGGGTGCCGATCACGATCCGGCAAAAAATTCCCCCGTGCGACTCGTATCGGGTCTTTTTACCGTACGAATCGTACAAGTGCCGTACGAACTGGCAATCACGATTCGCATGGTAAAAAGTCCATACGAACCGCACTGGGAATCATTCCCCACACGTCCTCGGGTCGGAAAATGTGTCCGACACGTCCTCGGACGATTTACCTTACAAACGTGAAAATCCAAGTCCGACCGAGGAATCACGATCCATCCCGTGCGTCCGAGCGTACAACCGTATGGAAAAAACACCGTCCGCACCGAACACCTATAGCAACCATGGAGTCATGTGCCCGCATACGCGCCCAACACTCCCCCCAGCCCCCGTACGTCCGACACGTACCCCCGTATATGTATACCCCCACCCGTCTAGGTACACCCCAGTACGCTCCAGTCGTACCCCCACCCCAGTACGTGTCGTACCACCGTCAATGTACACCCCCCCACCCCTGTACGTGTCGTACCACCGTCTATGTACACCCCCCCACCCCAGTACGTGTCGTACCACCGTCAATGTACACCCCCCCACCCCTGTACGTGTCGTACCACCGTCTATGTACACCCCAGTACGTTCCAGTCGTACCCCCACCCCAGTACGTGTCGTACCACCGTCAATGTACACCCCCCCACCCCTGTACGTGTCGTACCACCATCAATGTACACCCCCCCACCCCTGTACGTGTCGTACCACCGTCTATGTACACCCCAGTACGTTCCAGTCGTACCCCCACCCCAGTACGTGTCGTACCACCGTGAACCTACACCCCAGTACGTTCCAGTCGTACCCCCACCCCAGTACGTGTCGTACCACCGTCAATGTACACCCCCCCACCCCTGTACGTGTCGTACCACCGTCAATGTACACCCCCCCACCCCTGTACGTGTCGTACCACCGTCTATGTACACCCCAGTACGTTCCAGTCGTACCCCCACCCCAGTACGTGTCGTACCACCGTGAACCTACACCCCAGTACGTTCGAGCCCCACCCCCACCCCAGTACGTGTCATACCCCCGTGTACCTACACCCCAGTACGTGTCGTACCGACGTCAATGTACACCCCCCCACCCCTGTACGTGTCGTACCACCGTCCATGTACACCCCAGTAGTTCCTGGCGCACCCCCAACACAACCTCCTAAGTACGGAGCGCACCCCATGCCCCAACATCACAACCGCATGTACGAGTCGTACAAAGCCACACACAAGGACATAATCGTACAACCAAATGGCCCATGTACACACCGTACACACGCTCAAAACGCACGTACACAACAAGGACAAAACAAAACAACACAAGAATACACCATTCGAAAGGCACACAGCCACTAAACATGGCCAACAACCACTAAAATAACACAATCACTGACCTGCAACTGTCAAAAACAAACAGAGGCCCAATACACCACCACTCCTTATAACACACCCACCCAAAATTCAAACACTGCCACACCCACCCATGGACCAATAAAAAGGGCCCACACACACAAACCATGAGCCTTTGCAACAGACTCACTGCTGCCAGACACCACAGAACCAGACTACAAGCTACACCACACCTTACACTTGCACACCTTCACACGACCACCCTCACAAACACCCTCTCATCACATTCACACACACACACAACCATCCACACCCCCCCCCCAACATCCACACACCCCCCCCACCCACACCATCCCCACCCACACCCCTCACCATGCCCACTACCAAGAATCCAAAGTTCAGTCACCGAGAGTTGGAGGTCCTTGTTGATCAAATCCTCAGAGTTGAGCCACAGATCTTTGGAACATTGGTCAGAAGCACCAGCCAGGCAGCCAAAACAGCCATGTGGCAGACCATCGTCGATGCTGTGAATGCCGTTGCGGACACCAGGAGGACCAAGCAGGATTGCCAGAACAGGTGGTACGATCTGCGGAGGAGGGTCAGAGCCAAGAGGCAGGAGGAACACGACCAGGCCAACGCCACCGGAGGAGGGCCCTCCCGCAGACCCGTACAGTACCATCCCTGGGAGGAGAGGGTGATGGCCATACTGCCGGTGGAGGCAGTTGAAGGAGTAGAAGGACTCCGAGACCCGGGTGAGTACACAAACAACGCACCTCACATGGGGGGAACTGCAACCACAACCAAAATTATTAACAGGCACGCAACCACCACAAGCCATCGCATGACTCAACCACACTCCATGAGCAGGCACATGCCACTGCTGCCACCATGCCCCATGCACCCAGCTGGACAATGTCAAGTCACAGGCCACAGAAGACAACAACACATGACACGGTAACCCGGATGGCGGGAGGCTGGGCACAAAAAATCACATAGTGCGACTCCAAAGCAGACAACAATGCCCTCTGCCCATATGGCCTAGGTCACAGCCAGACAAACACTGTGTCCCAACACAGGAATGACTTGCCAGCAAATGGCGGACGCCTTGCATCAACACATGGGGGTGAAGGCACTGTTTTGCACATGACAGCAGATAATGAACAGCCAACATTGTGAAAGAGTGGCAGCACACACCACCACAGCAGCAGCGCACAGACACACAGCAGACAAAATGGGTGCCTGGAGATCAGAAACAAACTCACATCAACAGGCCAAGGGCCACTCAAAGATCTGCCAACAGTGTGTGCCCAGGAAGCTGGGCCAAGGTGACAGAGGGTGACACACGGAGGGAGGGAGAGGGGGACAGAGAGGGAGGGAGAGGGGGACAGAGGGAGGGAGAGGGGGACAGAGATGGAGGGAGAGGGGGACAGAGAGGGAGGGAGAGGGGGACAGAGAGGGAGGGAGAGGGGGACAGAGAGGGAGGGAGACGGACAGAGGGAGGAGGCTGACACACGGAGGGAGGGAGAGGGGGACAGAGAGGGAGGGAGAGGGGGACAGAGAGGGAGGGAGAGGGGGACAGAGAGGGAGGGAGAGGGGGACAGAGAAGGAGGGAGACACAGGGAGAGCAAATCAGTCCTTTGGTGTGTGGGAATGTCTGCTCGTCAGCAGGTGGACTGCGTGCATGTAGACAAGGGTGGCCAGTGCCAGAACCCCCCCTCTTCATCATGGCAAAACGCAGGGCCATGTCCCAACCTGTACACGAGCACAAGGACAGCCACTTGCATCATATAAGTGTGTGGATCCACTCCATGTGCACATGTACAGTGCTACAAGGAAGGCGCAAATGCATGGCTCGCCACACCTGAACACTCCACTGCTGACTGCAGTCACACTTGACGCAGCAAGTAAGACTGTGCCACACATAGTTAAAGGGGCCAAATTGGTGCCCAAGGGACACACCCATGCACAAGTGCACTGTGAGTGGAATGCAAGACAGATCCTAATTCCAAGAGGAAATGTGCCAACTTTGAAACGGATGAAACATGGATGTTGCATGGACCAAAATTAACATTTTCTCTCTCACACACAGGTCAACGTCGTGCTGCACCCCCCAACACTGGGGGGGAACACTCACAGGACCCGGATCTGCAGGAGACCGATCCCACCGGCAGCGACCACTCTCACCACTCTGCGGACGACCCCGACCGACCTGGCCCCTCTGGTGTCCAACCACCTGCAGCACCTGCGTCAGGTACAACCGTGCCAACCACCACCCCCACTCCTGCCACATCCCAGGAGACACCCAGGATCCCTGCCCCAACACCACAATGCAGCCAGGCTCGCCAGGAGGGACACGGTGTCCCGGGCACCCAGGAGGAGGCAGGCGACAACGCCAATGCCACCCCTCAGGGGTCCCGGAGACCCGATGTGCCCACAAGTGCAGGCCAGACGCAAGTGGGCAGGGGTGGTGGGAGTGGAGGACGGCGGAGGCGCGAGCCTGACCAGTTGGCTGGGGATCCGGTATTTTCCCATGTCCGTAACATCCTGGACTCATACCGGCAGGACACCACGGGCATGGCCCAGGTTGTGTCCGTCCTCGAGGGGATCAAGGTCCAGCAGGCCCAGCAACATGCGGAGCTAATAGCCTGTCTACAGGTACACCAACGGAGGATGGAGGACAGACAGGCTGAGCAAGTGACGGCGTCCCAGGGGATTCACGCTACACTCCGTCGGATGGCCGACACCATGGCCGACCCTCCCTGTGCCAGAAGGCGGAGAACATCACCACCCACAGGGAGGGATCAGGAGGAGGAGGAGGAAACATCCGACGGAGCATCCCAGACGTCGTCACGGCCTGCTGCTGAGGTTCCCCGCAGGAAGCCGGGTCGTCCACGGAAAGGACCGTGAGGGTGGCTGCTACATCACCATCTCCCAGGACACCTGGCCTGGCACCTGGCCCACTGGAGCAACAGCATCACAGCATCAAGAGACATTCTCTGCCACATGGCCCTGCTGGTCACTGGCTGACCAATGTTGACAAAGACTGTGGCATGGACTCTGAGGATTTCCAATGGCAAGGACACCAACTCCCCTACTGAACTTTGGATTCCCTAATCCCGGAAAGCCCCTCACTTTGTCCCCCCCCCCCAATAATAAATCACACTATTAAGAGTAGATGCCTGCTGGTAGCATTATTACCTAACATGTGTCTTGTACAGTCTAAACATGCCTGAGTCATCTGTTCACTTCAACCATCCACACCCTGGGGCCTGAGTCTGGCACAGGACACATGGGTCACAGTTTATTAGGCAAGACAGACATGGAGCACCATACACACCCGTGATGGTCAGAACCAGCTGAGGGGGTGTCCGAACAACCGTGCTGACAGACACATTGAGTACAGCAACAGTCATGCGCAGAGGTCAGGGATCCTGGCCAGTGTCCTGGGGGGCACCCAGGTATGTGTAGACAGGTGGCAGAACCATGTCCTGCAAGCTTGAGTCCGGTGGATGCAGAGAATGGGGTCATGGACAACGTTGGATGCATGGGGATGGCACATGTCACAATACCCACACAGTCATGGACATCATGCCCAATACACAGTCTCAGCACACACACACAGCTTGCATCTTGCCACTCGACACATTGACACATAGCCACAATCAGGGAATACCATGCCAGACATGCAGGATGCACCGTGCCAACACACCAGCATTGACTGAGAAGAGGCACCTTGGAGGCATAGGGACACCTTTATTAGTCATGTTTTTGGGATTGCAGAGGCAACTTGAAGTACACATGAACACATCATGTGGAGTAACATGTGGGTCCAACACTGGCACCCCCCTTCTGCAGCACAAATGCGTGATAGCCATGGAACTGGCACACAAGCGTCGGCTAACAGCTAAACACCCACAGCTGCTCACGGAGAGCCTGCCATACACCATAGATCCGCTGATGTGGAAGTCCCACGCCATGTAAAGACAATGTTAACCGTATGTGTCCGAGGGCAGTGTCACACACATTGATGCCATCATCACAATCCACTATCCCATCACTGATGACTGACAACCAGGCAGCCCATCTATTCAGGTGTACCCAGCTGCATGTCGTGTCCCATGGGGATGCCACATGTCTGCAGAGGAACCAAACCCCGACCGGGGCAGTGTGCACACATCGTGAACAACTGCCACACCCAATACACCCCAGATGCATCACTTACCCCATGGAGACTTCCAAACGTGTCCGTGCCTGTAACGCTGAGTCAGCCCACGATGTCATGTCCATGAGGAATAGCAGTGCCACAACAATGCAACCAGCAAACGGCATGCGCAGGTACCTGGGGAAGAGAGACACACAAGAAGTCAGCCACAAAAAGCACAGCCACTTGCATGTGCATTTACTCGACACATGTATGGATGACAACATGCTAGGTCACAATTATGACTGGGGAAATACTACCATCACTGCCACCATCACTCCAGTGACACACCCACACACACCTCTGACCCACGTGCCATACATGCAGGTGGAGACACACATCACAACGCATGCCACACGGGGACCAATGCGTGCACACTCAGACCCTGGTACTCACCACTAAGCAAAGAAGTCGCGTATGAGCCGAGTCCGGATGTCCTCTTGCGGCTCCACATCCTCCACATCACTAGCCCCATTGCCAAGCCCTTCGTCCTCCACGGGTGGATGGTCCTCGTCATGTTGATTCAGGATGAGTGGCACAGCTCTTTCAACTGCCATGTTGTGCAGCATGCAGCAGACCATGAAGATCTTGCAGACCTTCGCCGGGGCATAAGGGAGTGCACCGCCGGTCTTGTGGAGGCACCGGAATCGGCTCTTCAGCATGCCAAACGTCCTCTCTATCACTCGCCTTGTCCGGCCATGGGCGGTGTTATAGCGGAGCTGGGCCGGCGTGATGGGGTTGCGGAGAGGTGTCAGCAGCCAAGGCATGTTGGGATAGCCAGCGTCCCCTACATGGGAAGCACATGGACATCGTTAGAACTGGTGAAGCGGTCGTGCTGGTCGGCTATACAGAATACAGGACAGACAGACTGTACCCACCAACAACACATGCCCGTTCGTTGCGCAGCTGCATCATCATATCAGGCATCCCGCTACGCCTCATGATGTAGGCATCGTGTGCTGATCCTGGGAAACGAGCACAGACATGTGAAATCACCATATTGGACAGACACACCACAAGGGCATTGATGGAGTGGTAGTGCTTCCGATT
The DNA here is from genome assembly GCF_964204655.1 of Triturus cristatus. Lineage (NCBI taxonomy): Eukaryota > Metazoa > Chordata > Amphibia > Caudata > Salamandridae > Triturus > Triturus cristatus. Next base: position 1,076,140,842 of record NC_140592.1, read on the forward strand.
GCGGTACGCCACCTCCCGTGCGTGTGGTGGTACCAAACCTACATGTGTCCCATCTATGGACCCAATGACATGGGGCATCCCTCCCAGGGCATAGAATCCACGCTTGACCTCAGTCATCTGTTCAGGGGTTGGGAACTTGATGAAGTCATCCAGGTGAATCAACATGGCCTCCAAGAAATCATGCAGCACACCGCTGAACATGCTCTGGGACATGCCACCAACATGAGCTATGGTATTTTGGAAGGTACCCGTGGCAAGAAAATGTAGGGCAGCCATTACCTTCAGCTGGGGTGTCAGTGCCGTAGGATAACTGTGCTGCGGTTGCAGGTGTGGTGCCAGTCTCACCGTCAGCTCCAGAATCAACGGTTGGGTGAAGCGGTAGAGCCGGATCCTGTCATTCTCCTGCATGGTAGCCAAGTCTGGAATTCTTCGGGCAAGAGGAGGCGCTCTGCAGTAATTTGGAAGTGACAAGGAAGAGTGAGTGCACTACGAGAACAACTCATGTCTACTGAGCACATGTAAATCTGGCAATACACACATGCTACATAGGGAGTCAGGCATGTGCTACATGCCCAGGACACGTATGGATGCAAGGTGACACTCCTTCCAAGACCCAGCTGCACACGGTGATTGAGAACCTCCCCATGCCACGCCATGTTAATAGCTGTGTCCCAGTGCAAGTGCACAGCCCGACGCAAGACAGGAGTGACATACGCCCACACATCAGCAGAAGTAGGATGCCGATTGCAGAGACTGGTAGCGGAACACTGGAGCCACAGGTCACATGACATTACACTAGTCCAGCCCACACACCTTGCCATGAAGGTGCACATGTCATGACTCACCACACATTCCTTGTGAGGATGCTGACATGGCCTTGTCACGCTACTCCGTGTCCCATGCATACATGTGCACCTCACATCCGATAACACATGTGGCATGGTGTGCGGAACAGTGTGCAATGACAATCTACACACAGCCACATGTTGGTTGCTGCAACGGCTGCAGCTTTTGAGGGTGCTACAACATCAACCTGATGTAAATCCCGGACACATATATGACATAGTCACATTGTGCACTGTGGGTAGTGACAAGTCATGTGTCATGACCCCTGTACCGGGCATCATGGGACACTTCCGTGTGTTGGTGTCCGTGCCATGCCAGTGACGCTCACCCCAAGTGCGCAGTCCCACATGCACACATGTCAAAGGAGTCAAGGGCATGCCTGGCACACATTGCACCCTCACACAGTACACATGTACACATCTCATCATACATCTGGTGCCTTCTCCACTCAGGAGGCATGTTCCACATCACAGCCTGTGACACCTGTGCCCCACACATGTAGTAATGCACAGACGATGCCTTGATGTCCATTCCTGGACAAGTATGTCCATCCATGGACAAGTATGTCCGCCCTATTCCTACCTGTGTGTCGCCTATCACCACAGTGATGTGTAAAAACCGCCGTACTGCTGCTGAGAGGGCCTGTGCATGTTCCCAAATCACTGTGGGAGTGCTGCCGTATGTGTACCCATCGTGATGGCGAGCGTACAGGCATTTGTACGGTCCGTAGCACTACGAGTACGCATACGCGTGCAGACCCATAGTGATAGTGAGCGTACATGCGAGTGTACGGTCCGTACCACTACGGGTACGCATACGCGTGCAGACCCATAGTGATAGGGCCGTACACACGCATGTACGCTCACTATCACTATGGGTCTGCACGCGTATGCGTACCCGTAGTGGTACGGACCGTACACTCGCATGTACGCTCACTATCACTATGGGTCTGCAAGCGTATGCGTACTCGTAGTGGTACGGACCGTACACTCGCATGTACGCTCACTATCACTACGAGTACGCATACGCGTTCAGACCCATAGTGATAGAGAGCGTACATGCGTGTGTACGGTCCGTAACACTACGGGTACGCATACGCGTGCAGACCCATAGTGATAGTGAACGTAGGCATGCATGTACGGGCCGTTGCCATGCATTTGGGGTGCCCTAGGGCCCCGAAACGCACCGTACCTGTGTGTGATGCTCAAAATTACATAGGGGACAAGTATTAAGGCCTACATGCATGCTGGTTGTCATGGAGACCAAGTTCAAATTTCGAAATTGTTCTGGAAGGTGCACAGCAGAAGTCAGTTGGAATTCTTCTACTTTGTTGCAATGTGTTTGTGGGGCTGACATCATGCAGGAGAATGAAACCGATAGAGAACCCACAGACTGCTAGGTTTGAAGGGATTGGTGGAAACATAGGATGCAAATGTGAGTGACCAATCACTCTGTACTCCTGTGCATGAGACTGGGCAGAAGGGCACATATAAGGCAGCCAGGTCCCATGAGGGAGCACTTGCCTGCACATCTTTGCATTAGTCGACCCAGCTGCTGCTACTGATTCCCTGGAACCATGTCAAGGGCTGTGGAGAGGACACAGCCATTCACCCTGGAGGAGAACATGGCTCTGCTGGATGTGATCCTCCCACAGTACTCCATGCTGTATGGGCGACCAGGGTATCAGGTGAGTGCATAGGCCACTGCCACAGACTGTCCCTATGTTGTGACTGTGACTTCTGCCATTGCGTCCAGGTGTAACACACATGCCATGTACTGTCGGGGGGGTCCCAGGGGGGGTGTGCCAGATGTCTCCCAGCAGTGCCCTGAGACAGGAGGGGTGGGGGCCTATCACTCACAGCAGTGCCCTGAGACAGGAGGGGTGGGGACCTATCACTCACAGCAGTGCCCTGAGACAGGAGGGGTGGGGGCCTATCACTCACAGCAGTGCCCTGAGACAGGAGGGGTGGGGGCCTATCACTCACAGCAGTGCCCTGAGACAGGAGGGGTGGGGGCCTATCACTCACCGCAGTGCCCTGAGACAGGAGGGTTGGGTGTGATGCACAGTGTGAGCCTTGATCATTGATTGTGACATTGCCATCATTCCACCTGTGTACCCACTGTGGCACGTAATGCTTTTTCCCTCACCAGGGGATGATGTCCCTATGACAAAGGTGCAATGCGTTGGCTGCATGACATGCCTTGTTGTAACCAGCTAATTTGTACCCATATGTCTCTCTGTGACATGTGGCTGGTGTATTGATGTGGTGTCACTTGTTCCTCCTCACAGGTAGGCGCCACTGCCAAGGAGCAGATCTGGCTGACCGCCGTCAGTGCCGTGAGGGGTGTGGATGGTCGGAGGCGGAGCCTGCCCCAGGTGAGGAAACGCTGGCAGGATATCCGGTGCTGGACGCGGAGGATTGCACGGCTCCTGCTGGGGGACTCACCTGAGAGCCACAAGAACCGCGGCCGCCGCCGTCTGAGCCACCTCCACAGGCGTGTGCTGCCGGTGGTCTTTCCAGACCTGGAGAGGCGCTTACAGGCGATGCAGCAGCCGGAAGGGGGTAGGTACATGTGTGTTTGTTGTGTGTCACCGGCATTTGTAAGGGCACAGTAGCATGAATTCACTGGCAGGGTTTAAAGGTGCTGTGCAGATCCTGTTTGCCCCAGTATAGCGCTGTGCCCCTGCCACCCTTCCCCTCCTTGCAATGTGTTCCCTGGTCTGTGTGTAGTCACTCCTTCACAAGGTATTGTAGGCTGGCGCTTTGTCCACGAGAGCAATGACTGTAGCATCATGTGTGGGGGTGGTGTGTAACAGGTTGTGGGACCTTGCCTGTGCACTGTCAAGTTCACTGCATGTGGGTTCCATGTCAGTTGGCACTGATGCTGACTCCAGACATGGGAGTTGGTCTCTCATGTGTCATGCCTTACAGCGCGCATGTCCTATGTAGTGGCCTGTGACATGATGTGCATGAGTGTGCGATACACATAGTGCAGGGATGGTGACGTGTGTTGCAGTCATTACCATTCAGTAGCATGTAGTTGCGTGCCCACTACTGTCCCCTGGGGCACCTTTTCCTCAGTGGTGTATGTGTCATCATTAACGTGGCCAATCTCAGTGTCTACAGCGTAGGTTGTGCTCTGTGCCATTGTCCCCTGTCACCATGTATATAGACGTGCTATTTTGTACAGGTGTCCACTGTGCAGCCTGACCTGATTGTCCTTCTTCATACTCACAGTTGCCAGTGCCTGTGTGTCTTGTTATACTCATCTGAGGATGGGCACTGGTACCTCATTATTTGTACAGGCGCACCTTGGCTGTTTGGCGTACACTCTTGCTTTTTGACTGCCCCTGTGTGTATCACCCAGACTATGAGATGTTGGTGCCACCTGTGTCTCAACAATTTGCCTCGTGTAGGGTCTTGTTGGGGCGGGCAATGCCTATGTGTCAAATCCTGATTTCTACTTGCTGGGTCTGGGCAGTGTGTGATGTGTCTGGACACACACGCAATGTGCAGTGACCGAGTCATGTTGGGCATGTTTTCAGCATTACCTATGCAGCATCTGTCTCAAGTTCATGGATATGGTCCATGGTCATCGGTATTTTCGCCAACGCTGTGTGGTGCAGATGCAGTGCTGGATTGTCCCCAGGGCCTGGGTGCTATGTCAGACTCCGTTTCCTGTGTTTAGCTATTGTCTCATGCTCTCCATGGTATTTCAGTGGCATGGTGGCTCAACCAACTGTGTGTTTCATGCCCTACATCGGTACCTTGTTCAGTAGATGTTAGGGATCTTCCTTTTCAGGCTATGCAATGTTACCTATGTAGATTGGACTCATGTGACAGATGTGTACAGGTGTCTGATTAATTTCTGTCTCTCCACCCTGCCCACAACATCGTCGGGGGACACAGAGGGAGACATGGACACAGACCAGGCGGAGGGACCGAGCACCAGTGCCAGCCGTGACATCGGGTCTGGCACATCGAGTGGGACAGAGGCGGAGGAGAGTGTGGCCGAGGACCTGTCGACTGGCACATCAGACTACGAAGCTGACAGGTCCGAGGAGGATGTCTCCGAGTGGGCGGAGGCTGCACCAGCAGCTGACAGCGGAACAACACCTCGCCCCGCCCCCTCAGTTTCCATCAGCCGCCTCCCACTTGCTCGTGTCCCTTCCCAGCGTGCCCGGTCACAGCATGTCTCCTTCCTGCCAGGCACCGCACCCCCTGCCCCTGTCTCCACTGCTGCCGCCAATGCAGAGTCTGTGGACATCCAGCGGCAACTGCAGGTTGGTCAGGCTGCGATCCTTAATGTCCTCCATGCCCACGGCAAAACCCTCACCAACATCGAGGCTTTCTTGGAGGGCATTCATTCATCGCAGGCTGACCAACGCAACTTGCTGAGGTCCATCGACTCCACACTGACTGCAGCAGTGGGTCTCCTGCAGCGCGACCTCCCCCCACCTACCCCTGCCCCATCCACACTTCCCACTCCCATGCCTGTCCCACGTACACCCAGACGTCGGCATGCACCCACATCAACGGACACGGGCACCACACCAGCAGGGAAGGTCCACCGCACTCCCCCTGACACGCACACACAGGGTGAGGTAGGCACACCCACTGGGTCGGGGGGCAAACGTGTGACACGCAGCCATAGTGGGAGTCCGCATTCCACCCAGTCCACTCCCTCCAAATCCCCTCCCCTCAGCTCTCCTGGCCACATCTCCCCCAAGGACTCCTTCATGGCCGCTCTGTCCCTGAGCCCCACAGTTACACCACCACGCAAGCGGTCAAGGAGGTCCCCGGTCAGGGTGGTTGAGTCTCCCCCCCTGTCTCCACCCTCCCCCGGTGGCGCTGCGACCCATCCCTCTGACCCCCCCCCCTCCTTGGGGCATGAGGTCCCTTCGGGTGCAGGGGACTCCCTGGAGGACCTTGCAAAGGTGTGTAGTGCCATCCTGGCCTCCGCCTTTGGCACTGACCCACCCCCTGTGGTGGAGTCCTCCATCCCTGCACGCACAACGCCGCCCCTTTGCCCTAATGTGCCTGCGGTGCCTGTTGCTTCCCCCCCCCTGATGCCCTCACCAGTGTGGAAGACGATGCCATTTGACTGTGCAGGCAAGGTAGGGGACACGCATCCCACTGTGTCCCCCATCCAGCTGAGAATCATTGACTGCCCTATGGGCTTTGGGAAGATTGAACTGCCTGCGATCCACGGACATTGTGCTCATGCTGATTAAAGCTTAATTTTGTTTTCATTATCACACTACTGCTATGCTGGTATTAGTGTTGGTGGGGCTGCTACATGGTTTTTGGTGGTGTGTAAGGGTTTGGGTGTGTGGGATATATAGTAGTGTACTGCTCATTGGTGGGACCCTGTGATCTGTGTGCCATCACAAGGTGTTGGCTAACTTTCTTTGTTCATGTAAGCAGTTACTGCATGGTGCACTTGTCCCAGGGTGTATTCCTTCCTCTGTGTACCCAGCTTTCTTCCCTGCAGGGTGTTCCCAATGTTTAGCGCAGAGCTGTGTCTACATGAGCTGTGTGTGTGACGGAGCCCTTCTACTTTGGCCATGCATGCAGGGCCATGTCTCCACCTGCAACAATCGTGGCATCCTTGGTGATCACTGTACTTGTGTGTGGAGTCTGTTGACATGAGTTCATGCTGGGAGGACTCTGCACACACCCCTCCTGTCTCAGGGCACAGCTGGGAGGACTCCACACCCACCCCTCCTGTCTCAGGGCACTGCTGGGAGGACTCCACACCCACCCCTCCTGTCTCAGGGCACTGCTGGGAGGACTCTGCACACACCCCTCCTGTCTCAGGGCACTGCTGGGAGTGATGGGCACCCACCCCTCCTGTCTCAGGGCACTGCTGGGAGGACTCCACACCCACCCCTCCTGTCTCAGGGCACTGCTGGGAGGACTCTGCACACACCCCTCCTGTCTCAGGGCACTGCTGGGAGTGATGGGCACCCACCCCTCCTGTCTCAGGGCACTGCTGGGAGGACTCCACACCCACCCCTCCTGTCTCAGGGCACTGCTGGGAGGACTCCACACCCACCCCTCCTGTCTCAGGGCACTGCTGGGAGGACTCTGCACACACCCCTCCTGTCTCAGGGCACAGCTGGGAGGACTCCACACCCACCCCTCCTGTCTCAGGGCACTGCTGGGAGGACTCCACACCCACCCCTCCTGTCTCAGGGCACTGCTGGGAGGACTCTGCACACACCCCTCCTGTCTCAGGGCACTGCTGGGAGTGATGGGCACCCACCCCTCCTGTCTCAGGGCACTGCTGGGAGGACTCCACACCCACCCCTCCTGTCTCAGGGCACTGCTGGGAGGACTCTGCACACACCCCTCCTGTCTCAGGGCACTGCTGGGAGTGATGGGCACCCACCCCTCCTGTCTCAGGGCACTGCTGGGAGGACTCCACACCCACCCCTCCTGTCTCAGGGCACTGCTGGGAGGACTCTGCACACACCCCTCCTGTCTCAGGGCACTGCTGGGAGTGATGGGCACCCACCCCTCCTGTCTCAGGGCACTGCTGGGAGGACTCCACACCCACCCCTCCTGTCTCAGGGCACTGCTGGGAGGACTCCACACCCACCCCTCCTGTCTCAGGGCACTGCTGGGAGGACTCTGCACACACCCCTCCTGTCTCAGGGCACAGCTGGGAGGACTCCACACCCACCCCTCCTGTCTCAGGGCACTGCTGGGAGGACTCCACACCCACCCCTCCTGTCTCAGGGCACTGCTGGGAGGACTCTGCACACACCCCTCCTGTCTCAGGGCACTGCTGGGAGTGATGGGCACCCACCCCTCCTGTCTCAGGGCACTGCTGGGAGGACTCCACACCCACCCCTCCTGTCTCAGGGCACTGCTGGGTGGACTCTGCACACACACCTCCGATTTCAGGATATGTACGCTTGGCACATACACGGTGGGGGTACGCTCAATGCATTCGAGGTGAGGGTACGAGTCTACTTGCACTGGTGTGGTGGGGGTACGCTCCATGCATACGCGGGTGAGGGTACGGGTCGAACTTACACTGTTGGGGTGGGGGGTATGCTCCGTACGTCCGCGGGTGAGGGTACGGGTCGTACTTACACTGTTGGGCTGGGGGGTACGCTCCTTGCATTCGCGGGTGGGGGTACGGGTCGTACTTACACTGTTGGGCTGGGGGGTACGCTCCATGCATACGCGGGTGGGGGTACGGGTCGTACTTACACTGTTGGGCTGGGGGGTACGCTCCATGCATACGCGGGTGGGGGTGCGGGTCGTACTTACACTGTTGGCATGGGGGGTACGCTCCATGCATACGCGGGTGGGGGTACGGGTCGTACTTACACTGTTGGGCTGGGGGGTACGCTCCTTGCATACGCGGGTGAGGGTTCGAGTCGTACTTGCACTGTTGGCATGGGGGGTACGCTCCATGCATACGCGGGTGGGGGTACGGGTCGTACTTACACTGTTGGGCTGGGGGGTACGCTCCATGCATACGCGGGTGGGGGTACGGGTCGTACTTACACTGTTGGGCTGGGGGGTACGCTCCTTGCATACGCGGGTGAGGGTTCGAGTCGTACTTGCACTGTTGGCATGGGGGTACGCTCCATGCATACGCGGGTGGGGGTACGGGTCGTACGCACACTGTTGGGCTGGGGGGTACGCTCCATGCATACGCGGGTGGGGGTACGGGTCGTACTTACACTGTTGGGCTGGGGGGTACGCTCCTTGCATACGCGGGTGAGGGTTCAAGTCGTACTTACACTGTTGGGCTGGGGGGTACGCTCCTTGCATACGCGGGTGAGGGTTCGAGTCGTACTTACACTGTTGGGCTGGGGGGTACGCTCCATGCATACGCGGGTGGGGGTAGGGTCCGTACATATCCGTCCCCACGCTATGTGATGTTTGTGCGGCCCGTACCCAGGCCTTTGCCACGTGGGTGCGATCCGTCCCGCCATTGTTGGGGTGACGTGTGTGGGCGTGGTCCGACTCGTACCCACGCTCTTCAGGCGTGGGTACGGGACGTACCTGTCTGGTTGTGTTGCCGGTTCGCGTGGTGACGGACTTCCGTTGTGGCGGTCGCTGGCTTATCAGGACACGCCCCCACCCCCTCGTGGTGACCAGGGCATGGGAGTCAGGTATGTCCAGGCCATGTGTGGTGTGTGACTTATGTGGTTGTTTTGTGGCCTGCCCTGGTCCTGCCACCCCCACCCCACCCCACTTTCCCCCCTCCCTTAGTTATTCTGACCTTCTGCGGCGTCTGCGTCGTAACCTGTAGAGGAGGTGGACTGCTATGAGGGCAGGGATGACTCGTAGGTTCGGGTCCATGTCTGTCCGTCGCGTACTGGTACTCCTTGCTCGCGTCGTCCTGTCGCGTACGGGTCCTCCTTGATCGCGTCGTCCTGTCGCGTACGGGTCCTCCTTGGTGGCGTCGTCCTGTGTGTCCGTCACGTACTGGTCCTCCTTGTTCGCGTCGTCGTCTGTCCGTCGCGTACTGGTGGTCCTTGTTCGCGTCGTCCTGATTTCCCGGCAGTTTTTGGCTGCCGCAAAATATTCACCGTGCGGGGTGACGTCGGTGCGAATCGTGATCCCTGGGTCGTGAATGGCTGGCTGCGAGCGTCCCGACGTCAGGTCGGCGCTTTCCCGGATCGCATTGGTAGGTGTTTTTTTGTTCGGTCGGGCTTTTTTACGATTCGTACGGTAATGGTGTACCCGTGCGAATCGTAATTCCTTGTTTGTGAAAATTGATGACCGGGTACGCGTCGGGCGGAGATTGTGCTCCGTCCGACGGTTCGTACCCGGTTTTTGCAGGATCGTGATCGGCACCTTGGTGTTATAAATCAGGGAACATCTTCTTTAATGTTTTTTCCTCGGTTATTAAGCAAACTTAAATACAGCTGAGAAACCTTTCTCAAAATAGAGTTACTTTGTCTTTCCCAAGTGTTTCCAATGACCTTTAAAGTCAAATTGCACCTCCAGGTAAACATATGAACAAGCCATGCTTAATCCCACATCATTCACTGTCATAATGTGGCATTTACTATTGGCTGTCTCAAAAAACATAATGAAGGACTTAGAGAGGTTCAGCTTTAGATCTAATTTAGCCATAAAAATAGAGAAACTATATAAAACCTGTTGAACAACATTGGAAGTGCGGGTCAATAACAGCATCATCTGCGTATAAGAGGGTAGGAACTGGGCATTGACTTGTCTGTGGCAGATCATGACCCAGGCCCAACACTTATGTTTCTAGCCCATTCGCATACAGTGTAAATAAAGGGACTAGGGCGTGACCTTACCTGACCCCTCCTTGCTGACGCTGAAGGCCTCACTGCACTTCCCGTTTTCCCATAACTCATCCTGGCAGTCAAGCCAGAGTAAATCTCTCTCAGCAGGTTCACTTTTGCTTGGTCCACCCCAAGTTTCCCCAGTAAGAACTAACTTTTAACTGTGGCTTGCACAGTCAAATGCTCTAAACTGGGCCATAAAATCAATATATAATGCCTCCCTTTATGCCACTGTATATTTGTATATTATAACATTCAAGTTTTAGACACTGGTCAATGGTTTCAAGCTCAAGAGGACAAATTCGACCAATGATGAAATTAAAAATCGTGCAATTCCTCACACATGTTTTTTCACCCATGCCAATCCATATAATTCTTTAAAAAAAATATCCTTGTACAGGTGGGATTAACGGTTTAGCCCTAATTCCCAGCCAATGCATTACTTTATTTTTCATTTGTAGCCAATTTTCTTGACATGTTGGTTGCAGGAGAGCTACATGTGTTAATACTAGTATGTAGGGAGATAAATGTGATCTAACCATGATATCATTGTGGAAGTTATGATTAGTCACAAGATCCAATATCCCCTCTTTGATACTACTTAACCACAATGCACCGATAGCCTCTCTTTTATGGCTTCTCGCATTACGCATGACAGTACACTCACCTACGTCTTGTTGTGGGCTACTATCAATAGTACTCAAATAAGTCTGAGCAGTGACTACACTTGGGGGCAGTACAGTGTCATTCCCTGCATTTTCCACAACAAACCCATCACTTCTTAGTACCAAGTGTTCCACTATCCTTAGTTTTTTGTTAACATGATCCATAAAAACAGTAACCTTCATTGTGATGACAATGGCAAGCGTATTCATTTCTCAATAATATTACTTTGAAGTGCCAAAAGGTCCTCTTTCCTGAGTCTTTCACAAACAACCCCAATCCATTCAGAGAATTGGGTGCAACATCCCCATGTTTAATTTCCAGCGTTAATGGAGCATCTCTCCCATTTGTTTTCTTTTTGGCAAGTGGGAAATTGACTGTAGGGGGTGGTAAAGCTTTTATGGTTTCCAGAATGCCCCCTCAAAACACACAAGTTAACCCTCTTTTTCTTGTTTGGTAGACACTACTGCTTGAACCAGCTACCTCCTCTAATTCCCTCCATTAGTGTGATCCCCTGTTGTTCATGTGAGTTTGTTGCTGTTTTTAGGTAGTGCCAAGACTCTCTTACACTTTAATAATCTCAGAGTGTATCAACCTCATAGCATTGGTTACAACATTTTTATTGAGGTTTGCTAGGGTCTTAAGGAGTTCTCTCCCTGGATCACAGTTTATGTTTTATCCATATGCAAGAAGAAGATTAGAAACCGAAAACTCTTTACCCACTAAATTGCAGAACCAGGAGGGGTGGCCAAGCGCAACCACTTCCAGCCTCTGACCAGGGACAACAGGCCCACTCTTGGGATGATGCTGGAAAGCTAGGCATGCTAAGAGCGTTCTGGTCTCTTCTCCTCTGGCCCCAGGTCTCAGAGGTATTGTGAACAATACAGTCCTGTCCACAACAGCAGCCACACAGATCCAGCCAACTAAAAATTGCAGCTTCTTGTCTCTCTTTCGATTGGGAAGGATTCCTCTCTCCCCTCCACGTTCGAGGATATCAATATGATTTGCTTTCCTTCCCTTCTTTCCACCCAGCAAAAAGAATGGGGTCGTCTCTTTGTTAGTTCTATTTTTGAGGTGAAGTGAAGTCAAAGGTTTATTGATTTAGACCCCCTACCACAATCATGCCATAACATCGTTATTGCACATAGTCTCGATATTAAAACTAATTTAAGAAAGTCTTAAAAACATTATATACATTGTATATTGAGTTTAATCAGTTCATCAGCTCTTGTTAAGTTGAATATAAAATATAAAGAGGATAGATATTGAGGACATGCTGCAAAAACATTTAGACACATGTTGAGAGCATGTCTTGGGTCTTAGGTCCTTCGGTGACACAGATCACACAGGCCACGAGTATTCTTCAATGGGCTTTTATTGATGTTATGTGGTAGCGCTCCTACTCTGGGTAGGAATATTACTCGCTTAACCCCATAGTCTAAGATGAATGATAAATATTTTGTAGGATATTTGTCTTCTGAAATGAGCAGTAATGACTTGTATAACTTGAGACTCATGTAGTGATTTATGTCACTTTGGTGACTAAGGGCCTGATTTATAGTTTGGCGGACGGGTCACTCTGTCACAAACGTGACAGATATCCCTTTCACTGTTTTACAAGTGCCATAGGAGTTAATGAACTCATAATACAGTGGATGTGATGTCTATTATGTTTGTGATGGAGTAACCGGGTCTGCCAATCTCTAAATCACGCCCTTAGTTTTGGAATCAAAGTTTTTAAGACAACAGGAGTCCAGACATATAAATATTCCATCTTGCATTTCATTCCAGTGTATTTAAGTCAATAAAAGTGTATTCTTTTGTGTACTACTATGGATTACTGATTCAATATATCTCCTAAACGTACTTTCTTTTACATGAAATAAATTATAAACCCATCATACAATCACTGCCATTGTCATAGCAAAAAAACTAGTTAGATAAAGTTCTAGTCTTAAACCTGCACATGGACTTCTGGACTTATCGAAGCCAGGTTTCGATGAATCTTACCTTTAAATTGGTTCAAGAAGAACCATTGCCTTATGGGTGAATCCTCAAGTGCATATGTGAGAGCCTTGAGGAAGTTTTACTCTATATATTTCAAGCAAATATTTAAAATGGCTCCTCCCAGAAGATTTATAAAACTGGATTAGGGCTGCCATGTTCCCTAAGTGTTTAAAATTAGGTTTAATAAGAAAACTCTGGAAGAACACTTTTCCTAAATATGTATATGATTTCACCAAGTCAAGTGGTGTTTTGCCTATGTACCAACTAAAAGGGTGACAATACTTTCTTCCTTTAAAAGTCACTATTTTAGTCTTAGAGATGCTCATTTTTAAAAGTTTTTTCCTGCATAGTCATTCAAAGCTTTCAAATTTCTTTGTAAACCTATTGATGTAAGGTTGAGTAAAACCACATCATCTATGTATGATAATACAAGTAGATCATAAAATGTATCCAGTGGAGGGAAATTCCAAACATTTACAAATTGAGCAGGAAGATCATAAAGATAAATGGAAAAAAGAAGGGGGGGCAACAGAGAGCTGGTCTTTGTCTGATGCTTTTGTGTTAGTAGCTTAGTGCCTCCCATTAACACCCTGCACAAAGTAGGGGAATACAATGCTGCAAATAGTTTTTTTTTTAAATCTGATGGTATACCCAATATAATCAGTTTCCTCTAGAGGATCGGCCTATCAGCTTTGTCAAAAGCCATCGCAAAGTCAATGAAGGTGCTTTAAAGAATTTGTGATTTCCTAACCACATATGTATACATTAAAGTCTATACAGCTGCAATGTTATCTATCATAGAGTGGTTTAGTCTGAAGACAGCTTGTTCTCGTGGCATAATTCCGTTATTTGTATACTTGTGGGGGGCACTGTACATTCAGTTAAGCTTGCTGGGATATTTAATACCTGTTCAATTGGCACTGAATATGCATTTTCCATAGAGAGCTCAGATATTATTGCATTCCATGTGTGACCTGGAAGGTGGATAGACAGCAGGGATTTCCTAACCCTACTGTGAGATGCTATGAGATTCTAGAATTGTCTTGAGGTTTTATTTTGTGCTGGTAGGCAGAGCTGAATCCAGTTCTTAGCAATTGCCTTTCTTTTCGATAATTGAGGAATCCTTTTTTCCTTTTTCCGCAATATTGAGATTTCTTTTTTCCTGGTGACAGAATATTCAACAAATTGAAGCTGACTAAGTTTATTTATAGCTACTGAAGTTTCCTTGTATTTAACATTTTTTTGCTTATATTATATGACCGATAACAGACAAGCCTGTTATTCCTTTTCTAGTTGGGGAAGCTGGTACATCGTGAACCAGCCGGCCATTTATTATTACCTTGTTGATTCCAGTGAGATATTCCAAAAGTACTCAGCCCATTTGACTGCTTTTTGTGAAGTGGGGTATAAAGATTTGGGTATCCTACAGGCAGACATCTTCCAGCACTTTATTTTTACATACAGATAATGTAGCATTAGAGAGTTTGGCAATGAAATCCCCCATTGAGAGCATGCTTACATTATTTTTATTTTGTTGAAAGGTTTCAACAGAGTCAAACTTTGATTAAAGTATAAATTGTGTTGTTGTCCAGGAGGAACAAATATGTTAAGTAAAAGAAGAGCGAATATTTGATGATTTTCAGTTTTAAGAAAATTAATCTGGATACCTTGTACATTTTGATAAGAAAGAGGGAGGAACTCCAAATCCCATTATAATTCTGCTGACAATAAATCCATTTGCATGCACTTTGGTTGCTGTCTTTTCAGGACAAATAGCTTTTCCTCTATTACTGGTGATATTTTATCCATCCAAAAGCCAGCTTGATTCCATTATATTATTGATAGGTCATCGCTAAAAAGGTAGTTTGTATTCTGTACTTACTTTGTTTTCATGAATTGCCCTGGCTACCAGAACCAGGGATCCTCCTTCAAAGATGCCTCACATATTTGATGCTCTCGATTGGTGAAATATCTTTCATTTGCATTGACTTGAATTATACCAGAATTAGAGTTACTGATTGTTTTTAAGCCATTAGAGGAATTTACAAAATGTTTTCCCTTTCCTTTTCCTTTATTGAATATGGCATTAATAGTACTTCTTAAAAGCACAATATTGTGCATATCTGGATAGAATGTGCATATTGCATGTGCATGTGTATATTGGGCCAAAATTCAACCCACTCAGTAAACATATTCTGTTTTGATGGGAAGGAGACCAATTTTTTCTATGCTGAGGAAAGACCTTGAAATTGTGGATACGTTTACAATAGACTAAGGATTTTCTGTCGGTTTAAGGGAAGTTCATCATTTCGACAACAGTAGATTAAAGTGATAGATTGCTACTTTCCATCATTGAGTTCACTGGATCAGTATTTGGGTTTGCTTCAGTAGTTTCAGTTCTAAACCCTAGTTCCTACTGGGAGAAAGCCACAGAATTAAATTCAGGGCCCTTTGGATTTAATCCCCCATTTATATTGCCATCAGAGGTATAAGAAGAGGTTGAAAATGTCTCTATTTCAATTACTGTGGATGTCTTGGTAATCGGGGGTACTAATGTTATCTTTATTTTTGAAGCAATCTTTGACTCAGATCTAATCTGATTTGGTCATTTTAAAGATTCTGCGATTTTTCCTTTTTAGTGTCCACCTTTTGAAGGTACTTGAAACTTCTGTCCATTGTTGCTTGTTTGCTTTTTCTGTTGTTCCATTTATGTTGACTTTTGAAGATTAAGTAGCAATGAGGGGAGGGTTGCAGTGGGGGCTGTTGTTGGTCCTCAGTGCCATCAGAGATCAATTTACGTAGCAAGACTATCATTCCTGAGTTGAGTATTTCTACGTCTGCTTTTTATTGACATTATTCTTTTGAGATGTCCCGGTCTGTTTTGCCCATGTTCATATTTGTGTTAATATTGAAAAAGTTGATGGTAGTATGAAGATACATTGATATATATGATCAAAATCGCATCTTTATTAACAAATTTGCCCGTTGTGCATTCCACATCAACCCAGGCTCGAAAATAAGCAGTCAGGCAGGATCTTAGACCTATACAGTATATAGTCACGACATAACATTGTCTATATATTCTTCATGTCTATTATCAATTTTATGAATGTTATGATTTTAACTTAGATATATGTAGAATACTATGATGTTTTTATGTAATTTTTCTATGAACAATTGTAATTAACATAATAAATACACATATATTTTCATGCTCATTTTTGTTTTTAGTTTTCCCTATTTGACCGTATGACACACAATTAGTTTTACCTTTTATGATTGCCTAGGTTGTTATTTTTCAAATATATTTTACCCTGTCCTAGGAATTGGAACTATCAGGGGGTCCTTGTTTTATTCGCATAGGCTCTTAGACCTAGGTCCGAGGTCACTGATTGATAGGTCACATGTGAAGCACATAGCCGGCACACAAATGCACAGACAAGAAATCTCAGATCAATCCCACAGATTGGCGCAGCAACAACACAATGGTCCAGAGATATTGGCCCAATAAAGCACACAGGGCTGGAGGGGTACGTGTGCTCCTAAAAAACCATAAATTCAGATGCCACATGAATTAAGAATGCATAGCCAATCAGGACACAGCACATACAGTGATCACATGCTCCCCATGATGGACATCTGTTACCCACTTGCCACATTGTGTCCATGCAAGGTCAAGGCCCACCTGGATTATCTATTGAACAATTAATATATGACTCTAAAGGCAGCAACTTGCATTCCTTACCATACAAGGATCACCAGAATCATGTATGGCATACAATGAACTGTATATAAGAATGTGTTGGATCAATTTTAAATAGTGACAGTCCTCAGATCCTATGCCTGTAACTGATCTTCTGGCAGCTATGTTTAATTAAACAGACTTCCAGTTTAGCAAATGCCTTTTGTCTCTTGGTTTTTCAATGTATTTCATGTTCAAGCAACATTTATGTCATACCCTTTTCTCCAGGTTTTTGAATCATTTGCCTGTATCTCTTTTTTCTCTTCTTGCGTTGAGCATCCTTGGACATCAGGTTCGCTACGAGGTGTGGCCCCACTGTACCACAGACTGGACCACAAATGGTGCCCCAGGACATGCAATGAGGCATTTGCCCACAACACCGGCTGCTCCATGGGGAGGTGAGAACCAATGTATTCTCTTTATTATACAGTTAATTAAAACCGTAACATACAAACATCGCATTGATACTTAATTAAAACAGGGATTAAAATGTAAAAGGACATTATAAAAGCAAGCATTACAAGATTAATAACAGTTCCCAAGCAGCATTTCTGGTTGATGGCAAGAATGTCAAATTTGGCCATTTAAAGCCAGAAGGAAAGTGTGGAGTGCAAAAGGCAATATCAGAATGTCCCAGAGTTTATTACAGTTGCCAATACCTAGCTTTCAGCAAAGTCCATTTGTACAATGGCAATATAGGAAGGAACTTGAGATTGCTTCAACAGCTCTTAGTGAGCTACCTCTGTGAGTGCGTTGTTAGACCCTGCAAGGAGATCCGATGTGACCCTCTGGACCCCGTCTCACGTTCTTTGACTATTTCTTAGTTCTGAGCTGTGTGCAGTGTGGTTAAAATAATGTTAATAAACTTCCCAGCCCTTGCTAGAACTTGAGCGGAATTGTTGCTCAAACACAAATCAGATGCTTCCCTGTAATGCCTCAGCAGCTTGTCCCGATAGACTGGGAACAATAGTCGATGACGGTTGTGAGCAAGGTGAGGGCAACAGCATAGCAGATGTAACCAAGACTCATCTGGGTAATTACAAAGCCTACACATTAGCTTTCCATTCCTCCGAGCCCAAAGCGGATTAAAGTCGTAAATTGGAAGGGCTAACAGCCTCATATAAATGATTTTGTTTCGAGTCTGTGGTTGAAGGGAGTAATTAAAGTATGGTTGGGGTTTCCCCTTAATATTCAAGGCGTCCAGGGCTGTGAAGAGTGACTTTTAGGAAGCCGAGCAATGTCTCTCTCAAATGATACTAGGGTAATTTGGCTTTTTATCGTTTTTTTCCACGTTGACAAGGGAATGGTTAGGTTAGAGAGGTTCGCAGTTTCAATCTATAACCTAGAACCAATGTATGGAGCTGCAGTGGTGCATCCCTTTATCCTTGCTTAGCAGAGGATTACCATTTGGGAGTCCATGCCGTGGGGACAAAAAATCAACCTAGTGTCGGAGTGGCAGTGGCAACCAGCAAGAGAACAGCAGAAGCAATGAGGGTGGGAACATGGTGCTTTCCTCACTGCACAGTGAGAAAGCTGATCATGGAAATGTCTCCCTAGTCCCCATGGGAGTGCTGAATCTCCTGCAGAGGCAGTGTAAATAGGGACGAGAACAAACATGGCATGGAACAAGGGAAAGTTCTCCCAAGGCAGCACTTCCTGTGGGTAGGCCTGAGCACGATCTGAATCAACAAGGTCAGCTAAGAATGAGGTGGTGGCAGTTTTAAAATATGAATTGTATTGAGCCACACATTCCACAATGTGACTTACCTCATGAATTTTAATGAGGTAGGTCAAACAATTGTGACTCAAAACGATTTAAGCCCATCACAGGGATTGTGGCCTGCTAGGTCCAGATTTATTCAATGAATAAATATTTATTTTTTAAATACAGGACATTTTCCTTTATTGAAAGGTGGCTGTGTTTGAAGAAAGAAGTTTATCTTTTTTGGTTTATTTAAAAATTGGCAGTGATCACATGAACAACTACCGAGTCCCAAACATTTTTTTTCTAACATTCACAAAGGGAAAGATGCCCCCAAGAGAGATCTTCCGTGTTGCAAATGGGTTACCACCCCCACTCACTTTGGGTACGTTTTCAATGGTTTGCAATCACTATTTCAGTTCTAAATCATTGATACATATAGATAAAAATTTGCTAGTTGGAAGATACACTTGCTACACTTATTAAATGGCCCAGCCAAATAGCAATTACGTATCCATTAGGAATCCCATTTCAGGAGTGGGTAAAAAGGCACTGACTCCTAAAACAGGTTTAGTAGATTGCTAAAAGCAGTTTTTCAAACATCTACATTGCACATCTGGACCAAGTGGATTTAGAATTGAGGTAAAGTTCTCACATCAGAAGGCTTCAACATAAGTTTACAGTCACAATGTAAGTCTGCACACCTTTTGATAATTTAAAGGATGAAATAGTTTATCACAGCACGCTCCCTCTGCAAACATGCCTTGGAAATCTGGGACACCATCACCACCCTCTTCCCTGATGTGGCCTTCATCACTGAAATGAGGCTCGACCCCTCCTTGAATCCCAACATTGCCACCACCACTCCAGGTGGCTTCAAGATGATACACCAAGACTGTGCACACAAACAAACACGCAAGGCATCACAATCATCTTCAAGGAAACCATCCAATGACCTTCACCAACGATGACCCAATGCTTCTCATGAAACACCTCAACTTCTGACTTCAGACTGATGCTCACACCACAATTAAAGGTACCCTTGCATACAGACCTCAGGGACCCCTACCAACCTTCTGCAACACCATCTCAAACCTCATCACCCCCTAGCCATCCCTCACCACCCCCTAGCCATCAACTCCCATTACTACATCCTACTCAGCGTTCTCAATTTCCACATCAACAACACCAACTCCACAATCCTCCTTGAGAGCCTAAACAACATTGGGCTCGCCCAACTGGACTCCGGATCCATGCAGAAAGCCAAACACACAAGCAACGCCAATTTTACCTCCAGTGACAAAATCAAATTCACCATCAACAACAACTTGCTATGCCCTAACATGAATCATCTAGAATATAGAAGAAGGGGTGACATTTTCCTTTGTCAATATAGCTGTTGACAATCTTTGGTGCACATTTGTGAGGGAAAAGCTAGAGAGGGTGCTTAGTTCATAAGGGTTATTATTGACAGAACAATATCATCACATAAATTGAGAACTTGACTTTTTCTGACATGACTGATAGCACAAACAATATGATTTTTACTTGATGTCAAAGGGAACTCATTCAGCACAAACAAGTGAATTATTTGTCATTGACTGTACAACATTTAAATTGTTGATTGTTCATAACCACTCCCAAAACCTGATCTGAGTAATCTGCAACAAATCCTGAACCCACATCTACCAACAGAAAGTGGCTGTCCATTTCTGGCACAGAGTGAAACAATGGCACATCACATTGTGTTGATGGGTACTCTTAAATTTGGAATCTGTTAGAAATGTTGTTAATGTTTGATTGGGGTATGAGCCCTCCTCAAGCAGCAACCACAATGCTACTCAGGGTAAGGCACAAGCAAACCTCAAATCAATCTATACTCACACCCTGGTAGATTTTCACAGAGCAGTCAGGCTTACCTTAGAGCAATGTGTAAAGTATTTGTGCAACACTTCAAACTGTAAAGCTGTGAAAACACCACACAAAAAGATCTCACACCAGGATAGAATTAATTAAGAGCAGAATTTAATACATAAAATAAGACCATAATGACAAAAATCCAATCAGTAGAACCTGAGTTATGCGTTTTCAAAGAATAAACCAAAACATATCACCTAAAAGCATACCATGCCAACCGCGGCTATCTGGTCGTTCTGGACCGGGTCAAATTCAAAATTTCAGGATGACTATAGTGGAGCACATGTTGGATACAGTCCCAGATTAGCCCAGGTGAAGATTTATCTTCCCCATTTTTGTGCCAAGAGTCCCGTTCTTGTTGTAGAAGATTGCAGGGAGCAAGGAGAGCATCACTGGCGGTGGTCGGTGTGGCGCAAAGAGCTGGCCAAGTGTTGCAGATGCAAAAACCAAAGGAAATGATGGACGGAGTGTTGAACATTGCAAGCACTCACCCCCAGTCAACTGATCTGGGTTTAATCCATCACCGTTCTTTGGCCCACTCTGCCACCCCAGTTCAGACATGGCTATATGCAAATCAGTCTGACCCTGTGCCTCATGGGAACAGTCCAGCCCGAACTGCCAAGCCATGTCTTCCCTGGACCGGAAACAAGCTTCCTAGGACCGGTTTCTGGCCTTTCAGCTGTCTTCAGCCAGGCTTGCTTGAATCCAGTGGCAAAGTGAGCAAGGGACTCACGTCCGAGCATACCCTGCCAACTTATGGCGAACAAAGCAAAAACCAAAGGAAATGATGGACGGAGTGTTGAACATTGCAAGCACTCACCCCCAGTCAACTGATCTGGGTTTAATCCATCACCATTCTTGAGCCCACTCTGCCACCCCAGTTCAGACATGGCTATATGCAAATCAGTCTGACCCTGTGCCTCATGGGAACAGTCCAGCCCGAACTGCCAAGCCATGTCTTCCCTGGACCGGAAACAAGCTTCCTAGGACCGGTTTCTGGCATTTCAGCCGTCTTCAGCCAGGCTTGCTTGAATCCAGTGGCAAAGTGAGCAAGGGACTCACGTCTGAGCATACCCTGCCAACTTATGGCGAACAAAGCAAAAACCAAAGGAAATGATGGACGGAGTGTTGAACATTGCAAGCACTCACCCCCAGTCAACTGATCTGGGTTTAATCCATCACCGTTCTTTAGCCCACTCTGCCCACTCTGCCCACTCTGCCACCCCAGACATGGCTATATGCAAGTGTTGCAGATGGGCAGATTGGAGCTTTGTCTTGGCAGTCCCCTGTGGGCTGTTGATGCTGCTGTGCAAAGAGACGGGCTGGCAGCGGCTTGAGCCGATTTTTGGTGCAAGCGGCACAGTTTCAGTGTGAACGGGCCTGTTCATGGTCATGAATAGCCCAACAGCTTGATTTAAGAGTCTAATGAGCCACAGCAAAGGTCCAGGCCCTGAGGGGCACCACTTTGGGGTCAGGAACATGCTAGAAACGGGTCCAGGAGCTCCGATCAGGAGTTCAGCAGACTAGCCCTTTGAGTCACTCTGGAGTACTGGGTTCAAGGTAAGTTGCAGGTCCAGTTCTTGTTCAGACAGCATGTCTGCACAACTGAGCAGTAGGTCCTTCATAATAGCAGTCCAGTAGAGTGGCAGTCCTTGCAGCAGCACAACAGTCCTTCTTCCTGGCAGAGAATCCACAGTCCAGAAGTGTACTGAAGTGTTGGTGTCTGAGGTCCTTCTTTTATACACTGGTGCCCTGGTTCTCGAAGGTGGGAGAAGATTCTAGACAGTAGCTTTGGAGTACATGGAATTACCTACTTCCCCTCCCTTGGCTCCAAGCTGGCTGACGTGACAATGTAGGTTTGTATGGAGATAGGACACAAACTATTCATGTATAAGTAAAGCTGGGCCAAGCTCCTCCCTCTTATCCTTTGAATAATTGTCCATCCAGTCACACCTAAGCTCTCATTGTGTGTAGTTGTCTAGAAGGAATACACAAAGCCAAAATGCCAACTACTCCCAGTAATTTGACCAGAAACAGGCGGCAAACATCAAATGGCTAAGGCAAAATATAGAAAACTTTCTAAACGGGCATTTTCAGAATTGTAATTTAAAATCCAACTGCAACATAAAGTAGGATTTTAAATTAGGATTCCAGAGACACCAAACATGAACCATTTATCTCTTCCCATTTGGATATTACCTTTATAAAATGTCATAAGGCAACCCCAATATTATCCTATAGGAGAGATAGGCCTTGCAGTGGTAAAAAATGAATTTAAGAGATTTTCACTACCGGGACATTTAAAACTTAAAAGTGCATGTCCAACTTTTTAAATACATTGCACCCTGCCATTAGAGCTGCCCAGAGCCTAGCTTAGCAGTGACATATGTATTAAAAAGGAAGGTTTGGACCCGGCAAAAGGTTTACTTTGCAAGGTCAAAATGGCAATGTAAAGCTGCACACCCAGGCTCTGTAATGGCAGGCAAGAGGCATGTTTAAAGGACTACTTAAGTGGGTGACACAGTCAGTGCTGCAGGCCCAATCTTAGTATTTAATTTACAAGCCCTGGGTACATATAGTACCGTTTTACTAGGGACTTATAAGTAAACTAAATATGACATTTGGTGATAAGCCAAAATTACCATGCTTTAAGGAGTGAGCACATGCACTTTAGCACTGGTTAGCAGTGGTAATGTACACAGAGCCCTAAGGCCCAAAAAAATTAATTCAGCAAAAAGGCAGAGCAGGGAGGAAAAAAGTCTGGGGATGATCCTGAAGAAAAGGCCAGGTCTAGCAAAGTCCCGTATAGGCTTTTGTGGAATTGCAAAAGAATCTGGAAATATATGGAAATCACAGATTTCCAGAGGTATTCATAAAAGTAAAAGAAATTGTCCAGAAGGAAATAAAAACAGGTATACAATTGATGTATACACTTTCACATCCAGAAATGTGCAAACGTGATCCAAAAGTGTAATTTTCACATGTAAAAAGAATGTTTATTGTTTTTCTCCACCTGGAAAATATTTCGCTTATAGAGAATAGATACATTTTGGGGCTCTTCCTATTACCACCATCAAAACGCATTTCATCATTCCCTTAATATGTAAGAATGTATTCATATAAGAACCTACCTCCAAATTATTGGTGAATACCAACAAGCTTACATGTTTGTGCTTGTTCACCAACTTTCTACAGGTGAAAATCGCACAGAATGTGCACCTACCCACTCTTAGATCTAGATCTGCTCACATTGAATTTCCCAGACTGCCAGAATTCCAATATGTGCAAATCCCATTTAAAACCTCACTATCTTTAGTTCTGTGAATAGGGAATGCACATTTGCCCTTACAAATGATGGTTACTGAACATCTAAATGTGCAGATCTCAAAAGGACTCAATCCATAAATATTTGTGCCATTGACACAGCTACGTTCCATGGGCCAGGGCGTTTAATTGTCCCTAAAACCTTGACTGTAGCCAAGGATAATGCATTCTTTTCAGTCTATGTCTCAAATATGGTGTTTGATTCACTGCACATCGAGGCAGGCACATTCCCTAGAAACTTGTCAAAGACTTTTAAAAACCTATGTTTTGTAAATTTGAGTGGTAGAGTTTGGATGGTGTTTTAAGCAGAGTTATCTGTACTAAATGTGTGACAGTGTGTCTCCCACTCCTTAGATGCTGTTGGGTACTGCTATGATGTTGTTGCTATCTTTTTTGGATTCTAAGGTTTCCAGTTGGTTTTAATTGCCTTTAATTTGCCTGTTTATTTTCATACTGTTTAAATGTGTTTATGTGGACATTATAATGATCCCTCAGATGCTAATGTAGCAGCAAGCAGATTTGTTGCATGATTCGGATAAGCATAAATAAGCATAAGCATGTGGGTTTGGTGTAGCTGATGTGGATACAAATGAAAATTAATCACCAGGAGCTGGTGCGTTGCATTTCTCGTTTTAGCGTATGCATTTTAACAACCTCTTATGTCCACATTTACTGCTCTTGTTAGGGACAGAATAAAATCCCTATAATTCTGGAGATTATGTTTTCCTGTTCAGATAAAAAGAATAAATACATACTGTTGGAAATGCCCCTGTTTGCATGGTTACCCTAAACCGTTTGCCTTCCTCCTCTTTTTTCTGAATTCTTTTCATTGGCTTTAGGACTCTGAGCACTTTACCACTCCTATTCAGCGCTAATATGTTTCTGTTCTAAACATGGTGACATAGGGGTATACCTGAATGGCATATTTGGTTTTCTTATAAATCCCTTAAAAAGTGGTATACCATATACCCAAGGCCTGCAATCTGAATGGTACTGGTGGGCCTGCTGCACTAGTTGAGCCACCCATAAAAGTATCCTTTCAAACTGCCACTTCGACTTGGCATTTAAAACTTCTTTCCCCTTTTGATACACATAAGTCACCCCTAAGCTAGGCCCTAAGTGACCCTCAGACCAGGGCGCTGTGTTTCTTAAAGGCAGGACATGTACCTTTATGTTTTACATGCCCTGGCAGTGACAAACAGCTACATTAATTTGTCAGTGGTAGGAGGCCTACTGCTTCCATAGGCTAGCATTGGGGATTTCTTAAAACACCTTTTAAGCTGTAATTCCTGTTTGGAAAGGAGTAGCTACTACATGTTTAATATCTTTGGAATAGTGGTGATAAATCCTCTTTAATGGTAAAGTTGGATTTGACATTACCCTTTTAGAAATGGCACTTATAGAAAGTAGACATTCATCTGCTCAAAGTTTGCTCTGTGTGCCTGCGACCTGTCTCCAATACACGTCTGTGCTGGGTGACAGCTATACTTTGTGCATTCCCTCTAGACAGCCAAACCATAGGAAGGGTGGGCTGTGACAGGGGATTCATCTTCAATCATCTGCATACTGATAGCCTTCCTGGGCAGGAAGGGGAAGATGTAGCTCACACTAACATCTGAATAGGTTGTGTCCTGTTCTCAAACTAAGGGCCTGATTTACCCACCCACCTGTAGTCTGGAGCCAGGACTGTGTTAAAAGAGATCCTAGAGCACTTCAGAGAACTCCTTTAAGGACACCCCCTACATCTAAGGCACCTTTGGGTATAAGTACTAGGGCTCTGGCCCTATCAAATCAGTACATTACTGGACTTGGGGAAGATCTTTTCTGGAGTGAAAATTGCTGTGCTGTGAGGATTGCCACTTTTATGTGACTGACTGTTCCAAGGACCTGCTTCTCTGCGTTGCTGAGCTGCCCTGCTGGCTGCTGATCTTGCCCTGCTGAGGATAAGGACTGGACCCATTTGCTTAAACCCAGAGTGACTCCAAGGGCTTACTGGCTTGCCCTGTGTTTTGAAATCTTAGGGCCTTCAAAGATTTTGCATTAGCACCACTGCCGTGGGTCACTCATGAGTACGGCAGCGGCGTTCTGACTAAGGAACCATAAGCGCGTGTTGATCGCTTCACCTGCTCCAAAGACTAGCTCTTGCTAAACGTTCCATATTTCTCAAGAGCAATGCATGCCTCAAGTGCTTCATGCTCCCACTAGTGCTGCACTCTCCGAAGGGAGAGAGATGCTGCAGCTCCAAGAGAAGCTACTGCCCATGAAGCCAGAAAGGTTGCCCAGTAATGCAGCAAACACCTCTGACATCAGTCATGGGTGGGCCCCAGCTGCCGGAGGAACCATCACCCTGTGGGTCACCAAGACTGTCCCTACAAACCGAGGAGACCTCCATGTGGCCTCTCAAGGCGCCTGCCAGGTACAGAGACTGGGAGAATGGTACCAGCGAGGCCCCATGCCGCAGCTCTGAAATGCTGGCTGTTGTTACTTGTTCAGCTTCATCGTACTCACTGACCAGTCTCGAGGGACCCATACTTAAACCTGGATTGGGGAGAACCCAGGACCCCTGTGCATATCCTTGGCTGGGAAACTGTACCAAAGCCTATAATCTTGAGTGCTCTTCGAGCACTCCCCTGAGGACAATACCGTAATCCAATTAAAGGGAGCAACCGTGTTATTAAGCACCCTGATTTTACATGTCAATCGTCCAAACGTGATAACTTGTGGAATCCTAGTATCAAGTCCTACAAGTTCTCCAATCATGGTGCCCACAAGGTCCAGTACAGTTAATTTCCATTGAGGCAGCAGGTTCTTCCACAAAGAATTGAGCCTTTCTTAATCCTTTTCTGAGGAGGCCAGCAGTCTGATTCTTGGAGAACACTTAAGTACCTTGGTATTTGTGGAGAGACGGATGCCCTTCAATCATCGTCACATGCACATACAACTGCATTTGCAATTCTAAAGTTACTGCAAGTAGTTTAACATATGTAGGTGAAACACTCAACCACTGTGATGTGGATCTCCCCAAGGGAAAGTAAAGGGAAAACTATTCATGTGTATTATTTTTCCTTAAAACAAAATATATATATATATAAATATATATATATATATATATATATATATATATATATATATAATATTGTATAGCATAAATCTAATTTCATTTAAAATATTTATTCTTAATCTAGAACTAATAAAGTAAACTGTTACAATACATGTACATGTAAATATGTATTAGAAAATTATTGTAATTATAGTTTAGCCAATAATTTGCAAACAATAATTTAAAAACATTCACTCCACCAGTACATTTTGTTTAAAGTTTGAATATAAATTATTTTCTATTTTTAAATACAATTATATCTATATGTGTTTAACAATTATATCTATATTTGTTTAGATCTATCTATCTATCTATCTATCTATCTATCTATCTATCTATCTATCTATCTATCTATCTATCTATCTATCTATCTATCTATCTATCTATCTATCTATCTATCTATCTATCTATCTATCTATCTATCTATCTATCTATCTATCTATCCATCTATCTATCTATCCATCTATCTATCTATCTATCTATCTATCTATCTATCTATCTATCTATCTATCTATCTATCTATCTATCTATCTATCTATCTATCTATCTATCTATCTATCTATCTATCTATCTATCTATCTATCTATCCACCCAAGATGTGTGGTGCTTGACTTACTGCATGGTTGGGGTGAGGTACATATAAACCTATTTTGACACCTATTTGTCTGTAGTAATCTGGGAAATGCAGTTTAGGAATTGCAGTAGTCTTGGTAATTTAGGAGAATACTTACTTTAGCATGTCTCTCCCTAAACCCTTTCATACATTCCTTTCAACCCTCTACATTTACTGGAAAGTATTCCTAATTTTCAAACCAATTCCCCTTGTCCATCCCAGCATTTACTAGAAAATGTTATACTTTTTGGTGCCAAAACCTCCTCCACCTTGGCGGTGAACTTTAGACAGAAAGGACAGGAGAAGCAGACATGGAGGTATGAAATTGTAGGTTTCTGAATAGCATTTTGAAGTACATGAATAGTAATAATGCAGCAGTATTTTATGCACTGCAAAATGCATTTGATTAATTGTGTAAGTGGTACTTGCATGAAGTGAATATTTGTTCAACAGGAACTTGGAGGCATATTATCAAGCCAGGCGATAAAATTATCGCCGCTTTAGCGGCAGAAAACCGCCGATAAGACGGCGATAATGGGCTTGATAATATGTCAATTGAAGCCCATGTTAGATACTAAGGACATCTAACCTGAACTTCAATTGGAATTCCATAGAGCATATTATCAAGCCCATTATCGCCGTCGTAGCGGCAGTTTTCTGCCGCTAAAGCAGCGATAATTTTATCACCTGGCTTGATAATATGCCCCTTACTGCTTCTGCTCAACAACGTACTCCTCTTTAAAAGGAGCACAGGTGATAAATGTCATTTCTTCCCAGATGCAACATTTTAGCAGATAGAACTTTAGTCCACTGTACAGATATGACATTAGCCAAAGTGACCACAGCCAAATACAACTAGTTGGCTGGCCAAACTTTAGAACACAGTGCAAACATTAATGTGCAAAAATCGAACTTTCTCTTATAAATCCCAGAAACTAATTCTCAAATTCAGGACCTTGGTATTATCTTGTGGAAACTACATCTCAACGTGGAAAATATGCTTTTTGTGAAGATTCTTCCACAGCTGTAAGTGAAGAAGTGATGGGAAAATGGATTTTCTGATGTTAGTGTCATGAGAGTGGATAATGAACACTAAAACCATTCTAATGATAATCTTGAGCATATGCAAAGAAATGATAACAGATAGTGTTTTTCTTTAAGCACGCCTAATTTAAGTACCCATTACAGTTTTGGATTTATTTGCACGGAAAAATGGTTTCAATGTGTAAAGATAAAAGGTATTGCAGAAGTGCAAATTTTACATGCTGATGCTTTGTATTTCAGACAATTTCACTATGTAAAGGTGAAAGAGACATATGCATTGAAAACTTTCAATATTTTGCAGTATGCATTAAAATGATGAATTTGATATTTATTGGAGTATCAGGTTTATAAGCTACAATTGTATTATAGTTTAGACAATGCTAATTAAAAATCAAATAGTTGTTCACAAACTCTCTTTCTCTCTCTCTCTGGGGCATATCATCAAGGACCGGCGATAATTATCGCTAAGCGCACTTAGCGCTAGGATAATTATCGCTGGGTAACTGGAGTCACTGGAGACAGTCCTCCTGTTAAGCACAAAGTTTACGGAGTGACTGACAGGGTCAGAGCTTACATCAAAGAGAAGGTCTCCAACATGTTTGCCTTAGGTGTGATTGAGTCCTCTAACAGCCCTTGGGCCAGCCCAGTGGTCTTGGTCGCAAAGGCTGCCGCGCCTGGTGCCACACCCGAACTCCGGTTCTGTGTGGACTACTGAGGACTCAATTCAGTTACCAAGACTGACGCGCACCCCATCCCCAGAGCTGATGAGCTCATTGATCGTCTAGGGGCTGCACGGTACCTCAGTTCTTTTGATTTGACATCTGGGTACTGGCAGATCGCCTTAACTGATGGGGCCAAAGAGAGGTGAGCATTCTCCACACCAGATGGGCACTACCAATTCCAAGTTATGCCCTTTTGGATGAAGAATGCCCCTGCCATCTTTCAGAGGTTGGTCAACTAGGTGTTGGCTGGACTGGAAGTTTTCAGTGCTGCCTACCGGATGACATTGCAGTGCTCAGCGCCGGTTGGGAAGAACATCCGAGCCACCTCTGGGAAGTGTTGATAGCACTGCGGAAAGCAGGCCTCACGATCAAGGTGAGTAAGTGCCAGATCGGGCACGGTTCCGTAGTGTACTTGGGGCACCAGGTAGGAAGTGGCCAGGTGGCACCCCTACAACCCAAGATTGATACCATCCTGGCACGGGAACTCCCCAAAAACCTAGACACAGGTGAAAGACTTTTTAGGACTCACAGGGTACTACAGGAGGTTTGTGAACGGGTATGGCAACAATGTTGCACCCTTGACTGAGCTGACTTCCAGGAAGCATCCCAAGAAAGTGAACTGGACTGACACGTTAGAACGCTTTTGATGCCCCGAAGACTGCCAAGTGCACAGCACCCGTGCTTCAGGCACCCAACTTCTCAAAACCATTCATTGTTCAGACAGACACTTCAGAGCATGGTGTGGTGGCTGTTCTTTCACAGATGAATGAGGAGGGCCTGGACCAACCCGCAGCCTTCATCAGTAGGAGGTTACTTCCACTGGAACAGAGGTGGAGTGCAATTGAGTGTGAGGCATTTGCTGTGGTCTGGGCACTGAAGAAGTTGAGATCATACTTGTTTGGAACTCACTTCCTTGTTCAGACCAACCACAGGCCCCTCAGATGGTTGATGCAGATGAGGGGTGAGAATCCAAAGTTGTTGAGGTGGTTCATTTCCCTACAGGGGATGGACTTCACGGTGGAACACCGCCGTGGTACAGAACATGCCAATGCTGATGGTCTGTCCAGATTTTTCCGCCTTAGTGAAGAGAACTCCCAAGAGGATGGGTAGTTCTCCTCACATTTCAGCTGGAGGGGACACATGTTAGACCTGGTACCATTGGCGTGAGACTCCCTTCCATTTTTCGCTGTTGTCTCCTATGTGTTTAATATGTTTTTGCTGGTTTAGATGCTTAGGGCACTGTGCCACTGCTATTCAGTGCCACAGAGCAAGTGCTCCATATTGTAAATTGTTGTAATGGATTAGTGACTCCATGACTGGCTTATTTGATTTACTTGTCAGACCCTACTAAAGTGCACCATGTGTGCCCAGGGCCTGTAGATCAAATGCTGCTAGTGGTCTTGCAGCACTGATTGTGCCACCCACAGAAGCAGCTTGTAAAGTGTGTCTCAGGCCTGCCATTGCAGAGCCTGTGTGCAGTTTAGTACTGCTATGTTGACTTGGTAAGTGCACCTACTTACCAGTCCCTTAACCTTCCCTTCTCTACATGTTAGCCAACCCTAAGGTAGGCCCAAGGGCAGGGTGCATTGTAAGTAAAAGGTAGGACATGCCCTGGTGTGTGTGGCATGTCCTGATAGTGAATTACAACCAATTTCGTTTTTCACTATTGCAAGGCTACCTGTCCCGATAGGCCAGAATGGGCAGCTTGATTATAACATCGTGTAATCCTAACTGACCCAGGGAACATAGTAGAAAAACAAATGTTGTATGCCTGAACTCAGAATGTTAAAATACATCCTTTAGTGAAGATGATTTTTACATTCTATTTTTGAAAATACCATTTTTAGAAAGTAGGTATTTTCTTACCTAACCATCCAGCCTGCCTCTGCTAGGTTGTGTATTTTATGTCTGGTTTATGAGTGACAGGAGGGCTTGGGCTCCAGCAGTCTGATGAGTCAGGGCTCGGCTGAATAGGACCTTGGCTGCATAGAAGGTGGGGGACGGAGATTTCCTTTTACTCCCTTGAGCCCTCATGGAATAAAGAGTAGGGGGAGGAGATTTATTTTCAGCTACCTGGGCCAGGCCTGCTTTCAACAATGCTGTCTCCAACTCCTGCCAGGAAGCTGCACAGAACTGGTTTTGGCCAGGCACAGGCACTCTCTGCCTTCAGAGGACAAAGGATTTACTAGTATAAATATTGGGGCCCAGACCCCAAGACTTTAGATCACTTTTGGGAATCAAGACAAACCTGTGCCAAGAAGAGGAACCATAAGAAGCTGAAGGAGTTGACTGTCCCTGTGCCAGTGTGCTATTTTCTGGGGTTGGCCTGCAGTGGTTGCTTATTTGCCAAGGAAAGGCGAAGGAACTTTTATTTGAACTTTCATCATCTTGAAGAAGAATCTCCAAAGGCTTGAACTGTGCTTGCCTCCTGCTGAAGTCTCAGGGATACAAGACTTCACCCCCAGCTCCCCCCCCCTGAAGTTTCTTGCTGGTATTCTGTCTGCAGACACCTGCATATTGTTAGTAGCTGGAAGTGCGACTCAACGAGAAGAAGCGTGTCGCATCCACAGCTGTTGCCGTCGCATCATCGGAGAAGCGTGTCGCCACCACAAGGGTCGTCATTGCATCACCGTAGAAATGTGTCTCCGTCGCAGCTGTTTGTTGTCGCATCACCGGAGAAGCGTGTCGCCACCGCAAGTGTCGCCATCGCATCAGCGAAGAAGTGTGTTGCAGGGCCTATCGCGGCTCAGAAGTTTCAGAGTCGCCACACGGCCATCAGGTGCGCACGCATCACCTTCACGTCGTCACATCGCATCAAAGACGCCATTTTGTCGCATCGCACCAGATCCTCGCATCGCATTGAGGCACCATCTTGTCGCATCACAACCGGAACGCAACACCAGATCGACGCATCACCTCCTCTCCGGTAAGGAACAGACACATCGCCTACTTTGCGCAAGCACTGAGGAACAGACACATCGCCTCCCCCGAAGCAAGAAACCGACGTATTGTTCTCCCTGCGCACCTTTTGTTTATCTTGCGTGACGCATCCAAAGGTACTTTGTAAGAAACGTGTTGCATTTACCACCATCTTTGAACTAAGCTATTTCTACCATTTAAATGTCATTTTCTTAATACTGTATTGTGAATTTTTGTCATTTGGGTCTTGTGTTACGTCTATATAAAGAATGTTTATTTTTTTTAAACCTGTGTGGTGTCCATCTGTAGCGCTTTCACTGTATTACTGTATGTGTTCACAAATGCTTTACACCCTGCCTCTGAGATAAGCCTTCCTGCTCGTGCCAAGCTACCACAGGGTTGAGCAGGGTTTGTTTTAGGAGTGTAGCCCCCTTACCCTGACTGGAAGCAAGGGTCCCTATTTGGACAAAGGTGCAAATCATTGCCAACTAGAGACCCCCAGTTCTAACATTCTTTTATTTCCATTACTTAGTGCACCATTACTTTATCAAGGGTTAGAAGGCTGTAACATCCATTCATTTTGATTTATTTTAAGACCCTTCAGACAACCTAACCAACAGCCCCCCTCTCCCCTAAATATTCTGTTAATTGGCATGTCATCCTCCTCCAAACTGGAACTGAAATACAGAATGAGGGTGACGATGAAAGTAGAATATTTAAAGGGGGAAAAAGCTAAAGGGTGAAATTGGGTACTAGGTTCAAGAAACAACTCTTGGTTAATCCAGGAAGTTAGCATTTTCTAGCCCAGGATGGCAATAATTTACTTGCTGACAGGGAGATGTCTGGTTTCAAGTCCTCTTAGAGCATTTTTACCCTAGGATAGCAAATCTTCTAACGGATACTTTAAACCCTATAATATTGCGCTTGGAGAAAATAGAAGACATTATTGCTTCCCTAGTGGATTCCAATGTAGAAGGAACATGAGCTGACCACATGCAAGAGAACCAGGCTATGCATGAATTAAACCCTTATCCTGTAAAGGAAATCCGAGCAACAGTCCTGCCTTCCACAGTCGTTGGTCACTCTTCTCAAGCCCATGTACAGGGGCGAGACTCTGGCACGACATGATGTACCAGCAATAGGTTATTAGAGGACAGGGAAATTGTTAAGACCGGTACCTTCCAGACTGGTAGAGATAAAGACAGTTCCACCCTGGGGCTTGGAAAAGTATCACATAAGCAGCAGAATGCTTTTATATCTCAACTCCTGGATGCCCCGATAGCTTACACTTACCACCAGCGAGTACCCCATACACAAGGATTTTAGTAGGTGTCCCCCCCAGGAAAAGGCACCCAGGAATCCTGCCAAAGTTGTATTAACAAAGCTGTGCATTAGTGTAGGAGGAACACAGACTGTGACACAGTCACTGTGGATAAAATCATTATGGCACAAAGAGTAAAATGTTTTGGCCTCTCAGCGAAACCTTTTGAAGGAGATTGTAATGTTTTAAACGTTAAGGACCCAGAGTTTGTGGAAATTTTGCTATCTCGCCTAATTTGGTCCACCCAAATTTTGAGTAGGATAAGAGCCTACCCATTAGGGTTTTTCTATACTCCTCCTCCTGGTTACAGCTCTATCAATCAGACTAACCAAAGGAACAAACCCCAACTAAATCTGCACCTCATGGTAAACTTTGCCCACCCAAATCAATTTGATATGTTATCAAACCTTACAATAAATGTTTGAAACCCATAACAGAGCAGTCAATTTGTTGTTTCACCTCAAGGGGAGCCTGTATTCAAACAGCCCCTTCTTGTTCCATCTAAGTGTTCCCCAAAAAAAGTAAAGATTGACATCACAAGAGGTTTTCAATTTCTTTCTTGGAACATTGCGGAGTTTCGGAATATGTCAAACAATAAAGATTTGTTTGTGTTCATTCAAAACTATGAGATGGTGTGTTGCCAGGAAACCTGGGCAGTCACCATCAATGGATATAAAGCATATTGTTCCCAAGCCACCCCATCACCCACAGGGAGGGGAAAGGGAGGTTTGGCTACCCTTGTCTCATGTGCCATCAAAAACCTGACAGTGATAGTTATAGCATCAAGACCATGCTATCAAATTTTGTTATTACATGTGGGTCATTTGTTAAATGTGGTTATTGTAAATTACTATTTCAATCATTTTACCATACAACCTCTGAATACTGTACATGAATTGGAGAGCATTTTGTCAGATACGGTGCAAAGACACCTGTCAAATGTTAGTTCATTTTTATGGGCAGGAGATTTTCATATCATTAAATGACATCATAGTGGGAAACGTACCTGTGGGTTCTCAAATTTGCAGGGCGATGCTACAAATCATTTTAAACATTCAGTTTATGGTGAATCCCTAAATCAGCTACTTTTGACCCAAAAACTGATTTTTGCCATGGATTATCAACCTCAGAGTGATGCAAGTCACCATACGTTTAAAGGGAGTGGCAAAGGGAGTAAAATAGATTTTGTTCTTTTAACAGCTGACCTTTTAGCAATCACAACCCTTTTTCTCTATACTTTGAAAATAGCTTGTCAGCAGAGTGACTGTCGATCAATAAGAAGCCTGTTAACTATACAGCTAACAAAGGGGCACAAATTAACTGGAGGAAAATTAAGCCAGATAAGATAATCTGATTAGTAGGGCCATTTAGCTGTCTCTCCCTGGATATTGCCACAAAGAAGATTCTAGAGGGTTTTATAAAACAAAAATTGCGTGGCTTTTAAATTGCATACCACTAAGCCATCGTACAAACACCAAGGCACCTCCTGGTTTAATCCTAACTGTACAGCAGCTCTGAAAAAGTTGAAACAAACCACTAAGACAGTCTGTGGAAACACAGAATATTTTTGGGCAACCAGGAAAAATTCTCAGTTAACCCTCGAGAAGAGGAGACAGGCAATTAGAAACAAGGCCTGGCGAGACCTAGAAATAGTAGCCAACAAGAAAAATAACAGGCTTTTTGGCAGTTTGTAAATCTGCCTTTTACAGGCAACCCACACAATGGCATTGAGAGCCAAATCCTTGAACAGGATTGGTTTCACCACTTCTCAACAGTTTTTAACCCAGAGAAAGATGGAATTGTCGAAGATTAAGAGAGGAGGCCTAACCCCTGGTAATAAAGGAGGACTGGTTAGTTGACCTTATTAGTCTTCCCACTGTCGCTGCAGCCATTCAGACAGCAGAGAGCGGCAAGGCTCCTGGTCCTGATGGGGAGCGTAGATCGTTTTAAATATAATATTGCCTTTTGGGCCTCTCTCTTAACAAATGTTTTGAGGGCAGCAGTGAGGAGAAATGTAATTGAGTCCTGGAGCGAGGCTATAATTATTCTAATTTCTAAAAAGGGCGAACGGAATTCACCAGCTTGCTACCGTCCAATATCATTAATAGATAGCACTACTAAAATCATGGAGCTGGGGCCTTGCTGGCTTGGAAGGTGAAAGTATAGAGATCTCAAATCATGATTAAGGAGTGGGTGGTAAGCTCCTGGGGGGGTGGGAGGGGGGGATTCAAACAAATATGAGGTTCTGTAGAGACATCTGGTCTCCCTTTTTTCTGCTTTGTACATGGAAGATAAGGAATATACTTTACCGGACCCCATAAAATTAGGCAATGGCTGGGAGGTGTGTGCCTCCCTTTGATCTCAGAGGAAGGGAAAAAGCTCATGGAGGCGCTGATAACTCGGAAGGAAATTAGTGGGTTTCTGTCATGTAACCAGAATGGGAAGGCGGCAGTACCAGATTCCATCCAGTTGGAAGTGTATAAGTTCTTAAGGGAGAAATTGTCTCATTCCGGGAGACGTTGTTCAATTCGATATTAAATATGGGTTACTATTCAGATTTCTCGTCAATTTGAGACCCCCCCGGGAACCCCGGAGTGTCTGAAGGATGGGCTGAGCACTCCCCTGCCAGGGGCAGGGATTAAGGTATGGGGGGAGCTAGTATCAATACAGGGCATTCTCCCCTAGGAAGTTTTAGCAGCCAGGACCCAGAACTCCCTTTGCAGATTTAAATGTATAGTTGGAGTGTGGGAGTTTGAGTCAGAACTGCAGGATGGAGCTCCGAAGGCTAAAGAGGTGGCTCAGTGGTACTGGGGCTGTATGATGCTGAGGATAGAAAATTGAAGGCCCATACTTAGTCTGGGAAGAACGTTTTCATGGGTCTGAGACACAAAAAGTCTGGGAAAGATATTTTAAATTACTTTACTCAGTGATTAAGCCTGCCAACCTGAAATGTAATCACTTCGTCACTGTTAACAGACTGTATTGGACTCTTCAAAAGATTGCGAAGTCTGTACAGGAATCGACCCCCAGATGTTCTTGGTGTGGCCTTCTAGAATCGGATAACTTACATGATTTTTTACATGCTCAGGGATGAAGCCTTTTTGGTGGGACATTGAGGAGGTGGTTGGGGATATCCTCGGGACAAATATAATCTTGCGCCATGGCCATAACAGGCTTTGCTGTTTTATCTGATGCTTTTGGCTAGGCGGGAGATTTGTGAACAATGACAGATCCGATACCCCCAGGAGTGGGGGACTGGCTTCAAGCAGTTATCTATAATTGTCGAATGGATATGGTCGGTAGACCTTGAAAGGCTAAAGAAAAAAAATATGGGCTGATTACCAAAGTTGGGATGATATGAGGGTCAAATAGTCAATCTAATGAGCGGTCCTGTGATTACACCTGGGCACAGCCATAAACCAGGATCTGGTCTAGGCTGAGTGGCATGGGCCATTGATTGTATTTGAACAGGCTAAGGGCTGGAAAGTGTTTTCAGAAGGCGCCTGACATTGCATTAATGGTGATATGAGGACAAAAAAAAAAGCTGAGGCAATTACATTTGCTATCAACAAGTTAGGAATCTAATAATGTGCACTTTTCTTTTGCAAGTGTTTTAAAAAATAGGAAGTTTTGGAGGAGGCTAAGCTGGGCCATCACAAGACTTTATACAATTTTCCTCAATTGCATGTGTTCATAAAATGTCTGCTGTACATCTAACAGAGGAAAGTCTTTGCCTTGACATTGGAACCCTTTGCACAAATGCTAAAAGAAAAGAACACATCCATCCATTTGTATACTAACCATGGGAATAGCATGCAGTGTCTATAATAGTGAAAAGAACATGTAAATTGTGAGTGTTAAGTGTAGCAAATTCAACTTTTCAGTATGTTCAACCCAGATTTGTTGTTGATTCGGGACCCTATTTTGCCATTATTTGCTTTTGCTTTTACTATTGCTAAACAACAGTAAGGTTTCTTTTATTTCCCTCTAACACATGTGCTGAACAGAACTACCTTTTCGACCCACTGAACTTTTCCAAAAAGTAGATTGTAAATTGTGCCTAAAGTACACTTTCACAGAGACGGGGGACATTAAATCCGAACATTTCTAATTTTTCAGCACGCGGGCGGTAACTGGGAAGCACTTTGTGCTCCTAGAGTCTGGATGTCTATTTGAAAGTAACGCAATACAGAGGAAGCACACAATTGGCTCCTTTATGATTCTGAAGCGGATTTAAATTTTTCATCTGCGCATTAAGGTTTTTACCAATAATAGAGGATGACACGTGCATTCTGTCTTTCATGAGAAATTGATGTCGCAGGATGTGCACCACTGTGTTTCTAGTCCTGATGAAGACCCTATGGTCAACCACACTCGTTTTCTGGGGGTCGAAACATTGAAGTGATATGAACACAGCGTACCATGCCCAAATAGGCATATCCATGAGAGGATGAAAACCATTTGTCTTTTTAAAGGACATTTACTACATTTGGGCACAAAAGCACATTTCTGTACATTTATGTTAATTGTGTTAAATGTCTGATTGTCCATTGTGTTAGCACCTGTGTTATTTATGAGGCACATTTTTTATTTGTCACAAACATTGTTCACAGTCTGTACTCTGTCTGGTTCTTCAATTATTTTTTTGATGTATTAGCACACACGGCATATGATTTTAAAATATATCAATTATTCTTATTCTTTCAGACAAATAGTGTTGTTGTCATTTCTAATGTCTGTCAGTAGTGTGTTTTTATGTATCATTAATTGATAGTCCCCCCAAAAATTATTGTGGACAAATTATTATGGACATACTTTACTCACAGAAAGTAGTTACCCTTTTCGTGGCAGAACTGCTGCTTCTTCACTAAAGTACACCTAAGGCATGGAAAGTTACATTTCATATGCAGGCTGCCGTGTATATTTACCGTGCCCACATATGTGACAATAATATATTTCTACCAGGAGCACTATTGCATTCGAGTTATGCTACAGCTGAAACACACTGCAGTAAAACAACAGGGTGCTAAATATAAAAATAT
This sequence comes from Triturus cristatus, assembly GCF_964204655.1. Classification (NCBI taxonomy): domain Eukaryota; kingdom Metazoa; phylum Chordata; class Amphibia; order Caudata; family Salamandridae; genus Triturus; species Triturus cristatus. The sequence goes on from NC_140592.1 coordinate 1,076,179,093, forward strand.
TGGTCACACTCTGGACCTGATAATGAGTTTGGCTGGGCGGAGCAAGGTTCGCTCAGGCGCCACACCGACTAGGCTGTGGTTGGGCCACCCGCCAGATGAGGAGTTTCCTCCTGCCTGGCGGGCTTTTTTTTGCGTACCTATGGTGATGCCTCCAAAAATAGCCACCCTAATGGGAACGCCAAAAATTGTTCCTGCACACCATGGACTGTTAAGTCCATGCCATGCAGGAACTGGTGTGTATGCACACAGGGGGCACATGCTGTGCCCCCTCCATGCACCATAGGCTGCAGAGGCACAAGGGGGCCCTGTAGTACACCAGGGTTTTCATGGAGGTGGAACCGCATGAAAACCGTGGAGGAGCGGAAACTTGTAATATGCTTTGTGGGACAACGGTGGTCCCGCCAAGCATATAACTGTCTCTGCACTGCCGCACCACTGCCAGGGAATGGTGGTTCTCTGGCAGCTGCAGCGGGGTAATGGTGTTCTGACTGCCCTAATTGTAATAGGGTGGTTGGGAGACCTCTAGTGCCATGCAACAAGCTGTAATAGCCTGTTTTAAAGTGCCCAAAGATAGCTGCCTGAAGGATGATAACAAATATTGACTACGGACATCACTCAGCCTGGGGCAGAGATGGACAATATGATCTAGAGATTAATTTTGATAATTAAAAAGTCTACAGTCAGGAGAACTTGAATTAGAATTCCAAGGGCCTTCGACATATTTAAATTGGATAAAAAATATGTGTAATCTAAGGAACTTTTGTTTTATTGTTGTCTCTAAATTGGAGTCAATATACTTCTGGTTAGGATGAAAATAAGATTCCATTAGTAACTTTATATGTTTGTAGGTTGATATTTTTAATAAGTCTGTCAAGGAGAATGACTCCGGGAGGCTTTACCTGAAATCGTTTTTTGCAAGTTACCCAAGGCAACAACAAAAGATCCTTAATGGACGGCAAATTATGATCTGCCAGAGCTGCAGTGATCTGATCAGGGAAAAGGCAAGAGTCGACCGATGAATTCTGTCTCAATTCTGGATATACCATTCCTCTCAAGGAGTCCGCATTTGCAGAGGCACAACCACAGAAATAATTCATTTTCTGAGTCAGGTAGTCAACCTCAATTGATGGAAGGTCTAGTCTGATAATTGCATGTGGGGTTGAATTTCATAGATTAAATAAATGGCGTGCCTATTGAACGAAAACTATTTCTATTTTCTTTTCATTTAGAGCTTTCAAAGAGTAAGTCAGGAGTGGAAACACTTTTGCCCAAAAGGCTGTTATAGTGGGCCTGATCGCATGCCCTACATATGATTGCACAAACTGTTTTAACGCTCTTGTGATAGTAATGACCTTTGATTTTAGAGAATAAAGGTAATGTGCATGTGTTTGTCACCTATCTAAGTTAAATCCTAGATAGACTTATGAGTTTACTGACTCCACTGCATTGTTTCAAAGCTTCCATTTGAATTTCTGTACATTCCTCTCGAAGGACATGATTTTTGTTTTGCTAATGTTGGTATTAAACCATTAACCAGGTTATATTCATTAATTATTTTGATTTCACAGTGAAATGAAATCAAACGTGCATTTAATGTGTAGGCCTGTCTATCGATTTCCCTAATAGGCCTAGGTTGGATAACAATGTTTATTGACTATCTCCCTTCATGAAAGAACTTCAATGTTATTTAATGCTCAGTTTTTAAAATGTGACATAATGATGAAATCAGATATTAAGTTACATAAGCAAAAATGTAACTGTATACACATGGGCGGCCTGAGACAGAGCTGGTATGTCCAGTGCTGGAATACAAATCCTTCACTGAGAAAGATAACCATCCTGGCTGAGAGAACAAGGCCTAGCACTGAGTTCAGTAGAGGCAAATGGGTGTTACTGGTGACCACTTAGCTGGCAATAGTTATGTAGGAGCAGACAGGAGCAGACAGGTGCAGTTCAAATAACACAGGGCAGCTATAGCACTATCTGTTTTGAAATTGAGATGCCAGGGCGGTGATTAGCTTTTGATGTCCCTTATGAGGTTCAGAAACATCATGAACATTATACTTCCTAGTGGGAAGGTCAATGAGGTAACCATTAACCTCACCAAACAAGAATAACCAGAGTCACAGGTGTCAATCTGTGCCTGACCTACCTGCCATACTTCAGAGTCCATGGTGTATACAGATACTTGATGCCAGAGTCTCTCCCACAATCTCTCTGCTGTGTACATCTCCAGGACTCTCATAGATAATCATGCTTCAGCCTTGTAAAAGGGTGAAACCAGTATTAGCTAGGGGAGAGCTTAGTAAGCTGCAGACAGGCCTGGCTGGGTCCTGCTATGTTGAAAGATGGCATCCTGGGTACCTTTACTGTAAAGCAGACAAGAAGTGCTGCAAAAGAAAATGGGACTGTAAGAAAATAGTTATGATTAGGTAGCCGATTTTCTTCAATCACCGGCGCGTGCACAGGAAAAATCTGGCACCTCACCCACCATTTGTGCAGAATATTCCTGGACATGGGAAGACTCCATCTGAAGAACAGTTTCCCTGATGAAAGAAAAAGTCTCACTCCTGCTGTTGTAAGAAGAGGGACTACACAAGGACACAAGAACTGCTGGTATCAGGGATGGGAATTGCTCTCCAAGGTTCAAGTGGTTGGTCTCCTGTTTATGTGCTTTAGGTAAACAAAAAGCAGAAGGACTCCTGACTTAAAGAAGGCCCTGCTGAGTAAAGAGTACCCAACCCTGCAGGAGACCTGTCTGGAGAGAGGTGTGGTACCAGAAGCCTAAACTGAGAAGCTAGGGACTGTAGGACTGAACCAAAGAAGGTTTCCCAGAAATTAGAGATGAAGTATGAAGGCTTAACCTTTGACCAGGACAACTGCTCGATATATCTGACCTCTGCTCCATTGTTATCATCTTGAAATCGTTCCTAGGTCTCTGACCACCACAAACTGTTTTCACCTATAGTGCATGATTATTTCATGTTGCTTTTTGCCTCAAAATTTTAAGAATATCTCCAGTTCCTTTTAACCTATTTTGATGATCTGGGTGTTGTTTTGCTCATAAATGTTTTTTCTGTTTTTTAAGTTGATTTGGGAATATCATTGTGAGATGTTCTTAACTTTAAAATTCCCTGCTTCCTGTGCCATAGCTACCGGGTTGAGGAGAAATTCTCTCGGAGCTATGCTTTGATCTAACAACAGTGGTCATTGAGCTGTTATAGGTGTTCCCATTCAAATTATTAACACAATTTCTGACATTAGGCCTTTGATAATAGCAAATAAACTGATATTTCAGTCAGTGATTCAGTGGAACTTAGGGCCTGGTTACGATCTTGGCGGATGGGATACACCGTCATAAACATGCCGAATATCCCGTCCACTGTATTACAAGTTCCATAGATTATAGAGGAATTGTAATTTGGTGGACGTGTATCCTTCACATTTGTCATGAAGTAACCATGTCCACCAAGATCCTAATCAGGCCCTAAGATGTTGATAATGATATCATGAATTTCAGTACCAGGTATTTAAAATAGGAACACAAAAAAATTTAATAGAATGCTGATTCAAATATTCTCCAAGAAGATTTGACAACATATAAAAAAAACCTGCCTTTGGGATTTATAGGGGAATGTGTTTAGGGAAGCAGGTACCAACACCCACATTTGAAAATTTGTATAAACATACACACTTTACAATCTGCACCCTTTCCCTTTAATGGTAGATTGCAACTGTTAGTTTTATCTTGGCATCAAATTCTGCTTCATATTCTCGGGTTGACATGGAAGAAATTAAAGCAGACTTTAAACTGGAGAGGCTTGTAGGTTGGAAGGCCTCCAAATGCATTACCCGGCATAGCTGAGAAGGATGAGACTACTCATTTAGAATAAAATTCCCTGTGTATTATTTAAGATATATATATGCTTGACAATCATCATACACTGGATGCATTTACAAATGATGGGTGCTTGGAAAAACACATTCTTCTATGAAAGCCAAATAAGTGAAAGTGTCTCCTACTAAGTAGTTCTATGGGTTCACATCACAATGTTGATATACTTTGTGCTTTTCCAGCTATTATGATCAGGTATATTAGATTTATATTACACATTTGATTAGTTCCAATATCTTATAACTACTTGTGAATTTTTCTTATGATAGTCATAACTTATTCATGTTTGGGAATTACATTTCGATAAATAATCTGGAAAGATTTAATTACAAAGACTTTTACTAATGCCGGGTGCAAATTGCACGTATCTTTGTAAATTTGTCCCTAACAGTTTAAAAGAATAATAATAATAATGAGAACGTATCTCATTAAAGCCTCACTCATGGAAAACAAAAGGATAACATTATGTAGTCAAACCATAAAACTAACAAAAATGTGTACTTTTTAATTACTTATTTACAACATTTAAAATAAAATAGTTCTGCATTACAAGAACCACAGAAACCCCGAGCTGGGAATCTGCAAAAAGTGTGTGACTCAAAATAAATTTGCTTTAAATGTATTAAACAATTAAGAATGCTATCCCATTTATAAAGAAGAGATATAAGAAATATGAAGTACAAATAGGATTTATAGAATTTATGTTCACATACCCTGAAATCCAAGGAAGACATCCATCGATGGCCTTTTATTGTACACCAACTTTTATTTAGTGGGTGGTATAGTTGCATTTGAAGTTATTCACTTATGTTTTTTCAGTGTCTTCTAAAGTGAGCAGCCTGCCACATGCTTCCTCTGATGGCAACCCTAGAAAATGCATTGAAAATCCTATTTTAATGTTTAAATGTGGCAAAGCATATGTGGTAACCTTATACATTGCAGAGACAGAATAAGAGGGATCTTGAAAAAACGACATTCAATGATTAAAGATAGTGTTAGCTTGAATTCAGTACACATGGTTTCAAACCAGTAACTTATGTGCACGATGCCGGCCGCGACACAAACTTTATCCTATGTAACTTTCCAGTAAGTAAAACCAATGAAAAACTGAGCTGCTACCAACAGCCAGTGTAATGTCCAAAAACGGCCATTACAAAAATCATCAAAATTCATCCTGGACTGCATCTTTCATGAAAACTAAACCTTTCACCCAGGGAAAGCTTGCTACATTATTTCTTCATTCAAATATCCTGTGAAAACAGTCAATAAGTATTTCTTCACTAGGCATGACAATCAATTTCAATATATAAAAAAACACTTTCCTATTGAAATAACACCTTTTATTTAGTCAGATCTACACCAATGATAGGTACCAAACAAATATTCAAATATTCCAGTCAATAAGCTTTTCATTTTAACTGAAAATCACAGAGAACAGCTGTGAAGATCCCACCACAATATGCATGCTTCTAAACAGCAATTTTAAAACAAAACAAATACAATTACATACATTAACAACTGGGTTTATTCTTTTCCAGCAAGACACCAGGCAAGAAAATAATATACGTTCAACAGGACAGTGCATTACTACTATTATTAACCCATATGTAGTCTTATTATGGATTATGGGCACTCCCGCTTGACTGCGTTGAACAGTTGTGAGAGGCAAAAAGGAAGTATATATGTCTCCTGTACACTGAAGGTATTGCACCAAATTGTTATCTTGTCACCAGAATTCCCCAGGGAGAGACAGACAAAATAGTCAATTAGTGATTAGATTTTAGTAGTCAGGCAAAGCATCATCAAAGACATATGTGGTACAAATTCAATTCACCTGAAAATAATTGAAATCTAATTTAAAATATGGTTTGTATTTTTGCGTTTTTTCATGAACACTATGGTCAAATACGCAATTCTTATCCTTCCTAGTCTCATGTTGTCTCCTTATTAACTAAGCTTGTCATGTCTGGATGTTATTGGACTTGTATTGAGGTAGAGTGTTGTGTAAGAAATTTGGGTGAGTTGATGCCCACCTCAAGAAATAATGACACTAACTTGTGAGGGTGAAGCCCATGTCACTAAATTAATATGCGCTCGACCCCCCTGCAGCATTGGCACAACAGCAAAATAAAAAAAATCCAAACCAAATTAGAAAAATAGAGTAACATTTCTTAAACAAAATGACATGAACATGACAAAAATGTAATAAACTAAGCTGAAAAATGAGACTTCTGTGAAATCTCCTACTGACCGCGATAGAGTCTAAGGTCGGATATGCCAAGTTGTTTTTTTCCCTGTCAAAGATTTTACCTTCTAACTTCGTCAAAATCTTTGGAGGTCCAAATTCCAACATTGCAGGGTTTCTGGAACAGCTCCTTTTGGTACTTCTAAGGCTCCCATGACTTCAGGAACATCACTTTCGCAACAGGACTCTAGCAAAGGCCACAAGCAGAATCCAGACCGGGTTCAATTGGTACTGGCCAACTTGTCACCTCAGCCTGTTGTGTCCCTGTAATCACACTTAGAGGCTTGTGTGTCCCTGTAACCACAATGGACGTCAGCCCATTTACCCTTGGAGTACAATTCTTTATTATAGGTACAAGACGGAGCAGGTGCAGTACTTGAAGGTTCCTCTCAGGTCACAGACAGCAGGTCCAATTCTCTATTGATGTTCCTCTGGTCCAGAAAATATTTGGAGGAGGATGCAGTAATATGGCACATCTATGGTTGGCTCTAGCATGTGGGTGGAGATGACTACTCGACACTCCCTAATCAATAGGCAAATAGCTCCCAGTGACAACCCTGCCTCCTTTTTCAGCAGTTCCTGTTCATCCCACAGTGCCCTTCAATCCAAGAAGAGAAACCCTTTCTCCCATGTGCAGAGCTTGTGGCCTCCCAGTGATTGTCAAAAGTTAGAGATTAAAATTTATAAACTGACATTTTCTTGGATCCAGCTAGAGCTGTAGCAGTGAAAATAGCTGTTGGGGTTCTAATCACTTAAGGAACATGCCAATTTTAATTCCACAAATGTTCAACTTTTCCATTTCAGACACCCAATATTGTGGTCAACAAGGTGTAATTATGGGTAACTTAATTATATGTAAATGCAGGATTTCCTGCCTGTCAGAAAGGGTTATTTGGACAGATTTGACAGCAAGTGTTTAGGATGCTGCAGTCAGGCTACAAATGGTAGGCCTGAAGCCATATTTTACAAGACATCCTTTGGGTAGCACCATAAACGCAGCAGTCCACAGGTGGCATTTAACTTCTAGGCCCTAGGCGTATTTCCTACATAATTGTTTTATAGGCAAATTAAGTGTGTCAATAAGGAGTAAGCCAAGTTATCCATGTGTAAATGAGTAACAGAGGCATTTGTTTAGCAGGGGTAAAGTGCATGGAGTTAAAGGTTTGGGGCCATAGGTGGTTCTCACTTTTAACCTCCTGAAGGGGACTTGTACCGCCCACCTTGTGGTGACTCCAGGTACCTTCTTTGACACTCTGGTACTGAGCCAGAGATCATCCTCATACCCAAGCTCCTTGGGGATAGTAAGCATGAAGCATATTAGGTCAAGATGTGCTACTGCATACACAAATTAATTAGCCCATCATAATCCTTTACTTTTCTGCAATTTTATTCAACCATACAGTGCTTTACTGGACAAGTCCAGCAAAATCCTCCCAAGACTGGTGCATCCCTGAACCGCAGGTGATACTGTTCTAGGTTTAGACTAAATTTGTGTGAGAGCCTCCTCTATGGTGGCATACCTAACCAGGTCACCTGCAACTAGGGTCTATATTTTATCTCTCACAATGACAGTCATGTGCTTCCAAAGGCTACACCCGCAGTCCTTCTCTGGGATTCAGAGCTTACAAGCCCTTTATAAATGTCATTCCCCACCACATAACTAGGCACCACATCATTTGGGATGTGGATACTATGCTTACCTTTCCTAGGTACTTCTGCATCATTGCCACCATCAGCACTGGACTCAGAAGCCCTTCGGGACCTCAGGGGCATCCTGCGCTGGCTTTCTTCACTTCACCAAGGCCAACTTTATCTCCTCAGAAACCAAGGCCAAGTTTCTCTCCAAAGCAGCCAAGGACAACTTTTTCTCTTTAAAGTCAAGGATAGCCAGCTGCAATTTGTAATGCCCTCTCAGCCTGCCTGTCCTCTACCTCTGATGGGGACAAACTGAAAGATGACACACAACTCTCAGCCCTGGACAATGCAGGTGAAACCGCTCTTTGGGGAGACCCCCCCTCTAGCACTAGGGCCTCCTCAACTTCATCCTCATTCACCTCCGATGTAGACTGTAGCTGACAGACTTCTTCCTAGGCTGTGAGAAAAATAAAGTAATCCTATCTATTGGATTTCCGGCTCAACTTCAGCCATCTCTATTCACACATGCTCCTTAGCTCTACCATGCTAAGGGTCTCTAAAATAACCAGATCCACCGCAATGGCCACCGCAATGGCCCTAGAGACCGAAGGTGAAAAATTGAGTGCAAGAATGAATTTAGGAGAAAAAAATGACCCACAAACAAAATCATAATAAAAATCCAAAAAGTAAGCTTTTGCTGTCAACTTAGAAAGGGAATTTAATTTCAGTTTAAATCATTGTGTGGTGCTGCAAAACACAAGTCCTGGATTCCACCGCTGAACACCATTGTAAGAACAAGCAGTCACCCACATCAAGGATTAATGACAATAGCTTGTAAGTGTAAACCCTAAAGACACTAAATTAACCTGGGCTCAAGCCTTTGGTAGCCATTGCAAAGAGCATACAGGTTTAACTTAGGGCAATGCATAATAATAATAATAATTCATATTTGTAAAGCGTAAACATATCACCCATAAGGGCTTCAAGGCACTGGTGGCCGTTGAGGAGATTAAGTGATCTATTGCCTAGAGTCACATGATGCTGAGCTAAGCTGCCAATGGCGATCGAACTGTGACACCCCGAGCTCTGGAGTAGCCGCTCTGGCCACTGCACCACACCTCTCCCTTTATGTGTACAGTATTTACACAGTAAGAGAGCAATAATGTCAAAACAACAAACAAAAATACCAAGCAAATTCAATTAATAGATTATAATTTCATGAACACATGGACATCAAAACAACAAAAATACAACCAGGGGAATAGGAGACATGAACTTTTAAAGTTTTATGTAAAATAGTGTGAAAAAGCACTGAACATCAATTATGGTCTATGGAAGCTGGACAGCTGGATCTACCATGATTTCAGGCTGACCTGGATAAAGCGCTGGTCGAATATTCCAAGAGTGTTGGTCCCTGTTAAGGATTTTACCTTCTAGCTTAGTCTTTTTTATGGAACCCAAAACCCTCCGGCAGGGGCAATTCTGAAGCTATATCCAAGGAATGCACACGGAAATTAGACACCTTTGCTGTGAAGTCTCCCTGATAGGTCTGGATGTCTAGGAAGTCCAAAAATGTTTCAAGTCCACATTTTCAGGGTTGCTGGAGCAGATCCTCTGGTGCCCAAAGAATTTCACTCCTTTTGTTCTGGACAGAAAGTAGACAGACTTTGTAAAATCTTTGGGAGGCTAGGGGATGCTAGATAAGCCCCATAGGTGGCATTGGGATGTTACTAAGTTTAGCAACAAAAGAATGCAATATGCCTATAGGGACATCACAAATATTTCTTTTTATTATTCATAATTTGTTAGACCTGGCTTTTCCTGGGGGGTTTATCCCCAGACTTTCAGCTTTTTGGCCTCTTGTTTTTGACCCTGTTGTTGTAGGATTTAGGACTCTGGGCACTTTACCGCTGCTGATAAGTGCTAAAGTGCATATCCTCTCTGTGTAAGTTTTGAATATGGATTGGTGTATCCATAATTGGCTTGCTTGACTTACTATGACTTACTACTAAGTCCCTTGTACAGTGCACTGTGTGTGCCCAAGACTTGTAAGTCGAATGCTCCTAGTGGGTTTGCAGTACTGATTGTGCCGTCCACACAAGAGGTTCTCAGATCTGGCACTGCAGTGTCTGTTTGCAGTTTGGTACTGCCATGTCAACCTGGCAAGTGCATCTATTTGTCATTCCCAAAACTTCCTTTTTCTGACATGTGAGTAACCCCTAAGGTAGGCCCAAGGTACCCCTGTGGGCAGAGTGCAGTGTCTGTGAAAGGTAGAAAATGTTTTGTAGCATGTCCTGATAGTGAACTACAGGGAATTTCGTTTTTCACTATTAAAAGGTCTATCTGTTCCATAAGATAAAATGGGAGTTTATTTATAACATCTTATAAATATAACTTCCCATTGGGTCAAGATAGGAAGGTGAAGCATGCCTGAACTCCGAATCAAAAGATTCATCTTTTAGTAAGGATGCTTTTTACATTCTGTATTTGAAAATATCACTTTTAGAAAGTAGGTATTTTCTTGCTTGGCCATCCTGTGTGCCTCTGCTGGTTTGTGGATAGAATGTCTGGTTTTGGAATGACAGGGGCTGGGGATGTGCATTCGCTGTAGGCAGTCACTGGGTGAGGGTTGAGGTGTATCGTGCCTTTCCTAGATGAGTCAGGGCTGAACTAAATAGACCTGGGCTGCATTTAGAGTAGGGAGAGTAGATTTCCTTCCACCTGAATGGGCCTGGTCTGCCTTACATAATGCCGTCTCCACCTTCTGCTGGGAAGCTACACCAGAGAGGACAGAACTGGTTTACTGGCTCTGACACCAGAGAAAAAAGAGAAAGGGATTATAAATATGGGGGCCCAGATCCCTGAACTTTAGATTACTTCTGTAATTCAAGAGGAACCTCTGCCAAACTGAAGTAGAAGTACAGTGTGCTGTTTGGGGTTGGCCTGCAGTGGCTTTTTCTGACAAGGAGAGGATAAAGACTTTGCTGTGTGCTGTGTCTCCTGCTGGAGGAAGATCTCCAAGGGCTTGAAGTAGAAATTGCCCCCTGCTGTGAAATCTCAGTGATACAAAGACTTCCCCATCAGCTCCCCTGAACTTCCTTTGCGGGGAGTTCTGATCTGCCAGGAGGTGCCTTTTGCTGAATTGGGCCTCTGGAGGTTGTTCCTCCTGTTGGGAGCTGGAAAAGAGAACTGACATATCATCTCCCCTGCGTGTCAGTAAGGAACAGACGCGTCACCCCCCCTGGAGTAAGGAACTGACGCATTACCTTTCCTGCTGTTTTTGTTTGTGAATGTGATGCATCCAACGTACTTTGTGTTGAAAGTGTTGCATCTATAGCTATTTCTGGACAGAACTGTTTCTACCTTTTAAAAGTCATATTTTGATTACAGCATTGTGGATTTTTGTCATTTTGGTCTGACTGCTGGTCATGATGGCTTTGTAAATGATGTAGCTTTCTATAAAGATGGTGCTGGCCGACAAGGGGAGCCAATGCAGTTTCATTAGAATAGGGGTGGTGTGATCATATTTCTTCAGGCCCTGCATGAGACATGCTGTGGCATGTAGGATGGCCTTCAAATACACCATTGAGGAGTCTGGGAGGTCATGGACAATAGCAATACTTTCATGTGAGAATATGAGGACTTAAACAGCAGTTCTGAAGTCTTCTGTGTTGAAGACCCAGTCTGGCTTGGTTTTAGAAGACAGAGCTGGTCTTTGTGTTTTTTAACAATGTGTTACTTGAGGGTGAGGCTGGTGTCCAGAGCTGGTCTTTGTGTTTTTTAACAATGTGTTACTTGAGGGTCAGGCTGGTGTCCAGGGACACCCTTCACCTCTTTTCTTATCAGTATATTAGAAACCATGTGCCTAAAATTGCGAGAGTGTCACCTGAAATTTAAACTATTTGGACTTGAGCTTAAAATCAGCAAGGCTGTAAAGTAAAAGAATATATCTACATCCAACTTTACATTTTTCTAATAGCCTCAGATATATATTCTTAACATAATATATGTCATAGTTGAACTGAAAAGTCACTTTATTAAGTATGTTAAATATAGTCAGGTTGGAAGTCAAAACACCTCTGCCATTATTTTATTACCAGCATCATCTTGAAGGACGTTTGTTCATGTTCTTTCCCCAAAATATGTGAGGGAATGGAATCAAACTATTGGCTTTGTTTAGAGGAGGGTGGTTTTGAAAGCGTCTCAGATTTTTGGTGGAAATGCTAAATACAGAACTCCTTGGTCGGATTCCCTCCAACCTCGAGATACTATCACGGAAGACGTTACTACAGTGTATTTTTCTGCAGTTTTATTAATTCCTCCAGAGGCCTATGGCTTCTCCATTACTACCTAACTTCAAATCACGTCCGTGGTATCTTACAGTATACACTTGCAAGTATATTACAAACATCTGTTGCTCTTTTAATAAGTGCTGCTAGGGGTGCTTATAAATTAATTCTATACTTTGAGGTCTGCAACAGAATCCCCCATCTTTATTTCTCTGGACAAGCAAAGATATGTAAGTGCACAGGATAATTTTTTGTTTCAGGAGCACTGGATGCACTGCAGACTCATACTTATTTAAGAGGAGAAATAGTGCCATATACATTGAAAAAAATGCCATCAGTTTTCCTGTTTTTTTAGGAGAATTGGCACGTTTATGATTTTCACGTGCCAGCTACAAAAACACCCCTTGAATTTAATACAATTAAAGACCGTCAGAATTGCTGTCAAGATATACTAGGCTAATGCCATCAAGTGCCACTATAAAGGCATTTTACGTTAGGTGAAATCAATGAGAATATAGGTGCTTCTTAAGGATTTCAAGGAGCTGCGAAATAATGGCATTGGTCATGCCGAGTTATGCTTCCCAGGCTTTTCATTCCGATAAAGGGAACTGAACTAGAAACATAATTATTCAAATAAAGCCTTTAAAACTGGACACATTACAAACAAACTTAAACATGAAGCTGGAGGCGTGGCCTCAGAAATGGACCCAATTTCACAAGTGTGAACTCGAGCACTGTACAGTGCCCCAGGCGTCACAGTATTTAGCAGACAGCTGCTTTGAGAAGAAAATGATGAGCTGATGTGGACGATTGCAAGGACGTCCTGCACGCAGCACGTTTCACGGCCATTTCACTGGATGGAAGCAATGATAACCCTCGACTAGCACAACTGTCCTCTAAATCAGGGGGATAGGACAAAGAATATGCATAAACCATCCATTTGCATATGCACTAAAACGACAGAGCTGTGAGCAAAAAGCTCCAGTGAGCAGTGGCGGATGGTGACTTTTCAAAGTGGTAGGGCATAAAAAATGCCCAGGTGTATCATACATGTATGCTGCATGGGTTTTATACGTGCTCAGCCACTACATAATGTGCAGCTAAGCCTGTCAGTAGCTGGATAAAATAGGCCACAGGACAAACGTCGCCTATCTGTCAAGGTGGTGTTTCTATCTACCACATCACCATTTTCAAAGACAATGAGTGCCACTGAATTCAGCATTCGTAGCCTAATTTACTTGGTGCATGAGATTTACTCATGCACAAATCGACACGGCCGAACACAACAGACACACTGGTAGGGATAACACAACACACACTCACACAGTCAAAACAGAACACACGTGTACAAACGCAGACCAACTCAACACAGCATGCATACATATTGGCACAGACAACACAGTAACTTCACTTATTTTTTCAATACTAGCCCTCTATTCTCGCCAACATTGCTTCTTTATCTGCCCTCTCTTCTCGGCAGTTTTCCCTCATCTTCCCCCCTCTCTTGTCAGTAATTCCAACTGTCCTATAGTTCCAATAATCTTCACCCTGGTCTCCTTTTACCAGAATCTGCTGTACACTTTTCTCTGACTGTCCCACCCCATCTGTGTCCTTCTCAGTCTGTTGGTAGACACCACCTGCCTCCGTGCACATTCAATTGTGCACTTTTAGAAATGATCACCTTTATAGCAATGCACAGCTCTGAGAGAACATTCTATACTTACTTGGCCTCTTTGCTATAATTGTACTTAAGTACTTTTCATCTGGGCGAGCATAGCTGCCAAGTATCTCAGGTCAAAGCGTAACTAGTTAGGCCACGCTTGTTTCTTTCTCAGAATTCTGGGACTTGTAGTCTTAGTTTTATGCAAGTCAATGACTATGAGTCGCAGATTATAAGAAAAAAGTCCAGACTGGCCTACATAGTCATGTATGGACCTGGGAACCTTGTAAGACTGGTACCTTCAATGCAGGTCAGTCTGGCCCCTGGGTCTGCAGAATAGTTATTGTTAATTTAAAGATGTATGGTATAATCCTGCTGCCCCTGTCCCTCCCCCCAGTGGAAATGTTCACCATCAAGACACAGAAACAAGCAGAGTTAATAAATCCGAAGCCAACTCCAGAGAATAAGAACATCAAACTCTGGGCCACAGAGAGGGCTAGTCCTGAAAGAGCGGGAACGCAACCCCAACACACAGAGCAGGAAAAAGAACAAGGAAGGATCCTGCTTGAAAGGAAAAACCCAGTGTAAATGCACAAAGCCATACCAAGCAAAACTTTATTTAAACATAGCTGGCCAAAGGGCACACAGCACAAACAGGCGGGTGTTGAGCAGCGGAAAGAATACGTATGAAACCATTATGCTATCGTTCATTTCAAGACAATAATATATATCCAAATGCGAGTACAAATGATCGTGTAATGTCTGTAATCTTACCCGATCGAGAAGTCCACAGGGACTCAGAGGCACTGGGTCGATGCAGAAGTAGAGTTTTCCTTCCTTGTACCGTGCAGACTTTCTTACTGATCGACTTTCTCAGCGCGATGCTCTATTTCAGAGGCTCAAGCTGCTGTCTACTGACACCAACAAATACCTATCCAATCCTGCAACTGCTCTCATGAGAGAAGCGGCACGAATCGCACTGAACATGAGGTGCGTGTGTGTGGCGCCAGCAGTCTGCTCCGACGTCACGGTCTGTCTGTCGTCATAATCACAGTAGTTAGAGAAATCTGTCGAAATCGAGCCAATCACTGTCTGCATAAGCCACAGTGATTGGTCAACTTACAGTGCCACCCACGCGTGGCAGGCCTGCAAACGTGTGCCTCTCAGCCAATCCAGACGCTGCTCCAGCAGCACCAGGAGTGGCTTGAGCTGGGGATACTCCCCACCCATTTGTTGACCGGGGCTGCGGTGTGAAGCAACCCTCGCTCTCCTATTGTGCACGCCAGTGCGCATGTTCCTGCTGGGCTGAAAAATTACGAGACCCAAACCGAACATGCGCACTCTGCTGCGCTAGACCACCCTTGCTTGCTTGCAATGCATGTTGTCATTGTCAAACGTACTCACTTGTGAGTCAAACGAACCCACCTGCTGCTCCACCCCCTTCATAGCATCCTGACTGCCTCGTAAGTTTTGTTTGCTGCAGCCTAAGCCCGAATCGCCCAATGCCACTCTCTGATGATGAATGTGGCCATGTGGGCCATGGCGTTAATAGTGGGGCAATGCCCAAGCGCCCTAATAGATGCACCACCGCTGCCTTTGAGCTCCTTTGTCAAAAATGGTGTATTCTTTGAAGCAGCGGAATAAATAATGTGTTTGCCCTTGCAGGATATATTGTGACGTACAGTACTAGACTGCATCTTCCCTCATGTGCCACTAAAGGTTGCACTCCAAGGCCAATGTGCTGAATGTCTAATCACTTTGTCCACTGTATACCATCCATATGATTATGGCGCATCGTTGATGGTCTTCTGTGACTCATTCAACACACTAATAATCATGGGAGCATGCACAATGGCAAAAAGAGATTTTCTCATCTTCTGAAATAACACATTTTGAACACTGGCGAGCCAAGCTTATAATAAACTCAGGTGTAGCTGCAAGATAGCATACTGACCTTTATGAACAACTCAAACTTGTGTTGGCTACAGCTGCAATTTTTGCAAAATTATACGTGAGGGAATCACAATATTGTTTTTGTGTTTAACATTATACACAAAAACGTAATCAAAAGTTTCACAGGGAAGAGTTTTAGCAGCACCAAGGTTTGTCTGGATCATTTAATATTTTTAGCTGAGGGTATTACATATTCTTGGTGGTAAACATGGCAGTGATTGGTGCAAACACCTTTCAATGCAATATAGCAAATGTTAATTTGCAGCAATAATAATGTGTAAAAACAGCATGATTTAGCAGACCGGTTGCATTTGATTAAGAATAACAGGAACATCACAGCATCTATTTACACTAAAAACAGCAATACAGCACTCAATAATAGAGCCAAACCACAAAACAATTCAACAATAAATGAACTACAAGGTATCACAGAACAAAACCAACAAAAAACAATACACCTATATGTCACAGCAATGCAACGAGAGTACAGTAAGAATAGAACACAACATTTCCAACACAACAAAATTACATAAGAACACTACACAACATTCTCAACATGCAGCAAATACTCAATTAAAAAGAACAGCTAAATCAACACACCACAAGTATAAAACTTAACACTGCAATATTATAATGAGGAAAGACGGCAAAACAACACCTTAAAACATCGACAAAAACAGCCCAAAACAAGCGATACAAAACAAAACATAAACAACAATACAACAAAACAATTGTGTTGTACTTTTGTATTGTGTTAGCTTATGCAGTCTTTTGATATGTGTTGCTGTTTTGTTGTTGAGATGTACTGTTCTTTTATGCTGTTGCTTTCCTGTGGTTGGGCAGAATTTCTTTTTGTTGTATTGTGGTGTGGTATGATGTGCTATTATAATGCACAATTTATGAGAGAAAATCTTATGTCCCTGTGTCACATTTTGATACGTTGTAGAATTATGTTGTTTCTTTGTTCTTGTGGTTCTGTATAGTTTGTAGTATTGGTATTATTTTGTCATGTGTTGTTTTAGCTGGCCTGGTTTCTGTTGTAGGCTCCTATATTGTTGTTGTCTTGTTCAACATTCTCTTGTTTTTTTATCATTGTGTTTTGTGTTGTGTTAGACTGTGCTGCGTTTTTGCACAGTGTTTTTGTGGAGTGCTGCTATCTAATTTTATGTTCTTACTGGGCTGAGTGTGTTACTTCATATTGTATTCTGTTGTGCTTTTATGTGTTCTTTATGGTGTGCTGTCATGGCATTGTTAATGTGCTGTTATGTTGTTTATTTTTTATTTTGGATGATTAGTTGTGTTCATATGTTTAGTTGTATTTCTGTTATGCTGCTATTGTGTTTTTTGATACTCTTATGTTATGTAGTTCCTTTACAGATGAATCAAAGGTCAAAACATTGCCAGCCAACAGCAGCCTATTTCTTTGCAATTCCAGGAAAAAACTATCAATTTCAAATGTTGTAGAATAGCACCGCTAGAAGTAAACGTCAGTCAGTCTACAGCTACATGATGTAGCATGCCTTAAAACAACGCTCACAAGCCTTGGCACTTGTTTTTTACTCAAAACCAAAGGAGAATTATTTAGAATGCTATATATCACCCAAGTCGACTACCACTGTGCTTCGATTTTCTAATCAAGTCTTTGCAAATATTTAAGGCTTTTGGTTGAACAATTCAGGGGCATATTATCAAGCCCCTATCGCCACCACAAGGAAACTTTTTGTGACTTTGTGGTGGCGATGGGGTCAGCGCCGTATTGTCAAGGCACCGTTTTTGCTTTTTCCATGTGTGCAGCACACATGGAAAAAGCAAAATGCCATGGTTTGTTCATGTACAGGAAGGTGTCCCTTCCTGTACATGAACAAACCATTTTTCAAAATGCTATTTTGTAACTTCCATGAGTGCTGCACGAAGCAGCACACATGAAAGTTACAAAATGGCATTTTAGGTTTGTTTATGTGCAGGAAGGAACTCCTTCCTACTCATAAACAAACCTCCCTGCTTGCAGACACCCTTGCACCAGGGATGCCTGCGCTGGCGCTAAGTTGTGTAACTTAGCACGATCGCAGGGGGAATCGCCGGCTGCACCATATCCTTGTTAATATGATGAGAGGCGTTAACCCAAGACGGCTAACACCTCTCTCCACCCCTTCCTTGGTAATGTGCCCCATAGTATCTAGACAACAGGCATGAATAAACCGTATAACAATCAAGCATCAAAGGGAATGTAGTTCACTGAGGCTACACGAGCATACACATTTTTGCTGTAAATGATCTATCTTATGATCTTCTGTTCATTATTTTCATTATCATTGGTTAAAAATCCCCGCATAGAAAAAAAGATTTTTTCTATCACTTTGTTCTCCTTTAGGATTGCCATGAGTATCAAAATGTTTTCTTCCTGTTTTCATACATTTTTAATGAGGGAATGACACAGCAGATCTGAAGAATTTTTCTCGGGCTGTAATGAAAGTTTTTAAGTGTCCCTGCGCTACTATGTTCCACTGAAATGTCTGAAATCTGTATGTTTTTAGATTTTGCAAAGCAGGCTTTTTTGACATTTGCATGCATCATTTTACCTTTCTGCAGCTTTTTAGATGGAACCCTATTTTGACGTTAGAGGCCAGCTGTACCAAATATGAAACACATTTAGCAAGCATTGGCAAAGACAATATGTTTGACTTATTTTGAATGTTTATTGCAATAGCTCTATGATGTGTGACATGTTTTGGCAAACTAACATAAAACACACTTACAGGTACGCTTACACGTACAGGCAACATCTATATGCAAATAAACACACACACGCACACACGTTAAAGAAGCATATATGGGACACTAGTTGAACGCAAGGATACATTCATGGCTGTGTGCAAAGATGAATGGCTGCCTGGAGGACTCCTAGTGGGTGGTTTGATGGTTAAAGGGGGTTGCATAGATGGATGGATGGAAGTGTGGGTGGGTAGATGAATGTTTCCCTGTGGGCAGATGAGTGAATGCTTGCTGTGGATGGAAGGATGTGCTGTGGATGGAAGGATGTGCTGAGGTAAGGGTGAAAGAAGTAGTCAGCTACTACAGTGGAGGTTTGCCATAAAGCTGCAGTACACACTTTGTGTATCAACCGGATATCTACAACATAGGCAGAAGTGCAAGCATCTGTCTTACTCAAAGCAATCATATTATGGGCAAAACAGTGCAAGCTTCTGTACTCACGACAAATGCTGTTTGAGAAGTATTGTGCAGCATCGCTAGACATTTTACCAGTCCACAGCTAAGTCATACCCTCTTACCTATTGGTCCAGTATGGTATCCTTGTTTTTTGTGAGGACCTTCATTTTGCACGTCCACATTGAGAGCAGAATTAATTTTTCTGATGCTCAGTCTTCAAAGGTACAGTTCCTCTCTTCGACAGAGGCACAGCAGAGTGAAACGTCCAGCTGGAAATGTCAATGTGTCTCAATGTGGACCCATTAGCCCCACACAGAATTTGCTTTTCAGAAGTGTGGCACACCACGCAGTAGCATAACCAAAGTGATGGGGCGCCCCCCCCCCTGCGGTATGTGACATGGGGATCCCGACTATCTCATCTCTCACATGGATACATTGACTTTAGGATGAATGGCCTCATGAAGGTTTGGGAGCCCCATCAAGGTTTTGGGTCTCCCCAGCTAGGCGGGGGCTGCAGGGGCCTATGTTACGCCCCTGACTCTATGGAGAATTACTGATCCCAGGCAATGGACCGAACTGCAGATCAAGGAACACCAACACCTGTCGAACTAAATAATTCTGCTTCGACCTCAGTCTGCTCTTCTTTGCAAATGTGAACAAAGAGAGAAGACGTTTGGCGAATAGGAAGCTGTGACTGGCTGGAACGACATGAAAGACACTATGCAACATTCCTGGGTAAGGGGCTGGCAGCAAGAACACCACACTTCCAGCATGTGAAAATGTAGGAAGTCAAGGGGCATGTGCTATGAACCAGTTTCCAGGGGTGTGAAGGACACAATGCAATCTAATTTCACTGACCTTTACTACACAACCGGGGGCAGGAGCTTGTTCCCCTTCCTTAACATTAGCGACAAAAGCCTCCTTCTTACAGGACTGGTGTCTATTTGTCTTTCAAAAACCTTGTGTTTGCTCAATGAAGGTTTATTATTGTGCAGTGAGTGTACACTGGTCAGGCAAGGGAGCCACCTGCCCCCAGTCTATGCTCACATTAGAAAGGCTGAGGCTGAGCCCAAGCTGTTCTTCACATCACAGGACCGAGGTTCTCTTATAAGCGGCAGGCCTGGACTAGCACGATTGGTTACTGGGCATTTTCCTGGTGGGCTGGCAGGGTCAGCTATGTTTCCGATTACAGCACTTCTGCCCTTCAAAAATAAACAATGAAAAACAAATAGTTTTTTAAGCTTTACTTAAAAATAATTTGTTCTTGTATTTGGTTAGTTCCAGTCTCCTGCAGGGTCGTTACAAGCAGCGCGGACCTTTAGGGCTTATTGTGAAGGGGAGGGGGGCAAGGAGTCTGCTGTTGCTTGGCTCCAACTCTCCAGCACATATATGATAACGAACCTTCAACATTCATAGCAGTGCAATTCTTTAAAAAGCGACCCTGGCAACATATTTCATTTTAGAATATTTAATTATACCACTGCATTAAGTGGTGATTTTTAGAAGTGATAGAGTCAAATCATTAACTTAGAAACATACAGACCCTGACCAGCACTGCCAACTAAGAGGAAAATAAGCTGCTTTCAGCATACATGGCCTTGGGTGTTTCTATCGCTAGAGTGTCATTATAGAATTGTGCTTTTTGTGCAGTGCACAGCCAGACTGAATTTGAAAGTGTTCTGATGTGATGATTAAGGAAAGGGAGGCATTGTGAAAAAGGTAATTGGCTAAGATCACAACTATGTGGTCAAGTGGATGACAAAACTGTGGCATGGTTTTCTGGTTTCACTTTGTACAATTCAGCCACTGCATGATTATCTCTCTCTCTCTCTCTCTCTTGTTCTAGATCAACGCTTAAAGCTCTTTGTTTAGTTCTTTGAAGTGCTTAATCAGTGCACCGTGTTAAGCCCATCAGAGTTATGGATGTCTCGATAGGATTGGTGGTGGTGGTCCAGCCACTCCCCACTATTCATTCATAGAGCCATGCAGCCTTGTCTCCCATCTTCAACCAGGCACTCAATGATCGGAAACGGTTCTATAATTTTTTTAAAAGTATTGAAAATTGCATCATATTAAAAAAAGAGCAACATTTTTCTAGGAGAGGAGAACTCCTCCCAATCGATCTTGCAGTGGTCAAAAATCACTCACGGAGTGTGCACACTACATTCACTATGGCGGCTAATCTGAAAAATTTGCCCGGGTTTCTTTTGATTCCCAGTTTGGCCCTGATAAAAGGTATAATTAAACTAATTAAACTGCTCAGGGGTGCCCAAATTACTCTGAATTCAAACAATATCTTTATTGGTAGCACCTCAGAAAAACCTACTGTGCTTTGGCTGTGAACCGTGAGTCAGGTCCTTCTAGCTCTCCAGGGACTTCTCCAGCCAGCAAGGCGGAACTGGGAGACTAAATAACAACATTGAAAACTTTGCAAACTGCTCTGACTAGTTGTAGGACTTTTCCTCCATGCATCCAGTGCTCAATTGGTCCTCACATGTTGATAAGAAGACTCTGTAAAAACTCTCTGACCTTCAATTACAAATCTGGCACTGAGATAAGCTTGGCGTGGGGAGCCGCAACACACAGAGTCACATTCATAACTATTTTATTGTTACTCTAATTTTTCCATTTAAAAGTAGGGATGAGTGCAATTTGAGTAAATAGGTTTCGAGTAAATATCAGAGACATCGTGAAAATTACACAAAATTGCATGAAATTAAATGAAAATCTAGCATTTAGCACCATATTGTAGCTGAAATGCGTCCTTTGTCCATTTTTGATGAAAGGTTGCATTTTGTGCTAATGTTCCTGAGCTATAACCTTCCCACAAACAGTGATATAATTACATATGTGGTGTAATGACGTAATTTCAGGAATTTAGCTGAACACGCACAAGTAACACAATATTTTTCATACTGCGTGAATTACCTTTGCTCTGTCCAGTTTAATATTAGTTTTGCTTTCCTTTTCTTCATTGATTTTGGGAAGTCAATCAGTTGCAGGGTACCGCTCCAAGAGCTGCATTGTAAAGATTTTCATTTCTTCTTCTAGAAGGCAGATTAGGTGAATTATTAGGGCTTTGTTGAGGGCAGATTAGTTCAAGTCTAGAAGCTGTATTTTAACAGGTGTTGTACCTCTTCTGACAGTGTGGGGCATATTCTCAAGAACGTGTGATAATCATCGCAAAAGTTACTTAATGCAACCTACCACATCGCAGTCCATCGCAGGAAATTAACGCTGTGTTAACCAAGTATTCACAAAACGGCGGTACCATGAGATAGTCACCAGACAACGCGTCAACTGACGGCGTTAAAATCAACGCCACACCGCAAAAATGGGAAACACGGACGCAAAAAATCCTGCGATGAGGCCAAGCGTGGTACAAAAAGCACCGAAAACCAGTGCCCAGCCTGCAAATCCCACGCATCTTGCGGGAAAATGCAACATAACAGCAGAGTAAACATACCGTGAGATGATAAACTGCGAGCAAAACCCAACAGCTGTGATGCAGAACAAATGACCATTGTCCAAATCAGATATGCATTTCCCCACAAACAGCCACAATGCACATAGACATGCATTCAGTATGTAACCTGTGCCAATCAGGAAACAAACATGGTAAACACTGTGGAACCACATTGCCCCCTCACATTGTAGAGGGACAACAACACCCCCTGCACACCGACGTGCCATGTACATGACCAGACAAGAATGAAAGTACGGACCAATGCAGGGTCTGTGACTCCCCCTTACGCCCATGTTGCCCATGTCGTGGGCCTTAAGTCACATGGTGCATCCCTGCATCATGGCGGCACATATCAGAGCACAAACGAATCCCTGTTATTACCTGAAGGCCACAAATGACAGCCAAAATGGAATGACATGGGACACACACAAAACTCCGAAGAGTGGGATACCCTAACAACTTTAACACACAGAACTGGCAGTTAGATTACGTGACACCATAAACAGCCTCACTGCACAGAGGTGACACACCCACCATCCATCAACAAATCCCTCAATTGACAGTACAGCATGCCGCAGCCACACTTGTTAGAGTGAAGTGCCTGTACAGATGAGTGACATGCACGAAGGGAATGAGTATCGGAATGCTTTTATTAGCACATGCAGTGCCTGTGGCAGTCAACGAACTGTGCCATTACTGCGAAGGACCCACACAATGTGATGTCAACGGGCTTTCCCTGCTGCGGCTGCAGTGGGGTGTGGTCCACTTGCCTCATCTTCATCATCATCGTCCGGTGCATCTGGCACTCTTATTCATGGGGCTTTGCTGCGTACACATATGTTGTGCAACACACAACATGCAATGATCATCTTGCACACAAGGTCTGGGCTGTACAGGATCTTCTCACCTGTGACGTCCAGGCACCTGAAACGTGACTTCAACACACCAAATGTGCGTTTCACGATGCCCCTGGTGCGTTTGTGGGCCAAATTGTACTGCCTCTGAGCCTGTGTGTTCGGGGCTCGGAGGGGGGTCATCATCCAAGTGCAGAGTGCATATCCTTGGTCACCTGTGACAGTGCAGAGAGACATGAGTCACAACTACATACTGCATGATGTGTTGGCAGGCTCACTGGTTCATTGGTATGTGATATGTGTGACTTAGTGATTCCTGTATGACATGTACTGCATGTTGCAAATGAGCTGCATCACTGCGTACTACGTAGCCTCACTGCTGTACCTCCCCGCAAGCACATTCACTAGTGTGCACAGCACAATTACATCACATGCCTCCCTATGGCACACCATTGACATGCCTGTCTGCGCATGTCTACAGGCCAGAGTACGACACAGTCATGATGCTGTGCAGAATGTGGCCGGCCACGTGTGTGTAGGCCCATTGCAAGGACAGTGTAAGGCATCTAACATGGGCATCAAATCTTGCTTCAATATTCCCAAAATACATCTTGCTTTCCCTTTTTCAAATCAAATACTCACAAAACATCTTTCGTTGATCTGAATTTGTGCTGTTCCCTTTAGATATGCTTATATGGATTGGTGTTAGGAAACACCACAGGATTGCGGGCTACTGGCAATCAATGGCATTGGTCATTAACAGAAGAGGTAGCAGTGATAACATTGTCCATTCGACTGTTATCCTCTGCTGAAAATAAATAGTGTCACCTGCCCAAAGTTGTCACCGGTGACCCCTACATTGGACGCTGATGGTTGGCGTTTGCATACAGGAAATGAAGATATGGCCAATAATCTGCTGAATCTACACTTGGCATGCCAAATGCACAGCAGTAAAGATCAAACTTTATGTGTTGTAAATTATTTGATATTTTACAATGCAATGAAAGAGATATCCTTATAGGCTGCATTATGCCAGATGTCCTTGTGGCCATACATCCCTAGTGGTGTGATAAAATGCTGAGCTGCTGCAGTTTGGCGGTGTATTAGTTACAGCAGCTATTTCATGTTCATGAAACACAATGTCTTGTTGACAGTTTCATTCATTTTCATTTTCTCTGTAACTCATAAGTGTAAATATTAGTGCAAATGGAGGCACAGGATCATACCAGGAAGAAGGCAGTACAAAACCTCTCACTGTACCTTCACTGGTACAAAATGCTTTGGACATAAAAGTGCAGTTCAGCATCAAATAATTTGCACACTTGCAAACTGCCTCACCTTCACAATATAGCACATGCCATACAGTTTGCAACAAGCAGTGCTACTCAGTTTCATTGACCCTCATAGAAAAAGAATATTCAGCAATTTCTTCATAGTATGACCAAAGGTTAACCCACAAGTGTTTGACCTTGTCTTTACAAAATGAACTTTGCACATGTGTTACAAAATTGGTCATTCATCGGGGGGCAGTAAATATTTCAGCAAAAATCATTTCCCCTGCATACTCCTTTTATTTTGTGGAATATCCTCAGGTACCTGTCCACAGGCATTTTGCCATCTACATCTGCAGAGCAGGAGAAGAGATGTCCGTCGGCATAATAAACATGAGTCAAAGAGTAGCAATCCGTCCCCTGACAAAATGGGGATGGGGGCAGGCCGGAGGAGGGAGATGGGGTAGGGAGGAGAGGGGGAGTTCAGGACAAAATATAAAACAAAAAAGCATGAAAGCAGCGTCAGAATTGGCCTGAGCGCTGGCAACTTGCACTCCCAGGCAGACTGGGACCCTGTGCCTGCTCTCTCCAGCCCCAGCAACACGTCTGGGGCTGGAAAGAGCTTCACTGCACATGATGGTTTGGTCGAACTGACATGGCTGGCCAAAACCTCATGCGCAGTGAAGGGAGCGCACTGCCACTCCCCCACCAGCAGTTTCATCCCCTGGACCCACCTCTAAGACTCATCAGAGTCCTGGGGGTGGGTCCAGGGATTAAAATAAAACGAAAATAAAACGGGTTGAAAACTCCTTGTATTATCTGTTTTTTTAGGATGGTGGCGGGTGGCTCACCTTTGCCCTAAAGAGGGGCCGCCACTAGACCCAAAGTCTGCATCCTTTGAAAAATAACGCATAGCACTTTAATTTCACTTACATTATTGCTTAATTTGCCTTTTGTGAAAAATTTGGGCTGGAGTAAACAAGGGCATTCAGAGTTACTCTGCACCAATTGTAACAAGTGCTTTTACCTCTAGTGTCCTGAGGTCTCAACACTGCTGGAAAAATCCCTATACACTGGCATAATTGTGAGGAATGTTGGCAATTATGTCGAACTTCCCAAATTCCACAAATAGAACACATCACGAAATTATGTGCAAATTCATGAAAGCATCCCAAAAATATCCCAGAATTATGCAAATACAAGAAATGCAATTTTGCCACCCCACAACCAAGTACCTCTTTAGCACTTCAAACAGCATAATAATCTAAGACATAGTCATGGGAAGTGCTGAGAGCTAGACTTATAACTCAGCAACCTAACAAGTAGTGCTTCATAAATTGCTGCCCAATCAATTTTTTTGTAAAGATACAGTACTTTATTACATCAAAAACTAAACTAATTTCCACATTTAAATAAATACATTCAATCTGGGAGTTGGATATGCCTAAGCTAACTCTCTTTAAATCACCTCACAACCAAGAGGGGTACACAATCAAGAAAGATCACACATTGTGCCTATTAAAGGCTGGCAGAATTTACGTGGGGAAGGTGCAGGGTATCATGGAAAACCCTCAGACTTCAAATAACGATTTCCATGATTATTTCTCATTCTGTGGGTGATTCTGAGTGCTGCACTGATGCGCCTATATAATGCTGCACTCATGGAAATCTCCTTTGAGTATGTATCTATCTACATAGAATGTTTATGGCACAAATCTAGTTGAAAGGAGGCACAGTGCTCCACGGGGGTTTAATTATACCCAGTCACAAAATGTAGCACAAATAATCTAGCAAAGAAGTTTTTAACATTTTGACTTTGGTAGACCCCCAATAAATTATTGCTGGAAGCCGGGGAGACCCCTGAGTCATTGTTGTAGTCTGAGGACTTAGACCGAGGCATTACTGGAAGCAGGAGACACAAGTCTAAGCAATTTCTATGATTCAAAACTATAAACAAAAAAACAGAAACAAGTATGCTTCAATCCAATACACAACAGATTAAATGTTTTGTTTAATTCACATACAAATAGAGAAAAAACTACCTTTTAATTGAATGATTGAAGCTTTTCCTAAATTTGTTTTTTCTTAAAGAAGATGCGATTTATCATATCAGTTTGTGATTTCTGCTCCCAATGCAGGCTCTCTTTTTGTCAGTGCACATCTGTGCTTCAATTGAGGTCACCAAGTGTCCATACTGTATTGTGTTTACAAAACTTGCACTGCTGCTCCGAATCCCGCTAAGGATGCAAACTTCATTTTTAACCCCCAATTTCCAATACCTTCACATTTACAGAACGTTTTCAAAATTTTAATTTTCCACTGTGTCTTTTGGTTAAATATACCTTGAATAAACATATTTTTAAATATACATTATTATTCTGTTAATATTATTCATTCTTCTTAATGGTCACAGACCCCATGAGTATGCGTCGAGGACCCCGGGGGTCCATGGATCACAGGTTAAGCACTGCTATTCTAGTACATCCAGAATAAGAATTGATTGATGTCCCCATGTCATGTGCTGGAGGTGGAAGAACTGAGGGCTAACTCTTCCCTAACTCCTCCAAGCCATAGAGTGGAGGGCAAGGAGTTGTGTAGGGAATGTCATCAATTGCTGTCACTAATACTTAATAATTTGCTTTCTGCCACTAGGGGTGACTATGTTTTACCCATTTATCACTACTGTTCTGCACTAACCGACAAACATGGCAAAAAGAAAAAAAAGACCCATGAAGCTGGTTTGTAAATTAATCATCATGAAAGGATAACATTTTATACAGGAAAGCATAACCTTTTGGTAACAAATGCATTGACAGATGTACAGACACACACAGCACACCTTCTTGTAATAGCGAACCATATTGTTGTGAAATTACCTTAAAGATCATCGCATTAATGCACAACCTCTTATCGCATAATATTGGAACAAAATTAAGATTTACCTACAGAAAAATTAATAATAAAAAAATGTCAGACAGCTATATGCTTCTTGGCCTTTGTGAAAACGGTTAGGCCTTCCTGACAGAAGGGAATTCACTGAAATAGGGGGGCAAACTGTTCTCATTAGCTGTGACTCACGGAGTCACATTCAAGGCAGGTCTCCTCGAAAAGCAAACATATTTCTGAGCTGAAATACACTCCAGTTGAGTACAGCATTTCTGGCCTGACAAATAAAATGACAGATGGAGACCGGCTGGATTTGGTAAGCAGATTTCATACAATTATTTTTCATGAAACTCTGGTATTAGATAGAGGAAGCACATTCACCATAAAATGTCTGTCAAGCCAAGCAAAACAATGATGAGTGCGTGGGCGGGTTGAAATATGGATTTTGCATCCACCTCCGAAACATATCAATCCCAAGACTGCTTACATTTGCATGCAACATCTGCGCATTATTAAATTAGATGATTAGACTTTGATTGAAAATGTGTGCATTCCTCTCTTCGACTACGGAATATTAAAGTTATATGTGCATCCGTCATGCTACTCTTGAGGCTATGAATGAATTATTATTCAAATATCTGTTACTGCAAGAGAATGATTTAGGAGTAATGTTGACACAGAGGAAGAAGCTCAAGGCATAGCGAGGAAGAAAACAACTGCAGAAAAAGTGGCAAACAACATCCATTTCCTATGCCCTCTATATATAGAAATGATGTTTGATAGATCTAAACCCTCATCACCGACCTCCTCCACTCCTTTCCTATAAAGATCAGCGTTAGCAGAAGGCGAGACACAAATGACTAGGAGGGATAGCGTGCAATTATATAAACAATGGAAAACTCTACATGCCATTTATCAATTGCACTTTGACAGTGCCTTTGGGCCTTTGGAAACTATGAAGCTCTGACAGTAGGAGCAATCGTACATTTCTTATCTTAAGGGGGACTGCATACGGCCACAACCCATCTATTACGGGCAGAGGGGCCACTCCACCCTACATTTTCCCCTAAAAGAAGAGTGTTTATCAGGCTGAGCAAAGGTGAGCCTGACAGACACTCTTCTTTTTCAGGTCAGGCAGCCAGGAACTGTACAGGTGCTAAATAAGCCGGCGTCTCACTGCCTGAGCTGACTTCCTCCACCTGGCAAAAGTGTCAATCAGTCACACCTTGTCACAGAGTGGGGTGCAGTCAGCAGTCTCACTGACCCCATCCCACTCTGTGACAAGTGAGGGACTGCCGCCTCTTCTCATTCACTGACCCAAGGTCAGCCTGCGCGAGGAGGCAGCAGTGTCAAACCTACTGAGACTTCCCAGGATTCCCTCCCGAGCTGCAGCTTAGGTCATTTTGATGCTTTTGACCGTGTGGTGCATGCATGCATGTATGCATGAATGGATGAATTTGTGAATGGGTATGTGTGTGCCTGTGTGTGAATGCATGGGTGTGAGTAAGTGTGCATGTGAACGTGTGTGGCCCGCTCGCCCGCACCCCTCCCTGCTAAATTTACCAGTCACCACTGATTGCATAGCTGAAAGGTATTGATGGAGCTAACTGAGCACCAACCTTTTTCTGAGGTGAAGATTCTCAAGCAGGAATTACATTTGAAAACCTTCATTTCTCCTTCTTGCTTAAGCCATGGGGGTTACTGTGCAGAGGTAGTTTCCATGTGATGACAGTGTGGCAGGATATGAAGAAATAGATACGGGCATGCAGAGCCTTACGACAACTGTGTGCATGTTTGCCATTGTAGAGTATGAGGTAGTTCATTTTTCTGATGGCTGTTGTTTACGTCCCTTCCTGTCTGAGCACAAGTGTTTAGCATATAAACTTTCCAGGGAACAAAACTGGTCCATAAAAAAATGTCCTTCTAAAGAATTTTGGATTCCAGGAGGCTGATTTTGATTCTTCTATATTTGCCAATGTAGCCCTTTTTGATTATTCCTACAAGGTTTGAAGTCAAAAAGACACTTTATGGTAAACATTATATTGTAGAAGTCTGACTCTTCTTCAGCATCCAAAAACAAAACATCATTATGTGGTTGAGAACAGGTCTACATCCTTCATGTTTGAATGTCATGCAGTGCAACTGTTGCAGGCCTTTGTAGCTAAGGTCCACAGTTTGCAGACAATCACAGAACTTCTGATTGAAGGATAGTACAGTTAAAAGGTGAATCACAGTGTAGAGTAGTAAGAGGCAAGGTGGTGGAATTGATTGGCCGTCCTCATTCGATTGCCTGGCGCGTGAACCACAGGAGACCTTTTTTCAGGATACTGAATGGACTGGCATGAGCAGGGATCAGCACCACACAATCAGCTTTTCACCAATTGTAGGCAATTATTTTCTTTGCAGTAATATTTGTCATACGAAGAGATTCTTCATTCCAATGTGTTTCCAATTAATATTTAACACATAACCTGAAATCTAAGGTAATTTTTCAAGAGCAGCCTACTACACTCATCCATAACTGTACAGCAGGTTAACCAAAACATACCTAATGTGTGATAAGTGTGATAGATTGCTTTCTGTATACGTTTCTTTGTTCCAGAATCCCCATCTTGTTGTCTGCATTGTTCTAAGGGCAAACCACATTCACTCTGTCAAAGAGTCTGCAGTTTTTCATGAAGGAAAATAAACCGAGTAGAAACCCACCACCTTTTTATTATCGAAGGTCCTATCTTCATCATGTTGCTCGTGGAGAGGAGAGCTTACTTGATTATTCCATTGAAGTAATGTTTCTCAGAAACCAGACGTTGATCATAGATTATGGGCTGTGTATTGGAACCATATTTCGCAGCAGAGGTCTGCACAAGTACAAAGTAATGTACCACCACACTGCATCACTGAAACATGTAATCTCAGCACACACTCAGGTGCTCATGGATATATCAAGTGATCTGTTAAGGTATGATGTTGCCCTTGCCTGAACCCCTCGAGCCTTCTTCAGGGCTCACAATGCTGGATGTGTATATCCTGTTCTGGGGAACAACAATACCCTACAGCTAAATGGACATGCTGTCTTTAACCACAAACCTCAATCCACCCCTCCCAAATCTGACCGCCAAGTTTGCCAATCTTCTAAATGAGACATTCAGCAAGTGAATATGGGTCCTGTGAACCCTTTTGTATGCTTTACTAATGAGGCAAACTTTGAGACACTCACCTTCAAATATCTGTATGCACAGCTTAAGCAATAACATTCTTTCAAAAACATTATAAGGCTTCCACTTAGAACTGTTTATTTATAAGAGTATGTCTCCATCTAGCATTTCATTTACATCCATCTCTATTGGTGGGATTTATAAATCATTCGATTTTTTTAAATTAGAAATGTAGCTGTTGCTCATTCCACTTTCCAATTCTACTGAACTGAACTGCTTTGCAAGCCAATCTCATTTTGGCAGCATAACTCATTAAAGTAAGACGTCTAGATTTTAATTAGAATAAAGCAGAACATAATTTCAGATGATTCAAATTCTGGTGTGCATTAGGAAAATAGGCCAAATATCTGTCAGGATCTAGTTTCATAGGCTATAATGTCCATAGCTAAGAAACCTTCCTTATCCATCCAAAGTGGAAGAGGCAAAAAAAATCTGTGAAAATTAAAGTAGTATATTGAGACATAATGGATAAAAATATGTCTCTTTTTAAACAGAATCAAAGGAAGGAAAACATGGCTTAAAGAATGGTATGACACATAAGCAACACTGAGGCTGAGGGATGATCATTTATTTTTAATCAACATATGCAACAGATATGAAACATTCACATGCAAGATGATCTATTATGAAATACTGCCTGGAAATTTGGCAGTCTGAGCAAATGAGGGGATATGGCAAACCTCTACAGAAATTCAAGTATATGTTGTCAGTGAGTAAGAGCTGTGTAAAAGATATGTAGAATACATCATTGTTAGACCTGATAGCCTTAGAGTGGTCTTCCCCCAAATCTTTTGCCTGCTTGCCTCCAATTTTGCTGAATACTGCCAACCAGTGCTAAAGTGCATGTACTACTCCCCTGAAACATGGTGTGATTGACTTACCCACAATTGGCATATTAAGGGGCCGATTCCGATCCGGGTCGGAAAGCACTCCGACCGAGTTGGATCTGGAGTGTTTTCCGACCGAGCCGGACCCCTACAGTCCGACCGAGCGAGTACGATACACACGTATGCTGTCAGACTCGGTTCGGTCGGAGTCCCATAGAAGTCAATGGGAACCGGTCGTACGACTCGTACATGGGCTCCCATTGACTGAATGGGTACGTCTCGAACAAGTGCGCCCCCTACAGTGGGTACGCGTCGGTGCCACTCGCACCGTACATGCCTGTGTTGGGTGTCCGAGTCGTAGGGCTGCGGGTGTCAGGGGGTCTGACGCGGACCCCCAAAATCCGAATGCGGGAGCTTTTGCGAGCCAGACACTCCGGCTCGCACAAGCTGTCCGACACGTGCATCGTACTGGCTCGGTTGTAAATCGCATCCATTGCACGCCACGGTTAGCTTCCGACCGGGACGTACGGACCCGGAAACGACTCGGTCGGTGAATTTCATGTAGCTCGCATCGTACTTGCTTGCTCGTACAGCTGTACGAATCGGCCAGAAAACACACGTACGGCTCGTAGTTTTTCCGGCCGAATCCGATTCTGTGCCCTTCCGACCGAGATCGGAATCGGCCCCTAAATGTATATATAAGTCCCTATTACAGTCCACTTTGAGCCCTTGTTCAATCTTTGCATGTGACCCCTGGCAGATGTCATAGAGCGTCAAGGTTTTCGGTTGTAGAATGTCCTGCATCCAAGCTTGACATTTAAACCAAACTTAATTTACTTTCAGAAGAGTTTTTCTAGCTTTTCTAACAATGAAAGCTTTTGCGTTATGTGATGAAGAATATCATATGACAGTTTCCCTTTTTCTGAGTGGCTGAAGAATTCAGTCATTTTGATGTTGCCCTGACAGATGGTATTTTGTACCCGTTTGTAGTAAAACAAGCAAAACTACCTAAAGAGTGTGTAGGTCTGCCCCTTGGAGATTTTACCACATAGGTTATTGATTGCTCAGGAGTCATCCCCACCCACTGGCTAGTTAGGCAGAAATAAGGCTCCCCAAGGCATCTTCACAGACCCTTCTTGGAACTGTGAAAGAACAGAAGAGGGCTGGGCATGCTGTCTGTCACCAGAGAGGACCCCTAAAGTTCTGGACCTGCTTTCCCTCGCACCCAGGTCAAAAAAAGGGGGCTCCAAGAGTCAGTTGCCTGACCTCCTGTGGTGCTGAAGGCCCACACCAACCTGCAAGATGCCTTTTTTAAAAATATTTCTGATGCACCTGGGATTCATGACCTTGGACTAGACTTTGCTGGTGGTCTCTGCCTGACACCCTGGACATGTCTAGGTACCTCCCCTCCCCCCGCAAAGTCCTTAGGGCCTTCAAAGTGTAATCCTGTGGTTGTTTAGGCATAATCCTGTGGTTGTTTAGGCATTTCGGAAGAAGTTTGAAATCTTTTAAAAAATGCTTGCTTCAGAGGTACAAGATGACCTGCCACAAAAGTCTCATCTGACCTTCAATTCCACGTTGTCAGATTTAATGTGTGGAGCTATTCACATCTCAAAAAACAATGAGAAAGTCCCTCTCTGCCTTGTGACTTAGAAAGTTTTTCAGCCCAAAACATCAAAAAATCCAGGGCTTCAGCAGAACCAACCCGCTCCGCGTATCTAGCCTTTCAGCTTAGTCCTGCTCAGAGAAGAGTTTTTCTTCAGAAAAATTACATAGTCTCTTTTTAAATTGAGGCTTAGAAACCATTCTAAATTGGGCATTCAGATTTTCACCGGGACATATCTACTTGGTATATCCAACATGAGCTCCATTGAAGTCAGCCTTAATCTCGCCACGGTCCAGGGTGAACCGCAACCATTGACTATGGTTGACACGTTGCTTTGGTTGTGCTATTTTGACTTCTATATTAAAAAAATCATATGTCTGGTTCTCCTTATTGGATTCATGTTCTTTTGGTGTGTTAGACCAGTCAGCCTCAGGGTTGTCCTCCCCTTAACCTTTTACTTTTTTCCTCCACTTTTTGCTGTAATTCATTTTTGCTGGCACTAGGATTATGTACTAAAGTGCTTGCGCTCTCTCCTTTAAACATTGTAAATTGGCTTACAGCTTATTGGCATACTTAATTTTAATTATAAGTCCCTCATAGAGTTGTATACCAGTTACACAGTGCCTGTAAATTAA
Organism: Triturus cristatus; assembly: GCF_964204655.1. NCBI lineage: Eukaryota > Metazoa > Chordata > Amphibia > Caudata > Salamandridae > Triturus > Triturus cristatus. The sequence continues at coordinate 1,076,212,698 of NC_140592.1, forward strand.
ATGCTACTAGTGAGCCTGCAGTGCTTATTGTGCCACCCACATAAGTAGCCCCTTAAAACATGCCCTAGGTCTGCAATGGCAGCCTGATTGCAACTTTCCACTGCCAACTGACTTGGCAATATAACTTCCTTGCTAAGCCTTAAACTCTCCTTTTCTTCCATATAACAGAGCTAAGGTAGGCCCTAGGTATCCCATAGGGCAGTGTGCATTGTAATGAAAAAGGTCATATATATACTGCCAGTGAAAATCTCAAAATTATGTTTCATTACTATGAAGCCTACCTCTCCTATAGGATAATGTTGGGTTGCCTTATTACATTTAAGGGTAGCTAACTGCCTGAGAAATTGTAGTGTGAAACCCTCCTTCATTGTAAAGTCTGATTTTGACTTAAATATTTTTAAATACCACTTTTAGACAGTTATGCCAAAAAAAGGGTTAGGACTGTTTAAGTCAGTAAGGCTGAGCCACCTTAAATTTGCACAAACACACAATGCCGAAACTGACTGACCCTTTTTGCAACCTCAGTTTTTTTTTGAGAACACTATACTCAATAAAAGTGATCACCATTTAATTTTCAAAAATCATGAAAATACTTTTGTTTTTTAGTCACACACAGAAGTCTAATACAAAACAAATCATGAATTTCTCCCCTCCCTCATACATAAATTAATACGCAACAGTGGATACAAAAAAAATTACAAAAACACATCTTTACGAAAATACACAAGCAAAATAAGCAACAATAAATCAGTTATGATATTTCAATGCCCAAAACAAGTGCTGATAATGAGTGTGATATACATGACACTATAATGAATTCATTAGCTCTTTATCAATGAACGGTGCACCACCACCAAAGTACGACTACTGTGACCAGGACAAGTTTAGCCATTACTTTACATTTGTTTGTAACCTGGTTCTTAGTGCCACTTTTTGTGCTTGTTGGGCGCACAGATTTTTGTCAACGCGTTTCAAACCTGCTGGATTATTTCAGGCTTCTCCTTAGGACCCAGAACTGTTATCCACTATTGTAATACTTGATGCCTTGGCACCAACTTAATGATCTAGGGGCATATGTATCAAGCCCTTTTCCCGTTCGCAAACGGGACGATTCTCAGAATCGGCCCGTTTGCGAACGGGAAAAGGCCTTTTGGGATGTACCATCCCAAAAGGGCATCGCAAATTAGAGAATCGCAAATTTGCGATTCTCTATTTTGCGATTGCATTTAAGGAATTGCAAATTGCAATTCCTTAAATGCAATGTAACAAGCACCCAAGTTGTGCGATTTCTCCTTAAGAAATCGCAAACTACCACCAACTTCAAGTTGGTGGTAATTTGCGATTTCTTTGAAAGATGCACTTTTTGGCATTTTTCAAAGTGCCATGTGGCGCACATGCTCATTTCAGGGTTGCAGCAGGATGACTTTATGACATCCTTGCACCCTTGAAATTATTCTCAATTTGCGATTCTCTAATTGCGAATCGCTAATTGAGAGTGTCTTCCCATTCATTCCTATGGGCCTCCTGGCCCAAAGGAATGAATGGGAAGGTATTCCTTAATTGCGATTCGCAATTTGCTAATCACAATTAAGGAATGCCAAGGAATCGCTAGTAATTTGCGAATTTTTACTATCGTTTGCGATTCCGAAATTGCGATTCTCAAAAAATCGCTATTTGAGAATCGCAAATAGAGTTTTTGATACATACAAATTCTTTATGACCAATTTAAACCAAAGGGACTGACAACCCTCCTTCATCTCATGAACCCTGATTAAAAACTCCACGATTTTCCAGGGAGGATTTTAATTTTTGCAACTTTCAATGAAGTCTTCTATCATAATCCTTCGTGAAAAACTCACTTCCCAGGGTCTTCTGGTCACCATGAAATTTACCTTCCCTACAACATTATTTTCCTGAAATTTCTTCCATGTCCGAAGGTAAGCACTAAGCGGGACAATCCACTTTTTGGATCCTACTTATGCTCCACTGCAGCCAGCCATACTTTCCAATTTTGACCCGGTCTCGTGTGACTAGCTGTCAAAAGTTGGCGCTTTGATCTTTTAGGTACTAGCTTTCACCTTTGACTTTAAAAATGTATCGTTACTGGTTGGATTTTTGTTGTTCTGGAGTCAAATAATGTATTAAAAAGTACTTTTTTTTCTAAATAGGTCTGAGATTTTTTGTGTAGTTTGCTTTCACTTTATTATAGTTTGTGTGCTGCATAAATACTTAACACATTTCCTCTAAGTGAAGCCTCACTGCTTTTGTGCCAAGCTACCCAAGGTTTAAGAACAGGTTAATTTAGTGAATTTTGTAGTTCACTCTGATAGGGATTGTTGAAGCAAATTTTATTCTGTAAAAAAATACTTACATTAATAATGTGCAATGCTTACATTTTAGAAAAATATATATTAAGTGCACAATTTGTAGTAGTTATTAATAATTAAAAGCTATAGGACTGCTAAATAAATAAAAGGGCTGGTTTAAGTTAGCCTAACTGTCGATGCCATGTTAACAGAAAAATAGTATATCATCACTGAAAGGCCTGTTTTTTCACATTGAATAGTTGTTTGTTCATGCTGTTTTCCTTTGTGTCACAGATATAATTTTCCAGAAGCCTTCTGTTAGCTAGTGAATAAGCATGTGTTCTGCGTTAGACAACTGATAGTTAGTCCTCACCTGGAGGAGAGGAGACAACAGGAAGAATGGGCCATGAGAAGAACAGTCCGCACCACAAAATACCAGCAAAGTAACTTTTCAAGGACTTTTGTCTGAAAATCTAATGTGCCAGTATGTGAAAACGGGTTGTTCACCAAATTCTATTGAAGGACTCAAGAAAGACAATAATGTTGCAATATAGAATATTGTGTGTTTACATTAGTGTGTGTTTCTAGAGTAGAGTAGGATTCCTTTCCGTACACTCTGACTAGAGGCTCATCTCTGACTTTCTTCCACTTCTCTGTATGAGAGGTTATTAAACCTCTATCTTTGATGTCTGCTGACATGAATGTGAATAATTTCCAGTCTGATATGCAAAAGCTTAATGCTTACGCATTGACTCTTTCATCAGTACTGTTTATGGGTATCTGAACTGACACCTCATTCTGATTTCAGTTAGATTAGGGAATTTCCCTTTGTGGAACATGCTTGTTGTATTATTACAATATTAACTGCTATTTTAACAAATATTGTATTCTACTTTATAATCGAATCTCGATTGATGGATTATATTAAAATGTAATGCTGAAATCCAAAAACTATTACTAAATTAATAAAACTCTTTAACTTACACTAATTCTCCTTATTGATTGTGCTAAAGTTCTTTAATAATCATTGCTATATTCATGTACAGGATCACTCCTTATTTCTCCTTGTTGACAATTAAAGGTCCTTACGACCAAAGGCTGGGGTTATTTAATTATTACAACTGAAGATTGAGGTATAGAAAACCCTGTTACCTCACAATTGTGGCTTTTGCTTGAGTAAGGTTAACACCAAACTCAATTTCTAACATGGTCTCATTTGGTTCATTAAGTTTTACTTTATTTTTCTAAGTTGAAGTTGGATTTTTATTGTGTTTTGTTTCTGTCCTTTTGACTGTTTAGCAATATATAAATACTTTATGCACCGAGGTAAAATAAGGCTGTCTTCTCTCTGCAATAGCTACCAAGGCATTAAACTCAGGATAATTTCATGATTTTGAGGATTCACTCTTGCAAGAGTTGTGATTCTTTGCGGTGCACAATGACTGCAAACTCACCTACCCCAAATATTAATCCAATTTCTTACACATACGATTTGAAGTAGCTGCAAACAGATGGTGATGCCAATGCACTTCTATCCAGACCCGAAAAAGTCCCTGCTATTCCTACATGGATACTATACCCATACTACTCGTCACTCCTGCTAAAATGGACCGGTGACTCAATCACAGCTCTTCAAATATGCCTCAATCCTAACCTTATTGCATCCTATACCAGTAGAAGAACATACACACAACTCATTCTGTAGAATCCCATCCTTTCCCACTATGCCTTGGACCAGCATGCTACTCTGCAATACACTTGAACCCAGACCTGCAGTATTAACTGCTAGTCCAGGACTCCGAAACAAAAGTGAAAGCCCCGCATGGCCTCCTCTAGTAGTGACCAGCCAGATTAAAGTGAATCACATGAAAATATTTGAAACATGGCTTTTTGAAAACTTCAGCATCAAACTAAATGCATGCAATGATATAAATATAAAACAGAAAATCTAAGCACTCACTGTGAAAGTCTATAAGTCTGGCAACTGGGATGGTTACAACAATGCTGCATTCTGAATTGCTTATGAGTCATACAGGCAGGCCTACTGCACTGGGCGCAATGAGATTAAGGAAGCCCATGGCAGAATAGGCTTATACCCAATTGCCTTATTTAATTTACTTACAAGTCCCAATTGCCTTTTTTTATTTACTTATAAGTCCCTAGTAAAGTTGCACTGCCTGTGCCCAGGGCCTGTAATTTAGATTCTATTAGTGGGCCTGCAGCACTGATTGGCCACCCGCTTACATAGCCCTTTGAACATGCCTCAGGCCTACCATTGAAGCCTAAGGGGCCAGTTTAGACTGTGCTGCTCCAGTTTTCAGTAGCACAGAAATCCTTCTTCCTGGCAGAGTCTCCACCGGTCCAAAAGTGTATTGAAGAGTTGATGTCTGAGGTCCAATATTTGTACCGGGTGCCTCCTTCCAAGCTTCTAGACAATTCCCTTTGAAGGGTACAGGTTTGTAGCCCTTCGTGTAAAGGCAGGGCACAGCCTATTCAAGTGTAAATGTGGGTGTGCCCAGCTCCTCCCTCCAATCCTGCCAATGATGGCCCATCCAGGCACACCTAAACTTCCTATTGTGTGTGGCTGTCTAGGAGGAATACACAAACCCAACCGTCTACCAGTCATGTGACCCAGACACAGGCACCAAAAGGCTAGGCAGGAAAATGCCAACTTTCTAAAAGTTCTTTTTAGGTCAAGCCTAAATAGCACTTGCGCTGTCAAGCGATCTATTGTATGTGCTTTGTGGGGTCTGACTCCTCCCGTACTTAGGATTGGCTTTTCTTTATGTCATTTAAAAATGAAAGTGTGCTAATGGCTGATGGTTGGTGCATGTTCCACCTTTCCTTACAAGTTAACTCCCATTAAATATTGCCGCAGGAGCGAGCAGGGATGCGCACATAGTCCATACGTTTGAAAATCCAATTTACTTAAATACTAGTGCAGCATGGCACATTATTACTTCTGATCGCAGTCTCACTCATGGCTCTCTTCTGCTTGAAATGCGTGGCATCAGGTATATGATGACGTGCACTGTTCTTACACATGCCGTGCTTCATGTTTCAATCTCTAGCCTGTAAATCTTTCTGGTTCCCAATAGCACCCTTACTTTTTACCACACGCACAAAATGCTGTGGCCATCTTAAATTGGGCAGTAGTTTGGAATTCTGCATTGTGTAGTGCTTCCTTACTCTTAACTATACTTGTCATATTGAAACATGGCTTCGGGACTGAAGTTCCTCCATGGGCGAGTTTTGCAGCAGCAGTGTTTCTTGTCCATCACGTCCTGATTTTGGGTAAAGGGACGGTTGACAGATCCCAAGGCGGGCTTCAGGACAGAGACAAATGAGGAGCCTGCCGTTCTTCAAGGTCTGGTAAAAGGAGCAAGGAAGAGCAGTTAGCTAAATCTGGCTGCAGGAGGCCTGAGCCATGGTAAGGGACTGTCCCCCAGCCTGCATTGCCCTTTTGTTAGCACTTAATTCGATTAACATAAGCTGAAACATAGTGGCAGTAGATTCTGGCTCTGTCCAAGATACTCAGATGAGAGCTCATTTGCCATGCTTGGCCTAAGCTCTTCATAAGAGCTCCACTTTCTTCAGAAGGGCTTGGTTACGGACCAGCACCTGGCTAATAAAACTTCTCCTCCTGCCACAATCTAAACATTTGTCTTCCGCTTCATACAACCAGAGCTAGATCACATGTGCTCCCATTCTGTCATCTGAATGGTGGAAAAATCACTTATCAGTTTCCATTCTGGCTAGCTATCAATAACTCCAGTTTTAAATAGTGCTGCACAGCACACTTCTACCATTTCTAAGCACTGAAAACGAATATACAAAAAGTGCTCCTATTACTCAGTTTAATGATACTCAATTAACCGACCTCAGCAGAATGGAAGGCTGCAACGAGTGTTAACTGGTTCGTCCTTTTTTCCCGCCAGTATTTTCCTGGCTTCGGAGGTTTGTTCAATCATCTCCTGTTTCATATGTGCCAATTGTTTAGTCACTTGGTATCCCCCCAGGAGGTCTGAGTCTTTGGTCTCCTGCTTTTTTTTATAAACTCAAAAAATCTTGTGAGTTTGTATTTTTTCATCTATGTCATCAGGTTACATCTATGTGATTTTTCCGCTCTTCCTTTGTTTTCCTAGTCAAAATGTGACACCAGGCCCCTTCCTCTGCCTAGCTGCTACTATCATATGGCATTTAGCAATTAAATCTGACAAGACTTTGTGATTCAGGTGTTAGGTGAATTATAAGTGTGGTCAGTCAGTCAGTCAGAAATCTTTATTCGGCTAAATTAAAGAAAACATAATTAAAAAACATTTACATTGGAAAAATAAAATATGAACAACAAATAATAATTCTATGTAAAACAAAATTTCATTCTCAGGATATCAATATTCTAAATAGTAATTCCCACAAATAACATCTTGAAAATGTAAAACTGGGGTATAAGTAAATTCATAAAATCCTTTACCAACAATGTCCCATAAATGAACAGCCGCAGAAATATATCTGTAGATCATTAGACAAGTAAATTCATCATTTAAAAGCTGGAGGTGATGTAATGCTGCCCGACACTTTCTAATGTTTAAAAATAAAACTATAATAAAAGCACGCCTTGGTATAATGTAAATTTTACAATAAAACATGAAATGTAAAGTACTCTGGACAGTCTTAGAGTCACAAGGGCACTGGTCCAGTTTGGCATCACAATAAACTTTACGTGGATAAGAAACCAAAAGATTTGAAGTGCCAAACCTGAATTTTATGAGATAAAACAATTTGGCGTGACAAAAATGGAAAGAAAGATAGGGCTCAATACGAGGTATTTTTGGCACGATATTCAAGAAAACACCGTGGTACAGGTATGCATAAATCTTACAAACAATAAACTGACCACCTGAAGCAACAGTGAGAATACAATTCTGTAAAAGTCTAATCTACTTTATTGTACTAAAAATACTGTTTTAATGAACGTGGGGTGCACTTTCATTCCATTTCCAAAGACAATCCACACACCTTTTATCTTAAATTCATTTTTAAAATAGTTCCACAAAATTATGCTTTTGTTGGAAATAAATGAACAAGAAAATATATAATTGGATCCAGCTGGCTCAAGATCTTATGCCAAACAAAAGAAATACAATAGCTGTGGATCTTTCATGAAAAAATTTGAGAAGTATGAAAATAGCAACATGTATTCCAATTGAATTTAATAAAGGACTCACTCAGAAAATAAGAATTTAAGGATTCTACAGCAGATTTTCTATGGATTCTTTATGCCCAAGTCTCGCAGGAGACAGGACATTGTGGAGGAGAGAGTACCAGGGCCTACATATGTTACCTAAATCAGATTTCTTGATTTAATGGTCAAAACAGTGCTCTGCAGCAATATGTGACCAAACAGCAAAGAGAAGATGGTGGTAAAAGGAATGTGTGCTTCTATTCTGCACTAAAACCTGAAGTAGCACTTCTTTCTACAGGTGTTATTTTAATTTTATTCCCATGAATTAATCTGTCTTCTTACCTCAAAGGCACTTTTTAACAAATAAAGTCTGCGATTACTTATTTTGTTGCACTTCAAAACGCTGAGCTGTGACCTGTAAATGAAAGACTTTCCAGTTGCAAAACATCTAATGCCACCAGCTCACTAGAACACATGATGAACCATCTACCACACTAAAGTCCAAGTAGATGGCAATGCATCAGCCGGCAAAAGAAGTAGTCACAAACAGCACAAGAAGTAATACAATTTACCACACCAAAAAGCAACTATTTACATTGCCAAGGAGATCATGCCATGGCACGGGTCAGTTCTTTCCAATGAAAACACTAGGTACACCATCACACCACACCACCACAATATACTTTACAGTACACCAGCAACACCCCAAAACTTAACACAAGAAACCCTACAAACACACCCTATGTGCAGGGCCACTGGAATTTTGCAGCATAAAGCAGGCACATTTTTTGACAGTATTGCTTCATTATTTCATATGCTTTCCTCATGGTAATACTGTCTGGGTAAAGATGTCACCTCATTGATACCAGTTTAACAACTAAATACAAAAATTAGCAACTGAAACATAACCTGTTAACCTTTATGAAGGGCTTTCCATTGTGTGTGTATTAGGTTTGGAACTTGGTTACTCAATAAAGGTCACTGTCCAATATGAAGAAACAAGTTCAGGAATAGATGGAAAATTGAAGGCTGCTCTTCAAAATCCTGAGGCCTCAGTCTCTTACCGTTACCTTGATTATGATGCCCACAGTAGAACAGAGTAACCAAAAAGAATGAAAAATGCTAAGATATGTTTGCCATTCTCTTAGTTTCTCACCAGTTCATGGTGCAAGGGGTGAGGGGGCAATTTGATGGATTGGAGCATAGGTAGCTATAAATGTAACAACATTTACAAAGAGCAAGTACATTTGCAGACCCAAAAGCCCATCTTCCAAAGGTGAACTGTGATCCCAACTTTCAGAAATGGTGGTTTTATGGTGCCATGGAACTGTTCCAAAGTTAATGCCCAGTATCTAATTAATGGGCATCATGTGGTAAGTAACAACGGGGCATAAGACATAGTTGAATGGAAGGCCAAATCGTTTTCAATTGAAATTCAAAATCATTGTACTACAATGGGATTTTTTGTGCTGGAAATAGACTACAAACCACAGTAATCCTCCATTTTGGTGTCAAAGTTTAGGGGTCTGTGTCTTACAAACAGCTGGACATAGCAAACTCCTTTCCTCAAAAACGAGAACAAGTCTTAATACTTATGCTATAAAAATTCTATTTGACTTCATTACCTAGTGTTAGGATTTTATATTCTGTTTGACCAGTCACAGATTTGATTTAAAAGATAGTCTTCTTTCATCATTACACAATTTTGACCCCTAGCCAATTTGGAATATATTTACAAACTACTGCTTACAGCAATCCAAATTGCATTACATTCCACCTTACGCAATCGAAAATGGAAGATCCATTGCCCCCTCGTTTACCACATTTTTACAGCTGGCCATAACAGAACTGTAGTAGGACCTCTTTTACATTCATTTTTAGGCACGGAGTGTTTGAAGTGTCTTTTTTCTTTACTATAGGCGTTCGATGCTGTAGGGAACACATGGGGGCAAGAGTGTGGCCACAATGGGGCTCAGTTGGGTGGAGAATGCTTCAGTCATTTGCACTCGGAGGGGTCACGTGCTGAGTGCCGGACCAGGCACCTTCCCGTCTTTTGGGGTCAATAGGGTGGCACTTTGAAGTGGGCGGATGTTGTGGGCAGATGGCTTGGATATCACAAACGTATCCATGGGGCAACATCACAATCTCTTAGCATCAATGTACTACAGCTGGTGCAAGCACTGCACCACCTGGCTCCCTTCCCATCCCCCAGCAGGCCCACTGCCACCTCTTACTGCCTCACATCACTGTTCGTTCAAACACAGTACAATTCACACATATACACAAACATAAATGCAAAAGTATACCTACACACACACGCACGCACACACACACATGCACATAGCATCACCCTCATCCCATCTGCAGAAGCGACTCTGTACATGCATATGGCATTTCTTGATTCAATTTGACCCCCTTGCATCTTCTGTGTTATGTCCAGGTCATGTGGAAGAAATTCCCTTTGATGAGGTTACATCTAGTGCAGTTGGGGTGCTGAGCCCTTCCCATGTACCAGAGTTGCAAAGGTGAATAGTAATAACAGTGCATAAAGTAGATGAGGTGTAAGAGCAACAATATAGCTAGAGACCGTTAGCTGCCATTGTGTCTACCCACTTGTCATCGCCCAATTCACTCAAGTCTGATTCCCACCTATTTCTAAACTGTGTGAGTGGGTTAGAGGCATTAATCACTATGGCTCTGTACAGTCACCCAGGGTATTATGCAGATTATTAACTGTAAAAATGTAATCCCAATGTTATCCTATGAGAGATTTAGGCCCTGCAGTACTGAAAAACTAATTTAGCAGTTTTTCACTACCAGGACATGTAAAACTTAAAAGTACATGTCCAACTATTTAAATACAGTGCACCCTGCCCTCTGAATGCCCGGGCCTTCCCTAGGAATGACTTATAATGCATTAAATAGGAAGGGTTGAGCCTGGCAAAAAGGTTTGTTTTGCCAGGTCGAAATGCCAGTTTAAAATTACACACACAGGATGCAATGGCAGGCCTGAGACATTTTTAAAGAGCTTCATAAATGGTTGACACAATCAGTGCTGCAGGCCCACTAACAGCATTTATTTTCTAGGTCCTGGACATAGAAAGTGCCACTTTATTAGGAACTTACTAGTAAAGTAAATTGGCCAATTATGTATAAGCCAATTGTAACATGTTTTAGGGAGAGCATGCAAACACGTTAGTCCTGGGAAGCAGTGGTAAATTGTACAGAGTTTTACGGCAGCAAAAACAAAGTCTGCAAACATTTTGTCTATTGGCAAAAAGTTAGGGGTAGAATCTTGCTAAGGATGCAAGCCTAATACACACACCTCAGTAGAGTTGGAAAGGAAAGGTGAAATAAAAACAGGTAGTGATGTCACAGAGACAAAAGATCTAATACATTTAAGGGCATCTAGGTAGATGACTCACTCATGCATGTACCTTTAGAGGATAGCAAGGCAGAACGAATCATAGGCCATTGAAATATCAAGAAGGATTAATATGCAAGGCAAGCCCTGAACTATCATAAGGTACGAATTGTCAGTGGCTACCAATAAATCTGATTTGGTACTGTGGACAGCCCTGAAACCCAGCTTAGAGGGGTTAAAAAGGCTGTTGTTTCCAGAAAAAATGAAAGCTGTATGTTGACAAGTTTTTCAAAGACTTTCACTAGGGAAGACAGAGGTGAGATCAAATTAGACAGGGCTTCAGGATATGAGGTGGGCTTTTTTAGCAGGGAGGATGATTTTGGAGCGCTTCCATTTCCTAGGAACTTCTGCCGAGGTTAGTGATTGGTTACAATGGGTGGCAAGGACAAGGCCCAAGACATTTATGCAAAGAAAAAAGATATGATGCAGGAATGGGTCATCTAAAGAGCTGTATTTATTAGTATACATCATGCTGTTCATAGCTTCAATGTTTAAAGGTGCAAATTTAAGAAGCACTCTCTCATTGGCAGCATATTAGGACAGAAAGGAAGGGAGTTCCTAGGGGACTAAAGCTCAAATTTGGAGACTGCTGGTGTTGATCTTGCATAGGAAGAATTCTGACAGCTTGTAGCAGTGCTTCTGCAGGAGTAAGGCTGTTTGCATGCAAGCTGTGGGAGGAGAAAAAACTTTAAATATAAATAGAAATAGTTTGTCAAACAGAGTTGCGATTGTTATGTATACGGTCAATCATAAAATGATGTAGTCTTAGGGGCATATGTCTATGGTAATTCTTTATGGTAGGTTTACAAGTGTTCCTGTCAGCTACCAAGTGTGTGTGTCTCCAGGTGCAATGTTGTCATGTACAGTGACACTTGAGTTCTCTTAAGTCATATATGTAATATTTGTTGACAGATGTCTATGGAAGGCCAAAGTGAATTTAACTGGGGCACTAACATCCTGAGCATGAGGGATCCAGCTATTAACAGAAAAACTGTAGTGGCGATGTTAGTCTTTCTCTTGAGGGAGGCATGAACTAGATCCCCTTCTATTGATTTGTTATTAAGTCATTTCAGGCCCCGCACTAGGTGGGCTAATTGAGGTAATTGGTGTCACTAGGGCTTTGCAAGGACTACAAGTAAGTGATCTGAAAATTTAACAGATGGTGATCAGTCCAAGTGACCAAAAAAAGGAAGCAAAAGAGTGATGCTCTCAAGATTAGAAAAGAGGGGGTCCACTATGTGCCCTGCTTGATGAGTGAGATTAAAGATAAGTTGGTGTAGGCCAAAGGTTTTAAAATCATCTGGTAGAATGCAGGAGTCCTGATTGTTGAGGTTTCCCAGGGGGAAGTTACAACCATCAAGAAAAATATAATGTGGGTATTTAAGATTGAAGGGTATGATCAGTTCCCTGAGTTTAGATCCAACATCTTTTTTAGACCCGGTGAACAGATATATGTAATAGCACCATAGATACTGGAAAGTGTGTTAGATGACAGGTTGAAAATAAAATACTCATTCAGTTGTGTGAATAAGCAGTTAGGACACTGGAGCTGAGTGTATGTTGATAGCAATTCCTCTTTCTTCTTTGTGATGCCTATCCTGTCTGGAAATTGTGTATCCAGAAGGAATGGCCACATCAATGTTGGAATAAAAGCGATCAATGAGTCATGTTTCTGTAGAAAGAATACACCAGGGGAACAAGAGTCAATGAAGTCCTAGATCACAATTTCTGGTCTGGGTAAGGAATGATTGCTAGTGAAAAGGCAAGACAGGTGGAGCTCTTCGGAGCCATGGCAACCAGAGTGGGTGGGTTTCAAAGAGCTCAAATGGGTAGCAACTTTATCGGGAGCAGTCAGTTGAGTAATTATAGTAGGAGATAGCACAGGAATGCTGTTAAGAAGGGTATCATTGAATGCACTGTTTGGTTGGAAACTTGGTAGCATTTGTTCACATCCTTAAAGTAATTGACTAACACAACAGAAAATAAAAACTATACAAAAACACAACAGGGCAAAACACAACAAAACAGCCAAAGCAGAAAACAACAACCACTGAACAACTCATCAACACAATGTAGTAATGCAGCACAAGAAAATACAACAACACAAAAAGAAACACAGCACATTATCACCCTATCAAATATGGAAGAACTACTTGTCCACAAACCTGTTTTAATTTTAGGGTGGTAAAAGGTATTTGCACTAAGCAATCTTCAAGAACATGAAATAGAGACAGTCAAACATGTTTTGTGATCCAGACCCTAGAACATGTCTGCCCTGACAATGTCAATCATGGCACTGCACACTATGACTTCCCACTTTTCCTGCTGAGGCTGACAGTGCAGTGTGAAACTACCCACCCTGATACTACAGAATGACAATGCCTCTTTAGACAGTGCCAAGTTGTGCACTTGACACTCACACAAATAGCCAACCCAATACTATGCCCTTCCTTGTGGAACTATCTTATATTAAACTATTATTTGTACAACATTTACTTTATTGGTTTTATTTGCTTCATTGAGGTAACCTGTTTCCACTTTGCCCTTTCCAACTCCCTCCTCATTACTAAAAGTATACACAGTGATTTATAGAAAAGACTTGCATCTTTATTTAGGCACAGTCTTCTGTAGAGATCCTTCTTTCAAACAGCATTGCATACTACGCAAATATATGCCTAGCAAATTGTTCTATTAACACTTTTCAGGCCATTTATGTCGACAGTCACTCTTTCATCTTTTCTGTGTTGCAAAATCATGTTATTTTTTCTTTCAAATCAAAGAAATGCCTCACATTCTTCTGTAAGAGTTTTCTGCGTCCAATGTTTTTGTCAAATGTTCATTATATCAATAGAGTAGTTGAGCTGCAGGATTAATGCACGCCCCCCCAAAAAAACTGCAAACACAACAAGATGATGGACGGAGTGCTGAAACTTTTCCACAACTCTCCCAAATCACGGAGATGGGTTAAATCCATTGTTCTTTTGCTCACTATGCCACCCCAGTTTGGATTCAGCCGTATTATTATTATTATTATTATTATTATTATTATTATTGTTGTTACATTTGTTAGGCGCATAAATTATCCCAGTAAGGATCTCTGCGGGGAGGTGAGGCGGGCGGGGGAAGGGCAGGGTGGGTGGCAGCAAACTTGGACATACGACGGAATGGAGGAAAGTAATTAAATAAATAAATAAAACTATTTACCTTGCGTGCGCTGCATCGCCTCGGCGATGCAGTGCGCGCAAGGTAAATAGTTTTATTTATTTATTTATTTACTTTCCTCTGTTCAGTTGTATGTCTGAGTTTACTACACTCCACCCTGCCCCTTCCCAGCCCCGCCAAATGCTCCGCAGAACTCCGTATGCGAGCCGCCACTGGTTGTAAGGTATGTGCCATGGTCCTCCATTGCCCCTACATGCACTGCGAGATGCAGATTTTTGTACTGGGTTGTTATGATATATTGTGATATATCTTTTTCTTTACTACACTTGTAAAGCACTATGATATAATGGATGTAGATGGTCAGGGCTTTAGAACATTTAAAAAACAAATGATATATAAAAAAATGATGCGTTAAAAAAAAATCGATTTGCTAATGCTTCTTTAAGCACTATGTGCAAAGCTGTGCACAAATGCAGCTTTTTGGTGATTTCAACATTTCATAATATGTGTGTAGGTTGTAGTAGATGTTTTACGAATGTCCTGTTTACAATACACAAAAAGGCTAGCTTTCTATTTTACACTCCCCTCACAAGCTCACTGATTTATTAAACAGCATCATATTGAAAAAATAACAACAAAAAAGCCGCATGCAAGCTCTGATAAAGAATGCGTGGTGGGAGAACTAAAGGCAGAACAGCCGCTTTAGTATTCACTCTGTATTTTTACTGTAACCTTGCTCAGGCTCAGAACTGACAAGTTCATGAATGTCTTTTTGATGTTGGGGCGCCTGGGATTTCCTATAGATAGATAAATGAGCTTTGAAAGTTAACATTGTAATTTCTGCAGGGATGGAGGAGGTTTCTTTGTGTCTGCTCTGAAGCACACAAAGAAGGCGAATCTTGGCGCGGATAATAGTATGCCAAATGCATGCACAAGGGAATTCATAAACTGGTTGCTTGGGGAAGGAGCAAGGTACCTTTAGAATGACGGCCTTGATGTATTATTTTTTCACACAACGCAGCGCAGTAACAGAATTTGCTGCAGTGTGTTGGAAGTGGGAAATCCCAGTGCATAGTCATTTCTACTAAGATTGGCCTGCTGCTGTCATTCTCTTTCCTGGGGCTCTAACAAGTCTTTCCAGTGTCCTTTTACAAACTTTCAAGTTTGTGGGTGTCAGCCCCTGTCCCCAAAACCCTATAATTCCACTGAAAAGACTTACCAACTGCCCCACTGTGCATATCTGCAGTTGAACACAGTTACAAAAATACATCAGATAAGCGGAATGTATGGGCACATCTATTACGGAGACAAAAAATACCACCCCTCCTGAGTCTACAATACACAGCAGTATTTCCCCTTGGCGAAAAGCCCGACCACAAGCTCAAGGAAAGGCCCTGAAACTGCATATTAGTACGAGACAGAATACAACCCCTCCAGGGAAATCAACTAGCCAGAAATGGCCATATCTTTAGAAGTAAACAGTAGATGAATGGCTAATGCACACAGAATGAGGGTAGATGCTATAGATACCGCACTATGACAAATGAAGAGTGTTTTCTTTAAGTAGAGCTATTACAGTGCAAAGAACCAAGGAACACTTCCTATGTTCCTTATCAGGACAAAGGCCCTGTTACAAAATTTCATTCAAGAGGGTTCAGCACCGTTTCGATAATAGTCAATAAATGTTCAAAGAAATGTTCAAGACGTCAGTCATTTTCTTGAGAAGATTCTCTTTTTTTATTATTGTGCAGTCACATGGAAATGAAGAGTCATATTCACAATTGACATGAAGGATCTTAGCCGACACGTAAACCATGAACTTTTAGAGATTTGGCCCGTCGTTGATGTCCAAATACACACAGGTGTATGGGTTTTAGAGCGGATGATTTAAAAGCGCTCATCTTTGGTAACTCTGTTCATCCACTGAAAAGATCGAGAGCAGTAGACACGGGCTATCATACCCTACTAGGTAAGCGCTAGCAAGCTGATAATAGGTCATTTCTTTTAAGATTTTGATATGCATCTCCTTATTAGGAGTAAGTTAACAATCGAGCGTCTCTTCTTCTAAAACTTTTTTTAACTATATTGCAAAGACCTTCATGTATTAAGGCGCATTGATTTGTGTGTAACCTAAGTACCTCTTGCGCAAACTTGCCGGTTTAATAGAATTAACTTAACCGCTTTCAAGCTTAGACAATATATCATTTTTTTCGTACTGAGCCCATGTATGAATCCACTAGGGACAGCTAATTTATCACTGATTGGCCACACTCTTTTACCAATAGAAGTCAGAAATTACGCACGATCCTGGAGGGGACGAGTGATTTCTCGTTCCTTGATAGCGTCCTCCATTTAGGACGGCGGGCACAAACTAAACCTTTATGCAAATAAAAGGCGTTTAGGACATTCACTGTTCCGGATTTTGCTTGATGTTTTTTAAAAAAATTTAGGAAAGCTATAAAAGCAAATAGTAATCTTGCACCTTTTGTTAATTTGTTTGTAGATACTTACTTGTTGGATTATCCTTGAATTGGTATGTATGATCGCATTGATAAATCGTTTATATTTTTATTATTGGAATTGTATAATTTATCGTTATAGGGAGTTGTTTGTGAATTTTATATAATATTTCTATTTGTGCACTTAAATAGGATGCAAGCAACTGCTGCTCCATTGGTAGCATGAGGTCACAGTTGCCACGCTAACCCTATTTGAACTATCATCAAGATGTGATTTTTTAGGTTTTGCTCTCATTTGATTGACAATTTCTCTTATAATAAGTTCTTTGGATTATTATCAATGATCCCCTAATTGTGCTAATGTTAATTCAGATTGTTGCTAGTTATTCACATTTTTTCGAGTTGACTCTGGTTGGTTTACTATAACCCGTTTGATTTGAACAAACCCATGACAACAAAAAATACAGGATTTATATAATTTAATGTTGTTTTTGTGTATAACCTTTGATGTCTGACTTGCTTCAAACACGGACTTACATAGACTAATGATCATCCTTGAAATTCCCTTTGCCAGCGTGAAAACCTGCTTTACTGGGTCTATTTTGCAAACAACTCACAGTCTGCATCAGTTCATTATTAAAAGAAAGGTATGAAACTATATATTCACAAGAAGGATGATAAATGTCTTAACATGGAAATTGATTAATATCTCCGATTATGTTTGTTATAAACGTTTTGAATTGAGCACTTGTACTTGAAAGATGCTCACTTCCAATTTGGGTTTGTTATTTCACAAGACATGTTACATGACGTGGATACATTTGTGGTTTTGCTTTTTTATTGTATTTCTTTATTATGTAATTGTATTATTGGTTTAGGAACTCTAGGTGTGTGTATTTTGATCATTGTAATTTTGCACATATTGCTCTACTTTTCATGGTGATAACTACATGTTATATATGTTTTTCTATTAGCCCTGAAGAAGTCTCCTTGTAAGAGACGAAACGCGTCGGCTAAGATCCTTCATGTCAATTGTGAATATGACTCTTCATTTCCATGTGACTGCACAATAATAAAAAAAGAGAATCTTCTCAAGAAAATGACTGACGTCTTGAACATTTCTTTGAACATTTATTGACTATTATCGAAACGGTGCTGAACCCTCTTGAATGAAAAAAAAAGTAGATGAATGGCTGTAGAAGGATTTTATGAAAAAAAATTGCTTTGGAAGGCAGAACTCATGAGAGTCACTCCCTGACACATCGGCAACTGAGTTCAGTGCACATTCACCTCACTGGCTCAAGTTTGGCAGTTTACAATTAGGTGAAAACATCATTAAATAGAGACAAGTACTTTAAACGGTAGGCATGCTAATACTGCTCATTGTTGATTCTAAAACTAACCAGGACTACAAACCCGGTAATAGGGAATGATTATTTAAAAACTTGTGGCTCTAGGATATATCTCCTATGTGCTTCCTGATAAGACCCTGGGAACCCCATCCTGGGGTGCCCTAAGTCTCCGAGTTCTGTAATGGCTGCCAGCAGCATTTTTCTCATGTTGCTGGCAGCAATCACAGCACTCACTTCCGCAGGGGTGTGAATCCCATGGGAGTGAATTGGACCAAGGAAAAAAAAGTCTCTGGGCTAATGAGAACACTTTCTTTTTTAGAATTGGGTTTGAGGGACTTGCATGGGAGTTCTTTGTACCCAATCACCGAGATATCAATATTTTTTAAACCTTACTACCTCAAAATGTACTAAACGAATGTACACCAAGTCACAAAGAGCACAATCTATTCCTGAAATAGTAATAAAGTTATTAGCAACACCAAAAATGCTTTTCCTATGGAACAGCTGACCTAACTATAACTACCCAGTGAAAACTGCCAGTGGGATATATATATATATATATATATATATATATATATATATATATATATATATATATATAAGTATGAACAAGGCAGTTGTGCCGAAACGCATCAGCGAAAGAAGAATAAAACCTAAGCTGAATGGCGAAAGCATCTCCTGTGTCGGTGTCCGATTTTATCTAAGTCGGGTTTGGTTGGAATATATATATATATATATTATTATTTTTTTTCCTTCAAATAACGCGGCACTCAAGAGCATCAATTTAAGCTTTTTATTTGGAACACTCAGACCAACACGTTTCAGCCTCCCTGGCTTTGTTCACGGTTAGTGAGCCCTCTTCTATTTATACCATTTATACAATTTTTGCCTTCATGTAGCATTATGGAATTTGTAGTATTTTAAAAAACAATTATTACATAATTACAAAAGAGAAGAAGAGTTCTTAGGCAACATGTTATTACAATCATAACAGTTTTCCAGTTTTCCGCATTATTAATGCGTATTGTTGGCGCTAGCAGTTTTATCGCATACATGGTTTATACAATCAACTAATTAATTAATTAGGTAGTTTCTGAATATTTGGCGGTATAGTAGCCTTTCTATATTCATGAAATCATTCCTTTTAAGAAAAACAGTAATGTATAATTATCTTTGTGTACGGCTATAGTACCCCAGTCCTACACACATGGCATCTTGTTAAAAGAGTGATTGGAGAGCAATGAGCTTCTTTGGAATCCACATGATACAACAAGATGAGCGTGGAGGTAATCGAATGAAGAAACTTCGACAAATAGAATCAAAGTGCATTATTCGATTGAGGACCAAGACTCCAATAGGGATGAACAATGATGAAGAACTATATGTTCATTTAGACTAAATGATAAAGACAATACTATTCAGAAATGGATGGAGCGGTTATAATAATTGATCACTTGTGATAACACACCAAGTTTGTAGGACTGGGGTACCATACCCGTACACAAAGATAATTATACAATTAATTAGTTGATTGTATAAACCAAGTATGCGATAAAACTGCTAGCGCCAACAATACGCATTAATAATGCGGAAAACTGGAAAACTGTTATGATTGTAATAACATGTTGCCTAAGAACTCTTCTTCTCTTTTGTAATTATGTAATAATTGTTTTTTAAAATACTACAAATCCCATAATGCTACATGAAGGCAAAAATGGTAGAAATGGTAGAAATAGAAGAGGGCTCACTAACCGTGAACAAAGCCAGGGAGGCCGAAACGCATTGGTCTGAGTGTTCCTAATAAAAAGCTTAAATTGATGCTCTTGAGTGCCGCGTCATTTGGAGAAAAATTCATAATTTGGGTCTGGATCCGACCCCTATGCAGAGCACCCGCGAATGAGCGCGCAGGATCGTCTTGGATCACATTGTGGCAAATATATATATATATATATATATATATGGAAAGGCGTCTTCTGCGTATAAACTGCCTCCACCACAACGGAAGTCGCTTCGTTACGGGAGGACCCCACAGAAGCGGGTCCCGTTAAATTGCTGCGGTTCCTTCTAAATCCTCAGGAGGAAAAACGAAGCCGTGTGTGGTCCTTCAAAATTCTTTATTCAGCCACTCTGCCAAACGCGTTTCGAGTGCGAAGCACTCTTGTTCACTGACGAGTGAACAAGAGTGCTTCGCACTCGAAACGCGTTTGGCAGAGTGGCTGAATAAAGAATTTTGAAGGACCACACACGGCTTCGTTTTTCCTCCTGAGGATTTAGAAGGAACCGCAGCAATATATATATATATATATATATATATATATATATATATATATATATATATATATATATATATATATATATATATATATATATATATATATATATACATATATATATATATATATATATATATATACATATATATATATATATATATACATATATATACATATACCCACACCTATTCAAGAACTCGGTTTTTTACGAGTCGAGCGTTTGATGAGTCTACGCCCAAGACCCCAGAGACAGGCGTACCCATCAAACAGGGCTCAAAATCAAGGAACAGAAGGAGGAAAAATCGCCGATGGGGCAAACAAAACTCAGCAAAGAAACGTATACAGACGGAACTAGAGGAAATGACAAACAACAAAAGAAAACCAGACAATACAGTTGTAAATTTAACCAACATGGCTTTGACTCCGGATGAAGAAAAAATTCTGGCTTTAGGATTATCGTATTGCAAGACAACCAATTTTGATTACACCCAAACAAGAATAGACCTTTATCAATTTACACGAAAATTGAAATTGCGTAAATATTTCTTTAATACCAAGGAAAAAATGAACACGAAAGACCAAGGAGTAATTACCGAGCAAGAACCAGAGAATCTATCCGCAGCGGATTCAACCTTCTTCAAAGACATGGCGGAACTCGAGCAGGAATGTTTAACACAGGTACCTAGCTTGGATGTAACAGGAACAATTTTTGATTACAATGTATCTGCATCTGTGTCAACACCTTTTCGGCCAAAATCTATTTTTAATCCTCTTATGCCAAGGGACAATATCGATATTTTTGCAGACAAAATGATTCAGGAACTTAGAGTTTTGGCAACTGAGAGTAGCAATACATTTAACATGCTGAAAAACAAAGAACCAGTTGGATATTCAAAGACAATGCAAAAAATTAAAGCACGTTCCGACATCGTGGTACGTTGGTCAGACAAAGGAGGGAATATCGTACTTTGGCCCCTTGATATGTACAACAAGGAAGCTTTGAATCAACTTTCAGACACAAACTGTTATGTACGGATCAATGCCACTAACATCATCAGTACTAAAGAAAGATTCCATGGATGTTTATATGAATGGAAACGGAATGGGTTAATAACCAAAAATGAACTTGATTTTCTAAAGAATGACTATCCTGTGACACCGCAATTATATTTGCTACCAAAAATTCATAAAAATGCAGAGTGTCCTCCCGGCAGGCCAATCATATCTGCCATTGGGAGTTTATTTGAAAATACCAGCAAGTTCATAGACTTTTTTCTGCAGCCTTTTGTACGTACTTTACCAGCTTATATCAAAGATACTGGCGATTTTCTTACTAAGATTTTTGATTTTAAATGGCAAGAGGATTATTTGTTTGTTACACTAGATGTACAGAGTTTGTATACTAGTATAAGACATCAGGACGGCATGAGAGCTACCAAACATTATTTGGACACAAGAGATTCAAGTTTACATGAACATACAGTGATGTTGTTAAATATGGTTGAGTGGTGTTTAACCAACAACATTTTTTTGTTTGACAGGCTTTTATACAAACAGGTACAAGGTACAGCCATGGGTACTTGCTTCGCCCCCAGCTATGCGAATTTGCATATGGGCTGGTGGGAGGAGCAAGTACTCATGACACAGTGCAATACTCAAATGTGTGAAAATGTTGTTGTATATCAACGTTATATTGACGACATCTTTATTGTGTGGAAGGGCAGTGAGTCGAGTGCCATTGATTTTGTGAATGTGATCAATACCAATGATTTAAACCTTAAGTTCACAGGCACTATAGACAAGCAGTCCATTGTGTTTCTTGACTTAGAACTTTACACCATGAGAAACCGTATACACACACGTACACACCGCAAACTGACATCAGGGAATGCCATCTTACATGCTCAGAGTTTTCACCCTGTTAAACTCATTGAGAGCATTCCCTTTGCCGAGTGCCTCCGTATGAAGAGGAACTGTAGCACCACTGAGAGCCCTACTCAAGCGACAAACAATTTGTGTAAAAGACTCAGGAACAGAGGCTACAATGAAAAGACTCTTAAATTAGCCAAGGAGAAGTGTCAAAATATCCAAAGAAAAGATCTTCTTTTCAAGAACAAGGACCAAAAACTAACCCTAGGGGAAACAGCCCAACAGACACCCAGGCTAATCATTGGCTACAACAGTTTCCATCAGAGATTCAGACAAATTCTATACAGACATTGGCCAATAGTAAGATGTGACCCTGTTATAGGTCCTTCATGTGCTAAGTTCCCCCAGTTAACTTTCAGGAGAGCTAAGTCCATGAAAGAGGAACTTGTATCAAATGCTCCTGTATCCAACAAAGGTACCAGCTGGCTAAAAACCCAAAGAGGATTTTTTAAGTGCACTATGTGCAAAGCCTGCCAGTACGGAATCAACACCAAATCTATCGTGACCCCTCTCAGAAAAACTCCCATTGAGATCAGGGAGCACTTCACGTGCAAAACCGAATTTGCGGTGTACGTACTACGCTGTACATGCAACAAGATGTATGTTGGCAGCACCATTCACCCGGCACATGTCAGAATTCTGCAACACTTAAGGGCAATTAACAACAAAGACCCGACATACCCAGTTGCTCGACATATCAACAGAGTGCATGATGGCAGGGCAGAAGATTTGGTATATTTTGTGGCTGACAGTATTAAGAAAAATCTCAGGGGTGGAAATAGACAACTTGCACTAAGAAAGTTAGAGTCACGATATATAATCCAATTAGATTGTAAGATTCCTAATGGCTTGAATGCCGACGAAGCATTAAGTGTTCATCTATAAATTCTAAACTGCTTTTTCAAAAAATCCTTGTAACAATCTTTTGAGTCTTAATCCAGTTTTTGTTTATTGGTTTAGCTAAATTGTTTAAATACGTGCTCAGTAAGTCCCCCTATGCTAATATATGGCAACTATAGAAAAATACCACGAGGCTTTATTGTTTTAATTAGTCATCAACACTAGATTTTCTAAACAGTGCCTTATAGAAATGCCCACTTGGGCTTTATTTCAAATGTTTACAAATAGCACTGTCTCTTTGGGAACTTTTTCCTTATTAATACGAATAATGATGGACTGATGCACCTCTCTTTTTTGTATACTATGTATCGTTATATTTTACAAAGTGACACTTGTCTGAGGAAAGACTTGTTTAACAACAGTATTTCTTTCATGTTAATTGTTTTTGATTGGTTGCCAAGTAATCAGGGGGTGTGTATCATGTGCACGTAATCAGCTTATAAGCAGTGTATATGAACTGGGTTTGACACAGTGAGCAAGGCGGACTTGTTCTCCGAAACGCGTCTGAGCCACAGCTTTTTTGAAATAAAGCATTTCTTTAAGATTCATCCCACGGAGTCAGTGCCTGATTCGTATGCATGGAACCCGGCTTGGAGCTAATATATATATATATATATATATATATATATATATATATATATATCCAATATCCAACGCTGTCCCTGCACCTCCTCCACGGAGACACCACGAATCCCAGAAATAGGGCACAGATGAATTTATTATTACAGAGCTGCAAATCTGACACGTTTTGGGCGGTTGCCCTTGCTCACAGATCGTATATATATATATATATATATATATATATATATATATTACCTACTGGCGGTCGCCAGTAGGTAGTTATAGGTAGGACCTATTTTCCATAGGAAATCCGCAACATTCTATTTGGAATAACTTAGGCGCCCGTTGACGAATCTTCGCAAAATTTTCAAAACTTTTGGCCAGCTCCGGTCCGCCCCTATCCTGAAAGTTTCGGGTTGATTCATGTAGCGGGGGCTGAGAAAAAAGGGGGGGCCCAAAACGTGTTTTCCCCATGCAATTTCCCACAGGACCTTTAGCCACAGCTACAGCCTGAACTGCTGAACGGAATTACACCGAATTTGGCAGAAAGGTAGACCTTGGTTCAGAGTCGTGCCTTTTGCTTAAATGGTGTAACTCCGTTCAGTAGTTCCTGAGAAAACCAAAATCAAAATCACATATATATCTGGGCGGAGCCTAACCACACATCTCATTGTGACATCTGATTGGCTGTCAGCACTTCATCCAAGAAGTGTTGGCAGCCATCTTGGGACCAATATACATGATAGCACCTCATTAAAAAGCATTGCAGTAAATAGAAGGTTTTAAGACTTTAGTTACATTATAAATCATTTGCTGATGGTACCATACTCATTTTAGGAATTGTGGTGTGTTCTAAGGTGAATTTACCATGTGAAAAAGCCTTCTGCTGAGATATCATGAATCATGTTTGAGAGAAAACTATTTTCTCATGCTTTTCCCACAGAGGTTTGGAAGGTGATCTATAAGCTAAGCTGAGAGCATATTTTCTGTAAATTCACATTAACTTTCTCAGTCATGTGAGAATGAAGTCTGACATTCTCAGTAAATCATGTACATCCAACAGAGGGGAAAGAGACAATGGTAGCTAGCTGACCATAATGGACAGACAGTAGAGAAAGCTGCAGCATAACAGACCATAAAGGGCAGGAGGGATGGATCAGGGGCATTACAATGGAACAGACAAGCCAGGAGGGAGGGAATAGGGGTCTGCACATGGAAACAGAAGGCTGGGGGCAAGGGGGCAGGGCAGGAGCAGCAAGATGACCATGGAGGTCCTTAGAAATTCACTGAAAAAACCATAGGTTTCAGGGGCGTTATAGTCATTTGAGATGTCATCAGTGATATCATGAGTGATGTCACTGACCATGTCATGAGTGATGTAATATGTGACGTCATCACCAGTGCATTGCGGGGGTGCGAGTTATAGTTAGCTCAACTAACTATAACAGGCGAATTTCTCTGGTTTTCTATGAGTCAAATGTCCAACTAAATATAACGTCCCTGAAACCTATGTTTTTTTCAGTGAATTTCTAAGGTTTTTTTAAATGCTAATTCCTAACTATAACGCCCCTGAAACCTATGTTTTTTCAGTGAATTTCTAAGGTTTTTTAAATGCTAATTTCTAAATATAACGTGCCTGAAACCTATGTTTTTTTCAGTGAATTTCAAAGGTTTTTTAAATGCTAATTTCTATTTATAACGTTCATTAAACCAATCTTTTTTTCTGTTTTTTGTAATTATCATCCCATTCTCAACTTGGTGAAAACTGCAAATCTCACCACTCTTCCATCAATTCCTTACACCAACAAAATTGCCACAAACAAGAGCCACATCCAACGCTAATGAAATGCACAGTAGGCATTCCCGTGCAAAAAAACCACGACAGCACCACTTCCCCATATTTTCAACAACCAGCCAAATCTGCAATGCGATCCAAAAAGCAGGCAATAAGCTGAGTAAGCAGTAACAAATTAACATCAACCTTTAACTGGTGTAAGGAGGTCGACTATCTACTCTGCTATTTCGACCCAACTCACAGCGGCTTCTAAAGACCAACATGTGATACAGCTACTGATCATGCAGCTCTGACACCCAACAACGCCACAACACCCAGCCCCACCACCACCAGAACCTCCCCCCCGGACCACCCCCCTTACTACCACGAGGCAGCACAAAACAGAACAATGGACTTTCCCAAAACGCCATGCCCCTCAGCCACACAATAGCTGAATGTTGGGAGATGAACAACCAACTATATATGAAGGAGGCAAGTCACCCATCACTGATAAAGCACACAATGCCAAGTGCAACGATCATGTGCTGTACAGACCTCACTTTGCAAAGCACAAACCTCTCTATGTGGAGATATACTATTGATACTTGTAGTGTAGTGCACAGTGGACGCAACCATGCTACCTCAGGCAGTGGGGAAGATCTCGGTCATGTAGCTGTGTTGTCCCCCCGGAAGCGGAAGCGGAGTTGGCTGCTCCAATGTACGCCACTCCAGCATAGGTGTATGAATAAATAGACCAGGCCCTAGGCGTGGTTCACTCGTGGGAAGACCAACGAGTCTGTCAGAACGGCAGCCCTCACCCTGGCATGTGGCAGCCACCATAACCGCAGACCTCCTCGACACAGGGCCCCTGCGAACCCAGTGGCACAGCACCGCAGACTTATGTCTGTACCGAATACTGCCTTCAATATACACTACGGACAGCACGGCTCACAATTCAGATGTAGGGGCGATTGCACATATTGCCATCCAGTTCGCAAGACACGTTGCTCCCAGTGTGGCCCACCCAGACCACGCATCATCGCAGGATGCATACATGCTGTGTGCTTCAGGTACTACAAGGTCACTGCACCACAAGTCATCGCCACGTGACCTTATCAATGCAGAATTTATTAGACAAAACACATTGCTCCCAGTGCGGCCCACTGGGACCATGTCTCATCGCAGGGTGCGCACACGCCGAGTACTCCAGGTGCCACTAACTGTGCAGCTCAACTCAACACCACGTGGCTGAGCACCCATCCTGACTGCTGCCTCCGCCCTACACTGGAGTAACATGGTTCACAATTCAACATTAGTAGCAACGCAAATTGTGGAAGAGACTATAATGGGTTAAGAAGACCAAATGCTCCCAATCTGTGCAGCTCAAGTCAACGTCACCTGCCTGTGGGCCTTTGCTGACCGCTGCCTCTGGCCTACACTGTGGAAGACCGGTGACACGTGGTACCAACTAACCCTGTTCAACACAAGCCGATCCCACATGTGTAACTGTGTCCTGAGTCCTCAATGGCAGCGACCACAGCACCAGACTCCCTTCAATCATCGAGGGGTATTTCCACATGGAAGACCAGCGACACGTGGTGCCACTGAAACTGTACTACACAAGGTTTGTTTGCGTCACCAACGTATGCACGTGGCTGTGGACCCTAGTTCACAGCTACCTCTGCCCTACACTGTGGGCGACCGGCGACAAATGGTACCACTAACCGTCTTCAACACAAGCCGATCCCACATGTGGAACTTGAGGTTCCGTGCGAGACGGAACGACACTTTTTGGGTGTTGTCGAATATGGATGAGTTTGGTGTCTACGAACCGCAAATGACGAGTTTAGTGGGTGTACGCAGTTTCGCTACGCAACCACGTATGGTTCGTCTCATTTTTGGGTTTGTCCGTCCGAACCCTCGGGTTCCATTTTAGATGCGGCATCCATCTTGTCTCTTGCCCTCAAGTAGCCAGCGAACGGACTTTGTCTGCTCTGTGACCCTGGGATTCCCAAGCTTACACGAAGGACACGTGTTCCTTTGAGGGTGACTTTTATTATAGGGAAATGACACGGCAAAGGCAGATGGCCCCGCTCGAGGCTCATCTTACCGTGCTGGTCTATTGTTTCAGTCGTGCATGCATTGGGCATGAGGTCTTTGATCCTGTAATCAAGTTCCCGTTATTACTCCCAACACTCTTTTTCAATCTGTCGTGCATCCTTGTTCTTTCTTTGCATCTGTTTCTGTCCCTTCTCTTAAAGTGTTTACAGTCAGAATGGAATGTGTTTAACTGTGGGGATGATATGTTTTTACAGTTGGGAACCGGCAATGCTGCTGTAATTATGTTCCGGTCTCCTGAAACATGAACGCGACTCTTTTGAAGTTTATTGTGGGAACTGAGTTGTAACCTTTGTTTGCCATGTTGTGCAATGGCAAAAACGTGTATAAAAGGAGCGATCCACTTTTGCAATTCGAAGGAGTCTCCGAGAACCTACACGTTGTGTACTTCTTGCGATTTCTGTATCCCTGCAGTAAATAAACGCTGATCTTTGACGTCGCTGGAAGTGTCCCATGTCTCTGTATTTTGTACGCCAGAACAGGTAACCCACGAAGGTTTCAGGTGTTGTCCCCTGGCACCGTTGGGTCTTAGAATAACCCTGTCCTTCAGTTGGCGCCCAACGTGGGGCGACATCAGCGGTACCGGTCCAAAGCCCGACGATCGTGAGGAACTTCGTGTGAAATCTCCGAGGGAAGGTGCACCCCGCTTCATCGATCCAGTTGTCGAAATAAGTGGCCCGAAGTCTTTTCCCGCGAAGATTCCCGCTTCCGGACGGCTGCGACGGACTGATGCCCTGACTGTCGACCTGTTTTGGCGCCTGGCGTAGTCCTTTGTACGGCGAGATGATAGAAGGGCCTTCCTGGTGACGCCATTGCTCTTTCAGTTAAGTATTTGTGGGTCGCTCCCAGAGTTACTTTGTTGTTTGCATGGTTCCATTGCATTTGTGGTTCTTAGTTGTTGGTTCTTAGTTGTTGGGTTTTATTTGACGATTGCAATTGCCAAAAACCGAGGGTCTTGCATTTTTTGTGCGAGGACATCATAATTCGATAGCCCTCGAAGTTTGTAAACTCGGTTAGTGTGCACGATGCCTGGCCGTAGTACTTTGTTTGGTTTCCTTAAATGTTGCAGCACGGATTCCCGGCTGGAGGATTCATGTCCGATACCTCCGGTTGGAACTCCAATTTATGAGCTCTATAGTCGCCATGGCGTAGGTCCTATCGTATATAATGAATATTGGGTTTGTTACACTAAAAATGATGGTGTTCTTAGTTGGCCATCACATGGTAGTTTCGAAACTGCCGTCTTAGATAATCTTGAAGCTAAACTGTTTAAAAAGAAGGCTAGGCCGGCCATGTTTGATTCCTTCCGGTTATGGCGCAAAGAGGCCAAGCAGAAAGAAATCAAACAGATTAAGAAAAATAAGAGAGAAGGTGTTATTACGGTGATGCGGAATGCAGAACAATATCAGTGAGACAAAGATGAGAAGGAGCAGGAAGTCAGTGCTCGACTTCATCACATGGCGGTGGATAAGTGTTATCCGGCGTTACCGCCTAATTCTGATAAGACGGGAGAGGAAGTAATAGAAGATTCATTATTGTCTTATCTATTGAAATCACCACCTCCCTACGCTCCAGATACCGTGGGTCCTATGATTCTTCCTATTCCTCAACCTGCTGTTCTGGCGGCTGCTGGTCAGCCCGTTGTTCCTCCTGCTCTCCCGAATCCTCTTGTACCGCAGATTGTTCATCATCCTTTACCAGCTCTTCTTCCTACTGCTCCTCTGCCAGTCCCTTATCAGCCTATTGTTACCACTACTCCTGTTACCCCGTCCACTGCTACCGTCTCTACTCCTACTGTTGTTGCTCCTGTACCTTCTTCTTCTTCTCCTTCTGTTCGTAGTCGTCTCCTTAATGCTGTTGCTACTCTCTATTCTCCGCTTTTTGGGCCAATATTCGGATCGACTCTTTCTGATGTTGCTCAGAGGCGCAGTCAGATTCCTGATGGTAGGGAACGTGAGTCGTTGGTAAAAACGGCGCGTAGATGGATTCGCCATCCTGCGAAGTACACTTCGCGTATAGTGTTCGAGACATTTTTCCAGTTTAATGCGCCCACGCAAAGACTCGTGTTCGAGGAAATGTGTAAAGCTTTGAGAGAAGAGTGGGATAATGATGCGGTTGATAATGTACCGCCCGAGGTCTCTGAGCTCCAGAATCAATTTTCGACTGGTGTGATTTGTAGGTGATAATGTTCGATGTGCTCTGGAGCGTTTGTTATCTTTTCGATGTACAGTGCAACCTCAAGCATTGTTTAAGGACGAGACTGAAGAGTGGATGGCAAAACCTGGTCAGTATCCTATGCGGGAAGTTCCCCCAGTATGGATGCCAGGTGATCCTAATGCTAATCCCGCTATTCCAGCACGTTTTCAGAGAGTTTGGATACACCTCCCTTGAAAGCGATCGGAAGTTTTGCAGGTAAAGCAAACCTTGCCCGATCCCCGTAAAAATCCTGCAGGTTATTATAAGGAGTTGTCCCAACTAGTGGATGCTACCGTTATGAACCTTGCCGATATTGACATGTTGTTTGGCAATGTAGTGCCTCAGCCGATTTGGGCGAAAATCCGTCATGAGAATCACGCGGCCGAGTTAGGCGGTGATTGGGCTGCTCTTGCGGCGGCAGACGCCCAGCAAGTTGGTGGGGCTAAACCTGAACAGCTTATTGCGGATTTGCCCCAGAGGATAATTACCCTTATGAAGACACTTATGCCAGCAATACGCGTTAATTGGGACAAGTTGTCTGCGTGCAAACAAAAGAGGGATGAGAGTGTCTCCGATTTCTTTACGAGATTTGAGGAGGCATTTATTGATCATAGTGGTCAGGACATGAGCTCTGAGGGTGGTCAGCGGTTGTTCGTTGATAAATTCGTATCGAATTTGTTGCCTGAACTCAGCAACAAGCTGAAGAATTCTGAAAGTTCGTGGGCTGTTTCTACCACTGCTCAGATATTAGCTACGGCCCAGTACTATGAAAACAGAGAGAAGGAAGAAAGCGAACGCGCAGACAAGAAAGCGAAGGATCTTAAAACTAAGGTCTTATTGCAGCAAGCGTATCCTCTGCGCTCGAATCACAATGACTCGCAACAGCCAAATCGATCGCAATCGCAGTTTTCTAGATCACAGTTGCGTAATGACTCTTCTGCACCTCGCTTTGTGTTGGGGTATAATCAATGTGCGTTTTGTCGGGGTGAGGGCCATTTGAAGTTTAATTGTCCAGTTTTACGTGACAGGAACAATGGTGTTTCGGCTCGAGGAGGTCGTAGTGGTCCTCAACAAGTTTCACGTGGTAGAGGTCGCGGTGTTACTCAGAATCAGACCGAACGTCTTGCC
The DNA here is from genome assembly GCF_964204655.1 of Triturus cristatus. Classification (NCBI taxonomy): domain Eukaryota; kingdom Metazoa; phylum Chordata; class Amphibia; order Caudata; family Salamandridae; genus Triturus; species Triturus cristatus. Next base: position 1,076,243,465 of record NC_140592.1, read on the forward strand.
ACTTCCTCAGACTCGCAAAATTGTTTCGATCGACGCGATCTCTCGTCTGGTAGATCTGCACAGTATCATGTGGATGACTATTATGTCGAGCATGATGTTGAAGCGGACGGTATCTACTAGGACAGCCGTAGACAGAGGAAGGGAGAAGTATCAGTTCCGGTTGATCAGAGAGGGCCTTATGTCGCAGTTGCCACATTGGGCGTAGTTGAGCCTTTTCTGTTGGACACTGGTGCAGCGAAAAGTTCCATCATGCATTCGAAACTCCCTGGCGCGCCTTTGTCTGGCTTAACGAATGTTTCCGTTGGATTCTCTGGCGCCCCTGTTAGCAATCCAGTTTCTAGCCCTTTGCCCCTTACAATTGGGTCTTCTGAGTTAGAAGCTCCGTTGATTTTGACTACTGGTTGTGGTGAGAATCTTTTGGGCTTGGATCTGTTGAAACGGTTACATGCGACTTTGTATTGCTCTCCCGCGGGAGTGGAGCTTACATTGGGTCAGAGAGTGATCTCTCCTATGTATTTGTCGATTGATAAGCTCCCACCGGAATTGAGTTCTCTTCCGGCTTCTTTGTGGGCGACAGGTCCCAATGATGTGGGCCTGCTGGATATACCCCCTTATGTTGTTCAATTGAAATTCAACGCGCGATTGCCACGCATACCCCAGTATCGTATCTCCCTCGATGGTGAACGAGCATTATTAGCGATCATTTACGATTTGATCGATAAAGATGTCATTGAGCAAACATGAGGTAACGTGTGTAATAGTCCTGTGTTGCCTATTTTGAAGCGAACTGATCCCTCCAAGCCTCCTGTGTACCGTCTAGTTATTGATTTAAGGGAGGTAAATAAAATTGTTGTTCCACAGTTTCCTGTGGTACCTGACATTACAGCTTTGCTGACTCTGATTCCAGCCTCTGCATCATGGTTCTCGGTAATCGATCTGAAGAATGCGTTCTTTAGCATTCCAATTGCTGAGGAAAGCAGAGATTTGTTCGGTTTCTCATTAGGTGGTCGTAGCTTCAGGTTCAAACGTGCACCTCAGGGCTACTGTGAAAGTCCATCGATCTACAGCCAAGCCCTAAAAAGTCAGCTTGATGCGTTCGTGCTGCCAACTGGTGCGGCCTTGATTCAGTACATTGACGATCTGTTGGTAGCTGCAGACACTGAACAGATTTGCAAGACTGCTACAGTGTCACTGTTACAGCATCTTTGTGCCTTACATCACAAAGTGTCACCTTCTAAACTGCAATATTGTTGTCAAGAAGTAACCTACCTAGGTCACTTATTGTCAAAGGCGGGAAGAAGGTTGACCCCCAAAAGAATTGCAGCAATTGCTCGAATGACTGTGCCAACAACTCAGAGAGATGTGCGTGCCTTTCTAGGTATCACGTCATACTGCAGACAGTGGATTCCAAATTTTTCACTGTTAGCGAAGCCATTGATAGCTCTCACATGCAAGGATGTTTCGACTCCTTTGCCATGGAGGGAAGAATGTCAGAAAGGTTTTTCTGAACTGCGTGATGCGTTGTGTTCGGCTCCTGTGTTAGGTACTCCTGACTACAGTAAGCCATTTACACTATACGTTCACGAGAGAGAAGGTTGTGCGTTGAGTGTTTTGACGCAACAATTTGGTGGCAAGCAGCGTCCGTGTGCATATTTTTCCTCGACCTTAGACCCGGTAGCTAGAGCGTTGCCGAGTTGCTTGAGGGCGACGGCGGCAGCTGCGGTGTCTATTCGACAATCCACAGGTCTGGTCATGGATAATATGCTCATAGTGATGGTTCCGCATGCAGTTGACACTCTTCTGAATCGGACAAAAACTCAACATCTGACGAGTGCAAGGTTGTCTGGGTATGAGTTGACCCTTTTGGCAAGTCATATACAGATCAAGCGTTGTAATGTATTGAATCCGGCGACATTATTGCCGACTAATATGGAATCAGATGATGTACCACCACATGATTGTTATTTACGAACTGAGGAAGAAACAAAGGGTCGTGTGGACCTGAAAAACACTCCATTGACAGATCCCGATGGCACTTTGTATGTTGATGGTTCCTGTTTGAAATTGCCGAATGGCGATGTGACGACTGCGTATGCTGTAGTGACGTTGAGCACGGTTGTGGAGACCGCGAGATTGAATCAGAATTCAGCGCAAGCGGCAGAGTTGATTGCATTGACAAGAGCATGTGTTTTGTCTAAAGGAAAGCGAGTGAATGTGTTTACCGACAGTCAGTATGCATTCGGCGTTGCGCACAGTTTTGGACGATTGTGGAGAGAAAGAGGATTTATGACATCGCATGGCACGAAGATCCAACACGGGCAGCTCGTGAATGATTTTTTGGATGCACTTACATTGCCTAAACAGGTGGCGATCGTTAAATGTAGTGCACATCGGAAAGTGACGGATGATGTTGGTCGTGGTAATGCATTTGCGGACGAGATTGCTAAGGAAACGGCTAAGAATCTTGCAACCCGAATGTATGTGACAAGTTCAGCGAGATGGTCGACGGAAACTGGTATGTGTGAAGACACTGTTGAGAGTGTGAAAGCCATTCAGAACGAGGCCACTGAAGCTGAAAAGACCAAGTGGAAAGAAAGTACGGGAAAGTTGGATATGCATGGATGTTGGGTTGACTTGTCGGAACGTCAGAGGTGGATGTTACCGGATGCGTATGTATTAGCTGTCGTGACGATGGCTCATGGGTTATCACATATTAGTGCGAAAGGGATATGCAAGTTTTTGTCCCCTGTATGGAAGAATGATGGTATTGCTAAATGTGCTGAGAGAGTGGTTAAGAATTGCATGGTGTGTTTGATGCATAATCCTGGCAAGGGCACCCCCACTCCACCTGGTCATTTTGCTCCCCATGTTTGTCCCTTTGAGGTTATCCAACTGGACTTCATCCATATGAAGAGATGCAATAATCTAAAATGTGTTTTGGTTGTGGTTTGTGCGTTCTCAAGATGGATTGAGGCCTATCCCCTTAAGGATAACACTGCCCTGTCCACTGTGAAAGTCCAACTGAAGGAATACTTTCCTCGGTATGGAATGCCACGGATCGTGTGGTCAGATAATGGAAGTGAGTTTGTGGGAAGTGTGATGCAGAGTGTATGTAAGGGCCTTGGAATTCGTCAGAAATTCCATAGCGCTAATCATCCTCAGGCAGCGGGTTTAGTTGAAGGGTACAATGGTACCCTGAAGTTGAAACTTGCAAAGATACAAGCTACGACTGGTCTATCATGGCCTGATGCCTTGCCTCTGGCTCTCCTGTCAACCAGAGCGACTGTACACTCTCGAGTAGGGCTTAGCCCATATGAGATTGTGTTCGGCCGCCCTGCGAACATTTGGGGAGTCCCGAGACCTAAGGCCTTTGATAGTCTTGAGTATCCAATGCTAATTGATTATCTTCATGATTTGACCACTAAATTGAGGTTAATTCACCAACAGGTCTTTGAAGCTCTACCAGCACAGACAGAGGGTCCTGGACATCAGCTCCGGCCAGGCGATTGGGTCGTTACCCGAAATTTTGGCCGAAAACGTAACTTGGAGCCGAGATTTGTGGGACCCTTTCAAGTCTTATTAACAACGAGGACTGCAGTTCGGTTGGAAGACAGAAAGAACTGGGTACACGCTGGCCACACGAAAAAAGTACCAATCCCCTCACCAACAGATGGTTGGGTGAGAACTGGGATTGCGGCAACGGAAACTGAGACCCCTTTATGCTTTGTGCCGTTTAGTGATGCTCAACCTATAGGAGACAATTCGTCGCTGCCAGACACACCTGTGGAGTCATCAGTCGTAGAGAACTCAAGGTCTGAATCGTCGTCCACTCCACCGAACACTGTTTTACCAGCTGAACAATTGTTTGTAGAGCAGACTCAACCTGGAAGAAATCGATACTTTCTTCGTCCACGTAGCAAGGACTAATAAAATTTTGTTTTATTTCTTTCTGGTGCTACGAACATTATGAACAATTACATCCTTTCTTTTTGAGTTTCTTTTTATGTGCTTTTCACTGCTAAGAGATTTGTATTAAAGCTGTGCGTTTAAGAAAACCTATCATCCGGGTTAACCGTAGGGCCGTGCGCGTACTCCTTTCTGTTTAGCAGGTTTCTGACACTAGGTCGGTTACTTTTGTCGACTCCTGGGAACTCCTGGGAATTGATAATCGCTACTCAGAACGAAGTGCGTCAAGTACGTCACGGACGGTTTTAGAGGATGGCATTCTCTAAGCTGTTGGAAGTAGAAAGGATGTCGGCGCAAGGATCAACATTGCATAAGATTGTACGAACAAAATGTTTTCTGTTTCAGGTATTCCTACTGTTTCTGACTGTGTCTATGCTATTGGTGGGTGGAGTGTATTTTGGAATACAGTCGTTGTTACCTTCTGTTTCACCTACTCTTTCTCCTAAACTAAGCTCCATTACCACTGTTTCCCCACATTCTTTTCATCCCCTGCCTCAACACGAACAGGTTAGACGTGCGGAATTCATGAATAACTCCTTCGTTCAACTCCTACATCAGCATCAGTTGGTGATGAATACTAACAACTGTTGGGTGTGTGGGTTAATGCCACATACCATGGATAGGGGTATTCCGTATCTGGTTCTTCCTTATAGCTCCCAAGGGTCAGCTCGAGCATTTCAAACTATGTTCCGTAGTGCACTAGATTCCTACCCCAGTCGAGAGCCACACTCTGCAAGCTTTGGTCCTGGTCCGTACCACAAACCTTTGGCGATAGCGATTGCTGATCTAGATAGAGATGTCTTTGATGCATCGCTTATTCCAGATGAAGAGGTGCAAGCCTATAAGGATCTGAGTGAGGCTGAGTATAGTACGTCAGTGGGTGATAGACAGCTCAAGAGTTCGTCCCCAATATGGATCGTACCCCACCTCGGTAATTTCTGCTTGAAAGGTTTGGGTCGAAATCCGAGAGCACAACTTGGGAATAGTGCTTGTACTGACACGTATGTCCTACCGATGCTCTCTTCCCCTGTTTTTCTGACTGCTAAGGGCACTTATTTTGTATGTTATGAACGTGCATATACATGGTTACCCCGTGACTTCTCGGGTACCTGTTATATTGCGAATCTTTTACCACCGACTTTTACAGTTGCCTCAGACTATCACAAGACTAGAGTTGTGAGAGGCGTTATTAGCAAAGAGGACACTGCCGGTCAAGAAGCAGGAGACTTCTTTAAGGGTTTCTTGCCATTTTGGGGACCTATGGTTAATAGTAGGAACCTAAGACAGTTGACCCGTGTAGTTGAGTCGACTGCTAATATAACTGCGAGTGCCCTTGGTAATTTAACAGCTGAACTTCAGGCGGATAGACTCATGACGTTGCAGAACCGTATGGTTCTAGACGTTGTTCTCGCAGATAGAGGTGGTGTGTGTAAAGTTATCCATTCGAGCTGTTGCATTTTTATTCCTGACAACGCTCCAACTGTTTACCAAGCCATCTCGAAGTTGCACAAGATTTCCGAGTCCATACACGTGGACGAAGGTAATTGGACACTTCTAGGATGGTTTTGGGGCTTGATATCCACTTGGGGTTGGAAAATTCTGATGATCGTAGGGGTTGTTGTAACGTTTCTATTCACGTGTTGTCTTTGTGTACAGTGTGGTCCTGCCTTATGTGGCCTTTGTGCTACAACGTGTATAAGACGGCCATCTGTTACCAAGGAGACATTGATGGATAAAATGATGTTCCAGCAACAGCTGAACGATCTGATGAATATCGAAATCGATTCTGATTTTGACTAGTGCTTGCCTACATGAGGGCAAAAGGAGCGTCTGAGGTTCCGTGCGAGACGGAACGACACTTTTTGGGTGTTGTCGAATATGGATGAGTTTGGTGTCTACGAACCGCAAATGATGAGTTTAGTGGGTGTACGCAGTTTCGCTACGCAACCACGTATGGTTCGTCTCATTTTTGGGTTTGTCCGTCCGAACCCTCGGGTTCCATTTTAGATGCGGCATCCATCTTGTCTCTTGCCCTCAAGTAGCCAGCGAACGGACTTTGTCCGCTCTGTGACCCTGGGATTCCCAAGCTTACACGAAGGACACGTGTTCCTTTGAGGGTGACTTTTATTATAGGGAAATGACACGGCAAAGGCAGATGGCCCCGCTCGAGGCTCATCTTACCGTGCTGGTCTATTGTTTCAGTCGTGCATGCATTGGGCATGAGGTCTTTGATCCTGTAATCAAGTTCCCGTTATTACTCCCAACACTCTTTTTCAATCTGTCATGCATCCTTGTTCTTTCTTTGCATCTGTTTCTGTCCCTTCTCTTAAAGTGTTTACAGTCAGAATGGAATGTGTTTAACTGTGGGGATGATATGTTTTTACAGTTGGGAACCGGCAATGCTGCTGTAATTATGTTCCGGCCTCCTGAAACATGAACGCGACTCTTTTGAAGTTTATTGTGGGAACTGAGTTGTAACCTTTGTTTGCCATGTTGTGCAATGGCAAAAACGTGTATATAGGGAGCGATCCACTTTTGCAATTCGAAGCAGTCTCCGAGAACCTACACGTTGTGTACTTCTTGCGATTTCTGTATCCCTGCAGTAAATAAACGCTGATCTTTGACGTCGCTGGAAGTGTCCCGTGTCTCTGTATTTTGTACGCCAGAACAGGTAACCCACGAAGGTTTCAGGTGTTGTCCCCTGGCACCGCTGGGTCTTAGAATAACCCAGTCCTTCAAACTGTGTCCTGAGTCCTGAATGGCACTGACCCCAACTTCTTGCCAGCGACCACAGCACCGGACTCCTTTCGATTAGTGTGGCGTATTTGCATATCAAAGTCATCAATGTGTAATGTATTGCAGACGAAAAGATAACACAAAAGATACATTTTACACAAATTGTCGATTTCCCTTTCCACGTCCAGTGATTTCCAAAGGAAGACTGAACAGTTTTATGTCAGCAATGAGACATACCATCACTCGAAAATCACCCAAAAATACTTATAATTTAAAAAGAACAGAAGCATCGAAGTACAATATTGATTACAATACGGAGATTTTGAAGATATGAAATGCAAATATGAACATACAATATGATGCACATAATTCAATTGCTGTTTCTCACTATGTCACGTCATATATTACCAACTCTGAGAAGACATAATTGAAAGAAATGTGGGCAGAAATTTCACAGGAGAAGACACATAGGAATTAAATGTACAGCTTCAGTTTGAAGATACTTTCACATCGAGAAATTGGATCCTACCAATCTTCGAATTAATAGACATGTGCAAGTTTATATTCAAAGTCAACAGGAACCATCTGGATAAGTCTAGGTTTTCCTGCGGCACAAAATCGAGTTTTAATATAAATGTTATAAAACAAATTTGTGATGATATAGACTTACGTTTCTTTGCTAGTCAAGATAACTGTACAGAAAATAACAGGTGGATATGTCTAGGTGTTGATCAACAAATGGAAGATAATACTGTTGTGAAGTTTGAAAAAGAAATAACAAAGTTTAAATTAGTTTCTGGTGAAAATCCCAACTATGTTTATATTTATTGCCGACACACTCATTATAAAATTCAAACTAGGAATGTAGATGTACTACCACTAACCCTGTTCAACACAAGTCGATCCCACATGTGTAGCTATGTCCTGAGTCCTGAATGGCAGTCACCCCAAGTCTGTGGCAGCGACCACAGCACCACACTCCCTTCGATCACTGAGGCATATTTCGATATGCAAGGCCAGCGACACGTAGTCCCACTAACCCTCTTTAACACAAGCCGATACCACATGTGTAACTGTGTCCTGAATGGCAGTCACCCCAAGTCCGTGGCAGCAACCACAGTAGCATACTCTCTTTGATCAGTTAGATATATTTCCATATACAATGGCGGCGACACGTGGTGCCAATAACTCTGTTCAACACAAGTCGATCCCACATGTGTAACTGTATCCTGAGTCCTGAATGGCAGTGACCCCAACTCCGTAACACCACAATCCCTTTGATCAGTGAGGGGTATTTCCAAATGCGACTACAGACTCCAGTAGGCAAGTACGTATCACAGTCCTACACCCTACATATAATCCTTTCAGTATCCTTTCTTCAATAACTTTTTTTATATCAGTTATAGCTTTACTACAATGACCAAATTAATCAATAGCAGTCTACACTGCAGGCAGTACAGATCTCAATTCCATTTTTAAATGCTAATTTCTAACAACAAGATTGTACTCAGAAAATACAACACTTCGCCAGTGTATTCTATACTTATTTCATCTTTCATCATATGCCTACACTGCACTCACTAGGGCTCCCAATGGAAATTATTTCTTCTTTCATTAACTACAGAGTCCGCTAGGCAAGTAACTATTACAGGCCTCAAATCTACATAATATCCTTTTAGTATCCTTTCTTCTTGAACATTTTTTATATCAGTTATACCTTTAGCACAATCACCAAATTCATTTTCAAGTACAAACGAACACTCAGCAGTCTACACTGCGGGCAGCAGACCTCGCAATTTGAATTTTGGACACAAGATGCCAACTAACACTGTCCAACACAAGCCGATCCCACATGTGTAACTGTGTCCCGAGTCCTGAATGGCAGTGACTCAAAACTTCATGGCAGCGACCACACCACCACGCTCCCTTCGATTAGTGAGGAGTATTTTCATATTGAAGGCTGGTGACAAGTGGTGCCACTGAACCTGCACTACGCAGGCCGGTGAGGCCACCAATGGATGCACGTAGCTGTGGGCCCTTGCTCACCAATATCTGTGGCCTACGCTACGATCAGTAGATCTCACAATTCAGATAGAGTCGTGATTCCACATGACGCAGTCCTATAGCCAAGACACATTGCTCCCAGTGCGGCCCATCCACACCAAGCATCATCACAGGCTCATACACTCTCAATACTTCTGGTGCCACTAACCCTCTTTAACAGAAGCCGATCCCAAATGTGTAACTGTGTCATGAGTCCTGAATGGCAGTGACCCCAAGTCCGAGGCAGCAACTACACAACATTCTCCCTTCGATTTGTGAGGCATATTTCGATATGCGAGGTCGGCGACACGTAGTCCCACTAACCCTCTTTAACACAAACTGATCCCACATGTGTAACTGTGTCCTCAATCCTGAATGGCAGTCACCCCAACTTTGTGGCAGCGACCACAGCACCAGACTCCCTTCAGTCTTATTTGTTGTTCTTTTCTTTAAATAATTTTTTTTATATGTAAATCTATACATGTCTAAGACTCTTCTTTGTCCAACCGCACAGGGACACTTCCGGGCCCAAGAAGGTTGTTGGGGGTATGATGGTAATATGGGAAGAGGGTGCGTTACCTGCTGATGTGGGGAGAGGCAGCATCAAAGGGGTATCTATCACAGAAAGAACTCTGATATATTTTCACAAATACCTCGGACAAATGCCAGCTGACGGACTGAATCACAAAATGATTTTTCAATACTTATGTAGTGTGAGTTATGAACAGTTCGCACCCAGGCTCACAGAGGGACAGATGCGGACCATCCACTCACAGACACAGTACTACGAGCCATACGCGCCATTGTAGCTATTCCTGCCCTGTTCCGTCGTACCCCACGCCACTCAGATTACGTTCCGACGATGGCCCCACATACCTACCTGTCGCAGGCGTACTCGCTGTTCCTGTGCCGGTCAGTGGTCTAGTTCTCCACATCTCCCACCCACTCCCTCAGGGCAGCTTTTCCCACACACCACACCCATCCGGCACATGCATCACAGGCCATGTGACCACCCAAATATAATAGATCGACGATGTCACATCCTTTATTGCCGGTGCTGACTAGATGCCAGATGCTCGACGTGTCTCAACCATAAAGAGTCTTTCAAAACTTGCGCAGAAGGTTACTTGCACCCTAATCTGTATAGCCCTCAGGGGCCTACCACCCCCTTGACGCAGACTTCAGATGCACAGGGTTAGTGCCACCTGAAGCTCATATGGCCATCAGGGGCCCCAAAAGCTGATATGGTCTCCACTATTGATGACTCCGGACTCAGCGACATGTGTGAGAACTGCCGGGCCGTGGAGAAGATGATGTGGTCTCCACCATTCATGACTCAGGACTCAGCGACATCTGTGCGATCCACCAAGCACCTGATGTGGTCTCCACCATTCATTACTCAGGACTCAGAGACATATCTGGGATGAGTTTTGACAGCTATGTGGAGTGCCCACTGTTGCACACTCCGGTGGCACCAGGTAATTATTTGCTCATGGATGCGCAGGGGCGGCAATGTCTCTCTCTCTCCCCCTCTCTCTCTCACTCTCTCTCTCTCTCTCTCTCTTCCTTCTCCCTTTCTCACTCCCTTTCTTTCCTTCCCTCTCTTTTTCTCTCTGGCCATGTCTCTCTCCTTTGATATGCGTATTACAAATGTCCATATTTTGTGTTTTATTTTCCAGGCTCTGTCGTCCACATCCATGGTCCCCACAGCAGTGTTCCACCTTGTTATGTTATATTTTTTTATACATTTTGTTTGTTACTTTATCATTGATATATGTTAATAAAAAAATAAAGTTTGAAAAAAAAATGTATAAAGTTTCTGGTTGTTTTCTTAACTGCTGTGTAACTCTTTCTTGTTCGTATTACTGTTATTTGATGAAGTCCACCATGGTCTTAAATTTTGGAGGACTTATTGTGGGAATACTGGTGATGCCTGCAGTTTCCACCAACGTCTGAATAGTGTGTTAGATTTATCATAACTTTACTTCCATTAAAGTGCTGATAATGAAATGCAGACTAGTCGTTCCCGTGCAAAAAGACACAAGGTGCACCTTTGCGATTTATTCTAAATACTAAAATCCTGTATTGAATTACACTGACGTAGTGGCTGCATTCACAGTGTACACACAAAATCATTTACGAAACCTCATTGTATTTATATTGATTGGGAATCGGGCGTCAGGTGCTGGATCTTGACGAGATACACTGCCCAGTTCGTATATTGTCCTACACATGCAAAAAATCATATCACAACTTTCACACCAACTGCAATGCGAAACAAATTTCACCGATAAGCCACGTTAGCACCAGGGATTTTACACCTGCTTTCTGATGGTGGTAAGCAGGATGACTACCTGCACCATGAAAGAGAACACAGCCAAGAGCCACACCAGAACACCCACAGGTGCCATAGAATACATGAGCATGATACAGAGATACCCATGAGGGCCACAAGACTCTTTGGAACAACTCCTGGACCGCCAATGCCCCCCAAACCCACATCTGAGCAAGTGTGTCCCTCTGGTCATTGTCATTGTGTTAGCATGATAGGCACCAGCCCTGCAACATCACAGTGTGCTATCACCTCAGCGTTGGCAGTGAGCCTGGACATGTAGCTACGCATGCATCCTCCTGCATACACAACCGGCGTACACAGGTCAGCGCAGGGGTGTGCCTATCCGACAACGGGAACGGGGTGTCTCGGACATCTCCGTGTACAGGAAATGCAGTAAGTGTGTCTCTGTGTTCTGGTGTGGCGTGCCACAAGGGCTGCAGCAGTTGATGTTGTAAAGTGGCATGCACCACCTCCAAATGGCACTGGAATGGTGTAGTTGGAATGCAGCAGCACATGCGCAAATAGGCATTACAATGGTGTGCCGTACGAGTGCACGAGCTAAAACAGCACACCGTACAAAAGTGTGGGAGCTTGTGGGAGGGAGGAGCAGCTGTTTGCAATGTAACAGACAGTGAACTTGCCCATGTGCCACGTGCTGGGCATCTCATCTATGATGACCACGGTCACAGACATCCCACAACACCAACGACCCGCCTTTGTACACATCCTCTATGAATGCAGCGTGGTTTTCACTTCTATGCTCGTTCACTGGTGTGATGTTGGCAAGTTGTGTGACTTGTGCTCCTTGTTGGTGTGTTTGATTTTGGCCATTGTTTGTCTATACTTGTGCTATACTTAATTTTGCATGTCTGACATTCTGCCCATCTCCCCCCGCCCCCCCCACTCCCTGCTTCTTCCCCTTCCTGGTGCTGTTCTGTCTATAATTGTGTTGCTCCACACATAACTACATTTAAAGAACAACTTAGAATAGTTCCTTGATTCTTTTAGGTTTCAAAACTTCTCTCTCTTGGTTTCTTTTTAATTTTCCACATAAACAGTTTTTTAAAATATTCAACTACACATAGAAGTCAAAAGTGGAACGTATTCTATCAACACACTTTCTAGAACATTCTACAACACGTGAAGGTTAAAAGTTCATCAATCTTTTTAAACGTAACCATATTTTTTGCGACATTTTCTTGAACATTTAACGGCACGTGCAGGTTAAAAGTTCACGATTGTTTTAAGTTCGAACAGTGCCTTCCAAATGCAAGTAGCAGGTGTGGTTGAGTTGACAACTTTTATCCTATGATATGTTCTCCACATTGAAACTGCTTTTTCTTAACCAATCACAAAGATGCTCTTCCACAAAACAAATGTGCACCCTACTTTTAAAAAAGAATGCTTTTCGTCTCACAATTACGTATCGTTTTGTATGGCAATAAAAAGTAGTTCCCTATCTTTAAACATATCTCTTATACTACCAAGGAACTGCATGAGCTACAGACATCTTTCCATACCTCCCAGCCATACCTTCAAAATGCTAGTGTGGATCGTAGGACATAGCTATATTTTCTGGTGCAAGAGGTATTCAAAACAGAGACGTATTTACTTAGACCTAGGTTTACAAATTGTGGACATTAAATGGTTTGCACAGAGAGGATTGAAGTGGCACCAATTGTTGCCTTTGGTTAAAACCTGTTTGCATCTCCAACACACTGACCTCATGATTGTGCACTGTGGTGGAAACGACCTAGTCACATTGACTGGGGTATGTTTGGAAATTCTTATGAAGGACACCTTTGGACAATTGATGTTACTTTTCCCTCAAACTGTCTGTATATTCCAATATATGCCAAAGACAGAAGTGGAAATGGTCAAAACAATTTTGTCCTCAGATTGAAAAATCTAGGAAGAAACTCAACAAAGCTGTGTCTGCATACCTCAGAGACCACAAAATGGGGTCCATCTACAACAACAACATACATTTTGATATGGCTGATATCTACAGAAGTGATGGAGAACACTTCACAGATCACGGAAATCGAGTTTTCCTGAATAACTTGAAGCTATGTATCCGCACTTATATGTAGCTCCAACTAATCAACACAAGGGCTCTTTTTAGAGCCACCCTATAACTGACAACTTAGGCCCGCTATTTTAGGGCCAGGTAAAGGCAAATCCCGGACCCTCGCCAAAATGGATTCTCCACACACATGTGACACAGCGGCCAGACCATCTGACTTTGCAGCACAGAGCTCTCGCTTTGATCATCACCTCTACTCCCCCACAGGGGTGAGTAGTTTGCGCTTTACAAATACAGTATTTATTTACCTTCGCACTCCCTGTACAACACCACCTAAGCACCATACACAAGTTGGACAAGTGTGGCACAGCTCCCAGAGCACATGACTTAACAGCATAGCAAACACAGGCTCACGGTTTCATACCCGAGTCCAGCAGCAGCTCAATTTAGCACCATGACACTCTAGGCAATACCTCACTTAATTTCCGTACCCAGCACTTTCAGACCAGAAGGGGTCAGTAGTTCACCGGCTTTACCTTGAGTCCATCAGCAGCTCAGCTTACGCCCCCAGCGCCATCAGACCCATAGGAGGGTGTAGTTTGCACTTTACAAATACCGAATTGATTTGATACGCGCAAATTTACCTTCACACTCCCTGTATAACACCTCCTAAGCACCATACACAAGTTACAATGTTCGAAACAAAAGTTCCTACAAGTAGGGTATAACTACATACTGGCACTACTTGGACAGATGTGGCACAGCGACCAGAGCACATGACTTCACAGCATATGACACTGTTTGAACTCACGCTTTCATCCCCGAGTCTGGCAGCAGCTCAGCCTAGCACGATGAGACTGTACACAATACCTCACATATTTTCCGCACCCCAGGACTTTCAGACCAGTATGGGTCAGTAGTTCGTCCTAGTAGGTATAAACACATGCTGATACTACTTCCACAGGTGTAGTGCAGTGGCCACGGCACATTACTTAACAGCATAAGACACACAATTTGGGCTTACACTTTAATCCCCGACTACCGCACCAGCTCACCTTAGCAGCATCAGACTCTAGGCAATACCTCACTTAATTTCCATAGCCCAGCACTTTCACACCGCTAGGGGTGAATACTTCGCTTCACACCCCGTTTATAGCACATCCTAAACACCCCACAGAGGTTACAGTGCTCCTACCCTCCTCTTTCCCACTTTTTTTGCCCTTTTTTCCCCTTACTCCGTTCGTTGGAATCACAAAATGGCGACCAACACTTCCTAGTTGCAACCGCTCGCAGCGCTCACAACCAATAAACAGCAAGCTTGTGCTCGTAACGCCTCAGCCAATCAGATGGCAGAATTCCAAAATATCGATATCTGTAAATTTTTATATTTCTCAAAAGCTACTGAACGGATTTACACCAAATAAACAAAAGTGTGCTTTCTAGACCAAGACCCTTCTCCCTGCCAAATTTGGAGTAATTCCGTTCACCCGTTCGACCTGTAGCCTTGTCTAAAGTTTCCTATGGAAATTAACATGGAGAAAACAAGTTTTGGGACCCCCCTTTTTTCTCAGCCCCCCCCTTGACCAATCACCCCCAAACTTCCCAAATAGGAGCTGATATGAACAAATAATTGGTTTTGACAATTTCATGAAGATTCATCAAACAATGCTAAAGTTATAAGCAAAACAAAAAATGCTCTTCCTATGGAAACTGGGTCCTAACTATAACTACCTACTGGCGACCGCCAGTGGGTAATATATATATATATATATATATATATATATATATATATATATATATATATATATATATATATATATATATATATATATCCAACTTGGAAATGCAAAATAAATAAAGCACGCTCTCAGGAAATGTAGGACTCAGTACTCATAAGTGTTCACCCCCGTTTATTCACAACGCGTTTCACTTCCGTAGAAGCTTGATCACGTGAATATGACAACCAATGCGGGACACATATGTAAGCAAAACATCAATGGCATTGAAATAGGACTTATACTGTCTGGTAGGCAAACCTATTTAAGATTGTGACAACAAGAAAATTTCTTGGACAACCCAAAATGTAATTGTGGAAAGAGAGCCACAAGACATGTACAGTGCTGTTACACTTAGAATGCAAAAAACATAATTGTGACTCGATTTGATTACTACGATAAACTATCGAACGTGTTGTTGATGCAGTTTGTCAAATTGTAACAGAACATCAAATCATGACATTGCACCTTAGTCGACTGACACCGTTGACTATCACATTTCTCCAAGGTACATGCTTATTACGTTTGTACTCTCTGGCATTGTGAGTTTTATTTTTAACTACACACATGGCAGTGATGTTTTGCTTACATATGTTTCCCGCATTGGTTGTCATATTCACAGCAGTCTGGAAGGAGCGCTGATTGTAAGGTGGATTTGATTGAGGACTTCACTTGAACCGGACACGACGAGATTACAAAGAGGAGAGGAAGGTGTCGATCGCAGTGGAAGCGTGTATACGAGGTAAGCGGGAGCTGGATTCTCTTCCATCCCTAGTGTGAGGAGGGTGGGATTCCCGACGTTGGACGTTATTCCCAAATCCCGGGGCAGCGGGGAGTACTGACACACCGCGGTGCCTGACACACCCCTGCCAGTTGATCGCGTACACCCAGAACAGCGGGCATACAGACCAGCATACACTTCACCTCTCTATACGTTGCAGCTGCAACTACGCCTGACTACAACATTCGATTGTGATTCAGGCATTGTCGGACAGCAGAGAGAACCTGACATTGACAGGGGGTCATTTGGACTCTGTTCTCAACTACTCTGTTCACCATTGTTGTACAACATGGAAGAAGATGAGGAACGTAGATCAGTGGCACAAGCCTTATTCACTTGTAGGGCAGGACCTACGTCAACCACAAAAGACATTACAATACAAGGAGAATCCATTGAAGAGAAACTTCGACAGTATGAGAGACTGAAAAGGAATGAAATTGCCAAATGGTGGGAAGCAATATCACTACAAAACTACGTTGACCAGGATATGGTGCCTAGGGGACTTAGAATCTTCACTACCCCCACATACGAGAAGCCTAATCCTCAAATGTTGGAGGAATGGTCTACAAATTCAGCACAGAGCTTCAGGAGAATGCTGGAGATTCTGATAAATATGCATGGCTGGACAGCGATATTCTTTTAGAAGAGATAAGAGCTCTCATGGAATATCTCACTAAAACATGGAAACAGACAAGCTTAACAAAGCACTGTCCATCATCAAAGACCGTGTTAAAAAACATGAAGAAGACATCAAGGCACGCAAGCAAAGAAAGCTCAGCCGTGATTACAACGATTACGACAGTGCAAGATACTGACTTTCAGCCACAAATATGACCACTTGTACAAGGAACAACCGAGTGGAGTGGCAGTCATCAACATAACCACAGAAACAACTAATGTGGAAGCAGTTACTACCAGTGAAAGTGAATCAGATATATCTACTAACAGTACTATCCCTGAACAATGCACCAGCCGTCAAGTGACTTTTTTAGACGAGTATCGGACACTAAGGCGAGGCCGACAGACAACGCGAGAAACACCTACACCGTGGACAAGAGGACAGCGAGGTCTGGGACGGGGCCGAGGAAGAGGCAACGTCGAAATCGTAGGACAAGAATCAGACAACGTTGGCAGAAGAGGCAGGGGACGTGGCGCCATGGGATACAACAGGGCACGCGCCAGAAGAGCCTATTGATGGATGACACAACAGTTAATAAAACTATTATTAATCTCTCTACAAGATCTCTGAGCAGCGTAGAAAAAAGGACCCTTTGTCTTGGACCCTCTTTCTGTCACTCCTATCCTTCCAATTATGCCAACAACAGGATAGATCTCTTTAAATATGTTAGGAAATTTAAATTAAAAAAATGGCATAAGATTAAGGGCAACAACAAGAACAGATAACCGATAACTCTAATTACAATTTCAGCATAGATGATGCTGAGGTTTTAGACACTATGATTACATTGGGTCATAGTAACACCATCTCTGACCAAGAGGTCACCTTAACACAGACATTGGCGGATCTTCGAGATTGTCACTGATGCTTCATCCTTCACTAGCTTCAAACCCAAGTCTAGTTTCATTCCCATCTTACCACATGATAACATCGACACATTCCACGAATGTGTCAGTAAAGCTCTGAATGACTTCAGACACAGCAGCAAAAGGCATTATATCAAGCATATCATCAATTTGACACCGGTTCAAAGGAAAGCTCTCAAGGCCCTCATGGAGGATGACAGCATTGTCATCCGTCCGGCGGACAAGGTTGGCAATGTTGTCATACTCAATCGTGAACTGTACATTGAGGAAGCAGTCAGACAACTTAACGATGACAAGTTCTATGAACCTGTTACCACTGACAAATACAACACCAGTGTCATGACCATTTGGGACCTTCTGTCTACATGGAAGGATAACGGTATCATTACATGGGAGGAATTTTGTTATCTCAAGAGAGACTATCCGTTTCTTCCAGGACTCTATCTCCTTCCGAAAGTACACAAGGATCCCATTAGACCACCAGGACGTCCCATTGTGTCCTCTAGAGGCAGTGCAGCTGAACACATTTCCAAATACATTGACCATTTTTTGAGGGATTTCGTGGTGACCCTCCCGAGTTACATCAGGGACACCAAGGATTTCCTCAATAAAATCAAGGATCTCACGTGGGATGACGATTTATTGCTCATCACACTGGACGTCCATAGCCTTTATACCATTATTAATCATCAACAAGGGCTTGAGGCATGTAGACACTATCTTAGCACCAGATCCATCAGATTCCGTGACCACACTTGTATGTTGCTGGAAATGACTGAATTTTGCCTTACCAACAACATCTTTATGTTCAATGGCAATTTGTTTAGACAGGTGACTGGTATGGCGATGGGATCGTGCTTTGCTCCCAGCTTCGCCAATTTGTTTATGGGTCGCTGGGAGGAAGATATCAGATCCCAATCTGATTTTTATTCTGACTGGACACACGTACGGATGTGGCTTCGTTACATCGACGATTTGTTCATTGTCTGGAGAGGTTCTGAAGCTGAGGCTCTGAACTTTATTAAAAAACTCAACATAAATGATTATAACATCATGTTGAGTGGTAAGATCAGCAACACGGAGGCAGAGTACTTGGATGTAAAAATTGAGATTGTTAACAACAGTGTCCGCACATCCCTGTTTAGAAAAACTACTGCAGGTAACAGCATCCTACATGCCCTCAGCAGTCACCCCGATACCCTGAAGTGGAATATTCCCTATGGGGAGCTGCTGAGGGCAAAGAGGAACTGCAATACTGAAGCAGCATTTTCACATGAAAGTACCATCATTACTGAGCGCTTTACTGAGCGTGGGTACCCTAAATGGGTACTGAAGAAGGCTACCGAGAGAGCTAATCTGGTAGATATGGCAACTATCATCTCAGATAAACCAGAACATGACATCGATAATACAGAAAGTCAAGCAAGAATGATCATGACCTATAGATTTGATGCCGAGAAAATCAAAAGAATTCTTACCAAAAATTGGGATATTCTTAAGAGTGATAACATCATAGGCAACAGCATCCCTGATCGTCCTAGCATTACATACAGAAGATGTAGTAACATCAGAGGCATGCTAGTGCACAGCCATATTACCATCTAAACGCAGAAGAACCAACATGGCCTCAAGGGTTTTTACCCTTGCGGCCACTGCAAAGCATGTAACAACAGTATTTCTCGGAAGCAGGTTACTTACAATGGCGTCAAAAAAGATCCGACACAATTTCTGACATGCAGTACCACCTATGTCATATATGTCATTGAGTGCCAGTGTAGGTTGTGGTACATCGGTAGCATGACATGTATAGCTAAAAAGCGCATTTTAGAACACAGCAGGGCCATTACCAATTTTGATCCCAAGTACCCTGTAGCCAGACACTTCAGGGACAAACATTTCTCTAACACCAAAGAAATTAGTTATCTCATCCTAGAACATATTGATAGACATCCCAGGGGCAGCAATAGAGCTCTTACTTTACGACAGAAAGAATCAAGGTACATCATGGATTTCCAAACCAAGACCCCAGGAGGTCTTAAACAGGATGAAGAATTATCTGTTCATCTTAAAGAGTAATACTGTTTCATGCATCTACTGTCTCTATCCCTGCTTTCAACATTACATGCTTAGCAGTGTACATCTGCTGTTTCTCTGCTCTCTGTTTCTGGTTTCAGTGTGCCTTGTGTCTGTGGGTTTTCGGCTTTTCGGATTTTTGGTTTCTAATCTATTCGATTTGTTATAGTTATGCTCGCCTTTTTTCTTCTTCCTATTTTGTGACTCATTATTCATTTCATTAAGAGATCATTGTTGATCCTACTCTATTGTAGAGGTACATGGAAATTGTCCCAGGGTCAAAGGATCCTGTTTTTAATCTTTATTATTTTTTCTCTTGTTTCACAGGAAGAAAGGAAGGGGCCCATCCACCAGTATTCACCAGCACGGGCCACCTACCCTTTTTCTTCCGTATGATTACAAGAGCACATCGTCACATCACTGCATGTTGGTAACGTGTTTTAGGCATTTCATTTTTTAGTTGATAATTGGACTTGATGATCAGCTGGACATTTTTCAGGCATTGGCCAGTGACAATTCTGTTTATATTTGGCATTTTGAATAGCCATATTGTGTTGCATATGCATTATGGACCATACTTTGTGCATTTTCCTGCATTTTCCTCATTTTCATGGTTGATGTGTGTTTTATTTGTCCCATGCACAATTGATCGACTGTGATTTGTATGGGCTAACATCCTGAAACAGTTTTGGTCTTGTGCCACCACGGCGCTTATGACGATTTGGACATTTCCAATTTTCTTTGTCATGTTATGGTATTTCTGTGCATCTTTGTACATCTCATTTTGTCACCATGACATCAAATCATGACATTGCACCTTAGTCGACTGACACCGTCAATGGTCATTTAATATGCGTTGACTATCACATTTATCCAATGCACATGCTTATTACTTTTGTACTCTCTGGCATTGTGAGTTTTATTTTTAACTACACACATGGCAGTGATTTTCAATTCTTACACTGTAGCGGAACTATGATTCCTGTTTCGTTACCCGGGCAACAGATGACTTGACATAACTTTATTGACAAACACGCAGCTGATAACATTCGCCTGTGCTCATTGCAGCTGATCTCAGCGCGTACTTTGGCAGACTCATTACATCATTGTGCTTTTATTTCATTTTGTGTCAATCAGGACTGATATTATAGATGTTCTGTTACAATTTGACAAACTGCAGCAACAACACGTTCGATATTTCATCGTAGTAATCAAATCGAGTCACAATTATGATTTTTGCATTCTAAGTGTAACAGCACTGTACATGTCTTGTGGCTCTCTTTCCACAATTACATTTTGGGTTGTCCAAGATATTTTCTTGTCATCACAATCTTCAATTGGTCTGCCTACCAGCCTCTATAAGTCCTATTCCTATGCCATTGATGTTTTGCTTACATATGTTTCCCGCATTGGTTGTCATATTCACGTGATCAAGCTTCTACGGAAGTGAAACGCGTTGTGAATAAACGAGGGTGAACACTTATGAGTACTGAGTCCTACATTTCCTGAGAGCGTGCTTTATTTATTTTGCATTTCCAAGTTGGATTTCCACAGCCGGTTTGCTTTGCCGGAGTGCACGCCACTCTCCTTGGGTTCGCAGCAGTCCGGAAGGAGCGCTGATTGTAAGGTGGATATATATATATATATATATATATATATATATATATATATATATATACATTCCCAAACAGAGAATTTAGTTGTTTTTGGCTGCTAAATAGCCTTTTCACATGTCCTATCCCTATTTTGCGAGTCAGTAATCTAATACTGACTTACAAAATAGGGTTTGCAAGTCGGAATTAGGAAGGAGTGTTGAGGGCATCCCTTCCTAATCGCGAGTCACAGGGGTATGTATGAATATTTTGTAACCAGAATGTGATTACAAAACATTCTGATTTTAATGACTCCGGGAAGGAGGCGGTAAACAACCGATTCACAAACAGGATGGGGTCCCTAAGGGACCCCTACCGCTTTGTGGATGTGGGTGGCAACATTTTTTAAGAGCAGGAAGTGGTCCTACAGTCCACTGCCTATTCTTAAAAAAAATTAAACAAAACTTTACATTTTTCTTTTTTAACTGCATCTTAATTTCCTTTAAGGAAAACAAGCTAAATTAAAAAAAAAAAAAAAATTATTTAAAAAGTAATCACATACATGGTGGTCTGCAGGCCACCATCCTTGTGAGTTAAGGTCACTTCCATCGGGTCTTAATGAGCGACCTGCCTCATGAATATTGATTAAATTGCAAACCCATTGGGAATCGCAAACAGTGTCTGACACACTGTTGTATATTGCATTTTGAAGTAGAAATGTGGTCCAATTTTAAAAATACATAGTCCCTTTACGTGTCATTGGGCTCCTGCCCAAATGCCTGGTCCTAAAAAAAATTAGAGTGTCCTTTATGTCTACTGACCAGCTCTTTCGACAGAGACCTCTATAAAGCTTGCTGTTGTTGGTGCTGAGTCCTGCCTGCTACCATTATATAGGGATCCTAGCTTGAAGACTCCGCTGAAGCTCTGCAGGTCTGACTTGTTGCTGACTTTACCTGTGGAAAAACCATCTGACAACTGAGGAAGTCCAGAGATGTAGATACAGAACTTAAAATCCCTTAATAACTTCTAACACAAAAGAAAAGGTGATCTGAGATGTTTACCTCACTGATCTCTAGAGCACACACAAACAATTTGTGCACAGGGTTTTGCTCTTCATTGACCCTACAGCTGTCTAGCTCCTGGCTGGTGTGTCTGCTTGCTTGCCAGATCAAGAATGGTCTGAGTGTAACAGTATGAGCACTTTCTCTTTGCGGGTGTGCACACAGCTACCTGCCCGTCACACTGCAATCTTTATCCCTTCACTTTCAAGCCAGTCCATGCTGAAGGAAAAGCTTCTGACTCTGAGCCTCAAGTGCCCCGGGGTTGCAGGGTACACCTCTATTGAGGGGGTAAGCTCCACTGAATCCTAAATTAGAAACAGGATTATTCTTAAAGAAATTGGAACTCAGATTTAACATTTCTATTGTACTTTGCTTTTAAAAAAGAATATGTGTTTATTACAACTTTGTTTCTCATTGTTTCTATGCACTGTAAACTATCAGCAAGATCGCAATTTTAAAGGTTAACAAGACATAACAAATTGATTCAATGGAAGTGGAATAATTGAGATAATCCACCTGACACTGCTGTGTTCACAACTGGGTAGCATTCATAAATGAAACATGTTTGTGAATATGGCTGAATTTATTTCATATTGAGAGTGACAGCATCAGTACTGTAATGTGTTTTCGCACTTTCAGGATTGTTTCAGTGTCTGTGATCAATTAGTCACCACAAACAGTATATGGATATTAAAACAAGGGTCCACGGGTTTTATTTCTATATTGGGATGCATGAATTTTCCATTGTGTATTTTATACTGTTTTCATTTGTCGTCTTGTTCTACTGTATCTATAGCTCTGTGTCAAGAGAAATTAATAAAATGTGTGCAGTCTTAAAACTGACAAATCTGGTTGCAGATTCACATCATTATTGCAACTGTGATCATTGTGTTGTATTTTAACCAAAACTCAACTCTACACCATCTCCTTTTTTTTATTTTTTTTGAATTTTTTTATTAGGGTTTTGCATACAACATTCCATAATGTACATCAAATATATCATCGATGAATCACTTTTTACATCATTTTTAAGTATCATTACTGTTTACAAAGGGTGATTGCATTGGTTGCCTAGTCCCTGGAACCCCTTGACCTTGCTAAGATCGTAAATCTACTACTGGTTTGTTCCAATGGGCTGTATTGTGCACCATTGCGACTGTACCGGTGTGTCACGTGATAGCTAGGGTTAGCTCATTCTCCCCGTTTCTGTCTGTGTAGCTCTTCCCTTATGACGTATGTGAACATCTATTCCGTTTAACTAGTGTATCGGTTTTTGAACTGCCGATGGAATTAACTATGAACTGTGTGAAGGAGAGGAAAAACGATAAAGAAGGATAAAGAAAAAAAGGGGGAAGGAGGGAAATGAATAAGAGGAGCATGAGGGGGGGAGTACATGTAGGGCGGGCAAGGATAAGCGGTCATGGTGGGTGGCGCGTTCACTGTGTGTAGGTACAAATGGACAAAACAGGTTTTATAAAAATAAGTTTTCTTTATATAGACACAAGACCACACACGACAAAAATCCACAATACTGTACTCGAAATAGAAGTCACTTAGTTCAAGTTGATGATAAATGCGACAGAGTTCTCACTAAAGTACCTGGATGCGTAACGCAAAACAAACAAAAGGTTCACAGGGATGGAGATGCGTCGGTTCTTTACTTCGGGGGAGACAATGAGTCGTGCCTCAATGCTTGCGCAGAGTAGGGGATGCGTCTTGGCCCTTACCGGAGGGGAGGTGATGCGTTGATTCTCGTATTGCATTCCGGTTACGATGCGACAAGATGCCGCCTCGATGCGATGCGACACTCCGGTGCGATAAGATGGCGCCCTTGATGCGACGACATGAAGGCGATGCGTGCATGCCGGGCAGCCGTGCAGCAAACTCTGTAACTTTGGAGCCGCGACAGGCCCGGTGACACGCTTCTCCGGTGATGCAACGGCAACCTCTGAGGCAGCGACACGCTTCTCCGATGATGCATTGGGTAACAGCTTTGACGAAGGCACGCTTCTCCGGTGATGCTGCGGCAACCTCTGCAGCGGCGACGCGCTTCTCCGGTGATGCGACGGCAACAGCTGCGACTGCGACACGCTTCTCCTTGTTGAGTCGTGCGTCCAGCTCCCAGCCACATGCAGGCTTCTGCAGACAGAATTGCCAGCAAGCAAATTCAGAGGGGAGCTGGTGTTGAAGTCTGTTGTCCCTGAGACTTCAGCAGGAGACAAGCACAAGTTCAAGCCCTTGGAGTAATATTCTGCAAGATAATGAAAGTTCTTGGAAAGTTCCTTCTCCTCTCCTTGGGACTGAAGACACCACTGTAGCCCAACCCAGCAACACAGCACACTGGCAGGGGGGCAGTCCAACTCCTCCTTGGTTCTTCTCCTTGGCAGAGGTTTGTCTTGTTGTTCCAGAAGTGATCTAAAGTCTTGGGGTCTGGGTCCCCATGTTTATACTACTAAATCCTTTGTCCTCTGAAGGCAGAAGGGCCTGTACCTAGTCCAAACCAGTTCTGTGCAGTCCTGGAGCACTTTGTTTACAGGACTCCTTCTTTCCTTTGACTGTGTGGGCCAGGGACATCAGACGCACCACAGGAGGTGGAGCCAGCATTGCTGAAGGCAGGCACAGCCCTATTCAGACCCAGGTGCGACTCCTCCCACCACTCTACATGCAGATAGGTCTATTCAGCCCTGTGCTGACTCACCCTGTCTCCTGGAATCCCCCAGCCCCTGTCACTCACAAAACCAGACACACAATACACAAGCTAGCAGAGGCAGGCTGGATGATTAGGTAAGAAAATACCTACTTTCTAAAAGTGGTATTTTCAAACACAGAGGGGCCGATTCCAATGTAGGATGGACTCAGGTCCGTCCAACATCGGTCAGGAGCCGTAACTGACTGACCTGCTGTCGTAGGTTACAGTCCTGCAAGTATGATGCAACCGAACAGGTTTCGGTCACACTCGTATACTTCACAATGCAAGCATGCATTCCGAGCGGAATGCATGCTTGCATTATGAAAAGCAGGGGTGTAGTTCATCACTGCACCCTGTGGCCGGCACCCCAAGGTGCTTGCTACCGGGTGCAGGGATCCACAGAGGGGTACCATAGGTGCCCCCAGGCCACCATTCAGTAGCCTCGCACCCATGGGGGCCCTATTGGGTGCCCCCGAAGACAGTTTCCGACTGCCTTTTCGTGCCAGAAAGAACGGCACAAAAAGGCAGTGAAAAACTGCCATCGTACTCCCTCGGTTGTAAAGAGTCGGCCGGGGGAGTACTGAGAGATTTCCGGATTGCGGACGGGCTCTCCGAGCCTGTCATCAGCCATCCGGAAATCCGAGTCGGATTCCTTTCCGACCGAGCCCATCGGAATGGCTCGGTCGGAAAGGAATCCGGCCGACACGTTCCGATTCGGCTGGAAGGGCTCTGACCATCGTTCAGAGCCCTTCCGGACGAAATCGGAATCGGCCCCAGAATGTTAAAACCAACTTTACAAAAAGATGTATTTTACCATTCTGAGTTCAGGCATACTAAACTCGAATTTCTACCATGTTCCCTGAGTCATTTAGGATTATAAGGTGTTATAATCAAACTACCAATTCTATGCTATGGGGACTGGTAGCCTTGCAATAGTGGCAAACAAAATGGCTGTAATTCACTATTAGGACATACCACACACACCAGAGCATGTCCTACCTTATACTTACAATGCACCCTCCCCTTGGGCCTACCTTAGGGGTGTCTGATATGAAGAAAAGGGAAGGTTTAGGTGCACTTACCCAGTCAGCATGGCAGTACTAGACTGCACATAGGCTCTGCAATGGCAGGCCTGAGACACACTTTACAAGCTGCTTCTGTGGGTGGCACAACCACTGCTGCAAGCCCACCAGCAGCATTTGATTTACAAGCCCTGGGCACACATGGTGCACTGTACTAGGGTCTGACAAGTAAATCAAATAACCCAATCATGGAGTCACTAATCAATACATTTATTTAACATAGGGAGCACTGTCACTGTGGCACTGAATAGCAGTGGCACAGTGCCCAAAGCATCTTAACCAGCAAAACATATCAAAAACAAAGGAGGCAATCAGTAAAAAATGGAAGGGAGACTCACGCCAATGGTACCAGGTCTAACATCCTGCATATAAATAGCCTCTAATGTAGCCCCTGAGTATCAAAGGGGGCAAGGTCCAATGTATTTAAAAGGCAGGACATGTACTTTTAATTTTTGCATTCCCTGGTAGTGAAAAACTCTTAAATTAATTTTTCACTTTCTGCATGGCCTATCTCTCCCATAGGATAACAATGGGATTTCCTTATCACATCTTTTAAGGGGCCGATTCCGATCCGGGTTGGAAAGCACTCCGACTGAGTCGGATCCGGAGTGTTTTCCGACCGAGCCGGAGTCCTGCGACCCCTGACCCTCCTGGTAGGTCGCTCCCCCTCCACGCAGCTCCGACTGTGTGCCCCTGCTGCCACTGCCGACTCGCTGGTAAGTGTCCTTTGGCTTCTGTGTCACTGCTCCCCCTCTCTGTGACCCATTTTTGTGCTCTGTGCCACTTGTTCCCCCCCCTTTTGTACCCCTTTGCTTGTGTGCCCCGTTTATGTGCTCTGTGCCACTCGTTTCCCCCCCCCTTTTGTGCCCCTTTTGCCTTCTGTGCCATTCTTTTTCCCCTCTTGTGCCCCATTTTGCTTTCTGTTCCTCTGCTTTCCCGCCGCTGTGCCCCCTGCGGCCTCGCCCCCTGCCCACTCGCTGCTCCCGCCTCCCGCCTCCCAGCTGCTCCTCCCTCCCACCTCCCCATATATGCCAGACGCTGCACGGTGAGGTGAGCGACCCCTGACCCTCCTGGTAGGTCGCTCCCCCTCCACGCAGCTCCGACTGTGTGCCCCTGCTGCCGCCTCGCTGGTAAGTGTCCTTTGGCTTCTGTGTCACTGCTCCCCCTCTCTGTGACCCATTTTTGTGCTTTGTGTCACTCGTTTTTTTCCCCCCCTTTTGTGCCCCTTTGCCTGTGTGCCCCATTTTTGTGCTCTGTGCCACCCTCAAGGTCGCCACCCACGCAGACAACACCCTCAAAACCGCCAAACACCTGCACTTCCAGATCCACACCGACCCCAACACCACCCTCAGAGGAACACTCGTCTACAGACCCTGGGCTCAGTTCAGCGACTCCATCGCCGACCTCGCCAGCACCCACGCCCTCATCTCCACAGACTACATCCTCCTCAGGGACCTGAACTTCCACCTAGAGAACAACAACGACACCAACTCCGCCACCCTGATCGTTAACCTCGCCAAGCTCGGCCTCAGACAACTCGTCACCGCACCCACCCATGCCGCCGGCCACACGCTGGACCCCGCCTTCTCCACAAGCACCCACGTCGCCTTCGACCACACCACCCAACTCCACTGGACCGACCACCGCTGCATCCATTTCAACTTCAAGAAACCAACCACGCACCGCCGCACCCAACAGCTGCCTCGGTGCTGATGGAGCAAAGTCACTGAAGACCGGCTGATCACCACCCTTGCCCAGAACCCACCCACAAACCCCACCAACCCAGACGCCGTAGCCCGCAACCTAAAACAGTGGATCGACGACTGCGCCAACACCCTCGCCCCGCTCAAGAAACCCTCCAACAACCACACCAGCAAGAGAGCCACCTGGTTCACCAACGAGCTCCAGACCTCCAAACGTGCATGCCGGAAACTGGAGAAGAAATGGCTCCACGAACGCACACCGCACAACCACGCAGCCCACAAGGACGCCACCCGCAGACATCACCACCTCATTAGATTAGCAAAGAGATCCTCCTTCAAAGACCACCTGGATAACAACGCACATGACAGCAAAGAACTCTTCAAACTCGTAAAGGAACTCTCCAACCCCAGCGCCAACGACATCCCACCCTCACAAGAACTTTGCGACTCACTAGCCACCTTCTTCCACCGCAAGATCACTGACATCCACGACAGCTTCAACACCACGGCCGCCCCGACTACACCAGACTCCACCTCCCCTGCGAACACCACCAGCACCAACCACCTGACCTCCGGGTCCAACATCAACGACGACGAGACACGCAAGGTCATGAACTCCATCCACTCAGGATCCCCATCAGACCTGTGCCCACACCACGTATTCAACAAAGCAGACGCAGCCATCGCACCCCAACTACGGAAGGTCATCAACATCTCCTTCGAAACAGCGACATTCCCGGAAAGCTGGAAGCACGCCGAAATCAATGCCCTCCTCAAGAAGCCCAAGGCGGACCACAAGGACCTCAAGAACTTCCGGCCCATCTCCCTGCTCCCGTTCCCGGCGAAGGTCATTGAGAAAATCGTCAACATACAATTGGCCCGCCACCTCGAAGACAACAACATCTTGGACCCGTCCCAGTCTGGATTCAGACGAAACCACAGCACCGAGACAGCCCTCATCGCCGCCACAGACGACATCAGGCGCCAACTAGACAACGGCGAAACAACAGCCCTCATCCTCCTGGACCTGTCAGCCGCCTTCGACACGGTCTGCCATCGCACCCTAAAGACACGCCTCCAAGAAGCCGGAATCCAAGAGAAGGTCCTCGACTGGACCACGTCCTTCCTCTCTGACAGAACCCAGAGCGTCCGCCTCCCACCCTTCCGATCCGAAACCACCGACATCATCTGTGGCGTCCCCCAGGGCTCATCCCTCAGCCTGACGCTGTTCAACATCTACATGGCCCCCCCTTGCACAACTGGACTGGATGAGGAGCAGCCGTCTGAAGCTGAACTCGGACAAGACGGATGTCCTCATCCTCGGACCTACCCCCTCAGCCTGGGACGACTCCTGGTGGCCAACCACACTGAGAACAGCACCGACACCCACCGACTATGCACGCAACCTAGGATTCATCCTCAACTCCTCCCTCTCGATGTCTAAGCAGGTCAACGCCGTCTCCTCCTCCTGCTACAACACCCTCCACATGCTACGCAGGATCTACAAGTAGATCCCGACCGAAATAAGAAGAACGGTGACACAGGCCCTCATCAGCAGCAGACTGGACTATGGCAACGCACTCTATGCAGGAATCCCAGCCAAACACCTACGATGACTACAACGCATCCAAACGCCTCCGCCCGACTGATCCTCAACGTCCCCCGACGCAGCCACATCACCCCCCACCTGAGAGACCTACACTGGCTCCCCGTCAAAAAGAGGATCACCTTCAAGCTCCTCACCCACACAAACAAAGCACTCCACAACGCCGGACCAGCCTACCTTCACAGCAGACTCAGCTTCTACACCCCCACCTACCAGCTCCGCTCCACCAGCCTCGCCCTCGCCGCTGTCCCCCACATCCAACGAACGACCTCTGGCGGCAGATCCTTCTCCTACCTCGCTGCCAAGACCTGGAACACCCTCCCTGCCCACCAACGGCAGACTCACTCGCCTTCAGAAGACTCCTCAAGACTTGGCTCTTCAAGCAGTAGCGGCACCCCCCTCCCCTCAGTGCCTTGAGACCCTCACGGATAAGTAGCGCGCTTTACAACTAGTCTGATTGATTGATTGATTGCAGTCTGACCGAGCGAGTATGATGCGGCCGTATGCTGCCAGACTCAGTTCGGTCGGACTCCCATAGCAGTCAATGGGAGCCGGTCGTACAACGCGTACATGGGCTCCCATTGACTGAATGGGTACGTCTCGTGCAAGGGCGCCCCCTACAGTGGGTACGCGTTGGTGCCATCCGCACCATACATGCCTGTGTTGAGGGGAACCTCGGGTCTCCCCATGTGTCCGAGTCGTAGGGCTGTGGGTGACAGGGGGTCCGACGCTGACCCCCAAAGGCAACCACCCAGACGTTTTGCGAGCCGGATACTCCAGCTCGCACAGGCTGTCCGATGCGTGCATCGTACTGGCTCCGTCATAAATCGCATCCATTGCACGCCACGGTTAGCTTCCGACCGAGATGTACAGAGCGGTTCGGACCCGGAAATGACTCGGTCGGTGAATTTCACGTAGCTCGCATCGTACTTACCCGCTCATACAGCTGTACGAGTCGGGCGGAAAACATGTGTACGGCTCGTGGTTTTTCCGGCCGGATCGCGTTCGGTACCCTTCCGACCCGGATCGGAATCGGCCCCTAAGTATAATTCCTAATTTTGAAGAGATAGAATTTTCAAATTTGGTGTCTCTGGAGTCTGGACTCACAATGTAAAATCACAACTAATAGTGAAGTATTTTAAATTGCAAGCCTAAAAATGCCACTTTGAAAAGTTGGTATTTTCTTACTTTAGCCATTCTCTGCCTGATGTCTGTCTCTGAATACACATCTGAGGTGGATGACAGCTGGGCTTTGTGCATTCCCTCTAAACAGCCACAGACAAAGGGAGATTAGGTGTGACTGGTGGACCCTCTGCATCCTGATGGGCCATCCTAGGCATGACAGGAGGGAGGAGCTGTACACAGCCTTACACTTACACCTGAATAGGCTGTGTCCTGTCCCCACACAATGGGATACATACCCCCCTGTGGTGAGTCTGGAGCCAGGTTAGGAAGGGAGGAATTCAGTGCGCTTCAAGTCTTCTTTAGTGTCTCCCCCACTTCATAAGCACTACAATGTTAATGTTCATGTTAATGTGATAGATTTATAAAGTGCACTGTTACCATTAGGTGTCCTGGCGCTAGCTTAAACATGTAAAGAGGATCAATCATGCTCCTTGGTACACCCCGGCCCTGAACATTCTTAGGAAGGAGTGCAAAAAGACGGAGCGAACATGGAGAAAAAACAAATCAGCGACGGACAAAAACACCTATCAAACAGCCATGAAGGCTTACAAACAAGCCCTCCACAGCGCTAAAAGCTCTTTTTTTGAGGTAAGAATACAGAATTCCTCGTGCTCTGCTAAAGAGACTTTTTCCATCCTTAAAGAGCTTCTCCATGTCCCAGCCCCCCCGCAGATACCCTTGGACTCCAAAGCAGCCGAGGAGAAATGCGTTAACCTGGCTAACTTCTTCGACAATAAAATAAAGAAAATCCTTTCGTCCCTACCTGCTACCAATCAGGCCACCTCTAGAATAGCCAAGGATTGTACCCTCACGTCAGGAAACCCCACGGACAAACCCGAATCCCCTTGTTTAACGTCATTCGGACCAGTCACAGAAGAAGAAGTGGCAACCACTCTAGCAGCCACGAAAAGTGGGGCCCCCAGTGACTCAGTTCCCGTACGGTTCATTAAAACCATAGCACGGACCATCACAGCTAGGCTCACGGCCCTCATTAACACCTCGTTTGCCCAAGGAGAAGTCCCACAAAGCTGGAAGGAGGCCGTTGTTAAAGGTCTTCTGAAGAAACCGTCACTAGACCCCGCGGACTTATCCAATTATCGACCCATCTCGCTCCTCCCCTGGATAGGTAAGGTCGCGGAGAAGCTCGCAAACAAAAAGCTGTCCCACTTCTTAGAGGCAAACCACCTCCTAAAAAACTCCCAAACAGGTTTTAGACCAGGTCAGGGCACAGACACCGCCCTCCTGGCGGCCGTAGAAAAAGCGAGGGAAATCATGGACTCAGGAGGATCAGTGGCAGTGGTCCTCCTGGACCTTAGCGCGGCATTCGACACTGTCAGCCACCAGGTCCTAGCCCAGCGCCTGGAGAACACTGGCGTACAAGACAGTGCGCTGAGATGGCTCACATCCTTTCTCTCCCGACGCTCCTTCCAAGTCTGGGAAGGAGAAAGCCGCTCTCCCTCAATCCCCCTCCAGTGTGGAGTGCCCCAGGGCTCCTCACTGAGCCCCACACTTTTCAACGTGTATATGGCCCCACTGGAGGAGCTGGTCGCCCCATTCGGAGTCACGATCGTCAGCTACGCTGACGACACTCAGCTGGTAGTGACCCTCTCTCACCCCAAGCTAAAGCCCTCCAACCTGCAAGACTGCCTATCCACCGTCCATCAATGGATGGGCGACTCTGACCTAAAACTTAACGGGTCAAAAACAGAGATCCTGCTCCTCGGTCACAAAACTCCGAGTCTCCCCCCTAACATCTGGCCCGCCTGTATGGGTGACCCCCCCTCCCCTAAGACAGAGGTTAAGAGTCTGGGAGTGTGGCTAGAGACAGATCTCACTTTCCGGACACAGGCTAGGAAAACAGCCGGCATCTGCTATGGGCTCCTGAGATCATGCAGAAAGGTGCTCCCCCTACTACCATTCCAGTCCCGCCTCCTGCTAATTCAAGGTTTAGTGCTAGCAAGGCTGGATTATAGCAACGCTATTTACCTCGGGGCACCGGAAGCAACCTTGCAAACACTACAAAAAACCCAAAATGCCGCAGCCCGCCTGCTCACAAACACCCCAGCAAGAACATCGGCCAAACCTGCCCTGAGAAAACTTCACTGGCTCCCCGTGAGGGAAAGAGTCGCCTTCAAGGCCCTCTGTCTGGCACACAAGGTCCTGCACAACGCGGGTCCCCCCATTCTGAGCACTTGGATCACTCCATACAGACCGTCGAGAGCGCTCCGGTCTGAACAGGGAAACCTTATCATTGTCCCTAGGGTGAAGAAAACCCGCATCGGCGGCCGGAGATTTTCGGTAAACACGGCCAGAAAATGGAACGCTCTCCCCTCGAACCTCAGAGCTGAACCAAACCTCCTAAAATTTAGGAAATCCCTCAAAACCCTCCTTTTTCCCTGATTTTTCTTCGAAGTCTCCCTGTGCCCCTCCTTTAGGAGTTCGAGGTTTTAGCGCTGGGATACTCAAGGGTGACTACGCGCTCTATAAAAACCAAAATAATAATAATAATAATAATTAGTCTGATCGGTGCAGAAGGCAAATATCTTAGAAGAGATCTGAGTTGCTGAAAATCCACGTTTTCAACATCCCTCTAATTTTTTGCAACGAGATAGCTGAACGGATCGATAACGGAAGTTTGTTCCAAATTGCTACAGTTCGTAGGTAAACATTTCTTCTAACCCAGTTCATTCTCTTAAATTTTGGTACCACCAAAGTCCTGGAATTAGAGGATCTAAATGGTCTATTAGGCGAGTACCATCTAAATTACTGACCAAGATATTGTGGTCCCTGATTGTGCAAGGCTTTATACGCAAAGTAAAGAGCCTTAAATTGTATCCTCTCTTTTACTGGCAGCCAATGTGACTGCTTGATGATCTACCTCATCAATACATATTTAGGGGCGTGTGTAAGAACTCTTTCTGCTGTGTTTTTCACTACCTGTAGTTTTTAAGTTGTTGTAGCCGAAGATTCAGGTAAAGATCATTGCAATATTCTCATCTGGCCAACACCAAAGCCAATATAACCATATTTTGGGAGTTGCTGGAATGAATGCTAAGATCTTTTTGATTTTTCTTAGGATAAACAATGTTGCGGATGTCAGAGCATTGAGCAGTGACCACTCCGGCAATAGCCCCTAGCACGAAAGGGCTGGTTACCCCCTCTAGAAGAAGTGTATTGTTCAAAAGCTCTGCGGTACCTAAAACCCCTTCCCCTAGTAGAAGGTTTCACTTGAATCAACAATTTATGGTCCTCTGCTGATTTTTTCATGATGTCATCCATCTAAGATTCAAAATAACTTGGAACCTGTAAAGGGAAGATGACTTATAGAGTTTTCTGGGAATCGTCCAGTTTCAATGACCTCATCCAAATGTGATGCCTCGCTGACATATAAGAACCTGCTGATGCAGCTCCTGCTGATCAGGAGTCAAAGGTGATATCAGAGGGTAACCATACCTGCTGTTCCATTAATGTCAGTCTAGAATTGATGTGCTCCCTCTTATCAATCTCTACCACCACAGCAAAGGTGGCATATGCCTTTGCCCTGATAGCAAAAATGGCCACAGAAAAGAATCTTTTGATTACTGCTTTCACCTTTTTATTCACCTGGTCCTCTGGAGAGGCGTCCTCTGAAATAATTGACCTGCTAGATGCCAGGCCAGTCATTATGATGTCTACTTTTGCTGAAGAAGGAAATTCCTCAGGAAGCCCTTGCAAGGGGTAACATTTTGCTAAAGTTTGTGGAAAATACGTTTTGCAGCATCTGACCATTCTGTGAACAACAATCCTTTGACTGCCTTGTGAGCTGGTAAAAATTCTGACACTTTCCTCTCATAATTCGAAAAAAAGCCATTCTCCAACAAGGGGCTGTGGAGTCTAGGAAGAAAAGATTCTACGGTATGTGAGAAAGGATGGACTTTAAATCTGAACCTTGGTTGTAACAGCCTTATATTTCTTCTTCTTCTTTGATGGATCAGAATCAAAATCTGGTGTACCTTTGGGAACCTTAGCTGGAAGAGGGAGCGCCTCTCTGGCAGCAAAAGAAGCTTCAACTGCTTCTTTAAGACCAGCTGCTGTTAAAGATTGAGGTCTGTGGCAGGAGCAACCTGAGGCAATAGTTTTTCATCACTTAAGCATGGAGGGGAAGACGCTTTAAATACTCTTCCTACTTTACCCATTTGTAAGCAATGGGTTGTAGTGAGTAAGGCAACAATGCAAGACTGCTGCCATCTTAGAATTGGAAGATGACGCTCTCAATATAATAAGGGTGCAGAAAAAAGGCTACACAAAACCTTTAACTGTAAAAAACTATGCCCTGCAGCCCCGCTAAATTAGGAATTGGCATCATGGCAGAGGCTTCCTCCTATTCACTTTGCGGAGGAGTTAGCATGCTGTCCACATGACACAAAGAGCATCTATGCTCCAAGTGCCGCCGCTAAAGCAGGCAGTACAACAGCAGCTAATATGACCATCAAATGTAAAGATTTTTTTTTAAAACACTTACCCAGATTCTGTTGGGGGAATCCGTTGCAACAGAAAACAAAACAAGAAGTTATGGGATATGGCCACTCCTATATGAATTATAGGAAGTATTTTTCATGGAGTAAGGTGGGAGGGCTTCGGCCTGGGAGAGGTTTTTTATGGTGGGTCAATACTGTATAGACAGGAGACGTTGCTCAATAAGTCAGGTCTGGAAAAGAAACTAGGAGGAGGAAGGTATTGTTTGGTTGTCACTGTACCTGCACGGATCAAGAAAGGAGTCCAATAACACAGGCATTTAAATTCAGTTAGTGTTAAAAGTGTTTGAAAATGCTACACACCATCAATGTTTATCTGTCAAATTATGTGATAACTAAGGAACTATTCATAGCATATTCAAATGCACATTAAGAAACTCCACAGATTCCAGATGTAAGCCGCAATAAAAGAGAAAATGCTATGCAGCATGTACAACAAGGCAGAAACCAACATGCATAAACCAACCCTTCAATATGTTCTAGCATAGAATCCTCAATCAGCATAAAATTCAAAAGTGTGGGACAAGAGGTGGGAACCAAGGGCAAGATGTAGGTGGCTAAATACCAGTCGGTAACCCCGAAATTCTGTAAACTTCAGGGTTACCGACCGGTATTTAGCCATTCCTAATGTAGGTGATGATTCGGTAAATATCGAATCGGTATTTACCGAATCTGTATTTACCAAATCGGTATTTACCGATTCGGTAAATGCAATGTAGAAAGCACATAAAAGAGTGCTTATGTGCTTTAAGAATTCGGTAATTACCACCAACTTCAAGTTGGTGGTAATTACCGAATTCCTTTAAAAATGCACTTTCGAATTTTTTTTAAGTGCCATGTGGCACACATCCATGTCCTTAGGGCATGTATGTGCGCCACATGTGCACACAGGCACATTTCAGGGGTGCAACAGGGTGTCCTTGGCACCCTTGAAATACCTCCCGGTATTACCGATTTGGTAATACCGAATCGCTAATACAGAATGGCTTTAGATTCATTCCTATGGGCCTCCAAGCCCATAGGAATTAATTGGTAGGTATTCCTTATTACCAAATCTGTATTACTGATTCGGTAATAAGAAATATTAAGGAATCGGTATTGTTTACCGATTCATTACCTACATAATAAATACCGATTTCTTAATACCGAATCGGTAAAATTCGGTATTAAGAATTCGGCATTTGTGGATTACCTACATCTGGCCCCAAGTGTGCGAAGAACAAGCTGCATGCTCTCGCATGAAAAATGAAAACCCTGTCACATGACCTATGCTTCGGAAAAAATCAGAGAAACCTGACTGAGAACCTAGATAGAGCAACGAATGACACCTAACAGTGGGACGACAGCTTTAGTTGACCATACAAATAATAACCACAGATGCCCGAAACACTCACCCACGCTGTCTCTATACTATCTTTCCATTACACTGGTTTAATTATTGCTGAAATGTTGGTGTACTGCCTACAACAGCCAAGTACTCTGGATACACTAACCATCTCAAGTAGCATATCAATGCCAAATGTACAGACCAGGGTTCTCCAAAGTCGGTCATGGAGGGCCGG
The DNA here is from genome assembly GCF_964204655.1 of Triturus cristatus. NCBI lineage: Eukaryota > Metazoa > Chordata > Amphibia > Caudata > Salamandridae > Triturus > Triturus cristatus. The sequence continues at coordinate 1,076,279,739 of NC_140592.1, forward strand.
ATCCATACCAGATTTTTAAGATAATTACATTTATCTAAATGGGGATATGCTACAAATCTGGCATGGATTTGGTCCTCCAGGACCAACTTTGGAGAACCCTGATATAGATAGAACAACTGTGCTCTACAGTCTTGCATGGATCTTAAGTGGAGGAAGCATGTTGCCACTACACAGTACACCTGAATAATTAACTACATCTACCTTAATGACCTCTCTCCTCCAGTATTAAGTTGCTGAAAGTCAATAGTGACTGATCACAGAGAGCTGAAAGACCATTTGCAGTTCCGGGAATAACAGTATTGCACAGGCAAAAGTCTGTAGTGATTAACTATAATTCAAGTCTCACATCAATGTAATGGATGCTAACCATTCTGCTTGTTTTTATAATTATCAATATCCCACTCTCATACCATTTACTTACACAAATACACCCTAATCCTTATGGCACACTTTTTGAGATTTTTGATACATATTTATGCACACTAAAATAATTCACATAAATATGCTAGTTTTCTGAGAAGCACAGACATACTTAGTTTTCTGTTTCTAAATAAGATTTTATCTATCTCCAAAATGAAAGCTAAAATATTAATATAATTTGTTTACCACAATCACATAAAAAAACACAGGAGCGCATTACAAAACACTCAGAGGGTCATTAGGATGGCGGGCGGACTTTGTCTGCCCACCATCCTGTCAGAGAATGGGACAGTCCGCCATCGGTGCGGGGGTCCCGTTGCAGACATTAGGATGCGCCCACCACACTGGCAGGCGCATCGTGCATTCCTGACATTGCAGCGGGCGGTGCTCTCAGCACAGCCCGCCGCAATGCCAGGAAGGCATGTCGTGCACTTCCATGCACAACGTGGCAGGCACCGCGCGGTGCCTGCCATGTTGTGCATGGAACTGCAGGGGGGTACCTAGTATCCCCCATGTGCACCCCACACCCCCAGAATCCCTGGGGGCCCGCTACGGGCCCCCAATGGCAAAAATCGCCTACCGCCAATGCCGCCACAGAAAGGCACATCGTCGCATTCATGCTAATATGGATGGCGGTGTCTCCCTGACATCGCCACCATGTTAGCTGCTTTTCCGCCCGGTCGACTCTGCGACCGGGCGGAAAAACGGCAGACGGACTTTCTGTCCGCCGGTGTCCCCTCCTCCATGGTAATGTGACAGGGGGGGAATTTGGAAGCGGCCAGTGGTTTTTAGCGGGCGGATCGCCACCGCCATACGGGCGGTGGCAATCCACCCGCTATCCAAATGAGCCCCTCAGTATTCATTCACAAGGCACTGCTTCTGTTTTTAAGTCATCCTGATTTGAAAGTGCTAGGCCTTGTCTTAACTAACACCTCTGACTGCTGTGGAGAATAATGTTAGACAAAGCAGAAAAAAGTATGCTGACGGACTGCAGTATGCTGCCATGCTGATTATACAAAATGAAAGAGAAACAAAGGAATAAGCTTATATTTTTTACTTGTTTACTGCAAACACATAAACTTGTGTGTGGAAAGTAAAAATATTGGTTACATGTCACTTTTTGATGATGCCTGGAAGAGACTGTGGAAAAATAATGTGCACCACCTACATAATGACAATTCCTACTGATTTCTAAGTCATAAGGCTAGATAGTCCTGATGGGATTGAGATTATAAGCGATGCAGAATACAGTGACTGCATTGCTATACTCTGTATGGCATGTGTACCCATGGTACAGGGAAACTCTGGAACACTGGAGCCAACTGGAATATGGTTTAGAACGCAGAATGAACTAAAGTAACAGGGGATAACCTAAACCCATATCTAGACAAAATATTAAGCCAGCCTACTAATACACTCTAGATTCAGCAGAAGGACAACTCAATTGAATATCATCCCACATGCATTTGGAAGACAGGCTGTAAGGCTCCACCTGACTATGAGCCTAATCTGTGGGAGAGCATCACATTCATATCTCGTCATATTTACTCATTATCTCAGGGCAGACCAACAGGCATTTCCTCACAGAGCCTGGTCTGTGGAAAATCCCACATCCACAGAAAACTCCTAAGAGATGAAGTAATTGGTGCTAAACAAACACCACGTTATATTATAATACAGATAAAAAAAACAGGACTTTGATGTGAATTTCACTTCACTTTGGATTGATTTGAAGAGATGCTTAATTTCAGTGTAAACAAAGAGACTGATTTAGAGTTTGGCATAGAGGGTACTCCACTACAAACATAGTGCCTCATTCACAAAGGGCCTCCTCACTTGTGGCGTAGGCCCTGCTGTTGTGGGGGAGTCTCCATACTGGGATGGAATCTCCGCAGTGAGAAATCTCATTGGGGAGATTCTGGTCCAAATGCGGAGACTCCCCCATGACTGTGGGACCTACACCATGTGCGGAGGCCCTTTGTGAATCAAGCCCATTATGTCCTCCGCCACTTTGGCAGACAGAGTAAAGACGGGCAATATCTGATTCAGGTCATAATTATATCCATGCTAAAAGTTTCATGTCGTAAAATGACAAGAGCACAACTGGCAGATGAAGCTATGTCTCTGTATTTCAGATGTATATTCCATAACCCAAAATATATTATAACTTAAGGCGTCAACAATCATTGAAAAAAGAAAAGTCGACTCTTGCATATGCAAAGCTGTACGAAGGTTAATAGGTTAAAAATGGTAAGTTGAGAACACTTCCTGTGTTTATTAATGCTCCCTCTGCATTAGCCAACAATGTCATAGAACAAAGTCATATAATATAGTGCAAGAAATATTTTGAAAGTTGTGTATAAATTAAAGCAAGCAGTAGTAGGTGACAGAGGTGATTGTCTGAAGTGTGACGCGTGCCCTGATGTACAGAGCTTGATGTTTCTCAGGCATCCTTTCAGCTTCAAGTGATGGCACTAACTGGCAATAAACATCCACACACCTTCTTCCCCATAAATATTGTGTCCAGGGCACACTGCAAACGGCTGTGTGTGTAGCCAACATATTGTGAACAATGCCTGAGCATATACCTCACAGATAAGGTTCAACAAAGAGAAATTTGCAGGTCGCAAATTACCTCCACAAGACGCGTTTGGTACCACGGCATTGCCTAGTACAAATAACTCACTGTCTTATTTGTACATGAAGCTTAAATCACAGCTGTATTTATCAAGTACAATTTCTGTTCCAAGATAACATGCCTTTTATAAATAATGAAGAAGCCCTAAATCTCTGTGTGAGGCGAGCTCCAACCTGCAATATTTCACAGGGTTTATTTTCTGCCCTTTCCTGTGTTTTACGGCGCAGACTTGACTCTTGCTAGAGTGTGCGGGCTGAAATAAGAGGGGCACCGGATGGATGTGACAGAATCACTCATTTAAAGCTGCACAAAAGATACCTTTCTAATACAGATGTCTTCAACCTGTCAATCGCAAGCTACCAGTAGCTCATTGACACCTTCAGAGTAGCTTACAGCCTTAAGTTCATTTTTTGAAAAACACTGGGTCACATTTTTCTTTTAAAGTTAAGGGAAGGCTGTGTTTAGTTTACATTATTTTCTTCAGATGCAGATAGCAGGGCCTTATAATGAGCAGTGCTGGAGTCAGATGTATGACCCATAGCAAAGAGGTGGAGAACTGAAGCACTGAGGTATTTAACTCTTAAATAAGTCCCTGTCAACTCAACAGTGGAGTTTGAGAACAAAATTATGTTTCTGAATGCTTTTAAATCGTAGAAAATTGAAATGAAAAGTTACCTTAATAATTAAATTAACTCTTCATTTTAATTTCCTCCCATTTCAAAGTGTTATATTTACAAACAACAATCCTCTTCCTCCCAGTAGCCAGTAGACACAGTTTCATATTTATGATTGAAAAATGCAGTCTTCTTTTTTAAATGAGAGACATTTAAATGAAGAAAAATATTTCTATGAAACATTGTCTTAATATTTTACTCCATTTTCAATGCAGCCACTTATGTCTTAATGTTGTATGAAGCATGTTTCCTCACATTAAATTTCTCCCATTTAAACAAATGGCTGTATCGTTCTGTTATAAATATGGCATCTTGTCTACAGGCCACAGGGAGCAAGATGCCTGGTGTTGGTAAATGTGACACTTGGTAAAGGGATTATATTTAAATGATGAGTTTAATGGAATCCATATAAAAATAAAGTTAACTCTTCAGTTTCATTTCTCCGATTTCAAAGTTCTGCCTTTACACACAGCAGGTATCTTGCTTTCACTGACTGGGAGACACTGTGCCATATTTATAACGGAATAATACAGCCATTATTTTAAGTGGGAGAAATTTAAAGTGCAGAAAAATGTTCCATATCATGAACATTTTTGCAGAACGTTTTCTATACTCTAAATTTCTCCCGTTAAAAAAATGGCCATATGTTTGTATTATACATGTAACTGTGTCACATATGATGAAAGGTATTCCAGTGCCACAAGTACATATGGCATAGGTTCTCAGTCCCCCATACACATTATCCCATTCCTACACACACATGTTCATGCATCCACAAAGACTACAATCTCACTGACCTCCATGGAAGTCTTGTCATAGTGCCCCTAGTCAAAGTATTTTGTTCAAACAATAGTATCTGGTTCTATGGACATTAGGTATAAAGTCAATGAAACTGGGCATGAGGGTGTCTGGTAACATTGCACAAGTTGCTTAGCCTTCAGTACCTCACAATGATTTTCACTGATCAGAAGTAGCGCTCACTACAGAAAAGTTTGGAGACCCCTGTTCTAAAAAAAATCATGAAATGCAGTTACTTATGTTCTGTGTGAAGGCACTGTGCATCAATCAGAAGGAGAATACAATGGAATGTTCGCGCTACTTGTTATCGTCATGTTTTGGTCTCCTCGTTTTCAGCTTCCTGACTACATTTTTCATAGACAAGATCTTCATTCATAAGGTTCTTAAAATAGAAAGAGACCAAAACTTCAGTAATAGCAGCTTGCTCATTATCAAGTGAAAGTGGGAATTCATGAGATGTGAAAAGATGGCTTTTTTACAAAATGTGTCAAGGCTGAATGAAGGAGCAATAGATGCTCTGGTATATGGTTTGCTCAGCAAAGAGGGCTTCACGAATCACTGTGATATGCCAGGTGAACCCACAAAGAAGTTCATACAGATGTTATGCCACTAAAAACTATTTGTTTGCCTGAAACAGCACTCAAGAAGATAATATTTTGAAGAGCTTTTTAGGCAGAGACTTAAGCAACATGATCCATGCACCAGAAAGTGTGCCTGGCATACAAAATGGCAGTCTGCAGTCTTTGCGGGCTCATCACTTTGGTATTGAAGTAGATCTGTCCCGTAATAGAGAATGCACAGGTGAAGAGCACCACGTAATGAAGTGGTTGAATGGACCTTGATTTGCCTGCGTAAAACAGTTAATCTGCATTTTGTTGACACATGCTACGCATACAGGACCATGCACTGTTTAGATTGATCCCCCAGTAAACATGTACATTTCGTGGAGCTTCCAAGGCCACCATCTGATGGGTCTTCTGTTATGATGTCACAAGGTCCTTCCCGGTCCTTCTCGGTTCACTCCTACCAACCCACCCACAACTTCAATAATTCATACTGCAGACACAGTCGGCATAACAGTATTACATCTACTATTGGGCAACTGCTGTTTTCAAAATGGCCTTATCACTTCTCACACCTCACTACCGTTATTATTCAATAACACGTGATAATCGTATCATTCAACCCTGAAGCAATTTTAGAGATTTTAATGCTCACGCATGTCCATCATATTTTATTTATTTTTTTAAACATCATTAAAAGGGTTCTTTCGAGGGAGAGCAAGATACTATAATCCTGTCTGAAATATGCACTATACACACTGGCACTCGGAAAAGTCACTAGAGCTAAACTCAGGCGTGGGTTTCCTTGGTTACTAGTCAACAGAAGTATTCCAAACACACTGCACAGTATAATCTTCCCATTGGCTTACTCAAGGGTTCATTTTCTATCAAGCCCAAAGTCAAGAAGCCCTCTAAAGAGAAAGTTATCTCATGCTTCTGCGTAAAGGTCTGACGAGTTTCTCTACTTAATCACCAAAGAAATAATATATGAACAGGAATACACCTCGCTCGTACTACTGGAATTCGGATCAGTTATCTCTTCGCAAGCAATGTAGCAATGTGTCTGTGCCTTCCAGCTCAGGGCAATACAACTATGTATTAAAAAAACCATTGCTGGAGACAATAAGCCATGCCAGGGGTCAGAGAGAGGGCAGCTTCCCTTACATAGCACATTCAAACAATGGTAAATCATTGTCTTACTCCTTAGCTCTGCAAAACAAAGCTGTGTAATAAAATGTCTACCAGCTCTAGGTAACATTCACCTGGTCTCGAGGTTATGCCTCAATGCCAACATTTCTTTATAAAAATCACTCCCTAGCAATCCCAGTTTGAAAACGACTTCTTCTATGGCTGACACTCAGTTCCCGCATCTTATGGATGAGGCTTTGATGACGTGTAATTTGAGAATGGCAAGGTGGCATGTGTGGTCGAACTCGAGATGTCTGGTACATTTAACACCCTTTGCCTAGCACAAGGATAAGGATTTTTGTCGGACAGACTGAGGTTTGACAGGTTTGCTGAATTTAGGACCGAGTGATCATTGTGGACTCATCCTGTGAATGTCAGCACTCACATACTGCCAATGTCAAAGGGTATGCGGAGACCAGCACGTTGGCTGATGGCGTGGTGAACATCTGTCTCTAAAGGTGGTTTCCACATGTATGTGTTGTTAATCACGCTAAGAAGAGCTTGATAAAGCTCACAATTCTCCGATTTAATACCAGAATTGAGGTTACCTACCATCTGAGGTAAAACACACTTTGGGTGTATTTACAACGATCTTACAGACTTCTAAGGAGAGGGGCATGGAGATCTAAAATGACACCCGGTTGCCAATATTGGGCACCGCAGTATCATTCCTGCTGGCGTTGCACTGGACCTTCAGCAGAAAAACATGCTGCCACATGAAATTAATGTGTAAGGGACTGTTTAAAAAGTGGACTTGAGGAGAAGGATATGATTTAAAACAATAATATTAACCACATTACTGATAAAACGTAGTGAAGATTAACTTTAACAACATCTGTCTTAATCCTATTTTCCACCAGTGGTACCACAATCTTTACGGAGAGAGTGTCATGTCTTCGTCTGTCAGATGCCATCTGACAGTGAAGAGTTTTTGGATACCGAGGCAGTAGCCTCATTACTCCACATTCATTTTGAGTTTTTTAGTTGCTGTTTCGGTTTTCTTATTGATATGTGACACTTTGTCACAGTTGAAGTTGGATCACTAGGTCAGCGCTGTGATGGGAATCTTTATCTCAACTTTTTGCACCATATAACTCAGCAGAGCTCCTACTTGACCAGAGGTTTAAGACCTTTCCATGCAGCTACCTGTGTTCCCAACATGGCATGCTGGCAATAAGAGTACTGTTTCACTAGTGACTGGTAAAAACGTTCCATCTCAAAATTGCAAATTTCACATAGGCACTGACATAGACACGGCTCACTCTGCTTATAATGTCTCTTTTGAGGCACGACATTTAAATAGATGTGTTTTTCGACAGGCAAATAATAAAGGCATCAATAATCAATGTAGGGAAACAAGAGTTTTATGTCCTCAGATCCCTGCCACCTCAATGGACTCCGGCCAAACCCTCATCTTGGTAAACCTCCAATTACACCTATGAAGGCTGGACCTGTTATCACTCATATCGCACAGGTTTATAGCACAGGATATAGAGCATGCAAGACCAATGTAAGTGATTAATGTGCATTTCTCTAGGTTTGATTCAGTCAAATTCTATTTAAATATACTTCCATTTCTCACAAGCCTGAAGGTCTTGCTCTTTTTACCTTGATAGTGACACGATTGTTGAATACTAAGCGAAGGTTGGAATATTACTTTGTCAGAATTAAAGGAAAATATGGTTTGCCAAACATTCAGCATAGGATTTCCTACAAGGCCTGGGAACATTGACAGACATGATGCTAGCACGTCTAGCTGTTGGAGCATAATCTCAAAAGTTATTTGCTTGGCATGAAAACGGTTAATTCTACTCCCAACCTGGTCCAAGTATGCATCTGTAATGTCAAAGGCATTTAGTTTAGAATTGCAATGACTTCTGTTCATACAGTGAAAAATACGATGTAAAGTCGAGTAAACATGTTTATCAATCGAAAAATGTTTTTTAAGTTAGAACATATATTATCTCTTAATGGCTAATCAGGGACTGCAAATAAATTATGTTGCACAATTCATAGTTCCTTTCAAACGAATATGTGGGCAGAGGGAATCTGATACTTTACCCTGGTGAAGCTAAAGGTATGAATGCGGCTTCACTGCTCTTTTTGTATAAGAATGTATAACACTCTGTGGAGCAGTGGAGTAAATAAAGACACAAACAACTCTGCTGATGCTGTCCTTGGCCTGGTATTCCATGACCGACGACTAATCAACTGTAACTGTGATAAAGAGCACCAGGTTGAAAAGGGCTTACTAGCCCCATTAATCAATTCGATCTGCCAGCTCTAGGGTAGAGGATTTCATCAATATCTGTCTTGTCAGGATTTAAAGAAAAGAGGATAGAAGCCATGCAAGCACAACTGCAGTAAAGCAAGCAAACGAACAGAGACGACCACCTGCAAAGAATTGTATGACCCGTAACATGTCACACTGTAACCACCTGGGACCTTTCCAAGCATGTAAGGAGCATACAGATGTCAAATCACAAACTATTTGACCATAATAATCCATCTCAAAATATATTACTGCATGTCTTTAATGATCCACACGCATATACAATTTGCAGTCACCTGTCTGGTAACTGGATGTGCTTCATTCAAAGGTTGCATGGCTGTGGGTCTTGGAGGAAATAGTGATGAATTAAACAAAGTGACAAGGCTAAATAAGGCGAAAGAATAAATATATGCTGACATTGCTGCATTTGGAGCAATGTTGATCTGATAAAAAGCTTCATAGTTAGAATAACTGAGAGTTTAAGGAATTCTACAGATATTTTATATTTATTGGGCATATTGAAGGTTTATGTAGTTGTAAGAATGTGGGTTATTGGTTGGGGAGTGAAAATCCTACTAAGCAACAACCACAGTCCTTGTCAGGGTGAACCACAAAAGTCACTGAGTTAACCTATCCCTAACCCTCTGGTAGTTTGCCACAAAAGCAGTAAGGCTTAATCTAATGACACTGAACAAAGTATTTATGAAGCACACAGACAGTAATAAAGTGAAAACACAACACAAAATAAATCCTAAACCAATTTAAAAATAGGATACATTGTAATAAATAAAATGATACTAGAATGACAAAATAATCAGTGGAACGGAAGATATTGAATCTTAAATGTTTAAATGTTTGAATAAAATTAGCACTGAGAAGAAGAAAGCATTAACTGTGGGTATCTAGGCGCACTGTACCACAGCAAAGTCACAAATTCAGGTCAACCATGATGGAGTGCTGGCTGGGCACAGGACAAAGTTTGGCCCGCTGAGAATCGTACATTATGTCCTCTGTGCGAGGCCTTACCGGCCTTGTTATGCCATGGCTTCATGTTGGATTTGATGGAACCTTCAGCTAAGAAGGAATACTGCTTTTGGATGCTAGCCAAGGGTCCAGGACCTGTGGTGGCACTTCTTGGGGATCAGGGGCTCACTCCAGCAGAGGCCAGCGGTGCTCATGCAGGTCCAGTTGAAAGTCCAGGTAGATCCAGTGTGGCTGGTCAGCTGGCCATTTGCAGGGAATCCTCTGGAGCTTGTTGTGTCCCTGTAGCTCAGAACAGGAGGCCAGTCAACTGACTCCTAGAGTCACTCAGATTAAATCTTCCTTCTCTCAGAGCAGGACAGGTCTCAAGCCGTAGGGCAGGCCTCTGGGGAACAACTCAGGTTTCAAACAGAAGAACAGTTCTATGGCAGCAGCAGGGCAGTCCTCTGAGGAACAAGGGAGGCCTCGAGCAACAGGGCAGTGCTCTAGGAAACAAGACAGCCCTCAAACAAACAGGGAAGTCCCCTGGGGAACAAGGTAGTAATTTCTCTGTAATTTCCACAGGTACAGGAGTGTACTGAAGAGTGGCTCTGGAGATCCAATATGCATACTTGGTGCCAACCTTTGAAGTGGAGGGATTCTGTATACTACCCCCACATCTGATCCTAGAAGAATGCTCTCCCCGTCCCCTGTCAAGGATCCAAGGACTCTGGGGTGACAAAAGACAGTGTCAGGTTCCTCTGTGTATGCTGGAGGCAAAATCTTTGAAATGTAAGTGGGGCAGAGAACTGGTCAACCCCGAGCTATCCAGGCATGATTGTCCATCCTGCCAATACCTTGCCTTGTTTTTCTCTCTGTCTGGGAGGAATACACAGAGCCAAAAACTAAAGTTATTCATAGTCATGTGACCCAGGACACTGCTGGCAGCAGGGACCAAATGGTTAGGGCAAAAAGTGCCAACTTTCTAAAAGTGGCATTTTTAGAATTGTGACTAAAAATCCGACTTTGACAATAAAGAAGATTTCAAATTACAATTCATTTGAGCCCAAACATGACATTCCTACCTGCTCCCAATCAAAAGTTGGCACTTATGAAATGTAATAAGGTAACCCGAGCCAATCCCATGCAATGGAGGTATGGTTCTAACAATAGTTAAAAACAAATCTAGGAGATTTTTACTAACAGGACATGTAAATATTAAAAACACATGCCCTATTTTTTAAATACAATGCACTCTGCCCTCTGGGCTTTTTATGGCCTACCTTAGAGGTGACGTATATCTATTAAAAAGGAAGGTTTAGGCCGTAGTCATGTCAGATTCGCAGTTTTAAAACTGCACTTCAGGCAGCAATGGCAGGCCTGGTATATGTTATGAAGTGCTATGGGTAAAGTTAGTACCATATACTAAGGACGTATAAGTAAATTAAATATGCCAATTGTACCGTGTTTTAGGGAGCTCAAACACTTGCGTCCTAATGTCAACAAAAATGTAATTCAGAAAGCAGGCTGATTGTTTGGGGGTTCCCTGCAGAGGGCTAAGTCCGACAGTGGTATAATATGAGTTTAGAATACTGTTGTACACACTTCTTTTTTTGGCAGCATGAAATTTACCTTCAAAGCAAATCAAATCCCTTTAAAGATAAATACACCATATGTCATATAAATGAAAATATGCATACCATGATGTGTTTTATGAGTGAGAAATAATTTGTAATTTTTAACACATGTGATATCTGAGTTGATGTGAAGGGGGTCAGTGATGCCTTCCTTTCCTAAGGGTCATAAATCATAGCACTTTCAGTCATGACCATGACCTATCACAGCATCTTTTCCAGCATCCTCCTTCACCATCAGAGTGGTTTTGAATGGCATTTTCCTCCTAATCATCATATAATGCATTGTACAGCACAACAGTTTTAGCTGACATAATTTATCAGAAGGAGCATTCTCTGCAGTTTCTTTCTAAGCATCACATAATAAATAACTGCATTGTCCTGAGGGGAGGAGCATATCAAAGATCACACTTGAAACATGTAAGCAACTAGGAATGAAAGTATGTTCGCCTTTGTATTTATGCACATGAGCTGTTTCATACCTCATCTACGAAGGATTTTCAAACATGGAAAAGAAGTTAGCGGCTAAAGCTTCAAGGGGCGCGTACAGTCACCTGCAAAAAAAAAAAATACATTTATTTCATGCATATCCACCACACAAGTATAACAATATTTGCTTTCAACCACCAACAATGCATGTGCCACTAGCGTAGCAGTACCCCCTTCTCTTAGATCCATCAAAGTTCTTAGTACACTACATCTATGTGTCAATTAAAGGAATTGCAGGTCAAATGGATCTCTTACAGCAGTATGTTCTTTGATGATACACTGTGTACGGAATCTAAACATACTGAAAGAGGTGTAGCATGGATTAGTGAGAAATCTGCCCCCTTGCCCCATATAAAACTATCCATGTGGGCGCATAATCAATAGCACTGACAACGCATGGAAATCACAGAAAGGAAGGTGCGTACCCCATCAATAGAGCAGCAAGTTCAGTGACACCAGGGCCCAAGAAAGTCTGCACTTCGATTATGGCTGTATTTCCTTACAATTTGGGAAGAAAGCCCACTTTACTTCCATGAACCATGGCCTCTGTCATTCTTGGTATGCCCCAGTGAAAAGGAGTAGAATTTGGTTTTAGCATGATTAAAAGTAGTGTGTTGAAAAGGAAAATATTTGAATACCTGCTTAAAAATGTTGCAAAACGTAGGCTGAGGTACACAGGCTGCTAACTCAATTACTACCTGGTAAAAGTGTGATAGATTTAAGAATTAAACCTCATGAATCATCATGAATCTGCTCTGGAGATGCCTGAGAGTTGAGCTACAGATCCTTTCCATTCTCTTTTTCCCTGGTGTTGCAGGTTTTACAGCTACCTATCGAATTGCTACTATTTGAACTTAGGCAGGCAATGCTACTTTTCCTCTACAGCAGCAAATGCTGCTTTTATTGACTCCATCTGTTTGAACAATTCTGTCGAAATCAAAAGCTAACATTCAGCACTAAACTGCTATGTCCCATGGTGGGGCAACCCGGAGAAACTATGTGTACACCACTTAAACCTGACCTTTCAATGACGCCATTCCAAACACCACTTTCATTGTGTACTTCACAGTAATCCAAGCAAAATACTATAAAACATTCATTATGGGTTTGAGGTATGCAGCACGGATGGGGCTCACAGACAATGCAGCATGGCGCTATGCAGTCCTATGTTTTCATCTCCCACCTAATTTCCCAGTACAGAACATTAGATCCGTCATTGAAGCCAATGTTATAGTTCCCAGCAGTCACTACAGGGAATGGGGAGAGAGATCATTCCCGACACAAGGTGCCACTTTGTAGAATCCGAACCCCTAGACATTTTGCCTTGTAACATCCTTTATTGTGGTCCTTCATCGAAATTGAGTAGGACCAAGGGACTGCTTAGTAGAGCTAGTCATCCTTAATAAAATCCATAAATACATTTTAAAAACTTTTAACATTTTATTATTTATACATTTCATTAAGGATGTCTATCCCTCCTAAGCAAAAACCACAGTTGTTAGCTGTATCCCTCCTAAGCAGTCTCTTGGTCCTACTCAATTTCCAATAAAACATCTAAACAAGCCAATATGACTTTGTAACACAAGGAGGACTGCATACCGGACAATGAAATACTACTATGCCAATGACTAAATTATCAGCAGAATAAACTTGCACGTACTCGTAACCAACTGTTCTACTTCCTTCTAACACAAAACATGAATTATACAAATCTATGAAGCAGATCCCCATTAGCTTGCATGTTGCATGAACCCACGTTGTCCAAGCTGGATTGATACAATTGACAACATTAACCTCAGATTACATTACCTTCATAAGTGCATGAAAGTGGTACTATCCCCATACTACGGGCCAGATCGCAAAACCTTTTAGTTACACTATTACATATCCCTTATGGTAAATTATTGCAGTGGTGGATGAATTCTCATTTCACCATGGTATCATAAAAAATGTAAATATGTGGCGAGAATATCGGTGAATAGTAAAACTGATGAACTTTAGTTGTTTTAGAGCAATAACACAAAACACCATAGTACAAAAACACACAAATATAACGCATAATTCAACGCAACAATAAAGCAACTGTCAGCCTTAGGATGGTCTTCCACCAAACTTTGGGGCATATTATCAAGCCTGGCGATAAAATTATCGCCGCTTTAGCGGCAGAAAACTGCCGCTAAAACGGCGATAATAGGCTTGATCATTTGCTCTATGGAATTCCAATTGAAGCCCATGTTAGATGTGAAGGACGTCAAACCTGAGCTTCAATTGGAATTTCATAGAGCATATTATCATGCCCATTATAGGCGTTTTAGAGGCAGTTTTCTGCCGCTAAAGCGGCGATAATTTTATCGCCTGCCTTGATAATATGCCCCCTAATGCCTTCCTGCTCCAATTTTTGTTGATCCTAATTTTGCTTGTCTTAGGACTCTGTGCACTTTACCACTGCTAACCAGTTCTAAAGTGCATGTACTCCATCCTTAAACCATGGTAACTTTGGCTCATCCCCAATTGGCATATTTAATTTACTTATAAGTCCCTGGTAAGGAGGTACTACATGTATCCAGTGCCTGGAAATTAAAAGTTTTGGGTGGGTTTGCAGTAGTGATTGTGCTACCCACTTAAGGAACTCTTTAAACATATGTCAGGCCTGCCAATGCAGCCTGAGTGTGCAGTTTAACCTGGCAAAATAAACCTTTTGCCAAGTTTAAACCTTCCTTTTTTATACATATTAGTCACCCTTATGGAAGGCCCCTGGACTGCCCAGAAGGCAGGATCAATGCAGTTAAAAAGAAGGACCTCTCCAATAGAATAACATTGGAGTTAACTTATTATATTTTATAGGTGTAATTTCTAAATATATTAGGCAACCAGTTCATGTTTGATGTCTCTTGAATCCTAATTTAAAATCCTGACTTATGGCGCAGTTGTATTTTAAATTGCAATTTTAAAAATGCGTCTTTCGAAAAGTTACCATTTTCCTGCCTAGCAGTGGGCTTAAGGTACAATGCCAGCCTCTGTGGATCCAGTGGAATTGACACATTTTCTCTGCAGCATGGCACAACCCGACCATAAATGATGCATCACCGCAGCTGCGTGGATCATACCCATCGCTAATACCTGCATCGACACCGTAACCTGCATTGCATTCGTAACCACCGCTCGATGATGCATCCTTGGTGCAGGCCCTCGCACCTCTCACTGACAGCTGCATCGACGAGGACGTTGGACTCCATATTGCGGCTTTGCAGCCCATCACAACCAATGCATCACCCCCAACGCAATGACGCATCCCTGACTCTGGACTCTGCACCACAAGCCCTCATCAATGGGATCTTCAACAATGACACAAAAGGACCTCATATCGCAGTCTCACAGCATCTCAGAACTTGTGCATCTCTTTGGCTGCACAACGCATCTTTGACTTGGATCATCACAACAATCCGCAAACCAGGTGTGAAGATACATTTTTCAATGGGCCTATCTGGTTCCCTGTAGCCGGCCCACGCTCCATCATGGTCGTACCTGCACTTGTGACTTTTTTCTGGGTTAGCGCGACCAGATTTCCACAGTTGGTGCTTTACGCCTTTTGCCACCATTTTTATGGCGTGTCGTTAAGCCAAGCAACGTAACTTTAGAAAACATATTTACAAGAATATGGTGTATCCCTGCATTTCCCCCTGAGCCGGGGCTAAATTTAGCTGCTTAGTGCCAACGCAGGCACTCTTGCACCATAGGGCAAGGGTGTCTGTGTTGAGGGAAGTGATTGTTTATATGATAAACTATCTGAAATACCGATTTGAAACATCTATGTATGCTGCCTAATGCAGCTCACTTAGAAGTTGCAAAATGTAATTTCTCTTTAATGATTGTTTATGTACAGGAAGTGACACCTTTCCGCACATAAACATTCAATGGCATTTTGCTGTTTCCATGTGTGCTGCACAACGCAGCACACATGGAAACATCAAAAACGGGGAGAAATTAAACATTTCTTCTGGTTTCGCCAGGGTAAAACCAAGTTTTCCCAGGTCTTATCCTTGGCGCTGCCCCATATTTACGCCAACCTTGTAAATATGGGGCAGTGTCAAAATCAACAGGTGTTGTGGTGGAACGCCCACAGCAATACCCATTGCCCTCCCCTTTCAGGCTAAGTATAGTGTGAAAGGGTGACTTATTTACAAGGCAGTCTTAAGCCACATTAAGTGGCTTAACGCTGCCTTGTAAACAAGGCAAAGCCTGTATTGCCAACACAAAGTCTTTAAAAGTGATGTTGTGGTGCTGATAGGGGCTTGTAAATATGTCTCTTAGTTTGAAAAGAGAGATTCATACTTCTATGTTCAGCTACTCATGTTCTTTAAAGATTAAGTACAGAGCAAATGTATTACGTTGTGTGGGACCACATATTCATACTGGCCATGCAGTCACCCACAGTCATAAGGTAAACCACCTTGAACACAGCAGCTGGCCTCTGCCTGCTGTGAATCTTAGCCTCTCTAGTTGTTTCCTCAGCCCTGGAAACTTGGAAGAGGGCCTGAAGTAGCTCTGCCAGCCCAACTGTTATTCCACCAGAACCAACGCAATGGAGCTGCTGTACAATTCATCGCTTCACCAGACTCCGCATCAGGACCGCTGCATGGTTTGTCTCTAACCAGGACTTTGCATTTCTGCCTGCAGCCATCCAGGAACCTCCACTGTGTGATACATCTTCAAGGTATTCGCATAGCAATCCCTGTCAATGACATCCTCGATGATGATGCAGGACATCGATTTGCAAGTCTCACAGCATCCTTGGTGCCAGCAAGTGTGCAACACATTTCGATGCAGAACTTCGCATCACAAGACCCTTGTTGACGACATCCTTGACACTGATGCAGCAACTCGCATTGGAGCTTAGCTCCTGGGAATTACTGCTGTGGAATGCATCCTCAATGTGAGACTTCGCAACACTCCACAACCAGGATTTAAGATTCTCTTATTCAATGGGCTAAGTCTGTTCCTTTAGGTGGCCTGCACTCCATTGCTGTAAGCTTGAAATTGTGACTTTGTCATGGTCCAGCACGACCAGATAACCACAGTTGACACTTGGGCTTCTTGGCAATATTTTTACTTAAATCTTTAACATTGCATGTCTCTGGTTTTACTGATTGGGTTTTTGACGTGTGGCTTTTAAATTATTTATGAAATTTTACTCTATTTTTCTTGTGTTTTGCTTCAATTTATTGCTGGATGAGTTGCTGCATAAATACTTAAACATTGCCTCTATTTAAGCCTGACTGCCTTTGTGCCAAGCTATCAGAGAGTTAAGCACAAGTTGAATTGAGATTTTTCCTGTGACCTCACCCTGACAAGAATTGTGGTTGCTGCTTGAGAAGGGTTTCACTCTTTTCACGTAGTAACCCAATTTCTTACACACTGCAATTACTATATAGCAGCCTATGTTGTTGTATGTCCTTTTGTACCACAAATATAATGATTATTAGATAGGTGGACTATGATTATGAGCATGCTAGGGGCAGATTTCCATCTTTAGGTCTCTGCTACAGACATCTTTAGACCTGTTGACACTAATACATTGAATATAAATTCATAAAGTAGTCTCTGGGTTAGCCCTTTTTGCCTGCCTGAATAACTTTCTTGTCTATCCCATTTCACTGCATTTTATTTCATGCTTCTCTTTTTATTCTTTGTTTGTCCCATCTCTGTTGCATTTCTTTTCTACTGTTTTCTGATCGAATGACTTATCTCCTTTCACTGTGTGCATTCAGGGAACTACTTTTATCATTATCGTTTATCACTCAGTAGCAGAGCATTTGTTTTCTTGCTCTTTCCCATGCATACTGCCGCACTCCCCTGCTATAAGGGTGGCTCCTCTAACAGTATTTGGGCCTTTTTGCTACTTAGTGGTGCTGACCTGTTCTCCTGGCCCTTTCTAATCCATCTTGCCCTTTTCTGAGTTATTTGTTTATGGTAGGGGCTGACACCTGCACATGCTGTCAGGCTGCTAATTGCCTAGTGTGTGCTTTGGCTTATATTGTTAATTTTTTTTCATCGAGAAAGGCATCCGCCTTCTTGGAACAATAGATAGAAAAACAAGCATTTGCAATGCAATAGGTCTCGCATTAACACAAGTTTGAGATATTGGCATTGTAAATTGCAATGCCTTTTATTTATGTTTTGGGTTTTGAAACATAAATAAAAGGCATTGTCATTTACAATACTAATAGCTTAAACTCTTGCAAATGTGAGACCTATTGCATTGCAATAAAGGGCCTTCTCGACCACATGTTAGATTGTAAATATCAGAGGAAGAGACCGGCCTGCAATGTCTTCAAAGTAGTGATAAATAGTGCAGTGAAGGAGATGTGTAAGTATTGTAAATTACATAGACACAAAGTGTGAAGTAAGAGTTACATATGATCTGAGCAATAAACACTAATAAAGCGCTCCAACACCTTTGGCTCTGTGATTACACTGTTGCGGCACAGGAGGAAGAGCAGGAGGTGGGGCTATTTCCTGCCCTCTCCATGATTTGAGTGTGCCATGTGGCATTGCATAATGTCATTGCTATCAATGGCCTAATAAAAAAACACTCCAGCTGTAGTAGGGCCCTGGCTTCACCTTCTGGTGCAGTCCGGGCTGTGCTTTATGGAAGGCATGGAGGGAGGGAGGGATGATCTTGGCTGCAGCTCCAGCGTTGTAGAGTGCCCCTGCTATTACTATTGAGCAAGAGGCGCTGAGGTTGTGGTATTGGTATTGGTGAGGGTGTTATTGTTGGTATTGGTGGTGGTGGTATTGGTGGTCTTGGTAGTGGTGGTCTTGGTGGTGGTGGTATTGGAGGTATTGGTTATGCTGGTATTGGTGGTGGTGGTGGTTTTGGTGGTGGTGATATTGGTGTTGGTGGTGGCGGTGGCATTGGTGGTATTGGTGGTGGTGGTATTAGTAGTGGTGGTATTGGTGGAGGTTTTGGGATTGGTGGTGGTGGTTGGTATTGTTGGTGGTGGTACTGGTATTGGTGGTGGTATTGGTGGTATTGTTATTGTTGGTGGTATTGGTGGTGGTGGTATTGGTGGTGGTGGTGTTGGTATTGGTGGTGGTGGTGGTGGTATTGGTGGTGATATTGGTGGTGGCAGTGGTATTGTTATTGGTGGTGGTTGTATTGGTACTGGTGTTGGTGGTATTGGTGACGGTGGTATTGGTGGTGGTGGTATTGGTGGTGGTAATATTGGTGGTGGTGATATTGGTGGTGGTGGTGGTATTGGTGGTGGTGGTATTGGTATTGGTGATGGTATTAGTGGTGGTGGTATTGGTGGTGTTGGTATTGGTGGTGGTGGTATTGGTGGTGGTGGTATGGGTGGTATTAGTAGTGGTGGTGGTATTGGTGGTGGTGGTGGTGGAGGTATTGGTGGTGGTGGTATTGGTGGTGGTGGCATTGGTGGTGGTGGTATTGGTGGTGGAAGTTGTGGTGGTATTTGTGGTGGTGGTATTGGTGGTAGTGGTGGTATTGGTTGTGTTGGTGGTGTTGGTGGTCGTGTTATTGCGGGTGGTGGTGGTATTGCTGGTGGTGGTATTGGTGGTGGTCGAGGTGGTGGTATTGATTGTGGTGGTGATATTGGTGGTGGTGGTATTAGTATTGGTGGTAGTGGTATTGATGGTGGTAGTGTTGGTGGTGGTGGTATTGGTGGTGGTGGTATTGGTATGGGTGGTGGTGGTATTGGTGGTGGTGGTATCGATGGTGGTGGTATTGGTACTGGTAATACTGGTGGTGGTATTGGTGGTGGTGGTTGTATTGGTGGTGGTACTGGTGGTATTAGTGGTAGTGGTATTGGTGGTAGTACTGGTGGTGGTATTGGTGGTGGAGGTATGGTGGTAGTGGTGGTGGTATTGATGGTGGTGATTGTATTGGTGGTGGTGGTGTTGGTGGTGGTGTCATTGGTGGTGGTGGTGGTATTGGTGGTGGTGGTGGTATTGGTGGTGGTGGTATTGGTGGTGTTGGTGGTGGTATTGGTGGTGGTATTGGTTGTGGTGGTATTGGTATTGGTGGTGGTAGAGGTGGTGGTATTGATGTTGGTGGGGTGGTGGTATTGTTGGTGGTTGTATTCATGGTGGTGGTGGTATTGTTGGTGGTGGTGGTATTGATGGTGGTGGTGGTACTGGTGGCATTGGTATTGGTGGCATTGGTATTGATGGTGGTGGTATTGATGGTGGTCGTATTGGTGGTATTGGTGATATTGGTGGTATTGGTACTGGTGGTGGTGGTATTGGTGTTGGTGGTATTGGTGAAGGTGGTATTGATGGCGGCAATGGTATTGGTGTTGGTGGTATTGGTGGTGGTAGTAGTATTGTTGGTGGTGGTGGTGGTATTGGTGGTGGTGGTAGTGGTGGTGGTATTGATGGTGGTGGTTGTATTGGTGGTGGTGGTATTGGTGGTGGTGGTGCCATTGGTGGTGGTGGTATTGGTGGTGGTGGTATTGATGGTGGTGGTGGTGGTATTGGTGGTGGTGGAGGTAGTGGTATTGGTGATGGTGGTGGTATTGGTATTGGTGGTGGTGTTGGTGGTATTGGTGGTGGTGGTGGTATTGGTGGTGGTAGTGGTATTGGTGGTATTGATGGTGATGTTATTGGTGGTGGTGTTGGTAGTGATGGTATTGATGGTGGTGGTGGCATTGGTCGTGGTGGTATTGGTGGTGGTGGAGATGGTGGTATTGATGGTAGTGGTGGTATTGGTGGTGGAATTGGTGGTGATGGTATTGGTGGTGGTGGTGTTGTTAATAAAACAGGCTTTTGAAAACAACCCGTCAGGTGGCTTAGTGCAGATGACATGTAACATAAGATGTGCTGTTGTCATCTTCAGCCCATTAGCACTGGATTATGTGCTACTTGGAATTCACATGACTTAATTCACCAATCATTTCTAAATCCATTTTAGTTGGGAGGGAAGAAACAGACACGAGATAATGTGATTGAAAGCGGGTGCCCGTGTTACGGAGGTGGCTGTGCTGCTTAAAAAACACACACAAGGTTTCAGCTGGAGCACTGCATGACCAGCCTGCAGTAAGAGAAACTCAATAAAGTAAATAGTGCTTATAGACTAAATAATAGGTCCCATATAACAACCAAAGTAAAGGGGCCAGTAACCATGGGAGGGAACAAATGAAGACAAGGCTGTACTAAGGAGGGGCTAACAAGCCTATTAACCCCTTCAGTGCCCATGACGAGCTGGACTCGTCATGGGCCGCGGTTGCGCTGTGCCCATGACGAGTCCAGCTCGTCATAGACCCCGCCCGCTAATGCAACGGCCGGCACAGGGCGGGGAAAGGGGTGGGCACTGAAGGGGTTAAGGTATACGAAGGCAGCATTTATGAAAGACAATGACTCAAGCCAATTAAACATAGGGGAGGAGAGTGGGCATGGCTTCTCTCCCATACTCTACCACAGCAGTCAATACTACAGCAGTACTACAGTTGCCCTAGGCTCAATCTAAAAATGGCTACCTTGTAATGCTGCATGCCTTGTGATGTCTCTTTGTGGATGCTGTCCAGCTTCAGCAAACAAACAAGGAACAGCATTGGAAAAATAAAGATTAGCACAGCAAAAGGTCACCATTACTTTTAAAAGAACATACCAATTAACTTTGCCAATTCTTGTGTCCTGTTATGTGAGATGTACTCCTATAGCTTGTGTTAAAATGATCCAGCATCTAATGGAGTTTTTATAGGTTTTGAGGCTTCCTTTGCAGAGTGTAGTTTGATGGGATTTTTTGCATATGTGTTTTCTTACGAGAGAGTGATATTTTGAAAATGCTCATACACAATTATATTCCATATCTGTGGTGGGTTGGTTGTGAACGTGTGCAAAGTTATGTCTAGTACTGTCATCGTTTTCAGTATGTTGAACAATTTAGGGGCATATTATCAAGAAACGGCGTTAAAATTATCTCCGCTTTAGCGGCAGAAAGCTGCCACTAAAGCGCCGCTAATGGGCTTGATAATATGCCCATGAGAATTCCCATAGAAGCCCATGTTCTGGTGTCAACATGGGCTTCTATTGGAATTGTCTGTGGCATATTATCAAGCCCATTATCTCCGCTTTAGTGGCAGCTTTCTGCCGCTAAAGCGGCGATAATTTTAACGCCGTTTCTTGATAATATGCCCCAAAGTTTTGAGAAAATATAATATGCATCAATTATTTATACCATTACAGTTCCACACATAAACATAAATAACTTAAATCTATGACACTTGCCATTAAAAAATCTTTAAAAAACATTCACAAACCCAAAAAGGGATGCCACAAGCAACAAGAAATAACAATAGTAAACCCATACAACAACGCACTTCCATCATGATAATGCATCCGTTCTCTCATTCAACCACCTTTCTCTAGACATATAAGCACACCAACCCCATCGGCTGAAGATGATTGGAACAATGAGTATTCCCACATTAACGGCAAATTAATGTTTATAGGAGGTAACCTTTAACGCAATGAATCTCTGTCCAAAGCGATTGTTTATATGAGCTATCAGTAAGACAAAAATCTTGTCATTGGATGTTAACATTTTTTGCTAGGTTAAGGTACTTTAAACCATATTCTAAAGGGAAGGAATGCTGAACAGATGTTCTAGTGAAACAAGAGTTTTGCCCTGGAATCATATAATTAATGCTTGAAGCTTATTTGATTTACCTCCAGCTTGCTTGCCTGTCAAACATGTGTAATGATAAATATTGAAGGTAATAGCAAAAGGGCAGTAATTAGTGCTTATTTTGAGCCGTTTGTTTCCGGTGCTCGGCCTGCACTTAATTGGAAGCACCGGCACTTATGACAGGCCGTTTGTGTGACTTACAGTGAGCGCAACAACAGTTGTTTACTAATTCAATATACGTTGAAAATCACTAATACCTGTCGCCCAGGCTATTCTTAAAGCTTTGGGGGCCTGGAATAGTCTGAATTCTCACACTTGTGATGGCTGGTAGCAGGTCTGGTACTGTCATTGGTAGCGCTAGCAGGGGCAATTGGTGATAAAAGCTACAGTGGCCTCCTGATGAGGGCCCTGGCACTTCATTTTTAACAAATTAAGCACCTCGTGTAATTTTGTGGCACGTCAAGAGTTATTAAAATGTAAGGAATGCAAAACTCACATAAATTGCTTTTGTGCAATTATGCAAAAGTCACAATGATTTAATAAAAGTATGGAAAATCATGCAAAGTGCAACAATTGCAATCAGCACTACATTTTGTCGAAAATGCTTGCTTGTTCTCATTTAAAATGGGAAGACACATTTTGTTTAAAGACAGTGCAGAACATACAAGTGCTGTGAAAAACAGCTGCTGGAGTTCTGGTAATTTGTGTTACTCCTGTGCTCCCACACTAAAAAACTGTAATGTAATGGCATAATCTCTGGAAGTTCGCATAACAAGCAGAAGGCAAAATTTACAAAAATATGCAAGATCATGTCGGTGTAACTGAAATTTCTCCGAGACCTAATTGATTTTATTCCACTATGCCCATGGGCATAACGAAACTTGAGGGGGCCCCCGTGCAGGGTTCGGGGAGGGCCCCCCTCTGGACTCAATTAGGAGCTCTCAGGCCAGAGTATTGTGCTGAGGGGGCCCCCTGGAGCTTTGGGCCCCCCGCACCGTGGGGGCTGTCGGGGCCTATTTTACGCCACTGGCACAGTGTTAGAGAACTGGGTTCCACTCCTCTTCCATGGGGGATACTATACTTCAGCTAATATACAAAAAAGAATGATACCAGACTCTATCGCTTGTTGTCCAGAACTCATGTCATTACTCACTATAGCACACAAAATACACGTACACACAGATACAGAAAAGGGCTTTTTCGACAGCCTGTTATATGTGGCGTACGTCACTCAAAACAAAATGGACAGATAGAATGACATGAGACTGGGTTTTGTTAAATTAGAGCTGATGTCAAATGTATTAGCAATTGACAGTCTCTCTTTCTCTCTCTCTTCCTTGCTTTTTCCTAATGCCTTCCTTGGAAACACTGTTTTATGCTTTTAAGCATTTCTTCCTCCCATTTTTGGTGTAAAGCACCTTCTTTAATTTTGAACACCTTTCTCTTTCTCACTGTCTTTCTCTATGTCTTTATGCTTTCTCACCCATCGCTGGCCAACCATTCTCAGGGTTAAGGCCTTCAATTCTGTTATCTTCTGAAAATCTCTGAACTTATCTTGGTTTAGCATTTTCCCACTCTTATCTGTAAGGACCTATCATCTTTTATTTAGATCAATCCCTCCTTTGTCCTCTTTCACAAAAAATGGCTTTTCCTATTTCCTACACACAAAGTCTGCAAAAAAAGAGAAAAATAAGTGGACGCCATCTGAAATGCCACTCACCCTCTTTGTATCCCTCCCCCTCTTACCTTTTACAACAACCGGTTTGACCATGGATCCTTCTTGGCCAGTGGCTCTCTGACACCTGATCCCCATGGTCTTGTCAGCTTTCCTGGGTCATCCTTCACAAACTTCAGCCAACTAAGCATTCCATACTCTCCTTTGAAGGAGGTACTAAAGGTGGGACTCTTCTTCTCGCTGTGGGAAGGATTCCTTGAGACAGCATGGCATGGCATGTGTTCTTCCTGGATTCTCCGAGAGTCCACTCCCACATCCCTCATCTGATTGAGCATCTCGACTTATGAAGCATGAACAAGTCTATCTATCTCCTTTTACATATAGGTTTGCATTCCCACTTTGCTTCTGTCTACTCCTTCTTCTTGTTTATGCTATTTTCTCTGGGTCTGTATTTCTTTTCAACCAAACATTCTTTGTTTCGTTTTATACAGCAACATCCCTGTTGGAACTAGTTGGGACATTAAGAGCTCTTGATTTCTGAAAACCCACTAAGTTTCCTTCTCTCCTGCCACACACCCCCTTTCATCGCTTGCCTACTGAGGTTCTGCTGGCTTTTGCCGTTAGCTACAGGATTGTTTATCAGCTTTGGTATTAGACCATGGCATTTCAAGAATTTTGGCCATTTAAAAAAGTACCCCACAGTCATTGCCTTTAAATAATTGCACTCTTTTTTGTTGAGAGGCCCCTGTCTATGTGCTCTACTTATATACTTAAATATTTATACTAACATTCCCATTTCAGTGCTCCCCATACTTCTTTGTCATTTTCTGCATTATTTATTTCATTTTATTTTTGTTTTCAAGGGCTCAGCAACTGTCAAGTGCTACCATGCCCATTTTTGTTACCTGTAAATACCTAGGGCCAACTTTATCAAAGTGTTGCATTGCTCTTGTGTCAAGCAATGTACTGCAAGGGCAACGCAACTGTAAAGTCAGATTAACTAAGCCACGCAAGTTGACCTTGCATGGCCCTGTGGTGCCTGGTAAATCTGGAGTAACGCAAGGCAGCGTAAGTCGTTGCCTTGTAGTACTCTGCTCCCACACATCCAACCATTGAAATTGCTGCATTCCCAGACTTACCATGAGTGGTAGACCTTGGAATATACGTCAAAATGCTATGCCCTCCAGGGAAGATGTCATAAGGAGAAATAGATTTATTTCTCCTTGTTTTTCCTCTTTCTACATGTGCTGCATTCTGCAGCACACAAAGAAAGAGGAAAAAGCCTCAGAGGATATTTTTTGAGCAGGAAGTTGCCCCTTTCTGCACAAAAACAATCTTGCCTGCAACACAGTCACCCTTGCACCATGACTCAAGGGGACCTGCTTGTCACAAAGCAGCACATTGTGCACCAGGGCTAGGAAAGGACATGAATGTGCTATACAATGTTAAGTATGGTGCTCCTGCCCTCTCACCTTTCACAGAGCTTGGTACAGCAAGGTGTCTTACTCTGTTGTGTTTGGATGAAATATTAATACATCTGCCCCATCAGTTTTAGTTCAAATATGGCCATGGTCCATGTTGTCAAAGTAAAAAAAGACAAAATGGTTGCAGTAGATCATGACAAAGGTCTGTGCATGTGCTACGAAGCATGCATATGGCAGCCATCTTATAATAACTAAATATGAAAATGTCATTTTAAACTATTTATTCCCAAAAAGAGGAAAATAATTCCCAAAAATTACTTAATATCTCATCAACATTATCAGCTCTATATATCTAACCAGAGACAGACATGGTTGTTTTTAAACTGCATACTTTTCAATATACAAGACAAATAGAATTGCTGAAGTGTAATGCACAACAATAGCCTTTCAGACTTAGAGTGCAGCATGAATTATGCAAAACAGGAGGCAAGGAACTCTTGGTAGTTTCCACATTTAGGCAGAGAGCCGCTCCTTTATACGTAGCATTCTACGTCACTGGTGCTGTAGGGTGCTCCATATAAAGGAGCTGCTCTGAATCTAAACTTGGGGACTAACCTGAGTTTCTTGCTTCCTGTTCTGCATAATTTATGCAGCACTCTAACCCTGAAAGGGTATTCGTTTTGTACTTACCTGCAAAATACTTACTTTTGTGTGGTAAAGGCATGTGTGGAAAAGGCATATTCATTGTAAAAGTTTGTGGGGTAAAGGCATGTGTGGAAAAGACTCATTCATCGTAAAGCCTTAGTTGTTGAGGCAGGCCCGCTTTTGACCACGTTGTAAAGGCTGTTTCCCAAACTGGGAACTTTCTTGGGTCTGGAAAAAGCCATATCTTTCTGATGAGCTCTAACTAGACTGAAACATGTGTTGGGGTTGCTTGTATTCACTGCCGGTTGGCCTGGATGTTATTTTTCGAATCTAAGACTGTAATACTGTGCCTGGAGTAGTAAAAGGCTATTGTCAGTTTTCAGATTGGTGTGGATGGCATTGTGCTAATCCCATGCTGAAAGACTTTTCTGTATAGGTGGCCAAAGGCTTTGTCCCTTTCTAGCTCAGCATGGATGGCACTGTGCTAATCATATGCTTCAAAACTCTGCTAGAAAAATAAACATTTGAGGTCAGTAGATTCGGAGTGTCACTGGTGTTAGGTGTTCCATATAAAGGAGCTCTCCGCCTAAACTTGGAACTATCCAGAGGTCCTTGCTTCCTGCTTTGCAAAGGTGTAATACATTTTGACTCAGAATAATCTCTAAGCAGAAAGCTACACATAATGTTTTATTCATGGAGGAAATTTGACAGAACTTGACAATAAAAGGACGTATTTGCTAATTATCTGCCACATAATATGTTTAGGCTGTTTCTGCACAGCAAATTCAAAATATGTGTTATATACGTATGTGCGAGAAAGTCATCCTTTTTGCCCTGATCACCCCATAATTTGATTGATGCTGGTGGTAACTGACTCTGACTGTGCCCTATGCTCTGCTTACCAGACCCAGGGCCAATGCTCTGATTATATGGTAATTAAGTTTCCGTACAATTGGTACTGACAGCCTAGCTTTAAGTCCCAGGTATATTTTTGAACATTTATTTCTAGAAGACTTAATGCACTTAAGTGTGCATTACTGTGCTGCTTGCTGTGATTTTAAAGGCAGTCCTGCTTTTCAAGCTGCCTTTACATTAAAAGCAAATTCGACTTTGCAATTAAAGGGTCATATTATCAAGGCAGGCGATAAAATTATCGCTGCTTTAGCGGCAGAAAACTGCAGCTAAAACGGTGATAATGGGCTTGATAATATGCTCTATGGAATTCCAATTGAAGCCCATGTTAGATGTGAAGGACATCTAACATGGGCTTCAATTGGAATTCCATAGAGCATATTATCAAGCCCATTATCGCCGCTTTAGCTGCAGTTTTCTGCCGCTAAAGGGGTGATAATATTTTTTTTTGATAAGCAAATTTTTATTTTGCAAAAGAACACACGTAAATACATGTACAACCGTCCGAACGAACTGGCATCAAAAAGACATCTCCTATGTTCATCGACCTTCAATATCGAGAGAGACCTCCCACCCCCTCCCCGACCACCTCACTCCCTCCACCCGCATCGACACCCCTAGATTATACCCCCTAGCCACTTCCCCCATATTCTGCTAAACTTTTTGGGACAACCCCGCACCGAATACATCATGCGCTCCTGCGTCGCGCACCAGTCCACCCCCCTTCTCCATGCAGCACATGTGGGTGGGTCGGTCCGCTTCCAAGCAGCAGCAATATCTCTTTTTGCCACTACCAGAGCAGTAGTTAGGAAAAGTTTCTCATTACGGGAACCGTCCAAACCGTCTGTTATCCCCAGCAGGGCCAGTTTAGGATCATGGGGAAAGCGGTGATAATTTTATCGCCTGTCTTGATAATATGCCCCAAAGTTACTTCCAAAGTCTAGAACTACCTTGGGGGTTTTACATTTAAGTCACCCCTAAGGTCTACCCTAGGTGCTCCAGGGGTAGTGTGCTTACAACTATAAGATGGTACTTTATAAAATAAGTTTTATATGCCCTGCTGAGGAGAAAATTGCCAATTTTGTTTTTCCCCCATTGTAGCTCATTGGCTTTATGGACTAACATGGGAATACTTTATTATAGTATAACTACAGAATATACTTCAAAGTATCAAAATTATAGAATGAATCCAATAGCTGAACACTATTCAATTTATTATAACTATCACAGAAAATAAGTTATAGAATGTTCTTTTTTGTAATCTAAAACCCAGCCTTCCAGTGATTGGTCAGCCTCTGCCAGGCTTAATGAGGTGTGAAGTTGTCTGACGAGAGACAAAGGATTTCCTATGGGAGGAGAACTGCAAGCTGCAGAGCAAAAGGCAGGATGGGGGTGGAGTAGCCATACTGTTCTTCAAAGATCAAATTACAGTTTAGAGAAGCACAGGTTCACCCCCACTTCCTGCACCCCCAGCCATACTGGTGCCCCAGTAATTAGATTACTGAAGGGGTGGAAGGGGAGTATTAGGCAAACTTATCCACACCAGTGAGTTTGCTTAGCCAGAATTGACACTCCAAGGGAGCGTGCCACCATTTTGGATTTTGGAAGAATAGTGCTTTCTGTGTCAAGAATATGCCACACTTTGGAGGTAGTTGTCATACAACTGGATGGCACCCTCAATCCCATTAGTCAGGGTGTCCCACTGCTTGATGCCCAGGAACTGTGAATAAATATGAGAGTGCTGACTGAAACTGCAAGGAGAAGAAGGACAGCCCTGCTGGAATGCTGACCTGCACCCCAAAGGATTGCACTCTGAATTACTGCACCTGTTGCACACTTGGGTCTACAGCCCTAAGGCATTTTCCTTGTTTCAAGAAGTGAAGGAGTGGACCCCCTGAAAGTGTAAGGTGAAAAGAGTTCCACCTGCACCATCTCCACCAAGAAGATCCCAGCTGGAAGGCGTCCAGGAGACTTTTAGGGAGCTGGCCAGGTGCATTGGAGGAAACATAATCCCAAACAAACCAAGGACAACCTCAGAGCTTCTAAACCCTTTGATTTGTTTTGTGGACACTTGGAATCCCAAAAGGACATTATGGAAGAAGATCCAGAAGTTTTGAGAATTTTGGAGAATTTTTGACAAAAAGCCCCAAAAAGTGACTGACCCTCGACAAGAGTCAAGCCGCCAACGTCAAACCGCGGCCCAGCCTGGATTCCAAGTTTGTCATGCTGAAAGCTCCAGAGCTCTCGACTTCCAGGATTTCGCCGAGGCCTCAGGCTGAACCAAACCACCGCCGTTACCTCGAAACCCAGCCTGACAAGGAGCCTTGCTCGACATTGAGAGAACAAACTCCAGAAAAGTTCCTAACAGTGAAGGTAAAATTTTGACTGAGACCTCCTGCTTAGTGTATCCAACCAGACCTTCATTGGGGTCAGCCTCAAACTTTAACTTTGTCCCGGTCAAGCATGTCCAGATGTCCCAAAGTGGAGCTTTGGGCTTTTAACCACTAGAAAGTGTTTTTTCATTAAAAATGTATATCTCTGGTTCCCTACTTTGGATGTGTTGTTTGGTGTTTATTTGTTCATAAAAAGATATCTTATTTTTATAAATTCTAGGTGGATTTTTATTGTGTATTGGGACTTACTTATTTGATGTATTGGTGTTATTGAACGCGTTACACACCTGTCTCCTAGGTTAAGTCTGCCTGCTCGTTGCCAGCTACCAAGGGTTGAGCAAGGGATAATTTATTGAGACCTTGACTGAAACTTTTATTCAAATTTTACCCTCATTACTAGTGGTTGTTCCCTACTTTTCACAACTAATAAACCACTTTCCAACAGTATTGGTTAGTAATTTATTATTTTAATGAAATAACAGTGTCTGAGGGAAGAAATATTTACAGTATGTCACCGGCTCCAGTGATTGACCCATGTGCAATGGTCCATATGTTCGGTTAAACATCTCCTTTTCTTTTATTAACTAATGTTTGATTTATTTTGAGTCCTGACCACTTCTCAAATGTGCCATGTTTAACTGTGTGGATAGTTCTAATTGCACAAAAAGATTAGGTATTTTGAAAGGAGAATGGGCATCATGAGGGACATTCTCCTGACAACAGAGCCACAATAAAATGAGTTCATATCTATCCTCATCACTGATATTTTAAAGAAATTGTATTTACCGAACAGAAATATTATGAGATTTGGAAAATGCTGACATCTTTCACTGGCTCCAGAAACGAAAAGGAGACACACTAATAGTTAAGTCACTTAAGAAGGACGGATTGGGGTACAAGTAAAAATACATAAGAGCGCACAAACTTAAAAAGGTTTTGGGACGATTGCATCCTTTTAATTCTCACCATTCAATGACACAAATAGAGTAATCCTTGGGTATGCCCTTGAGTTGGTAGATTTACCGTCATGGAGGATGCTATGTTCAGCTGCACATTCCCAGGGTCTAGGGGATTAGGACAGGTAACCAAAGTGGACCTAAAACTAATCTCATATATCCTACATAGGTCCAGAGGCAGCAGGTAGCTCACGTTTATAGAGTACTGAGCAAGCATAATGTTCAAACAAACCATAATCACAATCCTCATTTTTAACCCTTTAATTAATAGTACACAATGAGGGAATTATCTTGTTCCCAACGCCTATGTTCCAGTTTTACAAATTCATGGATTAAAGTACAATGTCATGACTGACTATACACCTTTACACTGTGAATGATCAGTGAATTATGTGCACGTGAAAAATCTGCCTTTTAGCTACCCAACCCCATAGTTCATGTCCCAATAATTATATATGTTAGGGGTACTTATCTGAGCTCTTTTTGTTGGAGACAGTTGCTAAAAAGAGAATACTATTGAAAGGTTTTTCGGTAAATATAACACCATCTCAACATATAAGAGAATTATAATGCACTTGGAGTATGAGGGTTCTTATGGTTTTTTAAGTGCATTTAAAAGTGGACATGCATTTCTCTTGAATCCAGGTAAATGCTTTCATTTTTATTGATGAATCCAGCATGTACATTGTTGTATTGGGTTGAAAAATCTTAAAAATTAAATAAAAACTGCTGAAAATATCCATGATTCGGCAGTGAAAATGCAATATGAAATAGAAGAAATAGTCACTCCTTGATTTGTAAAAACTGGTAACTATCAGCACACCATTACAACCATGAAGGCTATGGTGAATTGTGCCATGTGTGATGGAACATTATCCTCTAAATATCAATGAGTTTTCTCATTGATCAGTCTGCTTCTGAATGCATTGATTTATGTAAGTCTAAATATAGGCCAGCAGGTAAATCGAATAGACTGTCAACTAGGATGCTGTGAAGCAGGGAAAACTATAAGATGTTGCCTCTTGGGGGGAATTGCACACTTTGAAAAGCGTTTCAGACATTTATTTGCTTTTTTGGTTTTAAAGTTTTTAAGCTAACCGCATCACATTGGCGGGGCACTCTGCTCCTCAGACAGCCATTCTTTTTGTGCTGTCCTGCTGGGTATGAGATAACCAGTCTGGTGGTGGTGTTCTCTGCACACATGGTCCTTGTCCTATTTAATGCAGCCTGTAGCGTGGACGCGCAGCGGAGAAAACTGTGAGATTTTGTACGCTTGGGGGGAATAGCACATTTTTAAAAAGCAGTTCAGACATTTGTTTTGCTTTTTGGTTTTAAAGCTTTTAAGCTATTTGATCGCACTGGTGGTGCGATCATCTCCTCAGGCGACCATTCTTTTTGTGCCGTCCTGCTGGGTTTGGAGTGAGCAGTCCAGTTGTGCTTTCCTCTGCACACGTGGTCCCCTGTCCTATTTATGCAGCCTGTAGCGTGGACGTGCAGCAGTCGCGTGCAGCTGGTGTGCTGAAGTCACGCCAAAGGCAAGACTGTTGGCACCTGTCTGTGACTTACCGGACCCAAGGGCCAGAAATGCGGGTCTTTCGCCTGCAGGCAGGATCACCTACTCGGCTACAGATTTACTTCAAATGTGTCCTTATACTTCATCAAGCTGTAGGGACAGGATAGACACCCCTGATGCGTGTCCTAGCTGCCGGTAATGCCGTTATCATATTACGAGGCAGGATGAGTCAACCTCCTCCTCTACATTGGATCATAAATTAAAGGGGAGTCAAGTAAGTTACGTTTTTTAGTCTTATTGGTCATATTTACCCATCCCCATTTGGATATACATTACCTCCTACCAACACATCAGCTGGATGCCATTTTACTTGTGGAAACATAGCTTCCTGATCACTGCCTGTCTGATGTTGCTTCAGCACTCCTGGTGGGATATCATATTACTAGACATGCCAGCATTAGGAAAATCTACCAAGTGTGTCAGATTGCTAACTTGGATATTACAGACTGTAAGAGGTCTCTTTTTCTTTAGGTATCACTAAAAATGTCACGCTGTCCGGAGTCTTATTTTACCATTCACCTAGTCCAGTTGGTTGTTGGATTACTAGGATGGTGGATGATATATCTCCCTATATATACTCAGATGTGCTAACTTCACTATCCTAGGGGATTTTAATATGCAGTGTGATAACGTGGACTGCTCTGTTGCCACGGCGATTACTGAGGAGCTTAAATATTTAGGCCTCCAATTGTTAGTCACTGAACCCGCCTATGAAGTGGATCACATTCTGACTATCTTATTCTGTAATTTATCTGGTATTCTTATTCAGCCTATGATTCTGCTGACTTGGTGTGGTCATTCCGTTCCCTTTTTGTTGAAAGATGCTGATTCGCATGAAAAACCACATAATACAAGGGGCCAGATTAGATACTCGGTTAAATTTAATTCTGCAACCTTTTGCTCAGCATTTCAAAAGCCCACGACCGTTATTGAAGGTCCTCTGAATTCTCGTTTAAATATGGTGGATCATTGGATTCATTCCAATTTGGATAAGGCACTTCTACTACATTCTTAAAGGATGTCTAATTCTCCTCCCCCACCCCATTGATTACTGACACTGTCCTCAAGCTGAAAAAAACAACGTAAACGACTGGAGCGTGTGTGGCACAAACATTATGCCATGAATGACAAAGTGAGGTTGAAGGAGGCCACCAGATTATGTCACAGAGCATGTAGGTCTGCACGTGCTGGCTATTACTCAGCTAAAATCTCAGCTGCCAGCAATGCTTTCAAATATTTTGTATTTCGTTATCTGACCCGCCATGCATAGCTTCTCTCCCTTCTCTCCTTACTGCAATGTAATAAACTGGCACCTTTTTTGTAATAAGGTATCTACTATTTATTCCTCTTTTAATTACACCAACACCTTTGTCAACTCTATCATGTAAATGATGGGATCTATGAAGAGCCTAAACTCTTTTCAGCCTTTAGATGAACTTGTTTATGGCATGATTGAAAGCCATCAAGTCAGGTCCCCCCCCACATATTGGGCCCTATTCATATTGATTTGATAAACATGTCTTTAGCAAATGACATTGTTCCGAAGGCTTGGAAACGTCCTATGGTACTACCGTTACTCAAAAAGCTGAATTTGGATGCCTCTAATTGGGTCAACTAACACCTGATTTCCTTATGCTAAAATTATTACAGAGTACATCAAAGTCCAGCTTTCTGGAGGTTTGGAATCTAACACAAAACTACACTCCTCTCAGTTTTGTTTTCGTCCAGAACACAGGGCAGAGATGGCATTGTTAGGGGTCATTGAACATCTTAGGCAGGAGCTGGACTCAGGAGGAGCTGCAGATATTATCCTGTTGGACCTCAGTGCTGGCTTTGACACCGTATGCCATCTGCTGGTTCTTAAAAGACTAGAGGGAGCAGGTGCTCTTCTTGAAAAATCTATCTTTTCAGCTGATTAACAAATGCATACCTCTTCAGTTTTAGATCCACCCCATGGAGTTCCTCAAGGTTCATCCCTGAGTCCTACGTCATTCAATATCTATATTTGTGTACTGGCAGACATAGTGGAGAATCATGGTCTAGCTCTTTACTCCTATACGGACAACACCCAAATTGTCATATCACTTTCTGACTCGGACAATAGAGCTTCCTCCAACTTAAGATGTTGTCTTAAGGAACTTGCAGCTTGGATGGACCAAAACTGTCTACATTTAAATGAAAGTAAGTCGGAACTCCTCCTGTTAGGCAATCAGCCGTATCTCTGGAGTCCCCATTCTGGCCAGAGGAATTAGAGAAATGCACCATTCTGCAGCAGGTGGTCAAGTATTTATGCTTTCTGCTGAATGAAAAACTATCTTTGGCACAGCAGTTCACCAAGGTAGCATCATGCTGTTTCAGCTTAATCAGGTTTTTAATCTGGGTGCCAATGATGCCCACATAAAGCGATTTTAAATTGTGCAGAATGTGGCCGCTCGCGTTCTCTGCCATATTACGGGCAGCAGTTCTGCTGCTCAGTTTCTTCGTGTGCTGCATTGATATGCAGCATTTTAGCCCTCCTCTTATCTGCTCCCTCATTCATCACTATATTCCTATGTTTGAGTTGCATTCAAGTGCAGCCAACTTACATTTTGTTCCTAGAGTGAGATTAGCTAGAGAGGGTGGTTGGTCCTTCTCTTTTTTGGGTCCAATGCTATCAAGCTCTTAACCTTTCTCTTTTAGACTCAGCATTTCTGTAATTCCTTATCCTCACTTGAGAAAAAGGCTCTTCTGGTTAAGAACTCTCGTGTATCAGTTTGGATTCGCAAGCATTGGCAAACCCAGTGGGGTCGCCACGTGCTCTATCCATGAATCAAAATTAATTAGATGAAGCTCAATGAATTCTGTGCTGAATGACTTAGGTTCTGAAGATTGTTATGGATTTCTTGAGCTCAGGTGCTTGCTTGAAAATCCTTTTATACGTCTTCGCAAAGCACACTAGAATAAGAAAGGGTGATTTTTGGTGTTGACTTTTGAACCGCACTCATGACAACTGCAATAACCTGGCTGCAGAGTTCCATCTGGTTATTCATCCATGTATCCTGGGCAATAGTTGGTGCATACACAGGACTTTAGAAATATGAATATGTAGCTGTCTGATCTAATCCCCTGAGTGTATGTTCCCCAGAGAAGCAGGTGAATTTCATGTAGGGAGGATAACGAAGGGTCAGATTAGCCAGTCTGGGGGCTCCACACCAGGACGGACGGGCTAGTCTGCCACTCTTACACTTTCCCAATGGTCTGCAGGGTAGGAGGATGATTTCAGAGCAAAAGAGGCTGCCAGAGCCCACCCATGCCCTCATGGCTGCATCACAGTTGCATGCCCCTGCAGCTTGGATCTGGTGTGATCATTTTTATCAGGTCCGCTTTTTTTAGTCTGGCCATGGTCTACCTTGAATATGGAAGCTCGTACGTGCTCTTCATTTTGGAATCATTGAACATTGGTGCACAGAATTTACCTGCAATGGTTGCGACAGCTCCTTCCTCATTATCTGCCTTCTCAATGAGGCACTGTTCCTATATCCTCTTTCCTGTAAATCCCAAACAGCGAGCCCTGTTCGTCATAAGGGAGTCTGTCAGTGCTTAATGTGTATAAGAATGAGTGACGGTGCCCGAAGGTCTGCACAGAAGACGGCAGCCAGTAAAATTAAACCGAATTGCACCAAATACCCAAGCAGTTAGTCTTAAATTCACTTCATTTCTCTTTAATCCACTACCAGACACTCCCGGCCTCTTATCTTACTCTTGCAGGGACTTGCTTCCTCCCTTTGTGACGCTTTTGCCATCTTTGTCTTCCTTCCTCTTTCTGTTTTGTTTCATTTCCGGACCCCAGAAGTAGGTGTTGCTGCCCCCCCTCCCACCGGCTCAAATTAGGCACTGGAATCTGTACATCAGTAGTAAAGTATTACAACATGTACCAAACTATTCTGCACTCCAGCTGATTTGAACTCCCTAACTTTTACACCCGTCTGAATCTGGATCATGTATGTCAAGTGTATCATGTTAAATCATGCACCGAAATATTGTATACGTTTACATTTCATAAAGCTGTACAAAAAATATGTATTTGTCACGTGGACCGGTACAGAAAAAACACAATACTAAACATACGAATTTAACTTTTAATTAATATATTTTAAAAATGATGATCTAGCCCATAGTCCAAATTTGACCTAATTTCCAAATTGAACAGGATTACAACTAAACAAAATAATATTACTTTTTGAATTCTCATTTATTTTAAATACAGCAAAACGACCACCATATGAAAGTCAATACTCATATACTTGTATTGCTTGCAAAAGCATTCAAAACAGATTGACATTGTAATGCGAAGGAGATGAACGTTGATCTCACTAGGTTTAACATAAGGAAATGATGACGTTCAAGGAAAAAATAAAGACTTATAGAATGTTTTTTTCTAGGAGTTGTTTGCGAGAATAAATCCAAAATATGAGCGTTTAATGAAATTCAAAAGTCAATAATGTATAGTGTAATTCTATGCAACACTGACCTTCGGTGCATATGCAAATGTATTGCATTTCCCTAGCTAATGAAGATTTAGCTGCAGCACATGATATGACTGGCCTATTGCAATGCAGAGCATAAATGGTTCTCTCAATTGATTTATGTGATGGCTATAATTCTTTGCCCCTTCTCAACCTTCACTCCATGGCTTTGCTGATCTTCTCCCTCCTGTGCATTTTAAGCATAAATCAAAAGTGCATTATCGGATTCAGGGAGGCATTTGAATATCTTGTTTCCATGTACTCCCAGCTTGCATACGTCCAGGTTTTGCAGCGGCTTCTAAGGCGTGGGTAATATTTCAACAGCCAGGAGCTTGCTATTGAATTTCCATCGTTTGGTTATCTTAGTCTGACAGATGCATTACACATGCACCTTCCTGTGCCTAGGCTTTGTTATGAGTGGGATTATGTTTACTTAGAGCAGTTTTACTACCGGTTCTGTTATGCTTCAAGGTGAATCGGTACAACAGTGCACAATATCTGATGGAAATCTAACACTGCTAAAACTATAACAAAATCCGCTACTTTATCAAGGCTCCAATAATGTATGAGTGTGTGTATCAAAAAAAAATTGTGAGCATGTAATATTCCAGTGCCCTCTGATGACCTCACCAGACCATTAATATGTAGATTTAATGTCTTGGAAAATAATCCGCTTAGAGAACTCTCTTTGTTAGTGACACAAGCAACTGCTACAATGAACATCTAATTCTGTCACAAGCTAGACACCTTTAAAAGGTGTCAAACACCCGCACAGAGGCAGGCGCGGGTGCAGGGTGTGAAAGCAACGGAGAGTTACATGACTAAATCGTGCAAGGATGGGAGTATTGAACATCGAGGTGTGCAGGCATTTATATATTTAAACTGAATACATATCATACCCATGTTATTTTTTTCGATTTATAAAATTATTTGATGATTGACCTATGTGGTACAAGCTCAATTCCAGTTTCAAGATGAAGGCCTTTTAAATGAAAATATTGGCTAATTTCTATGGGTAGCAAAAGAAGTAAGGGGCATGTTATCAAGAGAGGCGATACAATTATGGACGCTTTAGCGGCAGAAAACTGCCCTTAAAACGGCGATAATGGGCTTGATAATATACCGCAGAGAATTACCATAGAAGCCCATGTTAGATGTGAAGGACATCTAACCTGAGCTTCAATTGGAATTCCATAGAGCATACTATCAAGCCCATTATCGCCGTTTTAGCGGCAGTTTTCTGCCGCTAAAGCGGCGATAATTTTATCGCCTGTCTTGATAATATGCCCCCTAACATCTCTCCTTGTGTGAAATGACAGAGTTGAAGAAATATCTTCGTAATGAAACACTTAAAATATAATTCCAGTGAGAAGAAGTGGATATAATGAAACTCTGCTTTCCTATAAGGGAGGCAAATATTTCTGTACCAGGGGCAACAAGGGGCATCAGTTACTGACTAATAGCCACACAAGGTGCAGAGTGTGGCACAGATCCAACATAGGGAAGGATATCACAATATCATCATGCAAAGTCCTCTCAAGAGGAGATAATGAAGGAAAAAATGTCTTATCAAATTGGAAACCTAACAAGGGAATGAGAAAAAAGTCGCCTTATTCTTAAATAGGTACATACAGTAGATGCTACCTCGTACTCTCCCTATTCCTTCTGTAAATCCTAACAAGTTAATGGAAACAGTTTTGGCCCACGACACTGAAAGACATCCACATTGGTGGAATAGAGAAGAGAAATAACTAAGGAATGAATCAGAAGCAGCCATTTTATACGGAATGAATTGTCAATGTACTACAGCTGAATGTTTTGCAACCATTTATTGGTAAGCAAAAAGTAACATGAAACCTGGCAATCTGATAGAAATTTGGGATTTGTGACGAAAGTACGGTAATGCAATGGATAAATATTTTCTCACAATCTCAACTAGAGAATTAGTTTGCTCTTAGCTCTTACTATTTTCTTGTAAAATACCAACAGGAGATTTAAAACGTGCTTAAATCCTTCCATGAGATGACAGATTGTACCACATTTGTGCACATGCTGAACCCTGTACACACTGGTGGTCTCTACAGGAAAAGTACAGTTAAAGGGCCTGCAAGTCTTTTAGAACACTGTTTCTTAATCTTTCTAATTTTGCCCCCCCCCCCATCCTAATCACAGGAACCCCCCAGTGAATCATTATTGAAATACATGGACCGCCACTGAAGCATTATTGGAAGCTGGGGACTCTAGCCTAAGCAATTTCCATATTTTGAAATGCAAAACAATACACTTTAATACAGCAACAAACATTCATCAAACAAATGCCAACATAATTAAATATTTGAATTAATTTACAAGCAAATATTTAAAAAAATAAAAATTTTAATTGGAAGGGTTGAGCTTTTTTAAATTCAATTGAGGTCACTCATCGTCAATACTATAGACTGATCCCACAAATCAATGTAAGGATACAAACTTAATTTTTAGACTCCAATTTCAAACTCCTTTGCCTTTACGGAAAATGTTAAGATTTTCACTTTTACATTTTGTTACTTAATTTATATGCATTTTATTATTCTGGTGATATTATTTAGTGTTCTAAGTAGGTGAGAACAATATGAGTAGGCGTCATGGACCCCTAGCGTTCCCCAGAACACAGGTTAGGAACCAATGCTTTCGAGTTTTTTATGCACTGTCTGGTATTTTTCCATAGATCTGCGGTTCTAAACCTTTTGGCTTTTGTGGACCCACCACTGAATGATTATTGGAATCTGATGATCCCCACTAAGTAAATATCGGAAGTTGGGGATCCTGACTCAAAAATACAGTCACAAGCATTCATCAAACAAGTACACATAAGCTGTAATATTGTGATGAAAATTTAAATTTAAATTTCAATGGTAAGGTTGGAGATTTTTTTTAATTCAATTGAGTCAAACCCTCATCCATAATATATTCTGTTTGATGTACTAGCACTGCTCCCAAAAATCAATCTGAGAATATCAACTAATTGTAGTCTCCAATGCCAAATCCCTTCATATTTACTGAACATTTTATAATTTCAAATGTTTGATTTTGCTTCTTAACTTATCTAAACTTTATTACTCTGTTAACATTATTTAATTTTGTAAGTAGTTGTGAATTCCCTGAGTAAGATTCGCGGACCCCCACTGGTCCCGGGACCACAGGTTATGAACCATGGCCATTAGAAACAAATCTATTCACCAATATTTTTTCTCTCTTTGAAATTCTCAGGCATTACGAATAATGAGGTGTGATCTGTAGAAAATGTGTCTAAAAGTTACATGCTTGAAGTACCCTGTTCTTAGACTAACTTTAAGAACCAGGGAAGTCAATGGCGTATAAGTATGGATGGAAGAATTTCTTTACCAACATTAGAAGATATGCCATTTCCATGAAATGTGATCCTACCCCAATGTTGTAATTTAGCACCTTGAAACTAATCCAATGCCATGCTGGATGTCACAGTTACAAACACACTCACAACACATACAACAATGATATAATGAGACCTTCCAATCTAAAAAACAGAAGCAGATAACAAAATAATGACAAAAATGAATTTAATACCACCAGTTATCTCCTTATGAGCCTTTCTTCACAGTATCTCCAAGAAGTATAGAAGCATCAAAAATGTATGAAGAATTAATGAAAGACCGCATTTTAACTCTATTTCCAGACGTAAAGCATAACTCTTTGTGTTTCTCTCAAATAAGAGAAGAGCATAAACACAATAAAATGGTTACATCTCAGCTCATATTAAGCAAACAGTTCACGAAAGGAACCCATAAGCTATGGAGGATTCAAATCTTAGTTGCCAGATCTATCCACATTTACTGCACTCTCAAATATTGGACCTACTCCACTTGAAGATGTGACTCAAGTTCAAGCCTCTGCAATATGCACAAAACATTCATGGGAATTTTGGTCATAATACTTAGGCTTCCCGTTTCATAGTGAGGAAGGAATGGCAACAGGTTTTCCAAATGAGGAGAGGGCAGATGGAGTTGTTTGAGAGTAACAATGTGAGAACTTTGATTTGAAGTTTCATTTCTCCGTGATCTAAACACACCCCAAACCACCCTCAACCCACCAAGATCGTACTCACATTTCCATCAATTCCTGCTGGTGGAATAGAATGATCAAAGTACATTCAGTAGGGGCTAACCAATCCAACAATCAGGATCAGACACCAAGCTGAATGACTTTGTGGTGAGGGGGTCGTGTGTCCCCTTCTCATTATTAATATTTTTGCCCTTGGGGATGGGTCCTTGGGGCCTCTTTTAGGCTTGATGGGGCCACATGCCCTCCTCCCTTCATCTTGAAATCTGCTCTGGGGAATGGAGTCCCCAGGGCCTTAAGGAGACTCAGGAGCAGACGTGCACATTGCCCTCCCCCAATAAATACATTTCACTGCCGCCCCAGCCCATGGCCCACCCAAGGATGTTTTTTTTATAATGTGTGAGAGCCTGCACTGTTTTTTCGCCTTTCCTGCAGATCTACTGTGAATTTGTGGCAAAACACGTTTTACGTTTATGTTTTTGGCCCCGATTGTGGGTCCTCTAGGACCCCACCCACAAGGCCTATGAGGTAAGGGTTATCCCTACCCAGCCCCTTATATCTTTTTTCTAACCTACTTGAAGGATCATACAATGGTTGAAGTCACACGTTTGATAAAGTGGT
The DNA here is from genome assembly GCF_964204655.1 of Triturus cristatus. NCBI lineage: Eukaryota > Metazoa > Chordata > Amphibia > Caudata > Salamandridae > Triturus > Triturus cristatus. The sequence goes on from NC_140592.1 coordinate 1,076,320,801, forward strand.
GGCAGCCAATCAGAACTTATTTTAAGATATTCCAAGGCATGAAATATATTTTATTTTTAACCTTAATTTCTTGAATGCTAATCAATAGAATTACACCAAATCACAAAAAGCATGCTCTCTGGACCAAGATCTAGCTTTCTCTGCCAAATATGCTGTAATTCTCTTCTGCAGTTTTGACTGTAGCTGTGACAAAGTTTCCAATGGAAAAATGAACGGGCAAAAACACATTTTGGGATACCTCTTTTTTCTCAGTCCCTGCTTGACGGATAACCCCAAACCTTTCCAGGAAAAAGTTGAGTTAGAAGACTTTCTTTTGAAAAGTTTTGTGTTGATCCATCCAATGCCACCAAAGTGATAAGCAAATAAGAGAATGCTTTTCCTTTGGAAACAGGGTCCTAACTAGAACAATCAAGTGGTTATTGCCACTGGGCAAAATGTGCAACCAAATGTGAATTACATTTCTGTATATAAATATGAATGTCTTAATAGTTGCCAGAATATCGACAACCATTTATAGTATAATGAAAATAAATCAAAATGACATAGCTAAAAAATACAAATTGAAATGCAATCATACAATAAAGTTCTTTATTCACTTCTGTATTGATATTACTATGCTTCACATTATGAAAAACAGTTATTTGCCCCTAAATTAGTCCCAAAAAAGTGGCCAGAGTTTTTCAGTGGCGGCTGCAAGTAAAATGGGTGGTGAAGTGAGTGGGGGAGCACGGGGGAAGAGTGAGCGCTGGGAGAGGGGAGATTAATAATAATTTTAAAAACGTACCTGATGTGGCCGGCCGCCTCCCGTGTTGCGTTGCTCCTGGTGGCCGTTTACTGGGTCCCAGCAGCCCATGGGACAGACTCCCAGCAGATCCCTCTGTTGCAGAGCAGTGCAGGAATTGGTCTGAGCAGGCAGCAAATACGTCCTGCTTTGACCACAGAGTCCGTGGGGTTTCTCCAGCCCACCTGCTCAATGCAGCTGGGCTGGAGAAAACCTGAGTGCGCATGTCTGTTTTGGTCGGCCTGAGACTGATGTCCAAACACACATGAGCACTTAGGGACTAGGGAGTGCACAAGCTTCCCTCCTCCCCCTCTCATGCTCCTCCCCTCCACGCACAAGCTGGCAAAGGAAAAATAAAACGATGCTCAAGCATCGTTTAATTTTTCCTTTGCTGGCTCTGCCCCATGCAGGGGAGCCGCCACTGGATTTGTACCTGCAATGTAATTATGTCCCTATTCTTTCGGAATTGTTCTGATGTGGGGACATAATACCAGCTGCATACCACTATTCAAACTGTACCTCAGAGGGGAAAACTCAAATCACCCTTTAAAATCGCCAAGGGGCTTAAGCTCCACGTTTCTTTAAAACTCAGATGGTTACTGCAGACGGCCATCGCAATAGTCACAAATGTCAACTTATGCACACTGTAAGTCTGTCCCGGCTTTAGTGAAAAATACTAGCCCAGAAATACATGCTACTTTTGTTTAGCTAAAATGTTTGTAAAAACAAATATTTCTTTTTCAATTAAGTTTTGTTTCACATATTTACAGCGTTGGTCCATCCCTCAGTATTTTGCTCAAATGTGTAAAGAACCAAAACATACGCCATTGTATGAAGAAATATATACTTCTAAGCAACTCATTATTCATTTACATGAGAATGTCTTCTTGAAGAGAAGAACTTTCAACAAGGCCCTTATTTTTGTTGCATCTCATTGTCAAGTACTTCATGAGGCCTTGGCATTTAATGACCTTCACTGCCAGAAAACCCAGTCCAGACTAACTACAGTCATTATAATTTTAGAGAGCTGATGTAGACCCACTACCAATAATTCTAGTTATGGAAAATGAGTCAGAGAGAATACATCTTAATATAACTACCAACCACTTTGCAGGTACTTAAATGAATGCCATTACACTGACAGCAGCTTGAAATTAAAAGGAATTTACAGAAACAGTTTCTGAAGATGATGCTTACTGGACATACTTCCCTTCTGTTTCTATATTGAGCATGTTGTTTTTTTGCCGTTTGTTACATGTAATTACAGCATGATTCTTCCATATATATCAGAATGTTGCAGCATTCGTTCCCAGAAGAAAAAAACATGTAAAGCTATATTTATGTAGGTGGTAACATTATTATCTTTTTTGATATTTTAAACTGATACTGGAAAAATACCAGCTAAATTATTTTAAGTGAATTGAATAACCCAAATTTACACATTAAATATGTTCACTAAGTGAGACATTCTCAGCAGACCTGCTACAAATTTGACCCAAAGTGACAATAATATGTCAGATAGCCCATTGTGGTAAAAAAGAATAAGTCGTACGTATAATATGTGATGCTAATCATACTTGAGATTTGGATTTTATTCCCAATGGTCTTGAGCCCGATCCATGAATTAATTATTTTACTTAAAAGGCATTGTGTGCAGAATAGATAGAAAAAGTCATGAATTCCGCATACAATACATAAAATGATTCATACAGGTAGAATTGTCTAAGGCCTAGCATGTGGAGGTTCCATCATAGTGAGTAGAGGTTCAGCAAATTCTGCAAAATTCCCCCAATGGAAGATTCTACATGGATGAATAGATGACCTTATCAGAAGAGGGACAATATAATCAGAAAGATATGCAGTACAAATGAGGTTAATGCCCACACAGTGGTAGCACTGTGTTTAAAAAAGAAAAAAAAGAAAAATACTAACATATTTTTCATGCTTACCTGCACAACATAAAGATACCCAAATATCACATGGGCCTAGACAAGATCTGTAAGGAAGAAACCTCTACAAGCTGCTTAAAATCAAGAATGTAGGTATGGGTGTTCCTACCTGTTTAACCGAATGGATGTTTTGCTTTTGGACTATCTGTTTTGGGGGGTTTTTCAGTGTGTATCTCACTAATGAATCTCACTCACTGTAAACTTTGTTACAAAGGATAGAGAGTACTAGTCACCAGTGTACACCTTTTAAAAAATCTCTGTTGCTGAGCAGACAAAGTAAGAAGTTCACCTGAACAAATGCACACACAACTGTGCACGCGGGATTATATTTAGCTCAGCTCGATCTATGCACATAGATAGCATGTCACAAAAGGGACCCTTCAGGGTTTGGTGCTGACCTGTTGTAGGTCTTAGAAGGTGTCTGGTCATTGGCAATGTGAGTATGAAGTGCATAAATGGAAAGAGTGTGTGCTACTGGATCTGCGGAAGGAGTCTAAGAGGACTGCCTGCTGCTGTGGTCTGCTGTGTACTCCACAAGACTGCTTTGCTGCACCTGGGACCGGTCTTGAGCCCTCAGATGCCTGTTCTGCTGTTTGAGCTCTGCTTCTTCACCTGAACCCAAGACTACCAGAGTGACTCCAAGGGCTAGTTTTCTGGCCTCCTGTCCGGAGCCACAGCGACATAACAAGTGTCCACCATTTTGAACCTACCAATGGACCCAGCCTGCGTGTCTGCTAACACTTCTAAGTGGTACCCCTCCAGTCCTGGACCCCTGGTGGTGGCCTGACTTCTCTGCAGCTCCTGCTACATTTTTTTTTTTTTGCAGCAGCAAATCCTGTTCACTGGTTCTTCACCAAATGGTATCTAGCCTCTTGGAGCTCTCATCAGCTACAGCCTCCTGCCTCGTTCCACTGGAGATTTTTGACTTCCAAAAAAGAGACTAAACCCAAATGTAGAAATCTTTACTGTGACTTTGTCCAGAGGCTCCCCGATGATGATGCACCCTCCTCGGACTTGCCTGCAGCCTTGCCCAGCTGAACTTTACCTTCTAAGAACTTTTTCTTCAAAATTCCAAAAAGTCTGACTGGAAACGCTTACCGGGCCCAATCCCCTTTTAGTGTCTGTCCCATGCTCAAATTTTCAACTTTGATCCAGTCTCGCGTGACTAGATGTCTCTGGTTGGTACTTTGATCTTTTATGCGCTATTTTTTCCCTAAAACAAAAAAAATCATAACTCAAGTTCTGCTGATTGGATTTTTGTCATTTTGATGTAACACAATTTTTTCACTTTTACTTTATTTTTCTAAATTGGTGTGGGATGTTTTTATGTTGTGTTTTACCTTTTTACTGTTTGTGTACTTCATAAATACTTTTCCCTATGCCTCTAAGTTAAACCTGACTGCTTTTGTGCCAAGGTACTAGAAGGGTAAGCACGGGTTAATTTAGGACTTTCTTTGCCATTCCCCCTGACAGGGATTGTGGCTGTTGCTTGAATAGGGGTCACCCACTTCAACCAACAACTAAATTTCATACATAGCAGTACAAAAATGTTTGCAACTAAAACATAAGCAATACTGCCAGCAGAAGTGCAAGATGTGCCCATAAACATAAGTACTAAACAGGGTTGATCAATTCAGGTTTCACTGACACAGTTATACATTACATATGACAGCAGCTAAAGTGCATCCGTCATCCACACACCTGCATACACTAACACATACAGTAAGGGACAGCATGGCCAGTAGCAGTCCGCACTTTCTATCTGTCTCTTACAAGATAAATCGGTTCCTTGTCAAACAACAATGATTTCAATGTTTTTTGTTCGATAAATTAATTTCTCATTTTAAGTAGGAGAGGATTCTATAATTTGACACCCAGACTTTCATCATAGAAAACAAAACAGCAACAGTAACAATAAAGGCCTCTCTCACTTATACTGAATAGTACAACAATGTAGGCTTACCTACGACAGCAAAATATTTGACAAAAAGCTGGACTGCAATCTTCATGTACACATCCAAACAGTGCTGATCAAAAAGTGACACAAGTTGCCCAGACACACTATTTAAAGAAGAGTCAAGCAATATAGTTTCCCACAGTCACAGAAAAAGTAAAGATTACCTAGTTGTGGTACAGGCTAACCTCTCACAAATATCAGGCTTTCAACAGCAATGTGCAAGCTTCATTCACATACACAGAAATGGCACAGAACTAGCAGCTAAAATTAGATTTCCCTAACACAGATAATGGCCATGAGAAGTAGAAGGTACTCCTTCTCGTACACCAGACGCAGCGCAGACAGAAACAATATAAACTTTGCACAGACACAAAAAGTTTACTTAACAAATAGCAGCGCAGGCTTTCACGACACATAAAAGAGGTGTGAGGCAAAGGTCAGCAGTATGACAAGCATTGCCTCTCGGTCTCTCTTTCTCGTCTTCTCCCTATTTTACACATAAATACAAATCCACACACACACACATAACAGCTTTGCCAGTTATGTGGGTCACTTGCTCATTGAACAGGTATTAGATAGGAAATAACCGTGAAAGTATCACAGAGACACATAAATGGGCAAGGTACAGAATGGGCAGCATAAACCTTTCTTTCATACAGACATAGAACATGTATCACACAGTTGCCAACTGTGGAAGCTTCACTTGCACCCAAAACAGGCAGAGCATAAGCAAATTTGCTCAGAAATACAAGCAGAAAAAGTAAATAACAGCCAATTCAGGCCTCACACAGAAACCAAAGATAGCATTGCTTGCTGTAATATAAATTCCCCTCTTGCACATAAATCAGGCACAGCACAAAGAGCAGCAACTCAAGCTTTCCTCACACACATGGCACAGCTTCCACCGGCATCCTAGTATTTTGGCATTCTAAATAAACATCATCAGTTATATTATATTTGAAAAGTATATTTATTGCTAGCAGTCAGAAGCAATGTGAAATAATAGCTGAAGCTTTGGGCACAGCTAAGCTGACAACCTGAATTTACATTCCAATGCAATTATTTTTAGCTTGCAATTCTTTGGAGTTGATGGTCATAAGCTCATGAGAATGTTCTGTTTAAAGGAAACCAGAAGTTAATTTAGATATCAATTCTCTTTGGTTTAATAACACGCACTTATGCTTCTGTTAACGAAAGATTGGACATCAGGTAAACGTTGAAACATAACAGTGCATTGTAGTGCTATACCCACGTTCATATTTTAAAAAGAGAACATATTGAGATGGTGACGTTTAATTAGATCGACTTTACTTTGTATTTAAAGATATAAAGGATAAACATAGCCTATTGTGGAAAGACACAGGAACATAGTACCATGGCAGTATTGCTGCATGGATCGTGTGTTGTCTCCATTTTAGATACAATTACTTAGGTTGATATCTCTTTCTCGTGGTGCCTTTTGCCACACTTTTCTGCTAACGTGTATGTGCTGGATTTGCATCTCTGATAGGCAATGACGCCCTGTAGTCTGTACAGTTAGTTCCAGGGTCGTACATTAAGAACACGGTTCCATTGATTTCCTTTTTTATCTTTGCTCATTAGACAATACATAATTTTAGCTAGATAAAACTGAATGAGCTGCTCTGCACCTCTGCTACAGTTTGATAAGACAGTACTTTGTTTTATAAACAGATTTCATGCTAAAGTTCAGTGTAGAGGAGCATTTCCATGGCAGGATTATCGCAGAGCCACTGCAAACTGTGACTGAGATGCAACTCTGCAGACTCCGACCTCCATCCTGCTAAGGAAAATAACCTGTACTCTAAAACCAACTTCCTGACACCTAAGACCAAGATATGGGAATTAGACTATTCCAACTGTTCTGCAGAAGAATGCTCCTGCTATGATCTCTTTAGTGCACCATTAGATACAGATAGGAGTAAGCAAACACGAGTAACAAATAAAATAGTTGAATTGTTCATATTGTTTACCATTCTAATAATGCTGATTACAATAACATGTCTCATCTTTCTAATAATCGCAGTTCAAGCTTTCTTTACAACAATATGATCCTTTCAATAACTGTTTGAAAATGTTTTGTCGTATCTGTCTTGTGTTTACCTTGGGCTTGCAAAAATGACCAAGAGAAAGGGTTATATCTGTTTTCAAGGATTCCTTGAGAATCAGTGTCATGTTCAAGGTTACCAATAACATCTGCTACCCTGGACAGTTTAGGGGGTTGAATGTGGTCCTGGGAGCAAGACGAAACGCACAAACACTTACTGAAGGTATATGTGGACTGAGTCCCTATATTGTGAAGTTCATTTTTGTCTAATATACACTCCTGCTATGTTTATAGGAACCGTATAACATGGGGCCTCCAAGAACTATTTGATGAGTCTCCTGAGTAGTTTTCTCTTGTGTGTAGAAGGCTCCTTCTTCAACTCTACACCGAGATGTCCATGGCGAAAATCATTTTTCCTCCTCAGCTTAATAGGAACTATCCATTAATGTCTGTATGTTGGGTACATGGGTTTGCACCAAAATGGTGTGCCTACCTGAGGCTGGTGTAATGAGGAGAAAAATCTTTATTTCTTCTTGTTATTTTTACTTTGCATGTGTGCTACAGTGTGCGAGAAGCGCCAGGGTGCCTGCATTGGCTCTAGGCAGCCCAACGTGTGCCAGCGCAATGAAAGAGCAGAACTGCACCATAGCTTAAAACAATTTGGAACAATTTGCTCTTTCAAGTTGACATAAAGTGACGCAGCAACTTAGCTTGCTGTGTTACATTAAATCTTTGTAAATATGCTCCTAGATTTCTGCCAGTTTTTTTAGCTGACTGTAGGACTGTTGTATTAAGTAGTTGAAGAGTTGGAGCAGCACCATTTTATCACTTTAGGTAGCAGTAAATTATTGTTGTCAGAGAGGCTTTGATGACATGCAATCTAGCAGCAATGGTTGACATATCTAAAGTGAATAACAGAACATAAGAGAATTCCATACACAAAGCAGGTGTATGTATGTGCTATAGCCAGGCATTCAGACTTCCTTCAGCCTCCTCACAAGCACAACTGATATAAGAGTTTAGCTTGACCAGATATACGCTTATGCAAGCCAAATTTATTTCCTTTTGTTATAAGTTAAAAAGGGCTGTACAATTTGAAGAGTTATCTATCATCAATGATAAATAAAGGCTCTTGCTGCCTTATTTATTTGATAAGAGGTATAAAACATGTAGAAGCTAGGGACCTCTGGATGGACAAGCTTCCTGATAAAATATTTTCCAAAATAGTAAACTAAGAGGCTAAACAGCTATCAAGCAGGACATGAAGATTTAGGTAAACAATTGCAAATTGTTATAGAAACTGCAGAGGGCGCCACACTATCTTAAACAGCCCATGCCACTGGAATGTAAAATAACAATAATAAGATACCGTTTTGGGTTGACATTCCTGAGAGCATTTTGGTATGGTAGGCTAAGGGAAGGCTGTCCTCTGTATCTCCCCTGCCTCTTTATACCTCGAAAATACTGGCTGAAACCAAAGTTCGGATACTTAGCCATCAGAACTTGGCAAATAGCAGTGGAAACCTGTCTCATGGGTGAATCTGGCCAGCCGACGCCCGCTTTCTTAAAAGTGCCAATTTAAAACTGCAAATAGCTTCTTCGCTGATTTTTAAACCTGAACTTTTGTCATTTTATTTTATCTTTTAAATTATCTTTATGTTTTTGATTGAACGATTGCACTTTAGGTCCCTTTGTTACATAATCATTTTTGTCCATGTTTACAGTTTGTTAATGTACATTACGTAAGTGATAGCACGATTGCACTTTCTGTTGATATAATGAATGTTAGTACTGAGCTTTTGTAAGTGTTTTAATTTTTTTTTTTTTATATTGTGATGAATTTTACTTGTTGGTCCTTGTCGCTCGTATGTTTTGCAATGGTTTTAATACATTTCTTGCAATAAAGACATACCTATATTTACTAATACACAAAGCAACATAACAAAATTAAATATGACAGAGCACATAACAATCGAAACACAAAAAAATTGCAATACAACATACCAAATTGTCTTTGCAGTAATTCAGACAAAAACAGATCAGCACAAAAGCATCCAAGCACATCTTCCCCACAACAAAACGCTACACAACGAATGTGCAAAAACGTTCTTGTCAAACATAACTGCCTTCGATGGTAAAAATGTTTGGAGCAAGCACTGCCTTAAATTACGATCAAGCACATGAAATAACGCCAGTCATAAATGAGTTGTGATCCGGTCCAACATGCACCTTATTTGGCGGCATATCAGCAAGGGCCTGCAATAATTATCGCTCAGCACTTTTAGCACGAGGATAATGATCGCAGGCTAACGCTGGATTCTATCGTGGAGATAGCGTGCTATCAGCAACGCTTATCTCCCAAGCGATTGGAATCTATGCGTTAGCTGGGAAACAGTGTGATTATCGCTGGAAATCCAGCGATAATCGCACTGCAACCAGCGATACCTTGCTGATAGGGCAGGGTGGTTTTAGCCATGTAATCCACCTCCCATTGGATTACATGGCCAAGTCAGATCACAAGCAGGCGTAGGGAAAGTAGCGATAACTGTGTTTAGTGCAACTTTTCTTATCGCTCTGCTTGTTTGCGTGCAGCTTGATAGTTGGAGAAATGTCGGTTAGCGACATTTCTCCAGTAATTTTGGCACAGAACGCCCACTTTGCATCTCATTAGAGATGCAAAGCTGGACGTTGTTGTCAGGTGCGCTAAATCAGCAAAACACGCAATAGTGTGTCTTTGCTGATAAGGCGATGAAATTATCACCGCTTTTCGCCCGAAAACGGATGCAAAAGCGGCGATAATTTCATAGCGCCTTAATATTTGCCTTTTCGCTCAGGCCCAGCTGCTAAATTTGAACAAAAGTTCAGTTCTTAGTAATCTGTTAACCTCTGTAGACAGGATAGTGGGCAGTGCCCAAAAACTGGTTGTTGATGGGAATCCTCACTCCTGAAACGATGGGAAGTCACATCAGCACATCATAGAATAAATGTTATTTATGAATACCGTTGTTCCACGTGTCCACAGTTCAAGCATCAAGACACCGTGTAAGTGCGTTAGCCTACTGCACCCCCCTCCCCACCCTCCGCAAATAAAATCAAGAAGGGCAACGTGTTAACGATGTACTGCAACTGCGTTTTGAGTTTCGAAATCTCGAGCTGCTAAAATTATATTCAGTAGGTTCGCAAGGCCTTGGACAGAGGATGCGAATAAGATGTGAAAGGGTGCGTGTTGATGCCAGTGCCAACGATACTTCAGTTCATAAAGCGCTAGACACTCCTTAATTTAAAGAGAAAACATGAATTACTCACCCGTGACTCAAAAGCGTAGTATGAGTGGGTGGGATATTTTAAAATGAGATTAATTCTGGTATTCTGTCAATGGGTGTTTTTGTAAAGGGTGTACTTATTTGGTTGGTGCTTTCCTATAAATATATTTTGCTGGCCGCATCCCTGTAATTCTCTTGCTGGTTTTGTTTTAATATGTTCTAATTTTCGGAGCTCCAGATATTGTATTTGCATTTTTTTGGTTGTATTTTGCTTTTCTATTGTGATCACCTCAGACTGTTCGTCATAGGGCTCACGTTTGAGTTTTGAGGGTCTGCCCTTTCTATCGTCAGTCACTGAAGGCAAAGTGACACCTTGGGACCTACATTATCACTCATTGAGGGAACCGAGGGAATTGACAGTCTTTTTACTGGAATGCATTAGCCACACAGGGAGCTGACAGAGCCTGCTCATTTATATGCATCGAACGCCCCGCTCAGTTACATTACGTCCTCATTAGTATTCAGCGTACGGTGCAGACGTGAATTAGTTCTCATTATCAATGAATGGCGCTGCTGTGAAATAGTGCCACCATGTTTTTCAAAAGCAGTGATTCTGCATCAGCGACCCAGTGGAATGCGTTGGGGCACACTGCAAGACAGGGTAGCTGTTCGGAAAGGTGTTTGCAGGCAAAAAAAAATATAGAATCGTCTGTGAATGGAAATGCCTTCTAGTATTCTTCATGTGCACATCATTGCTAGATTCAGCATTAACATTGGGGCCTAGCCCTCTTTCGGGGTCCATGATCAGCTCAGACTATGCACCATATGCATCATTAAAATGCTCCAGGTCATAGGAAGCTGGACCAAACCTCTATTTCAATGTGCCCAAACCAAACAGCTTAGGGCACTTTAAACAAATTAACTTCTTGTATTATCTTTCTTTACTGCACTTCTTTTGGGACATTATGAATCAACAAAGTTCAATTCAAACTGAGCTTCTTAAATGTTGCTATATGTCCAATGTTCAGTCCAGGTTTATAGTTGCTTTTAAACTGCTTTCCATAACAGGTTTCACAATTTACTCATTTTAAAGTGTTATTCTTCGGGGAAAACCAACTTGATCATAATCATTTTTAAATGTACAATCGTCTATAGCATCAAGCCAAAGTAAGGTGAATCAAATACGTATTGAAGATTCGATTTAAACGTGTGCACGGAATACAGCATGAACATCATCTCATTGGGAATATGTCAGAGCAACAATAGGCATGCACAATTATTTAAATGTTATATAGTGGATGTGGTATCTCGCTTATTTGCATGGAAATGTTGGATAAAAACAACATATTTATTTTTCTTTTTTCTACTGAAGTCGATTGGGAAGATAGAAATCTGCTGCACCATTCATCCATGACTATGGATTGATGAAAAAAGGATGCAGAGGGATGAACAGCCAAATAACTAGCTTTAGAAAAGAATATTACGAGGAACTGCTCAATAAAATCAGTAAAGAGTAAAAGGATATGCCATTATTGCATTGAAATTCATTTCAATAAACAATCAATCAATCAATCAGTGGTTTAGAGAGCGTGCTACTCACCCATGAGGGTCTCTCGGCGCTGGGGGGGGTGGGGTAAGCAGATCTGGGTCAGTCGAAGAGCCAGGTCTTGAGGTCCTTCCTGAACGTGTGAAGGGTTGGGGAGTGTCTGATGCTGACCGGGAGCTTGTTCCAGGTTTTGGCTGCGATGTAGGAGAAAGCTCTCCCATCGGTTCTGTTTCTGTGGATGCAGGGGAACTCTGCCAGGGCGAGGTCGGCGGAGCAGAGGTTCCTCTTGGGTATGTGGAAACATACTCTGTCGTTGAGGTATTTGGATCCGATGTTGTTGAAGGATTTGTAGGCATGAGTGAGGAGTTTGAAGGTGACCCTCTTCTCGATGGGAAGCCATTGGAGGCTTCGTAGGTGTTGGGTCATATGTTCATGGCGCGGTGTCCATAGGACGCGTGGATGCGGCGGCGTTGATCTGGTGGTTCATGGGGAGGGGGGAGTCGAGGACTAGCGTGTGATGTGAGACGGTGTCAAACGCTGCAGAGAGGTCTAGGGGGATTAGGGCTGCGGTGTGTCCCTGCTCTAGCAGCATGCAGATGTTGTCGGTGGCAGTGAGGAGGGCAGTCTCGGTGCTGTGGTTGCTGCAGAAGCCAGACTGGGATGTGTCTAGGATGGAATTTTCTTCGATGAAGGCGGACAGCTGGGCATTCACGAGTCTTTCAGTGACTTTGGCTGCGAAGGGGAGGAGAGAGATGGGCCGGTGGTTCTTTAGTTCTTTAGGTCAGTTGGGTCGGCCGTTAGTTTCTTGAGGAGGGGTTTCACCTCTGTGCGCTTCCAGTCATCTGGGCAGATGCTGGATATGAGAGAGGAGTTGATTGTCCATCCTAGTTTGGGTGCGATGACAGCGGCGGCCCTGTGGAAGATGTGGGGGGGCAGGGGTCCGTAGGGGCTCCTGAGTTTGTCTTTTTCATGGTTGAGGAGATGAGCTTGATGGACGGGGGGGCCCAGGAGGTGATGGTCGGCTTCTCGGCGGTGGTGGGAGGTGTAGTGTTGGCTTCTGCTGGCTTGCTGAGGTTGTCGTAGAGGGCCTTGATCTTCAGGTGGAAGTAGGAGCTGAGTTTGTCGCAGAGTTCCTGGGAGGGTGTGATGTCTGTGGCTTCGCAGGTGGGTTTTGCGAACTGCTGAATGATGTTGAACAGATCCTTGATGTTGGATGCGTTGGTCTTGACTTTGTCTCTGATGAAGGTCCTTCTGTTGTCCCTTATACGCTGGTGGTAGTCCTTCAGGGCGCCTTTTGGTTGTTCTGCACTTCCGTGGTCTTCTGGTTCCGCAAGGTTTTCTCCGGGCGTCTGTAGGTGCGTCTGGCTTCTTGGAGTTTGGTATTGAACCAGGCGGCCTTCAGCGGGCGTTCAGAGAGGTGCCAGCTTGTCGGCACAGCGGGAGACCCAGTGGTGGAATTCCCTGGCTGCGGATTTGGTGTTGGTTGTGGCGTTGGGGGGGTCTTGGAGGAGGGCGGAGTTCAGGTGTTCCTCAGGGAGCTTGCTCCAGTTCCATCGCGGCGAGCGCGGAGCGGGCTTGGGTGCAGTGGTGGTGTTGAAAGTGAAATGGACGCAGTGGTGCTCCGTCCAGAGGGGCTGGGTGGTGTGGCTGAAGCGGATGTTTGATCCTCCCGCGAAGATGGGGTTGAGGGTGTGACCTGCTCTGTGGGTGGAAGTGCTGACGAGCTGTTTCAGTCCTAGGTTGGCGAGGTTATCGAGGAGTGTGGGGGAGTTGGGGTCCTGGCTGTTTTTGAGGTGGAAATTCTGGTCCCGAGCTGAATGTAGTCTGTGGAGGTGATGGCGTGGGGTGCGACGAGCGGGTGAAAAGGAACCGCTATACAGTCACAGTAATAATAAAAACACATTTAACATTGAGCAAACAGTCAGGCACAGATAATGATGAGCAGGGGAAAATACCACAGAACGCAACGGAGAAGCCTCGAACCCTGGATAGAGAGGGCTCAGACTCGGGCAATCCGGCTGGTGTGCAGAGCTGCTGGGGAGAGTGCTACCTTGGACCAGATTTCACAAACACAGGATGAATACCACCCACACCGTATATTCACCATGTTTGAATTTTGTTGTGAAGATTCAGTATACTGAAAGGATCAACCTATGGCTACCTGGGTGTTAGAAATTTGGTTACTGGATGATTGGGATGTGAGCCGTAGTCAAGCAGCAACCACAATCCTGGTCATGGTAAGGCACAAGCAAACCCCAAATTAACATGTGCTCAACCCTCTGGTTGCTGGGTAAGGAGCATTAAGGCTTCACTTAGAGGCAATGTGTAAAGTATTTTTGCAACACTTCAAACATTGCAAACACAACAGAAAAACATAGCTTAATTTAATAAATAAAACAAGACCAAAACAACAAAAATTCAGTTAGTGGAATCAGAATTATAAATTGTTAAAGATTGAACTTTAAAATAGCACCTAAAAGCATAAAGTGCCACCCGGAACATCTGGTCGCGTTGGACCAGGTCAATGTCCAGGCCGACGCAATAGAGTACAGGTTGGATACAGTCCCAGATTAGTCCTGCTGAAGGTTTACCTTTTCAAGTTTTGTGCCAAGAGTCCCGTTCACATGAAAGATGGTCGCAGGCATCAAGGAGAGCATAGCTGGTAATGGTAGGCATGGCAGGAAGAGCAGGCTGGGTGTCACGGGCAGACAGTCTGGAGCTTCACGTTGGCAGTCCACCAGGCAATCGATGCTTGCTGTGCGAAGAGATAGGGCTTGCAGTGTCTCGCGCTGATTTTCTGTGTCCTTGGCCTTGTACTGATGTGAACAGAATAGTTTGCAGTTGCAAAGAGCTCAAAGCTAGAATTTAAGAGCCACACAAAGGGACAGTCACCTCTTGGGGGTCAGGAACTCTCTGAGGACAGGTCCAGGAACTGTTGAGGAGCCTGCTATGTCCTGAGGCTCAGATCAGCACGTCAGAAGACTAGTCCTTTGAGTCACTCTGGGGTTCAGGGTTCAAGATAGATTGCAGGTCCAGTTCTTTCTCTCCAGGCAAGAGATCAGCAAAGCAGCAACCTACTTCAGAGTAGCTGTCCAGGAGAGTGGCAGGTCTTTCGGTAGCACAACAGTCATTCTTCCTGGCAGAGTATCCACTGATCCAGAAGTGTATTAAAGTGGTGGTGTCTGGGGTCCTTTCTTTATACACTGGTGCCCAGGTCCTGGAAGGTGTGAGACACTTTTGGATAGTGTCTTTGAAGTGTATGGAATTCCCTACCTCCCCTGCCCTGGATCCAAGCTGGCTGAATTGACAATGCAGGATCTTAATGCCCTTTGTGTAGAGAGAGGACACAGTTTATTCATTGGGAAGAGAGGCTGGGCCCAGCTCCTCATTCCCATCCTGCTAGTGATGGCCCAGCCAGCCACACCTAAGCTCCCATTGTGTCTGGCTGCCTAGAGGAATACACAAAGCCCAACTGGCAACTACACCCAGTCATGTGGCCAGAAACAGGCTGCAGGCACCAAATGGCCGAGGCAAGAAAATACCAACTTTCTAAAAGTGGCATTTTCAGAATTGGAATTTACAATACGACTTCACCATAAGGTAGGATTTAAAAGTAGGATTACAGATACACCAAACATGAACCAGACATCTCTTCTGTTAGACCTAGCACCATTGGTGTGGGTCTCCCTTCCATTGTTTTGCTGTTGCCTCCTATGTTTTTGCTATGTTTTGCTGGTCTAGATACTTGGGGCACTTTGCCACTGCTATTCAGTGCCAAAGTGTAATTGTTCCCTATGGTAAATTGTTGTAATCGATTAGTGACTCCATAATTGGCTATTTGATTTACTTGTCATACCCTAATACAGTGCACCATGTGTGCCCAGGGCCTGTAAATCAAATGCTGCTGGTGGGTTTGCAGCACTGGTTGTGCCACCCACAGAAGCAGATTGTAAAATATGGCTCAGGCCTGCCATTGCAGAGCCTGTGTGCAGTCTGGGACTGCCATGTCGACTTCGCAGGTGCACACACTTGCCAGTCCCTAAACCTTCCCTTTTCTACATATTAGTCACCTCTAGGGTAGACCCAAGGTACCCCCCTGGACAGGGGGCATTGTATGTAAAAGGTAGGAGAAGCCCTGATGTGTGTGGCATGTCCTGATAGTGAATTACAGCCAATTTCGTTTTTCACTATTACAAGGCTACCTGTTCCAATAGGCCAGAATGGGCAGTTTGATTCTAACATCGTATAATCCTAACTGACCCAGGGAACAAGGTAGAAATTCAAGTTTAGTATGCCTGAACTCCGAATGTTAAAATACATCTTTTAGTGAAGGTGATTGTTACATCCTGTGTTTGCAAATACCACTTTTAGAAAGTAGTTATTTTCTTGCCTAACCATCCAGTATGTCTCTACTGTGTTTGTGTATTCCATGTCTGGTTTGTGAGTGACAGGGGGCTGGAGAGGGCCTTGGCTCCAGCAGTCTTATGGGACAGGGCTGGGCTGAATAGGACCTTCATTGAATAGAGATTAGGGGAAGGAGATTTCTTTTCACTGCCCTGAGCCCTCATAGAATAGAGCAGGGGGCGGAGATTTCCTTTCACTGACCTGAGCCCTCATAGAATAGAGAGTAGGGGGAGGAGATTTCCTTTCAGCTACCTGGGCCAGATCTGCTCTCAAACAATGCTGTCTCCACCTCTTGCCAGGAAGCTGCACCCAGGAGGACAGAACTGGTTTTGACTAGGTAAAGACACTCTCTGCCTTCAGAGAACAAATAATTTTGCAGTATAAATATTGGGGCCCAGACCCCAGAACTTTAGATCACTTCTGGGAATCAAGATGAATCTTTGTTGAGGAAAGAAACCAAGGAAACTGAAGGAGGAGACTGCTACTGCGCTGGTGACTGTTTGGGGTTGGCCTTCAGTGGTTACTTATTGCCAAAGAAAGGTGAAAAGGAACTTTGTGTGTACTTTCACCATCTTGAGGAAGATCTCCAAGGGCTTGAAGCTGAGCTTGCCTCCTGTTCTGAAGTCCCAGGGACACAAATACTTCACCACCAGCTCCCCCTGAATTCCCTTGCTGGGAATTCTACCAGCAGTGAGGTGCCTGCTGTTGTTTGAGCTGTCTGAGAGACTGCGTGTCGCTGGGAGCTGGAAGCGCGACAAGGAGAAGCGTGTCACGGCCGCAGCAGTTGCAGTCGCATCACCGAAGAAGCATGCCGCCACCGTAGCTGTATGCCGTCGCATCGCAGACGAAGCATATCACATCACCGGAGAAGCCTGCTGCCGCAGAGGTTGCCGTCGCATCACCAGAGAAGCGTGTCGCAGGGCCTGACGCTGCTCCAAAGTTCATCGATTTTGCCCGTTAGGTGTGCATGCATCGCCTCCAAGTTGTCGCATCACATCAAAGACGCCATTTTGTCGCATCGCACCGGAGTGTCGCATCGCATGGAGGCGCCATCTTGTTGCATTGCACTGGAACGCAGTAAGAAACCGACGCATCACCTCCTCTCCGGTAAGGAACCAACGCATCACCTCTCCTGCGCTGCAGCAAGGAACCGATGCATCACTTCCCCCGAAGCAAGGAACCGAAGCATCACCTTCCCTGCGACCCTTTTGTTTGTCTTGCGTGACACATCCAAAGGACTTGGAGAGTAAAGTGTTGCATTTACCATCTACATTGAACTAAGCTATTGCTACCATTTTTAAGTCTTATTCTTGATATAGTATTGTGGAGTTTTGTTGTTTGGTCTTGTGTTAAGTCTAGTGAAAATTACTTATTTTTCTAAACTGGTGTGGTGTCCATTTGTAGCATTTTCACTGTATTACTGTATGTGTTCACAAATGCTTTACACACTGCCTCTGAGATAAGCATGTCTGTTCGTGCCAAGCTACCAAGGGGGTGAGCAGGGGTTATTCAGGAGTGTATCCCCCTTTTCCTGACTAGAAACAAGGGTCCCTATTTTGAAAAAGGTGTATACCATTGCCAACCAGAGACCCCCATTTCTAACATGTTCCCGTTTGAAAATTACAGTTATAAAATGTGAAAATGCAACTCCCATGTTATCCTATCATAGAGATAGGCCTTGCGTAGTGAAAAACGAATGTATAAGTTGTTCACTACCAGGACACTTAAAAGTACATGTCCAACTTTTGAAATAAATTACACCCTTTCTTCTGGGCTGTCCAGGGCATACCCTATGAGTGTCTAATATATATTAAAAAGGAAGGTTTGGGCCTGGCAAATTAAACCTTTTGAAATGGCAGTTTAAAACTGCACCCACAGGCTCTGCAATGACAGGCCTTAAACATGTTTAAAGGGCTACTTAAGTGAGTGGCACAATGAGTGCTGCAAGCACACTAGTAGCATTTAATTTACAGGTCGTGGGTACATGTATTATCACTTTTCAAGGGACTTATAAGTAAATTATATATGCTAATTGAGGATAATTCATAATCACCATGTTTTAAGGGGTGAGCACATGCACGTCCACACTGATTAGCAGATAACAGGTCGAGCAAAATGGAGGAAGAGAGGCAAATGTTTGGAGGAAGACCAGTCTAATTCTGATACTTCTAAACTTTGGTTATATCTACTGAAAGGGGGTTGCTGCCATTTTGTAGTGAACAGACATGTGTATGAGATTCGGAGCATAATTTGTGAAAAAATAATAACGGACCAAAGACTTTCTTAGGAGGTTCCCACCCACTGCTGATTCTGGGCAGATTATTTTCTTGTTTTCTATGTGCATGCAGGGATGTTTGTGCCTACAATTGGGATGTTGTGTGTTACCTGCCAAAGCCAATGCTATCATTGTTATAGCATCGTAGCTGTTGTCGCTACTATTGCACACCTACTTTATCCTGGACCTACTCTCTGTGCCGCATTGAAGCTCCTCTCCTGGGGCTTTATTAAGGTAGGGGAGCACTACCCTGCGCCACACCTTTAACCTATACCTATAAATTTGCTGGGATCTTGCACATGACCTGGGCATCACATTAATCAGTATAAGAGCAGCTTCTTGGAGCAGTTTGCAGGAGGCACTGGCCTGCACTTTCAAAGGGGACACTGATCTACCTGCAGGTGGGTCGAGTAAGAGACTGCACCCACCAGCAGGGGGATGTCTACTGCAGCAGTCCAGGAACCCTATGGGTTCTACAAAGCATACGTAGGGGGTCTGTGACTGCTTAGAATACTAAATATTACTAATAAATAGACAAATAAAGTGCACTGTATATAGATGAAGAAACAGAATAATTATAAAAACTTAAAAGCGTTCTGAAAATGTGAAGGGATCATAAATTGGAGGCTATAAATATGTTTGTATCCATAGATTGATTTGTAGGAGCAGTGCAAGTGCATCAAAAAAATATAGTGACCCCAATCAAATTTAGAAAAGCCCCAACCTTCCTGTTAGCATTACATATTTGATTTTTTAAATCTTTGCTTCTGAATTAAATAAAACAGGTAATCATTTGATGATTGTTTGTTTCTGTATATTTTATGCATTTTTGGTGGTTCACAGTTTCAAAAATACTTTGGTGGGGATCCTTGGCTTCCAGTAGTGTCTTTTGGGGGTCGCTGGATTCCAATAATGAGTCAGTGGGCATAGGCACAACTTGCTATTTGTGGGTGCCTCTTGCATTACCTTGCATGATCTTATTTTATTTTTTACTATACCCCCAGTCCATTAACTGGAACTCTCCAACATTGACCAGTGTACCAATTCTGCTATGCAAAGTGAGACAATGAAAGATCAGTTATTTGCTTTGATAACAACTATGAAACTCACCCTTCCTAGGGACCGCTCTCCAAGCAAAGTGGATAAATGTTCAGGATTTCTGCGCTTCTCCCCTTTGAAGTGCAGCTAGTGTAACTACAGCACTGCTCAAACCCACCTCCTCCATTACCTTGCCAAATTGGTGTATACGGATTGCTGCTGAGCAACAACAATTTGTTGTGACCTGTGACCCATAAAACAATATACCAATCCCCACTGAAAATAAAGAGACCTTCACAAACACTGAAGTAGCTCACATACTAAACATATATCTTTAGCTGAACATGAAAGAAGCAAAGACCTGAAATGTACTCATCACCAATAAAACCCCTGGTCTGACCTCTCACTTTTCCCCTTTAAGCATAACTGACTCTATGCTTCCAAAGAAACGAGAGACTGAAACCGGTAGTAAACAAATATATTCTTGTGGAACATAGAGAATCTCTGATAGATGTCAAATCTGTGTCGAAATCCTGGTGAGATCGGGCTTTGAGGACAGCATGATCAAAGTAAAATCACATCATCATTTCAATATGGACAAATGTCCTGCCATTAATAACATATCAAATTATAATATTTCAACACATATTTATTTACCAACTCTTTGGCTTAAACATAAGATCATCAGAAAAGCATGCAACAATGTGGGTCTGATATAGAGTTTGGCAGAAAACGTACTCCATTATTGTAACGGCGGAGTACCCTCTCTGCCTCACTGAAGTTCTGTCAACCTCATCTAAAGTAGAGTGCAACTGAAGTATGTCAGCAGAGGAGACGGCTTAATAATAAATAAATAAATAAATAAATGGGTAGCTTTCACTGTCCATCACAACCAAGTAAAACCAGGAAGTAAGTGGCAATGAAAACTTGTAAATGACCCCCACACCATGGGAGACATCTCCTATGACAAGGGAGCCAATGCTTTTTTTTTTTTTCTTGCTTTGCGATTTTGCTTTTGAAAATAAAAAAAAATTGAATGTTGCAGTATGACTCTGTCATGTTCACAGAGCCTTTCGTCAAACTTTCAATGCATTCATTGCATCAAAGTGTGCTTTGTAATTATGTAACTACAGAATGTTATTATTGGAAATGAAAAATAAAGTCACAAAAAAAAAAAGAGGGGGGCGTGGCTAGCAGCCAACGAAGATGGCCACAGCCTAGGACAACTCCGCGCCCGAAGCTCATTCCCCAGTCAATCCTGTAATAGATCTGGCATGAAAACACACACGGACCATGTGCTGCAGCTCCGAAACACCGTAGGAACACTCGCTGAAAGTTTTAGCCCTGGGCGAGAGACCGGAGAAGAACACCACGAGGAGGTACAGCCGGGACCTCACATAAATTCGGGGCTGACTGCAGTGGAGGTTGACCCGCCCTGAGGTCCTCGCCTGGGACCTCCCCCGACCGCCAGTACTCCCTACGAGATCTGACATCTCCATGGCAAAGTAAGCCAACGAACGGTGATGTGCCCGGCAGCTGCATGTGAGTGCCTGGGTGAGGGGAGGAGAAAACGCTGAAGCATCGCGCGGGGGACTGGCCGATGTATGCGGGGTGCGGCTGAGTGGTGGATAGCGGAGAGTTGTGGAGGCCTAGTAGAGAGAGACCCCCCGGTGGCCTGCTGGCCCGGCTGCCCCTGCTGCACCGACTGTCTCCTGCGCATGGTGGAAGACCGGGCCCGTCCCAACATAGCAGATTGCGGCGTAAGTGCAGGAGGACTGGCACACTAATTCAGATGGCCAGCGGGTCCCCCACTGCACCAAATCGGGAGCCAGACGCCAGCAGAAGGTCTTGAGAAATACCCCGAAGCGTACAGGTGGTGGAAAGACAAGGCCAGTAGAGACTACCGCCAAGGACTATATATAAATACGGCAACTGTTCTAGGCTTAGCCGGGGGACCAAGACTGTAGCGGTTCCACGCGCTGCACAAAACCACCTGGAAGTTATGCGCAGGGCCCAACAGCGCACATTGTAAGGCACCAACGGCCAAACCATCTGGGGGCGGAACAATCAGATTTCTAAATCCCCAAGGCCTCACCCGCCCTCCGAGCGATAGGCCTATTGAGAGAGACTCACCACCGGGACCAGGAAAACCTAAAGTCCGCTCGTTGACGACACCCCCGCTGCGGCAGGCAGCCGCAACTACTGGTTTCCCTCTTCATCCCCCCCAGGGTGACCTGCTGCAATACCTCCCGCCTCAGCCGCCATGGGAGGCAGAGGACAACATACAGTGCCCAATATTAAACTTGACAAATATGCATACCACAAAGAGCAGACGGGCACATCGTCTCCAACTGCGGCTAGCGGCACGAGCACACCACCAGACAAACCAAAAGAGGTTACCCTCCAAGACGTGATGGCTGCACTAAACTAGATGCAAACATCCATAGGAACAATCTTAACGGATATCACACTACTGCGTGCAGATGTCTCCAAAATGAGCACAAGAATGACGGAGGGAGAAACCACCACGGTGACTCTCTCCATGGACACAGGGGCGCTGAAAAAGAGGGTACAGACATTGGAGCTGGAGCAGAAGCACCTAGTGGACGAGCTCGAGGACCAGGAAGGTAGATCAAGAAGGAATAATATACACCTCGTGGGTGTGCCAGAGAGCGTGAAAGGGTCGGCCCTAGATCTCTTTGCCGAAGACCTTATCAAAAACTAGCTGCAACCACGTGGGCTGTCCAGCTTCTTCTCGGTAGAGAGAGCACACCGGGTGCCCGGAGGGAAGCCCCTGACTGGCGCCCTCCTAATACCGATATTGGTGCGGATATTCAACTCCCGCGATCGTGACACCATTTTACAGGCAGCGCACATTGCCTCCGCAATACAAGTAGACAACTGCAATGTAACTCTATATCCGGACTATACTTTGGCAGTGACAAAACAACGTCGTAGCTTCCTGGACATGAAAAGAGAATTCCGCAACTGTGAACTTAAATACGCAATGTTATACCCAGCAAAGTTGAAAATGGAGGCGGAAGGAACAATCCATGACAGCAGCGTCGCAGAATAGACCAGATCTAGAGGCTACGGAAGGATCACAACAAAATGCTGTCGAAAACTCAGATTGATCCAACGATTACGGAGCCTACGTATTCATAGACTCTCACTGCAGACCCTACCTGATGATCCAATACTGTACTGGATGAACAGGCCTACACACTTGGAAGTACAGTTTGATCGCAAAGAACAATGAGTTACCCGGGGAGTGAGCAGGGAACGCAGAGTAACTCTCCCCCCCTACGCAAGTACAAAGTTATGGGGATAAAGCACTCTGCTGAGTTAGGGTAGCGGGTAGTTTTGAATCCGCTTTGCAGGGAGGCAGGGAGGGGGGATGGATACAGTTTAAGGGGTTTTTCACAGTTCTAATTTCAATTTTGACGCAAGATGCAGTATCAGTGGACATACCCGGCATTGACGCAGAGGGACATAGAAGGGCGACTCAACACTTCATCACGGTAGATGACAGATAGGACGCAAATAAACACAATAGCTGATGACTCGGGCCCCCAGAAACAGACCTCCCGACCGTCTGACCTTCCATTTAAAGTGCTATCCTGGAATGTAAATGGCCTGGGAAATAAAAAAAAAACGGGGTTTAGTCCTACAATATCTCAAACGTAAGGGTCCCGCTTTAACGCTTCTCCAGGAATCACATTTAACGGGGACTGCTTGTAAAGCTCTAGATAGATGGGGATTCAAAATGGTAGTACACTCTGACGTTGCTTCTGGTTCGCGCGGAGTGGGGATCCTATTTAATAAACGCTTCCCATTGATAATAACTGTGTCCCAGAAAGATGACCAGGGAAGATTCGCAGTGATAACATGTCAATAGGACGGTAACATTTATAACTTGGAGACAGTTTACATCCCTCTGACGCTACACCAGAAAACTTTCCCAGCCCTGGGGAAATTCCTTTTGACACTCCCACAAGGCGAACTGATAATGGTGGAGATTTTAATACGACTATGGATGCCTCCATAGACAAGAATCCCCTTGAGATCCCAGCAGCACAAATCTTAAACTGGTGGAGTTCATTGAGGCTCTCGGCCTAATGGACGTCTGGAGGACCAGATACCCGACAGAACAACAATACACATTCCATTCAGGGGTGCATGATAGTCTCTCCAGATTAGATTACATCTTCACATTAGCGACGGGGCTGGCAGGGGTGACAGAGATCACACATTTATCCAGGGGTATATCAGACCACTCTCCAGTGCCCATTACATATACAGCCTCCATCCGAGACGGCACAGGATGTTTCTGCTTCACCCCGGGTACCTTAAAAACCGCAAGATTGGTAAGGCTCTCATTAAAACGACAAAGAACGACTTTGTGGAAAACCAACACTCAGTCACATCCCCGACAACACTGTGGGAGGCCTATAAAATGGTACTTCGAGGACAAGCTATTTCCCTAGTTGCGGGTCACAAAAAAACTCAGCAACAACAAATTGAAAGTCTGGAGCGAGGAGTATCCCTGGAAGAGGCGGAACATGCTGTAAACACTGATGAGGACATGACACATAGGGTACACTTGGCACAACAGGAGTACAAGGCTTACGTATGGGAAGAGGCAAAAACTAAGCTCACCAAAACACACCACACTGTCTACGTGTTGGGTGACAAAGCGGGTAAGCTCTTAGCGTGGCTAGATAAGATGGAAAGGGCTAACAACTGGGTGGGACACATTCAGTTGGAAGATGGGAAGATAACAGCAGAGCCCCAGCGAATAACTAAAGCTTTAGCGGCACATTACAAAAAGGTATACACCCCCAACGGCAACAACCACGATAGTAGAGAATATGGAATTTCTCAAAGATTGACCCCTACTGTGGCTGGAAAAAGGCTTGGCGCTGGAAGAACTAGTGCTGGCAATAGGCGCACTGCACACAGGGAAGGCTTTAGGGCCAAATGGAATTCCAGTGGAATTCTATAAAAAAGCAGCACCTCAAATCATACCACACATTGAATATGTACACAGAAAGTTTAGAGAAGGGAGTCCTGCCCAGAGATCAACACCTGGCTACCACAGTGGCAATTGACAAACCTGGCAAACCACAGCACGACTGTATGTCGTACAGGCCGATCTCCTTAATCAATGCTGAAGTGAACATACTGGCAAAGACACTGGCCACGAGATTACAGCCGCATTTAGCCACAGTGATCCATCCGGATCAGTCCAGATTTATGCCAAATCGGAACACAGCCCTCAATTTGCGGCAGCTACACAGTGTCATCGCACGCCGATCTACTATAGAGGAAGACGCAGTTATTCTGTCGCTTGATGCACGAATGGCGTTCGACCTTGTCGAATAGCCCTTCTTATTTGCAGCCCTCCGACACGTGGGATTTGGTCTCAAGTTATGCGCATGGGTCCAGTTACTCTATACACAGCCATTGGCGCAGGTTGTAGTGAATGGCCATATATCGTCCGACTTCCCGTTGGGTAGGGGGACACGGCAAGGCTGCCCCTTTTCACCGCTCCTCTTTGTGCTAGTATTGGAGCCTTTGGCCGCTTGCATATTTCAAGACCCGGTTATCCACAGTTTAAAATGGGCCATGGGATGGGAAGGCCGCATCTCGCTATATGCGGACTACATACTCCTCTACCTGGCATCCCCAGCGTGTTCGATCACTTGCCTGCTGGACATCTGTACATCATATGGGCGGGTCTCCGGAAATACCATAAACTGGGCAAAATTGCTCCTTTATGTGCTCCACAGACCCTCACCATGGGTTCCACGGGGATGCGAAATACAGATAGCGGATAGAGGTTTTAAATACCTAGGGGTATATATAACACACGATAAAACACAATTCATTGCCGAAAACCTGACACAGCCCCTGATGCGTTTTCGCCGCGACGTCAAGCATTGGCGTACACTACCACTAACGCTTCTGGGGGGAGCAGCCCTCTTTAAAATAATGGCGCTCCCCAGATTTTTATACGCACTGCAGAATACCCCGTTCCCAGTCACCCCAGCATATTTTACAGCGATAAATGCGGAAGTAACCAGTCTGCTAAGGGACGGGAAAACACCACGTATAGCAATGCATAAACTGAAAAGAAGTTGGTATGGCTGTGGCATTGCCCTCCCCAACATCAAAATATATTATTGGGCATCACAGCTCATTGTCATAAATCAATGGCTTCACGTACCCCAAGACGACCCAGCATATCGCATGGATAGACACCTCCTAGAAACAGCAGGGATTATGAGTGCATTATACAATAAGATCAGGAGAGAGGACCTCACAGGCCCAACGGCACTCACTTTCAAATCTGGTTTGAGGCACAATGAGCACTGGGATGGGAGGGAGTAATAACACAAGCCATGCCATTATGGGACATGAAAAGATTAGGTACACTGCGCAACACCAAGGGTTTTTGACAGTGGGACCTGATAGGAATCTCAAGGGTGGTAGATCTGTGGAAGAAAGGAGAAATGGTCACATTTGCCCAATTGCAGATCACATATAGACTAGCAAACTCGGAAATGTTTTGTTATATGCAAATCAGGCACGCACTCATGGCAATAATTCCACCGGGGACACAGCTTGCAAAATATTCCCCGCTGGAAGATAGACTCCTCACAGATCACCTCAAGAAAAAAGCTATCTCCCAAACACATCGAAAAATAATAAATAACCAACCAGACCCCACCGAAGCCCTTAAGACCAAATGGGAATAAGAAATAGGTGAGTTAGATGACACAGAATGTCAAGAAGCACTTGCGTCCCCTAAGGAGATGGAGATATCATCTAAACTTAAATTGGTACAATTAAAAATCCTACATCGCACTTATTATACACAAACGCTTCTACACAAAATTGACTGGACGGACACACCGCTCTGCCTTCGACAATGTGGCGCAGAGGGCACACTCATCCATGCCCTCTGGCTCTGTCCAGAGATTGCATGTTACTGGAGGGCGGTTATGCGCACACTTTCGCAACTCACAACAGTTACGGTTCTCCCAGAACCAAAAAGATGTCTCCTTAACATATGGGAGCCCACAGATCTCAACCATGCAGAGCAAGACTGAGTGACGCTAGGCATGATGCCGGCGAAGCGTAATGTAGCACGACACTGGGGATCCCGACAAACTCCGACCCTTCATCAATGGTGTAAGGACATGGACAACGCAATGACAGTGGAGAGATCAGTCTATGTTCACCGAGGGCCCCAAAAAATGGACGCAGCTATGGGGAGGGTAGAATGCGTATCGAGGAAATATATGTGAACCCCCACATGAGAATTCATTGTCAGAAAACAATGAATAATTGGACAAAAACAAAAAGAGGATGTGAGATATTATGTATTTTGATTGTCCACTCACTGATTCCAACACTGAACACCCCTCGATGTTAGAGTCTGCCAGTAGCCCATTGTATAGCGTGTCAAACCACTATATATGTATTGTAAAATTAAGTGCTTATATTATTCAAAATGTCAATAAAAATGTTTTTAAAACACTTTCAATGCATTGACAGGAACCATGTGACATCAGTTGCTGCCAATGCAAAAGATGTTGAGTGGGCCAGCGGACATATCTAAATTTGGCAGGCATGTAATCCCTGAGGGGGATGGTATGCTTTACTTTAATGCCCTGATGGAGGAAATCATGTCTGCCGAACTCTAATTCAGGCTCTAGGTCTGACTACACATTATAAGTATAAAGGCTCCTTTGATATCCCAAATTGAAAGAATATATAACAACTCCTTAAACCTCTCCCACATCTAAAGTGCAAAAATAATGCCTTAATTGTTAGCCTGGGCTTCTATTCCTCTCTGACAGAATTTTGTTTTAATGAAGAAAGCTGACCTTAGCAAGGGAGGAAAAATGACTGTTTGTCATACCTTTTTCTTACCATTTTTGCTTTGGATATATAATTGAGTGTTTTTTGGGGATCAGAGACAGATGGAGATTAGGGGCGAAGAGGGTTTTTATGGTTCAGGAATGAGGGAGTTATGGGGCGGAGAGAGGTCTTTAGTGTCCAAGGTGCAATTTAAAAGCATCCGATGAAATTATGTTTCAGTGTACCGGATAGAATTCTGAAGTAAATTCTCCTCCCAGAATAAAAGACAAAGAGGAAACAAAGCATCCGATGACCTGTCCTCCAGCTTGAAAAAGCCTCTCTTCTGGTTATGCATAAACATCATTTAGAAGTACGGGGAATCAGTCTCCATAATTTAATTTGAACATTACCCCACGACTTTGGTTTCACAAGCACACCCTGCACTACATCATACTGCCAAAATAATGTCTGTGAATGGAGGCTGGACCTGATAATACAATTATGACCCTTAGAAAAAGAATTAGATATATTTAAATTCTCAGGAAGGCCAATATCTTACTAAATTAGGAATACTGGAGCAAATAAAATTGTCTGGCTGGTCTAGGTTTTCAGGATCCTCCGTTGTAACGGGGTTAGTCACCTGGCCCAATACTCAGCCGCGGCCCGTGGAGGGAGTTCCATGGGGCGGTAAGGCAGGGCGGGGGAGGGGCAGGGTGGGGGGTTCTAAAAACCGGAATATGGATAATTGCAGGTAAGTAAACAATTAAATAAACAAAACGAATTATTCCAGTTTTTAGAACCCCCCATCCTGCCCCTCCCCCGCCCCGCCTTACCGCCCCACGGAACTCCCTCCACGGGCCGCGGCTGCCAATACTCTTTAGGATTTCAGACCTTGGAGCACCAAGATACCAGCACTCTCAAACATAAAACAGTAAATCAACTAATAATGCATGGTGGAATGGAGGTTGGTCTTATCGGCCTTTACAGGTAATGAAAACTTTCCCACCACAGCTATAAAGTCGTTGCCGACAGGGAAGCAGGCTGGAGGCTTGTGTACTGTCTATAAAACTAGAAAAGTAGAAACTGAAAAGTTTGACACCGGCATGCCACTGATTTTCGATGTTACTATTAAACAAAATACCACGGGGCATATTATCAAGAATGGCGTTAAAATTATAGCCGCATTAGCGGCAGGATACTGCCGCTAAAGCGGCGATAATGAGCTTGACAATATGCCGCAGAAAATTCAAATAGAAGCCCAGGTTCACACCAGAACATAGCTTCTATTGGAATTCTCAAGGGCATATTATCAAGCCCATTATCGCCGCTTTAGCAGCAGTTTCCTGCCGCTAAAGCGGCGATAATTTTAACGCCGTTCTTGATAATATGCCCCCAAGAATCTACACTTGCCACAATTGCTAATCTGAAATGTTCATCCACGAGGCAACCAAATATGCATCAAAATTACCAAACTGGCTATTTAACATCACTGCAATCAAAACACGAAAACATCCCAATATAATAACAGGTGACTTCAGTCTTAATTTGATGTGCAGCACATTCGAAAATGATTGGATCCTGAAGCATGGCTGGTAATGGGACATGTAGGAAGCCTATGTCCCTGTACAAAGAAAAATAAACTTTTGGCCCTCATCTACTCATTTGTTTTGTATAATGAGGCTTTGTGAGGTCAAACAAAATTTCAGTAGGGCAGCACAATAAAGTGGATTCTGGAAGATGCCTTTGCATCAATTGAAGTAGTCACTCAATTTCTAAAATGTTAAATAGAGCACCGACTGGGATGATGCTATTTTCCTCAGTCTATGCTTCTGGGAACAAGTAAGTACACAGTGTTAAATGCAGTGGCTCTTGGAAACTAAAATGGACTAAAACAAGTATAGTGCATTAAGTGTAATGCAGCTACTCAAGCCAACTTTGTAAACTGGGTTAGATCAATAGCACCAAACTTACTCATATAACTTGGGGCCCCGAGAGGACGTGTTCCATGTATAGGTCCAAGAAGTTTGGCAAGACTGAGGGAGCTGTTGCTGACTGAATTGACAACAAGAACAATAAAGTGCTGTGCTCAACATCAGAAGCCCTCCAAGTCATGGTGCACAGAGAACCTGAAAATTAAAGACGAAAT
Source organism: Triturus cristatus (assembly GCF_964204655.1). Taxonomy (NCBI): domain Eukaryota; kingdom Metazoa; phylum Chordata; class Amphibia; order Caudata; family Salamandridae; genus Triturus; species Triturus cristatus. The sequence continues at coordinate 1,076,350,094 of NC_140592.1, forward strand.
CAAAAAGCAATGTGGATTCTACGACAATGAAGGGCTTAACCAAGCATTCTGGAAGTTAGAGAGGCAGTACAAGAAATCAACTTGGGCAGCAAAGAGATATCAAAGAAAGAATATGCACGATGCATGCTTCACTCGAAATCCAAAGAGAATTTGAGAATACATTACTAGTACTGGTGTCCCACCTTAAAGTGGCTGGAAATGATGGACTTTCCTCTGAGTAGGCCATCTGTCACCTCTTTGTATGTTTCCAATGAAAAAGTGTAATGGCAGGGGTACCATTGCCAAGGGGCCTCCAGTGCAGAAAATGTGCCCTCGAACGGCGGTCTAAGGCAGTGTACTGTCAGGCTCATTGAAGCATGCAGACCGCCACTGTCAGAGCACCACCTGTACCTTACTGCAGGAACTAGGGGTGCAAATCCAGGGGGGCACCACATGTGCCCCCGTGCATGCATCTCTTGGCCCAAGAGAGGCAGCCTCTCCACCACCCTTTTCATTGCGGGCTCACTGCCTTGAAATGGGCAGTGAAAGGGCAAGTCCTAATATGCTCTGCCGTGCCACAGTGGCACCGCCAGCATTTTAGCGCTTCTGATCACTGCACCACCACGGGATCCTGGATTCCCAGCGGACGCAGCGGTCCTGTGGCGGTCCGACCGCCACACTCCTCATACTGCAGACAGGCCCTTCGGTGTGGTGGTGGTCGGACCACCACCACAAATATGGCGGTCCTATGGACCACCATACTCGTAATAGGGCCCACAGTAACTTAGGTTTCAGACCAAAGGAGCTTAATTCAGCTACTTCCAGCAAAGCACTCACTGTAATTAAAGCAGGCAGAAGAGATGGTGCCCCAGGGACGAATACTGACAGCTTTTTTAAAGGCTGCACCGACTCATTGAGCCAAAGCATTTGAGTATTCTATGCAAAAATAACTTTTTCAGACATAATTCCTGAATCCTGGCAAGATTCAATGTTGTAATCCATAACAAGAAGGGCACAATGTTCGATACAAAAAACTATTGCTTAATTACCCTCATTGATCTATACTCCAAATACTAAGTCACGTTCTGGTTGCAAGAGCTTTACGCCTGGGCAACCAATTTGATTATCTTGCATTAGTTTGAAACGAGTTACATGCCAGAACATAAGACAGTTGACAACAACACACCCTTATCACTTATAATCAACAAAAGCGTGAAACAAGGGGTTTAACTGTTTGCCTGTTTATAGACTTCAAGGCAGCTTTTAATGTCTAAGGAAGTGGGATACTTTGGAAAAAATACCAACTGGGATATCTCCTCAACTCTGCCACAAGCACTTTGAGTTGTATACTCAAATAAGTGCGTACAGGTAAAAGGTAGATGACAATTCTACCTTAACACATAAAATCAACTTTCAGGAGGGCCTGAAACAAGGCTGTGCATTGGCACCACTTGTGTTTATTGGGTATGCTTCTAATATAGGTCCTGCTCTAAAGACCTGGAGAGCTTGCCCACTTAAACAGACTGGCATACTCCAAGCAATATCAGCGGTGGTTCCTCCTATAGGGGTTGCCCTGCCTGCTACAAACACATCAGTAAACCAATGTAAATAAATAAAACAGTCTCATTTCATTTTATTATGTTGTGCGTGCCACCAGTGAGTGTGAGGGTAGGGGGGTGATTCTCTGAACTAGCGAGCAGCAGCAGGGATGACCTGCAAAGTGCGGAGTGCGCATGTCGGATTGGCTGGTTGTCTTGCGTCGGCCAATTGGACATGCTTAGTTTGTACTTCTGCCCGGCCAGCACTTGTACAGCAGCTGTGTTAAACAGCTGGGGGATTACACAGGCCCCCAGTCTCAAAAGGAGTGCTGGGTTGGCCTGCTCAGTCCAATCCTGATGCTTCTTCTCATGCTGAAAACAGCATGAAAGCAGCTGCAGGAATTACTAGCTTCACGTTGGTGTGAATCGAAAACCAGACAGCAGCCTCAGAGGCAGAACTGCCATTGAGTTTCCTAGGAAGGGTTCTATACCATGTGGATTCTTGGCTGCGGTAACAATAGAGACCACAGGAGCGCAGTCAGAAAATGGCCCCAGTATATTAATATTCATTACGAGTGCTGCGCTTGCCCCTTTGGAAGTCACTGCAAGGGGCCCGCTGCAGGATAAATTAGTCATGGATCTGTCTCTCACGAGAAATGCCCATCTGCATGCCTCGAAGGGGGCCTGAGTGGAGAGCACCTAGAAGCCTTGAGGGATGAGCGAGATATCTGCATGCGGGGTAACGGTCATTAATAATATTCAGGTGAGCCTCCTCCTGACACCCAGGGAATGTTCTTGATGGGGTGAATAGTTACCCCGCTCTCATTATACTTGTGGATACTGGGAATGCTTTACTGTGTTGCTCAGAAGACCTCGATGGACCATGCATGTCTTTAATGAACCTCCCAGTCTCAAACTAATGTGCAAACTGCCCTGAAGCCACTTACTTTCACAGAAATAGCCCACGCAGCAGAGCAAATAGCACTCATGAAGATTCAAGATGTGGGCCTTAATGAAACACGCTGAGTTTTTTCATTGAAAAGCTGTCTAAACACATATTTTCAAAAGAACTAGAAGCTATTCACCTTCATTCTATTGCTTCTCAGGTGAAGGGAAGGAGGGGGGTCCCATCAGGGGTGGCTCCTCTATGAGAGTGGGGGAGCATCACCCCACTAACCAAAATGTCCAAAGCCCCAGAGATGAAAAATAAAATGGTAATCAAGTTAATTGATTACCATTTTATTTTTCATCTGGCTGCCCCGAACCGAGAGTCAGGATGGGCGGGGCTTACTTAGAGCAGCAGCAGGAAGGAGGGTGGGCTGCTGGACACTTTATTTCAAAGTGCACATGTCCCTTTGGCCGACTGTCTTGCGATGGCCAGCAAGACATGCACACTTCATAACCTCTAACCCAGCTGTCTTAAGAACGCTGTGTTAGAGCAAGTGCAGGCCTCCAGTGCGCTCAGGAACACCAAGAGTGGCCGCTCCCTCAAGTCCTGCTCTCTTGCAGCTTGAGGCAAGCACCAAGATTGGTTAAGGCACTTTGCTTGGGCCTGCACTGAACACCGGACTGCAGGAGGAAGATGCACTGGAATACAGGAGGAAGACGTGCAGTGAGGAGGTGGAGGACGAGTACAGGCTAGTGTATTTTATTTAATTTTTTTATTTGCTACCTACCACTCCCCATAGGTGCCAGCTGCCACTTAGTCCCATGCCGCAGCTCAATTTGTTTCCTCCCTATCACTGCCCTTGAATGCTGCCCCTGCCAATACATAAATAATTAGTTATTATAACACCTATTTCACTGATAAATAGCAATTATCTGTCATTGACCTTCTATGTGTGTATGTGTACATCTATAGCCATATGTGTACATAGATCTAAACAGCATAATGCGTATTTGTACAGCACAAGTTCACTGAGGGGATCTTGACGCTGAATAACTGATGTTTATTGTTACCCAACTCAATGGTACTCATTTTGTCAAACTCAGAAGGATGAAATGCTGAGTGGTCCCACCAGGATTTGAACCATGGACCATGCGGTTGGACACCGGCTCCTACAGTGGATGGATTAGTCCACTGAGCCACCAGACTCAGCAAATTCGTGTGCACGCATACAAAGTCCTTCTTGACAAGAGCCTTTTGATGGTGGCCCTCACAGTTTTATCTATGGTCCATTTAGTGTCCCCTCCCCACTAAATATCATTTCTAGGGACCCCAATTTCCTTGACGTGGATGTACCTTGAAGAAGATATCACAAAAAACAATAGACGGCTCTAGGCTTTTGGACCACTTTTAAAAAATTCATCATGAAACAATACCAGACCCAAAGTTCACAGAGAACATTGAGCACATCTCTCTACTTCGTTCCAGAAATTAAATGCTTTTATCATCCAGTGAGTTTGTAAAGTCCAAGGTTGGTAGCAAACTCCCTGATCTAGTGTCTTTCTGACCATAAAGTTTCCAGTTTAGGAAAGAACATTTTAATCGATTGATGTAGCTATGGCAATGTAATTATTTTATAAAGGATCTATTTTATAAAGAACCGTAGTGGCCATCAATGGAATTCCAGACGTTCTGATAAGGACCTGGAAACTCCCAGCACTGACTTCTTCGTGGTCAATGTAGGTCTGTGGCAAAGTACAGAATAATATTGTCTCTTTATGGAGCCTACTTTATCTACACAGGTAGCAGTCATCCCTTACCACAAACAGTAGTGCAGTGTTCTAAACATATTAGGCAGTTTCATTGTGTCCTTTGTCTATCTGGACTACAATATTTAGTTTATTCATTTGCGGGCACATGCATAATTGTAAATACCGGTCGCAAAGGGGCAGATTCTGCTTATCTGCCCCTTTGCGACCGGTATTTTTGCATTTGGGATGCATTAAACCAAATGCAATCATACAATTTATGTAATCGCAGAGATTGCAATTACCTAAATTGTGAATGCATTCAGGGAATCGCAAATTGAGATTCCCTAAATGCAATGCATGATGGACTTTAAAATTTAGAATTCGCAATTTGTGATCAAAAATTACCATAAATTTAAAGTTGATGGTAAAATGCGAAAACTTTGAAAAATGCACAAAATGCATTTTTTTCAAAGTGCCATGTTGTGCACACACATGCCCTTGGGGCATGTGCGTGCGCAACATGTGGCCACATGCAAATTTCAGGGGTAAATCAGGGTGACCTTTTGGCCCCCTTGCACCCTTGAGATTGCATACGCAATTTGCGAGTACCTATTTGGTACTCGCAAAGTGCGCATGCAATTCCCATTCATTCCTAGGCCCATAAGAATGAATGGGAATCTATTTCTAAATTGTGAATTGTAATTTGCAATTAAGGAATATGTAGGAATCGCTAATATTTTAGCAAAACCTACATGCATAGGCAAGTGCGATTCCATAATTGCAATTCCTTAATAATCGCAATTGCCTAGAATGATGCATGTGCCCCTCAATCTCTAATGGGTGCAGTCCAAACTAATGCTTTGAAGCACGAAGAAGAGGGCTCAGCTACCATCCCCCTACCCCCCTCCCCCTCGCCCCCTCCAATAATCTTCACAGGCTCCCAAAGGTGCAACAGCAGCAATTTGTGGAGACGCTTAAGGAAGTGTGCTCAAAGATCCACGTGACTTGCAGATATCCATTTTTTGACCCAATAAACATATGAATCCCACGAGCCAGAGCGATCTCAGCCTTGTCTACAATCATAAGCAGTCTTGGGAAACATGTCTCAGGGTGAGAGGCTGCTCCTCTAGCCAGACTGCAGCAGCGCATTAGGCATGCTGCATGGTATGAGTCCCAGGCCAAGAAGGGCACGCGCAGAGCACTCATCAGTGAGAAGGTTCTCTCACCAGAAGCTTCTCTCGCCCATAAGAACAGAGGGGCGGTCAGGCAGCAGACATCGCGAGACTCTGCTGGTCAGGATCAGCTGCTGCAGACAGGACGCTCTCAGCAGCGAGACGTCAGCTTGAGAGGGGAGTCTAGTTGTGCGAAGGCAGAAAGTAGCTTTGAGGGAAAATCACAGTTGTTACTGTTGAAGGAAGTTGTGCAAATGCTGAAGGAACTGTGGGGCATATTATCAAGAAACGGCGTTAAAATTATCGCCGCAGAAAACGGCTGCTAAAGCGGCGATAATTTTAAGAATTCCCATAGAAGCCCATGTTCTGGTGTCAACATGGGCTTCTATTGGAATTCTCTGAGGCATATTATCAAGCCCATTATCGCCGCTTTAGCGGCAGTTTTCTGTCAGTAAAGCGGCAATAATTTTAACGCCGTGCTTGATAATATGCCCCTGTGAGTGCCGGAAGCCTGTCTCACCTTTTATAGGGCTGTGTGAGTGCTGAAAGGAGTGTGAGTATATATGCAGCTGTCGCTGCTGCAGTGAGCTGTGAGTGCTGACAGCAAGAACTGCGAGGCAGCTGCTAGAAGCTTCCAAAGCTCTCCCGGAGCCCCTACAGCTGCACAGTTACTAAGGTAGCTCACTGCAGACGTTTGTTGCAACAGAATTTTTGGGTTCCTCTCTCTAATTCTAATTCCATTAGCACAGCTCAATGGGTTAACGCTTCTGTTGCAGAGATCTCTGTATAAACCTCACATCTCACGTACAAACTGACTGTACTACTGCCCTGTAACCTGGTCTATTGGCGTCTCCTGACCATGCAAACCAAAGCTGAAGGTGGTAGTTTGATTACAAATATTGTATTTTGCATCAGGACGTTAATGCAGTAATAGCTAGGTTTGAATCTTGTTGCCACCTCTGGAAAAAAGATTTCTCTTGGAGTACTCTGAAGTGGTGTACTGCCATCCCCCTCAGATAATTAATAACAATAATTTACACCACATATAAACAGGCAGCCTTGCGGTAGCTTCCAGTGTAGATGCACTAAATAACATCAGCATACATTTTCCTACCATCTTACACTGTGTGGCTATGCCTTTTACACCTACAGCTCTTTCGACATTTTCTTTAGAAAAATGCACGATTTGTTCCCATTTTTTTCAAACTTCCCGACGGGCAACCCTCTGATCTCTCCATGGGACAGATGGGCTTGCTCGCTTCGCTCTCTCAGTTTTAGGGGCAGATCTATGTCGGAGATGCGCCACTTTTAAGCCGCCGTTGCGTCACTTTTGTGACGCAGCGGCGGTGTAAACCCTGCGCCACGTTGCGCCATATTTACATCGTGACGCATCTATGGAGATGCGTCACGATGTAAAGCCCTGCGCCACGTAAAACCTGCGTCAGGTTTCACGTGGGCGTGTCGACATAGGGGGGGGCGTTCCGTCGCAGGAACGCCCCTGAAAAGTGACTCAGTCAAATCTATAAGATTTGACTGAGTCACTTTCCCAACGCTGATGCGCCAAAACCCTGCGCCTGCTTGAAGCAGGCGTAAGGCTTGACGCACCATGTTAGGGATAGGGTTGGTTGGAACAGTGCTGGAGTTTTGCGACGCACTGAAGCACTGCGCCAACCTTACGCCATTGGATGCGTCACGCATCTGTTTATTCCTGCGCCATGATGCGCCGCATTATAAATGCGGCGCATCATGTGTGGCGCAAGGGTAAACTTGCGTGACGCATCATTCCTGGCGCATCCTTGCTGATTTGCAGGGATGCGCCAGGCAACATAAATCTGCCCCTTAGTACTTTGGGACGGTCTTTACGGCGCACCAGTTTCAATGTCGCCAGCCACCACTGGACTATGGACCAGGCTCCATTGCACCCTCCCTGGGTTCGTGCACTGCTAAACAAACACCAGCGCATACATTGCATCCTGCCATTTGTTTCCAATAGGGTGCATTCAACAAGCCTGTACAGATGTGCCGATCACGAGTTGCTTCGTATTTGACGCAAGTCCCACGTGAAGTGTTGTTTCTATTTGGGTTTCTACATTTATAGTGTAAAACGACAATAACCAGACATAAATAATCATGCTGACCTGGAGAGATTATTTGAACGTCATAGGACAATCTGAGAAGGCATCTTTACTGTGGGGTGTTTTTTTTAAATGTAACTCTAAATCTGCCTAGTGCCATACCAGACTTGCCTGACAGTCCCCCATCACAGAATGGTTTAGGCTGAGGCATGTCGGAATCCGACGACCCTTGGGCGATGCCTACTTCAGCAATGAAAGGGCAGAAGGTGCACGAGTGCGAGCATGTACATGAACAGAGACGGGGCGGACCTTGAGATACTCGCAGAGAGTAGCACGTGAGGGCAAGAGGGTTGTCGTGAATGGAATGTTCTACGCTCGTGCTGTAGTACAAGGAAAAGCTTGAGTGGCAGTTTTAGCAGGGGATTTACAGATTAAGGAATGCCTTGTCCATGGTGCTGGAGACCTAACGAGCGTGCTTTCCAGGCCAGAGGGCGGATAAGGGTAAAGGGCTTCACACTTAACACCTCAAACCTTGAAATAGATTTAAGCCTCCAGGGCAATCCAGGGGAGACAGGTCACTAAAGGGAAAATGGGGTTAACCTGCTTAGCACTGGCGAGCAACCAAACAACTGAAAGGAGACAGTCTTTACCAGGTTTAGCAATGACCTGGGTTCACCTGAGATGCTGGTGTTGCCTCCATCAATAGTATGAAGTTTACTGATTTAAACTCAGCGGTATAGACTGACATTTTGCTGTTACACCGAGCAAAATAACGCATAAAACACAAATGCGGCTTTATCATATAAAGCACGGCATTGCTGGATTAAAGTCAGCTTGTGGAAAGACATCCGACTATTGTAACCGAACAGGGGCACGCCCTTTTAACCAAAGCCTTTCTGTTTCTTCCGAGGGTTTGTATAGCATCATCTTAACAAAGATTAGGACCCAATGGAGTTTTGAACTTTTTTTCAATCTACTAATGGACATGACTTTATGCCACCCTGTGGGCATCCGCGGATTGCCTCATCGGCTGGCTGCCTCCTGGGATTCCACGCTCCTGGTCACCCGGAGCGCTCCATTCAGACTTTGATGCTGTTTTTTCTGTTGAGCAATTGCCGTATAGGTCATCCATTAAAGACACAGTAAAACTAAATCGATCTCACCTCAAGATTTTTCGACTGTTTATGTAAAACTTGTGACATTCAAGCAGTCACGAAAACGCAGACTTCTCGCCTGGTCGGCCGATTCCTGCCCGTTTCAGGCCCACGGCCCCACCTCGTGGTTGGTTGCATCGATTCAAACTTTATTTGCGGTTACCCTCTAAACACCCACTTCGTGGGATATTCCATCCATTATTAGTTTTCAGACTCATTGGTCCTTTCATCCTGTTCTTGAACTTCCATGTTGGTAATTTCATCGTGTTCGGTCTTTAACCGCTGTTATGCCCCATGGACTCTTGATACGAATGTACCTTCACGCCCTGAAGAAGGTGATACCCCGGACAGGGGGTGATAACACCGAAACGAGCGTCAGCGTGTTTTGATCTTTTCTGTCCCTTATATGTGCACCTTATTGTCTGCTTTATGTAAAACAAATCAATGTTAATTTAGTTTATGTTTTCAAATTATCCATAATAAGATATATTGTAATCTTCTGAAGCACGACTCTATAAGTAGAGGACTATACATTAGCAACCGGATAGCTTTATTAAAGAAATAATTGTTCTATTCTTGCACATATATAGGGATATTGTATCAGAACCAGTTATAACAATTCTTGACGAACGTCCAGTGTGGGTTCATGGTTTGAATGGGTATATTTGAATGTGAGATTGCATGAATGTCCTATGAAAGGTAGTCCATGGAGATTCTCATTATGAAGGGCCAGTGTTATTGTTGTATATATTTTATTATGTAAAGAATAGATTCCTGTATTGATTTGTTGTCCTTTGAACAATGGCAAGATAAAAATAAAATGCTGTTTCAATAATTGACTCATATAATTTTTGGTGTAAGTACATGGCTTAGCCTGAGTGATATATTAATTTAACGACTTATATGCGTTCCTACACATAAATAGGTAGAGCAGCCTGTTGGATTTTTGAATATGACTATTGCAACAGAACAGGGGCATGCCTTTTTAACCAAAGCCTTTCTATTTCTTCGGAGGTTTTGTATAGTATTATTTTAACAAAGATTATGACCCAATAGAGGTTTGAACTTTTTTCAAGCTACTAATCGACATGTCTATTATGCTCGATTTTGCTGTTGCAACTCAGCATGGTCCCCAGGCCTTTGAAGCTGGGAGGGAGAAGTTCCTTGTAGTGCACGCAGAGATAGAGGTTTGATTTTAAAATTAAATAAGGCACGTTCTGCAGAATCAATTCCCAAGAGAGATCAGGGATATTTCCATTTGAGGAAGTTTACCATAGTACATGAAAGGTAGTTTACATCCCAATGGCTAGTTTGGAGATATGTCTCAAACTGCAAAGCATTGGATCACAGCTCCGCCTGTTCTTTAGGGGGCACCTATCTCTCTTGACATCTGAAGAGCTATTGACTTCATAAGAATCAATGTAGGATACTATATTGGTTTCAGAAAAGCTCTTCCTATTGCTCGACTCAGGAAGTGTGAGACCTTGTGCCATGTTTAAGAGTAGAACAGTCTAGAACTGTCTGATGTTACAATGCCAACTACCTGAATCCCCCCAAAAATGTGCTTTCATTATTGCTTTGTCGAAAGCCTGTAGTTGGGAAAGGATATTGAAGTCACCATCTTATCGCATAAAGTCTCCTTGTGAGATCAGGTGAAACGCTCCTTTACGTTTGCAGCTTCTTCCCCAAGACCCTTTGCTCAAAACACAGTTAGACCAAGAAGTCGTCAGGAAGGATGTTGCTGAAAGGACAAATTTTGCTCAGGAATTGGCGATGTCAGAGGTTCTATCCTACAAAAACTAAGTATTAAAATTCACGAACATACTAGCACCTACCTTAGACAACAAACCCAGCTTCCATCTTTCAGCAGGACCCTGGGCACCGATAAAGGAGCCAGACGGATAACCATGTTAGAACAAAAACATTGTATCTTGCGACAGCTTCAGTTATTGTTTACGACATAAGCTTTGACAGCTCAACGAGTAATATGAAGGTTGTTGTTGATATCACTTGAGACCTGCTCTGATAGAACAGAACACTCTTTTATAGCCCTGCATAGAAAAGGACAACCTTTACTCACCTAAAGTTTTTTATGTCACCTCAAACCCTTTTCTGGAAGATGGAAATCTGAGCTGTGGACTCTACTTCAGAGGTCAATCGAAACGTGCACCCGCTTGAGGGAAATCACTTCCACAATTGTTCAAAAACCTTACATAATTATATTTCTGCTGGGTCAAACCTGCATTTGATAGGCATGCAAGTCCAACTTAGCCCTGTCTTGGCCTTTGATCATCATTGTCATCCTTAGGGTGGTCTTCCCCCAACTTTTTACCTGCTTCTCTCCAATTTTTGGTTTATCGTTTTGTTTGCCTTAGGACTCTGGGCACTTTAATCGAGCTAACCAGTGCTAAAGCGCATGTGCTTCTCCCTTAAACATGCTGACATTAGTGTATAATTGGCATATTTAATTTACCTGCAAGCTCCTTGTAAAGTGGTATATGATGTACCCAAGGACATGTAATCTAAATGCTGCTAGTGGGTAGCAGCACTGGTTGTGGTACCCACACAAGCAGCCTTTCAAACCTGTCTCATTCCTGTGTGTGCAGTTTACTGCCACCTTGACTTGCCATTTAAAATCGCTTGCCAAGCCTTGAACTCCCCTTTCATGACTCATAAGCCACCCCTAAGGTCAGGGTGCCGTGTAACTAAAAGGCAGGGCATGTACTTTTAAGTTTTACATGTCCTGGCAGTGACAAACAGCTACATTCATTTTTCATTACTGTGAGGCCTACTCCTTCCATAGGCTAGCACTGGGGATGCATTAAAATACATTTTGAAGCTCTTTAAGGCTCCGACCCTATCAAATCAGTACACTACTGGACCTGGGAAGAACTCTGCTGGAGTAAAGACTGCTGTGCTGAAAGGGATGCCACTTTGCTGTGACTGACTATTCTGAGGAACTGCTTCTCTGCTTTGCTGAGCTGCCCTGCTGCCTGCTGAGGGCCAGGACTGGACCCTTTCACTTCAACCCAGGGTGACCCCAAGGTTTTCTGGATTGACCTCTATTTTCTGAAGTCTCAGGGACACAAAAGACTTCCTGCAATACTGCTGGTGCTGCTGGACACTGGCATTTGTGAGTCCCACCTATTCCTGAGGTGCCCCTGCCGTCCTGGGCTTCAGAAGTGGATTCTGCCACTGATTTCTGCATAAACCAATGCATTTCCTTGACTGCATGAGAATTTCTTTTGCTGTGCCACTTCACCGCCGGTGCAAAGGCTGTTTGACGACGAAGAATCCACATCCTCCACAGCTCAACGACAACACAGTGGTGGCTCAACGACAAAGCTTTGCATTCACTTCAACAGAGCTCATCGATGATGTGGGATTTTCTTTGCGAAGCCAAATGATGACACAGTAGACTCTGGACGTTGACAAAAGCTCCATCCATGGGGTTTCTTCAGTGGGACCTGTATGGGTCCTGTAGCGGCCTGCCCTCTATTTTAGTCAGCCCAAACTTTGACTTTGCACCAGTTTCTCACAACCTCAAGTAACCTTTTTACCACTAGTGTTTTCTAAGAACTTTTTGGGTTTATTCTTTAAAAATTCATAACTTGACTTCATGTCATTTTGGTCTAGTTTTAATCAGATACATATTCTCTATTTTTCTAATCCTATGTGGATTCTTTTTGTGGTGTTTTCATTGAGTTACTGTAATGTAAGTGTTACGCAAATACTTTACACATTGCCTCTTAGGTTAATCCTGACTGCTCTGTGCCAAGCTAGCAGAGGTTGAGTGTAGGTCAATTCAGAGTGTGTATCTGGCTTAAACTGACTAGGGTGGTGGTCCCAGCCAGGACAGGGTGCAAACCTCTGCCAACTAGAGACCCAATATCTAACAATCATCTTGCTAAAGAGCCTAAAGAAGAGGACACTTGAAAATAAATATGAAGATATGCCTGATCGGCCCTAGATTTTCCTGTTTCTCATACATAATCATCATGACCACGTATTAAAGGCAAGTTCTAGAATATGGTTAGGTCTAGATCTCATTCCTTTCCTCCCATTCTCAGCATGTAAATTGTATATCAGTCTTACACTTGAACACTTTATCTTTTTACTGCATTATATTTTGAGTATTGGCACCTGCATTCCCCAGCACTCTGAATTAATTGCACGAGGTTGCCCAGGCAACCAAGAAGAATATCCAAGAGCACCTCACAGAAACTTTGGCCTAAATCTGTCTGTAGAATTAATGTGGATTCTGGTAATCACATACTTTGCAAAATTTAAACAAGATGTTCAAAAAGGTAATTATGTCTTGGATTTATATTTCGCTTGCAGCAAATACCGGTAGTCTACATTTACTTTGAAAGCGGATCATTTGTTAAGAGGGACAAATGCACCTTTACTTGCCTTGCACCCTGCTTTCATGGGTGTAGCATGATAATCATGTCCTTTATTCATCATCTTATCCCTACACCTGGTGTTTGTGTGCCTTTGACAATGCATTTCCCTGCTCCACCCCTCAGTATTTCCCACAACTGTGAACCAATGTACTTGTCTCTCTCCCATCATCCTTCTCTCCATTTTTCCTTTATCTAACTCTTTCTCTCCATTGTCATGCCGATGGAAGGATTCTCAGCACTAATGCGTGACTGCGAGGTATGGTGCTTTTAAGAGAGTTGCCAGTATTACCAGTGAACGCAGTTATAATCACCTGCAATGATTTAGCAACCCGTAGTGAGAGTTTAATTTAGCCTGCTTTGTTAGAATGATCTAGGTATGTCATCATTAGGGCTATATGCAGAACAGATGTGCAGTTCTTAGGTACCCATCGTCATTGTTACCATAACGCAATGGTCACTGATATCCAATGTGGGTCGGGTCACTTAGGAAACCCTCAGATATTAAGATCTCAACCTCTTTAACAAAGGCATTTTGTCTCATAATATAGTATGGTTTTTACTTTGAGTCCATTATATTTGTTAAGGCCTTGATATGCAAACCTGGTCTCCTGGGTGCAGGCGGTCTGTGGGTGGTAGTTTTGGATTTCTTGTTTGAATGTATACAGAGTGACACATGCATTGGGCCCTTTGATATTTGATGTCAACATTCGGGCGGAATGACCAAGCATCCGTGTTTTTCTTTGTATGCAAACCTCAAGTGACACTGGTTGAAAGCTGCTGCTTGCCTATTTAAATCCCTTACTACCTCCTACCCTGCTGTCCCCACCCGTGCATTGTCCCTCTCAAGAGTGGCACATGCATTGGGCCCTTTGATATCTGATGTCAACATTTTGAGCGGAATGACCAAGCATCCGTGTTTTTCTTTGTATGCAAACCTCAAGTGACACTGGTTGAAAGCTGCTGCTTGCCTATTTAAATCCCTAACTACCTCCTACCCTGCTGGCCCCACCCATGCGTTGTCCCTCTCAAAAGTGGCACATGCATTGGGCCCTTTGATATCTGATGTCAACATTTTGAGCGGAATGACCAAGCATCCGTGTTTTTCTTTGTATGCAAACCTCAAGTGACACTGGTTGAAAGCTGCTGCTTGCCTATTTAAATCCCTAACTACCTCCTACCCTGCTGGCCCCACCCGTGCGTTGTCCCTCTCAAGAGTGGCACATGCATTGGGCCCTTTGATATTTGATGTCAACATTTTGAGCGGAATGACCAAGCATCCGTGTTTTTTTTTGCATGCAAACCTCAAGTGACACTGGTTGAAAGCTGCTGCTTGCCTATTTAAATCCCTTACTACCTCCTACCCTGCTGGCCCCACCCATGCGTTGTCCCTCTCAAGAGTGGCACATGCATTGGGCCCTTTGATATTTGATGTCAACATTTTGAGCGGAATGACCAAGCATCCGTGTGTTTCTTTGCATGAAAACCTCAAGTGACACTGGTTGAAAGCTGCTGCTTGCCTATTTAAATCCCTAACTACCTCCTACCCTGCTGGCCCCACCCATGCGTTGTCCCTCTCAAGAGTGGCACATGCATTGGGCCCTTTGATATTTGATGTCAACATTTTGAGCGGAATGACCAAGCATCCGTGTGTTTCTTTGCATGAAAACCTCAAGTGACACTGGTTGAAAGCTGCTGCTTGCCTATTTAAATCCCTAACTACCTCCTACCCTGCTGGCCCCACCCATGCGTTGTCCCTCTCAAGAGTGGCACATGCATTGCGCCCTTTGATATTTGATGTCAATATTTTGAGCGGAATGACCAAGCATCCGTGTGTTTCTTTGCATGCAAACCTCAAGTAACAGTGGTTGAAAGCTGCTGCTTGCCTATTTAAATCCCTTACTACCTCCTACCCTGCTGTCCCCACCCATGCGTTGTCCCTCTCAAGAGTGGCACATGCATTGCGCCCTTTGATATTTGATGTCAATATTTTGAGCGGAATGACCAAGCATCCGTGTGTTTCTTTGCATGCAAACCTCAAGTGACACTGGTTGAAAGCTGCTGCTTGCCTATTTAAATCCCTTACTACCTCCTACCCTGCTGGCCCCACCCATACGTTGTCCCTCTCAAGAGTGGCACATGCATTGGGCCCTTTGATAACTGATGTCAACATTTTGAGCGGAATGACCAAGCATCCGTGTTTTTCTTTGTATGCAAACCTCAAGTGACACTGGTTGAAAGCTGCTGCTTGCCTATTTAAATCCCTTACTACCTTCTACCCTGCTGTCCCCACCCGTGCGTTGTCCCTCTCAAGACCAGTGAGGTGCCAAACCCAAAACAGTCCACCAACTGCTAACATGCTTCAGCTGTTTGCAACTGTGAAATGGCAATTTCCTAAAATGAAAATGTAACATTTCTTATAGGGATTTTTTGTTAAAGTTTAATGATCATCAGGTGTGAGATAATAGCTGTTAATCAACTGCATTAGTACATGATCTCCAATGTCAACAATTTAATGGCTCTTCAATACTTCAATATTTTCTCTGCAGTACAATTAGATGCTGAGTAGTACATGATGTTTTAGGACTAAAAATAGACACTAAATCAAAGGGGTAATTTATTGCAAATATCTATTTAACTATGACACGCTAACATACTGCTACCATAAACAACTTGTTATTTATTTTTAAAATGGAATGGATGTGTTTAAAATGTGAACTGTGCATTTAACAGAGCAGATACATGCATTGATGTGATATTACTATAATATAACCAGACATGGTGTTTATTGTAGAATGAACGTAAAGTACATTTTAGAAAGAAAGAGTACTGAGAGACAACACAATACCATTGTCAACATTTGTTTTGTTTCTGTTTCTAAAACATTTACAAACAATATTCAAAGCGATCCAATCCTGCAGCTGAGGAGTACTTATGAATTAAAAGAATATCAGTGAAGCATCAAGCTGTAATATTTGAGGCCAGTGCATTACACTCTGGACAGTCATAGGTCGGTGTCTTTTTCTTTATCAAATCTAACATATTAATATTAGTTAAACGTTATTGCCCAAGCAGCTGTTAATTTTCCTCTCAGTAATATTGGGCTTGAGCTGCAGGGTAAATAACTGCCATTTTTGCCCTGTATGTAAGGGCAATAGGGTCGTAAACCCCCGGACAATATCAAAAAACGAATAAAAACCTCTACGCAGATGCTGCCACACCGGGTGAATATAAACACTGACAGCCTAAATTGCTTTATTGTTCTTTGCCACAACACCAGCTTTCCCTCTTATTGCGATTTATATGAATAAGCCAGCAGTCTACTTATCTTTCTGGACGTCTGCGACATCCGGGCAAGCGTTCCACCTGCATGCAAGGACTGGAGCCAATGTTCCTTCCGCACAGAGGGGAGGAAACGTTTTTATTATTTAATATAAACGGGAGTTAGAATAAAAGCTGGTGCTGCGACACATAACAGAAACGAAGCTTTAGGCTTCGCTGAAACAGTTTCACCTCTGCCAAGATGGCCAGGAAGCCGGGGAACCATGTGCAAGAGGAAAAATAAAGCAGGTTTAGTCAACACCAGCCATAGCCGGCAAAGGGAGCATTTTGATTGGCTGGCTAGTTCCCAAAGTTCTATCCAGAGTGCTAATAATGATAATAATAGAGTCGAGCTATAAATACTGGATGCATTACATGCAGACAAAACATTCAGATAAATATTCCTTCCTATACTTTCAAAGCCCTGTATTTAGCAGAAAGATTCACAAGTTGAGTACATACACCCTGGATCGCATATTTAAATATTAAGCTGAGTGTGTCTGGTTTGGTACATAAGACGGTTTTTACATCCCAGTCTCAGGGAGTAAATAAAATATGCGGGAGGCTCTCAGTGACGCACATCCAGCGCTCACACTCTTTTTTTTCTTTCTCTCGGGAGCCATGCAAACCCATTATGTCTGAACATATACTAGGGGCTACAATACAATTGGCCCTTATCAGGTGCGATCATTATCTCAGCCAATTAAACCCGAAACCCGGTGCTGAGGTGTTTGGAATGTTCGGATAATTATCACCTATTCTGAATTTTGGGTAATAACATACCCGGTTTTATGGTTACCAAAGCAAAATCTGCATGTCCAGGCACTTTAATTTCCCCCAGTTAAATTCTGGCAGGTTTCTACAGAAGTGTGTAAACTTTATTGGACCTTGCAAATAAACACCGCACCACTTATAAATGCAGATCACACATTCAGATCATGCAAAATGCATGCGAACATCTGCTTTACTTCCTTTATCATTGCTTCCCAAATACAACCATTTTCATGCCGAAATTCCAACGCAAATATTTCACTTTACTCTTTTCTATATACCACCCTCTAAAATCTCATTTCTGTTTATTTGATAATGCCATGCTCCACAGCTGCTGGAGGCTAATTTTCCTCGGCATACTTATAAATGCGATTGAGTAGTGAGATTATGACTTTCTAGTTACAAGCTCTTTCTCTATCGTGCATCTTTAGCATTATATAAATCAGTTGAAACATTTTCTTTAATCTCTACTGTATATAAGAGGTATCTTCTGTCTGCATTACTAAATAGATTCAGTATTATGTCTGAACTTACAGCAGAAAGAGGTGCCTCTGGGTCCAGACACTACTTTAACCTCTTAGGCAAATATATAGACTTGCCTTCAAACACTTTTTAAAATGGCAAAACTGTAGGAAAGGCCATCTCTCGCTCAATCTGTTTCTGCCGGATGTGAACTCTGCCCACTTCACTCCTGCTAACCTGTAGCAAACGCCGCTGTGCATCCCCTTTAAACATGGTAGAATTAGGAAACTACTCATTTGTATATTTACCTTGCCTATAAGTCCCTGTATTTGGCACAAAGTGTACCTTGGACTGGTAAGGTAAATGCACTAGCGGACTGCAGCACCTATTGTGCCATCCACTGCATTGGCAGTGCAAACATGGCTTCAGGCCTACCATTGTAGCCTGGCTGGAACAGTGTAGAAACTTAATTCAAACAATCAAAATAAACCCTTTAGACAGGTCCATATCTTCATTTTTAAATATGAATATGTTACCCCTCAGTAGGCCTTTTAGCCCACAAGGTAGGTAATTTAAAAGAAGGCCATATAGCAATTTAATATTAATCATGTCCTTACACCTAGTAGAACTCAACTGCTATTTCCGTTGTAGGAAGGCTGGCTGGCCCATAGAGAAACAGTGAGAAACAATATTAAATATGAATTCTGCTATCTCAGCAGGCTAATTTGCATTACCCTCTAGGTGCAGGCCTCTGGTAGAATAACCACAAATGAGGTGTGAATACTGCTCTCAGAGCAGATGCAAATTCCTGGGTATGGAGAGGTGTTTTTGTTTTTCCGGCATGATGACCATTTGGGGTGAGCCCAAAAACTTAATTTACATCAATGGGCCTCTCCTGTCACTAACAAACGTCACATGACACCTGGATGGGCCCCTTCTCATGTTCCCCAAATCAGATGTACATTAATCCCAGTGGGATTACTGGTTTAGACTGACTACATAGGAGGGGCTACTCATTACCCTTGCCACACTTCTGGGTGAGCACACAGAGAGAAAGGTTTTACTAAATTTGAATTTTAGGGATGAAAGGCACTGTGGGATTGTTTGCAAGAGAACAGACAGGCATTGCTGCCAAAGCTGGTAGGTTTACGCCCCTTAGTCAGAGAGCGACCAGGAGTTACTCACCCACCCACAAACTCGTGCCAGCAATAAATGTGGCACCACATGGCACCTTTTCAGAACACTACTGGACCTGAGGCAGACAAGAAGAGGACAACACCTGCTGTATGTGACCTGAGAGGAGCCATTAAGGACTAGACATGCTACCTCTAGCAGCCAAGATAAAATGTGGACTCCAAGGGTCATAAGGCCTTGACCTCCTGTTCCAGCTATAGGAAAACAAGAAGCAACAAGAGGCTGTTTACTGAAATTATTCGGCTGATCATTTCCAACTGCATTCCTCTGGACCTTGCTGTTGGCCTCTGCTTGAGTGAGTCCGAACCCCCAAGTGCTGTATCTGTGGACCCGGAACTCTTGGCTGCGCCTGGTTGAACTTCTCCTACCACCCCTGAAAACCAGTGTCTTAGGAACTTTTCAACTTCAAGACGCCTGGAAGACCCGGCAAACCTGCCAAGTCTATCTGCCCAAGGTGTATTGCTTTTGGGCTGCTGATAAAGGTTTCTCATGCTCAGAGCTTCTCCTTCGCAGAAAATCAAATTCAACAGGACCTTACAGAAAACATATCTGGCCTCGCTGAGCCTGCTTCAGCTACAGCTTGCAGCTTTGCTCTGTTGAAGGATTCTTTGCCCTGAAAAGCAACTAAGTGCAAACGTAGCAGTCTGGATGGGAAAAGGATCCAACTTTGAGCTTTTCTCCCCCAAACCCAAAGGCTTTACCAGTATTATGACTAAGGGCTATCTCGCCTCATTGAGGCAATTTCTGGCTAAGCCTTCTGTCTTATCCTGCTCAAGATTTTTGACTTCCGTTTTTTAGACTAATTCCCATAGTAAGGTTTCTGACTGGATCAAACCTGGATTCTATCTTCAACTTATGCTCCATCTCGGTCGGCCTCAAATCACCCTGGTTTGCTGTGACCAGTTCCCAGTGGTCGCAGGCTAACACTTTTTGTCACTATGTTTATTTAAAATTAAAAGAAATCATATGGCTGGTTCCTCTTATTGGACGTTTGTTATTTTGGTGTAATTCTATTTGTTACTCTATATTTTTTGTAATTTGGGTTAGGGCTTTTATTGAGCTGTGTTTTGACTTTATTAATGTTTTAGTATTGCATAAATACATTGCCTAAAGCTAAGCCCGCCTCCTTTGCACTTTAGATCCCAAGGGGATGAGCTCAGTTTAATTTAGTGACTCTAAGGTATTGCTCTGACAAGTATTGTAATTATTACGTGAGGTGGATTGTCTGTCAGCCCTTCAACAAATAACCCATTTTTTCTATAATAACCCAAAGTAAATCTGCATAGACTAATACACATTAAGGATGTGTGTAATATGCGTAAATTGCTTTTGTGCAATTATTCAAAAACTCTGTCAAAATTATGTGAAATTCCACATCATCGTGTGAAATGCAAATCTGTCATTTATCACTATATTTCACTGAGACATGCGTCCTCATTTCAATTTTTGTCACAGGAACACATCTTACGCTATAATTAGTACTAAAAAAGCAAAACTAACGCAAACAACTACCACTCGAGCTGTGTCGGTCACAAGTTTTTCTATTACATTTTTACGACGAATAGATCATTTGCTGTGAGTTAAACAAATGGCACATAATGACATGATGTGGCATAATTGCATGATTTTAGGAATTTTGCATAATTAGTATAGAACGAAATTGCCGAATTATATTTATCAGGCCAGCATAATTAACATTTTACCCAGGCCTAATCCAAGTTGTGTTTGAGCAGGAATTATCCTTTCATTTGCTTATTGGAGCAAATTAATTACTATGTCAGCAATTTTGGGGATATGCATTAAGTAAATTTATCTGTATGAAAATCTGCAACACATACAATCATCATAAACAGAATTAAGATAAAGCCCTGCTTTAGTTTACTATATGCGTAAATGCTTTAATTCCTCCTTCAACACCAATCCAGACTTATATATGCAGTACTAACATTGCCCTTACAGAGCAGCACATCTGCCCGTGATCTTCGTGTTTGCCCAGTTAATGCTCAAATAATGACTTCAAATGTTTCTCTTATGCCAGTTAGGAAAATAAATAATTGTTGCTTTGATAACACTACATGTTTATGAAGTTTTTCTGTTTAACGTAAGGCACTGGTCCAAAGTAGATTTTGCAAGCCTTGCATTTACCCTTGTACAGTCTTTATCAGGGCTACATTTTGCCTTCATCTCACTTTTCCTTGTTTATGAAAAAAAATGCACAATATTCTATGTCAGATTCGGAAAACCTGCATTAGCTCTCTTACTTCTCCCTCTCTGTTTGTTTGAATACCCAATGCCTTTTCTTCAATTTTTCTGTCTAATAGCAACATCTCAAAATTTCCATTGTAAAATATTTAAAGACAATCAGTTTCCCATTTCTTCAATAAATCACTGGCATGGCCCTTTTAATATTTTCTGAATAGTGGAAAATGACCTGGGTGTAGGAGAAGTTTATTATCATCATGATCAGATATGTAAAAATCATAAGGAAGGGTCAGATATTTTGCATTGATACATGTATAATAAATTTGATGATTAATGGAGATCAATAATAATTTGGCTGTTGAGTTGATACGATGCAGTGCTTTAACATAAAATAACAATATGGCTAACCAAATGAAAAGGGGAACAATACGCCATTTATTTTCTTCATTTTTAGTCTCTTGGATTAGTAAATATATAGGTGAAGACCCATGAATACTCAGGGCCCTGCCTACATTCTCTTTTTAATTGTGTGCCTCAATACCACCTTTTCCCAATCAGTAGAACATATTAATTTACCTTCATCTAAAAGATCTATCCTGGATATTAATCCTAGATTTACTTTACTATACTTAACTTCTCCAACACATTCTATATTAACACTCCCTACAATTCAACTATAAATTAGCTCATTGTTGGTCTATTAACTCCTTTAAACTATATCAAGTTATCTTGTCTCCCTGACTGATCACTGTTCCACTATTACTATTAAACAACATATCCTGTCATTTTTTGGTGCATTTAATACTTTGGCTTGATTTATACGTTAGTGGATGGATACTCCATCAAAAATATGAGGGCTATCCTGTACTCCTTATTACAAGTGCATTATACCCTAATAAACTTGTAATAAGGTGAACAGGAAATCCATCATCTTTGTGGTGTCTTGCCCATCCACCTAACTCTAAATTAGGCCTAATATCTTCTGATTTTTATATAATTGTGTCAGTTCTGGAGTGTGTCTAGTTGTGTAAATTCTTATAATCCCCTGTATTGGCGTTAGTAAAGAACCTAGGATCAGCGATCACAGAGTTAATGTAATTCCCACTCTCCATGCAATGTTTGTAATTGTGCTCAGTCTGGCTACTACATTTTCCACAAAATTAAACTTAATGATTTACTTAATTACCATATTAACAGACGTACCAGCTTAACATGTTCATTCATATTAAACATTAGTGCATTTGTAAGATGTGTGCTGATTGTATTTGTTTGGTCTATGTCTCCTCTTGACAATTTTCTTTTGAGTTTACCTAATAGTGATTTGCAATTTAGGTCCAGTTACTCAGTCAATTAATCTTTATTAGTTGTTTTTTTTTTAAACATAAAAGAGCATACCCACTTCATAAAATTATTGTCCAATGACAATAAAGCAATTGAAACAGGACAAATTAAAATAGAAAGACTGTTAGAAATGGGATTTCTGGTTGGCTAGGGCATACGCCTAATCCGGGCAGAAACCACCACACAGGACAAGGACAGGACAAGGGAGTTACACACCGAAGATAATCCCTGCTCACTCACTTGGTAGCTTGGCACGAGCAGTCAGGCTTATCCTACAGGCAATGTGTAAAGCGTTTGTGCAACACACTCACACAGCAGCAACACACTAGGCCCACCACAAAAGAAACTCCACACAAGGTTAGCCTTTGTATTATCCAAAACACATTAGAATCATAATCACACGATGTACACTGTGCCAACCTGCACTAGTATATACAAATAGAGAGAGACCCCTTTAAAACACAAAGGGACTGGAGTACTATTTAGTAGGTTAAAAATAAACTATCCCTCAGAGTATGATCAGGACAATTAGTACAACAATACCACAAACCTTTGAATCTTACCCTAGTTACTTCACCTATATTAAACTCCCACTGTACTCATTGAAATTATCTATTATGCCACTCCAAATTTATCATAAATACTACTTTTATTCAAAACAATTGTATATAATGTTCCTGTCTTTAAAAGTCTCAAAATATATGTGGCGCAATCTTTTTGATAAAAACACAGTTAACATAAAATACAATTAAATTAAAACATCACACAATACAAAATTTCATAAGAAGAGAGAGAAGAAAATTTGACAATAAACTTTGTCATTCATACAGCATATCGTTTGGGACAATTTATTAACTAGGCCTTGATGAACTAAATCTTACAACATCTACAGAGCTAGTATTACCATGGATTATGCCAGTAATTGTGTCAACGCGTTTCAATGGTTTCTGTTAATGTGCCATCTTTTTCAAGACCATAGTTAATTCAAGTCTCTCTGTTATATAGTCACTGTAAACATCCTGTATAAGACAAATGTATACAAAGAATATTGTATTTAGAATAACACCCTCTTTGTCACAAGGGCCTATATTATATCTCATCCAGCTCATCCTATTCGATACAGACATTTACATCACAAAACGCTAGATAATACCACATTATCATTATACCTTTTTATGATATGCCTTTGACATTTTCAATTGTCCCATTTCATAAAATCCTAAATGGTACCTTATAATGATATACTTTTGAAATTTTCAATTATCCCATTTCATAAAATCCTATTTTCTTTTTAATCATTCCCGCATTTTTATGATAATTTAATCTAAAGTGCCTTTGACATTTTAAAACATGCTTCCATGTGGACAGTACCCCATTGTTGCCGTACCATTATACCTGTTTTAAATTCATATTTCTGTGTATACAGTACCCCATAGTTATCATGCCCTCACAACCAAATCCATATTTCTCACTGACCTGTACAACATGCCCCAAATGTATCCAACATACACTGAGCCACTACCATTGACTCTAATTTTTTGAAAACCATATTAAGCATTCCTTATTTCTAGGCGAGAAATGTAATCCCATCATCGTTTACCTACTTCATCTGCCTGCTTGTGCATTTTAGAGTTAAGGATTCCCTTCTATGTATGTTGTTTCTACCAACCTAACTTATTATTAAAATTATTATGGGCTCAATTTTTTATATCTCACCTGTTGACTAAAGGTACCTTCCTGCTGTCTGGCAGCTTCTCTTCACTTCTGCGGTCACGGAGGTGGGGTAGGCTCCCGCCCTCCTTTAGGGAACAGCTCCACACCAGATGAGGCTACCTCTGCCTGTCTTACCGACCGGGTCGCGGTGGTGCACAACACGTGCACAGAAATGCGGGGTGGGCTCCCGCTACTATATAAGCATGGAAGCGGGGTGGGCATCTGCTTTAAGAAGCATCAAACAATGCGGGATGGGCTCCCGCTACAGGAGAACAAACGCGGGGTTGGCTCCGCTATAAGGTATGAATAAATGTGGGGTGGGCTCCGGCTAGAGGAGCACAAACGCGGGGTAGGCACCCACTCTCCCCACAGGCAATACCGCGGGGTAGGCTCCTGCCTCACAGGGAATAACGCGGGGTAGACTCCCGCTGTCCTTGGGCAATACAGGGGAATCCCCGCATCGGGATCTCCTCAGGGCACGTTGCAGCCCAGCGCTGCGAGACAAATGCGCTCCTCCCTCCTTCTGAATCAAGTTGTTGCGGTCAAGGGACAAAGCTGGGCCCAGGCAGGCCAGCACACAGGGCCCTCCAGCAGGGAGGCAGTCCCTCATGGCGGTTCCTCCTGGGCCCCAGCAGCAACAGGTCCCATGGAAGCACCAAAGCACACACACCTCATGGGGTCACAGCCCCAATATTTATATCAACATTTTCTTTGTCTGCACAGGGCTTGGGGGAACCAGTCTGAACAGTTTCTGGGGGGTTTTGGAGCACTTTGTTGACAAGGCTCCTCTTCCCCTTTGTCAGGTGGGGGCTCGTCATCTGACACACCACAGGGGGGCGGAGCCTGCATTCACCTAGGCAGGCACAGACCTATTCAGGGTCAGGGGACTCCTCCCACTACTCATAAATGCAGCTCTCCCATTCAGCCTAGCGCTGACTCACCGTGCCCTCCCTTGAGCCACATACATCTCACAGGCCCCTGCCACTCCAAAAGCCAGACATGCAATCCACATCAGGCAGGCAGACACATAGCGTACAGAAATACCAATTTCTAAGAGTGACATTTCTAAAATAGTGATAATAAATCTGAGCACACCATTGCGCAGCATTTATTATTACTATTCCAACCATACCAAACTTGACCACACTGCTCCTCTCATATCAAGAATTACCACTGAAACACTTATCAGGGAATCCCCAATGCATTCCTTTGGGAGATCAGCCTCACAGTAGTGAGAAAACAAAATGGCGGTTTGTCACTTTCAGGACATGACCCACACTTAAGGTACATGTCCTACCTTTTACCTACAATACACCTTGCCCATAGGGCTAGCTAGGGCCTACCTTAGGGCTGACTGACATGTAGTGATAGGAGGGGTCAAAGACATAACACACACTTTAGGTGCCTCACCACAGCGGCAGTAACACTGCGAGCACAGGCCTCGCAATGTCAGAGGCCTGGGATAGGTCTGAAAGGCTGCTTTGGTGGGTGGTGCAATCAGCGCTGCAAGCCCACCAGTAGCATTTAATTTACCAGCCCCTGGTATATGAGATACCACTTCACAAGGGACTGACAGGTCAATTAAATATGCCAAACAGGTATAGACCAATTTTCACCATATTTATCACAGAGAGCACACGCACTTTACACTGGACAGCAGTGCTAAAGTTCCCAGAGTCCTAAATCCACCAACACCATGTCAGAAAAAAAGGCTAGGAGGAAGGCAAAAAGTTCAGGAATGACCCTGCAAAAAGGGCAAAGTCCAACAAAGACCATTTCATATATCCTACAAATCACTGCACAACATTTTCCTAAGTCTAAGTGATTTGTTTATAAATAATACAAGTGCACCATGAACCGTCAGTGAGTCAAAGCTTTCTAAAATAAATACAACTGGGCCTACGTTGTTTAAAATTCCAAATCAAGGGCTTTATATAACAGAGTCTTGGATTTCTGTTGATTTTAAACATACGTTACATAGAGTTTAGCAGAAAAATTCCAACACATGGGCAAACCCTAGGATCTCTGAACCTATGAACCAATTCTGAGACGCCACCAGAAAAAAAAGAATCATATCAAGATAAAATCTGGTTATTAAAAATCAATGGTGTGGATTAGATGAATACATAATATACGATTGCATGACTTCAGTTATTAGCAACAAGTTATGTTTCGCTACTGTTAATATGCCATAAAAATCATAATAAAATTCTTCATTTTGCAAGGCGCCATAAATGAAACACAAAGCAAACAATCAAAATCAAGTCATATTTCCAATTCATCATATCATTAGCCCACCATGCTTCTCTGCCTTACTGCAGCCTTAATACATTTATAAATCATTATGCCTACAAATTCAGATTCAAGTAATTGAAGGTGCAGCAGGGCAGGTCTGCATTTCAATGTATTAGGAGACCTCAGTAAATGAATTAAAAACAATTTACTAGGTGTTGTGTAGAGTTTACAAAACAGACAATCATTTGCAATGCAATAGGTCTCGCTTTTGGAACCTTATATATATTTAGCTATGCAGCACATTAGCCTGGGTGCTGAAACATCTACTCTTCTTTAACATGGAGGGAAAGGAAGCACCAAACAAACTGTGTGACATGCCAGGTATGGGAACACATGGAGAGAAATATTGCCTTTCAGCAGGAAATGGTATAGTCTGAAGCTCTGTTTTTAATATAAAATCAGGGCCTTCGGTGGTCATATCACTGAAAATACAAGATATGAAAAAAATATTATTGTCTACAACTGCTCGTGGAAGACAACTTCTATGGTCTGGAATCTAGAGAATGCTAAAGTGATTCTGGTATTTTACTGACCTCTGCTGGTCGTTTCCTATCAAGAAAGTTAGATAGAGGCAGTTGCCAGAATTTCTTTTTAAAGAAAGATCCTTAGCAGAAAGCAATTTTGGTATTTTACTGAACTCTACTGGTCATTTTCTATCAAGACAGTTAAATAGAGACAGTTGAACAGAAAGAAAGGTCCCTAAGCAGAAGCAGACCAGTCCTAGGGCTGATTTCGAGAGCCCATAAAGTACATACACATAGAAGTATATACTAAAGTATATACAACAGGTCTCGAATACTGGACCTAAAAAATGAGTAACATTGATTGAGCCGATCCTGAATCACAAGGACGCCAATTTAGGTCTGAGTGTCTATTGGCATATTTGCGGTAGGAAACAGAAGATTTTTCTATATTAAAAGAAAACCTAGCCAAATAAAATCTAGGCCAGGGATTTGGTATAAAACTTAGACATGGTTCCATAAAAATTGTGATTGATAAAAGTTGACAACTAGCCACCATCCTCTTCTTGCATTTAAAGTGTTCTTTAAATTTGGATTAAATGGCATCTTTAACAGAAGAATTTTTCCATGGTTAGAAAAGCGTTCAGACCTACCCAATATTGCAAATTCCTCCTAAATATAAGTCAACCAGGTGATTTTGAACATCTTGCCTCAAGCAATCTAGAATCACAAGAGTTTCCCTTTTTGACTAGATAAAAAGCTATAACATTGAAGGAAACAACTTTACATAACCATCAAGAAATGGAACACCCAGTTCTGAATGGCAAACATATGTGAGTGAACTAGTTGAAACAGATAATAATCTTTTCAAAGTGGCATTTTCACTGACCTATAATGTAGATGCACAACTAGTTCCGCAAAGGCCTGTACTACAAGTGTCCACAGATATACACCTTGCTTTATAGATGTTAATCATAACCCAGAAGTCTAGAACCCAGTTTTGCAGAAAACCAAAACATTGCAAAAATGGACTGTTCAAATTGGGACTTCTTTACTTTCATAAGATGTGACCAAGTACCTTTGTAATTGAATGGAACCCCTAGGTATGTGAAGGTTGGGACACAGAAGAGTCTGGTTTCTTTAACAATATGGGTTTTCGACTTGCCATTCAACCGACCACAAACCATGGTACACAATTTTGATACATTTATGGACAAAGCTAGTGGGTCAATAAACAAGGCAAAATAATCCAAGTTTCTGAAGACCCATTCGGGTTCTTCTCATTAAGACACAGCCTTCAACATATAATAATGCTGGGAGTGGCCTGTTCCCAACTTCCAGGGTGTCAGCCCTATTCCTGTGAGGGAGTGTTCTAACTGATCATATGTAAGATAAAAAGAAAGGGGGGCAGTAAACACCTGTGCCTGAACCCCCTAACCAATTTTAATATTGTACTCACCGTTGAGAACACATCTGACAAATACTGTCTGAGAAAGTGCACGAGAGGCAGCTCAACTCCCATTGCTAATATCCTTTCCCATAGCCTTGATCGGTTCACACAATCAAAGACAGAGCTCAGGTTCATGAAGGCTAGATGGACACATCCGTCCTTCATGCTGGTATATGTATTGAAGATAGAGATTCAGACACTGGTCAATAGTGCCAAGTCCCTCCTTGAACCCACAGTGAATGTCAGACAGTATGGATTTTACCATTGCCCAAGTCTCAAGGCAATCTAATAAAATTCTTCCCAACACCATTGTTATAGAGTCAATCAGCAATAACAGTAATATCTGGAGTTCAACCTACCACCCTTTTTGAAGATGGGAACAATGATGGAATTTGACCAAGATTTTAGGGGGCCTAAATAGGCAGCATTCATGAATACATTGGCTCATAATGGCGCCCACAGCGCAGTGTTTTCCTTGAAGAAATCTATAGATGCCAGTCATATGCTCATTCAAGCTGCTTTTCATATTTCGGCCATTATGGTAAGGCCTATTTGATGGGAGTGTAGCATATTCATTTTCATTAGACATAAACCTACAATAATATTAATATTCATCTACATCGCCCAAGCCCGTTTCATCAAGATCAAACAGGCCATCCCTCACCACAGACCAGTCCTTGCAACATGTTTGTATTAAATCATTATAATTATCATCAGTATGCTCCCTATTAGCTGTGTCTCTCTCTCTCTTTGTTGTGTGGGGCATTCTAAAGGGGCACTTCTTCAACACCATTAATAACAACTGTATCGCTCTGTGCTCTTCTATACTGTGCTTTTATATACATCATGTTTAGCTTATAGTCAATTTTATTTTGTCAACTCATTCATTGGGGCAGCTTTACAAGCCCCTTGCGCCACTTTTGCGTCACTTTTAACATGGGAAAAGTGACGCAAAAGTGTCGCAAGGGGCTTGTAAATCTGCCCCATTATTTTTAAAGAGTAAACAAGCATTTATACTCTTTGTTAGTTAGGATTGTCGTGCTGGTGACATTAACGAGCTCTTGGCACACATTTAACTGTTGATCAGGTTATTTCTTGGTTTTTATTTTTTTATTATTGCTTTCCGTATTAGTTGCTAAATGGATTTTTCTACTACTCAATGAAATTTGGATCTTACTTGATCATATTCTGCAATTACTTAGAGAGCTTTCTGGCACATGCATCAACAAAGACTTTTGCGATTCCTTAATTGCAATTTTTAAGGAATCGCAATTAAGGAATTGCAAAAGCCTATGCATGTAGGAATCACTATAAAAATAGCGATTCCTACACATTCCTTAATTGCGACTCGCAAATTGTGAGTCGCAATTAAGGAATGCCGTCCCATTCATTCCTATGGGCCTCCAGGCCCATAGGAATGAATTGGAGATTGCATGAGCAATTTGCGAGTACCAGTAGGTACTCGCAAATTGCTCATGCAATTTCAATGGTGCAAGGGTGTCAAAATGACACCCTATTGCACCCCTGAAATTGATCTGTGCACATATGTTGCACACACACATGCTCTAAGGGCATGTGTGTGTGCAACATGAAACTTTGAAAAATGCACAAAAGTGCATTTTTCAAAGTTTTTGCAGATTACCATGAAGTTCAACTTCATGGTAATTTGCTCCCCCTATTAGCGAAATCGCTAATTTTTTTACTTTAATGCATTGCATTTAAGGAATCTCAATTTGGGATTCCTTAAATGCAATCGCAATTTAAGGAATCGCAATTTAGAGATTCCTTAAATTGCGATTTTTGCATTTGGGATGATGCATCCCAAATGCAATAATACGGGTCGCAAAGGGGCAGATTCTGAGAATCTGCCCGTTTGCGACCGGTTTTTCCTTTGATGCATGTGCCTATAAGTTGTTTGTTATCTGGGTATTTTTCCTTCTTTCCCCCATAATTATACAAATGCTTCCTGCACTTAAATTCACTAATAATTATACCTCTTACAGCTACTCAACAGATATTTCTTGTTATGGATGTACAATATAATTGAATTCACAGTTTTATGTGTGTGCATTTCGATATTGCAGCTATCACAATATGAACTTACATTTTGGCAATTCTGGAAAGTATTATATCCTCGTTTATTAGTCCGGGCCGCATCCCATTTAGTGCACTACACACGCAACATAACCACAGCGCTTTGGTGCTCCTCGAGGCTTTAGTATGATAGGAGGTGAATCAGGAATCAACTGAGACAGGCCAATTAGGGGCCCACTCACATAGAGCTCCTTGTCATTATCTCTCTTTTTTTAGGTTGAGCATTCGATACCTCTTGTATATACTTTAGTATATACTTATATGTGTATGTACTTTGTGGGCTCTGGAGATCAGCCATAGGACTTGTCTGCTTCCATTTAGGAACTTTGTTTCTGTTCAACTGACTGTATTTAACTGTCTTGATAGAAATCGACCAGTAGAGGTCAGTAAAATACCAGAATTGCTTTCTGCTGAGGGGCTTTCTTTTTTAATTTTTTCTGGCAACTGCTTCTATTTAACTTTCTTGATAAAAACGACCTGCAGAGGTTAGTAAAATACCAGAATCACTTTATCATTCTCTGGATTCCAGTCCATAGAAATTGTCTTTCACAAGCACCAGTAGACAATAATATTTTTTTCAAATCTTGTATTTTCAGTGATATGACCACCGAAGGCCCTGATTCTATATTAAAAACAGAGCTTCAGACTATACCATTTCCTGCTGAAAGGCAATATTTCTCTCCATGTGTTCCCATACCTGGTATGTCACGCAGTTTTGTGCTTACTGTTAAAGAACAGTAGATGTTTCAGCACCCTGGCTAATGTGCTGCATAGCTAAATACATATAAGGTCCCAAAGGCGAAACCAATTGCATTGCAAATGCTTGTCTACTCAGGAGAAGAGAGTCCTAAAAATATCAACACAAGACAGGTATGTCATGATGGACACACTAAGGCGCATGCCTTTAATGAAACAAGACACCAACAACTAGTAATTAGTGCACTGACTCCAGCACCCCTGTGCTTTGTAGTACGGAGCTAGAGCCAAAGTGTGAACAGCCAGTGAATACATTGTTTTGTGTAGTTTTATTATCCACCTCTTTGTTGCTAATTAAACCAAAATGAGTTGAAGAAACACCATGTGTCATTCATAGCCATCTAATGGGCTCTATTTTCACTACAGGCAGGATAATGCAATACCATTTACAACTCTACTCATTCTACATTTGCTGAATACGTCTTTCAAAGCTATCATGAGGCAATATTTAGTTGGTATCGTATCTTCATTTAGAATTTGACATTTTATTTGTCAGTGCACATTTATCTGCAAGTTACTACTAAAATATGGCGATGATTAAACGCATGCTTGGAGAAAGGCAAAAACTGGCCTTTTAGCATTGTTTAACAACAATTGGTCTAACAGCTATTGCAGGCATACAAGGTAATACACTTCAGAAACATCCAAAGAATGTAACATGTTGAGAACTGTGTGGACCAGCATGGTTGAAGGTTACCTGTGGCATTTGTATCCACTTGCAGAACGGCAGGCTTGAATTCTGCAGTATATTATGTACTTTTGCCATTTCACTTCATTATTGTTGGTGCTGCAATGGTTGATTGTTAAATCGTCTACAGTAGACAAAGTAGTTGATTTCATCCACCCTGGATCTCTTCGAGGACATCCTGTGTTTGTGTTTGGCTTATTTTTATTTTAAAATTGAATTTTGAACGGTTATTTTTAAATTTCTGTTGTAAACCTGCCATGGTATGTCTACTACTTCTATGCAATTGTGTTTTAGGGTACATTTTGTTTCTCAGTCCTTCATATTTCCTGTACCCATGAGGGTAGTTGCTTCTCATTTCAGCTGCACACAATGCCACAGGATACATTTCAGTTCATGCAGCTCTAGAGAGCGATACTATTGGATGCATTTAAACAGTGTTAATGCTTTAATACAGTCTTTCACATACTCTTCAGAGTTACTTTTGGAAGATACAAAATCTTAAGTTGCTTTAAGGAATGGACAATATAAGTCAAAATACAGGGTATTCACATAGACCACTTGTTGTGTGTCAGACCTTTAGCATATAAAAAGGTCAAACCAGAAGGTTTTTTTTTTAACAATAGGCAGCCTTGTATGCAGCACAGATAGGATCAGAAAATCTTCACTGGAGAAAATGTACATTGTCAATGTTATTGAGGCCAAACCTGCTGATTTAGGTAGTGTAAAAAAAACATATTTCTGAAAGTGGAAATTCTTTACCACAATCTGTTTCCTTATGAGGTGACAGAAAATAAATGTTGTTTCTGAAGATCAAATCAAAGTTTAAGGCTACACAGAGAAGATGCTCATTGAAAGATAAGATGGTTTAGTGGTGAATGGCAACGGTGACCAAGTGTCACAATTTTTAATTTGTGTTTAAATGACTTGCTAATGCATAACATGCATAAATAGTACTTACATATATGCACACATATTTCTATATTTATATTGACAATAATGAGTGATTTTTACATTAACGGTTAATCGTAGTTAGAGTGTGTTCACGTTAAAATAGACATAGTTACTGTAGGCCTCGATGTGGAAGGCCTATGTTTAAACAAAATGATGTGTTTCTGCTTGAGGTGCATAATCTTTCCTCTCATTTCTTAAAGCGAAGTCCAAACAATGTTGTTATGAACTGTGGCCTGATTCACAAAGGTAAACTTACAGGTTTGTGCACATTTACACTTTTTTATTGTTCACAAAACTGCATTATAATAGTGAGTTTGCAAGTGCGAAGACTCACAGTCAGGGTGGAGAACTCTGCACATAAAAAGTTAGGCCTGGCCTATCCTAAACTAACGCTTAAACTAAGCTTAAACTAAATCTTAGCCTTGCCCGGATGCTGATGCTAATCCTGAACTCCAATTAAAATTCAAACTTCTTGCTTCTGTTATCTATTATTTTCAAGCTTTTCACACCTTTGCTTTTTCTTTTTCAAATTATTTTGCTTTAACCTTTCAAATATTCATTTTCTGAAGATTCCCTCATCGTCCCGTCCATCCCTTCCATCATTAGTACATTGAGGCAATCCTGCCTCAGCAGGTCAGAGGGTTCGGCTGAACCTCTGGCTTTGATATCAGCAGCAGAGGTTCAAGTAGCAGTGGCCAGGGCACTGGATGACAGAGCTAAGCCCAAGCCCAAGGGCACACGTCAGGCTGGGAGTGTTGCAGTTTCTCCCTCTGGGAATTCGTCAGCTTGGGAAGATGACCTTCCATCCATCTCTACAGGGAAATTTGTTGGTAGAGAGGAGGTTCCAGATATTTTACAGAACATCAGGGAGAATTTGTTTTTTTCTCCTTTTCTGTCTCAAGAGGTGGAAGAGTGCCTGTTTCCTCAATATATCAAGCCTCTGGTCTTTGCAATTCCATTTAATGGCAGGATAATGGACTCGATTACTGGAGAATGGCGGGACCTGGAACGTTCCTCAGTTCACAGGTTTTACTGAAGCTGTATTTGCTAGAGGAAGGAGAGGACTGTTTTCCGCATTCAGGCCACTCTGATTGGTCATACGGCCATAAATCCAAAAGATTGTTCTCCTTCTGATGCTACAGACAAGAAGGTGGAAGGGGCACTTAGTTTTTCGCTGAGAATCTGATTCTGAGAACATGGAGGGATGTATTCTACTTATGCTGCAGTCTCTTGTTTCAGACTTTGAAAACTTGGCCACAGCAATTCAGGAAGTGACTGATTTTTTGGAGTTGCTTATGAATATGGAACAAGAAGAAAAGATTTTGGCAGAGGTATCTTCAGCTATCTTGAAACCTTCGGCCATGGCAACAGAGTCAATGGTTTTGGCTAGAAGAAATTTGTGGATGAGCGATTGGAAGGCAGATTTTTATGAGAAATCTACTCTGCTAAAAATTCAGTTTGAAGGGAAAATGCTGCTCGGAGATCAATTGGACAATATGTCCACCAAGGTGTTTAAGGATCGTAAGCATGCTATACCTTACAAAGGGAAGCGTTATTCCTCTCAACGCTTCTGGGATCAGGCTTCCTCTTCTTCTACCTTTCGTTCATCCAGGAAGACTTTGAGGCCATTTTGTGAGTATGGGAGGAAGTTCCAGCTCAAGAAGTCGTCTACCTCAGCAGGAGACAAAGGGCAGCAAGGTTCATCCAAGTGGCAGTCCTGACAAATATGGCACAGAGACATCGATTCTGGTGGGAGCCAGGCTTTTGCTTTTTCAGGATGTCTGGCAAAAGGATGAGAAGGATCAATGGGCCTTGAATATTGTCAGGAATGGCTATCCTAATGACTTTGTCAGTCAGCCTCCCGAATGGGGCACCATCCATACTCATGTCCCCAAGGATCTGGAAAAGAGACAAACTCTTTTGAAACGGGTTCAGGTCCTTCTAGTAAAAAGGACAATAGTTCTTGTGCCCATGGCAGAGTGGGGAAACTGATGTTATTCAATTTTCTTGCTAGTGCAGGAGGTGTCCGGAGATTTCAGGCCAGTTCAGGATCTAAAAATGGTGAATGGGTGGATCAGGACGGTTGATTTCAAGATGGTCACCTTACAGTCCCTAATTCCCTTAACAAGCGTCATTGAGTTTATGACTTCCATTGATCTTCAGGACACTTACTTACGTATTCCAATGGCATGGGCACATCAAACGTTTCTGCGATTTGCAATTGTGGAAAATCACTTTCAGTTTGCAGCATTGCCATTGAGTCTGAAGTCCACCTTCAGGTGTTTACAAAGGTTCTTGAACTCTTGGTGGTGTTGGCTCACAACTAGAAAGTCACTCTTTTGGCCTGTTCACCCCCATTTTGTGTGTGCTGAATGGTATTGCTTGTCAGGTCGAGGACCAGTGCTAGGTTAAGTGCACACACATGCATTGAGATACACTTATAATTGGCATGACGTACCCTATACATCAGTCGTAGATAATAGGTCAAGGGGATGAAATACTGCCTATAAGTCCCTAGCACATTATTGGGTCTGGTGGTTTAGAGGCCAGCAGCCTTAATTGCACTTGCATGTGTGCACTGCTGAGAGCCTGAAGTCATTTTAAAAGCAGCCCTGAGTTGCAGCATTGCTTTTAAAAAGTAAATTCGCTGCAAACTTGACATTTGGGGAAGGGGCACTGTAAAAATGATCATCTATATTATTGTTACTTATCATGTACCCCTAGGTTATCCCCAAGGTGTTCCAGGGCTGGGGGTCTTATAACTGTAAGTAGGGTCCCTATAAAAGATGTTTTATAAACTCCAGTGAGGGAAAACTGACCATTTTATTTGTTTCCCTGTGTAGGAAATCGCCTGCAAAGTTGACTTTGGTACTCTGGGCACTGTGAAGTATTAATCAACATAACTTTTAGATGTCAGGCGACCCCAATGTCTCCCCTAGATGTCCCATGGGTGGGGTGGACCTGGAATTAGGAGCAGGGTACTTATAAAAGATGTTTTATAAACCCTGGTGAGGGAGGAATTGCACATTTCTTTTTCCCATTTGTAGATACTTGGCCTCATAGGCTAACATGGCAATATTTATGGACACATAACTATTGCTAGGAAAGTATACAAAATATCATTCAAACACTTAAAAGAATGGAACTGATAAATCCAACTGGTTGCTCTTGTTGAATATATCCTAACTTATACAGAAAATACGTTATAACACTTTCTTGTCTGTAAACCAAAATATAGCCTTCCTGAAGTTTCCTTGATTAGTCAGTGCTAACAGGCTTAGCAAGGATGTCTTGATTAGGTGATAAGTGGCTATCAAGGGGAGATTCTGTCTGCTTGAGGGAACTCTGCAGCTACACAGGAATGTCAGGGCAGGGGAGAGTGGTCGTAAAGCATGAGGCTTCAAAGGATGATAGGACAGGTAGGGAATGCCAGGCCTACCTACCCCCAGTCCCCTTTGCCCCAGGCAGCTAACAGGCTTAAGGAAGGAGTTTGCATATGCCAGGGGGAGGAGAGCCATGGAAATGAGCCACATTGAGAATTGGTGCAGTTAGCTCTTACTGCTCTGCTGAGAATTCAGCAATGATGGATTTTGGAGGAATTGTGATTTCTGGACCAAGAAGATGCCACACTTTGGAGGAAGTGGTCAAGCGCCTGGGTGGCACCCTGCATAGCATTGGCGAGGGGTGCCCCCTCTCTTGATGCCCAAAGGATGATATTAAATATGTGACAGGTGCATAGCCACTCAGTTATGCTGCCTGACACTATAAGAAGAAGGATCTACACCCAAGGGCCTGTCTGGTGAATACTGTGCCTGCTGCACTATCTAGGACTACACCTCGGAGGACTTTGCCTTGCTTCAAGAAGGAGTAGACTCCCTGCACCTACAGGTCAATAGATCTTGACTGACTGTTCTCCAGTCAGTGTCCCCCTCCTGGAGTGGGTCCAGTTGAATTTTAAGGTGCTGACCAAGTGCATTGTGGGAAGTGAAGTCCTTGAATGCCAAGGACCATCTAGGAGATTCCGGACCCTAGGAGTTTTGTTTTGGACTCTTGGTACCTACCAGGAGACCTTCTGGAAGGATCTGCAGAAGTTTGGAAAAATGGGGTAACTTTTGGGAAAAAGCTCCAGAAGGTTACCAATCTGACCAAAAGAGCCAAGTTGACCACCCTCGCCCGCGACCCGGCCAGGGTGCCAATTTTGTCCACTGAAAACCTCTGTATGTCCAACTTTGACTTCCAAAGTTTGACCGGGAGCTCTCTGAAAGTCAAGCTGGCAAACCCTCACTGAATCCAGACTGGGGTAGAGCAGCGAGGGCCCTTGGCGGAAAAAGCAACAGAAACATTTCTAAGTGTGAAGGTAATATTTTCACCAAGGCCTCCTGCGTGGGTTATCGGAACAGGGCTCCATCGTGGTTGGCCTCAAACTTTGACTTTGTCCTGGTCCAGCGTGACCAGATGTCTAGAAGTGGCGCTATTGGTTTCTAAGAACTAGAAAGTGTTTATTCTTTAAAAATTCATATCTCCGGTTTCCTACATTGGATTTTGATCATGTTGGTGTCATTTTAAAGATAAAATTATTTCATATTTTTATAAATTGGTGTGAAATTTTTATTGCGTGTTTTGTCTTACTTATGACTGGACTGGTGTTTTTAAAAGCCTTACTGCTCGGTGTTGGCTACTTAAGGACCCAGTACCATCACAGTGGCCTTGATTCTGGTGTTAGGTGCCTACCTACCACTACCAATAAACTACTGTCCAGCACCCACTGTCTAGGTAACTTTCTTCATCCCTACCTGGGTGATTGGCTGGTTCATGCTCCCACCAAGCTGTTGCCTCTCAATCGCACATTTCTTATAAATCAGGGAAACTCCAACCTTATTCCAGAGCAAGACAGTCTGTTTATTGGGGCAAGGTTTCATACCAGTTTGGTTCTAGTCACCTTGCCAGACGTAAGAGTGGCCAAAATCCGACCTCACATTTTGGGCCTTTTGGTCAGGGCGGCTTGTCCGCTAAGGCAGAGGAGCTTCGCCTGACTCCTTGCAGAGCAAAAACGAATACAAATAAAATGATAATAACCTTGTAATTATCACTTTATTTCTCTTTACTATGAAGCTGGGTTAGGGCAGGACGGGGCTGGGGTCACAGGGGGAGGAATGGTTTGAACATTCCAAGTGTGCATGACTGCTTGGCTGGATGTCTCGGGCAAGCCAAACAGTCATGCACACTTTGCTTCTTCCCCACCAGGCTGTAATGCACAGCCTGGTGAGGAACATGAACAGGATCCCTGTCCCCATCTGAGCACCGAACCACAGCTTTTAGATCAATCACACCACTGCATTGCAGTGCTATGATTGGCTAGGGGGAACTAATCACATCACAGCACTTCAGCGTTGTGATTGGCCATGGGAAACCTGGGTGCTTCCTGGTGCTGATCTCGCTGAGAAGAGCGCCAAAGATGAAGAAACTGCGCCCATTTTAAAGGTAAGTGATTTATATAAAATTATTTATTTATTTTCAACCCCGCCACCCCCGTTCTCTGCCAGCTGCCACTGCTTTTGGCCAAGCCCAGTCAGGAGGCAGCTTGTTGGCTGCAGGGGGATTTGGAAGCAATAGTGTTTATGTTTCCCTGGGCTCAGTGACATTTTCACAAGCTGATGGCTCATATCCTGGCTTATTGGACTCCCATTTGTCAGCACCTGTCCTTTTAGATTCTGCTCTGTAATTAGGTCAGGAGGTTGTTGACTGGACAAGGAGCATATCCGGAAAGGAAACTCTCTCTCCCTTCCCGGTCCCATGATTGTGACAACAGGCTGTCAAGTTGGAGGTCATGGATGGGGGTATGTCAGATATGGGGCACTTGGTCCCACTCTCAGGCAGGAGGTCTTTGAATTGGAGGGAACTGGAAGCTGTCAATTTGTTTCTGAAGGCTTCCCCTCGGTATCCGAAGATGGCAGTTGTTGTGATCAATGTAGTAATGAATACAAGCAAGGGAAGAGTACTCAGAGTAATGTGAATACTGCTAAGTAATTGAAGCATTACACCACATACAGAATCTTCATGGCAGATCATTCACTGTAAGTATATATCCATCATATTTCTGTATTTCAGTTGTGCTGGGACAAAGACCCTTCTATGAGTTATACATTTGTGTCTTGTCTTGTGGCAAATAGAACAATAGGTGGTGGCCTCAAAGGTCTCTACTTTGGATTGCTCATTACAAGAAATTCATTTTGAAAGATAGTATTCGCTGGTTATTCTTTTGTATTTGAATGTTTAGGTTATAGCATAGTTTAGTGAATTTGTGATCCCATTGGCTTGAGTGTGGAAGATCACTTTTTTATTTAAATAGATGCTTCCATTGGTGCTCTTCAATCTTCTGTGTGCACTTCTCTTTTAAACTCTTGATGCAATACATTTTTGTCTGAGTTGGCATTTCATTGTTCAACTTAAGTCAATACCTTGATAGCTGTCTTACGGAAGATATGTAGATTTATTAATGAATTGTAAAATGGACAAACAGTTTTTTTTAAATTCTGCTTTCAGTGCAATTTGTGTCTACTGGAGAAAAACACTTTGCCAAATCAGCTGGAAAGGGTAGCTTATATCTGGCTTATGATAAATTGTAATGGGTGACTGATTATAATGAAATTGATGAGAAGGATATGGTTCCTACAAAATGCAGGGCAAACGATTACCTGCTACCCTTGGTCATTTTACCCTGTGTATGATGTTATATCTGGAAGACAGCAATTCTATATATGGTAAATAAAACGATAAGTATGTGATCACCAATGTGGTATTCACACTTTTAAGGAGAATTCGATATATCATGATTCTATCCTGACAGCAAAAGAAACCCAAATAGGTTATTAGAATAGCAAATGTGAACACTTTAACAAAATATTTGTGGCCTGGCTTGCAAACAAGATGGCAGGAATATTTATAGGGAGCTCCCGTCTACTGACCAGTCGTCCTGCATAATCCAGCCCATAAAGTCAACACTGTTTTGGAGGAGCATCAAACCTTTTCATGGACAGAAGAAACCAAAAGCTGTCCATTGTGGATGATACTGGAAAACAACATGGGTAAAGCAGCATAAGGCATCCATAGCTCTTAGCACATTGTGGGGATGGACCCCATTTTCTGCCGCTGTATCACTCGGGGCAAGAGCCCCAGGCGTCCATAGACTGGGTTTCCCTGACGGCAAGGTTCTCAGATAAAAGGACATAGGGATAGAGGGCAAAGGAGTAAATGCACCACTTGCATTCCTCTGATGAGAAGACTGGCTTGGGATAATGAATGAGAACAGCTGACATCCTGTTGAGGGGACCAGATGGGAAGTGTTAGGGCCAGGGTGGGGTTCAGCTAAGATCAGGAAGATACACCAAGGGCCATTGTCTGCCCTCCACCTATAAAATAGTATTTGGATGCTCCCCCTCGGAGATCTTAGGGACACTCGGTAGAGGGGAGGAGTGGGAGGCAATTCACAACTTGACAAATTTAGGCTATGCGGTGACTATGGAGGAACGGGCGAGTAAGTTGAGAGTATCTCATAACAGCACTGCACAATGCAGTTACAGAATACACCTACCCCTAATTATTAGGGTACAATTTTCTTTGGGAAATGCAGTGGACCGCAATTGCTCCAGAGAATGCAAGTTTTCAGACTGACATATCATCAGAGACCACTAGTGTAGGTAAGTCTGAGGAACCCAGTATAACTGGGCAGGACCAGTGGGTGGGGGTTTGACTCCCAGATTGACATTAAGAGGAAGGATGGGATGCAGTACCTCTATTACCCATCCAAAAGACACCCAGCTAATGTGTATGAATGATGCTTTTCAATGATAACTCATTAAGGAAGAGAGTGTTGCATGGGAACAGGAGAGAAGATGTCTAGTGGGTGACACCCAGACACCCAGATTTGGAATGGTATGAACAATATATTTTGAGGAAAACATCTGATTGTATAAGTCTCTTGTAGTGGGGCCACAGGAAAAAAGGAAAAAAATTTGGGAGGGAACAGGACCCTTACTGACCATCTGGAGACTCAATCTGGGAGGATGTAACCTTTTAAAGCAGCATAGGTCTGTAATAGTGATTACTATACGGTGATTACTTATTGAGTAAATCTTATGACCAAATGTGGCAACACTACTGAAAAAGGCAAAACATGCCTCATCTCGAAGCAAAGGAGACTAGATAAGATTGCACAGACTGCCACCGAGCCTGGGACACCCCCCTGGTATTTCTCCCATGGCAAATACAAGGAGATGATGAACGGAGCGCTGAAACTTTTCAGACACTCACCCCCAGTCACAGATCTGGGTTGAATCCATCATCGTT
Organism: Triturus cristatus; assembly: GCF_964204655.1. Taxonomy (NCBI): domain Eukaryota; kingdom Metazoa; phylum Chordata; class Amphibia; order Caudata; family Salamandridae; genus Triturus; species Triturus cristatus. The sequence goes on from NC_140592.1 coordinate 1,076,391,097, forward strand.
CTTCAGCTCACTTCGCCACACCAGTTCAGACATAGCTATATGCAAATCAGTCTTGCCCCTGTGCCTCATGGGAACAGTCCAGCCCGAACTGCGAAGCCATGTCTTCAGTGGACCGGAAACATGCATTCTGGGACCAGTTTCGGGCTAACAGCCCTCATCAGCCAGGCTAGCTTGAATCCAGTGGCAAAGTGAGCAAGGGACCCACGTCTGGGCATAGCCTGTCAACTTAGCACGAACAAAGCAAATACAAGGAGATGGCATCTGCCTTCCCATATTCATATTCAAAAGAGGATTTACTGGCTTCTAAGGGTCAGATATTGGAGCTTGAAGACTCTCTTAGGAACTTCACTCAACAGTGACCTACCTGGCACAACCACAAAACTGCTAGCTGAAGAGTGCAAGATGCTGAAATTAGAGCATGGATAAACAACTGGTTGAAATAAGTCATTCCACTGGACAGATTGTCACAATGCTTTGGTTTGAAAAGGGCACATCGAGCTCTAGTTCAGAAAATGCCTCTTGGGGCCCAACATTGAGCAATCACTACAAGAATCATAAATTACAGAGAGGAGATTATCAAAGCAGGGCTGGCTTTAGGGTGTTGTGACTCGTGCAGCCGCACCGGGGACTGAGATGGGGTGGGGGAGGAGGGGCTCTGGGTTTATAACAGTGTATGGGTTTAAAAGTACATGTGGTAGAGTTCCTTATGTGTCCAGCAGTTTTCTGGCAGCAATAAAAATATCTTGCTCTGGTGATTCCTGCTTGAAAGATACTGGAGGTCTAGTGGCAGTATGATCTCCTCATAAAGTAGCTAGAGAGTTAATATGCCTGCAGAAAAAGAACATGTACCATGTAGCTCACAGAATTGTATTTTATGTGGATAGCTGAATGAGTTACTGATTTTGTCACAGACATCCTTTTATGACCTGTGGTTCATATAGCATCTTGACTTTTGAAAAGTCATCATAGAGCTGCGGGTAAACTGCAGAGTAGAGTGTTTGATGTTATGTTTTTTCCCACAGTCTTTCCTTATTTATTCCTAATGATGCTAAAAATGTGTTAGTTTGGGGGGAATACTTTATTAGTAAAGCCGAACCCAACTAGCGCTTTAAACCAAATTAAATGTATGTGAGAGAGGGCTTTTGGAGAGAAGAAGGGGCAGTGTTGGAAGGTGGTAGTGAGGGAATCCGTGAAGAAGAGCTCATTGAGGAGGTGCTAAAAATGACTGTTGTACCGGGTGCCACCAGCAACAAAGCTGGCCATGTCTCAAAGTGGTATGGGACATGGAAGTGTTCAAATATGAATCTTGCACAGCTAATGCAAAGCCAAACTAATACCTGTACTGAAATAAAGCAGGGACAGAGGTTGCAAGTGGTATCATGGAACATTACTGATCCGACAGAAGCTGGCCAATGAGGACTGGGTATCCTTTATATGTGCATGTGACATAATATGATGTCAGGAGATCTGGGTTACTGATCCCATGCATGTTTTTTCAAATCTTATTGTTCTACGGCAATCCCATCACTAGCAGAGAAGGGTAAGGGGCGCTTAGCTGTTTGATCACATTTGAGAATATTACCATCAAAGTGCTAGAAGTTAAGTCTTGCTACTTGTTTTTACATATTTTCTTATCTGACTCAGTTAATGTTATTTTTGTAAATTCGTATATGTGAAGTCACCGATGGAGAGAGGATGTAAGTCATTTTCTACATACAGCACATGGGGATACCTTAAATAAGATTATTTTTATATATAATATGTAATTTTCATATGACTTTAATATCCAAAATATGACCCATCTGCCAACATTTGTGGGTAGAGGTAAAGGCATGGTGACTGATTTTGCGCTAATTTCTAAAGACCTTACCCAGAAATTACTAAATTATGAGGTGCGTCCCCAACCATGCAGGGATCACAACCCGATCATTCTATGTTTCGATATCCAGCTGTTCTTTGGGGTTATTGATTCACCAGATCTCTCTGTTCCTTTTTCCGCTATCAAGTGATTACGGATAAAATAGGATCATATTGACCGTATTGACCCAAGTAAATTCCCCGAAAATTTAATCACAGAAGCTAGCCAGGACATTTGTCATTGTATTTCTATTTATGACGGCCCCAGTAAGATCCGCAATGGTTATACAGCAATTTGGTAAACACGTCTGACTATGTACAATGTTGATTGTACCCACAATAATGAGAGTGGCCAAGATTTGCATTTCTTAAACACATGTATTGATATATTTTAAGAAGCCTTATACAGTGATTGTCTGAGTAATCTATGTAAGTGAGACAAATGCTTTTGTCCACCATGGGGATTTAAAGTGGGCATAAACTGATAGATTGTGACTAATACTGCATGAAGCAGTGGCTTCCAAATTAGGTTAGGCACACATTAAGGATGATGGTGAAAATCAATGGTACATTGTGTTGCTGGAGTGTCTACTTTGGGTGCCAGAGCTAGATTCGCGTTAGTTGTATTTTAATGTGCCAGGGGTAATGTTTATCTCATGTGCTTAGTTTTGTGTTTGCAGCATTTGTACTTGTCAACAGTTAAAGCTGTCTGTGGTATTTAAATGCGTTATAAAGACCATTATTTACACACAGCTGAGATACATTAAATCGTTAGGCAATGTTACATGATGCTTGTTTCAAACAGTGTGCTATTTATAGCATACAAATTCATATAATACTGACATAAGATGTTGGTGAGACAAATCTGTTTATGTGATTTGATAAAAAAAACTGCCATCAACTCAAAGCCCACTGGCACAAAGCTCTGTATGTTGCCAACTAACATGTCTCACTTATTCCTTTTGAGGGATGTTTTGCAGAAGCAATACCCTCTTACAAACTACAACAACATTTAGATTCGTGCTCGGGCCTCAGCAGTCGGATCGAAAGGCATTATGAAAGCAATCCTTTGAGACTGTTTGATTAGAGTGCCATTCATGCAAACCAGGAGCTTTTCAGTGCACTCATACTTGACTAGTTGTAAATAGATTTTGAGTCAGCTCACTTAGCACATTTTCAATTACTATTTATGTAAATTGCACATAGAAGCCGGCATGAAAATTATACAATAGAAAAAGGACTAATGATAAACTGGTAAACAGTGGGGCTGTCTCTTTTATTGTTGAGTAACATAAGACCAAGATAAGGATGCATTCACAGGCCAAGAAGGAAAGTGTGAGCACCCCATATAGAATTCCGAGGCAAAGTACAGGACAAACCCCTGATAGGTGCACATACATTAATTAGATCTTCTCTCCTGGAAGAGACCAACATTAATCATTAATTATATAAAACAATGGAGGGCCTATGACTATCAATCCCGTTTGTGATATTTCTCTTTTTTGCTTCTGCGGCTTGCCACTTGGAATGCACAGTGTCTTCTTCAATTGTTTTTTACACTATTCCAATTCCATCCAACTCATGTTTAAATTGAGAAGCAAATAGATTGATTCACAAGGAATGTTATGTTAGTAGTTAGAGGTCGTTCTTGTTTTCGATGTGAGCAGAGGTCATTACCCGCGCGGGGCTGTCCATTAAGTAAGCTGTGTGCCATATAAATTCCAGGAAAAAGATACAGAAATAGAAATGATGCCGGTGTATCCAAGCCTGATTCCAAACGAATTTTCTGAGTAGTTGCATTTTATTCCAGACTTCGGTGTAACTTGCTTGATAACTTCCAAGAGGAAGATTACTCACAGAAAAAATATATTTACGGCATGACTTATCAGTACTTATCTGATTTCCGAGTGTCCATCACTGTGTTAAGCAACTTTGTTTTCAAACATTTATAGTTTCTGTGTTTTTGGAAATGTATAATGAAAAGGATGATGTAAGGAGCTGGAATGTATACTTTATTAGACATAGGTGATAGTACATAGAGTAGACTGGGCATTCTATCTTAGGTTTCCTTCTAATGCATACCAATTATGTGGTCTGGTAACTGATGTAGATCTATGCCTATGCTATTTAATATTACAATCGCAGTACAAACAGACGCATAGAAGTTCTGAAATATTGTACACGGAGCAAGCTACATAATGTAAAACCATTTGTAAGAAAAAGCAGCCATTTTACAAAATCTTCCGCCTACAATCAGTACACCTGACATTTCAGAAATCATGTTTTAAAATGTTTACATAATGATGAACTCAAGGATGTGCAAAAACAAATGTCTAGGGTGTGTTTTGTGGCAATAAAGTGATGCATTTGAGTCACCAAATTGCACAAACCAGGCGTAATTCAGAGGTAGAGAGGGTGTTAGACCTTTCAGCCTTAGGGTGGTCTTCCCACCATCTTTTTGCTTCCCTCATCCATTTGTTCTGACCTTGGTGGGCAGAACTCACAGAATATTACGCTGCAAAATTCCGTGGTGTTACATAAAAACTCCGTGAGATTCAATGGAGTTCCGCCCACCCCCACTGACTCTACCAACTGTTCCTTCAGACATGCAAGCGTTGTAGGGACGCAGCTCTTTGGTCATTACGCTGTGGGTGAAGCACCTATGCACCCTGTACTAGATGGACTCGGAAGGAATGTACCAGGAGGTAATATAGGCCAATTAAGAGAAACAGAAGAATCCAGGCTCTGCTCTTTGTCCCGTCTTGCGTTCTTATGAGATACAGAAGCCAACATACCCTTGCCTTCGGAACACCGGAAAGGCCGGAGCCGTGTCAGTGACAGCTCTGCATGGCCTACCTGTCCCACATCTCTCCCTCTTCAGTATTGACAATGGGAGGCACTGGGGAGAGTGGCAAGGGGTGAAAGTGGAGAGCACTGGTGCAAGGTCATCGGTTGGGAGGGAAGAAACGTGGCTGCACGGAGAGTGAGGTCCAGACTCGAGGGGAAGCAGAGAATTATTTGGTGTGTGTCTAGGATACGTTTCCAACCCTTACTGGGGCCCAACACTGTTTGTTCAGCCTGGCGCTGCTGATGAGCCAGGTTTTCAACTTTTGCAGGTTCTTTCGACTGGATTAATTTAAGTAAGTAAAAGTTTATTTTTGAAAATTCATTCCATAAAACAACTGACCGGATTAATTTTCTCTGCCTCGAAAAACACAGCTAAGGTGTCATTTTGTAAGCAGTGATTTGTCTCACAGATTGCGGGGCTGGGCAGGCTGGTGAACCGTGGGTGAATTGGAGATTGTGAGACAGACGCAGTGCACAGCAGCATTTATAGCAAAACAGAAGAGCTTTTTAATGTTCAATCAGTAGCACTAAGTCCGAGGAAGCCTACAAGTCCTTTTCAGGGAAATCAGAGAGGCCCACAGAAAGGGAAGGCAGACAACGGAACTGAGGAGGAGGAATGTCACATGGGGACGAGAAACTGGGGCAGAGAAGATCAAGGGATGCAGAAACCGGGCATGAAGAGAAAGAGACCAGAGTGAAGGAAGCCAATAGGTGGAGGAGCCAGTGTGTGTGATGAGGAAGCGGACAGAAGGAATAATGAAAAAGAGCAGAGATGGGGTGTGTAATGAAGTGGATTTCCAAGATAAGTTTCCTTGTGCAAACACACAAAAGACGCATTTACTCGGCGCAGGCTCACCTTTTCTTCTGCAGCCCGAGGAATGCATTTCCGAGCACTACAGTCCTGATTGAACCATGGGAGAAATGAAGTCAGGAGCTCATAAGTAGGACGCAAACACCAACTGACAGCATCTTGCACCATCTACTGACATTTTCCATGTTAGATGGCGCTCCATTAACAAACACAACATTCCTGCATTAATATCTGTAAATAAATTGCAGCACAAACACGAGGCCTTAAAGTGTGAAGTCTAGGCAATAATTATTTCTCAGCACATCCCCAACCCTGCTTCCGATGGGGCTGTGTGTAATTGAGTTATTTAAATGAGACACACACCCACACAACACAGAAGATTCCAACACAGAATAACACCTGCCTTGTGGCCCACCTTTCATCTGCTCCTCTCAACGATATCAGGAGCGGAGGCGGCTCAAGCGGCACTGTGATCTCCCAATGTGAAGGGGACCATGCTGCTGAGTGCACTGTGGCTCCTCTACCGCTCTCAGTAGCCAAGCACAGGAACAGAGTAGACTTTCGTGATGACAGTCACCTGGCCTGATTATGCATCAGGAACACGTCACTTTCTGTGGCTCAGAATTGTAGTGCTGAATAATTCCACCGGGGGAGCAGCTGAATTCATTAGAAACTCACTAAATTCCTCCAATTCTGCAGGCGGAATCAAAAATTCCACACACCCCTACTGCTAACCAGTGCTAAGGTGCATGTGCTCACTCCTTGAAACACTGTGATATTGACTTATTCCCAATTGGCATATTTAATTTACATATACATCCCTAGTAAATTAGTACTACATGTACCCAAAGCCTGTAAATCAACTGCTAAATGTGGCCCTGCATCACTGGTTGTGGCACCCTCTTAAGTAGCCCTTTAAACATGTCTTAGGCGTTCTATTGCAGCACCTGTGTGTGCAGTTTAAACTGCCATGTCGACCTGGCAAGAGAAACCTTTTGCCAGGCCCAAAACTCTTCACATAAGTCACCCCTAGGGAAGGTTCCGGACAGCCCAAAGGGCAGGGTGCAATGCATTTAAAATGTTGGACATGCACTTTTAACTTTTACATGTCCTGTAAGTGAAAAACTAATAAATTCGTTTTTCACTACTGCAAGGACATAAGAGTTGCCTTATTACATTTTATAAGTGTAAATCCCAACTGGGAAGAGAAAACTGGTTCATGTTTGGTATCTTTATAATCCTAATTTAAAATCCTAACTAATCGTGAAGTCAGATTTTAAATTACAATTGTGAAAATGCCACTTCTTGGAAGTTGGCATTGTGTTGCCTTAGGCGTTTATTGTCTGCAGCCTGTCTGGGGTCACATTACTGGGTGTAGATGGCAGTTGGGCTTCGTGTATTCCTACTAAACAGCCGCAAAGAATGAGAGCTCAGGTGTAACTGGATGGACCATCACTGGCAGGATAAGAGGGAGGCACTGGTCCCAGCCTCACTTACACCTGAATAGGCTGTGGCCTGTCCACACGAAGGGCTCCATACCCCCTGTACAAAGTCTGGAACCAGCCCAGGAAAGGCAGAGCATTTACACACTTCAAAGGCATGCCTCTTGAAGCTTCTCTCCACTTCAAAGGCATAACTAGGTATAAATACTGGGCCTCCAACACCACCACATCAGTTCACTTCTAAACCTGTACATACTCTGCCAGGAAGAAGGACTGCTGTGCTGCTGAAGGAGTGCAATCTGCTGGACTCCTGTTTTGTAATGCTGACTGGCTGCCCTCTTATAGATGAGAAGGACTGGACCTGCATCTCTTGAACTCAGAGTGACTCCAATTGCTAGTTGGCCTCCTGATCTGAAGCCTCAGGGACATAACAGGTTTCCAACAACCTTACATTTGCACCTGGACTCTGCCATCTGTGAGTTTACCCAGCCAAGTGGTGCCACTCCATCTGAACTGAAGCATCTCCTCTGGTGAGCAGCGCAACCCTAAGCAGAACCGACATATCTCCATGACTGCGTATACTGGACCCTTCGCAAAGACCTGCATCACTGCCACAGCCTGCATCGCCTTTGGAACCGCTGCTGTGTGACAAATCTTCTGTGCAGTCCCTCAAATCCCTCATCAATGGCAGCCTCAACGATGACACCAGACTGCATCGCAGCTCTTCGGAAACGATTCAAAGCCCAGACCGCGCATCCTCAATGCCGGAGTTTGCATCGCAAGTCCCGTCAACTGGATCTTTGGCTCTGACGCAGCCTCATTGCATCTTGGAATCGTCACGTCTTTGACACGGATCCATGCAATGCTCCACAAACCAGGATCAATGGGCCTAACTGGTTCCCTCTAGGCAGCCCACTCTCCATCACGGTTAGGATGAACTTGTGACTTTGTCCCAGTTCAGCGCAACCAGACATCCACAGTTGATGCTTTATGCCTCTTGGTGTTATTTTTCTCTGAAAACATTACAAATCTGTATGAACAGCTGAACTTATAGGATTTTTTACATTTTGGTCTTGTTTTATTTATTAATACCTACTTTATGTTTCTAACTCTGCTGTGAGAACCTTTTGCGGTATGTTTTCACTATCTTACTGTTTGAAGTGTTGCACAAATATTTTACACAATTGCGAGAAGCTACCTGAGGGTTGAGCACAGGTAAATTTAGAGTTTATTTTGGTATTCATGCTGAGAATTGTGGTTGCTGCTTCAGACGGGTTCACCAAAAAAGCAAAGAGAAAAATATTGAGTCTAAAATAATCCTGTGGACTAACCTGAAATGTGATTGCCAAGGTCGCAAATGAATGGATGTAGATTCTGGAGCAAAGAAAGCCAATGGCTGAAGAGGCCTTACAAAAATCTCCTCAAAGTAGACATAGAATACAATGTGTTTATCATGAATGGGACAAGCACCATACACACCTACCTCACAAAGCACTATGTCAAGCATATAAGTGGCTGTGTAAGGAGAGAATGTTGAGTCTACCTTTTTAAACAGCTTAGTCTAGTCCAAGTTATGCAGATCTTAACAGATTGTGCGTCCAAAAGCAATGATTAAGGTTGTACTTGTATTAAGAAAGGCCTATATGCAACATAAATACATGAAAACGTGGGTGACAACATGTCATCAGTAAGTGCCAGACAGCCATATGCTTCTGTTGATTCATATGTGGGAAAAAGTGGGAACAGGCAGATTCCCAGAAGAGCTCTCAGTGTAAATTATAAAAAGTTGTATCTTTGGGGAAATCCTTAACCATTTGCAAGACTCATCTCATCCAAATTGCCCAGGTAAACTCACACTTAAATTCAGTTGACATAAGTGGTACAGTTGAAGTGGAAAAAGGCAAGGAACACCTTCATTTTTTAAGTGTGCAGACTTGTGCAGAAATAGGATTTCCAGTTCATTGGCAAACATATTATTCTCACTCAATGTTCTGCTCGGCAAACAATCTGAAGTTGTAGGATCATAGATGATGGGGAAACTACAGAGATCACTGTTGCTCCAAATGTAGGCCTATCCCATTTGTGAATCACACAAAAAAAAATCTATGTGATTAATGTTTGTGTTCCTTAGCCGCCCTAGACTCATTTGTCTTATTTGAATTCGGCCCATAGCATCAATTTGAGAGGCAACAATGGGAACCAAGAGACTTCTTTCCTTCTATGCTTTATATTTTAAGATTGACACATTTTATCATAAGGGCACACTTTATGGAGTGATTGACCATATCTCTTTTGTCATGAACTAGAACCCAAGCTTTTCCTTCTACTACATAGAAGATTTGGTGGGAAATGGATATGCACATCATATGCACACCTGTACAAGCAATTGCTACTCTACTACACAATTTTGCTATGAGCCAGTCACTTTGTAGCATGACTCATTTATGTCAGCCAGCCACGGCACTAGACTAGAGGTAAGGCTGAAGCGGCAGTCCAGTGCTTAAAGGATATTTTTATCCTTCATGCGCAGGACATGACAGCAGGCTGTGATTTTATCAAAACTTGAAGCCTCTGAAGACCATTTAATTGAAAATCAAAATCATGAATTGGTGTCCAACACACGGCATGCTAGCATCATGGATATGCGGCAGCCAAAGATCAAGGGCCCTTCTGCCTCAATTTTGGGAACAGGCTGAAGGAAGCTCCATAACTTTGGGCGACCATGTCTACATATAGAATTCAGCAAGTCCATCTGACCTTGTAAGAGTTGCTACTGGGATTACGATCTTCATGTTGGACTAAGATGTTGCTAAAAATAGATGAGTGGAATTAACTTTCTCCTGAATCAGGACTTGCTTCAAAATAGTTCAACATTGCGGACGTCTGATTACAAAAGTCTCTGAAAGCTAAGCCATCCAGATTACACATTTGACCTTTGTGTTTGTTAGGACTTTTGAATTTTCATCCGCTGGAGTCTGTTGTGTGACCATGTACAAACTGTAGGATAAAATAAACTAATGTCATGGTAAATACGTTTTCATTATTTACAAGCTTTGGCATGTGCATTGATCTAAACCAATCAGCAAACGTAAGGGTGCAGTAAATTACAATTCTACATGAAATTTTTTTTTCTTCACCCAGCAGATGGAAAGGCGCTCCGTGTCTGCTCACAAGCATTTTCAGTCAAGAAATAATGGGAACTCACAATAACGTTGCTCACATGCCGCGGGGCATTATAAATTCTCTGCCCACCTCTACAAATGTGAGGTGCACTTCCCTATCATAGGTGGTTCCAGTTCCTAAAAAGATGCAGGAGTGCAGATTGGTGACGTAAGTCTTTTTATGACCGCCAAGAGGGTGTTGCTCAAATGTCTAACAATGGAGCCAATGCCACTGACTTGGGCAATAACTTCGTTTACGTGTGGGTCTTATGATTGCCATCCTCCATGGGGGCACATACACATCTACACTCATGTGTAGGGCTAAAGTCTCCGGATTTTTTAAGCAAAATGTGTCTTTATTTTAGATGCCTTCCTCTTAGTAAAAAATTTCCGCTGCAATACAAGTCAAAGGGGAAATTCGTTCTACCATATTTTTAGTTCTCGGCTCCAGACGACGTGCATGAGCTGTCTCGAACCAAGACTTGCTGTATCGACTTCTGGGAATACAGCCTGCCAATAAGCTTCCCGTTTGTTGAAAGCCTTGTCGCTCCGTTTTTGCATCGCCCTATTTGTCAAGGGCATGCATATGTCACACCTCTTCAATGTTTTGGCCTCCCCAAGCGATCCTCCCAACTACTGGACCTATGCAGTGGCCGATTTTAGACACTGTTTCTGCACTACTTTTTTATTGTTCTTTAACAGCGCAATCCTGCTGTTCCCCTGTAAGAACTGCAGTTCCTGACCTTGTCTCCAGCCCATCACCTGTGAAATCTGTCAGTGTCCAGTCACAACAAAGTGAGTTTGAAAGAGACACCTCTGCAACATCGGCTGGCTCTATGCACACGTCCGGGCAGGGGGTGGTGGTGGGGCTGAGCTGGGATTGACGTATTCCGCTTAAGCATGGAGAGACAAGGACAACAGAGGGATACGAGGAATGGAATGCCCCAGGAGACAGCAGCCGCCACCCTTTTATTTCTTTATAAACATTGTTTATTTTCACCCGCATATTTTTTTTCTCCCATCTCTATAGAATGGCTGATCCCAAAGCTGTCTCGGTCTTGTTGGAAGTATTATTTATTGTTATGGTTCTGCAGTTGGGGATCACAGGCATCACTTGTGTGCTACAGCGGTGGTGGGGTCTTCAGTGTTTGTTTTAGCCAAAACGGGACGGCAGGGATTTGACCCCAAGAAATGTATCTTTACTGGGTGCAGCCAGGGCCGCTAATTTTGTGATAAAACTTTTAAAGGAATAGTTACCCATTCTCGTGACAGAGTGGGGTGATTCACAAATATTAGCACGGAAGGAGTATTAAGAAAAATAAAATAACCTTCACTCTTATCATAAAACTGTTGGTGTTGGCGGTGAAAGGCTGCTCTGCTCCTAAGAACTTTTTTGAAGGTCCAAACAGTGATTTTTACAGCTGAATTTTGTAAAACATTTTCAAAAGCAAAATATTTTCCAAGTCGTTCTGAAAGGTAAAAATCCAAAAAAAAAGAGTACTACTAATGTGCTGAGGTTGACCACATGCAAAGGTCACAGAGGGTTTCCTTCTTTCTAACCTTTTCTTTTTTTCTTTCTTCCCTGTTTTTCTTTTTCTCACCTATATACATTTTTGTTTCCTTTCTGTCTCTGTCCCCCTCTCTATTTCTCTCTTGCCCACTCCTCGGATTGATATTTTTGCTTTCCCTGAATCCTTCACTGTTGCACAATTGCCTGCCCTTGACCCAAAAGCTCTGCTGCAGCCTTCAGCTGATATTATTCATCAGTTTCCGCATAAAAAAGGGGGGGGGGAGGCTTAAAACAGTCATTTGACTTTCACTGTGACTCAGGCTGAGTCATAGTGAAAGGAAAATCACCATTGGGCTCAGTGGCAGCCCCAGTTGTAGGCAATATTAATGCATTTGTGTATATCAATAAAAACAGCCCAGAGCCGTATAAATTCATTACATTACCAACGCCTGTAGCTCTTGGATTGCTGAGACCTATTGACTTTGCCAATGCTTGTTGAACCTCCGTCTTTCCAGCTGTTGGCATGTATGGTCACAGTCCCCCCAAACCTTCACTCAACCAAGAGATCTGTTAGCTGTTGCACAATCTCGGCCTGGCACGGAATCTTCCTTGAGTGCGTTCTAGTGTTCATTTTAGGCATCCTCAAACGTGTTTAAATATTTAGTGTTCGTAGACAGGAAAGGCTGTTGTTAATGCTTCAGTTATGTATATATAAAAAAAAAGACAGCAATGTCTTCTCTCGGAATCATCCTGCTAAATGGATTTCAGCCTGCACCCTGCCACACTGCTTTTATGCCTGTCTCACTGACAGCCCAATGCTCCTGCATTGCAATTGTAACACCAGCTTCCAGTGCAGCGAGGAACTGGTCCAAAAACATCCTTTCTGATCCAGAAAGAATGTTTGACCAAGGTCCCTGCTATGTCAGCCTTTATGGAGTAGCGTATTAGCATATAATCCTACTTCCCTTCATTTGATTACAATTAAACATTTTCAAAAAACATATTCAGAGCGTAGAAAAGTGCCAGGAACATGTTTGGCAAAATATGTCTTTCTTCATCCACAAATTCAGGAGAACAACGATGGACTCAGGATGATTTTCACTTTTTAGAAGAGAAAAAAAACCTGAACAGGCTGAACTCAAGAACCTTGCAGCCTCTTGAGGCAATGCCTCCTGCAGACACTTAGGGGCATATCAGCAACACCCGGCGATAATTATCGCTCAGCGCTCTTAGCGTGAGGATAATTATCGCCGGGTAACGTGGATTTTTATCGCTGAGATAGCGTGCTATTAGCAACGCTTATCTCCTCAGCGATAAAAATCCTCACGCTAACTGCCTAACGTGAGATTATCGCTGGAAACCCAGCGATAATCTCACGCAATGTGGCGTTAGCTTGCTGATAGGGACTCACAAACTTAGCCATGATATTCACCTCCCATAGGATATCATGGCTAAGTCAGTCCTGAAGCAGGCGTAAGGAAAGTAGCGATAACAGGGGTTATCGCTACTTTTCCTGACGCTATGCTTCATAGCGTGGGACATGATGATAGGAGAAATGTCGCTTAGCGACATTTCTCCTGTCATGTTAGGTCAGGAGCGCCCACTTTGCATCTCATTAGAGATGCAAAGCTGGGCGTTAGGAATCCTGATGCTAAAGCAAGGTTTCACGCGTTAGCGTGGCCTTGCTAATTAGGCGATAAAATTATCGCCGCTTTTCGGACGAAAACTGCAGCAAAAGCGGTGATAATTTTTTATCGCCCGCTTGTAAATATGCCCCATGGATACCACAGCTTCAGGAATGCCACCATTATGAGATATCGCCAGTGGAATGTGAAATAACCGTAAAAAGCAGTGTTTCCTACACCAGTTTCTTCAAGTACAAAAGTTTGGGGGTGCAGTCTGCAAACAGATGTGTCAAGATTTACCACGCAAAATTTGTCTTTTCAAAATCCTGGTTTGGTCATTCATAACATCCTGGCTAGGTCTTACGAGTGAACGATTTACATGGGGTAAATCACAAATCCCAGCAATTCGATTCAGGCTATACTCCTAGGGCAGATTTACAAGCCACCTGTACCACCAGTACGACACTTTCTGTGACGTACTGGTGGCGTATTTTACTGCTCCATATTTACAAGGACAGGAAAAGCCACCCTGCGTGGCTGTTCCTGTCCTTGTAAATATGGCCCCTTTACACGCAGCACTTTGCGTGAAAGGGGTGTTCCATGGGTGTTGCTGTGGGTGTTCCCATGCAACACCCATGGAACCAGACACATTTCCAGATTTACGAGGAATTTTAAATCTGGAAATGCCTCTCAATGCTACGCCTCCTTAGGGGAGGCGTAGGGAGGTGCAACGAGTAGAAATGTTTTCATTTCTCCTTGTTTTTCCGCTTTCAATGCATGCTGCATTCTACAACACGCATTGAAAGAGGAAAATGCCTGTAGTGATTGTTTTTGTGCAGGAAGGTGCGCCTTCCTGGACATAAACAATCTTCCCATGACGCCGGCATTCTTGCACCATGGTGCAAGGATGCCCGTGCATGGCAGCTGTTTGTGCGCCAGCGCAGGGGAGAGCACAGGAATGCGACATATTATTGTAAATATGTTGCATTCCTGTGCTTTGGAAATGCCGCAGTGAGGCGCAGCCAAAGGTCTTGCGTTGCAGCGCTGCGGCACTTCCTCGTAAATCTGCCCCCCTGGTTTCTGGCCCAATCTCTAACTTTGAGTTGACAGGTCCTTACAGGAAATGCCAGCTTTGCAATATGGCGCACTCTGGCTGCATCTGATAGACTCCTGTGTGATGGCTAAAAAGGACCAGGGGGCAGTTTTATGATGAAATGTGCAATCTTTTGCGGCCTTTAAATGGTCCGATTCTGTGATCGTCAACTTTTAAAGTGTAAAAAGTTCTCCTGCATAGTTAGCGTTTAAAAGGGCGTCTCATGTGTAACACTTTTCGACATGCAGGTAGGTGCTGATATTTCCAAACAGCAAACGAGCAGGGAGAAGTTGCACTCGGCTGGCACAAACAAAAAGGCTCCTGAGATTTCCTGGCACCTGGCATTTTCAATTATGTTTTCTTAACTGAAGGGTTGTGCGTGGTGGGGCCAGACAGATTAAGTGAGAAAGCGCCACAGTGTGCCCGTCGCGTCCCAGTGGCGCCGTGGGTCGTGTCACAATGTCCTGCATTTGTACCCAGATGTCCAGGGCTACTCGCTAACATCTTAACACTGCCACAGCCATTAGGATGGCTCACGAGGCAGCTGCATGTCATTCCGAGATCTCATTTAAGATGGTGGATCCCCAGAAGTCACTTGGGCTCGATTCCTTATTCCCCTCGCTGGTAGATTTCTCCTAATATATCACTCGCCCGACAGGGGACAGAACACAGACCTACATGAAAGCTATTTCTGGATTTTGCTGACGGATCTATTTTCTTGCAGTTCCTGTCTGCGCTGTTTGTGCATTTTGTTCAGTTTTTTTTTATTTACTGTGCAGCAACTGGAACACTGTAGCCTTAAAGCAGCCTGCTCAATTAAAATATTGCACAAATAACCGCGAAAGAAAGCATAAAAGTAAGAGAGGAACTGTGCATATCTGATAAAGTCCTACCCAATCCTCTGCCAGTGCTTGTATGCGGAGGCCCACCGGGGTGGAAAGGGAAATAAAATAAACGCAGAGCAAACCGCATGCGTGAAACGGCCACTACAACGTGGCCGTTTCCACGCATAACCATAACCACGCATGCATTACAACGCACGAAAAGCCTTTACCACGCATACCTTTACTACGAAATTCGAAGTAAAGGCATGTGTGCTAAAGTTAAAAGAAAAAAATGGGGGTGGGGGATCTTCCCCCCCAAAAAAACAACATGGGATTAAAAAAGAGGGCTGGGGGGGCACCCCGCCAAATTAAAATATAAAAAAACCGCACCTTTTCCCGTCATTTAAAGAAAGAGATGTGGAGGCAATCGGCGTCGATAGAGGAAACGGAAGGATACTTCTGCTTCCTCTTAACAACGTGCAACTTCACCAAGGAAGATCAAGGAGAGGAGAGGTAAGGGGGAATGAGGGGGTGGTGTCGTGCAGGGGTAAATTTAAAGGGTACATTTTTAGTGTGATATCCTTTAACATGAAAATGCCATTAACATGCATAATTTAACAACGAAAATCGTTGTAAAAGTATGCATGTAAAAGGCATTTTCGTGGTAAAGGATATGCGTGGTGATTGCATTAGCGTTGTAACTCATGCGTGGTAAAGGCATGCGTTACAACGGAATGTGTTGTAAAGTCATACAACCAAGCATGCAATTTCAAAGATTTCACCACATAGAAATTATACTTGCAAAAACGTGCCTTTTCCTTTGCATGGAGCAGATCAGTTATTCTTCATCCAAAAAGATACATTACTTAAGATGAATGAACCATATGGGAATGTAGGTGGAAAGGTTACAGATTGAAGAGTCAAACACAACAATACAGTATAAATAAAGGTATTGACATGGAAATAAATATTATAAGGGCTATGATATATAAATAGACATATATAAATGGACAGAGTAAATGGTGCACGTAAGGCAGTTGTCTGCAGTACACACCACTACATGAAAGTGAATGTGTAGGAACAAGGGGCATTAGTTACATGCTTCCTCGTGTTGTTCATGTTCATAGAGCAATCACCCGTCACTATGTAGGTTGGGACACATGCGAGATGAATTTGTTGGAAAGTTACAAGCTTCATCGCAGGTGTGCAGCAAACCTGCCAACTCACACACTGCCACCATGTGCCACACAATAAAGCAGTTATCATAAGGAGAGCACCAGGTGAGCTGCAAACCTCTACTGAGAATCGGTTTCCAGATAATAAGTGGAGGATCTGAACTGCCGAAATCCATTATGGATATTGCAACCTGCCTAAGGCACTCACAAAAGGTGGCTATAGAAGGTTTGGTGCTTTGGGCCTGTGTAGGTGTGTCCACCCCACCTTCAACCCTCACTCCCTCCAATGTCTCTCAATAGCAGGCTTAGGTTCTAATGGGGTAAGAACCCCAACCCCTTCTCCAGACCTGCCCCCTCAGAAGCCCCACCTCCTCTCACACTCTGGGGAAAAATTCAAAGTTGGAAGGAGGACTGGTGGAGTATTTCAATTCCTCCTCTATAGCGACCGGCAAAAGAGTCATGAAACATTTGGCTTCCAGTGAGAGGCCCTCGTTTTGCGAATTGAAGTCTCCTAAGAGAAAAAGCTGTTTTCCAATTGAAATTTTGCAATGAGAAATGCAGCTGTTGCTGAAAAACGTCCTTTATTTGCATGATCCGGTCCCACTGAAATCAAGAACACACCTCACCCCGCTGGTAAAATGGCACCAAGAGCGACATCCCTAGGATTATTGCGGAAGGGGCCACGCAGCATCCCAGGTTCTGCAACACAATGGTAATTTGTGCAGGTGCGTGTGCCTTTCAACACATTTTAACTCTTGGGCACATATATACTCTTGGGTACATGTATAGAGCAATGAACATGAGTGACTACTTTCTAAACAAAAGAAAAAATCCATCTAAGCAAATCTTCATGAACCTACACAGGCAATGGATGCTCGATGAAGCCCCCAAAATGTTTGCATCATAGCCCAATATGAGAAATTTGCTTCCAAATCAAAACCCAAGAATCAACCAAGGTGCAACAGGAAATGGTCACAAACGTTCAAGTCACACAAAGCTAGTGGCTGAATTTAAAAAAATCCACTTGGAGTAATCCAGTTTAGTGTCTTTTCATGAATGAGGTGTCACGTATCTTACTATGTGAGCGAAATTCAGAACACAGGACCAGTGCTGTATTATAATAGTGATGTCTACATGAATTGAATGAGTATCATTCAAAGTGTATCTAATGCCTCCACATACCTCGTGGGTATTACATAACACATACATTTCCATTTGAAAAGAAGCATTTAGTAGACCGCCAGGGCACCTAGCATTAGGGAGGCAAGACAGAAACGATCGGGGCACTTCAAATGCCTAATATCTTTGGTGGCATTGGCACCAGAACTTCACAGATCTTAGTGTGTTTTCTGCACTATGTTAGGTTCTACAATTGGAGTTTTTTGTGGTGCCATCCTTGCAAACTTTGAACTGTATTTTAGTACAGAAATAAAGCCCTCAAGGAAGCCCCCGTCAGCTGTGTTTCGAATGCAAGCATTGCTGCCATCTACAAATGGCACACACGCAATCATGGAGGGCCACATCAATCCAATCTTCAACACCTGTTGAGGTGGCCAGAATTCATTTATATCATACGTGTTTCGTTTCTACATGGAGCTGTTGGCAGATATGGCAGCAAAGCTAGGGTCACAATGCAACCGTACACAGACGACACCTTACTATGAAAGGAGAACACCCCAAAGATAATCGAGTCGCTATATTTTGCTCTCTTCAAATTTGAATCATAGATGATTTCTGCTTTCTTCAAAATGAATCCACCCACAGCAGAGCATCTCTGCTTCAATGGGAAGAATTTAAGCATTGCATTCAGAATAATGTATCCCAATGACACACGCGTCTCCCTCCAAATTCAACCCCCAGCCCTCTTGACAAATCCTTAGGTTTTACAATCAACCTAAACCCTCCAGCCAACTCTGCACAGTTATATAGCCAGCAATGGCAAAACCAATAGGTCTACCTTGTATTTTCAATTATCAGGCAGATCTATTGGCTTTGTCAAAGCTGCTGGCCATGCTGAATCTGTACTTGAGCACCAACCCAGCAGCGGAAGCAGGAGGGCTGCCAACTATACCGAAACCTATTTGTTGAATGTGGTTTCTAGGAACAACACAGTTTTGTTCATCTAATGGAAATGTTCTAATGGTTTCCATTAGAGAAAATACCTTTGGTATCTCAAGAAATGTATTTGTTTTGGCGTAAAGTGAATCATATATTGTATAATGCACAAGAGATAAATAACTGACTGAGACATAATGGATGATGTTTGAGTGTATTTTCAGATGTAAGAATGCATGGGCATGCAAAGGCTTCCCAAGAGGTGAAATAATACAAACAACAGTCAATAGCATGAAGTAAGAGATGCTTTCTCCTCTCTAATGGTACAAGCCGTGACTGGCATTGTCTTTAAACAATGACTGTAGAGCATGACCCAAGCACACCAATGGTGGAAGAAAGGTGACCAATGCCCGCTCTGTGTGCTTGTTAAAAATAGGTCAAGCAGACAGAGCGATGGAACTGTTAAGCGATACGTAAAATAACCTCCTAACAATTGCACAGCCTACACAGAATTAAACAGAGGATGCTTCCCTCAAACCTCAGAGCTGTACTTAAAATCTTTGTATTTTATATATACAACTCACACTCACTTTGCACTGTACATACCATCATGAACGACACTGCCAACCTTATCATCAGCGAAAAACCTGAATTGCAAACAACCTCTTCGGGATAAGTGATCGTCCTGAACACAATTCACAAAATCTTTACTTACCATCCAATACTTCCAGATGGATAATTATCTCCACCCATATCAGTGGTCATAGCCCAAGAGTCATACAAAAGTAGACACAAACCTGCTGAGACAAAGGACCTTGGCTGGCTTTATTTATAAAAAAATTAAAAAGGTTTGCCAGTTATCTCCCGTCCTTTGGCTCAATACAAATGACAGAAGTGTATTTAGGTTAATGCCTTATTTCGGTTTTAATTACTAAACATGTTCTGTTGCGTCAGAGACCCTCCTATGTGTTAGTGGGTCCTTCACAGACATGTTTTCAATGGCATGCTGGAAAATACAATTCTAGATTACTGTAAGATTTAGGTTGATTTACCTTCCTCGCATGGTCGCAGCTCAATTAGAGGGCACGTGGAGGCTAGGATTGCTGCAGAGAAGGTAAGGCCACGCATATGATAATCTCATATTCGAATTGGATATTTTAACATTATGACACATGATCTAATAATGGGACCACCTCTCTTTTAGAATATTCTGACCTTGCCTGCATTTATTGCCCTTTTCATTTTAGATCCCCCCCACACGATCCTCTTATTTGCCCTTTTACAACATCCCACTTCAACTCTGGGAGATATTACACCTAGTCTGTTGAGCACCCTTCCATCAGACGTGTGAGTTACCTGGATCCTAAAAACATTATATGAACTGGAGTCTTTTTAGAATTAAGTATTATTGGGCCCCAAAGTTTACACTGTCACCCAATCTGTCAGATCTTTGAGGAAGAGGAATGCAAATTGTTGTCTATGTAACAAGAAAAAAAGAATATTTAAAGATGACAGTTTACCCAATATGCTAAACCAGTATAACCAAGCCCTCAAGGCCTTCAATAGCAAATATATTTCAATGAGATGTATTTAAACAGCAAGAGAATCTCAAGTACTTTGCCACCCCAGAACAATTTTCATAGGATGTTATGGACAGAAAATGCATGCTAGTGATTTAATCTTCTGTGACGCCACTAACCGTAGTTTTCCAACAAAGTCAATCTCAACTATGACAAAACAAGCTCAAAATAAAAACCTTAATCCAACAACTCTTCACAAGGACATCGCTAGACCTTCAGGGTTGTCATTAGACTAATTCAGTCCTTTATCTGAAATGGAGTTCTTCTCTCTAGTAGAATAAAGTGCTTAGTGTCTGCTTGTGTCCTCCCACAATGTTTAAGACCCTAGCTTGATCTTAGAAGGTTTTACCACATTTTAGAAAACCAATAAACACACCCATAACCTCTGGTTAAGTGCTGGTGGCATGCATTAAGGCAACTGCCAACCCATTGCTTCAGAAGCCTCTAACAGATCCAGCCGGCATGTATCAGATCTGTTTGCCCAGCTCAGCTGGCCTATTCTGCAGTTGCAAAGATGTAAAAAGTTGAGCAATCTCCTGCATGACTTGCGGGCAGGTTTCAACCACTGGGCAAGGCTGTGTCACTGGCTGTATCTTTCCTTCTTAGAGCACTGATGATAGAGGCTTTGGGAGAGATAAGGCGTTCGTACTTCTTAGCATAAGAACAGCATTTGCTACTGTAGATATTGAGATACATATGAATGGAGGGGGAGAGAGAATATGTGTTTGCTGGAAAGCTTGAATCTTGACACAGTCTTTGATCTCAGAAAGATAGCAAGTAGAAGCGTTATTTCCATTTAAGAATAACTTCATTTTCCCAAGGCGTGGAGGCTATCATCACGATTTTCAAAGTCATTGTGATGCCTCCGGTTAGACAGTTGCATTTGAGTGGCCGAAGTTCCTATTACTACGCTGCTTTACTTTATTTAGGATGGTACTTCCATTGTCAGGAGCTAGAGAGGACGTCACCCCCTGTTAAATGCAATGGACCAAAGGCGGACAGTCAACAAAAGGAAGCTGGTGGGTTCAGAAACAAGGATCTTCATATTACAGTTAGTTGGCTCATCTAAATCATCATGATAGATTTTACTCACAATTGGTATGGAAATTATAATTATTGTGTGCATCCTGGAACATTGTATGTGAGCCTGGGAGCATATACATTAAGCAATCTAGAAAGGCATTCAATGTAATAAATAATGCCTAATAAGAAAGGCCAGAGGGGAAAGCAAGCCCAAAACATATGTTTGGTGTTGATTATTTTTCCTATAAGTCCAATGTGTGCAGTTATAAGCATTTGTGCTTCGACGTGCACAGGAAAAGTTGGAAGGGTGCAGCACCTTTATTCCCTTCAGGATAATTAGCCATTTGATGTTCATTGTCACATTTTATTTTCTCAGATTTCGTATTTCAGGCATTGTTTTATTCAGTTTTCCCTCTTAAAACCATATTTTGAAACATGCATTTGCAAAAGGCTATTGGTTTGCAGAGACACTTCTGACTTGACCATAAAAACATAAATGTTCCTCCTTGCAACAGTCTAGAACTCTACTGGGCATTTATTTGCACATCCGACATCAAAACCCACTGCTATTTTGTGAGCCAAAACCTCAGCTTGGTCATGAGTTATTTGCATCCTTGTCCGGCTCCAGTATATTGAGAGAAAAGCTGGGTTATACAACGTCACTCTGATCTATCTAAGTTGCTCCCTTTTTGGAACGAGAATAGAAAGATGTCCATCTCCAGATGTTCCCTCTCTGAAGTTTCCTAAGAACAACCAAGCTGTTGGTGTTTCCCGTTGCAATATCACAGCTTGGTTAAGGACTATGGGGCATATTATCAAGACAGGCGATAAAATTATCAACGTCATTCAACAATCATTAAAACGGCGATAATGGGCTTGATAATATGCTCTATGGAATTCCTATTGAAGCTCAGGTTAGATGTCCTTCACATCTAACACAGCTTTTATCGCCTGTCTTGATAATATGCCCCATAGTAACTTGACGAGTGTTCCCATTCTTAGCATAGCTCAGCATAATTGAGGTACGCTTTACCTAGGATGAGGTGGAAAGTTGTAACCCAAACCCCTTTGCCACATATAGTTGCCAGAAAGGTGTTTTGTTTCTATGCTGGAATGGCTGCGCCTACGTTGGGGGGACACATATCCTACGGCATCTATTGATGGCAAAACTAGACCTCATCACTTTCCATCTTCTGACCACATTGCCCTTCCTGTTTTGTGTCATTGCTATGTCTAATATATTATTGATCTGCCGCCTTAAAGGCTGCAAAACACGTCACTAACGTTCCACTCCATCGACGCAAGGTGGCAAATTATAAAGCAATAAACAAAAAACGGAAAACAGTTAAGAGCACCCTGATATATTATTGACCTATTTATGAATCGCCAGCAATGAATGAAAAAGAGCATGGCCATGACATCAGAGTTGGGATAGTTCATGCGGTTGAGTAAATTATGTTCCATGTTTTGCACTGAGCCCACTCCCATCTGAATTTAATAAAAGCTCATTCTAAGTGAATCCTGGCACCAGCCATGCTTGTCTGTTCTAGGTGTAAAGAAAGTAAACCAATCTATACCGCTCGCCATAGCATAAGGAACACTGTACAATCGTGCCCATAAGCAGCATTAATTTTGAGGTCTGAATGCCCTTGCATAGCAGACCTTTAGAATGAGCCCAGCGCACTCGTGAACATTTCACGTGCCGTGATTCTCTATTATCATGTATCCCCCTTCAAATTCAGGTTGATGGGAGGGATTACCAGGGCACTAACCTTTCGTGGCAATATATTTTCTTACATAGAATATGAAGGAAGAATTTCAACGCTGGAAGTATGCAATAAAGCAATATTACACGATGAACATAGACTCCTTAATGGAAATACCTTGCAAAATAAAGATGGATAAGGCACACTGGGTATTTTTAGCATGAGGCTGGAAGGACACGAGAGTGTACACATCAGCCTAATTTATGCTTGGCTGACTAGTACAAAAAAAGCAATTCCAGTTCCAAGCATGGTGCTTGGCCTGGTTCCTCTTCCCTCAATGCCCACCATTTGCTGCGCTGCCTCAGATCGGCTTCAGTGGCACGCTACAGAGCTTTCTGAACAACAACCTGTGGATTCTAAGGTGAAGATTCTGAAAAGGGCACAGAACTTTAGGGAGAAAATTGAATCTTATGAGCGCACACTGCATTGCACCAAATATATGCGGATGTTCTGGGAGAGGAGAGGATGAATCGCTTTTATAGCTTGAGAGGTGCTGTCGTCTCTCTGGATCCATGCCAGCAGTCACTGTATCGCGACAGAGGAACTTTCACAACCATTGCGATGCCGGGATTCCAAAAAAGGACTCGGACATTTTGACAAAGCATCAATAACCAGAAACGATGTAACTCGCTTTGGCCAAGTAACAAGGAAACCCTATTATTAAGACTGCCGCAGTGTTTTCATCACCTGGGCAGGCGCTGCTTAAGAGCCTCACGTTTCTGAACAAGGGTCGACTAACAAACTAGTGTGTAACAAAACAACTTTATTATTTAAGTTGGAGCTGAAATGGACATCCGGGGAGTCTGGTAGTTGTGAGCCGCTGAAACAGTTGCTACTTTTATAACATGTTCACATTTGCTTTTTGAGCAAATTTAGTGCAAGTAACACATTCCCTCGGTGGGGTTCACAGAAACACTGTTATTGTTTAGCTATTGTGAGACATTGTCTTGTTAGCTAGAAGTCCCTATCCAAATTGCATTCTTCCATCCTACTAAGACAACGAACAGTGACCTTGCTGCCCTGCGGGCACTAAGTTTTACACCTTATAGATGGCCGTTCATATAATTTATAGAAGTAATATTAAGTGAAGTAAATAGGGACCTATAGGCAGGCCTGTTGGACCCCCTTTGTTAGGGGAAACTGTGTGGTCAATTCTACTTCTTGGCCATAATGGATAGATGATGCATTCTTAGTCGGTAGAAGTATATCTGATCTGTCAATCACAGTGGATCATGGGCAAGATCCCAAAGAGTCGAGGCTGACTTGCATATGGCTGGGTCCAAACTGAGGTGGCATGGTGAACAAAAGAAGGATGGGTTGGGATGCCACCCTGAGGGATTGCCAATGGGCTGACAAATTGCAAGCGTTCCTCTTATCACCTTTTATGTGTTTGATGTTCCTAAAGAGGCCTTTTATAGCCTATTTGGCAACAATTTCAACATTACTGAAGGCTGCTGTGAGGTCATGGATGGGTAAAAACAGTCTAACCCTTCATTATGTCACAGTAAAAGCGAAGCCCTTTTTCAATTGTTTAAAGCATGCTTGGCAATCAAAGACTATATTATGAAGCTCAATTGTGCAGAAAGCAGGATTTTCCCAAAGTTTATCCCTACTCCATCCTAGAGTGAGACAGTTGCTAGGTGTAAGCAGTTATGCTGCCACAATCTTTTTAATTCGAGATTCTAAAGGAATGCTGCCACAAAGGTGGCATGGCACCGTGCTCAAGAATGTTATTGAACAGAAGAATTATAATGGGAACCATCATAGGTAAATTATATTTGAAGAAATATGTGGATACACAATCTCAGCCAGCGATCGTAACCTTCTTCTGTGCCTTCATTGCTGTCAAATCTTCATTATTGATTGGGCGAGAGATGTCCAAGAGAGCCATATGCATTATTTAACCGAAGCCACAACCTCAGTTTCATTACTATTTAATTCTGACACATCGTCAAACCAGCCTAATTTACTAATACGATAATTCATGTTTAAATTTAATTGGGTTAATCAAAATAATTAACCGGTTTCATGCTAACATTGGCAGATATTCGTTCAACCCACTATAAGCAGCATATAATTACAAAAATGATTTTCTTCATTAACTCGAGCCGAAGAAGCAGTATATGTGCTGTCTTTTGCGAGACATATTCTGGCATGCCTATAACTTAAAGGGGCTTGGATCCCAATCGTTACTTACCATTGGTTGGCTTTTCTGTCACTCTCATTTGCTTGTTTCCTATTTATGTTCCAGCTTGTCAATCTTGTGTTTGCCCCTCCCAAGAAACACTGCCATCTCTTTGACTGGCTGGCATCTCTGCTTCCACTGTGTGCTTTTCAACCACTACTTTTTTCTTTTGTTTTAAGCACTCAGTGAGCGTGCATGTGTTTTCAAGCTGTCTCCCTCTTGTAGTTCTCACTCCCCTATCCTTCAAGTTGCTTCCCGCAACTCTGTTTTGCTTCTGCCCCCATCTTTCTTCCATGTCCCTCCCCACCAATCCCCATTTTGCTTACGCATCCTGTGTTGTTTCGGTGTCCCCATACTACCCTGTGTTGCTTTGGCATTCCATTTGGTTCAGTGTCCACCTGCTGTGCCCTGTGTTACTTCCACCTCCTTGTTGCTTCCACTCCCCTGGCCCGCTTTTATAAACAACAAAAAATGCTTCTGCATGTGTTATTTTCTTTTTAATTACTGATCCAACTTGGATTTGTAGATAAACAAAATAAGCTCCTGCAGCATTTTGGACGCATGTGTGGTGTATGTAGCTACAAAATGACGCAGTCGCCTTTTCATAATTTGTTTTAAACTTTAGCCATGCAGCACAGCATCAGGGATGCTGTGTAGTGTGGCTAACCATTTGCAAGTCCATAAGGACCAAAAGGTGAGACCTATTGGTTTTTGCAATGCTTGCTTTTATGCTGCTGTAGTATGACATTGGAGGCCAGCTAGTAAAATTGTGCTCACCAAGCGGAAAGGACCAGAAACCAAGTTGGCTGTTCATAACACTATCCTTGTACATGTGATGTGCATAGTGTATTCTATTTAATAAGTGAATGTATAGGCCAAATATGTTAATGCGTCCTTAAAGCTTTTTAATACTTGTGATCAGCAGTAAATTTAAAAAATCCCTACTGTATGCCTTGCATTTATGAAATTGCGCTAAATTGGATCTGAATTACTTTTCGAAATTGGGTTTCTAGTAGTACACACTACAAGTTTACCTGTGCTCACCCTCTGGTAGCTTAGCACAGAACAGTCAGGCTAAACTATTAAAGGCAATGTGTAAAGTATTTGTGCACACACACACACACACACTGTATCACAGTGAAAACACCACAAAAGTATTCCACACCAGTTTAGTCAAATAACCAATATTTATCTGACTAAAAGAAGACCAATACAACAAAAATCCAAAATACACAAGTCAAGATATGAATTTTGCAAGATTACATCAAAATGCAGTGCTTAGAATTCAATAGCTTCAACTGGAGCTATCTGGTTGCGCTTGTCTTGGGCAAATCCAAAAGTTCAGTTCAACAGCGATGAGCACAGGTGGGATACAGAAGTCATGCAGACCTACTGACAATACCTTGGATCTGTCGATGCTCTGAGCCAATGAGCAGAAAAACAGAGGGATGCTTCGCTGTCGCAGGCGATGCATTGGTTCCATAGCTGGGCAAGGCCATTGATGTGTCGATGTCCAACTGCTGGGCTGTAGGAGATGTGTTGGTGTAAAGCCGTGCAGTGCCGGGAATGAGTCAGGAACATTGTTCACAGATGTTGATGATGTATTGTCTGACACTCGAGCAGCAGAGGTGATTCGAAGGCACAATGTAGGCAATGTTGGGCTGCGTTGTAAGTCAGGGTCGTTGCGTCATGCAGTTGGCAAATGGTATAGATGGCTTAGTTACAAGCAGCGATGATGCATCAATACAAAGGGGAATGCGCCAGTTCCAAACAATGCTT
The DNA here is from genome assembly GCF_964204655.1 of Triturus cristatus. Lineage (NCBI taxonomy): Eukaryota > Metazoa > Chordata > Amphibia > Caudata > Salamandridae > Triturus > Triturus cristatus. The sequence continues at coordinate 1,076,417,830 of NC_140592.1, forward strand.
TGGTGTTGATGTGTTGGTTTCTTGGGTTGCAGCACAAAAATACTTACTTCCAAGGGCCCAGGACTCGATTGGGCACCACTTGGCAGAGCAGGACTCACAGTAGAGGAGCCCGGGTGCTGATAGCAAGGTGAGGTGAAGTCTTTCATATCTCTGGGACTTCAGAAACAGGAGGCAAGCCCAACAAGCACTTGGAGAACCTTTAGAGATGAAGTATGTAGAGAGTCAAGTCCAGCACTCTACCTCCCAGGCAGGAAGCAGCAGACCGACACAGCAATGCAAGTAGCAAAGTGGCAGTCCCTTCTGTCAGCACAACAGCTCTTCTTCAATGTTGAATGTCCTCAGTTCCAGAAGTGTTCTGAGTATATGATGTCAGAGTTCCAGTTCTTATCCCCATGTTATCCTTTGGAATAGAGAGCGTTCCACGAAAGGTCTTTGTAGTGCACAAGACCCTGCCCTTTCTTGCCCTGGCCCTAGACACACTACAGGGGCCTATGCAACTCTTTGTGAGGGAACAGAAACAGCCCTATTCGGATGCAAGTGTCAGCTCTTCCCGCTCAGTCTAGCTCACGAGGACAAATCAGCCTGGTGTGGGCCATCATGATATACAGGGCACACCTCAACTCCCTTTGTGTGTGACTGTCTAGAGGGAATGCACAAATCCCGGCCTTTGCCCAACCCAGACATGTATTTCAGGGACAGGAACAGAATGGTTAAAGTAAGAAAATGCCAACATTCTAAAAGTGGCATTTTCAGACCTGTACTTTAAAAACCAACTTTACTTAATGATGCGTTTTAAAATTCTGAGTCCAGAGACACCAAACTTACTCTTCCTATCTTTTTCCAATTGGAAGTTACACTTGTAAAGTGTTACAAGGCAGCTCCAATGCTAACATATGGGAGAGCTAGGCCTTGGTGTAGTGAAAAAAGAATTTAGCAGTTTTTAACTATTAGGACATGTAAAACTCCTAAGTACATGTACCAACTTTTAAATCCAGTGCACTCTGCCCATGGTGCTACCTAGGGCCTACCTTAGGGGTGACTTATATGTAATTAAAGGGAAAGCTTGGGTCTGGCAGGTAGGTGAACTTACCGGGTCAAAATGGCAGTTTAAAACTGCACACATAGGCTCAGTAATGGCAGACTTGAAACTGGTTTAAAGAGCAACTTGTGTGATTCAGGCCCACTAGCAGCATTTGATTTACAGACCCTGGGCACATGTAGTACACTGTACTGGGGACTCATCAGTAAGTCGAATAAGTCAATAATGAAGAAAACCAAATGTCATTACATTTTAGACACAGACTACATGCATTTTAGCTCTGGTCAGCAGGTCAAAAAGTGCACAGAATCCTAAAGCTAGCAAAAACAAAGTGCAGCACACAGTCTCAAACAGAAGGTCAGAAGGCAAAAGGTCAGGGGAAACCACGCCAAAAGATGTGACGTCTAACAGTTATTCTTCAATTGTGATGTGCATTCTTATAAGCTGCACAGTGCCTGAATATGATTGTGCAGTCTTTATCACATAAATAACACATATTGCACAGTTACCAATGCCCATACATGTACTTGCTGGGAATAGCAAAGTCTTTAGTTGTTTGCGAAAAGTTTGCTGATTGGAATTTGTGCATAGTTGAAGCGGGAGGGAGTTCCAGAGCTTGGAGGCATTGTAGGAAAAGAGCCGACCGCCACTTCTGGCCCTTTTTACTCTGGGTACCTTGGCGAGATGCAATTCGTCAGATCTAAGTTCCCTGTTGGCTTTGTAGGGGAGTATCAGGGATGAGTTGATGGGAGGGCATATCCCCAGCAGAGTCTTATGCGCAATACACAGAGTCTTGAATTTGATGCGTTCTTGCACGGGGAGACAGTGGAGGGAGCGAATTGAAGGTTTAGCCGATTGTCTGTTGGAGGTCCCTGTTAATAATCTGGCTGCGCTGTTCTGGACTAGCTGAAGTTTGGAAATTACAGATGAGGGGGAGCCTAGGTAAAGTGCATTCCCGTAGTCCAGCCTGGAAAGTATGAGGGATTGTATCATTAACTTTTTTGCAGGGGGGGAGAAGGGGGAGGATTTTTCGAGCCATTCTAAGCAGGCCAAAACAAGTGCCTGCTGTCTTCCTGGCCTAGGTCCTAAGGTTCAGGTCCTGGTCCAGCCAGATACCCAAACACTTGATCTCTGTTTTGGGGGAGGGAGGAGGGCCATGCTGGGTGGCCACATAAGGTGGGGCTGGAAACTACGGGAGTTACCCAGTACCATAATCTCCATTTTTCCACAATTTAGTTTGAGCTGGGATATGTCCATCCATTTAGAAATTTCTTCTAGGCAGGAGAGGAGCCTGTTAGAGTTGGGGTCCGACTGGTTGAGTGCGACCACTAGTTGTGTGTCGTCCGCATAGGTCACTATGCGGATTCCCGAAGGGGCTACGATGGCTGCTAGGGGGGACTTGCACACATTAAAAAGTGTTGGGCTATGCGAGGAGCCCTGTGGGACCCCGCTAGCTATGGTGGCTGGTTTGGATAGAACATTCTCCTTGAAAACCTGAAAGGTTCTTCCTTCTAAGAAGGAGCGTAGCCATTGAAGAACAGTGCCAGTGACACCGACATTTCTCAAATGCTGGATTAGGGTCGAATGGTTCACAGTGTCAAATGCTGCGCTTAGGTCGAGGAGAATAATGGCTGTGGAGCCTCCAGAGTCAAGGATTTTTTTCCATTCCTCTGTGACTGCTAGCAGGGCCGTTTCGGTACTCTGATGGGGACAGAATCCTGTTTGGGAGGAGTGAAGCAGATTATGTGTTTCAAGAAAGTCTGAGAGGATCTGATTAACAAACTTTTCAGTCACTTTACTGATTCCGGGGAGGAGGGATATTGGACGGTAGTTACCCAGTTCGGTTGGATCTAGGCTTGGTTTTTTAAGTAGATCCTTGACCATAGCTTTTTTCCAGTTCGGGGGGACCGTTCCGGTGTTGAGCGATGTATTGATCAGGTACAATAGGTTAGGAGCTAGGGTGGGGACTGCCTGTTTCAAAATATTCAGAGGCACAGGGTCCCTAGGAGATCCACTCTTTATGGAAGCCAGCATGGGTAGCAGAGTTTCCAGAAACAAGGGGGGGAAGGTCTCGAGAGTGGGCTTGGTGTTAAGTGAGTCTGAATTAATCAGGATCTCCGGGTCTTCATCCCTCTGAGGAAAGGATTCGATGATAGTTTGAACTTTGTCAGTGAAAAATTGCGCTAGTTTATTGCAACGTAGACCAGTGAAGTCGGGAGTTGTACGGGGGCAGGTAATTTGAGTAACTTATTGATTATGGTGAAGGTTTCCCTAGGGAAGTTCTGAGCAGATAAGATCCTATCTTCGTAGTAAGATGCCTGGGCTATTTTTGTCTCAGCTTTGTACTTGCGAATAGCAGATCTGTATTCAAGTTTTTTTGAAGGGAGGAAGTCTTTCCTCCATTGTCTTTCCTTAATTTTACATTGCTGTTTAAGAACACGAAGATTGGGGGTTAACTAGGGGGCATTATGGGACCCTTCTGACTTTTTTATTTTAGTTTTTGGGAGGACTGAATCGAGTGATTGATCCATTCAGTTAAGACAATCTTCATTTGCTGTGATAGGGCAGGGATTAAGTCTTGGTTTGGTTCGTTCTAGTACTTGAATCCATTCCTCTAAGGGAAGCTTAGACCAGGGTCGGCCGAGAGTCCAGGAGGGTTGAGGGGGGGGTTTGTAATGTTGAGGGGACCAAGAGAGGTCCTCTAAACTTGAGAACACTTGGTCTAGGAGGTGGCCTTTCGCATGGGCAGCTTGTGTGATTTTTTGAATCTCTTGAAGCATTGCGAGATCCCTAGTCAGCTCAGTTGCATTTGCTGCTGATTTAACATCAAAGTGGAGGTTAAAGTCTCCGAGTAGGGTGAGATTAGGCGCAGAGCTTGGTAAATTAGATGCAGCCTCCAGAATAGATTGGTGGAAGGAACCCATTGAGCCCGGGGGGCGATAGATGAAGATGCCAGTAAATTATATGGGGGGAGAGAATTCTATGTTAAAGTGGGCATTTTCGCAGTCAGAGACTGGGTTCCCAAGCAGGTGGCAGGTGTAATTATCTTTATAAATAAATACTATCCCGCCACCTCTGCCTATTGAGGGGTCTACTCTTTGGATTGTGAAGCCTTGAGGAAGGGTTTGAATAATGTCTGGTTCTGAGCTGGTATTCAGCCAAGTTTCAGTCAAGAAAAATACGTCTGGGTCTACGTCTTTGAGGAGCATCCAAATCTCCGTAGTGTGTTTAGGGAGGGATCTACAGTTTAATAAGAGGATTCTGAAATGATCAGAGAGTGTTGAGGGTTCCGGACAAGTAGGGGTAAATTTGAACTGGCAGTGAGGGCAGTGGCCCTGGAACTTTTCTGGTGCGATGGAATGGGCACAGGAAGTAGCAAGGGTTCTATTGAACTGTCTGAGCTGGGAGATAGAATAGTGGTAACGATGGGGGGGAGGAGGATGCAGGGTTTCTGGCCCCTGGGCCCTGTCGGCCGCGGACAGGCGCAGACGGGCTTGCCTTAGACGCGCCTTCGGCGTGCTCATTGCGCGCGTCCGATGCGCGCGTCCGATGCGCGGTCGCGTCATCACGCGCCTTTGAAGCGGAGGAGGGAGACACGTCAGAATGCTGACCTGGCGCTCACAAAAGGCGGAAGAGAGAATGATCCCCAGCGCGCTTCGGAGCATTGAACACAGCTCTGCCCCCACAATGCACAGAAGTATATGCAACAATATAGTTAAAATCACAGTATTTAAAAAGGCATTGGTTAAAATGAAAAGACGTTTGTAAAGGACCAGGAGACTCACACAGGTGGTCCGCCTCCAATCACAGTCAGTCTAAGAAGGTCACGTCATCACGCGCCTTTGAAGCGGAGGGGGGAGACGCCTCAGTCCAGCAACCAGAATGCTGACCTGGCACTCACAAAATGCGGAAGAGAGAATTATCCCCAGCGTGCTTCAAAGCATTGAACACAGCTCTGCCCCCACAATACGCAGAAGTATATCCAACAATATAGTTAAAATCACAGTTTTTAAAAAGGCTTTGGTTAAAATGAAAAGACGTTTGTAAAGGACCAGGAGACTCACACAGGTGGTCCGCCTCCAATCACAGTCAGTCTAAGAAGGTCGCGTCATCACGCGCCTTTGTGGCGGAGGAGTGAGACGCCTCGGTCCAGCAACCAGAATGCTGACCTGGCGCTCACAAAATGCGGAAGAGAGAATGATCCCCAGCGCGCTTCAGAGCATTGAACACAGCTCTGCCCCCACAATACACAGAAGTATATGTAACAATATAGTTAAAATCACAGTTTTTAAAAAGGCTTTGGTTAAAATGAAAAGACGTTTGTAAAGGACCAGGAGACTCACACAGGTGGTCCGCCTCCAATCACAGTCAGTCTGTGTTTCCCCTTTTGTTACCGGATGCTCAGTTTCCACAAGTTCCCAGTCTCCACATATTTCCACTTTTTAAAATGTTCCAGTAAGCTACACTGTAGGTCTTAACAAAACCTTAATAGGTACTTCTAGAAATTGGGTCACTGGTTGACTGGGTTGTGAGCCCTGGTCAAGCAGCAACCACAATCCTAAACAGGTTAAGGCACAAGAAACCTCAAATTAACCTGTGCTCAACCCCCTGGTGGCTTGGCACAGAGCAATCAGGCTTAACTCACAGACAATGTGTAAAGTTTTTGTGTAACACTTCAAACAGTAAAATAGTGAAACATCACCCAAAAAGGTCCCACAACAGGTTACAAAATATATCAAAATGTAATAAATAAAACAAGACTGAAACTACAAAAGTCCAATCAGTAGAACCGGAGTTATGAATTGTTAAAGAATAAACTGTAAAATAGCAACAAGAAACAGAAAGAGCAAATGTGACTATCTGGTCATGCTAGACCAGGTCAAGGTCAAATGTTCAGGCCGATCTCAATGAAGCGTTAGTCAGATATAGTCCCAGATTAGTCCAGCTGAAATTGTACCTTCTCAAGTTTTGTGCCAAGAGTCCTTTTCACATTGGAGTGGGTCGCGAGGAACTAAAAAAAGCATCACTGGTGGTAGTCGGCATGGCACGAAGAGAAGGCCAGGCGTCGCAGAGGGTCGGGATGGAGCCTTGCATGGGGAGGTGGAACTTTGTGTTGGCAGTCCTCCACGGCGATCAGTATTTGCTGTGCGAGTACATGGGCTGGAGGTGGCTCCCACTGAATTTCCATATGAGCAGCACAGTTCCAGTATTAACGTGTCCATTCACACAGAGCTCAAAAGCTTGAATCAAGAGCCCACTGAGCCACACAAAGGGTCCAAGATCTGAGGGGCACCACTTGAGGGTCAGGTACTTGCTCAAGACGGGTCCAGGAGCTGTTGGGAAGCCTAATATGTCCCTGAGGTTCAGATCAGGAGGCCAGCAGACCAGTCCCTTGAGTCACTCTGGAGTCCTGTGTTCAAGGTGGGTTGCAGGTACAGTTCTTCTTCCTCTGTCAAAAGGGCAGCAGGCATCAGGACAGGACATCAAACAGCAGCTCCTTCAGAGCAGCTGCCCATCAGAGTGACAGCCTTTCTTCCTGGCAGAGTGTCCACAGGCCTAGAAGTGTACTGAAGTACTGGTGTCTGAGGTCCTTATTTTATACACTGGTGCACTGGTACTGGAAGGTGGGAAAAGCTACTAGACAGTGACTTTGAAGTGCATAGAATTACCTGCCTCCACTGCCAAGGCTGCAAGCTAACTTAAGTGTCAATGCAGGGTCATAAAGCCATTTGGGTGGAGACAGGATCCAGTGAAATTGAGGCTGGGATGAGCTCCTCCTTCTAATCCTGCCAGTGATGGACCACCCAGTCACATCTAAGCTCCCAATGTGTGTGGCTGTCTAAGGGAATGCACAAAGCTCAACTACTAATTAAACCCAGTCATGTGACCAGAGACAGGCTGCAGGCACCAAATGGCTGAGGCAAGAAAATGCCAACTTTCAAAAAGTTTATAAACTAACATATGATCTAGTCACCAAATATTGACATTCTCTGAATTGTAATTTAAACTCTGATTTCAGCATATGTTAGGATATCAAATTAGGATTCCAGAGACACAAAACAAGAACTAATTATCTCTTCCCATTTGGAAATGATGCTTATAAAATGTAATAGGGGCACCTCCAATGTTATCCTATGGGAGACATAGGTCTTGCAGTAGTGAAAAACAAATTGAATAATTTTTCACTACCAGGACGGGTAAAACTTAAAAAGTGCATGTCCTACCTTTTACATACAGTGCAGCCTGTAAGTGAGAATTTATTGTACAGTTAATTATCACCTTTACAATCATATGTTCAGGACAATCTTTTAAAACAGAACCAGAAGGAGATGTATGATGCAGCGGCCAGAGAGACTGACTCCAGAGCACTGGGCTCATGGTTTGATTCCTGACAGCAGCTCAGCACCAGGTGACTCTGGGCAATAGCTCACTTTGGGGCATATTATCAAGACAGGTGATAAAATTATCACTGCTTTAGCGGCAGAAAACTGCCGCTATAACGGCGACAATGGGCTTGATAATATGCTCTATGGAATTCCAATTGAAGCCCATGTTAGATGTGAAGGACATCTAACATAGGCTTCAATTGGAATTCCATAGAGCATATTATCAAGCCCATTATCGTCGTATTAGCGGCAGTTTTCTGTCGCTAAAGCGGAGATAATTTTATCGCCTGTCTTGATAATATGCCCCTTAATCTCCCCGATGGCCCCCAGCGCCTTGAAATTTAAGGGGTGATATGTTTGCACTTTACAAATATGGCTTATTAATATTAACCAGTGATTTAAAATACACCCCCAGGCTCCCAAGGGAATTAGTTAAGACCTTAAAAGGGGCAAAAGTGCAAGACAGACAATTTTTCATAAACAGAAGCTTAGCAGCAGAGTATAAGAAGTGATCCTTTTAGTCAGATACACAGCAGCAAAGTAGATAAAGGAGCAACAATCTATGTGAAGTGCCAAAGTGTGCAAGAGAAAGTGCAAAGCACAGAAATTACATTTTAGCCTGTGCAATGCTTTCTATAATTGGCCTGAGCCTTCCCACAGCATTCATTTTTAGACAGCAGAAAAGATATAAAAAGTGCTGAGTGAGAGACAGCAAACAGTTAATCCAAGGATTCTTTGGATGTTGGCTCTGAGCATTTATTAAACAATAATGTTGATGGCCAGAACTGATATGGAATATGCAGATGCAAAGGAAGCACAAGTGGTCCCAAGGTTGCTGCAGATGTTTGAAGTTTAGTAGCAGCTGTACAACAAACGATGATCCTCATAAAAATACTCTTGGGGACTCGAACAAGTAGAAAGTGCAAAGTGCATTAGTACAATGGATTACCCCTGGAATGCTTCAAATGTTCAATAGCAGCTATTTAATGAGTAAGACAGATTTAAGGACCAAATTCTGCAACAAGAGTGGTGTTTGCAGAGCCTAGTTGCACTATGGTCATCCAAAGGAATTTAACTGTTTTGAACTTTAGTGTGGTATTCACTGAGTTCAGGCTGGCGATTACAGCTTGATGGCTGGTTCAAGCTCCCAAGCAAACAAAGTCTCTATGAAGTAGATATTTTTTTAGCTGTAACAATGAAGGGTAAATGCATAGTATGTGAGTGGTAGTTTCTTCACTCAAGTCACAAAGGCAACACTTTGCTCCTTGAGGTGCAGTGTTCACAATGCCGGGAGGTGAGCCCACAAGTTCCAGTGCCCCAGTCGCAGTGCCACTAATCTGGCTTTTAGCCATAGCAGATAAGTGCAGGTGATGTATTTCTTCTTTTTCTAGGGGCTAAAGGAGTTGATTACTGCCCATGCACACAGATGCTTGCTTAGTGCTGGCATATCTTATAGCCTTGACAGTTTCTTTATGGTGTCTGCAGTAAGCTTTTTGAATGCCTACTGTGTGAGATTTTTCCTTCATGCCTATGTGAGTGAAAGATTGTTTAATTTGTCTTATAGATAGTGATTGTATGAGGATCCCAAGCTCTCTAGGTCATCCGCATAGAGCAGGTGTGTCATATGTTGACCTACCAGTTTGGGAGGTTGACAGTTAACTTTGCCATGGGCCACCAACAGGTCAGCGTGTACAGATTAAAATTCAAGTGGGCGAGTATACAGCCTTGTTTCAACCACGACTTTCTGGGGATCATTCTTCAAATGCATGTGCCAACCTCTAGTTTGACCCGCACCCAGGTGTTTGAGTACGGCTGTTCAATTGGTTTCCGTAAATTGTCTGGAAGTCCCCAGTCCCACAGTCTGCACCACAGAGAAGCTCTAGGGATGCTGTCAAAGGCAGATTAGAAGTCTATGAAACAGGTGCAGAGCAAAGATCCAATCCTGAGAACTTTGTCGTGCATTAGGACGGATGCCATCAGATTTGGTTTGGTGCCGCAGTTGTCTCTGAAGCTTTTAGGTCATTGAGCAGAATGATGGTAAATAGTTTGGAGTAGTTATCAAATAGTGCTATAAGGCGGTAATTGCGAGGTTGAGATTAAGATCCCCCTTTGAAGATTGCCTGAATAATTAATCCTCTCCAGTAGTCTGGAATGCGGTTGATTGCCAAGCAGAATCTGACCAATCGTGACATTGCCAACACCCAGAATGGGGGTTAGGATGTAAAGATGGCTGTTGGAAGCCGGTTTGTGCTGGGAGCCCCTTCTTTCCACATTCTCTCCAGCAGACTTCTGATGAGGTTGCGCAGTTATTTAGGATTTTGTTCCCCGGGCATTCTTCTGCCAGGCCAATTGCAGGAGTCTTTAAGACTTCTGAAATGTCAGGGTGATAATTTGAGCATGGCTGAGAAAGTACAGAGTCACAGATTTATTGTCAATTGAAAAGTGAGATGGCAAAAATTAGGCCAATGCAATTTCAGGAATATCTGAGTTGGTGCCTTTCTAAACTTCAATTAGCGTTTGGTTGGCTATAGACCAGAATTGTTTGGCAATCTTTTTCTTGCTCATTTGCAAGAGCCGAGCCCAGAAATCATCTTTCTTTGTTTTTTTAGACAGCCAGATTGATTTTCTAAAGTTAGCCTGTAATTTTATGGCTTAAGTTTCGAACTTGGAGAGAAGGGATGCAGTAAAAGGAAAGCATGTTGCCATGTACTTCATTCTTCAGGGCTTTCTGGATCCTTGTTAATCTGAGTCTGGCAGTGGGCACAAAAGACTTTGTTCGAGCATGGTTTGTGCTGTGGAATTTCTGGAGAATGCGATTGGAAAAAAGTGTGCATTGTTTGATACAAAAGATGGAGCAAGTGGCAATTGCACAATGTTGTGTTCTGATCCAGGTGATTGCCTCATGGTACTCTATTTATCCCATTTCAACATTTCAAGATTTTCTGTGTACACGCCAGAGCTGATAGAAGGAACAACCTCCAGTTTCGAGGCACAAATTGGCAGAAGAATTTGCTGAGGTCACTGTTGTTGCACAGATTCTACTGGTAAAGCAAAACTGTGTGTTAGGTCAACAGGTCCATTAGAATGCAGGGACTGAGTCTCTCTACTAGATCAGTACATGTTGGCCCAAATCCTGGCTAGGTCACATTACCTCACCTGAACTCCTAACCTTCCCAGAGTAACAGATGATTTTGGCAACCTCAAACATGACCCTATCATCCCCAGGGGAACCATAGAAACAGATCCTCCCCATTTGTTACTCACTCACTCATGCATGCCTGTGGTAAATACAAGACATGAAGAAAGTTTACAATATATTTTTTGAAACTATTGTAGTCTATTATGAAGCACATGTACTGTGCTCATTAGATAGATGCAACTAAACAAAGTAATTAGCATTACTAACAGGGTGCATAGGACAAACATTCTAACCATGCCAAATTATCTATCTTGCTATGCCTACCGTTACTGTGTGAGCACAGGGCTATATTTGCAATCTCTGGGATTGGCCTAAGACTTCATACCTGATGTATGTAGTTAGGTGGTCCCCATCATGAATGTAAATCTAAATTATGAAAGGCTGCATATCAGGCACTACGCTTGTTCCTGAACAGTACTCTCTGCACAAATCCTTCTCTCTGGTTGCCAAGGGGATGGGGCACAGTTTATAAGGTAAAACTACTGTGCTGGAAGATACAGCTGGCCAAACGGGTTGTGTCTACCATTAGGAGCTGTTGTTGAATGAGCAGAGAAAAACAGTACACAATTGTGTTATGTGTTCGGAGTAACCTTGTGCAATATGTGCAAACTAAATCCCAGGAACAGTCCCCGAATAAGAAGTAACATGTACAGCATATTTCCAAAAGAATGTCATGAAAAAAAGTGTTTTATATGTGGCCATGCAGGGCAGAGGCAAGAAACGCCAAACTAAGGGAGAACAAAAGTGGGCCCAAAAGAGAACACACTACACTGTCAAATCGATCACCTAAGGAGAAGTTAAATGAATACCTAGATAGAGCGGCTGAACACAAGGTGACATCAATGTGGGAGATGGATTTTTCTGGTGCTTGTGTCCAGCCTGGTGGCGTTTCTCCACTCGGTCAACCTTTTAAGAGCCTGAGGACCAGAAATTCACAGTTTGAGAGGAAGGACTCAGCCAGTTTACTCCATTGGGTTTTTGTGGGAACCTCTCTCTGCACTGTGCCCAACTACTAAGCTCCATGAGATTTATGGGAGAGAGTTGATGCCTCGTCACTTGTCAATTGGTTGATAGTGTTGTAGGTGTTTTCTGTGGCCTTCTTCCACTGAACAGCACTTTGGAAAAGTGGAATGGCTGCTTGCCAAGCACCTCTAGCCGACTAGACAACAGGTTTGTGGGTTTCAATATAAAGTGAGTGTTGGAGATAGACTAAGCCCCTAATGCGCCATCTTTTTTCGCTGCCTAAACGTCAGCAGAAGAAAGGCTTATTTCAAGAAGCGTACCGGAAGCCAGTACACCTGCCATCAGCAGTACAAATGCCTGTAAGGCACACGAGGGCTGCTATGGCTCTACTGCCTGTAGTTTAATTCAGCATGATTTTCACGGCCTATTAAATATGTCCACAGACACCCATATTTCTGTCCGACACCGGTCCACCCATCGGTGCATGGATTTGTTGGGCCATAAAAATAAACAGGGACTCTTCAGGACAACTATGTAAAGAGACAGCATCATATTATTTGTTCATTGGGTGGAGCAGAACTGCAGAAAGCACCCGAAAAAAACAGGACTTCCAAATTGGTAACAACTTCAAATCAATGGAACACTCTAGAAAGCCAAATAGGAACATCATGCTGCATCGACAAATCTGAAAAAATCCTGAAATTATTTCTTATTAAAATGAACCCACAACAGCATCCCCGCACACACACTAGCCGTAGCTAGGGGAATCATTGCAAAGGGCAGGCAGTACACAGAAGCAGATTGCGTGTGCGGAGGCAAGAATGGGGAAGGGAAACCTTAGGTTCTAAATCCATAAAATATTCGCAGTCATTTCAAAGTTCTTTTGCTTAAAAAAGAGCCGCTGTCCTCAGCGGCCACAAATTATTGGCTGTATTCGGAAAGGGAACCATTAATTAAACTGTATAGATTATGTTCTATAAAAAAAATACCATGATCATAAAGAATGTGTTCATGAAATATGGAAGTACTATGTCATGCTATGAGTAGAACATACTAGCAGATAAACAAATACTTCTGTTGGTGGAACTTTAAGTTACAATGATCCAGGGGCAGAGGGTGGCAGAGCACCACATCTCGAGTACTCAGTAACAGTGTGAGCTGGGTATGACCCGCAGAGGGTGATGGGGTCTGTGTCACATCACACCCACTCAAGTACAGCCTTGAAATATTGAGAGGGTGGAATAAGGGGTCAAGTTGTTTAATTCTGATCTTTTCCTGATTTTCCAGATGTGTAAAACGTGCTTGCTTTAACAAAAACACTCGAACGTCCAGGCATGAAAAGATGTTGAGGGGTGAGATGTGTTCCTTATCTCTAGTCATGACTCGTGATAAGAGGCGCCACTCAAACAAGCTTTACCGGTGGAGTGTGCCGCCAGCCCTCGTCACGGGTAACCACCATACACACCAGACACCAGCAGAGCAAACGAGAAAGATTTATCATTTTCTCTTTCTGTGAGCACCGGTTTTCATCGTCTGTTAGCTGGGATTTTTTTTTTTTAATTTAGGAGAAACTGAAGCCATTTTGTGTTGAGTCTGAAGCAGAACTAGTGAGCGCTCTGGAGCAGAACAGAACGGTTCCCTAAGTGCGTATTCGCAATAGGCAACACATTTCACATACAAGCAAATCAATATCGGTAGACGTATGTACATTTGCGCTTGTGATGTGTGTATATGTATGTGAATAATTAAAGTGGAAGGGTATTTAAGTATATCTCTATGGGCATCTATGTTAGTTAACAAAATATAGATCTATGCTATGACAGTGAAAATGGAGGTAGCCAAATTAAGGATGTTACTGGGGAGAAAGTATACGAATAAATGTATGCCCCTCCCCAACTCCCATTTTGTACCACAGAACAAATGTCAGATTTCATGTTATTGCCATAGAGCAACCCATCTAATGTGAAAAAAAACACACGCTTCTTCCTCAGAGATTATTTGCTACTATTTCTTTAAAGTATACTATCTCTGCTGATGCTCACAAGGCCTATTCAGTGTGCCTGCATCTCACTGAACGTATTTAATCTACTATCTCCTCTTAAAGGTTTATTATATAGAGATGTATGTGTTTATAACTACTAAACAAGCCATGCATAAAGTATGCAAAGGGTAACGCGTTATGTGCTACCACTTTTGAGTTAGGGAATAGCCCTTATGACACACTTGAGACTTTGCTTCCTGTAAAACACTGCCCCTCCCATACTAAACAACGCTTGCAAATAATACACTACACTTTGCCCATAGATAGATAGATAGATAGATAGATAGATAGATAGATAGATAGATAGATAGATAGATGGATGGATGGATGGATGGATGGATGGATGGATGGATGGATGGATGGATGGATGGATGGATGGATGGATGGATGGATGGATGGATGGATGGATGGATGGATGGATGGATGGATGGATGGATGGATGGATGGATGGATGGATGGATGGATGGATGGATGGATGGATGGATGGATGGATGGATGTTTTGCGTTTACTCGTTGTTTTCTTTCCTGCAATTGAAATGTTTCTAATAGCTAATAGATACAAAAGCTAAGATGCAGCCAGTTGATTTGCTTTGCTAACACTTTCAGCCAATTTCATCAACTGTTGGAACTTTTTAAAACATCACCAGCGAGCTCGATATTTTACCAGCTATCCATCGAGTCAAATACAAGAATGATAAATGCAAGGACATAATTATACTTATGCACTAAAAAAATCACACCACTGAAATGTACTGTCACAGTCTTGCAAGGAATGTGATAATGAGCAACAACACTAAATAAGGAACCGAGACGAACGACGGAGAAAGGGATGACGGTAGAGAGGAAAGGGGAAGGGAGAGAGGGAGAGTAAGACGTAGGGACAGGAGAGGGAGAAAGGAAGAGAGAGAGGGAGTAGGGAGAGGGAGATGTGAAAAATGCAGAGTGACAGAGAGAGTGCGCGTGTCCTCATGAACGTGTGTGTGAGCTCCTCTCCACTCATGCGCGTGCACGTGGCATTTCTCTGCCCACAAGTGCACGGTGTGTCTGTTCCACATAACCTTCAGAAGCTGAAAACCTACTCTGATGTCATTATCCCCTTCAGCATACCATTAGCAACATCGGGCACATGTTTTCAGAAACCTCATTAGGTACTGGAAGCAGATGCTCGTCGTAGGTGCACAATGGCAATGTAATGCCTTACAATTCTTTGAGTGTGAACCTCGGGGAGACATTCAAACCGTGTGAATAATTGCAACAGAAGTGTGCCTTCTCGAATAAAACAAAGCTTTGGAAGTGCCTCTCGTTCAAAAAATACATGTGTTGAATCAAATGTATTTTTACAGCAGAAACTGTCCCTTGGAGTTCTGTACCAAGCATGTCTGCAAGAACAGGTCACGTGACGGAGCAGCAGGTTAATTTGAGATTTGCATGAACATCAGTGTTATGACGTAGAAGGAGTCAGCCAGGTGGTTGGTAGACTCTGGCGTTCCAATCTTAGAGTTGCGTCTTTTCAAAGCCCCTCTTGATCTTGAAGTGTGGAAATTTCCTTTAGATTCTTCGAGCAGCAATTGAAAACAGAAGGGTCTCGATTGCCTGCTGTCCCCCCTGCAAAGCACAATTGCATCGTCTGTCTTTCTCAAACTAAATGATTTTACATTTTCTACAATGAATCATGTCATCTCTGGCATGCAGGACTGTGAACCACCAGCTTTAGATCAGCCCACAGTCATGCTGCTGGAGTAAAGCCACTGTGTTTGGCTACAAGACCAGCCACGCAGAGCCAGAAAAAGAAACGTGGCATTTCAGGGGATTTGAAATGCATTCAATAATCCCCGAACAATAATCCAGTTGTGTGTGTTGGTACAGAGCTCGTTTGCCTATGTGGGCGTATGTGTGCTCATTTCAACATTAATTATTTATTAAATGTTGTCATGATTTTCTAAAAATAGATGCAACTGGGAAACACCTTTCTGAAGTCTGTAAAACGTCCATTTCCCTCCTCTGCCCGGCGCTTTTAAAGTCCCATCCCTCGGCGGTTGCATATTGCAAAGGGGATACATCAAGGGCGACGAAAGAAAACCCTCGTGTTCTACCAGTTGTATCTTTCTTGCGTTCTGTCAAGCAAATGGCACACAAAATGGCGTGATCACAATGTTCCCATTATTTACGTCTCTGACGCAAAGGCTTGTGAAAACCTCCCTTTCTAGTCTTGCACCATGTTCAATCTGATAATTAAGGCTATGTTTTACAACTGCGTGTGCCAACAGCCATGGGGACACACGAATCTTCTTCCATCACCACAGCAGTTAAAAGTAGAACACCGCACAGCCTTCTTAATAGCCACTCCTGGGTGGTAAAAAAAAATGGAGCATTATTATTGTTTTCAAATGAATGTACAAACCATGCCCGGCCCAAGCCTCCCGCATACATGCCAACAGGCCAAATGCGCACGGGAGACGTATTTTTTGGCCGTCTCCCTCCTCACGTTGCCTCTTCTTCGATATAAGTGAATGGAGAAAATGCAGTCCCCGATAATTTTTTCATAATCTCCCTTTTTTCCATTTAGAAATGTTAGCATGTACGCTCCTGCAGCAGGTGTCGCCATTTTCGGAGCCCCGCCAAAAGCGGGCCTGCGGCCTGCACAACAGGGCGGAGAGCCCTGCGCGGCCTGCTCTTTGCGCCCCCTTCCGGCCAGGGCCAAGCGGCAGCTCCTATGACGCCTTTTTCCCGCACTCCAGCAATGTCCTGCAAGCAGAAAATGCCATCACCTGGAGAGCTGCGAAACTGCAGCGCGGAGCAGAGCTCCCTAGGCGGCAGACGCAAAGAGCTCGAGTCCCTCAGGCGATCCAGAACGCACCGGTGCAGACTTGGCTCCTGCAGGGTCGGCGGCAGCCCCCGCCCGGCCGGTCTGCCAGCCACCACTGGCTGCAAAAACTTACAGACGTAAAGAGCATAACGCATCTGAATTATTAAAATGATCTCCACACAAACATGCAACATTTACGAGGCGAGTTTGGGAGTGCTTTATCGTGTTAAACCCAACCCTGGCGTCCCTGTGGAGTTGGGTATACGTCCCAGGGGAGAATCAAAAACATGCAGGAAGTAACCACGACATGTCATCTCCGTGCATCGGATGGGGCGAGCATCACCACCACATGCACAAGCACAGTCTTATTCATCTAGTTCCGGGACACTTACCCCCGCATCACTCTGCTCACGTACACCACCCACATCACACGTGCACGTGCCATATTGTCACGCAGAGTGCACTTGTTTTTATCGCTTCCCTTCAAGGAATATGCAGTCACTGGATGAATTTCTTACATTTCAACATAAGTAGAACTACACCGCATCATGTTTTATCGCATTAAAAGCAAACGGGCAGCTGAACCATGGGGATGAGTGGACAGGTATATGTATAGCACTGTCTGATAAAAAAAAGTATACCGTAGCCCTATCGGCAGCTGCCCCGCCTCCCTTTCCCTCTATAGAGAATGGAATAACATTAGTCTTGACAGTAACCGGGCAGACAACCTCGATCTAAAACATGGAGTGTGGCATTGGTCCCATCACTCGGTGAGAGATTGAGCGCCCATGAACAGATTTATTTGGCTTATAAATATTGCTCAATAACATGCAATGCACGCCCTCTTTTAGCCAATAACGGTATACGAAATACTACCCGTACAGAACGGGACCTGCAATGCAGGCAAAACAACGCACACAGGATTATTATAAAATGAGATAACGGTGGGCTCGTTACCTGCTGCATCTAGGGGGAAGGGGGCGCGGTAGCACGCTTTACCTGGAGAAATGGCAAGAGCGATGCGGCAGGCGGTGTTGTGGCGGGGGTCCTTCGCCGGGTCTGCTCTCCGCCCTGGCTCCGCACGGACATTCTAGGCATGGAAGTTGAGTGTGAGCACAAGTAGGGGCCGGCCTGTAATCAGGTCGGCTGTATCCATGAAGCGGGCAGCCTCGGGGCTAGAGGGCAGAGACGGGCCGCTGCAATCTGAGCCGGGCTCTACAGTCATCTCCAGGGCAGGAAAAAACACAGGCAGCAGCGCGATCTGGTTGGCATATCCTTTCAATCACATCCCTTCATGTTGCCTGCAGACCAAATCTACTTAGCTCGGCAGCAGCTGACATTATTGACGTTTCCTTTCACGATCCAGAAAAGGAACCAGTTTAGAGCCCCGTCTGCGGTGCCAAAGAGGTCGAAGGAAGCAACCCCCAAAGGGAACTTTGCGCCCTGACGAGCGGCGACCAAGCCAGCCCTCTGAGAACCGCTTTTGACCTTGCGATGTGCCTATTCCAGGTCTGTCCTCGAGCCCTGCTCCTGAAACCCTCTCCGTCGAGCAAAAATGAGCACCTTGGCAAGCAGAGCCTCCACTAGACCAGCCGTGACTGGGGGCTGCTCGGCGTGCGTGCACGGTAATCCTTTGCTTTGTGGGTCTGGAATCCGCTAGTTAGCAGCATAGCTTCTCCTCCGTGACAAAACAGGCTCTCTCACAATACGCAGGAAACTTAGAACAGCAAAAATCCCTCTCCAAGGTGCTGAAGGAAACCGACACACTTAAGCCGCCGGCCCATTCATCTCGGGTGTGTTCAATCGCCCAGTCTCTATTCAGCCGTGTTATTGCAGGGTGCAGTAGGTATAAACCCGCACAGCAAGGGGTACATTCAGGGTACGACTAGCCCGTTTCCCCCGACGATCTGCCCCCGGTGAGCCATTGCAGGTCCCCCCTGCGTGCGCACACCCTGCGATCCGCCTCGTGCCTCACGCCACCTCCACCCTACCTTGAAAAAAAGCGCACGCACGACAGCGGCTGCGAGTCAGTTTCGCGCGACGATCTCCAGCCGCCCCTGGCAGCGGGAGGCAGTGCGCGTCTCCTTCTCATCCCAGCCGGCCGGAGCCATGCCCACTCACCCGGGCAGCCTGGCCCGGCTCAGCAGAGCCAGCAGAGAGAGCCGCCACCGAGCCTTCAGTTTCGACAGTGAGAGCGGTTGAGCGGCTGCGGGGGGAAAGTCAGATCAAATCTCAGCAGGCAGGACTGCACCGCTGCTCCCAGCACTTCCCCGGTCCAGCCTCCACGCTGAGTTAATCCCGAGACTGACTGAAAGCCACTGAGTGCCCTGTCCAGGGCGTTTAATATGGAAGCGGGATGTCTTCTTCTGCTTTCCACCTCTTTGGCCCGGAAAGGGGGCCGCTGCCCGGTGAGATACGGTAAACCTGTGCCACTGGCA
The DNA here is from genome assembly GCF_964204655.1 of Triturus cristatus. Taxonomy (NCBI): domain Eukaryota; kingdom Metazoa; phylum Chordata; class Amphibia; order Caudata; family Salamandridae; genus Triturus; species Triturus cristatus. The sequence goes on from NC_140592.1 coordinate 1,076,436,702, forward strand.
TTACATAACCCGAGAAATGCCCGAATGCCACGTATTTAGGGAGGCGGGGCACCCTCGGAACCCGAATGTATGGTTTGTTTCCATCGACCCGCTATTGAAAAGGCATCTTACGATAAACAGAATATATTAAAAAACACAACCTCTGGTTGTCGTGGGAGAAGAGATCCTTAGAGGGAATGACATAAGGTCGTTTGAAGAGTACAGCGCGCAGCCTGTCGATCTGGGACGGGGACACCAGGAGGCTTCCCATTCGCGCATCAAGTACAGCAGACGGATCGTGTAATGGAGATGCGGGGGCGGGGCGAGAAGGCAGGAGGGAGACGGGGCAAACGGCAGCCTAGAGCCTGTCAGCTTCCCCGAAGGCACTATTAAATGCCCTCCAACATCAGCAGCAGACTTCCAAATGTATCCGTAGCCACCGGATCTCCCGTCGCTCCTTGCCGCAGACACTGGACCCTCATCAGTGGTGCAGCTAGAAGGGTCCTGGGTTTAGGCTTAAAGTGTCCCGGGGCAGACGCCTGCCACCCTCACAGTGAGAGGACTGTGGGGGGCTCGCATATGCGTCCTACCGGAAACTGGTCTGAAGACACTGCTAAAAGCACCATGCACTCACCGGAGGGTACAGCTGGAGGTACCTCAAACACGGAGGAGGGCACTGGAGGCACCTCAAACTCGGAGGAGGGCACGGCTGGAGGTACCTCAAACTCGTCGGAGGACACGGCTAGAGGTACTTCAAACTCGGAGGAGGGCACGGCTGGAGGTATCTCAAACTCAGCAGAGGGCTCGGCTGGAGGTACCTCAAAAGCAGCGGAGAGCACGGCTGGAGGTACCTCAAATTTAGCGAAGGGCACGGCTAAAGGCCCTCAAACTCAGCGGAGGGCACGTCTGGTGGTATCTCATACCATGCTGAAGGCACGGCTGGAGGTACCTCACACTGAGCAGAGGGCAGGACTGCAGGTACCCCACACCGTGCTGAGGGCACGAATAGATGTACTTCATTCTGAGGGCTACACTGAAAGAATCGTGCATGGAGGGCGTTGCTGGAAAAACCTCTTTCAAAATGCATGTTTAGGTCAAACCCTGCAAAGATATTCCTGGGTTAAACTCACACAGGGACAACGTAGAGAAAGGAGCGACTGTCACATTATCTGGGAAACTCACGTGAGCAGAGCTGTTGGAAGCGGACGGATATAGAACTTCAAAAGGAACTTACAGAGGGCACTGCTCCAGGACTCTTTGGGAGCACCAGTGGCGGAAGTGCACAAATGGGCGATGTGGGGGGACGCCTGCACAGATGGCGGAGGAAGGTGTAACTAAGGGCCGTAATGAAGGAACAAAGGGCGCCAGGGAGTATATATTCACTGGGACGCTGGTGCAGAGGCTCACATGCCACGATGGTGGAGGGCAAACTGCGTGCATTGCCGGAGAAAGCTCACAAAGAGACCACTTTTGTAGGATGCTTGCAGGGAAGACGCTTCTTGAGGCCCCCACACTGAGGGCGGAGCTGACGGAAGCATCCATTGGAGGGCACGTGCCAAGAGGGCACTCCTGCAGCTGGAGGCAACTGAATGAAGGCCCCGCTTGAGGACTCACGCCCAAAGGCACTTCTGGTGGAGGTCCCACTAAGGATAGTGCTTGAGCAAGAATCCACAGAGGGCATTGATGGAGGGCACGTGCCAAGAGAGCACGCTTGTAGGGAGCATGCACTAAAACACAGCCGAAAGAAGCATACTCAGTGCTGCTGCTGGAAACTGAATGTAAGCTCTGTTTGAGTAAGCACCCTGAGGGCGCTTCTGGAGAAAGCTCACTCCGAGGGCGCTACTGAAGGAAGAATCCGGCGAGGGGAGTGCTGTAGAAAGCCTCTCGCAGAGAACACTCTCGTAGGGAGCTCACACCGAGGACACTGCTGAAAGAAGCATACCCAATACTGCTGGTGGAAACTGAATGAAGGCTGTTTCAGTAATCACTCCATGGCACTTCTTGAGGAAGTTCTCACTGAGGGCACTGCTGAGGGCAGGGCTGGAGGAGGGCACTTGCAAAGAGAGCACTCACGGAGCTCGCTCGCACTGAGAACACTGCTGAAAGAAGCATACACAGTGCTGCTGGTGGAAACTGAATGAAGGCTCTGCTTGAGTAATCACCCCAGAGGGCACTTCTCGAAGGAACACTCAGTGGGAACACTGCTGAGGGCGAGGCTGGGGGAAGGCATTTGCAAAGAGAGCACTCTTGAAGTGAGCTCGCACTGAGAACACTGCTGAAAGAAGCATACACAATACTGCTGGTGGAGACTGAATGAGGGCTCTGCTTGAGTAATCACACCCGAGGACACTTCTGGAGGAAGGCAGGGCTGGGGGGAGGCATTTGCAAAGAGAGCACTCTTGAAGCGAGCTCGCACTGAGAACACTGCTGAAAGAAGCATACACAGTGCTGCTGGTGGAAACTGAATGAGGGCTCTGCTTGAGTAATCACCCCAGAGGGCACTTCTCGAAGGAACACTCAGTGGGAACACTGCTGAGGGCGAGGCTGGGGGAAGGCATTTGCAAAGAGAGCACTCTTGAAGTGAGCTCGCACTGAGAACACTGCTGAAAGAAGCATACTCAGTGCTGCTGGTGGAAACTGAATGAGGGCTCTGCTTGAGTAATCACCCCAGAGGGCACTTCTCGAAGGAACACTCAGTGGGAACACTGCTGAGGGCGAGGCTGGGGGAAGGCATTTGCAAAGAGAGCACTCTTGTAGGGAGTTCTCACTGAGGACACTGCTGAAAGAAGTATACACAGTGCTGTTTGTGGGAATTGAATGAAGACTTTGCTTGAGTAATCACCCCACGGTCACTTCTTGAGGAAGCTCTCAGTGAATGCACTCTTGAGGGCACGGCGGGAGGATGGCACACGCAGAGAGCCCTCTTGTAAGGAGCTTGCACTGACAGCATTGCTGAAAGAAGTATAAACTGTGCTGCTGGTGGAAACTCCGAATGAAGGCTCTGCTTGAATGATCATCCTCCAGACACTTGTAGAGGAAGCTCTTAGTGAGGGCACTGCTGAGGGCACGGCTGGAGGAGGGCACATGCAAAGAGAGCCATCTTGTAGGGAGCTTGCACTGACAACACTGCTGAACAAAGCATACACAGTGCTGCTGGTGGAAACTGAATGAAGGCTGTTTCAGTAATCACCTCCGATGGCTCTTCCTGAAGAAGTTCTCAGTGAGGGCACTGTTGAGGGCAGGACTGGAAGAGGACACATGCAGAGGGAGCACTCTTGTAGGGATCTTGCACTGAGAACACTGGTATAAGAAGCATACACAGTGCTGCTGGTGGAGTTTCCAAATGAGGGCTCTGCTGAAAAAGCTCCCATAAGGGCACCTCTGCAGGAAGCTTACACTGAGGGTACTGCTGAATGATGCTCCCAGTAAGACAACTCCTGTAGGATGATTGCACTGAGGACACTGCTGTATGATGCTCACACTGAGGACATTGCTGAAAAAGGTATACACAGAAAGCACTGCTAGAGGAAGTGAAGAATGAGGGAACTGCTAAGGGAAGCACCCACCTCGGGTGATGCTAGTGGGCACACACAGGGCAGTGCTAAAGAAACCTTGTATGAACATCAAAGTTCAAGAATACAAGTGATGTAATAGGGGTTCAAACAGGCTCACCTCAAGGAAGGTCATTGGGTCCCATACCACCTCGTTTGCATTAAAACCATCTATAATAGTGGTCTAGTGGGCTGCTCACATCCGTGGACCCTGGTGTCACTGTACCTGCAGTAACTATTGGCACACTTCTGGAGGAAATGTACACAGAGGGTACTTATGTAGAGAGCTCCTACTGCTAGATAAAGTATATATTGGTAGAACTACTAGAAGAAGCACCGCTGAGGGCACAGATTAAATAAATGCCTATAGGAGGGGGGTGGGCGCACACTGCCTCCCACTCCAGAACTCAGTTAGCCCCGATGCATCATGACAAATGCAGTGCATGATAACACTTTCTTCGGTGTCAGGTTTTGCCTTTTCACCCTTGTTGGAGCAGCCAGTGCTGTGTATCTCTACACACGTGTTTCAGGATAACTGTCTTTCTTCAGTAGAGAGCAACACTTTTTTTGCGGGTGCTGGAGATGCTGCCCAAAGTCTTCTCAGGTCTCAGTACCACTCGCTGGGCGCAGGTGCATCAACCAGAGCTCGTCAGTTTGTTCGCTCAAGGGAGCCTCTTCAAATAGGAGAGGGGTGGGTGCACACTGCCTCACACTCCAGCACTCAGTGTGCCCTGATGCATTATGATAAATGCAGTGCATGATGACACTTTCTTCGGTGTCAGACTTTAGTTTTTCACCCTTGTTGGAGCAGCCAGTGCTGTGTATCTCTAGACACGTGTTTCAGGATAACCGTCCTTCTTCAGTAGAGAGCAAAACTTTTTTGGGGGTGCTGGAGATGCTGCCCAAAGTCTTCTCAGGTCTCAGTACCACTCGCTGGGCGCAGGTGCATCAACCAGAGCTCGTCAGTTTGTTCGCTCAAGGGAGCCTCTTCAAATAGGAGGGGGGTGGGTGCACACTGCCTCACACTCCAGCACTCAGTGTGCCCTGATGCATTATGATAAATGCAGTGCATGATGACACTTTCTTCGGTGTCAGACTTTAGTTTTTTACCCTTGTTGGAGCAGCCAGTGCTGTGTATCTCTAGACACGTGTTTCAGGATAACCGTCCTTCTTCAGTAGAGAGCAAAACTTTTTTGGGGGGTGCTGGAGATGCTGCCCAAAGTCTTCTCAGGTCTCAGTACCACTCGCTGGGCGCAGGTGCATCAACCAGAGCTCGTCAGCTTGTTCGCTCAAGGGAGCCTCTTCAAATAGGAGAGGGGTGGGTGCACACTGCCTCACACTCCAGCACTCAGTTTGCCCCGATGCATCATGATAAATGCAGTGCATGATAAGACTTTCTTCGGTGTCAGGCTTTAGTTTTTTATCACCCTTGTTGGAGCAGCCAGTGCCGTGTATCTCTAGACAGGTGTTTCAGGATAACTGTCCTTCTTCAGTAGAGAGCAACACTTTATTTGGGGGTGCTGGAGATGCTGCCCCAAGTATTCTCAGGTCTCACTACCACTCGCTGGGCGCAGGTGCATCAACCAGAGCTCGTCAGCTCAAGGGAGCCTCTTCAAATAGGAGGGGGGTGGGCTCACACAGCCTCACACTCCAGCACTCAGTTTGCCCCGATGCATCATGATAAATGCAGTGCATGATAACACTTTCTTCGGTGTCAGGCTTTAGTTTTTCACCTTTGTTGGAGCAGCCAGTGCCGTGTATCTCTAGACATGTGTTTCAAGATAATTGTCCTTCTTCAGTAGAGCGCAACACTTTTTTTGGGGGTGCTGGAGATGCTGCTCAAAGTCTTCTCAGGTCTCAGTAACACTCGCTGGGCGCAGGTGCATCAACCAGAGCTCGTCAGCTCAAGGAAGCCTCTTCAAATAGGAGGGGGGTGGGCGCACACTGCCTCACACTCCAGCACACAGTTTGCCCCGATGCATCATGATAAATGCAGTGCATGATAACACTTTCTTCAGTGTCAGGCTTTAGTTTTTCACCCTTGTTGGAGCAGCCAGTGCTGTGTATCTCTAAACACGTGTTTCAGGATAATTGTCCTTCTTCAGTAGAGAGCAACACTTTTTTTGGGGGTGCTGGAGATGCTGCCCAAAGTCTTCTCAGGTCTCAGTAACACTCGCTGGGCGCAGGTGCATCAACCAGAGCTCGTCAGCTCGTTAGCTCAAAGGAGCCTCTTCAAATAGGAGGGGGGTGGGCGCACACTGCCTCACACTCCAGCACTCAGTTTGCCCGATGCATCATGATAAATGCAGTGCATGATAACACTTTCTTCGGTGTCAGGCTTTAGTTTTTCACCCTTGTTGGAGCAGCCAGTGCTGTGTATCTCTAGACACGTGTTTCAGGATAATTGTCCTTCTTCAGCAGAGAGCAACACTTTTTTGGGGGTGCTGGAGATGCTGCCCAAAGTCTTCTCAGGTCTCAGTACCACTCGCTGGGCGCAGGTGCATCAACCAGAGCTCGTCAGCTCGTTAGCTCAAGGGAGCCTATTCAAATAGGAGGGAGGTGGGCGCACAGTGCCACACACTCCAGCACTCAGTTTTCCCTATTGCATCATGATAAATGCAGTGCATGATAACACTTTCTTCGGTGTCAGGCTTTAGTTTTTCACCCTTGTTGGAGCAGCCAGTGCTTTGTATCTCTAGACACGTGTTTCAGGATAATTGTCCCTCTTCAGTAGAGAGCAACACTTTTTTTGCGGGTGCTGGAGAACCAGAAACATGTGTCTAGAGATCAGCACTATCTGCGCCAACTGTGGCGAAACACTCGTAAATATTTTAGCAAGGCAAGCAACTTGAGACTGCATTTACCATAATGTCAGGGGTGAACCTTGCTGGGAGGTTAAGCGGTGTGCTCCATCCCCCGTTCCTGTATAAAAGCACTCCCGTGAGTCATTGAACTGACGAGCTTGTGGAAGAAGCACCCACACGCCAGTGAGAGGTACCTGACCTGATGTGATGTTTGCAACCAGTGGGTTCCCACCTGGTTGACCCAGCTTTACTGTCCTCTGGCTGACCAGCCTGCACTTTCCCGCACCTGCTGCAGCCAAGACAGGATTCTGACCTTCTACTAGGTGGTGTGTTATCACTCCCCGGAGTCAGGAACAAAGGTTTAGGCAGGAAGGAGGTCACAACTACATCCTACCAAGCAGGCTAGTGAATTGGCACATCAAGGCGGTGAGTTTCCAAGACTGCACCACCACTGAGATGCATCTGGGTTGTCCTACTATGAGGACACAGCCCTCCCCTTGTCCCAGGTATATTGCATCCGGGCAAGCTGCAAAATTAGATATGCAGGAGGTGTACACCTCCAGAAAGGCAGGTCATACTCTAGAGGTGGTCTCAGCAAGGCCTACCAGTGCTAGGGGATCGCCCTTCTCTGCACAAAAGTCCTCAGACCAGAAAATAGAAGTTGGCACAGAAGCTGAAATAGTAAAAAGATATTTTATGAACCTCATGAGGTGGAACTACATTCACACAACACCCTTCGGTAGTGTATGAAGTAGCATAAGGAGTAGAAGAACCATGGGTCTTTTATACCCACACAGGAGCTCAAAAGAAGACGGTACAAGCACACATAGGAGAGGTACATACATAAATGGTCATACAAAGAATGCACAGTCAACAGTAAAGGAGGAGCCAACAGTTGCTGACTTTGGTAAAAACAACCCGACAGTTACAGACTAGAACAGGTGCATGGACAGCTACAGACTCTTGCACATGTGCAGAGTAGCAGAGGCTAAGTATAGCCAGTTCTTTGAGCAAAGCACATGGGCAAGCAACAGTGAAGAAGGAAAAAGCACATGGTTGACAAAATGGCTGCCAGAAACAAGATGGCTTCAGCTAAATGCTAACAGCGATCTCTGCCAAATTTTCACAGACAACCCTTTTAGCGGTAGCTGAAGACATCTATAATCTAGAAGAGTCTAATTATACATCATGTATGTCGATTCTCATCATTTCATCAATCTCTTTATCTAGTACACGCTGGGCATTCATTTGTTTAACATCACATCTGGTAGGTGTACAAACAGTGATACAGATGGAGCAAAGCATTGGACCACATTGTATACATAGGCAACATGTCAGTAGAATTGCAAGTAATATGCACAGCACTGTTAATAGTTTCCAGCCCCAGGTTGAGACCAATGTCCAAAACCAACTTGCCAAAGTCTATGTGCCAGTATCAGGGTGAATCTCAGCAGCTATTTTGTGTAGCTTGGATATTGCATCAAAAACTGAAGGGGCATGATCTGGAATGTGCACACAACAACTACTTCCGATGATGCGACATGCACCACCTCGATCAGCCAGAACCACGTCCAGGACCATACGGTTTTGGAGCACCACAATCCTCGCAATCTGTAGTTCCTCTGTGATGTTTCCAAGTGGCATAGCTGTCTGGTTGGTCACAGCTTTCACAACACAAGTCAATCGTCTGATTTTCCTGCTGTTCAAGGCAGCACCAACAAAAAAGAACAGCCCCAAATTAAAGTCAACATATTTCTGCAGTGCGGTGTCAGTCTGATCCACCACATCATTACTTATTGTTCTTCTGTATCTGTTCTTAGAAATGTCATTAAACAGTCGATAGTCCTTGTGATATGATGCAGGTGCCAGAAACACAGGAGGTAGCAAAAAGGACACGTAACAGACTCCAGACCATCCAACAGGTAGATGGTAGTATCCCTTTGTTTCCGCAAATAAAGTATGTATTATGTGAGGACGTAAAACTGCTGTTATTGGTACCATCAATAGTCAAAACCTGAGTACATTTGCTTCTTCCCACTGGAATTTTCCCCACACTACTCACACATAAATCTGCTCGGGCTCTAGTGACAGCTATAACAAATGGTCCATTACCCTTAGCAGTTCGAGTATTAGGGTAAACATAATGTGCAGAAGCATTTCCTTGTCGGTACTCCTCCATCTCCCATTTAGTCCCTTTAGCTTGCGCATCACCTTCTTCATCAGGATAACATGCTTTATTAAGGTAGTAGTTTAATCTCCCTACACCCATATCAGTAATATTAGCCACTTCAGAAGCCAATAGAAGTGCAAACCAGGCTTGACAAGAGCCGTTGTGGGAAAAGGGAAGAGGAATGAAATGTGTTCCTCCCTCTTTCTGATGAGCTGGCATCATTCCACACACCCAACAGTCAGTAATGTTCGTAGCATTGTGCGTGTGGTGCAACATCTGAATGAACGTGTTGTTCAGATAAGACTGTCTATGTTTTTGCTCATGATAAGGGAGAGTAAAATAGTGGTGTTCAATGGGTGCTGGAGTAGTGGCAGTCAGTTTTTGTCGAGCAGGAGCCACTTCCTCTACAACCCAAGTTATCACTGCCATAGTGATCATAGTGACAGTGAACCCAGCAACACACATAATCCTCTTGTCGCAAATCCTCATAGCAGTTGATGCTTTCTCCATAGGCACATTCATCTTGTTGTTGAAGTAACAAAACCGTTGGAGCTCTAAAGTCCTGGGCAGCCGTTGTTTTCTTCACTGAGGGCTGAGACGGGTGACACTAAGCAAAAGAATCCCCCCCTCACCGCATCAGTCTATCACAAACCCAGGACGGTTGCTTAACCAGTCTTTTTCAACAATTAAGTTTCTTTCCGGGGCCGCAGTTGATATCGGGATATACCAGGAATCGTATGATCCGGGAAGACTTCCTCAGGTTCTTCAGGTGATATGGCTTGGCCTTTCTCCGTGTCCAGGATGTCTCGATGGTCGATCAGGGCAGCAGGTTCCACCAGGGTAGACAGCACTCTTTTACAATGGGTAGAATGCACCCAGTTCCTCCTGTTCGTCACTCAAATCGCAGTTCTCGTTGCTAGGAGGACTTGCTCTGGGCCGCGCCACCTAGGCTCCAAGCTGCTTGACCTCTGGAAGGAACAGACCATGACATGGTCGCCGGGCCGTAGTCCGTGGCTCTCACCTTCAAACCTGTCAGGAAGAGCTTCTCGAACCTGTTGATGAATAGAAATCAAACTGTCAGTCAACTGTGATAGGTAGTCACTCATCAAGACACATGGTACATCATGTATGGGACGTGGCTTAGGAATTCCCCAAATATTCATAGGCATTCCAAATACCACCTCATATGGTGTAAGACCAGATCGTGAATGTGGCACTGATCTAATGGACAACAGTGCCAAGGGTAGTGCATCAGGCCATTTCAAAGATGTAGAAGTCTGGATTTTAGCTAGCTTCAGCTTGAGAGTAGCATTGTTTCTCTCCACTAGCCCTGCTGATTGTGGATGGAAGGCAGCATGAGACTTCTGCTTAATCCCTAATCCTTTCAAGACGTACTCGACAACTTGCCCAATAAAATGGGGTCCGTTATCACTCCACAACAGTTTGCAGACACCAAATCTGGTGAAGAATTCCTTTAAAAGCACCTTTGCTGTTGTGAGAGCTGTATTATCTTTCGTAGGGTACGCCTCTATCCATTTACTGAAGGCACATACCACTACTAGGACATATTTTAGATTATTACAGTGTTCAAGCTGGATGTAATCCATTTGTAAAACTTCAAAAGGTGCAGTTGGTGTAGTAAACCCTCCTGTAGGAGTTTGTGTCCCTTTTCCAGGATTGTACTGAAGACAAATCAAGCAGGACTGCTCTATCTTTTTAGCTGTGCCGGCAATTTCTGGGTGCTCTCAAATTTGCGCAAGCAATTTTGTTATCGAGGAGGCTCCAACATGTGCCGGCCCATGTGCCATATGAATCATAGGTTGTAAATAGGCTGTGGGTAGTCTCCACTTGGTCATGTCTTTATTTCTCCAACAGCCCTCATCATCCAATGTTCCCTCCTTAGACCATTGCTCAAGTTCTTCTGCAGAAGCAGATCTCTGCATGTCTAGCACTTCCTGCCTAACATCATGCCAATGTTCAGCCTGTGACTTTACTACGTACATAGATGTGGTGCTTCACTGCATTGCAGTTTCACGGGCTGTGTGATCTGTGAAGGCATTGCCTTGTCCTATTTTATCGGTCACTTTCTTGTGTGTGCTATATTTAACAATCGCTATTTTCTTCCGGTATGTCAAGGCAGTCAGAAGATTGTGTACCAATTCTCCATGCATTATTTGCATCCCGTGGGATGTAAGAAAGCCTCTTTCCTTCCAGAGTAACCCAAAATCATGAGCCACTCCGAAAGCATAGCGGCTGTCAGTATAGATGTTCACAGACAAGTCAGTACTAAGTTCACACGCTCGTGTCAAAGCTATTAGCTCAGCTGCCTGAGCTGACTTCTGTGGAATACGAGCTGTCTCAACTACCGTCTGAAGTGTTGTGATTGCATATGCAGCTGATGTTGTGCCATCTGGTAACTTCAAACAGGACCCATCAACCCACAGTTCCCCATCAACATTTGAGAGGGGCGTATCTTGCAAATCGACACAACCCTTTGTCTGTTCCTCAGTAAGGAATATACAATCATGAGGATCTTGTGACTGGGACTGAGTCGCTGGATATGGCAACAAAGTAGCTGGATTCAGGGTTGAACATCTTTTCAAGGTGATATGAGGGGCCAAGAGTGACAATTTGTATCCTGTCAACCTAGCACTAGTTAAATGCTGCGTTTTAGTTTGGTTCAAAAGGGCATCAACTGCATGGGGTACTAACACCAACAGTCTCTGTGACAAGACTATCCCTTCACTCCGACGTATAGACACAGCTGCCGCTGCGACAGAATGGAAACACCCAGGCAATGCACGAGCAACTGGATCAAGAACAGCTGAAAAATATGCACAAGGACGTTGCTTGTCACCGTGTATCTGTACTAAAACTGAAAGCGCACAACCGTCCCTCTCGTGTACATGGAGTGTAAAAGCCTTAGTGTAGTCTAGAGTGCCTAATACTGGTGCAGAACAGAGAGCTTGTCGCAACTGTTGAAAAGCATTCTGGCATTCAGTCGTCCATGGAAGGGGCATTGGATTGTCTTTAGTCAGAAGAGTCAGCAAAGTTTTACCAATGTGTGAGAAGCCTAAAATCCATTGTCTACAAAAAGAAGTAAGACCAATAAATGCACGAACATCTTTCTGAGTACGGGGCACTGGTGTGTCTAAAATAGATTGAATGCAGTGTGGTGTAAGTGCGCGTCCCTCCTTAGACAGGAGGTGACCTAAATAGGTAACCTTCTGTCTACAATACTACAATTTCTTCCATGAAACTTTGTGATGGTGTGATACAAGAAATGAAAGCAATGACAGCGTTCCTTCTTCACACTGTTCAGGCATATCAGCTGCCAACAAGATGTCATCGACATATTGTATGAGAGCCACCCCAGTCGGCACAGGGAAAGAATCAAGCTGTCTTTTCAATGCTTGGCTGTAAATACTAGGACTCTCTGTATACCCTTGGGGAACTCTACAGAATCTAAAGGATCGGTTATTCAAAGTGAAGCCAAACAAATATTGGCTGTCAGGATGAATCGGGATTGAAAAAACGGCATTCTTCAAATCAATCACAGTAAAGGTAGTCGCTGTCAGAGGAACCATGGTAAGGAGTGTCGTGATGTCACAGACTATCAGGTATTGTGGCACTACAATCTTGTTAGCTTCTCGTAAATCAATGATAAACCTGTAGATTTTAGTATCAGTGTCTTTCTTCAGAATAGGAAGGATAGGGCTATTGCAAATATTGTAAAGGACTTCTTCCACAACCCCCTCTTCAATTAGATCATGAACAATACGTACAAGTGCTTCTTTACCTTCTCGAGAAATTTTGTATTGAGGCAATTGAGTCAAAGAAGCTCCCTCCTTTGCATGAATATGCACTGGTGGAATAACCATTTGTCCCACATCAGTGTCTGAAGTAGCCCACAAAGTACTAGGAAGTGACGCCAACGCAACATCCTCTCTAATGAGACAGGGCTTCTCAACCATGGGCTAGTTATCATTCAAAATAACATGCACACCTTCTGGGGAACAACGTATCGTAGCCCTAAAATACTTGAGCATATCAAGACCCACAATATTGTCCGGTGTGTTAAGGGAAAGCAAAAATGGACATGGAGCAGTGAATTTATCAACATGGAATGCGAGTGGTTGTGACAGTGGGCATATGGAAGGTGTCCCATCGAAACCTATCAATGTAATGGTTAAGCCAGACAGGGGAGGCCTTGGAACCAATTGTTTAGACAAGGCGCTACAAGTAACTCCTGTAGCAACCAGAAACCGATCAGTAGAACCCAAAACATGTGCTTGAACATAGGGACCCTTCTGATCTACTGGGACTTCAACTGATTTCTTGCCCCATCCTAGGCATTCCTATGCATAAGCAGAATCCTTCAAATCAGAAGATAAATAATCAGACATTTGGTATTGATTTTGTCTATCAAAAGTATTAGATGAATTCTGAGTATGCACAACAGTTTCAAACCTAGCGCGATTATCCATGCCACCCCTATTTCCTAAACACCCCAAGCAGCTTCTCATTTGCCCCCGTCCACGCTGATACTGCTGAGCACGCAATTCTTGACAGTCAACAGCATGTCCAATCTTCTTACAATAAGCGCACTGATCAGAAGACAGAGTAGGCCGAGCATAAGAGGGTGCGCTCGGGAAATATGATGCACGTCCGCCGCTGCCTCCACCTCTGTAAGATGGACCATAAGCCTGAGCTAATATAACTTTCGTTTTCAACTCCTCAGTCTTTTTATCCTCATTGCCCTTAGCTTCCAATTCCTGACGTTCATAATACTGAGCCATAGTCAAGAGAGAGACTGGAGAAGACGTAGTCCACGAACTTTCGCTGGCCTTTAGGTGACTAGCTATTCCTGGCAACATGTTCGCGACAAATTTATCGACAAATAGATGCCTGCCTGTGTCATCTGTCAATGACTGGCCCCTAAAGTCATGGAATGCCTCCTCAAAACGTTTAAAGAAGTCACAGACCGATTTATCTGCCTTTTGCTTACAGGATGCTAACACAGTCCAATCTATCTTTTTTGGCTGGAATAAGAGTTTTCAATGTAACTACTATAGCCTTTGGAAGATCTAAAATCACTTGTTGTGGTTTCTGTGCGGGTTCTCTTTCGGAATCAATCCTCTCTAATTCCTTCCAAACATCCCCAAAAGTTACATGATCATCGACTTTACGAATAGATATCCACATATCAGGGGGTAGAATAAGCCCAAAAACATATCAATATCAGACAAAGTCATTGTACAAGAATTAATAGCTTCCTCAACTTCTTCATAAAAGGCGGCCGGATTTTTCCGTGGGTCAGGCAAAGCAGCTTTAAGAGCCATGACATCTGCTCTACTCCATGGAGTGTAAACCCAATTATAAATGAAATAAGCCTTCGCATCATTGGAATCCTTATTATCGTCTGTTCCCGTACCCTTAGGCGCGGCTTCCGGCATGGATTTCACATGAACCACAATATTCTTATCTGTTCCTGGAGCATCATCCTGCCGCGCGGAGGTCTGAACTGCTTGTTCAGCTGCAGCAGCTGCCCTTTTCTCCTCCCACAAATGGAGTGCATCAGCTCGTAGTTTAACCACGCATCTAATTAAGTCAGCCACCTGAGAAGGTAGAAAAAGACCGTCAAGCAATTGTTTACAATCGTTTGCTATATCAACAGGCTCTAACCCTGTGGAATGATTTCTAAACCGTGCAATCACTTCTGTGGTAAATGTTTCAACAAAATATAACTGTTCCCTATCCTGCCATTGTTGTACATCAGCTGCAAGATCTGAAGCAGAAATGTCATCACACGCTGCTTTGCGAGCAGCTGATCTAGGAGCGGCTGCACGACCAGCCGGTGGAATTGAGCGAGGCTGACGCTGAGCATCGGATCCTAACTGATCCTGATCAGTTGGAGAAATATCATCGTCAGAATCAATAGTAGGGGCAGAGGGAAAAGTGTATGGAGGCGGGGAGCGATCTAACAAAATGGAATCGTCCTGTGGTTTATTAAGTAGAGGGTAAAGGGGGCGCCGGACAGGGTATTGGCCATTTACCAGTAAACTACGCTCCCTATCCTCTCTCTCTTTTATCTCCTTCATTTCTTTATTTTTCAGTTCCAGCGCTTTCGCATGGATTTTTTTGCGTTGTTCTTTTTCTTCCAAAGCTTGCTCTCTTCTCAATCGTTCACGCGCTTCTTTCTCCCACATTCGAACACAATCAAACATATCCTGTCTACTTTTACATTTAAACATACATTGCTCCACATACTGAATCTTTTTAAGATCAAATGACCCATTTATAGGCCATTGCAACTCAGGATCCTTACTAGTATATTTATTCCATAACATGCTGTACATTAGAGAAGAAATACCATTTTTAATATACATATCCCTATTTGGTGTCCCCTCTGGGGGAGCCGGCTGATTCTGTTCAAGTTCCATACTGGTACCTCCAAGGAAGCAACACATTCTACGAAGTGTGCTAAGAACAGGCATGCCAAGAATATTGCAGTATATGCAATATTATACGCAAAGTAGCACTTATCTAAATGTGTGCCGTTCAAGTTTTATAAAAAGTAGAGAAAAGTCTCCTCATTACCTGTCTATATAAATTGCAATTCATATATATCCAAACGAGTTCCAAATATTGGCCAATTTCCATATACAAAGTGAAGCATCAAACGACCTTACCAAACAAAAATCTCCAGATTCCAAATGCCAAGTTCTGAATCAACCAAATGGTCTCTGCACGGTGGACACCAGAAGAGATCTCAGTCGAAGACCGGCACCACTTGGAGGGTCAGATCAGAAAGAGAGGAAAAACGCCGTGGGTGCCAAGACGCGGGTCTTCTCGGGCAGTGATCGTCCGTAGCGAGATTCCAATCCTTTGTTTCGACCACTCCTTCGGGCATCCGAGTCGCCGATGAGCCCCTCTTGGTTGGGTGCCAACCTGTAGAGGTGGACCTCTGCAAGGCCTACCAGTGTTAGGGGTTCGCCCTTCTCTGCACAAAAGTCCTCAGACCAGAAAATAGAAGTTGTCACAGAAGCTGAAATAGTAAAAAGATATTTTATTAACCTCATGAGGTGGAACTACATTCACACAACACCCTTCGGTAGTGTATGAAGTAGCACAAGGAGTAGAAACGCCATGGGTCTTTTATACCCACACAGGAGCTCAAAAGAAGGCGGCACAAGCACACATAGGAGTGTTACATACATAAATGGTCATACAAAGAATGCACAGTCAACAGTAAAGGAGGAGCCAACAGTTGCTGACTTTGGTAAAAACAACCTGACAGTTACAGACTAGAGAAGGTGCATGGGCAGCTACAGACTCTTCTGCACATGTGCAGAGTAGCAGAGGCTAAGAATAGCCAGTTCTTTGAGCAAAGCACAAGGGCAAGCAACAGTGAAGAAGGAAAAAGCACATGGTTGACAAAATGGCTGCCGGAAACAAGATGGCTTCAGCTAAATGCTAACAGCGATCTCTGCCAAATTTCCACAACACCTGTAGGATGGGAAGCTTAATATGTACACCTAAAATAGAACTCTGCCATCTTTAGGAGGGCAGCAATAGTGGGTTCTGGGTGGAAAAAGTGACTTGCACCTTCGGATGTGGTCACCTCAAGGGGGAACTAGCTGCAGGATCTAGCTGCCCATTGGCTCCTAGCTTCCACACCCCTAAATCTTGGATTTAAGGAATGACCCCTGACACCAGCACCTCAGATCTGAACAACTTACTTCAAAGAAGAACCAAGAGAAGATCCGTGTTGCTGACAACAGCACTTTGCCCACAGCACAAAGCAAAAGAGGGATACTTTGCCCCTAAGGCAACAGACTTGGAACTGAGTGAACAACCCTTGTCCTTGGCTAAAACTCAACACTCCCAAAGAGAGGGATTCTTGTGCAAGCCAGAAGCACCCTCAGTCTTCCCTGGACTAGTGGCACTAGTCCCTGGCAAACTGAAGGTAAAAACACTCGCCGGTTCCAAATAAGTTCTGTCCATCAGGCCCTTTAGTCCCTCTGTATTATCACCCTAATCTAGGTGGTTCAGTGCATTGTGGGAGTTGTAGTCTACCCTGCCCCGAAGTTTCAGGCCACTACATTACTCCTCAGAACCCAACAAAGTTCCAGAAGTTTTTTGCTGTGCTTAGCACTTCCAAAGCTTGCTGGTCACCAATAGGCCCGGGTGGTAAATTCCGCCCTGTTCGAGGAGTTTGCAGAGTTTTCTGCACTTCGTGCTCCGCAGAGCTCGCGAAGTGCAGAAAACTCTGACTCGCGTAGTGCAGCTGAATTTTTCCCCCAGCTCGCACTGACGAATGGTAAGTTCATGAGCGTGAGCTGCCACTCAGGTAGATTTTCTGCCCTAGCAGCAGCAAAACCAGCGCGAACAGCAGTTTGAACTGCACTACACCACTTGCGGAACTCCGCAGAGTTTTTTTGTCACTTTGCAGAGTTTTGTGTAGCAAAACTAGCCAGGTCTGGTCACCAATGCCGTAACCGTCCTGCTTACTCAACGCTGCATTTACAGGGAATACCGTGCAATCATCATTCAACATCAGCAGGTGTGTATCAGTTGTGTTTTTGCATTCTCTTTCTTGTAGCACAATGTAAGCGGTAAAACAGCCCCACCCGCAGCTCCCACTCTGCACCACGGACAGCCAGAACAACTCTGCACCTGGACTCCATGGGCTAGGTAAAATTGATTTGACTGTTATCTCCTGATCCTGGGGCCTGCATGACCATAACCCTGTAAGGTTTCCACATAACGTGACCTGCAAGTGACCAATTGTGACTAATGGTTTTTGCCATTGACCTCAATGTTATTTTGTCTTATGTATTTTACTGCACTGATTTAATATTGCTTCATAAATCTGCAACTCTGGTTATATTAATGCTATTCTGTTTGTTTTGGTGTCTAAATTAAGATAAAAATACACTCTATTTTTATAAATTGGTATCGGATTTCTCTCGAGTCGTATCAATTACTTATCGTCCATGATGGTATTCTGAAATGCTTAATACATATTCCTCTAGTAAAGCTTGACTGCTCATTGCCACTCTACCAGGACTGAGATAAGGATTTACTAGTGTGAATCCTATGCCATCTATGGGGTATTGTGATAATATTACATGGTAAGGCTACCCAGCCATACCACATAATATTCCACTTTCCTACTGTACTGCTGAAAGGAGTTCTCACAGTGGGCACTCCCGAAGGCAGCTCTCACTCAGGGAATACGTGGAAGGAGCTCTCACATAGGTCACTCCTGGAGGGAGATCTCACAGAGATCACTGCTGGAGGGCACTCCTACAGAGGGCACTCCTGGAGGAAGCTTTTACACAGGGCACTGTTGGTGCACACTGTCAAAGAGGGCACTGCTGGATGGAGCACTCACAAAGGGCACTCCTAAAAGGAAATCTTACAGAGGGAACTTGTGAAGGAAATTTTCACACAGGGCACTGCCAGTGAAAACACTCAGAGAAGACACTCCCAGAGGGAGCAGCCACACAGGGCATTCCTGGAAGGAGCTCTTACTGAAGTCTCTGCTGGAGAGTGTTATCACAAATGGCACTGTTGGTGGGAGGTCTCACAGATGGCATTCCAGTATAAAGTTCCTTAGGAGCGCACTACAGGGCACTATAAACAAAGTCCCCACTGATGTCAACGCTAGCAAGAAAACTAATGGCAGAGTTAGAAGTAGGTCACACAGAACAATGCTGGAATAAACATAAACCAAAAGTACTGCTGGATGAAGCTCAAATAGAGAGCAAGCTCACACAGGGAAACCTGCTGTGGGAAGCTCTCCGCTGACAGCAGTGATCAAGGATCTTCCTACTGAACGCAAAGTTAAAAGAAGACTTATCTGTGGGCAGAGAGAGTGTGCAAGCATGTTGTGTATGAGTGTGTGGATAATCAGCAGTCAGGCAAGGGTGATTGTCAAGAGTGCCTCAGATTGTAGGAATGAAGAGAGAGAACAGGAGTCTACACATCGGAAGGAGCTTGTCTTAAAGCACGGGCCACAACAATTCCCGACTCTGTTCACCAAATCAATTTTATTTGCCCAGAAAGCAGTTTACTGAACAGTATTGAATTAAAAAAAATGCTTGAATCCTCTACCCATTGCTAAGGCTAGAGCAAGCTCACTCTGAAAACACTCCATTAGATGACTTGCCCGAGGGCATTTATTGCAGAAGGAAGCTCGTGCACTGCTTGAAGAAGCATGCACTAAGGACACTGCCGGATGAGGTTCACACTGGCAGGACTGTGGGAGTGCATCCTGAGGGCACTGCTCGGAAAGCTCACATTCAGCACACTGCTGAAGTAAGCTCACATTTAGCTCGCTGATGGAGGTAATTCACATCTGGAACAGAGTTGAACTAAGTTAACAGACTACACTGATGCTCAAGATAGCTCACCTAAATGACAGTACTGAAGACCACACTGATGATACTGCAGGAAAATCCTTGCTGTCAGGGTGTCGGCAGTGGAAAATGATAATTCATAAGTCAAGGATGCTGACACAGAGGTGAAAAACGGAGGAAGCTCACACAGAGAACACATCTGGAGGACACATCAACAAATATTGAAAGAAGATCATAAAGGCCTTTCTTGAGAACATTCATAACACAGGAACTAATGGAAGGAGATCACCCGTCAAACACTCCTGGAGGAAACTCCCATTTAGTGTTCTTCTTTAGGAGGGTTGAGTTTAGGGTATTTAATGCATGAAGAAGATAATACTGAGGGTATTGCTGAGCATCCACCACATATCAGGAAAAAGTTCACATTGAGAGTACTCAGGGAAAAATGTAATACTAAAGGCTCACTGATGGCATTATTAAAAAGAAACGAAAGGGCAACACTGGTGAAGATCACACACAGGATAGAAAGCTGACTCTGAGTGCAATGTTGGACACACAGTGAACAGCTGGAGATCGCACCAACGGAACAGATTAATGAATTTGACACAGAAGACAACACAATATGTGAAAACAAACTATAAGCAAGAAATACTAGTATGGAAAATCTAAAGTGAATAATGTTAAAACAATTTTTGAGTGATAATAAGGAAAAAAGAGAACTGTGCGGTAAATTAATACTTCAAGAGTGTGACTTCAAATAAAAAGAAGACTAACTTGAAATTAGGGTGAGCATAAGGGTTATAAATAGTGTTAGAATGAGGATTATAGTTTTGTTGTAGTTTAGTATGAATGTAGGGTAGTATAAAGGTACAGATTGAGGCCATTTCCTCGTCACTAAAGTGTGGGCATGGAGGAACCCCTAAAATCTTACACCTCACAAAGACAGCTTCACAAACACCCATGGATGAGTGAATAGGGGATGGTGTTAAACCTCAATTTCATGAGGTACACTAAAGCATATCAAAATTGCAGTCAATTAAATAAGGACAGGTTCAGTAAGTGAGTTCTTGGGCAAAATTAGAACTTTTAGATGATTTATAACAACAATTCAAAGAGGTACAATACAGAAATGGTAAATTGCAGATGAATAAATCTTGCCATGAAGGCTGTTAGCAATAGAGTAAATATAATATTGACAACATCCGAAAATGTATAATTCCCAAATGAGAAGCAAAATTAGAAAGACATCTGATAATATCCCTAGAAGAATTGGAAAGGTCTCTGGCTCACTACCAAACAAGAGCATTTACAAAGAAATCTTCTCATGTAATATATAACAGGATCTGCAGATTCATTACAGTGTGGGCAAAAGAATATGATTTCAGCTCGTCAGAGCAAGGACGTAATAAGCATGGTACTGCTTTACTACCTAAGTACAATCCTATTATATAAGCATTGATTCACTCCCCTCTATGCTGATGTCATCCGGACATGGCAGAAATAATGAGTTGCAAAACAACAGTGAACTATTGTGAATGTAAAGCATTACAGCGAGCCGGCAGAAGAAACCTCGAAGATTGAACTTACTGAGCCCATGCTGAAAGGACTCCTCTAAGAACAATGTCAATTAGAAACAAACATGACTTTGGCTGACTGTTCACAGCATAAATAATAAACAGTGAAAGTGCAGGATGAAATATCCATTTTGAACAAGATGGCATAGAGGCCTAGCTGAAGGCCAGTTAGTATAAGCCAAGAAAATGCAATTTAACAGGTGATGTCAAAATCGTTTCAAAGGCAATATCATCATATACGTGTACACATGTGAATATGAGTCCAGATATCCAGATTATGCTCATTGTTAATAATACACATTACAATAAATGCACAAAAATGTATACAAAAGGTATCCTTCATTTTAGGCTGGCCCATAATGGCAATCACCTGCACATGGAGTATTTTGAATATTGATTTCTTTAATTATATAGTAGTCATATTCTTTTCATTTTCTTACACACTGACTAAAAGCTCAAACCTTTATCATGACTGCAGGACAGGACATAGAAGGCAGTTTGAGGGTGTGCTGGAGAAAATCCACTTTGAGGATACTGGTGGGAGACTCACAAAGAGCACTGATGAAGGAAGGTCACACTGAGGACTTAGATGTTTAAAGTAACAGGTTATCTCCTTGCTAATACAAAAATAATAAATACAAAATATTTTAAAATCCTGAAACAAATGTAGGGGGCATAATGTTCCTGTAATTTTCCTGTAGTCCAAAGGATGGAGCTAAGGTAACAAATCTATTTTAACAGAAGTCACATTGTTTACTGCACACAACAGACATTGATTTTTCTTCAAGCAGAACAAGCTTCCAAAACTAGACAATGCTACTTTTATGGAGCTGCTATTATATGGGTCATCTTTCAGCATGAAATGATTGCTAACTGTGCTGATAGAAATGTTACTATCACTTTACATCCTTTTCAAGGACAAAAAATATTTGACAATGTTTATCTCATAACAGTGGTATGGAAACCAATTTTCTTGCATAAACAATTCACTTTTTTACTTTCATTGTTAACTCTTTTAAACCACATTAATCAAATAATCTAATTGCCAGTCCACTTGACAAATAGGTTGCAATGACTTAACATGGAAGATACAAACAGAAAAAAGTATTCCTGAAGCATACCAACCAAAAGCTTTCAAAGTGAGATGAAAAGTTATGCCATTCGATGCAGGAAACAAATGACAGTCCCTGGGGTCCTTGAAAATATATCAGAAACTTCACATTAGTTTGAATAGAATTATGAAGACATTCCTTCTGACTCAGGGTCAGTGCTCTGTCTAAAAGGTATATGGTAATTAGGTGTAATTACAATTGATATGACAAACTACCTGTAAGCCCCTATGTAGGGTATGTAGTTTTAGAGGCCCAGCAGATATAATGCACTTAATTCTTTACTGCTGTGTTTGCTGCTGTCATTTAAAATGCTAGCCCAGCTTTGCAACCTGCTTTTAAAATAAAACTATTTCAAAATTTGACTTTGGAATTAATGGTACTCCCAAAGCCTTAAACTACCACTTTTTTTTTTTACATATAAGCCACCCCTAAGTTCTACCCTGGGTACCTCCAGGGTAGGGCGCTATGCTAAAATAAGCAGAGACATTATAAAATATGTTTTATAAGCCCTGGTGAGGGAAACACTGTCAATTTCGTTGTTACTCCATTGTAGTGCATTACCTCCATAGGTTAACATGGGAAAACAGTCTTAAGCATTAATAAAGCCTAAACATTGACGTAAGTGAGCTAAAATAATAATTTAAAGTGTCTAAATAAAGTTAGACTAAATTCAACAACTTGACATGGATAGATGTATTATATAACTCTGATGTGCCTGAATCCATCTCTAGAGCAGCCTCTCCTGATTAGCCAGCTGTTGACAGGCTAAGCCAAACTGCTCTGATGAGGTGTGAAGTGGTCTGAAAGTAAACAAAGGAACATCTGGTGGGAGGAGATCTGCAAGCTGCAGATTAAAAGGCAGGAAGGGGGATGGGTAGCCTAACTGGTCTTCAAAGAGGGTAAGACACTCAGGATAGGGCACAGGCAAACCCCCACTTTCTGCACCAACATTCAGATGAATGCCCAGGTAATTGAATTAGCAGAGGGGCTGGAAGGGGAGTATTAGGGAAAGTTAGCAACACCTATAGATTGACCTGAAGCTCCAGGAGAGATTTTCAAAATTTTGTTTTTTAAAGAACAGCGCTTTCTGGGACAAGAATATACCACACTTCAGGGTAATTGGTCATCATTGAGAGTGGCACCCTGCACCCGGCACCCTGCCCCCTGTTTTCCAATCCAGAAACCTGGACATATATATGAGAGCTGCCTGGCAACTGAGATCCATCTCTGAAAGCAACAAGAAGACCAAGGACTGCCCTGCTGAACCCCTGGCCTGTACCAAGAGGATTGCACTCAGAAGGACTGCATCTGTTGCACACTTTGTGTTTCATCGAAAAGAAGATCTTTGCATGACTAATAATTTGAGGAGTGGACTCCCTGAAAGCAACAGGTGAAAAGAGCTTCACCTGCATTATCTCCACTAAGAAGAACCCAGCTGGACAGCCTTAGTTGACTTTTAAAGTTTTGGCCAGGCTCATTGTGGTTCTTGTAGTCCCAACTTCCCAAGGAGCAACTCAGAGATCCGGGAAACTTGGATTGATGTTGTGGACCCTTCAAAAGCCCAAAAGAACATTCTAGAGGTAGACCCAGAAGTTTGGAATCATTTGGAGAAGTGTTCATCAAAACACTTCATAAGTTGACTGACCCATTTAAGAGACTCAAGCCGCTGACATCAATATGCAACTCAGCCTGAGACTTCCATGAGTTGCCTGAGGCATCATGGTGAGTCAAGCCACCGCCAAACTGCAAGCCAGCCTGATGATGAGAACAGCTTGATGCTGAGAGAAAAAGCTCCAAAAAGTGACTAAGTCAGAAGGTAAAATTTGAGTGGGTCCTCCCATGCCTTGTATCTGACCCGTGCTCCATCGTAGTCGGCCTTAAACTTTGACTTTGTCCTAGTCATTTGCGACCGGATGTCCCAAGTTTGCACTTTTGGCTTTTAAGCATTAGAAAGTATTTAATCTTTAAAAATCCATATATCCAGTTCCCTACATTGGATTTTGTCATTTTTGGGATATATCTCAAATTTCTATAAATTGATGTTGGAATTTATTGTGAGCCGTTTCTTACTCATGTAATGTTTTGGTGCTTTTAAATGCTTTACACACCTGTCTTCTCAATTTAAGCCTGCCTGCTTGCAGCCAAGCTACCAAGAGTTGAGCAAGGATTAATTTATTGAGAACCTGACTGGACCTTATTTGTCATTGTGGTGTTATTACTAGTTGTAGGTACCTACCTGCACCCACTAATGAACCACCTTCCAATAATCAATCAGGACCAACAAATATGGCTTTCCTTCTAAGATGGATTGTCTATTTTGAAGATTTAAAGAAGGCACTTTTGGCAGAAAATGTTTTTATTTCATATAAAACTGGCATAGTAAAAAGCAACGTGTGAGTTATTTCATTAAACTGGGTGTTAACTGCTTCTTCATGGACGAAAGGGGCACATCCAAATGCAGTTCATACTTCCCTGTTGCTTGAAAGATGACATCACCCATGGAAATGCAATGATATGTGTATGTTCAAAAACAAAATCAAATTACTGTTGTTGAAATCTTCTGATATGACCTCTCCATCAACCCTGAGTCAGAAGTAAGTGGGCAGGCAGGCCCAGCGACCTAGGCCTGAGGCTACTGATTGACAGGTCACAGGCGAGGTGGCTGGTAACTAGCAGGACAATCGTGCAAACAACAAAAACCCTCATTAGTCCCACAGATAAGCAGTATCACCAGAATTGTCCTAGGAGATTGTCCCAATAAAACACATATGGCGCGCGATCCCAAAACACCATGAAGTTAGAAGCCTCATGAAGTTAGGAACACTCAGCCAATCAGAATGCAGCACACACTACACATGCAGGGGTCACACACTCCCCATATTGGACATCTGGACACGTTACTCACTGACCCTCATTGTGTCCACTCCACACAAGGTTGAGACCCACCTGCATTTATCATCAGGTGGGAGCAATTTATGACTTAATGACAAGACCCGCATTCCTTTCCGAAAACAGGATCTATGAATTGTTTTATGATGCTTCAAGAAATGTTTAAGAAGACATTCAAAACAACTGTAATTTAAGTCAGTTCTCTGACCCGTTTCTGTATGCTGCAGTACAAGCCGTAGTGTTTGATTAAAGTTACTGGTCCTGTTTTGCCAAACGCTTGTTTTTTTAAGCTAACTTCATATTTGAGCAACATTTGCTTGAGCCAGCCAGGCAAAATTGGTGCTTCGAACCCGACTGCAGCCGAAGGAAAGGACACCACTCTGACAGATTCACATCAGCGAAGCAAGGAAGGTGAGCAGATGCCGCAATTTATTGAAAGCTCTGCTGAACCCGCAGGGAGGAGGTCTGTTCTGAAGCTACCATCAAGTGGGTAAGAGACTACATCTTGAGGTTTCGTGTGGGACGGAACGACACTTTTGAGTGGTGACGAATATGGATGAGTTGGGTATCTACGAACCGCAAATGACGAGTATAGTGGGTGTACGCAGTTTCGCTATGCAACCACGTATGGTTCGTCTTATTTTTGGGTTTGTTCATCTGAACCCTCGGGTTCCATTTTAGATACGGCATCCATTTTGTTTCTTGCCCTCAAGTAGCCAGCGAACGGACTTTGTCCGCTTCGTGACCCTGGGACTCCCAAGCTTTCACGAGGGACACGTGTTCCTTTGAGTGTGACTTTTACGACGAGGGAAATGACACGGCAAAGGCAGATGGCCCGCTCGAGGCTCATCTTGCCGTGCCGGTCTATTGTTTCAGTCATGCATACATTAGAAACGAGGTCTCTGATCCCGTTATCAAGTTTCCTTTACTACTCCTAACACTCTTCTCTAATCTGTTGTGCATCCTTGTCCTTTCTTTGCATCTGTTTTCGTCCCTTCTCCTAATGTGTTTATGGTCAGGATGGAATGTGTTTTATTGCAGAGAAGATATGTTTTTACAGTTGGGAACTGGCAATACTGTTGTAATTATGTTCCGGCCTCCTGAAACATGAACGCGACTCTTTTGAAGTTTATTGTGGGAACCGAGTTGTAACCTTTGTTCACCATGCTGTGCTATGGGAAAAACGTGTATAAAAGGAGCGATCCACTTTTGCAATTTGAAGCAGTCTCCGAGAACCTACACGTTGTGTACTTCTTGTGACTTCTGTATCCCTGCAGTAAATAAACGCCGATCTCTGATGTCGCTGGAAGTGTCCCGTGTCTCTGTGTTTCGTACGCCAGAACAGGTAACCCACGAAGGTTTCAGGTGTAAATTCGATAGCCCTTGAAGTTTGTAAACTCGGTTAGTGTGCACGATGCCTGGCCGTAGTACTTTGTTTGGGTTTCTCAAATGTTGCAGAATGGATTCCCGGCTGGAGGATTCATGTCCGATACCTCCTGTTGGAACTCCGATTTACGAGCTCTATAGTCGCCATGGTGTGGGTCCTATCGTGTATAATGAATATTGGGTCCGCTACACTAAAAATGATGGTGTTCTTAGTTGGCCATCTCATGGTAGTTTCGAAACTGCCGTTTTAGATAATTTGGAAGCTAAACTGTTTAAAATGAAGGCTAGGCCGGCCATGTTTGATTCCTTCCGGTTATGGCGGAAAGAGGCCAAGCAGAAAGAAATCAAACAGAGTAAGAAAAATAAAAGAGAAGGCGTTATTACGGTGATGCGAAATGCTGAACAGTATCAGCGAGACAAAGATGAGAAAGAGCAGGAAGTTAGTGCTCGACTTCATCATATGGCGGTGGATAAATGTTATCCGGTGCTACCGTCTAATATCGATAAGACGGGAGAAGAAGCGATAGAGGATTCGCTATTGTCTTATCTGTTGAAATCACCACCTCCCTATGCTCCCGATGCTGTGGGTCCTGTGGTTCTACCTCTTCCTCAACCTGCTGTTTTGGCGGCTGCTGGTCAGCCTGCCGTTCCTCCTGCTCTCCCGAATCCCCTTGTGCCGCAGATCGTTCATCCTCTTTTACCGGCTTCTTTTCCTACTGCGCCTTTCCAAGTCCCTCCTCAGTCTGTTGTTCCCGCTACTCCTGGTGCTGCGTCTACTTCTACTGCCTCCACCCCTACTGTTGCTGCGCCTGCATCTTCTTCCTCTTCTCCTTCTGTTCGTAGTCGTCTCCTGACTGCTGTTGCTACTCTTTATTCTCCGCTTTTTGGGCCAATACTCGGCTCGACTCTTTCAGATGTCGCTCAGAGGCGCAGCCAGCTTCCTGATGGTAGGGAACGTGAATCGCTGGTAAAAATGGCACGTGAATGGATTCGTAATCCTGTTAAATACACTTCACGTGTAGTGTTTGAAACATTTTCTCAGTTTAATGCGCCCACTCAACGATTCGTGTTTGAGGAATTGTGTAAATCGTTGAAGGAGGAGTGGGATCATGATGTGGTAGATAATGTACCGTCTGAGGTTTCTGAGCTCCAGCATCAGTTCACAACTGGTGTGATCGTAGGTGACAAGGTTCGAGAAGCTCTAGAACGCTTGTTATCATTTCGATGTACAGTGCAACCTCGAGCATTGTTTAAGGAAGAGACTGCAGAGTGGATGGCAAAACCTGGTCAATATCCGATGCGGGAAGTTCCCCCAGTATGGATGCCAGGTAATCCTAATACTAACCCTGCTGTCCCAGGCCATTTTCAGAGAGTGTGGATACACCTCCCTTGGAAACGATCGGAAGTCTTACAGGTGAAGCAAACTTTGCCTGATCCCCGTAAAAATCCTGCAGGTTATTATAAGGAGCTGTCCCAATCGGTGGATGCTACTGTTATGAACCTTGCTGATATTGACATGTTGTTTGGCAATGTAGTGCCTCAGCCGATTTGGGCGAAAATTCGTCACGAGAATCACGCGGCCGAGTTAGGCGGTGACTGGGCTGCTCTTACGGCGGCAGACGCTCAGCAAGTTGGTGGGGCTAAGCCTGAACAGCTTATTGTGGATTTGCCCCAGAGGATAATTACCCTTATGAAAACGCTTATGCCAGCAATGCGCGTCAATTGGGACAAGTTGTCCGCGTGCAAGCAAAAGAGGGATGAAAGTGTTTCCGATTTCTTTACGAGATTCGAGGAAGCATTTGTTGATCATAGTGGCCAGGACATGGGTTCAGAGGGTGGTCAGCGGCTGTTTGTTGATAAGTTTGTATCGAACTTGTTGCCCGAACTTAGCAATAAGTTGAAAAATTCTGAGAGTTTGTGGGCTGTTTCTACCACTGCTCAAATATTGGCTACGGCCCAATATTACGAAAATAGGGAAAAGGAGGAAAGTGAGCGTGCAGATAAGAAAACGAAGGATCTTAAAACTAAGGTCTTATTGCAGCAAGCGTATCCTCCGCGCTCGAATTTCAGTGATTCGCAACAGCCAAATCGATCGCAATTACAGTTTTCCAGATCGCAGACACGAAATGACTCTCCCGCACCTCGTTTTGTGTTGGGATATAATCAATGTGCATATTGTCGAGGGGAGGGCCATTTAAAGTTTAATTGTCCGGTTCTCCGTGATAGGAACAATGGTGTGTCAGCTCGAGGCGGTCGTGGTGGTCCTCAACAAGCTTCACGTGGTAGAGGTCGTGGAGTTACTCAGAATCAGGCAGAGCGTTTTGCCACTTCCTCAGACTCGCAGAATTGTTTCGATCGACGCGAACCATCGTCCGGTAGATCTGCACAGTATCATGTGGATGACTGTTACGTTGAGCGTGATGTTGGTACGGACGGTATCTACTAGGACAGCCATAGACAAAGGAAGGGAGAAGTATCAGTTCCGGTTGATCAGAGAGGGCCTTATGTTGCAGTAGCCACATTGGGCGTCGTTGAGCCTTTTCTGTTGGACACTGGTGCAGCAAAAATTTCCATTATGCATTCGAAACTCCCTGGCGCGCCTTTGTCTGGCTTAACGAATGTTTCCGTTGGATTCTCTGGCGCCCCCGTTAGCAATCCCGTTTCTAGCCCCTTGCCCCTTACAATTGGGTCTCATGAGTTAGAAGCTCCTTTGATTTTGACTACTGGTTGTGGTGAGAATCTTTTGGGCTTGGATTTGTTGAAGAGGTTACATGCGACTTTGTACTGCTCTCCTACGGGCGTGGAGCTTACATTGGGTGAGAATGTGATTTCCCCTATGTATCTATCGATCGATAAGCTCCCACCGGAATTGAGTTCTCTTCCGGTTTCTTTGTGGGCGACAGGTCCTAATGATGTGGGCCTGCTGGATATACCACCTTATGTTGTCCAATTGAAAGTTGATGCGCGCTTACCACGCATACCCCAGTATCGTATTTCCCTTGATGGTGAACGGGCACTATTAGCGATCATTTATGACCTGATCGATAAAGATGTTATCGAGGAGACACGAGGTAACGTGTGTAATAGTCCCGTGTTGCCTATTCTGAAACGAACTGATCCGTCCAAGCCTCCCGTGTACCGTCTAGTTTCCTGTGGTTCCAGACATTACAGCTTTACTGACTCTGATTCCAGCCTCTGCATCATGGTTCTCGGTAATCGATCTGAAGAATGCGTTCTTCAGTATTCCGATTGCTGAGGAAAGTCGTGATTTGTTCGGATTTTCATTAGGCGGTCGCAGTTTCCGGTTCAAACGCGCACCTCAAGGCTACTGTGAGAACCCATCGATCTACAGCCAAGCTCTTAAGAGTCAACTAGATGCATTTGTGCTGCCGACTGGTGCGGCTTTGATTCAGTACGTCGACGATCTGTTGGTAGCTGCAGACACTGAACAAGTTTGCAAGACTGCTACTGTGTCACTGTTACAGCATCTCTGTGACTTACACCACAAAGTGTCACCTTCTAAATTGCAATATTGTTGTCAAGAAGTTACCTACTTAGGTCACTTATTGTCAAAGGCGGGAAGAAGGTTGACCCCTGAAAGAATCGCAGCAATTGCTCGAATGACTGTGCCGACGACCCAGAGAGATGTGCGTGCCTTTTTAGGTATCACGTCATATTGTAGACAGTGGATCCCAAATTTTTCACTGTTAGCGAAGCCATTGATAGCTCTCACGTGCAAGGACGTTTCGACTCCTTTGCCATGGACGGAGGAATGTCAGAAAAGTTTTTCTGAACTACGTGATGCATTGTGTTCGGCTCCCGTGTTAGGTACTCCTGATTACAGCAAGCCATTCACATTATACGTTCACGAGAGGGAAGGTTGTGCGTTGAGTGTTTTAACGCAACAATTTGGTGGCAAGCAGCGCCCGTGTGCATATTTTTCTTCGACCTTAGACCCAGTAGCTAGAGCGTTGCCAAGTTGCTTGAGGGCAACAGCGGCAGCAGCGGCGTCTATTCGGCAGTCCGCAGGTCTTGTTATGGATAATATGCTCATGGTGATGGTTCCGCATGCAGTTGATACTCTTTTGAATCGGACAAAGACTCAACATCTGACGAGTGCAAGGTTGTCTGGGTACGAGCTGACCCTTTTGGCAAGTCACATACAGATCAAACGTTGTAATGTACTGAATCCGGCGACATTGTTGCCGATTAATATGGAATCAGATGATGTGCCGCCACATGATTGTTATTTACGAACTGAGGAAGAAACAAAAGGTCGTGTGGACCTGAAAAACACTCCCTTGACAGATCCCGATGGTACTTTGTATGTGGATGGCTCGTGCTTTAAGTTACCGAATGGCGATGTGACGACTGCATATGCTGTAGTGACGTTGAGCACGGTTGTGGAAACTGCGAGATTGAATCAGAATTCAGCACAAGCGGCAGAGTTGATTGCATTGACAAGAGCGTGTGTTTTGTCTAAAGGGAAGCGAGTGAATGTGTTTACCGACAGTCAGTACGCATTCGGTGTTGCGCATAATTTTGGAAGACTGTGGAGAGAAAGAGGATTTATGACATCGCATGGTACGAAGATTCAGCATGGGCAGCTCGTGAATGACCTTTTGGATGCACTTACATTGTCTAAACAAGTGGCGATCGTTAAATGTAGTGCACATCGGAAAGTGACGGATGATGTTGGTCGTGGTAATGCGTTTGCGGATGAGATTGCTAAGGAAACGGCTAAAGATCTTGCGACCCGAATGTATGTCACGAGTTCAGTGAGGTGGCCGACGGAGACTGGTATGTGTGAAAATACTGTCGAGAGTGTGAGAGCAATTCAGAACGAAGCTACTAAAGCTGAAAAGACCAAGTGGAAAGAAGGTACGGGAAAGTTGGACATGCATGGATGTTGGGTTGACCTGACGGAATGTCAGAGGTGGATGTTACCAGATGCGTACGTATTAGCGGTTGTGACGATGGCTCATGGGTTGTCACATATTAGTGCGAAAGGAATATGTAGGTTCTTGTCCCCTGTATGGAGGAATGAGGGTATTGCTAAATGTGCCGAGAGAGTGATTAAGAATTGTATGGTGTGTTTGATGCACAATCCTGGCAAGGGCACCCCCACTCCACCTGGTCATTTTGCTCCTCCTGTTTGTCCCTTTGAGGTTATCCAGCTGGACTTTATCCATATGGAGAGATGCAATAACCTGAAGTATGTTTTGGTTGTGGTTTGTGCGTTCTCCAGATGGATTGAGGCCTATCCTCTTAAGGATAACACTGCCCTGTCCACAGCAAAAATCCTGCTGAAGGAATACTTTCCTCGGTACGGAATGCCACGGATCGTGTGGTCGGATAATGGAAGCGAGTTTGTGGGAAGTGTAATGCAGAGTGTGTGTAAGGGCCTGGGAATTCGTCAAAAATTCCATAGTGCTAATCATCCTCAGGCAGCGGGTTTGGTTGAAGGGTACAATGGTACCCTAAAACTAAAACTCGCCAAGATTCAAGCTACGACTGGTCTATCATGGCCTGATGCCTTGCCTCTGGCTCTCCTATCAACCAGAGCGACCGTACACTCTCGAGTAGGGCTTAGCCCATATGAGATTGTGTTCGGCCGCCCTGCGAATATTTGGGGAGTCCCGAGGCCAAGGGCATTTGATAGTCTTGAGTATCCAATGTTAATTGATTACCTGCATGATTTGACCACTAAACTACGGTTGATTCATCAAAAGGTCTTTGAAGCTCTACCGGCGCAGACAGAGGGTCCTGGACACCAGCTCCGGCCAGGCGACTGGGTCGTTACCCGAAATTTCGGTCGGAAACGTAACTTGGAGCCAAGATTTGTAGGACCCTTTCAAGTCCTATTGACAACGAGGACTGCGGTTCGACTGGAGGGCCGGAAGAATTGGGTACACGCCAGCCACACGAAAAAGGTACCGATCCCCTTACCAACAGACGGTTGGGTGAGAACTGGGATTTCGGCAACAGAAACTGAGACTCCTTTGCACTTTGTGCCGTTTAGCGACGCTCAACCTGTGGGGGATGATTTGTCACTGTCAAACCCACATGTGGAGTCATCGGTAGCAGAGAACCCAAGGTCTGACTCGTTGGCCACTTCATCGAACACTGTTGCGCCAGCTGAACAATTGTTTGTAGAGCAAACTCGACCTGGAAGAAGTCGATACTTTCTTCGTTCAAGGACTAATAAAAATTAGTTGTATATTTGCTTTTTGATGCTATGAACATTATGGACAATTATATCCTTACTTTTTGAGTTTTTATGTGCTGTCCCACGGCTAAGAGATTTGTAATAACACTGAACGTTTCGAGGAAACCTCTCCATCCGGGTTACCGTAGGGCGTGCGGGTACTCCTTTCTGTTTAGCAGGTTTCTGATGCTAGGTCGGTTACTTTTGTCCATTCCTGGGAACTCCTGGGGATTGATAATCGCTACTCAGAACGAAGTGCGTCAAGTACGTCACGGACGGTTTGTAGAGGATGGCATTCTCTAAGCTGTTGGAAGTAGAAAGGATGTCGGCGCAGAGATCAGAGTTGAGGAGAGTTGTACGAACAAAATGTTTCCTGTTTCAGGTGTTCCTACTGTTCCTGACCGTATCTATGTTATTGGTGGGTGTAGTGTATTTTGGAGTACAGTTGTTACTACCTTCTGCTTCACCTACCTTTTCTCCTAAGCTAAGCTCCCTCACCACTGTTTCCCCACATTCTTTTCATCCTCTGCCTCAACATGAACAGGTTAGGCGTGCGGAATTTATGAATAACTCCTTCGTTCAGCTGCTACATCAGCATCAGTTGGTAATGAATACTACCAATTGTTGGGTGTGTGGGTTAATGCCACATACCATGGATAGGGGTATTCCATATTTGGTCCTTCCTTACAGCTCCCAGGGTTCAGCTCGAGCATTCCAAACTATGTTCCGTAGTGCACTAGATTCCTACCCCAGTCGAGAGCCACGTTCTGTCAATTTTGGTCCTGGGCCGTATCATAAGCCTTTGGCGATAGCGATAGCGGATTTAGATAGAGATGTTTTTGATGCATCGCTTATCCCAAATGAAGAGGTGCAGGCTTATAAGGATCTGAGCGAGGCTGAGTATAGTACGTCAGTTGGTGATAGACAGCTTAAGAGCTCGTCCCCAATATGGATTGTACCACACCTTGGTAATTTCTGCTTGAAAGGTTTGGGTCGAAATCCGAGAGCACAACTTGGGAACAGTGCTTGCACTGACACGTATGTTCTACCGATGCTCTCTTCCCCTGTTTTTCTGACCGCTAAGGGCACCTATTTTGTATGTTATGAACGCGCATATACATGGTTACCCCGTGATTTTTCGGGTACCTGTTATATTGCGAATCTTTTACCACCGACTTTCACGGTTGCCTCAGATTATCACAAAACTAGAGTCGTGAGAGGCGTTATTAGCAAAGAGGATACTGCCGGTCAAGAAGCAGGAGACTTCTTTAAGGGTTTCTTGCCGTTTTGGGGACCTATGGTTAATAGTAGGAACCTAAGACAGTTGACCCGTGTAGTTGAGTCGACTGCTAATATTACTGCAAGTGCCCTTGGTAATTTAACAGCTGAACTTCAGGCGGATAGACTCATGACGTTGCAGAACCGTATGGTTCTAGATGTTGTTCTTGCAGATAGAGGAGGTGTGTGTAAAGTTATCCATTCGAGTTGTTGCATTTTTATTCCTGACAATGCTCCAACTGTCTACCAAGCCATCTCGAAGTTGCACAAGATTTCCGAGTCCATACACGTGGACGAAGGTAATTGGACGCTTCTAGGATGGTTTTGGGGCCTGATGTCAACTTGGGGTTGGAAGATTCTGATGATCGTAGGGGTTGTTGTAACGTTTCTGTTCCCGTGTTGTCTTTGCGTACAGTGTGGTCCTGCCTTATGTGGCCTATGTGCTACAACGTGTATAAGACGGCCATCTGTTACTAAGGAGACGTTGATGAATAGAATGATGTTCCAGCAGCAACTGAACGATCTGATGAATATTGACATAGATTCCGATCTTGACTAGTGCTTGCCTACATGAGGGCAAAAGGAGCGTCTGAGGTTTCGTGTGGGACGGAACGACACTTTTGAGTGGTGACGAATATGGATGAGTTGGGTATCTACGAACCGCAAATGACGAGTATAGTGGGTGTACGCAGTTTCGCTATGCAACCACGTATGGTTCGTCTTATTTTTGGGTTTGTTCATCTGAACCCTCGGGTTCCATTTTAGATACGGCATCCATTTTGTTTCTTGCCCTCAAGTAGCCAGCGAACGGACTTTGTCCGCTTCGTGACCCTGGGACTCCCAAGCTTTCACGAGGGACACGTGTTCCTTTGAGTGTGACTTTTACGACGAGGGAAATGACACGGCGAAGGCAGATGGCCCGCTCGAGGCTCATCTTGCCGTGCCGGTCTATTGTTTCAGTCATGCATACATTAGACACGAGGTCTCTGATCCCGTTATCAAGTTTCCTTTACTACTCCTAACACTCTTCTCTAATCTGTTGTGCATCCTTGTCCTTTCTTTGCATCTGTTTTCGTCCCTTCTCCTAATGTGTTTATGGTCAGGATGGAATGTGTTTTATTGCAGAGAACTTCAAGTTGGTGGTAAATTGCGATT
Organism: Triturus cristatus; assembly: GCF_964204655.1. Lineage (NCBI taxonomy): Eukaryota > Metazoa > Chordata > Amphibia > Caudata > Salamandridae > Triturus > Triturus cristatus. Next base: position 1,076,471,175 of record NC_140592.1, read on the forward strand.
TCTTTGAAATATGCACTTTTTTGCATATTTCAAAGTGCCATGTGGCGCACATACATGTATGTGCGCCATATGTGCACACATGCTGATTTCAGGGGTGCATCAGGGTGTCATCATGACACCCTTGCACCTTTGAAAATATTCTCCATTTACGATTAGCAAATAGCGATTCGCAAATTGAGAAGGACTTCCCATTCATTGCTATGGGCCTCCTGGCCCATAGGAATGAATGGGAAGGTATTCCTTAATTGCGATTTCGCAATTTGCTAATCGCAATTAAGGAATTTTAAGAATTCGCTAAATTTGTGCGAATTTTTAAATACATCCCGTTTTGCAATTCTCAAATAGGGATTCTCAAAAAATCAGTATTTGAGAATCGCAAATGGAGATGTTGATACATGTGCCCCCTAGTCTCTTAAGCATTGACTCCATCCCAACCAGAGCTGTCGGATTTGGCACAACAGACAGGAGCACGTAGACCCTCATGAGAGGAGTTTTGTCAGGGACAGAAAGACTGTACCACCCTTGAGAGTTTGAGGCGAATTGCCTACAAGTAAGAGGAGTGGGGTGACAGTGGATTTCACAGAATCTAGTGGGAAGATGGACTGTTTTATATTGAGGCAAGAAACCTCAAGCAATGGGATGCCAGGAGGTTAGTGGTGCCCCAAAAATACAGAGAGTTCATTCTGACCGTGGGTCACGATATCCCCTTGGCAGGACATTTGGGGCTGACTAAGACTTGAAACCAGTTTGTGAACCATTTCTGTTGGCCCCATATGTCTGAGAAGGTATAGGAGTTCTGTATCTCCTGTGTCACCTTTCAGGCCAGTGGCAAAGCAAGGGGGAAGGTCAAAGGCTCCTTTGGCACTGCTGCCAGAGGTTGAGACTCCCTTTGAAACGGTGGCATTGGACATTGTGGGTCTCATGGAACCCCCAACTGTATGAGGGAATAAGTATATCTTGGTGGTAGTGGACCACACCACAAGATACCCTGGTGCAATACCCCTCAGGGCAGTCACTGGTCCTGTAGTAGCTAGGGCCCTACTTGGTGTGTTCATCTGTGTGGGTTTCCCAAGAAAGTTGTTTCAGATAGGGGCATGCATTTTATGTCCAGCTATCTGAAAGCGATGTGGGATGAATATGGTTTTATCTACAAGTTCACACCCCATATCACCTCCAGACTAATGGTCTGGTGGTGAGGTTTAATAAGACCCTGAAGAGCATGATTGATGGGTTGTCTGCCAAACTCAGGAAGAGCTGGGATGTTCTCCTCCCATGCCTACTGTTTGTCTACAGGGAGGTTCCACAAAAAGGGTTTGGTTTCAGTCACTTTGAGCTGTTGTTTGGACACTCTGTGAGGGGGCCATTGTGCCTGCTGAGAGAGTCTTTGGAGAAACCTCTCAAGGAAGCAAAGGACAATGTGCTAGACTATGGGCTAGGCCTGAGATCTCGAATGGCAGAGTACATGTACAAGGCAGGCAGGAAACCAGAGGCCTGCCAGGAGTTCATGAAGAAGAACATACCCCAGGACTGTTGGTGTGGGATTTGGAGCCTGTGGCTCCTAGGGCCCTCCAGGACAATTGGACTGGGCCCTACCCAATCATTGAGAAAAAGGGTGAGGTTACCTACCGGGTTGACCTTAACAACCTTCACCCCCCAGGAACCCTCACAGGGCCCTACATGTCGATAGATTGAAACCAGACCATAACAGGGCAGATATAGCCATGTTAATGGACACAGATGAGGGAGTGGAGGAGGGGACTGAGCCAGTGCCAAACATCCTCTCGCACAACATGCAAGATGGGTCAGTGGAGGGGGTTGTACTCTCTCCCAATTTTACAGACCAGCAGCACAGACACTGCAAGCAGGGCTGGATCAGTTTTCCAGCATGTTATCTTTGACCCCAGGTATCACCGAGTGGTATGAGGACCACATTGACACCAGTGACAGCCCAACTGTCAAAACTAAACTGTACAGGTTGTCAACATCAAGGCTGAGGTAGCTAAGATGCTGGAGTTGGGGGTAATTTAGCCTCCTGACAGTCCATTGGCTAGCCCAATGGTGCTGGTATCAAAATCTAATCCCCAGGGGGGACCAAAGGAGTTAAAGTTCTGTGTGGGCTTCAGGGGACTTAATGCAGTCACTAAAACTAATGCTCACTGGATACCTAGACGTGATGAGCTCATTGATAGGTTAGGGGCTGCTAAGTATCCAATTACATGTGATTTGACTTCAGGCCACTTGCAGATTGCCCTCATAGATAGAGCAAAGGAGAGGTCAGCATTCTCCAACCCAGAGGGGCATTATCAGTTCAAGGTAATACCCTTTGGCTTAAAGAATGCTCCTGCCACCTTCCAAAGGTTGGCAAAAAGTGTCATGTCTGGATTGGAGCAGTTCAGTGCAATCTATCTGGATGATATAGCTGTGTACAGTTCCACATGGAAAGATCACTTAAACCACCTCAGGGAAGTGCTTCAGCCCATGCAGCAGGCAGGCTAGACTATTATGGGTGTTACGTGCCAAATAGGGCAGACTTCTTCTGTGGTGTACCTAAGCCACCTTGTAGGTGGAGACCATGTACAGCCTCTTCAGGCCAAAATTCTAATAATTGTGGAATGGACAGATCCTGCTAACTAGACTCAGGTCAGGGTATTCCTTGGACTGACTGGGTACGATAGAAGATTTGTTCAGAACTATGGGACTATTGTGGCTCACCTAACAGAACTCACTTCCAAGACGAGGCCCAAGAAAGTAGCATGGACCCCAGAGTGCCAGAAGGCTTTTGACACTCGGAAATCTGCGACGGGTTCAGCACCAGTGTTGCTGGTCCCTTGACTACACAAAGGAATTTGTGGTTCAGACGGATGTTTCAGAAGAGGGGATTGGGGCAAAGCTGGCACAGGTAAATGATAAGGGCCTTGATCAGCCAGTTGCCTCCATTAGCAGGCTTCTTCTCCCCAGAAAGCAGAGATAGAGTGCCATTGAGAGGGAAGCCTTTGCTGTGGTTTGATTCCTAGAAAAGATGAAACCATACATGTTTGGCACTCACTTTCATGCTCAAACTGACCATATAACTCTCAGGTGGCTCATGCAGATGAGAGGGGAGAAACCCAAGCTTTTAAGGTGGTGCATTCCCCTACAGGGAATGGACTTTACAGTGGAACACAGACCTGGGGATGCCCATGCCAATGAGGATGGACTTTCTAGGTGTTTCTCCTTAGCTGAGGAGAACTACCAAAGTTCAGGTTAGTGACACATCACCTTTCGTTTTTGGGGGGGTATGATGCTAAGTCATCGTGTGTACCATGTGCACCCTCATTTTTTGCTGAAGGACACTGGTGGTAGCTGACTCTGAATGAGCCCTGGACCTTTTTGACAGGCCCAGACCATTGATGTGTTAAAAACACAAGAGAAAACACACACATGCATTAGTGTAGACTATATGGTAGGGCACATCTATAATTGGCATGATCTACCCTATAAGTCCCTGGTAGATAATAGGCCAGGGGTATTGAAACCACCCATAAGACCCTTGACATGATAAGGCATGGAGGTTTAGAGCCCAGCAGCCATTGTTGCTCTTGCATGTGTGCACTGCTGGGCCTGAGGACATTTTAAAAGCAGGTCTGCTCTACAGCACTGTTTTTAAATGTAAATTGTGCCCAAACTTGACTTTAGTAGTAGGAGCACTTAACAAGAGATCATCTACATTAATCATACATATTAGGTACCCCCAAGGTCTCCCCTAGTTGTCCCAGGGGTAGGGAGTAATTTAATTATAAGCAGGGCCCTTATAAAAGATATTCCATATGCCCTGGGGATAGAGAAATTGCACATTTCACTTCCCCCATGGTAGTCAAGTCCCTCCCAAAATCAACATTGGTGCTATGAGCACCGTGGATTGAGGGTCTACATTACTGTTGCATATTTAGAACCTCTAAGGTCTCCCCTAGGTTTGCCAGAGGTGGAGGGTCATGTAACTATAAGCAGGGCCTTTATCAAAGATGATTTATATGCCCTGGTGATGGAGAAATTTCACATTTCATTTTACCTAGCCATATAGGATAACATTGCAATAGTTTAGGAATGCATAAATATTGATAGCAATTGGTTAAATATCTCTCAAAGACTTAGGTGTCGATTCGGACCCGGGTCCGACAGCTCTCCGAGAGCTGTCCATAGTCTTACCGTGCGACCGACACTTACCCGTAGCCGGTCCATCCTGTAGATGAAGTACGATGCGCATAACTGCCAAAAACACGACCGACATGTAGGCTGTGATTCAAGCTCCATTCTTTGTCCGAGCCGTAACTCCAAACGCCGAACAGAGTCACCCGGAAGCAGTATCCATAGCAGTTTCTGCCCTGACAAGTACGATGCGTACTTTCTACGCGCCGGACGGGTCGCCACATGCGGCACGTCACAGCATCCAGAAAACAAGCATATCAGCTACGATTTGCGCCACAACTCAATCCACGGCTACGAGATGGACCAGCTTGCAGCGGGTATGAGATGGAGCAACAAGCAGCGTGTACGACACAAACACATGAATCCCATCGCGCAGGTCATACCAGTACTCTACATCTATTACCGGATCAGGAACCGACGCCGACGGCGTAGACGGTAAGTCAGACACCTACCACACAAACAAACAACACGTACCCGCAAAATTGTACACATACACAGGGGATCCACATCCTGGCCACCAACAACAGGCCACCATAGGAGTTGCATGGCCAGCACCACTACCACCCCCACCCATAGGGCATATGTTGCCCATCACCCCTGCCACCCCCACTCATAGGGCTTATGTTGCCCATCACCCCTGCCGCCCCCAGCCATAGCGGACCTGTTGCCTATCACCCCTGCCACCCCCACCCATAAGGCTTATGTTGCCCATCACTACTGCCACCCCCAATCATAGCACTTATGTTGCCCATCACCCCTGCCGCCCCCACCCATAGGGCTTATGTTGCCCATCACCCCTGCCACCCCCACCCATAGGGGAACTTTTGCCCATCATCCCTGCCACCCCCAGCTATAGGGGACCTGTTGCCTATCACCCCTGCTACCCTCACCCATAGGGCTTATGTTGCCCATCGCCCCTGCCACCCCAGCCATAGGGGACCTGTTGCCTGTCACCCCTGCCACCCCCACTCATAGGGCTTATGTTGCCCATCACCCCTGCCACACCCACCCATAGGGGACCTGATGCCCATCACCCCTGCCACCCCCAGCCATAGAGGACCTGTTGCCTATCACCCCTGCCACCCCTACCCATAGGGCTTATGTTGCCCATCATCCCTGCCACCCCCAGCCATAGGGGACCTGTTGCCCATCACCACTGCCACCCCCACTCATAGGGGACCTGTTTCCCATCACCCCTGCCACCCCCAGCCATAGGGGACCTGTTGCCTATCACCCCTGCCACCCCCACTCATAGGGATTATATTGCCCATCACCCCTGCCACCCCCACCAATAGGGGACCTGTTGCCCATCACCCGTGCCACCCCCAGCCATAGGGGACCTGTTGCCCATCACCCCTGCCACCCCCAGCCATAGGGGACCTGTTGCCTATCACCCCTGCCACCCCTACCCATATGGCTTATGTTGCCCATCACCCCTGCCACCCCCAGCCATAGGGGACCTGTTGCCCATCACCCCTGCCACCCCCACTCATAGGATGGGTGATGCGCCACACTTCCATCATACTCCAACATTAGGTATGTCAGCAAAATACATCCCCCTAACATCATGACAACAGTGTGTAGTCTGTGACAAATGCCCACAACAGTGATTATGACTTCGAACACACAATGTAACTAACAACACATGTGTGACCAACAAATGAGTGTGCCCTACACAAGTCAAGCATCACTATAGCACTGTCTCAATGTAAAAAGAACACCCCCTCACTGTGTAGAACAAAAGTTAAGTGTGGGCTTCCAAACTGCAGCAGATGTTGAGCATTGTGGTGATGGCATCTAAACCCCCCGTCATCACAGTGACCAAAAGGTAAGTGTCATCATGGTCAAAGCTGCAAATAACAAACAGCATGTATAATCCCTGCTCCCAACACATTAAACACTTCTGGGGTGAAGTAGTGGTTGTATCCCATACCCACAGAGATGTGGTGAGGCTAACAGTGAAAACCTAACACACTCTCGGCCATGTGCAGACAAGCACCACCCATGGGGGCTGACAATGCATACACTGTACAATGACACAAGAGCAGAAGTGACCATCACAAAGCATACACACATCTCGAAAATAGAAACACTAATGAAAACAACCTATGTAGATTGTAGGTGTCAGCTCACAAACTCCCATTCCATGCCAGCAATGGCACCTAACAACCAGGATGAATGTGCACAATGATGTGATATGACTCACAGGGACAGCAGGGAAAATCACAGAAACAGCATCCAGACAAAGGCCCACAACAGTAATACCAATGCACTGATGCAGATGCACAAACACAAACAGGCAACCTCACACTGCACATCTGACACAGCATGTGTGTGTGTGTGTGTGTGTGTGTCAGTATCCCCAGGCAACTACACAACACATGAGGGGGGCTGAACCACAGTGACACAGATGTGGACACAGTGCCATACAAAAATAAACCATCATTAGGACACCCTTAGTGGGCAATCAGGCATTGTGAGATGAGAGGGAGCACAACAGACACATGTGACACAAGCTGGAATGAACACCAACTAACACAGCAAGAGACTGACACACAACAGCACTACCCCCAGGGACCAGACATTGGGGTGACACAAGCATGCATGACACCTCCACTGTGATGACAAAGGCATATGTCGTACAAACTGGGAAACCCAGACATGTGTTCCACAAACATACATCACATATATACAAACACAAAGCCCTCAGCATGGCCCCTCATCCATGGACAAATGGGAGCTAGGGGACCCTCTATGCAAACATTTACATCAGTCCACCCTCAACACCACACACCCTGAACTGCAACAGTGTGCATCTGTGAAGCCCACATGGACAGGTGACATTGCACATGCACCCATGACAAACACAGGAATGTTGGGAGCAACTAAGGTGCACAGACTCATCACACAAGGACAGTTTACAACCCTGGTGAAATGACAGACATACTGCACAGTATGCGGTACATGCCCATGACGTCAAAGCTCAAGTAACCTTCAGAATACCTGCCACAGTCCCGGGACAATGCAGAAGCCAAGAAGAACCATAAGGCACACATGCTGACACCTGCCAACATTGCAGCCTTGAACCCGACAAGTGGGAGCAGTCACAGACACATACACATGTCTCAATCACTGAAAGGTACCACCTAGGGACAACTACATGATATGGCGAATAAACAAGGGCCTTGGGGAACCCTGACTGTGTCCCATCTGTGTCTGACAACATCATCACCACTCAGAACTGACATATCCCAATGATGAAACACCAATTAACAGTAGTGTGTCATGCACCGACACATCTGGTAGCCCATGGCAAAGTAGTGGGATGAACACAGTACCACTCAGCAAGCATTAACAACAGGAACATATCAAGGGAACACTGCCTGTGTATGAAAAGGGATGTGGACACACACACATGCTTATACAACACACACCATGGGCCCAGGCTATGTCATGGGACAACACACTTACTTGAGGGGACCCAACTCCTGTGGAAGCCCAGCTGTGCCAAACATATTCACAGCACGTCTCACTCGTGTCAGGAGAACACTTGGTCAGTCATCAGTTACCACACAATGAAGGCTCTGGTCACAACAGCCTGGGTACGGGAGTCTCCCCTAAGTCATCTGCACATACTCAAAACATATGTACAGCAAGTTGCACAGAGGACCCAGTTGCTCCTATACCAATGATGCCCACACCTATAGGTCCAGTGGTGTTGCGCACAAAGTCTGTGAAATTGACAAATTGGACAATGGGAAGCACATCATATATGCATGGGTGCAAGCCAGAGATGTGACCATGCAAATTAAATGTTCACAGAGATGTCCACAAATAGTTGATCATCATGACACACCCAGGTAGCTGCAAAGGATGACATGGATACCCACCAGAATAGGATACATATCTCATGGACCACATGGAGTACCTCACATCAACACATCAGTATTCAACATTGGAAACCAAGCATTACAGGTGCAAGGGCATGTTAAACATCATCAACATAATGTACAGCTAAATCAAGTTCACAGGGATAAAGAAAAAAGCTGTGTTCAGCATATTAAAAGTTAAACGTCCGTTCAAACAAAAGGCCAATGGCCAGTCCATTTCCAAATGCCAAAGAGTGAACAAGAATGACAACTGTCACACGTTGCTTGCCTGCACTGCTAAGGACAGGGGACATGCCCTCGGAGGGACATACATGGGGGCAGGCCAGGCACCGCAGGGACAGGATGAGGGCGCAGCAGAAGGAGGTAGTGAAGAGGTGGTGGATGCAGGCGAGACACTTGCAACTGCAGTGGAGCTGACTGAAGTGGTGGGTGCAGTCACAACTGTGGGGCACAAGTCAGATGGGGTGGGTGCGGCACAACTTCAGTGGGCAGGTCAGAGTGAGTGGATTAGGTCCCCACTGCATTGCCCAAGTCAGACGGGGTGGTCATGGACTCCACTGCAGTGCCTAAATCCATGGGAGTGGAATGGGGCGCAGGTGAGGTCGGCAGTACAGAGGGGGGGACACGGTCCCCACATCAGTGGTACTAACCGTCTGACCAGGTGTGGAGGAGCAAGTGGTAGGGGGGGAGGGCCTCAGCATTTTGGGGATGGTGTATCTGTGGGTGGGGGAACCCAGGGCAGGGAGTGGTGGGGGAACCTCTGGAGTGGTGGCCTGGGGGATGGAGGATGGAGACTTTGCCTTGGAGCTGCGTGGTGGCGGTGGGGTCTTGCTCTTCCGGCTCCAGGGGGACTTGCAGGTGGGGGTCTCAGTCTGACTGCGCCTGGGGGAGGGTATCCGGGCACTCCCCTCTGTGTGTGGGGACTTCCTCTTCCCCTTGCAATCAGGATCTGCTGGGTCGGTGGGGAAGAGGCCAAGGTCACAGAGGAAGAGCTTCTGTGGACATGGGGTTGCAGGTGAGGCAAGGGAAGGGGGCTGGGAGGGAGAGGTTTCGGAGGACTGCGGAGTGGTTGTGGATGACTGTGTGTGTGTCTGCAAACCAGCCCCTGTGAGTGTGGTATCAGTCCCCTGCACTTGCTTGTGTACACGTCTAGACATTGGTTTGGGTGTTTGTGTGCTGCCCGTGTCTGTGGCTTTGTGAGAATGTGCAGGTGTGTGTGTGCTTGGGACAGGTAGGCTTCTAGGAATCGTGGGTGGTGCAGGGGTAGGAGGGGTGCGGGACTGTTGGAGGAGGGACACTGTTGCCATCAGGGAGGAGGCCATGGACTGATTGGTCCTCTGTAGGGCAGACATGGACGAGGAAATGCCCTCCATGAACGACACCAGTTGCGTCAACAGACTTGTGTGTTCATGGAGGACCTTCAGCATTGCCGTCTGCCCTACATGGATCTGTCTAAGTAAGTCCACAGACTCCTCACTCAGGGCAGCAGAGGACACAGGGGCAGGGGGTGCGGTGCCAGGCACAAAGGAGACATGCTCCCGAACTCGGGAGCCTACAGGGACCCCTGGGATGGGAGCCGAAGGGAGGGTGGTGATGGTGGTGGTGGGGCGGTGGCGGGCACAGCCTCACTAGCTGGGGTTTGGTGGCTGCTGACACCCGCCTCCACAAGGGAGTCATCCTCAGAGCTGCTGTGGCCCTCAGCTGGGGGAGATGGTGCTGACGAATCCTCTGTGTGGCTCCACTCGCCCTCCGTGCCACTGGGTCCCCCCGACTCCTCTCCTTCTGTCCCTGTCAGGCTCTGTGGCTCATCCTGGTCCATGGAGCTGTCTCCTCCTGTGGCCGTGGATGTATCTAGATAGGAATAGGAAGTAAGAGAACAACATCAGTCACCTGCACTGACTGCAGACACCACAGTGAGTACATCACATCACAGGACAAGCCCTGGCATCATCAGCTGAACACAGCTCAAAGTGCCATCACTGTTTAGAATAAGCCGAATGTCATTCTCAACTTCAACTATGGCACACATATCCCTCCTTGACTTGCACACATATGTCTGTTGCATTCTGGATGCTAATACCCCAATGGCCCGACATGCACCTCCCACACATTAGTTGTACATGCAAGTGAACATGTAGGAGTATGTCACTATACACACAGCACATCTCTTGCTACTGACTCAGTACAGGTGTCTGGATGAAGGGATGGGCAGAGACTCATTTCACATGGTTGTGATGCATGCCAGCAACACACACTATGATGTTCTCATGTCCTGATGGGCAATGCCACAATGGGGTGCATGGTGCACACTTGAACACAATGCAGGATCACTCATATGCTATGGCACTGGCATGCCTGGAAAGTCAGTCAACACTGTCTCCTGTCACAGGGGCAGGGCATCTAGACAACAATGGTATGCACTGTCTCACAATCATAGCTCAGGGGTAAAGCTAACTCTGCAGATGACCGGTGCACTTGCCCATCCCCTGCAAACAACATATCCAGGACCCAGAAGACCCCACATCATGCAAATCAGACATATGAGTCTCTGCAAACACAAATCCCAGTACATTAACACGTCACAGTCTGCCATGTATGTAACCCAGCTGCCTGAAGGACACAGTTGCATACACCATTATGCGCTGTCAGATGATCATACACCTATATGTCACACAGGTCTTGTCTCTCACAGTCACATCTCAGATGTCCTGCTGACCCTCTGAATCATGGACACCCCAGTTGTACGTAACTACAAACCACACCATAATGACACAGAGGCAGACACATGAAGGCACATGTCACTAAGCACAACCTGTAATTTGATACACAGGAGTGGGACTACAGAGTGTTTCTAAATGCCCTTGAGGAGGCATGACTGCCCAGGTCTACATGAAACAGTGTTTGGCCCTGGACAGTAGTCAGGTGGCTAAGCAAGTGTGACATTCTTGATATACATACTCCTGAGGCCTCAAAATTGGAGTCCCCTGCTGCATGGGTTTGTTTGAAATACCCCAGCCAGATGTGGCGAGTCAGACCAGCAATTGGAACACATCTCAAGGGCACACATGTCAGATGTCAGGCATTGGGCAAACAATTGAACCACCCATGAAACACACAACAGAGTCACAGGAACAGATGCTGTCCGGTAGCTGAAGCATAGCTGACTGCAGGGACACAGTGGCCTAGTAACACAAGCAACAGACTGTAGGGGCCACACCTGTGGAACAGATGAGGAGGGTGTATCACACAATTGAGGGACCTGAGTATTGGACTACAAGACCTACCTAATGTGGAAGTGTGACCAGGCCAAAAGACTGCAATTAGCATGTCAGGCATAGTACACAGATTAGGCATGGACTTACCCCCTTCCTTCTGTTGTCTGGCCTTCAGCTGCCTATCCAGGTCCGGAAAGACCACCGCCAGGATCCGGAGCATGTGGGGGATCAGGGTTCGGTGTCTGACCCTCCTACTTGGAGGTGACAGCTTCAGCTGGACTCTAGCTATCCTCCGGGTCCAGCCCCGAAGGTCCTGCCACCTCTTCTGGCAGTTGCGGATCCGGCGCTTGTAGACCCCCACAAACAAACTGCCCGGGCGATGGTCAGCCATATCTCCTGCTTCTGGTGGGCATCAACCTGTGAGGATGACAAAGTTAAAAGTACATTAACACAGATGCCCCATATTTGTGCTGCACACATTTGGAGATACATGTCATAATCACAAAGGGAAATGAGTTACACAGGTAGCGCAATCATGGGAAAGGACAAATCACCTGCATGTCTGACATGTTAACAATGCCTGGGAAGTTTAAGCTTGCACTAAATCACTGTAGCAGCAGGACACCTGTTCATTACATGTCCCTACACACTTTGGGTGATGAAAGTAGTCAGTGAGAATGCTTGCCACTGGTGTACACACTGCTAGTACTGCTAGTCAGACAACATGCACAATTAGGAAGGCAGTGGACTGTACACTCACCTGCCCCCCTGGTTTCCCATACAGCTTGCTGTACTGTGGAAGGAGCCCGTCCAGCAGGGCCTGGTGCTCCTCCTCAGTGAAGGCTGGGGCCCTCTCCAGAGTACGTGCCATAGCAGGAGCCAGAGGATGCAGAGACAGCAGCAGTGGTAGCAGGGATGTGGTCCAGTTGCATGTAGTGCAGGCAAGTGAGCTCCCTGGGGGCCAGCCAGCCTTATATCTGTGCTGCAGAGGCAGAATCTGTGCCATGTGTCCCAAGTGATAGGTCCAACATGGGTGCATTCTATGAATCTGGCCAATCCATGGAAAAGTATGACTCGTACACGCCTTCCGCATCGTTCAAATCTTCACCTTCATGAAACACTAGTAATTGCAACATTGTTGTAGGCATCCAACTGAATTTCCAGCGCACAACTCGTACAAGTTTTGGATCCGCATCCGTCTCCATGACAGTCCAGAGCCAATGGGTGCGCCCGGCTCGGTCAACTGACTGTACAACGCGTAGTTTGAAAATACACATACACCCGTCTCCATACGATTCAAAGGCCAAGGCGTACGCCTGTCTCCGGCCATGCCTGCCCGACGTGTATGCATGATAGTCACCTGCGTCGGACCTCATTGCATTCAATGGCAAAGCGTACGCACGGCTCGATCATGAGCCGTGCAATGCGTACGCATTGTCACCCGTGTCGGACCTCATTGCATCCAATGGCAAAGTGTACGCACGGCTCGGTCATGAACCGTGCAATGCATACGCATTGTCACCCGCGTCGGACCTCATTGCAGTCAATGACAAAGCGTACGCACGGCTCGGTCATGAACCGTGCAATGCGTACGCATTGTCACCCTGGTCGGACCTCATTGGTGTGACTATTCAACGGATTCAACACACAATTACTTGCCAGGGACACCTGTGCACACCTACCACACTACAGCATTGGCCACACAGTGTCCCATGTCATGTAAGGCTGCATTCCCTGGGTGTTTGGGGGGGCACATTTGGTTTGTTGGGTGGCACTTTTGTGCAGCCACTCCCAGGCTGTGCACGTGCAGTTTGTGTGTCGTGCACATTACCACTGTGATGTGCAAATGTACAGTAATAGGCATGAGTCACGGACACAGTTTCATGTTGAATATGTTTGGGCCATGTCACATACACCCTGAGTCCTTGGGTTGATGGCATGTGCGTCACAGTGAGAACTGTAGCCACAATACAGATGTGCACCCACAGTCTGTGTGCATGTTGTGTCTCAGATGTGTCTGATCAAATGTGCCCAATGGGTGACAGTCTCCACATCCATGTGATATATGCATCAACCTTGATGGTGTGTGTGTGTGTCTAAGAGACATACATGTAGGGCCTGCAGGGACAACAGTGGCCACTACCTGTGGGACTCATGCTTGCCTTGTGGTGCGTACGTGATACACTACATCCATGCCAGTGTCAATGTGGCAATACAGGGACCCTGGGTTTCTGCATGGCAAAGATCTGTGATGCCTGGGAGACATCAGACCTCACTTGTCACTGTGGTGTGTGTTTGTAATGTCACAGCAGTACATAGGTCGGGTGACACAGCCAGATGATTGGCCATTGCACTACATGGGACTCATGTGGACATGTGGAATTGAGATGTGAGGTGATGGTCATGTAGGTGACATATGTGTCAATGCCCAACAGCACCCACCTCAGTACATTATGTAATGTCATGATCTATCATGTGATATTGAGCCTGGTGATGGCCACATGGGTGGATGAACCGACAATCTTCCTTTGTTCATCTCTGTTCTGCAGGTCACCAGCTGTCCATCGACTGTTCCCAGACCTTGCAACCATGCAGGAACGTGACTGCATCCGACGGTACTGCTTCACCAGGCCACTGATTGAGGAGTTGGCGGAGCAGTTGGCGCCACATCTAATACCTGGCCGGACATACCCTACAGCACCGACCCCAGAGGTGAAGGTGATGGCAGCCCTGCACTTCTTTGCTACTGGTACCTTCCAGTACATTGTGGCTACAGCAGGTGGGATGTCGCAAACTATGGTTATTCGTGTGCTACGTGATGTCTTGGAGGGGATGTTGCATTTCCTTGACCTGTACATCAAGTTCCCTAGCCCAGCTGAACTCCCTGAAATAAAGGATGTTTTTTATACACTGGGGAGGATGCCGAACGTCATCAGATCTATTGATGGGACACATGTTGCCCTGATACCACCACAGGTACATGAGCAGGCGTACCAGAATAGGAAACATTTCCACTCGATCAATGCTCTGGTGGTATGTCTTGCAGACATGTCTATCAGACATGTGTGTGCATAGTTCCCTGGTTCTGCGCACGATGCCTACATAATGAGGAGTAGTCGCATTGCAACGCTGATGTCACAGATGCCAGCTCAGCATGCCTGGCTTGTCGGTGTGTAATGACTGTTTATCATTGTGTGTGTTTGTCAATGTTGTATTCCGCACTCCTACAAAACTCAGCTACTTGTTCATTTTTGTGTGTGTAGATGACTCCGGATACCCCAACATGCCGTGGTTGCTGACACCCCTCAGGAACCCTGTGACACCAGCCGCGATGCGCTACAATGAGGCACATGGTCGGAGCAGCAGGGCGATTGAGCGGACATTCGGCCTCCTGAAAAGCCGCTTTCGCTGCCTGGACAAGACCGGAGGGGCCCTCCAATATGAATCTGCAAAGGTGTGCAAAATAATCCTTGTATGCTGCATGCTACACAACATGGCAGTGCGGAAGAAGGTGCCTCTCATCCAGGATGACGATGACCAACCTCCGGCACCTGTGGAGGATCCCGGCCTGGGCCAAGATGCCAGTGATGATGAGGATGAGGGTGACATCCGCTCACAGCTCATCAACAACTTCTTCACCTGAATGTGAGTTTCCAGGGTTGTTATGTCAATGTATGGAGTTAGCCTGGAATGTGTTGTGGCTGCTCTGTTGCTGTCTGAGTATGTCTGTGTGTCACTTGACTGGATGCGTGCAGTGATGTGTCCATTCAGGTGGTGTGTACTCCACAATAGGGTAGTACTGCTAACTTGTTTTTGTGTAGGTTTATTGTGACATGTTTTGTGCATGTGTATTGCATTTCTCTCCTGTTCTGCTGTGCTTTTGGCTGTGCCTTGTGTCTGTCCTTCACAGGGTAATGTGCCTGTTGTTTGTTCAACACTGACCCCCAACACCCAGAATCCGACACCAGTGTGGGAGTAGTCAATTGATATCAAGTGATGTGCCACACACCCCTGGACTACAATTCTCAGACACTCTGTGAATGTGTGTCCACCGTAACGTACAATTGCCTTGCAACTATTTTTGAATAAACATGTTGCTGATGTGTAACGAACCTGTGCTATGCTTTGTTAGGTGCGTTGTCTGTCTTCCCACATCTGACTGACATTTGCTTACCTCACCTGTGGACTTGTTACCTCTGACTGTGGATAGGTGTTGTGGCTGTGCATACCTATGTGTTTCAGGTCAATATCATTGTGTGTGATGAGTAACATGGCCATGGTGAGTATGTGTTGTGTTGCCATAGTGGTGTGTCTCCCTCACATGTGTCACATAACCTGTGACTCACCTAACAGTGGTCACATTGTTGCAGTATTTGGCATGGACTGTGTTGTGCAGCAGATCGACATCTCCATGACACACGACAATTTGGAATCACAACAGAGGCAAGTATGGTGTACTGGTGAGTTTATTTTCGAACATGTGTGAGGAAAGTGCACAGGATGGTGGGTGCTGTACATTGGTTTTGGAATCCAAAGTTCACATTAGAGTTGGAAGTGCTGGTAGATGAAATGTCCAGAGTAAAGTCCAGTCATCTGCTACATTGACCCACCATGAACCCTCCATGTCATGTGGGCGAGTTGTGTGCGATTGACCAAGGTGAACGGGTTGTGCAGAAAGAACATTGTCCAGAACAGGTTTAGAGGCCCTGGGGGATGTGCTGGGACATCTGCCTCTCACATGTCCTTCTTCGGACTAACCCCTCTTCTTCCTGGGGGGGGAGATCCTCAGATGCAGGTCTCTGCGGTGCAGGGGACTCTCCGCCAGAGTCCTCCTCCCCCCCTGTGGCGCTGGCAGATAGCGTTGCAACAGATGTTGTGGCCACACAGGAAGGAGTGAACAGGTTTGTGTTGATCTGGTGGAGGAATTGGAGTATGTCCCGATGCACCGCAGTAAGGGCATCCCACTTGGCCTCCATGCGGGCACGGTGGGCAGCCTGCTCCTGTTGCACGTCCTTGAGGATCCCCACTACCTGGCCAAATCCTCCGGTGCGATCCTGGTACACATCTATGATGCGTGCCAGTTTGGGGTCATCATGCAGTCCAGACCCCTCTGCAAGGTGCGCCCTCTGCCTCCCACCCCTCCCATCACCCCTATCCACATGGACAGGACCAGCGGCGGGACGCACAGGTGACACTGGGACCCCTAGGGTGGTGTTGCTGGTGGTGTTTGCTGTAGCTTCCAGGGGGCCCTGTGTCCCTGTGCTGTGGGTGTTCAGTGGCCTTGGTCTGCCCGTGTTGATGGAGGTGCCCTGTCAGTTTCCAGATGCTGGAGGCGTGGGTACAGGGGGTGCAGATGTTGATGCTGCTGGTGCTACATGATGGCTCACACCGGAGGGGACAGGTTGGTCGTCGTCATCCGAAGAGGACAGAGGCAGAGTCAAACCAGAGAGCTCAGTGTCCACCAGAGTCTGGGCCTGGGAATCCTCTTCATTTGGTGCTGGGTCCCCAGCACCACCTGTGTTTGGAAGAGACACACAATGTGAGTTATGTTTCTACAGGCATCAATGGTTCACAAACATGACATTTTCTACTGTACGAACAGATGTCTGCCTGTACACTGCTTTTTTCCAGCTTGTCATGGACAGAGTTTGATATTGTTGTTGCCCATTTCCCAGCAGGGCCTTCATACTCTTGGCTACACCACCCTTCCCTGCATGCCCATACTTCCTCCCTCTTGACTCTGCTTCCCTGTGAGGGGGTGTGACAGCAATGGCAAAATGGCTGACTGTGACGTCCTGGTGTTTGTTGTTGCCCATTTCCCAGCAGGGCCTTGTGCTCCCCACAACAGAGCCAGTGTCAGACATCTTGTCAGTTCCTTCCCACTCCCTGTGAGGCAAGTATGGTTCAGAGTATGCTTGCTGGGCCATGTGGGTGGGTATAGATTGTCTGTGACTGCGACTCCCATCATACTCTTGGCTACACCCCCCTTCCCAGCATGCCCATACGTCCTCCCTCTTGACTCTGCTTCCCTGTGATGGGGTGTGACGGCAATGGCAAGATGGCTAACTGTGAAATCCTGGTGTTTGTTTGGCTACAAGTCCAAAGAGAGCCCCTGTGCTTCACACAGCAGCACCCAGTACGGGGTATCTTTTGATGATATTTCACAGAGGTGGTGGTCAATGCAATCTACCTGGTGAGTTGTGTGGAGTTTGTGTTGAGGGGTTTGTGTGTCTCCACATGCTGGTAAGTATGGTCAGAGCTGTCAGTCCTCCTTCCCACCCGGCCAGACATCCCACCATGAAACATGCTTCCATTGAAGGGCGTGCAAGTTGTCTTTCAGGATGTCAGTCAGTGGTGTCCTGCTTCTGATTTGCGCACATGCCCAACCAGGGCCTTGTGCTCCCCACAGCAGGACCCAGTGTCAGCCATCTTGTCAGTCATTTTCCACTCCCTGTGATGTGGGCATGTTTCAGAGAGGTCTTGATGGGCAAATCAGGAGGGGGAGCATTATCTGTGACTATAAACCCCATCATGCTTTTGGATACACTCACTTCACCTGCATCCCCACTATTCTTTCCTGTCAGCTAGTCAGCTGCACTGTGAGGTAGTGTGTTTGTGGTGGCAAACTGTCTGGCAGTGTAGATTTAGCTTTGTGCTACTGCCTTGCTCTATTTGTTTGTAGGTTGGTGCATGTCATGACACAGTTCCAAGTCACTATGAGATGGCAGGTATTGTGTTTGTCTGACTGGCATACACATCTTGGGTTGATCATCTATTGATTAGTGTATGTTGGACTTGGCCCTTTTTGCAGGGTCATCCCTAAACTTTTTGCCTTCCGCCTGTATTTTTTCTGACCTGGTGTTGGCTGTTTTATGACTCTGGGCACCTTACCACTGCTGATCAGTGCTAAGGTGCATATGCTCTCCCTATGGTAAAATGTATACATTGATTGGTGTCCATGTTTGGCTTATTTGGTTTACTATCAGCCCCTAGTAAAGTGCACCAGGAGTGCCAGGGCTTGTAAATACAAATGCTGCTGGTGGGCTTTCAGCACTGGTTGTGCCACCCACAGAAGCGGCCTAGTAAAATGTGTCTAAGGTCTGCCACTGCAGAACCTGCGTGCAGTCTGGTACTGTCGTGCTGATTGCGCAAGTGCACCCACTTGCCAGTCCCTAAACCTTCCCTTAACTACATATTAGTCACCCCTCTGGTAGGCCCAAGGGCAGGGTGCATTGTAGGCATAAGGTAGGACATGCCCTGATGTGTGTGGCATGTCTTAATAGTGAATTACAGCCATTTTCGTTTTTCACTATTGAAGGCTACCTGCTCTCCATAGGCCAGAATGGGCTGCTGGGATTACTACATGCTGTAATCCCAGTGGACTCAGAGAGCATGGTAGAAAGTCAAGTTTAGTATGCCTAAACTCAGAATAATAAAATACTTCTTTTAGTAAAGTTTATTTTAGTATCCTGTGTTTGTAAATACTACTTTTAGAAAGTTAGTATTTTCTGACCTGGCCATTTCAGTCTGCCTCTGCTGTGTGTGTGTTCTGCCTAGTAACAGTAAGGAGCAGGGCTGGGGAATTCCAGGAGACAGGCTGGCTGCCAGGTGGTGGGTAGAGAGATTACACCAGGATGGGTGGGAGGAGTACACCTTTGACTCTGAATAGACCTGTGCTCTGCCACCACAATGCCAGCTCCGCCCCCTGTAGAGCGGCTGATGTCTCTGCCCTGCTGCTGAAAGGAAAGAGCAGAGTCACCACAATAAAGTGCTCCAAAACTGGACTGAGCCAGGCCCAGGCCCCCTGGCGACAAAGAACAAAAGAATTGTGCTATAAAAGAAGGAGCCCTGCTCCTAAGAAATCAGATCCTGTTTGCGCCAAGACGAACCTCTGCCTGAAGGAGAAGGACCTGGAGAAGCTGAAGGAGGAATACTGTCTCTCTGCTTGAGAGACTGGCCTGCAGTGGGTGCCTGTCTGTTGGAAGGAGAGGAAAAGACTAAAGAAAAAGACTTTGATTCAACTTGTGCTTTTAAAACAATCTCCAAGGGCTTGCTTGTGAACTTGCCCCCTGATCTGCGCCCCAGGAACAGTGGGCGCTACCTTTCCCCCAGAGGAGGAGAAGCTGCTGGAAGCGATCCTGTGACGCTGACCCCCAGAGAACCTGTGTGCCCCTCTCTCTTTCCAAGCACCGCGACATCTGCCACCTGGGGCTACCACGAGCACCGCAAGGACCTGTCCACCCGGTCCGAGCACCACAAGTAACTGCCCCTCCGAGCCATAGCTCGCAACGCGAGGAAAAGAACCTGACGGTCTAAGCACCGAGCCTCTGCGACCCTGTGCCGCCGAGATAACCGCGAGGACCTATGATGCACTGGTGATCCCCTGGAAAGCCGACCGGGCTGCAACGCGCTAGGAATCGCCCACGAGCTGCCCTCCCTTCCTCTGAGCACTGTCGTGTGGCTGGGACCATGCTCGAGTGTTCCACGAAGCACCACCACCCTCTGACTGCGAGGGACGACAACGAAATGTGGGACACCTCTTTGGGGACCCCCGAGGCCGCAGTGGACATTCCCCTTCGCTGGTAGGCTGAGAAGTCGTAGAAGTGCCCCCACGAAGCATCGTCGTCCACGGAGGAGCCGGGACCAGGACGCGACGTGGGACACTCGTGGAAGGCGTCTGCAAGCCTTCGCGAACATTGCCCCCAAAATAATTAAGGTATTTGACACTTGCGCACCGTAGTACGGCCCGTACTTGCCTTGTACGAGCCGAGCCTGCTCTGCCGTCTGTGTGCGGCGCGTCCCTGCCTCTGTACGGCCCGTACGGAGCAAAACCCATTGTTGGCGCTCACGCGGGAAGCGTGGGATTTGGCACGAGACGTCCCGAACGTGTACGACGCGTACCTACGAAGGTACGGTCCGTACGGTTCACGTCCGGCATACGCGTACTCACGCGAGAAGCGTGAGGAACGGCACGACGCGTTCAGATAGCGCTACGAAGCGTACAAATACCCCAAAGAAGCAATTTTAAGTCTAATTTTGCCCTTATAACATCTGTGGACTTCCTGAAAAGCATTTGCAAGTAACTGGAACATTATTTGAACAAGAGAACTGTATTTTTACAACCTGCCTAAAGAGATCTTATATATAAAGAACTTTATTTTACTATAAATACAGCCTTGTGTCTTTGTGTGGTGGGGTGGTGATTATTGTGTGGGATACCTTGAATGCTTAACCTAATGCCCTCTGGAATCTAGCCTGACTTCTTGCGCCACGTTACCTAGAGGGTGAGCAGGGGTTATTTTTAAAGAGGTAATCCTTCGCCCTGACTTAGATAAAAAGGGTCCCTGCTTGTCGCAAGTGCATACGTGCGCCAACCAGAGATCCCGGATTCTAACAGTGTAGCTTTGCTTGTAGTGCATGGTTTCACTGTCCCCTTGCCACACAATCTTGGGTATGTTGTTTGTGTACTCACCAGGCTCTGGTATGTCTGTTAGGCCATGGACGCTGTCCGGTGGTAGGATGTCCCGCACCTTCTCCTCCCTGGTCCTGAAATAGATTGGTTTGGCAGGAGGGCCACAGCCGGTGCACTGACTCAGGGCGTGATTTTTTTCGATTAGTTTCTTGACCCTCCTGCTCATGTCATGCCACCTGTTCTGGATATCATCCTTTGTGCGCCTTGTTGGTGCTTGTGCGTTCACCTTGTCAACAATCCTCACCCACTTCTTCGTTTTCTGTGCCATGGGGGTCCTTTGGACCAATGGACCAAACAAATGTGGCTCTACTCTGATGATCTCGTCTACCAGCACTTCTAACTCACTGTCTGAGAACTTTGGATTCTTCTTTGGGGGCATGGTGATGGGTGGTGGTGGTGAGGGATGTGTGTGTGAGGGTGCAAGTGAGGGTGGGTTGGTGTTGGTTTTGCTGGCTGTATGTGTGTGTGATGTTGGATGAGGTGCTGATGGTGTGTGAGTTGTGTGATGGGTGAGTTGTGAGTGTGTCTGTGGTTGCTGTGTAATGGTGTTTGCTGCTGGCTGTGTCTCCTGTTTGCAAGGGATGATGGTAGTGATTGTAGTCCTTTATATATTTGGAGTTGTGGGTGTGTCTTTCTCCCAGGTTTTTTTTATTTGGTATTTATTGGCTTTGTCATTGCTTGTTTGGTCCTTTTTTTGTCTTTTTTCCTTTGGGTTTTGTGGTCATGAAGGAGACGTTCATCTGATGGATACGAATGCTGATGTTGTCTCGTGCGGGCTTCTCCGCCTCGTTCACGCTGCCTATCTTCTGTGTTTCATACGCGTCAGTCGCGAAGGTCTCTATTGCTTGTGGGCCCGGTTTTCTGTGCGTGTCGGTCGTGCGGCTTGGTCTCCGTGCGAGTCGGTATGAGTTTCCACACATTGCATCGTACTGCGCGGATCGGACATCGTGGGTACGGGTTGGTCGGGTTCATTCCGGGTTCATGTCGGTCGGTGAAATTCACGTCGGTTTTCCGGCTGGATCACGATTTTCCCTACGGCTCGGTCGTACGGCTTGTATTCCGTACGTGTCGGATGTAATTCACACGCGTTGCATCATACTGCACGGGTCGTACGGCACTAGTCCATGTCGGTCGGTATCCGGTCTGGGTCCGTGTCGGTCGGTACGTTTTGCGGCCGGAATCCGAATCAGCCCCTTAGAAGAATGATATTGATAAATCCAACAGTATGCCATTGCTGAATCTATCTTAAATTGTACAGAAAATAAGTTATAAGTCTTTCTTGTCTGTAAACCAAAATCCAGGCTTCCTGCAGTATTCATTGATTGGTCAGAATCAACAGGATTAGCCAGGCTGCTTTGATGAAGGGATAAGTGGATCACCAGGTGAGAGGTTATCTGCTAGAGAGGGTTCTGCTACACAGGAATGCCAGAGCAGGGGGGAGGGGACGTAAAGCATGAGTGTTCAAAGGAGAAACAGGACAGGCAGGGAATGTCAGGCCGACCTTCCCCATCCCCTCTGACCCAGCCAGATAGCAGGCTTAAGGAAGGAATCTGCAGATCATAGGGGGAGGAGAGCTATGGAAATGAGCCACCCTGGAAGTAGGTTGAGCTAGTTCTTGCTCCTCTGCTGAGATTTCAGCCATCATGAATTTTGGAGGAATAGCGCTTTCTGGGACAAGAATATGCCACACTTTGGAGGAATTTGTTCCCTACATTGATTTATTTTCCTTTTTGTATCATTTTAAAGATAAAAATATGTCCTACTTTTATAAAGTGGTGTGGGAATTTTATTGTGTGTTGTGTCCTAATTAGTTACTGAATTAGTGATCTTAATGCTTTAAATACCTGTCTCTTAAGTTAAGCCTGCATGCTCGCAACCAAGCTACAAAAGTTTGAGCATGGGAATAAATTATTGAGACCTATACTGAGCCCTAAACCATGTTAGTGGCCTTATTGCTAGTGGTAGATACATATTTACCACTATTAATAACCCACTTTCCAACATGTTTAATTTCTATC
Source organism: Triturus cristatus (assembly GCF_964204655.1). Taxonomy (NCBI): domain Eukaryota; kingdom Metazoa; phylum Chordata; class Amphibia; order Caudata; family Salamandridae; genus Triturus; species Triturus cristatus. Next base: position 1,076,493,955 of record NC_140592.1, read on the forward strand.
CTAATGCAGCTGTGTAAAAGTATTGAGCTCATAGAAGTAGCTGAAAACAGTAATCCCCTTTCAGGATCAAATTTTTATTGGTCCCAAGACACTAGAGTGTATCAGTTCCATAAAAAGTTACTAGATCCCCACATAGATCGAAAAACTTAGCAACTATTTTTGCGAATGGCACGCACACACTATGGCACACACGTTCCCCTGGTCAGAGGGAAGAACCTTAGACACAAACAGAAGCGAACACACGAGAATAAGCATTCGGCCAAATATGTAGGACAAAAAAAGACTAAAAGAGAGGCAGTGCCAGAACTATGGGCCATCTTTGAGGAGGTCCAGACCAACTATCCTATTATCCACAAGCAAGGCATCCTTGCCTTCCCCACCATATGTAGGAATGGAGGTTCTCTCTCTATCACTTCATCCATTTGGTTATACCAATCTCCCGGTCGAGAGAGCCGGGACTCCCCCCACCGATCAACAAACTACCAGTTCTAGATAAGGGAGGCCAACAGGCCAAGGCAATCCTAGCATCACCCCAGCCCAGTGCTAGAGGTCCCTGAAGCTCAACCCTCCATCTGTCGCGTTTGACCCATCAAATCCCATCAACATAGAGAACATGCAGTCCCACTCACCTGGGTGAACGCACTCGGGTGACTGGGAGATTCATAACAGTCCCAGACAGTGATACAACCAATGGGGGCAAAGAGAGGGACCCTAGTCCTCCAGGATCAGATGATGAAGCTGAAGCCACAGGATATGCTAAGGTTTGCAAGGGGACAACAGAAAGTGAGTTTTAGTGTAAATTGTTACCCAGAAAAAAGCACCTAGCTCAAAAAGAAGGAGACAACCCAGGTGGGAGTTAGGAGAGGCATGAATTAAGGATAAATAGGGAGTGCGCTCACCCTTGGAACTCATCGAGAAAATAGAGCAGGACACCCTCAACATGAGAGAAGGCGTGGTTAGGTATAGAGCATCACTCGGAAAGGAGTCTGAGGCAGTAGAAAGGCTTCTTCCTAGGACTAGAGCCTCACCAGATCGTCAGCGTAAGAGAAGTTCAAACCAGTTGATAGCTTGTCACAGACTTAATTAAGACATATGAGAAGCAACATGGCATCTTTAGTGCACACAAGACAAGCAGCAATGAAGATATCCGCTCCTCCCCCGAACATGTGGTCTAGACTAACTGACCTCCAAGGGAGATAGTAACCAGGGAAATATTGAGTTAAAATTATCGACCTACCAGAATATCGATGTTGAAATATCGTCATGCCAGAATATCGAAAGTCAGAATATTGTTGACAAGAATATCGAGTTGAAGGTAAGAAATATCATTTTTTTAAATATCGATGTTAAAAAAATTGTTTTTTTAGTTAGTGTTATATATGTTAGTATTTAATTTAAATGTCTGAGTTCTATATTTTTGCTTTTGTATTTTAATATAAGTGTAAGATTTTTATAAGTAATTAATTTTTTTTAACAACATTTTGCTTTTTAGTTCCATAGTGGGTTGTGGGTTCATAGGAGAATAGGGTGGGAGGTAATTTAATTATAATACATTTATTGATAATTTTTAGAAGTTATTAATTATTTTTTAATTACATTTTGGTGCCGATTCCGATCCGTTAAAATAATTTGCGTACGACCTGTATCCGTATTTTTTTATGTACGAGTCATACAAGTACCGTACAAACGGCCAAGTACGATTCGTACGTGAAGAATATCTTCGAATAGCGTTGGAAAAAGTCTGCGAGAGTGCGTCGGAAAGTTTTTACGTCCGAATATCGTCGGGAAAAGTGTACGAGAGTGAGCCGGACATTTTTACGTGCAAATCATAAAACACAAGTCCGAGCGCGCAAGTACGATCCCGACCGTCCGTCTGAATACACAATCGCACGTAAAATGGCCAGTACGGAGCCAACGCAGTAGCACACATGTACACGGGTAAACTTATGCCCGTGTACGAGCCGTACAGCCCCCCCACCCCCAAATATGTCAGCACCGTACACCACCCTGTCCACACTGTACCCCAGTCCCGCAACTGTACGTGCCATACCCCCCCATGTATGCACCGTACCCCCCATGTATGCGCCTTACCCCCCTGTCCGCACTGTACCCCAGCCCCACACCTGTACACTCCGTACCCCCCCATGTACACGCCTTCCCCCCCCATGTACGCGACTCACCCCCGCATGTACGCACCGTACCTCCGCATGTAAGTGCCGTACCCCAGGGCCGCACGTGTATGCACCATACCCCCACCACATGTACACGCCCTCCCCCATGTACGCGCCTTACCCCCCCATGTACGTGCCATACCTCCGCATGTATGCGCCGTACCCCATGCCTGCACTTGTACGCACCGTACCCCCACCGCATGTATGCCCCTTACCCCCCCATGTACGCGCCGTACCTTCGCATGTACGCGCCGTACCCCAGGGCCACACATGTATGCACTGTACCCCCACCGCATGAACGCGCCTTACCCCCATGTACATGCCGTACCTCCGCATGTACGTGCCGTACCCCAGGGCTGCACGTGTACACACCGTACCCCCACCGCATGTATGCACTGCACTCCAACACTGTACCCCAGCACCCTCACCCAGCATCGCGTATGTACAGATCGTACCTACATGAAAAAGACTCATACAGAACCAGGACACTGTAAAACAGCACAAAGAGGGTCAATTCGACTCGCACAACACAACAAAACACGTCTACATGACAAAATACATCTCAATGACTGACCTGGCACATCCAAACAGGCAAACAGAGGCCCCAAATCACAACCACCTCTTATAACACACCCACCAAAATTCAAACACAGCCACACCCAAAAATTGACCAATAATAAGGGCCCACACACACAACCCATGAGCCTTTGCAACAGACCCACTGCTGCCAGACCCCACAGAGAAACAACTCCACATTACTCATACTTTCACTACACCTTCACTCACACACCTTCATACAACCTCCTCCACAAACATCCCCCTCTTCACATTCACACACACACAGTCACATTCACACCCACACACCCACAACCATCCACACCCACACCCACACCCCACACCATGCCCACAGACAAGAATCCAAAGTTCACAACGGCGGAGCTGGACCTCCTTGTCAACGAAGTCATCAGAGTCGGGCCACAGCTGTTTGGAACATTGGTCAGACAGACCAGCATAGCTGAAAAATCTGCCATGTGGCAGAGGATTATCGATAAGGTGAATGCTGTTGCGCCCATCCGAAGGACCAGGCATGAATGCCAAGCCAGGTGGTACGATCTGCGCAGGGCGGTCAAGAGGAAAATGAATGAAGAATATGCCCAGAGTAACATCACTGGAGGTGGGCCGCCCCGCAGACCCGTACCCTACCATCCCTGGGAGGAGAAGGTGATGGCCCTGCTACCGCCGGTGGGGGTACACGGAGTCGAAGGAGTCACAGAGCCTGGTGAGTACACAAACAACTTACGTAACATGGGGGCAAAGGGGTCCACACCACATATACACCAAATGCACGCAACTTCCCCCAAGCACTCACCGCACACAACCACACTCAAAAACCACGCTCATGCCACTAACGTCTCCATGAACCCTTCACAAATTAAGGCAAGGCCATGTCCAAGGCTACAACAACCACAAACACAAGACTGGATGTCCGGGAGGCTGGGAGGGTGGGCCCCACACAACACATTGTGAAAATGAGACGCAGACACCAATGCCCTCATCCCATATGGCATAGGTACATACCCATGCACAATGCACAGGGACTGGCAAAGTACTGACAAGGTAGCCGACACTTGGCCCTGCTGTATGCAGCACAAGGCCCTCCTGGGACCACTGTACACTCAAACACCAACTCCACAAGCACAGGTATCTAGCACAGGAACTCACACTCACTGTCATGCCAGAATGCACACGGAGGGGACAGACACATCACCTGGGAGACCCAATGACAACTCACACTACACACAACAGCAGGCCCGGTCACAACCCCCCCTAACACAAGCACACACCCCCGGGGCAGGCAACGGATTTACACACTCCCACAATGGACATGTGACACAACAAGACCAATCCAGAGCCAAATAAGCATCAGAGCCAACAATCTACAGGTCAAACACTCATGAGAACATCCCAATCTGTCCCCCGCAACATACCCATCCCCAAGTGGACATTGAGAGGAATACTAGCCACATCCAACTACCTGGAGGAACTGTGTCAACTTGAATATGTATGAAACATAGATGTCGCATGAAACACCATTAACATTGTCTCTCTCTCACACACAGGGCAACGTCGTCGATCTGCCCCCAACACTGGGGGGGATGAATCACAGTCCCAGGCTCCGCGTGAAGACGATCCCACCGGCAGCGATGACTCTCACCACTCCGTGGATGACCCCGACCAACCTGGACCCTCTGGTGCCCAAGCCCCTGCAGCACCTGCGTCAGGTACATCTGTGCCAACCACCCCCCCATTCGTGCCATATCCCAGGACACACCCAGGAGCCCTGCTCACACTGAACAACAGAGCCAGTCTGACCAGGAGGGACAAGGTTCTCCGGGCACCCAGGAGGAGGCAGGCAACCCTGCAAATGCCATCCCTCAGGGGTCCCGTAGACCCGATGTGCCCACAAGGGCAGGCCAGGCTCAAGTGGGCAGGGGTGGTGGGAGTGAAGGCAGGCGGAGGCACAAACCTGACCAGCCAGCTCAGGACACCGGTATGTCACACATACGCAACATCCTGGACTCATACCGGCGTGACACCAGAGGCATCAACCAGGTCGTGTCAAGACTCTCCGAGATGCAGGGGACCCTCGATGAGATAAAGAACCTGCAGGTCGAGCATCATGCCAGTCATCAACAACACCAAGGACGGATGGAGGCAAGACTGGCTGAGCTCCTGGCGGTGCACAGGGACATGAGCCAATCACTCCGTCAGATTGCCCAAAGCATGGGCAACCCTCCCTGTGCCACCAGGCGTAGACCAGCACCAGACACAGGGAGGGAGGAGGAGGAGGAGGATTCATCTGACGGATCGTCCCCAGCATCGTCAAGGCCTGCATCTGAGGGTCCCCGGAGGAAGGTGGGTCGTCCACGGAAAAGACCGTGAGAGTCAGCGGACAATCCACATCTCCCAGGTCACCTGGCCCTCTGGCGCAACAGCAGCACCTCATCCAATGACCAATGATGACCAACACTGTGCCCTGGACTCTGATGAATTCCAATGCCAAGGATACCATCCCCCCTGTGAACTTTGGATTCTATTCCCCCGGTAGAGCACCTATTTTCATCTACCAAAACACGTACCCCACCGGAAAAAAATATATCACTTTGGTCATGAGACGTTCCTGTCATTTTGCATTATTCAACGACATATGTGTGTGGAAATGTCAAACTATGCCTGAGTGTTGAACTAACTCCAGCCATCCATACCCTGGGATCAGAGTCTGGTACAGGACACACATGGGTCACAAGGTATCATTCAATGTAGGCATGGAGCACAACACTCACCTGTGATGGCCTCTGGCTGCTGAGGGGGTGCTTGCTAAACTGTGCGGAGAGACCTATTTGGGAGATTATCATCAAGGCGTAGAGGTCATGGCTCATGTGGAGGTTCCCGGGGAGGGAGTCCCAGGTATGTGTGGCCAGGTGGGAGAACAATGTCCTGTATGCTGGAGTACGGTGGATGTGAAGAACGGCAAGGTTGGATGCACGGAGATGGCCCAACGGAATCTAGGATGACAGACGTACAAGGTTGGTTTGGAGTCGGGGTTGTGGACTGCCTCCTGAGTGTGGGTGGGGAGTGTGGAGGTCATCCTGCAGCAGACTGTGATCCATTGCAGCTATCTATGGTGGACGGTGAGGTGGCTGGGGCGCAGGGTGTTGAAGCTGAGGTGTGCAGATGCCTCCTGGAAGTGGACCAGTTTCCTGGGAGTTTGGATGTACTTGCTCCGTAGAGGGCAGGGCAGTATTTGACACGGATGTTGTCATGGACCTGGGGGATGGTCTGTCTTTTCTTGGAGTGGATCTATCTGTGGATCATGTGCATAATGCAGAGGGCGTTGCAGCATGAGGTACAGATGCTGTGGACTAGCATGGCATATGTGAGCGAGCCAAACATGATGCACACCATCTTGTGTGTGTGGCCACTGGGTGCTGTGCAGGGCTCTTGCGGGTGGGACACAGGCACTTGACCCAGCTGGAAGGGGAAAATCCTAAGATGATCACCTCAGTCCTGTACAAGTCCAGCCTCAGGTGGCTCGTGTTCAGCCATTCATCAATGGATCTCATGCATACTTGAATGATGGAACTGCCAATGTATGTGTCTTTGTTGAGGGTGAGGAGCACCTGGCTGTCAATGGCATACGAGCTGATGATGAGGTGCTGTGCGCATGTGATGGTGGAGAGGGGGGTCCTGGACACTCTGTAGATTGACATGCTGAGAGATGATACCTGTGCCATGTCCCAGACGATGACACCATACTTTATGCTGAAGCCTTGAGTCCCACTCCCATGCCCTTGCTGGGCTAGAGAGCCGGTGGGGAGTATTAGGGACGTGACCTGGTTGGTGTGACAGGGCCTGGAAGGCGCGGCAGCGCAGTGTAGGCAGTTGGAGTTGCACACTCAGCATGCAAAGGTGTCGTGTGTGTGCCCAGGGTATGTCTGACAGCAGGCGTTAGATGTGCGGATGGACATAGCTCGGAGTGTGGCTGATACATCAGACTGTAGTGTGAAGTGGGTTATGCAAGGACAGGATGGTGGTGCAATGTGCACCTTTGCATGTGCTGATGGTCCAGCCTTTGGCACCGCGTGGCGCCAACAGTGGCATAGGCAAGCTGAGGACAGCCAAATGAATGGGTGGAGGGAGGAAGTGAGGAGCATCTTGGAGGCGTGTGTGTTGCCAAATCTGGATACTCTGTGGGCCCTTGCTGCAGGGGCCGCAGCAGCAGGCGGCATCTCCTTGCAAAAAAATAACAGAATTTGCACACAAAGACTAGGATGTCAGAAGGACAATGGCAACAGGCGCGTGTGTAAAGTAAGGAGTGCCCAGTGTCACATGGCACACCCAGAGACAATGCATGCACAATCACCAAAGAAGCATGACACCGGATCAGGAAACTGAAGGCCGACCTGCGCACAGGAGACACACCCTCAGCAGCTGTTGATGGCCCATTGTGTGGACCAACATGCCAAAAAACATACACGACCATGTACTTCATGCCCAATAGGGAGCCTAATCCATGAGCAACTGCATGCATGTTGCTAAACTACACATGGACTCCTATGCATAATCTTCCACACTACGCCAGAAATGCCGCATGCAAAGTGGCAAGAGACCTGCATTGACATGGAGTGTGACGAACACCTTTATTACTCAGCCTCACACTAAGGGAAATGCATCAATTGGAACAGACTCACAGGTCATTTGGCTGACCATGTGTGACCTACACTGGACACCCCCTTCAACACACAGATGTGGTAAATCCTACTGAGCTGGCACACAAGTGAAGGGGTTGAGCCTAACAACCCTTGCTGCACACGGAGAGTCTACAATTCCCCATTAAGCCTCATATGGGGATGTCCCACACTATGTCCACCATTAGCATCCCGTATATTCCTGAGGGACGTTATACACACATTGATGCCTTCATCAGAATCCACAAACCATTACAGATGACTGTCAGGAAGGGTGACTATCAATTCATGGTAGCCATGCAACTCGTCATGTGGCCCATGGTGAGTCGACATGAATGCATGGTAACACAACATGCACAGGAGCAGTCCCCACATATCACAAACACGTACCACCCACAAAATGCCTTGCTGCACTCCTTACCCCAAATGACTTTTCACCATGTCTGTGCATGTAACTCTGATCCAGCACACGTTGCAATACTCATGAGGAATAGCAGGAGGGCAATGATGACATGAGCAGACGACAGCCGCAAGAACCTGGGGAGGCCAGACACACAACAAGTCAGTGAAGAGCTAGTAATCCGCAGGCATGTACATGTACTCTACAGGAATGATGTTGTCACCATGCCCTTAATAAATTTAGTGTCCCAGCTAAAATGTGTGGAATGACATCATCACTTGAATGACACATCAGAACACACCTCCAAGTCACTTAGCACACAGTCAGCTCAACACACACATTGCAACACATGCCAGACAAGGCTCAAAGCGTGCACACTCAGACACAGGGACTCACCATCATGAGAAGAAGTTGCGGATAAGCTGACTCCGGATGTCCTCATTCTCATCCTCATCCTCACTTGCCCGGTGCCCAAGCCCTTCATCCTCCATGGGTGAATGATCCTGCTCATCCGGATCAAGGATGAGTGGCGCGGCCTTCTCCACTGCCATGTTGTGCAGCATGCAGCACACAATGAAGATTTTGCAGACCTTCACCGGGGCATATGGGAGGGCGCCGCCGGTCTTGTGGAGGCACCGGAATCTGCTCTTCAGGAGTCCAAACATCCTCTCAATCACGCGCTTCGTCTGCCCATGGGTGTCGTTGTACCGGTGTTCTGCGGCTGTTCTGGGGTTGCGGAGAGGCATCATCAGCCATGGCATGTTGGGATAGCCAGAGTCCCCTACATGGAAACATCATGTGAGGAAGTGGGTCAGGAGATGCTGTAAGATACAAAGATAGCGCTAAACACAGGACTAACAGAGTATACCCACCAACAAGACATGCTCGTTCCGCGTGCAGCTGCAGCATCATTTCTGGCACCCTGCTACGCCTCATGATGTATGCATCGTGTGCGGACCCTGGAAAACGGGAACAGACATGGGAAATCAGCATGTTAGCAAGACACATCACAAGGACATTAATGGAGTGGTAATGTTTTCTGTTTCTATAGGCTACCTCCTGTGCCTGTGGTGGTACCAAAGCCACATGTGTCCCATCAATGGCCCCAATTACATGAGGCATCCCTCCCAGGGCATAGAACTCACCCTTGACACCTGTCAACTGCTCACGAGTGGGAAAATGGATGAATTCATCCAGGTGCACCAACATGGCTTCTATAACATCATGCAGGACACGGCTGAACGTTGTCTGGGACATGCCACCGACATCAGCTATGGTCAATTGAAACGTGCCGGTGGCAAAAAAATGTAGGGCTGCCATCACCTTCATCTTGGGGGTCAGAGCTGTAGGATACCTGTGTTGTGGTTGGAGGTGTGGTGCAAGCCGGCGGGTCAAGTCCTCTATCAACTCTTGAGAGAAGCGGTATCTGCGTATGCAGTCATGTTCACGCATGGCATCCAGGTCTGGTATTCGTCTGGGGAGAGGCGGTGCCCTGCCAAGATTTGGAAGGAATAACGAAGAGTGAGTACATTACCACACCAATGTCACTGAGGTGAGCAGTGCACATGTTCAACAGCTAATACACATCTGCTTAATACAGAGTCTGTGCTGTGCAATACATCCAGGACACGTAGGCCAGCCAGGTGATACTCCTATGAAGAGCCAGCCACAATAGTTGCATGGCAATATTGACGTGACATGCCAATAAAATAGCTGTGGGCCAGTGTAAGTGACAAGCCAGACACATTACATGAGTGACAGACATCCACATGTCAGCATTTGAAGGATGTCATCTCATATAGACAGCTGGCGGGAGTCTAGACGCACAGGTCACATGTCATCTGGAAAAGGACAGATAACACACATTTCCATGAAGGGGTACATGTCAAAAACTGATGACACAGACATTGAGAGAATGCAGATATTGCCTCATGTCAGGAAGTCATCTTCGAACCATCATGACACATGTAACGTTTGAGTCCACATGTGGCATGGTGTGCGTATATGTGTGTCATGCACATATGCACACAGACACATGTTGGATGCTGCAACAGCAGATGGAGTTGACGGAACACCAACGGAAAGCTCATGGGAACACATGACACACACATGACATAGTCACATCGTGGCACGCTGGGAGTCACATATCAGGTGTAATTATCCGTGTACCTGGCATCAGGGGACAGTTGCGGGTGTTGCTGACTGTGCCATACCAGTGATGCAGTGCTTGACACGTGTGTCGTACATGCACACATGTGCAAAGTGTGAAGGGGACGTGTGCCATGTAGTGCCCCATCACACATGACATGTGTAAACAGCTCATCACACATCTATTGTGCCACAACATGAGGAGACATGTGCCACATCACTGCCTGACACACCTAGGCCCTGCACATGAAGGACTGCACTGACAATGACTTGATGTACAGCCTTGTGCGAGTCTGACACCTCCATTCCTTTCGTGTGCGCCTCCTATCACCAGTGTAAGCTGTGAAAGGCAGTACACATGCTCTGAGGGCGTGTGTAGGGCCTGTACTCACGCGTGAGTACCTGCCGTACACGCATGAGTATGTGCCTATCACTATAGTTGTGTTACTGTAGGTCCGAGTGATACGGCACGTACTCACGCGTGTACGGCCCGTACACGCGTGAGTACGGCCCGTATCACTAGGCCCTACGGTACCCCCAACTATAGTGATAGGCACGTACTCACGCGTGTACGGCCCGTACACGCGTGAGTACGTGCCGTATCACTAGGCCCTACGGTACCCCCAACTATAGTGATAGGCACGTACTCACACGTGTACGCCTGTACACGCGTGAGTACGTGCCGTATCACTAGGCCCTACGGTACCCCCAACTATAGTGATCGGCACGTACTCACGCGTGTACGGCCCGTACACGCGTGAGTACGTGCCGTATCACTAGGCCCTACGGTACCCCCAACTATAGTGATCGGCACGTACTCATGCGTGTACGGCCCGTACACACGTGAGTACGTGCCTATCACTATAGTTGGGGGTACCGTAGGCCCTAGTGATACGGCACATACTCACGCGTGTACGGCACGTACACGCGTGAGTACGGCCCGTATCACTGTAGTGATGGTGCCCTAGGGGTACGTGTGAAACGCGCCGTACCTGTGTGGGGATTTAAGAATTACAATGGGGACACATGAGGGACAAGTATTAGGGCCTAAATGCATGCTGGTTGTCATGGATATCGAGTTTCAAGTTCAAAATTTTACATCATGTGGTCTGGAAAAAGCAGTTGGCCACATTATACATTGTTGCAAAGTGGTTGTTGACTTGACATGATGCTGCAAAATCGAAAGATGCGAAGGCTGTCACTGGTGTATGTTTAAAGGGATTGGAGGAAACGTAGGATGCAAATGAGTCTGACCAATCACTCTGTACTCCTGTAAATGAAATAGGCCAGCAATGCAGATATAAGGCAGGCAGAACCCATGAGAGGGCACTTGCCTGCACAACATGTCAGTCGATACCACTGCTGCTGTATTGTCTCCCTCTGGCACCATGTCAAGGACTGTGGAGAGGGCCCAGCCTTTCACCCAGGAGGAGAACGAGGCCCTGCTGGATGTGATCCACCCATGGTACCCCATGCTGTATGGTCGACCAGGGGAGCAGGTGAGTGCTGACTCCACTACCTTTGCCTGTGCACCTTTATTGTGTCTGTCACTTCTGGCATTGTGTCCAGGTGTGACAGACATGCAATGTTGGTTGGAGTGGGTCCCAGGGGGGGTGGATGGCTTATGTCTCTCATGCAGGGCTTGATGTAGTTCATGTGTGCACTCCTCACTTGCATTGTGCTTACTGTGACATTCACTGCATAGTGCATGGCACATTCAGCCAGCCTAATCCTCTTGGGCATTCTTGTTCTATTGTCCTGTGGTGATTCAGTGGTCACCCTGGTGTGACAGGTGACTGCATCCACAGATGTGTGTGAGAGTTGAGTGGAGCTGTGGTGAGAGTGGTGAGAGTGTCCAAATGATGTGTACGCCCCCTGGACATTGATGTGTGTGAATGTTTCTTGTCATGTGGGTGAGTGTCTATGTGGAGTGTTGCACCACAGCTGCATGGAGGAGGCAACTGCTCAATCCATCTGATGTGAGAAGTAAGCCGTGCTGTGTGTCTGACTTGCTGAGCTAGCCCCACACCTGTGACCCCCCCCTGGCAAGTGTCACATGTACAGAGTGAGGTTTGCATCCGCTGTTGCCAATGGCAGGTGATTGATGTGTGCCTGTGTGTGTCTGTGTACTCTGCTGAGGTTTCGTCAGTGGCCTGGGGCATGTGACTGCTTTGCGGTGCTGTACATCAGTCTTGTGTTGCTTGGGATGCACAGTGTGTGCCATGATCAGGGATTGTTTCGCACCCCTCATGCCATCTGTGTACTTACTATGCCATGTAGTGCATTGGTGCATCCACAGTGGAAAAAGTCCCTATGACTAAGGTGCTATTACTTGCCAGCATACTATGCCCTGTTCAACAAATCTAAGATGTTCAAATGTGTGTCTCTGTGACATGGTGCAGGTGTAGTGATGTTGTCCCACTATGTCATCCACACAGGTATCCACCTACCACAAGGGGAAGATCTGGAAGGATGCCGTCAAGGCCGTGCAATCGGTGGAGGGTCGCAGTCGGCGCCTGCCACAAGTGAGGAAGAAATGGCAGGACATCCGGTGCTGGACCCCGAGGATCGCCCGGGTCATGCTGAAGGAGGAGGCTCCTCGCAAGCATGGCAGGCGCCGGCGCCTGACCCACCAGATGAAGCGTGTCCTGGCGATGGTCTTCCCTGACCTGGATAGGCGGATACAGGAGTTACAGCAGCAGGAAGGGGGTAGGTACATGTGTGTTTGTTGTGTGTCGCCAGCTTTTGTACCTGCTCAGTCGCCTGGATACACTGCCAGGCTATATATGTGCAGTGCATATCCTGTTCCCCCAAGTCAACCTGTGCTGTTCTTCCTCCCTTCCCCTCCTTGACATGTGTTACCTGGTCTGTGTGTTATCACTATTGCACATGGTCATCTAGGCTGCCAGTTTATCAAGGTGCACACTGCTTTCAGCATCATGTGTGGGGGTGGTCTGCCTGTGCCCTGTCCTGTTCAGTCATTTGGGGATGCATAATTGTTGGCACTGATGCTGAGTCTCAACATAGGAGTGTGAGGGTTCAAATGAACAGACTTGCAGCATGCATTACCAATGTTGTGGCCTCAGACATAATGTGCATGAGTGGGATATATGCATAGTGACGGGACGGTTGCTCCTGTAACAGTCAGCTCATTCCAGGACCATGGAACAGTGTGCCCACTACAGTCCCCTGACACAGCCTGCCCTCCTACTCATGTGTGTCATCCAACACTGTGCAAATTCACTGTGGGTTCAACATGGCTCTGCCTCTGTGGCATTGTTCCCTGGCCTAGGTAGTATTTTTCACATGTGTGATACATTTGCCCACTGGGCAGGGATACACCAGTTTGCTTGTGCATACTCACACTGGGCAGTGCCTGTGTGGCTATTGACAAAAATCTGTTGATGTTTGTTTGTGACCAATATGTTTTGGCAGCCCAACAAGGTGATGTTGTGTTAATGAAGCTAGTTTTCAAGCACAGTTATTGTAACCCTAAATAAGAGGTGTCACTTCTTGATCGGTATCAGTCACATTGACTCAGGTATGGGTGGGTGTGTGCGGGAGGGGCGTACATGTTCAACCCTGATGTTTCATTGCCAGTTCTGACTTGTGTGTGATGATTCGCAGTACAGAAAGTCATCATGCAGTGCCCCCGTGATGTTGGCCAGTGCTTAATGTTCGTGCTTCATTGCCTGTGTCAGTTTTTGACAATCATGTATCCTGCTTGTACATTTTTGGCACCTGTGTGTGGTTCAGATGCTACACAGTTGTGACTTTGTGTGCTGACATCTGTGGGTACATTCTGGCTTGCCATGAGGGGGAACCCACAGTACAGCTAGGCTTTTTTGCTAAACAATTGCAGGCCAATTAGCTTATGCATTGTCCTGGGTGTGGACATGTGTGCCACTCCAGATGACAGTCAGTAGGTCATATGTGTAGCCAACTGTGTGATGAGGTGACGGATAGCCATGTGACATTATTCAAGTTGTTACTCAGAGAAAATGTCCATTGGCACTCACTACACCTGTCAACATGTCTCAATGTTTCATATGCTTGACCTTGTTGTTTTGTTGTGAAGGACAATGATGTGCCTGCATGACAGATGTCTCCCAAGGAAGTGCACAAGACACCACCTTTACACTTTCCAGGGACACGCTGGCACATTTTAAAGTAAGGCACAGTTTGAACAAAACTTGTTTGGAGTTCATACATATACATGTTCCCACAGTGTGGTAGCATTTGGGTTAGTCCTTGGTTGTTGCTGATACCAACTTACGAGTGTCAAGTCATCCAGACCACCATGGTGCCATGTATATGTACTTACTGATACGCCATTTCTGCCTAACAGTGGCTGATTTGAATGAGTCTGGCAGCTCAGACAATGACTGTACATGTAGTTTGGTGTGCACCTCCTTGTGTGACTTCTGCTATACAGACACATGTGTGTTGTGTTCACAGAGTTCCACATTCACACATGCTAGACATGTCCATTGTGTAAAGGGTTGTGATTCTCCAGGAGTCACAATGTATTTCTTTGGGGTGTCAAAAGTACTCACAGGTCTCTGAGTGTGGGGACACCTTCTGCTTTGGCATGTGGTATTTGGCCTTGGGTGCGACAATACTGTTTGGTTCACAGTGAACAAGAGGTGGCATGCCTTCATAGTCTTGCTGTGCTCAACTGATCCCAGACACTAGCTTCTCATGATCTTGTGATTTCAAGTTATTTGCTGTTGTGTCCTAATTTTCATTGTTTCCAAGTGGCATGGTGGGTCAACCAACTGGGGAGTGCAGGGCTTACATATGTGGGGAGTATCCTAGATGTTACTCATGATGCCTTTCCTGATATGCACTGTTGCCTATTTTGTTTGGACTCATGTGTCAGATGTATACAGGTGACTGATTTTTTCCTGTCTCTTCACCTTGCCCACAGCATCATCGGAGGATTAACCACCAAAATAATCCGACCGCGGCGGAACGAGGCCAAGAAAAACCGCCCGTAGAGGGGGGAGATAGCCAAAATCCATCCGCGGAGGTCGGATTCGCGGCGGAAAATCAGCAACCCGCCGCAAGTATAGTGCAGACACCGCACCGTAAATTAGGACATCCCTGACGGTCCCGCGGTACGTACCACCATCTCCGACCGCCGCAGTCACACAGTGGGATGAATGGGAGAGCCAGCGGAAGAGCTGAAGCACAGCTACCGCGCGGACGAACCGTAAAAAATATGGCAGACGAAGCCAAAACCCCACAAGAAGGCCAAAAAGTTCACACAGAAAACTAGCCATGCTCCCCAAATACACAAAAGACACCCCAATGACAGAACCACATGGCAAAACGAAAAATACAAATGCCAGGACAACACACCTGTCAGCAACACCCCAATTGGACACACCCACATAGCTGAGTATAAAACCAGCCCCTTCCCGGTCCACAATCCCTTGCAAAACTCCAGGAGAGAAGGGACACATACCACAGCTGACAGGAGAGGCAAAGGACACAACATCACTAGCCACACCACACACAGCACCACCAACACCTCCACACCAGCACAACTAACCCCCTGCACAACACACACCATACACAGCACAACCATTCATTCACAACCCACTCCCATTCACCCCAAATGTAGCTACCAACATTACCATGGGGGCATGTGTACAGACAGACAGCACTACAACTCCCACCAGGCCCCCTGGCACACAGCATCAGCAAGATGGATCCCTCCCCCCACCCCACCCAGAAGCCTGTGTCAGCCATTATACAACCCACATCAAACTCACAGGTAGGTAGCCATCTTCACAGTGAGGGTGTCTGGGGGTGGGAGGCCTGCACCACTACTCCCACCATGCCCCCTGCCCCACACCTGAGCAGGATGGAGCACTCCCCCAACCCACCCAGAAGCAGTTGGAAGCCATTGCAGTACACCAAACAAACTTACAGGTAGGAAGCCATCTTCACAATAAGGCTGTTGGGGGGACCTACACCACTACTCCCACCATACCCCCTGTCCCACAGCCTACCAAGATGGATCCCGCCCCCCACCCAGAAGCATGTGTCAGCCATTACACAACCCACATCAAACTCACAGGTAGGTAGCCATCTTCCCTGGGAGGGTGTCTGGGGGTGGGGGCCTGTACAACTATTCCCACCATATCCCCTGTCCCACAGCCTACCAAGATGAATCCCTCCCCCAGCCCTCCCAGAAGCATGTGTCAGCCATTACACAACCCACATCAAACTCACAGGGAGGTAGCCATCTTCCCTGGGAGGGTGTCTGGGTTTGAGGGGCCTGCACCACTATCCCCACCATACCCCTGTCCCACAGCCTGCCAAGATGGATCCCTCCCCCACCCCACCCAGAAGCATATGTCAGCCATTACACAACCCACATCAAACTCACAGGTAGGTAGCCATCTTCCCTGGGAGGGTGTCTGGGGGTGGGGGGCCTGCACCATTTTCTTCACCATACCCCCTGTCCCACAGCCTACCAAGATGGATCCCCCCAAACAGAAGCATGTGTCAGCCATTACACAACCCACATCAAACTCACAGGTAGGTAGCCATCTTCAAATGAGGCTGTTGGGGGGGGGGGGGGGGCTGCGCCACTACTACCACCATGCCCCCAGTCCCACAGACTACCAAGATGGATCCCTCCCCCACCCCACCCATAAGCAGTTAGAAGCCATTGCAGTACACCAAACAAACCTACAAGTAAGTAGCCATCTTCCCTGGGAGGGTGTATGTGGGTGGTAGGCCTACACCACTACTCCCTACATTCCCTCTGTCCCACACCTGAGCAGGATGGAGCCCTCTCCCACCCCACCCAGGAGCAGTTGGAAGCCATTGCAGTACACCAAACAAACTTACAGCTAAGTAGCCAGTATGTGCACCCACCCATTTTTCAAAAATTAAATGGTGCCATATGACAACACCAGCCCTCTCATTGCACAAAGAGACATACCTACCCCATTGCCAAGCACAGTGTGCACACAGGTAAGCTACGGAAACTGTCACAGCCACCAAAGTGTGACACATCAATGCACAATTAGAAGAAAGTCAGGGCACAACAATACACTGCACCTAGTTACATGTGCATCGCCATGGGGCAAGTGCAACAAGGACCATTCGAAAAATAAGAAAGCATGTGTGGTGGTACAAATCAAGATATGCACATGACAGGACAAAGGGATGCAGGAGATGACAATGGCCAGTCCATGGCCAGATGTGACGTCTGCTAGGTCAGACAAATAAAGAATGAGTTCTCAATGAAACGCATGTTGTGCCAGGCCCCAGATGGCAACAAGTCCCTGTAAACGTCAATTGTCCACGAGTTGCATGGGATACCTTGACACATCACACCATGGACAAGTAATGCCTGTACCACTGCATCATGTCAGGAAGCACAGTACTGCACATAGTCAACAATTTGATGATATGTCAATTGTGCAGTGTACAAAAAGTGAATGACACACAGCTAACACAAAGCTTGCCGGGTGCACTGCAATGACCATTTCACATCTGACCCACAGGTGACCAAGAACTCACCAGTAATCTGCAGAGCCAGTCTCCACCCATGGGTAAAAGGACTCTCAGATGTTGACTCCAAGGACTCCGTGGACAATGAGCTTGAGGCCGGCCCATCTGGTGTGCCATGGAGCAACAGGTCCCAGGACCCCATCGTCCCCCCCACCACATCTGTGCCAACAACAACTCCACAGCAGACCCCTGCTGTTACGGCCTGTGCGGACACCGCCACCACCACCACCAGTGCTGCCTGCAACACCCTCCCTGTCCAAGAGACTGACCAGCATACACCACAGACAGAGGAGGGCAGGGAGAGGATGCGGGTGCCCACAGTGGTGAGGCAACAGGTCCATGGCAGTAGGGCAGGTGGGAGGGGCAGGGTCACCCAGGGACACCAGGAGGCTGTGACCCACTCCCTGGAACACATCACCAGAGTCCTGGGTGCATACGAACAGGCCCAGGGACGAACGGGCTGGTCGGACAAACTGTTGCATGAGCTCATCCTGCTGATGAGGTCCATCGACACCCGCATGGGACAAATCGTGGACCTCTTGGGCCTGGAAGTGGCGGTACTGAGGGACACGCATACGCCACAGACATCACCTCCACCTCCCTCTGGTGGGCCGCACAATGACAGTTCACCATCCTCCCCTGCACCCACAGAGAGGGGTGAGTACTCAGACCCCACTGGCCCTGCAGCAGGGCCCTCCTGCCAAACGACAAAGGGGCCGTCCTAAGAAGACCCTGGGAGTATCTGGAGGCCAATGTTAATGTTAATGTTAGTAGAAATTTATAGAGCGCACGTTCGCCAATTGGCTTCATGGCGCTAAGGCTCAGAAGGCTGACAGAAAAGACAGAAGCTAACAGTGTGTAAATAGCCATGTTTTCAGGGATTTCCTAAACTGGAAGAGGTCTGTGCAGGAACGAATTTCTAGCGGAGAAGAATTCCACAATTTGGGGGCGAGAGTGGCAAATCTGCGACCTCCTTGGCGTACCCGTTTGAAGCACGGGATAGAAAGAAGTGAAAGATGGGCAGACCTTAAATTGCGTGTGGGAGTGTGCCTGAGTATCATGCTGTTAATGAACTCAGGACTGGTGCCATGTAAGGATTTGAAAATGAGGCACCCCGTTTTGAAGGCACAACTCTGTAATATTGGGAGCCAATGTAGTTTCTTCAACAGAGGGGTCGCTGTATGCCATTTAGGTTGACGATATATCAGTCGTACTGCCTGGTTCTGGACCACCTGTAGACGCTTAAGCAAGTAGTGTGGCATGCCTAAGTATACAGAATTGGAGTAGTCCAGGTGGGATAGAACCGTAGATATCATGACCTGATTCAAGGCGTCATGGCTGAGGAAAAGATGTATTTTCCTGATTTTACGCATTTGAAAGAAGCACTTAGACACCACAGCTCCAACCTGAGTTTTCAGGGAAAGATCACTGTCCAGAAAGACTCCTAAAGTTTTGGCTGACGTGGATGGAGCGGGAGGAGAGCCAAGCTCTGAGGGCCAATAGTGGGGGCCCCAGTACTTGTGGCTGTCCCCAGTGAGAACTATCTCTGTCTTGCCAGGGTTTAGTTTGAGATGATTAAGATCCATCCAACTTTGGATGTATAACATGGTGTCCTGGAATTCAGTGATAGAGTTATGTGAACTGTCGACCCTGAGGATGAGCTGAAGATCAGCTGCGTAGTTGAGGACCAGCACATTCCTGTCTTTAAGAGACTGGATCAGGGGCGCCATATAGATGTTAAATAGATGGGAAGAAAGGGGCGAACCCTGTGGGACCCCACAGGTGGTATTACGTGGGGGTGCTAGAAACTGACCCAGACGGACAGCCTGAGAACGATCCTCCAGGAAGGAAGTAAGCCAACGAGCCGCAGTCCCCTGAACGCCAGCCCTCCTGACACGGTCGGCCAGTATAATATGTTCGACCGTGTCAAAGGCTGCGGAAAGATCCAGCAAGACCAGGGCCCGGGAACAGCCTCTGTCAGCGTTATCCTGCAAGGTATCCACAACCGTCAGGATCACAGATTCGGTAGAATGAGCTTGCCGAAAGCCAGCCTGATGAGGGTCCAAGTATTTTGATGTCTTTAATAAATTAGAGAGGCATTTAGCTACGTGGCCCTCTAGAACCTTGGCCAGAAAGGGTAGCAGAGAGATCGGGCCGTAATTGGATAGGAGCACGGGATCAGCTCCAGGTTTTTTTAAGAGGGGGACCACTACTGCTTTTTTAAAAGCCAGGGGGACTATGCCAGATGAAATGGATTCATTCAGTAATGTAAGTGCGGGGCCAGAATGGATTGCGAGGCAGTCTTTCAATATGTGAGGGGGGCAGCAGTCAGATGGAGCGCCTGATTTGATTTCCACTAACGGGTCTTGAAAAGTCTTGTTACTAATAGTGGGAAAACAGCTAAGGGTCCTGTTGTTACAATGTACCACAGGGGGGGCTGATGAGGAAGGGTAGGTAGGGATGCTGGCCTTTACTGAAATAATCTTATCAATAAAGTAATCATTTAGCGATTTACATAAAACTTGAGAGGGCATGGCCTTCAACAGAATACACTCAGGATTAGATAGTTCATCAATTATGGAGAATATTTCTTTAAAATTTTTATTGGATTTGAGAATACGATTAGAGAAATGGGCAGCTTTGGCGGTGAGGATGTTTTCCTTATAGTTTTTCTGAGCAGAGGTATATAATATTTTTTTTTCCGAAGAGTACTTCAAACGCCACTGTCTTTCTAATTGGCATAAGGCCAATTTCTGGGCATTTAGGTCATTAGAGAACCATCTTTGTGCCTCCGCAGGGTGTGCTAATTTGACTTTTTTAATGGAGCGTGCTTATTGCTAGCATCAAGTAACCGTTTGGATACCTTCATTTCTGAGGAATTAACATCATAGCCAGGGGATGGGGCTGTGTCAGCTAATGTGTTAAGAAAGTCGTCTTTATTAATGAAGTTCCACCTCATGGCAAGGCCTCCTTCGGCTGCATTGAATTTCTTAATGGAAAATCGTGTCAGCGTAAATTTTAGCAGATGGTGATCGGACCAGATGCAGGGTGTGGCTATAGGGATAGAAGTAGTCAAGCCACTTGCCCATATTTGATCCAAAATCCGACCCTTCAAATGTGTGGGGGATGAGTGAGGTTTAGATTTAAGAGCAAGTCTGACATTTCTGCCGATTGTGGCCCTTCCTGAGGGTCACCATACCAATAATTAAAGTCACCCACAAGGAGGACCTTGGCATGCTCAATCACAAGTTTAGCTATCTGTTCGCTAAGTGATAGCGGAAAATGAGACATCTGCTTGGGTGGTCTGTATAGTAAAACACAGACAAAAGAGTTGTTAACCGATTCCAATTGTATAACTATGTTCTCGGTGTCTGTAAGAGAGAGAAACGTCAAAGAGCAGAACCTGAGATTAGTATGAATGATGGCAGCAACTCCCCCTCCTGACTTGCCCGAACACCGATTGGCATAGATGATGTAATAGTCAGGGGGAAGTGCTGCCAGCATATCTGGGGCAGATTCAACAGTGAGCCATGTTTCGGTCAGCAGCAGGGTGTCAGGTTTGTCGGTAAGCAAAAGTAGAAAGATATCCAACTGATGCTTAAACATGGAGCGTGTATTAAGATAATAAATGCATATAGGCACAACCCTAGGTTTAACCTGATTCCGGGGACTATGATTATGGACAGGTGCGATCTGTAGTTCAGGGAACCTGCTCCGTTTGAGGAAGAGGTTATGAGCGACTAAAGGAGGCAAGGCCTCTTGTGAAAGGCACCAATTTAAAGCGTGCATCGTTTTCAGGGTAACAGGTGAGTACGTAAGGAATTGGGCATGGCCACTGGCCCCTGGGCCCGGAAGGGTGCGGACGGGCGCAGACGTGCTTGCCTTTAGCGCGCCTTCGGCACGCCGCTGGCGCACATGCGCTATCATCCGCTTTTATCCCCACGAAGGGAGAACGTCTGGTGCGCTGCCCGAGCCCCCACCCAATAGGTCTGCCCCCTCCTGCCTGCTCCGCGTGTGGGATAGAAGCGAAGCAGGTTCCGGATGGCCAGTACACATTAAAGTCAGGTGAGCCCTGGGTGGTGATCTGGTTAGGGGGAGAAGGATTAGCGGAGCAAATTAGGAAAATAACTAATAAAAGAAATACCAGTGACTTTTAAAAAGGCTCCCGGCTTCCGCCTCAGGAGTCAACCTTCAGTGTTTGGGAGGCCAAGCACCTGCCAGATGCCAGTCACGGAGCCAGCCATGATGGCAACCCTCTCCACCACTGCATTGACTTTTTGAACTGTCCTTCCCCACACTGCCTTATGAATTGCATCTGTCTGTTGGACTGGGTCACACCAGCAATGTGGTGACTACTCGACTATCTCATCTACCACAACTGTCAACTCACTGCTCCACCCCACCCCCAATGGAAATGTGCACCCCACTCGCATCTCACCATTGTAAATAAAATATCCTCACATACATGTTGGCGTGTCTGCTCCGTCTTTATTGCAGGATGTACAGTCTTCATCATGATCACAATGTACCAGGAGCATGGGCTGTATGTAGGCAAGGATAATTCGACGGCACATAGGGAAACACAACAGAAAAACTGTCACTGGTCTGGGTGTGGCATCACAGACATCACACAACCCCTACCATCAGGATAACCCAACATGCACATGTCACAATGACCAACAAGTGTCAACATACATGTCCTGTTGATGTTCCCAAATGACATGTCCTAGAAACATTTCCAACCACCACTGAGTCTACAACTGGCTGATGCTACAATTCTCACATGCCCCTTCACGACAACAGCAATATCATCAGACAATGGGTATGTTGCACATTGACACCCACCGTCAAGTGAAGTAGCAGGTGATGAGCTGTTCACGCAGGTCAACACCTTCCTCCTCTCCACTGTCCTCATCACTGGACACGGCTTGGTTTGCAGGCTGGGGCCTTGGGTCCTCACCATCATCCAGGAGCAGGGGAATCTCCTTGTGAATGGCTAGGTTGTGGAAAATGCAGCATGCCACTACAATCTGACACAGCTTCACGGGCGAGTGTGGCAGTGCACCTCCGGTCTTGTCCGGGCAGCGGAAACGTGACTTGAGCAGACTAAAAGTACGCTCCACCACACGACGTGTCCTCCCATGGGCCTCATTGTAGCGGACTTCAGCCGGGGACCTGGGATTCTGCAGTGGGCTCAGCAACCAGGGACGGTTGGGATATGCAGAGTCACCTAGGTATGACAAACACAAATAGACATCGCAATGTCGCTGAGGCTCAGGGCAGCAGGTCACACACACAGTACGCCACACGACTAGGCATACTCACCCACAATCCATGCACGCTCTGGAAGAAGATTAGCCATCAGCTGGGGCACTATGCTGTTCCGCAGGATGTAGGAGTCATGGGCCGAGCCTGGGAATTTGGCACACACGTGTGAGATGGTCATATCTGCCAGGCACACTACCTGCACCTTGATGGAGTGGTAATGCTTGCGTTTGCGATAAATGTGCTCACTTGCCTGTGGTGGCACAAGACCGACATGGGTGCAATCAATGGCCCCAACAACATTGGGGATGTGTCCAAGGGGATAGAAGTCTCCCTTCACAGCTGGCAATTCAGCACCCCTAGGGAAATGGATGTATCTGTCCTTGTATAGCATCATGGCGGACAGTACATCACGCAGCACCATGCTGAACATCGATTGTGACATCCCACCAGCGCTGGCCACAGTCTCCCGGAATGATCCAGTGGCAAAAAAATGCAGGGCTGCTATCACATTATAAGTAGGGGTGAAAGCTGCTGGATCTGCCCTGCGGGGCTGCAGGTGGGGCTCCAAAAGTTCACAAAGGGTTTTCAGGGTGGCTCTGTCCAGGCGGCATTTCCGTATGATCGCAATATCCTCCATGTCCTCCAGCACCGTCAAGTTACAAGTCAAATTTGGCCTCCTCCTATTTGAGATTATAGTGGACACATGTCAATGCAATATATCATGAGATGTGCACAACATATCACGTTCTGGATGACACAATGACAACAATGACTGACATATATAGTGACTAACAGACCAGCTTACATGGAGTGACACCTTCAGCTACACAATGGGCACACGTGTCAACTTACACAAGACAAGTACCTCAAACACCACCTTGGTCAATGTGAATACACATAGGGATATGGCCACAGTTCACATGGGCACGCCTGGGAGTATAGCATCCAGCATATGTGTAACTAATCAAAACCATTGTCTCATACATAGCTGCTGTACCTGTCACACATTAATGCGTCATTACAACCTGGCACACATCCACCACACAATGACCACAGTCTGCGCTGAAATGACGAATGTGTTCATGAGCAGACATGAGAGGCAATGCTAAATAGATCATCATTCTTTGAGACGAGCATCGCTGTGATTGTCACTGGACCTCAACCAATTGACATGTGTACATATTGTACAGTCCAGAACAACACTGTCCTGCCTACACTAACATCAAATCCATAAGTGACATGTGAATGGGTGCAGTCAAATCTACGTTACACACACAAACATGGCATGTGTAGCCATCAGTGGAGTGAATTGAGCATTGGCATTGTGTGCAGAATGATGTGCCATTGAACATGTTGGCACTGTGCACTGTTGATGTTTGACAGATGGCCATCGCCATTGTATGGCACCCAAATCGCAGTAGCTACTGCCTGGCCCCAGCGGTGTGTCACCAGCACCCCCATTCACACAAGTGCGGTAGTGAGAGGCATGGAGACATGGGGAAATGGTGGTTGGCATGCTCCGCCGCCTGAATGGCAGAGCCTTGTGTCAATGTATGCACCCAAATCACGGTAGCTACCACCTGGCCCCGGCGGTGTGTCACCAGCACCCCCATTCACACAAGTGCGGTAGTGAGAAGCATTGAGACATGGGGAAATGGCGGTTGGAATGCTCCGCCGCCTGAATGGCGGAGCCTCGTGTCAATTTATGGCACCCAAATCGCGGTAGCTACCACCTGGCCCCGGCGGTGTGTCACCAGCACCCCCATTCACACAAGTGCGGTAGTGAGAGGCATGGAGACATGGGGAAATGGTGGTAGGCATGCTTCGCCACTGAAATTGCAGTAGCGCACCCCAGGCCCCTGCGTTGTGTCACCTCCATGGAGCATGCCCATGATTGCGGTGGTATGATGCAATTTTGAAGATCACGGTAGGCGTGCTCCGTCACTGCGAAGGCGGTCATTGGATGCATTTGAAAGATGCACCATCGCGTAGTGCACCCCGGGCCCCTGCGTTGTGTCACCGCCATGGAGCATGCCCATACAGCCAATGGGAGCCATGATTGCAGTGGCATGATGCAATTTTGAAGATCGCGGTAGGTGTGCTCCGCCACCGTGGAGGCGGTCATTGGATGCATTTGAAAGAGGCAGACCTGGACCACTAATTGCTGCAGCTTGGCACCTTTGAAACGACCCCAGGGGGCTATATATGTGTGCGAGTGAGCCGCACATTTCCACTCCTCCCAGAGCCTGCTGCCAGAGACCCCTCACCTGCTGCTGCCTCCAGGGACTGCTGCCTGAGACCCCTCACCTGCTGCTGCCTCCAGGGACTGCTGCCTGAGACCCCTCACCTGCTGCTGCCTCCAGGGACTGCTGCCTGAGAACCCTCACCACCCAATTCCGCTGCTTTTGTCTCACGTCCACAGTGATGGCAAGGACAGAGAAGATCCGTGCCAGTCCCTTCATGAGCGAGGAGCTGGAGGTCCTGGTGGACGAGGTGCTCACAGAGTACCCAAGGTTATATGGTGCCCCAAATGTCATGGTAAGTCTTCAACAGTGGTGGGGTAGGGCAGGGGGGCCACACATGTAGTTGGACTGATGCAGTTGGTGCCTGGGAGTGTAGGGTAGTGTCATGCACTGCCTGACATGCTGTCTACAGTGGGAGGGTGTGTGAACCCAATGCCAAAGCTTTCCCTCCCTGCACATGTATGTATGAGCGACCTGTGTTGTGTTGTCAGCCATACAGTGACACAGAAGGTTCTTCATGCTGCAGTCAGGACAGTGATTGCTTGGTTGGATGACTGTGTGTGCCCCTGTAGTCCTTCTCAGTGTGAGCCCAGCTGGCCTGCACTGTCCCCGAGTACAAAGACAAGGATACCTCACTCAACTTACAGAGTATGAAATCAGTCTTTTCACATTGCACTCCAGCTATGGGCCATCTCAGCACTGTATTTTGCACACAACTGCCCTTGTGAATGGCATTTTGTATTTGTGTGATCATGTCCCTCAATGTGACCATGATGACACATTCAACTATTCACAGGACAGGGACATTGCTGGCTGCGCTGTCTTGGACACAGTAAGTCCCCCCAAACACAGGTTGACATGTGATGTGTGTGTTGCTAAAGCCAAAAATGGACTGGAGTGTGGGAAGGCTACATGGGTGTTTCAGTGCTGGCATCTGGCATGTGCGTGAGATGTGCAGGGACTATGTTCCCCCTCACACCTGCATGCTTTAACATCTGCTTTTCCCATGCAGTTGTCCCATGTGAGCTGTACTATAATCTCTGATTGGCAATTTTGTTGGATATGTGATGATTTTGTATCTTGCTGCTACACTGATAGATGTTGGTACATGGAACTGTGTCACTGATCATTTCCCACTCTTGTCTCCCATGCCTGCAGCTCAAGGTACACCAGTGTAAGGCCGTGTGGAGGGCCAATGCAGCGAAGGTGCGAGCCTTGGGGGTCTCAAACCGACGGCACACCCACCCACTGACCTTTTTTAAAAATATTGTTTTATCTTTGCTGAACTTTGCACATTGCCTATTTTACTTGACTGTGTGTGACTTCAGCAGAACCTGTTTCCCTGGCTTCCCGCTACCTGTGCCTTTGTTCATCTCCTGTTGTGTGGCGTGGTCCCCGGCAGCTTGTTCCATCATAGCCGGGCTGGGCCGGGGCGGACTACAATCCCCAGCAGTACTTGCAGCGGACCCGGAAGCCGCAGGACCCTCTCGCGCGCCTGGAGGCGCTTAAATTTGATTGCCGCCGCTGTCAGAGCGGGCGACTTCAGCAGAACCTGTTTCCCTGGCTTCCCGCTACCTGTGCCTTTGTTCATCTCCTGTTGTGTGGCATGGTCCCCGGCAGCTTGTTCCATCATAGCCGGGCTGGGCCGGGGCGGACTACAATCCCCAGCAGTACTTGCGGCGGACCCGGAAGCCGCAGGACCCTCTCGCGCGCCTGGAGGCGCTTAAATTTGATTGCCGCCGCTGTCAGAGCGGGCGACTTCAGCAGAACCTGTTTCCCTGGCTTCCCGCTACCTGTGCCTTTGTTCATCTCCTGTTGTGTGGCGTGGTCCCCGGCAGCTTGTTCCATCATAGCCGGGCTGGGCCGGGGCGGACTACAATCCCCAGCAGTACTTGCGGTGGACCCGGAAGCCGCAGGACCCTCTCGCGCGCCTGGAGGCGCTTAAATTTGATTGCCGCCGCTGTCAGAGCGGGCGACTTCAGCAGAACCTGTTTCCCTGGCTTCCCGCTACCTGTGCCTTTGTTCATCTCCTGTTGTGTGGCGTGGTCCCCGGCAGCTTGTTCCATCATAGCCGGGCTGGGCCGGGGCGGACTACAATCCCCAGCAGTACTTGCGGCGGACCCGGAAGCCGCAGGACCCTCTCGCGCGCCTGGAGGCGCTTAAATTTGATTGCTGCCGCTGTCAGAGCGGGCGACTTCAGCAGAACCTGTTTCCCTGGCTTCCCGCTACCTGTGCCTTTGTTCATCTCCTGTTGTGTGGCGTGGTCCCCGGCAGCTTGTTCCATCATAGCCGGGCTGGGTTCGGGGCGGACTACAATCCCCAGCAGTACTTGCGGCGGACCCGGAAGCCGCAGGACCCTCTCGCGCGCCTGGAGGCGCTTACATTTGATTGCCGCCACCGCATCGCGGGTCCGCGCGCGGGTTGGCGCCGGGCTAAGCCCGGGACAAGGGCGGGACCGTCTGTGGCCGTCCGGGGCCGGACGAGGCCGGGCCGGCCTACAACTCTTGAGTTTCGAGCCAATTCCAGATCACTTTTACATCTGCAAGAGGACAGAGGAGATAAGTCACGGGGGCGTTCGTGGGCTATACATTGTTTTTAGATAACACTTATTGTTTTGTGCCTGGTATTGGCTAGTCACAAGTGGTTGACTAAGGGGTAAAGCTCGCCGGTTGTTAAAGCGGTTGTTAGACGACATTATAAACTCGTGAGGCCAAAGTTGGACCATGGGAAAAACGAAAAAACCCCATAGTAGAACAGGGGGAGGAGTAAAGGGAACCTTAGATGCATTCATCACACGGGCAGAATCCTTACTTTCACACGAAATACTATTGACGGAGCGGAGGTTATCTCTTGATTCCCTCCTGGCCCACAAACGATCTTCACTGGGGACAATTGCTGAGTGTGTCACACCTGGGGGGAGTACCCCTGAAGGTCAGAACATCTTAGCCCATAGTAACACCCAGCACGTGACCACAGCACAAGTTCACACACCAACGCTAGTAGATGGGGAACAAGGGGTAATAATATTGGAGGGGTCTTTAACCCCCCCCTGTCAACACCATACTTCTCCCTCGAGATCAAATGTAATGGTGTCAGGAGTCTCCGAGCCACCAACCCCGGGTATCAGGGAAATTAGAGTTGAAGAACAAACTGGGAATGCCACTGGGGTAGAGAGACAACCTGACAACCCACTAGGGAGAGAAAGTGAAGTGATTACCCGCTCGAAAAAGATGTTACTGGGGACAGACCCCACCCTAGCTCCTGGCCCTATTGTGAATATAAGGTCCCCGCCTAACGCACATCGTAAAGGAACCGAAAAAAACAGAAATGGCATTAAATCGAAAAAAGGCACACTCAGGAATGAGCCCATAGCTACTGAGGACATAAGATCCCGACTTACTTGCAAACAATGTGAAACCTGTTCCCCGGAAATTAGAAAGGAATGGTTAATGGAGATAACGAAAGTATTAGAGACCAACATAGAAGCCCTTCTCCTCAAACACTTGGCCCCCTTAGTAGAACATATCAAGAAAATAGAGGGGAAAATAATCAGGTTGTTGGATGCACAAAACAGGGAACATCCGGTGGCCCAAAAAAATCACGACTCAGGAAGGGCTGGGGAGCGACTTGCGTCCAGCCAGTGCCGATTCAAATAACAGCAGGCTGGTAGGGAGCAATTTGAGAGCCGCCACTATAGTGAACAAGGACAGAGATACACCCCCCATCATTGCAACCCCTAGATTACAGCAGGAGGGTAAGAATAGTGGGACGGTAATAGCTCACAGTTTACCAGAGGCACAGGCCAAGAGCACTCCGGGTCTTCAGACATTGGACCTGCCCCCAGCCTCCTGCCCATACACAATAGTCCTGGCGGGAGTTCCAGCCCAAAACCCCGATAGAGAAGAATCAACAAGCTCCCTGATAAATAAAATTAACCATTGGTTACATAACAACGTGAAGGGAGTTAACCCGAGGAATACTCAAATCCTTATGGCAAGAAGGGTAGCTTGGGTTGGACCATCAGAGAAAAAATTCCCAGGGGACTGCGTTATTGTTAACTTCAGAGACCCGCAAATGGTAAAAGAATTACTTGCTTTTAGTTGTGGGTTCTTTGATAGTGGGTCGACAATAAAAATGCTTCCACTTAATTTTTTCTACAGGGACCACTTAACCGAGCAACGACAAACGAATTGGAGAAGAAGGGCAATGCTTAATATAAGAAATAATAGTCCGTGGTCTGGCCCAAACCGGTTCACCCCATTATGTGAGGCAGCAGTGATGGACGAACTGGACTGACTGGCCCATGAAGAGCTTGTAGAGCCCCTACCTCCCTCAGTTAATTTAGTGCACAGGGAATTTCTGGATAGTACGGGAAATACTTTAGAACTTTCCACAAGGCAAAATGAAATTTCACCAACTCCTGTAGTCAATAGCGTGGTTTCGGGAGGGACTTGCGTTGCAGGGTTCCTTGACCAAAATCAGTCCACCCTAGCCAGGAGGACAACAAATTACGAGGCGGAGGAACTTAGGGTGGTCTCTTGGAATATTGCAGGATTATCTTCCAAGTTAAAAAACAAGGAGTGGTTGGATTTTAGTCAGAAATTCCATATTATCTGTCTACAAGAGACGTGGGAGACGGATAGTAGTGCTGCACACTTAGAGGGATATAAAATGTTTTTTGTACCGGCCCGGAAATCTAGTATGGGAAGAGCGAAAGGTGGACTAATAATTTATGTGTCTCTCAAACTACAAGGGTCCTGGGAGGTCATGGGCTGGAGTTCGGATCATTTACAGGGCATTAGTTATCGCAGGAAGGGCTTAAGTTTTGTCTTAATAAATTTTTATAATGCAGTTCAGCCAACGCAGAGGTTGAATGAGCTCGAGGATAGATTATCAGATCTACACTCCAGGGGAAATAACCCCCCAACCTTGATTTTGGTGGGCGATTTTAATTGCCATCAATGCCCACATTTAAAATGGGAAGGGGCTAAATGGGATTTCTGCCCCTCTACCAAGGACTGGCATCTAGAACATACACTAGAAGGTAGTAAACTTGGTAATATCCTGGGCTCATATGATCTAATCCCCACGATGGACTTAATCAAGCCCACTAACTCTAATATTATTAACCCAACGTTCAAAGGCAGAGGTAGGGATACCATTATTGATTTTATTTTTGTTTCGAATGATCTTAAATACAGGATTGTAGATTTTAGTATACAGATAAGCATTTTTAGTGACCATAACCCCTTGGTGCTGTCATTGATGGTCGAGGACTCATCCTCCCAGGCAAAGGCCAGTATGACGAGGGGCAAATTAGATGCAATTGATCAAGGCAGGCGCATACGTTGGTCTAACATAGATGGGGAAGCATTCTATAAAAATCTTATTGCAACCCCCGACAGTGGGATCTGGATGTGTTTAGACCAGGATGTCAAAGGCAAAAAATTGATAAATGTCTTTATAAATATGGCAAGGGACATCGACAAGTTACTCAGGGCTAAAGTACCACCTACGTCCAACAGCCAACCGAAATGGTTTGACAAAGCATGCTCCAGTGCCCAAAGAGAATTAAAACGGGCACTTAAAAAAGTACCGAAAGACAAGAGCAGGATAACGGAATGCAGGGCCCAATACAAGCTGGCCATAAAAAGGAGGAAACAAACTATCCAATCTGAGGCTTGGGGGAACCTAAAGGAGGCAGCGGAGTTGAGAGACATGTCTAAATTCTGGAAGGTGATAAATGACCCAATTTTTCAGACATCAAATAGCGAGAAGATGGTCTGTAACATCCTTCCAGAAGAATGGGTTTCTCATTTTAGTAAGCTGTATAATCATGTCAGTGCTCCAACCCAATTAGCCACAGATGTGGGGACTCTGCCAAATTCATGGGTGGAGTTTACAGTGGACGAAGTCAAAAATGGAATATGTGCCCTGACAAGAAACAAGGCCCCGGGGCCAGACGGGATTCCTCCAGATCTATTCTTATCACAGGTTGAGCTATGGACACCTATATTAGTGAGAATTTTTAATACAGCCGTGGAAGAGGGACTGCCAAGGTCCTGGTCAACTGCCCATATTGTCCCCATATTTAAAAAGGGAAATAAGAGTAACCCACAATGTTACCGACCGATTTCTTTAATTGATGTGTCTGCAAAGGTGCTAGGGAAGGTGATTCTAAATCGTCTTATGGACTGGGCGGAGGAAAAGGAAATTATCACAGACACCCAGTACGGTTTTAGAATGGGCCGCTCAACTACTGACCAATGCCTCAATTTATACAATCTGGTCGCAAAATATACGGTGGCTGGCGAAGGTACAGTCTTTTTAGCATTTATGGACTTGACAGCAGCCTTCGACCGGGTTAATCGAGGGAAATTATGGGAGATTCTAGAGTTGCTAGGGGTAGATTCGAGCTTGATATTCATTTTAAAATCCTTGCACATGAGTACTACAGCCCAGGTTCGGTATAGCAACGAGGGGAATTTAACCGACCACTTTTCTTGCACAGGGGGTGTGAGACAAGGCTGCATCCTGGCGCCTTTTTTATTTACATTATATATAAATGGTTTGGACAATGCTTTGAGTACACTGGGAGTTGATTGCCCGAGAGTAGCAAATAGAAGTACTCCGGTCTTATTGTATGCGGATGATGCAGTACTCCTCTCGCGCACAGGGAGGGGTCTGCAATCTCTTATTGATGGCTTCTGTGAGTTCATGGCAAATCTAGACTTATCCCCTAACCTTACAAAATCCTATATTATGGAAGTAGGAAAAAGACCAACCAAGAATTTTACCTTTAAAATTGGGGGACACAAATTAGAGAAGGTCGAGGTCTTCAATTATCTAGGGATCACCTTCGATAAACATCTCAATTTTAATGCATCAACCACTGAAAAATGCAAACAGCACGTGAGCATAATGGGCTCAATTATGAATCGTGCCACGAGATTAGGTAGGTGGTCAGTGCTGGAAATACTGAATTTATATAATTCAATTTGTTGTTCCAAAATCATGTATGGGAGTGAGGTTTGGGGATTCAGAAACATGGCCACTATACAATTAGAGGAAAACAAGTTTCTTAGGAGGATCTTGCAGGTTCCTCAAAGCACACCGGCCCATATTATTCATGAGGAGCTAGGGATCCCGTATATCTCTGACAGATTAAGTTTTAAGCCATTACTGTGTTGGATTAAAATCTGGACCAACCCTGAAGCAAGTCTAAGCAGAGAAATAATAACAGACTGTATTAACAGGGATAAAGGTCATAAGATACCATGGCTTAAATATGTCCAGGATAAACTGGAGTGGCTGGGTTTTGCAAAATATTTTAAGGAACCAACGGCACTAACACCGCAGCTAAAGGTCACGTTAAAAGCAGAATATATGAGGCGGATAGCCTGTGCCCGGGAAGATAGCGAAATTCTGAAAGGGTCAGTGAGATCTCATATATTAACTAAATCTGTTGTAGGTCTCGAACCCTACCTGGCACTGATCTATAATAAAAACGATAGGTTTTTAATGACCAGATTCAGACTGGATCTCTTACATCATATTTTAGCAGTTCCCGCGGGGTACACGAAATAAATTGGCACAAAGGGTCCCTGTGGCTGCGATCTGGGATCTCCACAGGACACCCTACATTTTGTATTCTTTTGTCCATTTTATGAATATCCGCGGGCTCTTTTTTTAAAAACCATCCTAAGAGCGAATAAATTTACCCAGGTTAGAGTAGCTCTCTTATATTTAAAATTGTCTGTGGAACCCTTCACATTGTTCTGTACTGTAAATTTTCTAAGATTAGCTGTGAAAATGAGGAAATCTAGAAGGGAGGCGTAAGTTAGTCTGATTGCCGGATGCTGTAGTTGAGGCATCCGGATTAAAGGCCCCCCGTATGATAGTTTTACATTGTACACAGAACAGGAGATAATTCATGGAGTTTTCACAATTGTTGACTTGCAATGTTTACAGTACTTGGGATGTTATAAGAAGTTTGTTTTAATTAGGCTACGGCTTATTTTAAACTTGATTGATCTTATGTAAACTACGATCCTGCATTTTATTTATTGTTAAAGGGTTGGTATTCCCTACCTGTACAGATGTCAGCTCACTGCACTTTAAAAAAAAACTATGAATTTGTAATTTAGTATAAATCTTAGGCCCAACTCTGCTATTGAGAGCTTGGAATGGTCCATCAGATTTGTTTTTTTTTAATGTTTTATGATGAATTGTTCACATTATTGTATTTGAAATATGTAAATATATTGTTCTTTTCTGGATGTTTTAATATCCGAATAAAGATACCTTTTGATGATGATGACTGTGTGTTCTGGGCACTTGCACGTGGGACTCAGCCTCCTGGTATGAGCTGTGCTCAATGCTCGGCAGGTTGAAAGGTCCCGTGCACTTCAGACGCATGGGGCAGCGGTCTAGTTGCTGCACACGGCGTCGGAGGAAGTTGCATAAATTCTGCCCATGACGCAACCGCGCAGCAGACGCTCACAGCGGGCACACCTAAGGCAAGTCTGTCTGCGCCCGTCCGCGCACGACTGGGGACAGGGGCCAGGATCCCTGCACCTTTTCCTCCAGCACGCCGGTGGTATTCCAGCACGCAATTGCTTCAGTTAAATAACTATCCCAGGGCCATCTGTCTCCATCTTATAAGTGCAGAAAATTCCATATTAAAGTGTCCTTATTACCCTTTCACTCTCTCTCCCCATATTCGGCCACCTCCCCCTTCAAGGGTTGCTTATAGAATTTTGCTTTTAAACTGTAAATCCCTCCCCAAGCACTCTACGGAAATTTCAATCCAACTTCAAGATTCCGCCTCAGAGGTTCTATTTTTAACTGAAACCTGGCTCAATGCTGGCTCTGAGCCTGACATAGTACAAACTCTGCCCCAGGAGTATGTGATTCAAAGGGTGGACAGAACCACAGGCAAAGGCGGGGGAATCATGATCGTCTATAAGGACCACCTCACATGCCACCTACTTGGCAGTCCTCTCCTGGATTGTGGGAATGTAAGCTTCCTCTTAGAATTCTCCCCTCTCGCTCTCAGGCATTCTGAACTACCGCCCCCCGGGTGCGGTCGGCTCCTTTTGTAAATCTCTGTTAGAAACAGCCATCGATCTAGCGAGCACATCTGATAATCTTATGCTCCTCTGTGATTTTAATTTACATTTCGATGATCCTGGAGCCACCTCAGCAGTTGAACTAGCAAATTACCTTACGACACTCCAGCTGGTGCAAAAAGTTCTTCTCCCCACACATGCGCAGGGACATTGTCTTGACCCAGTGTTCTCTAATTTGGAGAATCTCCAGGGAAATGACCCTATCCCAATTCCCTGATCTGATCTCCACTTGGTGCCCTTAGCCCGGCATCTTCAAATTCCAAAACACACAGACCCTTATCCGACCCTGGTCTAAGCTCCCCCAGGAAAACTGGATTCAAGAATTGGAAAATAACAGACTTCAATCAGTCCCCTGCCCAGTTATAATGTATAATACCTTATGCAGTTGGATAGAGGACTCATTGAACCAGGTCCTCCCTAAAGCCCGGATCATAAAAAAGAACGGCTCACACAGATCGCCCTGGTATTCCGCCGAATTACGCACTCTGAAACAGAGCTCTAAAATATTATAAAGACGTTGGAGGAAAGACTTTGCATCCGACAGCAAGCTCACTTACAGAAATGCCATATGCAAATACAGAGCTGAGATGAAGAAAGCTCAGGCATCCTTCTATGAGGAAAAAATCCGGCTAGCTGCCAATTCCCCCAGAGAGACCTTTTCTATCATGAAAAGGCTCCTCAAAAGCCCAGTCCCTCTAGCTCCCACTGACCCTCATGGTACTCGCTCCGAAAGTCAGGCTGATTTTGTTATACTAAAATTCAGAACATCATTAAAATACTACTTTAAATCGATCTTGTATGCACAAACTCTCCTC
This sequence comes from Triturus cristatus, assembly GCF_964204655.1. NCBI lineage: Eukaryota > Metazoa > Chordata > Amphibia > Caudata > Salamandridae > Triturus > Triturus cristatus. The sequence goes on from NC_140592.1 coordinate 1,076,528,916, forward strand.
CCGACCCCCCTCCACCATTCATCACCTGGAGCTTTTACCTCCTCTTCCCTTGGAAGCGCTCCTGACCCTAATGTCTACAGTAAAAAGCAGATCACCAAGAGACCTAGCCCTTATGAACATCCTAATAAAGGTAGTAGCTACTATTGGCCCCACGATCACCCATGCTATCAATGCCTCACTTAGCACAGGAATAGTCCCTCCACTCTGGAAAGGGGCCATGGTCAAAACCCTTCTTAAGAAGCCTCAACTGGATCCCGCAGACCTGGGTAATTATCGCCCTATTTCTCTTCTGCCTGGGATCGCAAAAATCACTGAAAAATATGTTAATCCATATTCTTTAAAATTTCCTTGAATCTTTTCATCTGCTACATCCATCCCAAACAGGCTTCCAGCCTCGGCAGAGCACAGAAACTGCCCTGCTAGCGGTGGTGGAGGAAAGCAGGAAAATCCTAGATGCTTGGAGGCTCAGCGGCCATCATACTATTGGACCTGAGCGCGGCATTCGGCACGGTAAACCACCAAGTCCTGATTCATCGTCTCATCAACTTAGGAGTAGCCGGAACTGCTCTGAGTTGGCTGTGCTCCTTCCTGAAAGGACGATCGTTTCAGGTCTTTGAAGAAGGCGTATGCTCCAAACCTCGGCCTCTCCTGTGTGGTGTACCGCAGGGTTCATCTTTGAGCCCTGCGCTCTTCAACGCGTATATGGCCCCTCTGGCTTCAATCGTGGCTCCTTTTGGGATCCAAATGGTCACTTACGCCGACGACACCCAACTGGTCGTGGCGCTAAACCAACCCACACAATACTCCACGACCCTGAAAGCATGCCTTACGGAAGTTGTAAAATGGATGGGGTCATCCCATTTGAAACTAAATGGAGAAAAGACAGAGATTATGACTCTGGGCAACTTTGACAATACGACACTTAGAACCATCTGGCCAGCATGCATGGGCGCGGTACCTACCCCCAAGCCAGAAATAAAGAGTCTGGGCAACTGATTAGACCAGAATTTGACTTCCAAACCGCAAGCTAGAAAGACAGTCGCAACCTGTTTCGGCCTGATCAGAATGGCCAGGAAAGGGCTTCCCCTGCTCCCTCCCCAAGCCAAGAAAATGATGGTCCAATCTCTCTTACTTTCCATGTTGGACTATGGCAATGGGCTTTATCTGGGAGCCACTACTTCTGTGATCAACAAACTGCAAATTGCCCAGAACTGCGCAGCCAGACTGTTGACGGGAACACCCAAATTCCTATCTGCAAAACCAGCATTCCGCCTCCAACACTGGCTTCCAGTGAAAGAGCGAATTATCTTTAAATCTCTCTGTATTATCCATAGATCCTTGCAGGGGATTGGTCCTCCCCTTCTCTCAGCTGTAATTCACCCATATAAAGCAACGAGAGAGCTTCGCTCGGATGAACTTCACCTAATTGATTCCCCTAGAATCAAACGAGCCAGAAGTGGCGGCAGACTCTTCTCCCTGAATGCCGGTAGGCTTTGGAACGCTCTGCTCCTCCACCTCCGGAAAGAGACTGGGCATCTTGCCTTTCGGAAACAACTCAAAACCTTTCTGTTCACCTAAATTATGCTGTTCCATTTGATTACTAGTCATGCCTAGCGCTGGGAGGCCTTCTAGTGGCCATGCGCTTTATAAATGTTCTTTTCATTTAATTTCATTTAATTTCACTGCCACAAGAGATGGGAAGACATCAGCCTGCTGGCAAAGAATGTGGCGGAGATTACCTTGGGGCTGCTTCCTCGCACTGGGCATCTGGCACGGCGCAGTATGACACCACTAATGGGGCGCATCTTGGCGGTGACACAGCCTGAGCTGGATGCACGTTTGAAGGAGCATCAGCAGCAAGCCAGGGGTGAACATTTGGGGAGTCTGAATTTGGCTGGGAGTGGCTGATGGTTACAGAGCCTGTGCCAGTGCTGGCCTCTGTGATGTTGGTAGTGTGATGCTGTGGCATGTAAGTGGCTGCTGGCCTGGGTGCCTGTGGCATACATTTGCTCTACCTGTACTTACAAAGGTGATTTGGATGCTGTGCCATCACATTACATTCTGAGTTGTGCTTTTCAGGTTTCTTCTGCATTGGTGTAGTCTTGGGAATCCCATGGGAGGGAACGGCAGTGTGGCCAATCTGACTGTGCGTACATCAATGCGTCAATTGCATGCACCCATATTAGGGAGTCCTACACATCTTACAGCAATGTGCAGCATTATATTGTCCCCAAGGTATGACATGGTTGGTGTCATGGGCTAATGTCCATTGTGGACTGTCATGTTGTAGTCTGGGTCTGTGTTGTCCCCTCCTGTTCCATCCAGTTCTGTCATTGGCAACAAGTTGTGTGCCCCCATCATGTCCCTAGGTGTGCTCAGAACTAGTTGTGTGTCTGTTTGAACAGAGCCACAAGCAGGGTGTTGTGCTGTGTGGTCATCACATGGCTCACTCATGCCTGAGTATCCTGTTTCCACGCACTGCTTGAGTCTATGTAGTGAGTTTGCATGATGTGATTGCACAGGGTGGTGTGCAACATGTAGATTTGGTCAACTTTTGTCATGCATTGCTTGCATATGTTTGTTCTGTTGCTGCCACTGACCTGACCCTACATCTCTCTCTCCCATGCAGCATCACCTGTGGTTACAGAGGGACAGGAGACGGACACCAGTGGGGGTGAAACTAGCACCACAGCTGCCCAGGAGCCCAGTGACACAGATGTCACCAGCACCTCAGAGGGGGACAGGAGTCTGCTAGAGGCGTCCCAGCCTGAGATGCAAAGCACCACATCATCCGATGCCAGAGGCGATGCATCCATGTTGGAGGACACAGGGAACGGGGATTCTGCATCGACTTCCACCACACAGCGGCTATTGCCCACCCTCCCAGCCACTTCCTCTGGTGCTGCCCGTGTCTGCCTCAGTAAGAGGGGAAGAGTGTCCTTCACCCCTGGCACTGCTGCCCCTGTCCCCCCTGCTGCCATTAGTGCTGAGTCTGTGGACCTTTTGCACCAGCTGTGTGTAAGCCAGACAGTTCTCCTCAATGCCTTTACTGTCCATGACAAGAAACTGGCCCAGGTGGTTGCTTTCATGCAGGGCATACATTCTGACATGGTTGGGCTGCACCAGACAGTCTAGGCTTTGTCATCAACAGTGATGTCTGCCCTGCAACAGGCACATACTGACAGTCCAGCTCCAGTCCCTTTGTCCACATCTGACAATAGTGACCACGGTCCACATACATCAAAGTCACGATCCAGCACACAGAGCACACAGCAACAGCAACCCAAGCGGTCCCAGGCACAGACACAATCCCCACACAAGACAAAAGGCACACCAGAGCACAGGGAGAAAAGCCCGTCAGGGACACCAGTGGACAAATAGCAAAGCAGCAGACCTCAGGCACACATGCCTCAGTGGCATCCCCATTCAAGGACTCTCCTGCCCCTAAAGCATCGCGCAAAGATAATCGTAAAGTATCTGTGCCCACCAAGGAGGTGGTGCATGCCAAAGGTACACCTAGGAAGGGCTCCAAGGCAGTATCACCAACCACCTCAACTCCCATTCCAAGCCCAGTGAAGCAGGGGTCAGAGGGCACTGTAGGGGAAACACCTAGTGAACAGGGGAAGGGGGGCAGAGGCGAAGCAAGGCAAAGCATTCCGCTGGGTCCAGCACATCACCAGAAGGGCTTCCAGCACCTGCACCTGCTGCAGCAGTGGTGGTGAGTGTGCCTGTTGTTCCCACACCACTTCCCATTGATCCAAAGTCAGGCAAGCCACTTAGGATCCCCAAGAAGTGGAAGGGTACCATTCCACAATCTCCCAGCACACCATGACTCCCGTCTGCATGACTCCACCTCCACGTGCCACTACACCACCTGGTCCAAGCAGCCCTCCGGCTTGCCAAGCCACTGATAGCTCTACCTCAGCTGTTTCGCTCTCTCCCCCGTCAAGTGCCCCGACAATCCCAGAGACACAGCCAACTCCCAGTATGCCTGACAGCCAAGTCTGAGTGTTAGTCACACGGACACACCTGTGTCTCACTCAGGTGGGACTGTACTGCACATTGTTGCCCCCTGACTGTGTTGCCGACCATAGAAAGGTACAATCACACACATTCCCTGTGCAGCTTCTCATGGACTCAGTCTGCACTTTGTCCTGGCCACTGACCTTGTCGTTCACTGCTGTGTGCCCCAAGCCTGTGCAGCTTCTCATGGACTCAAACTGCACTTTGTCCTGGCCACTGGCCTTGTCGTTCACTGCTGTGTGCCCCCTGCCTGCGCATCTTCTCATGGACTCAGTCTGCACTTTGTCCTGCCCACTGGCCTTGTCGTTCACTGCTGTGTGCCCCCTTCCTGTGCAGCTTCTCATGGACTCAGTCTCCACTTTGTCTGGCCCACTGGCCTTGTCATTCACTGCTGTGTTGGACCCTTCCCTGTGCAGCTTCTCATGGACTCAGCCTGCACTTTGTCCTGGCCACTGGCCTTGTCGTTCACTGCGGCGTGTCCCCTGCCTGTGCAGCTTCTCATGGACTCAGTCTGCACCTTGGACTGCCCACTGGCCCTGTTGCTCTTTGCTTTGTTGGACCCTTCTCTGTGCAGCTTCTCATGGACTCAGTCTGCACCCTGGACTGGCCACTGGACTTGTTGTTCACTGCTGTGTGCCCCCTGCCTGTGCAGCTTCTCATGGACTCAGTCTGCACCATGGACTGCCCACTGGCCCTGTTGCTCTTTATTGTGTTGGACCCTTCCCTGTGCAGCTTCTCATGGACTCAGTATGCACCCTGGACTGGCCACTGGCCTTGTCGTTCACTGCTGTGTGCCCCCTGCCTGTGCAGCTTCTCATGGACTCAGTCTGCACCTTGGACTGCCCACTGGCCCTGTTGCTCTTTGCTGTGTTGGACCCTTCCCTGTACAGCTTCTCATGGATTCAGTCTGCACCCTGGACTGGCCACTGGCCTTGTCGTTCACTGCTGGGTGCCCCCTGCCTGTGCAGCTTCTCATGGACATGCTCTGCATCTTGTGCCTTGCTGTTCTCTTCTCATGGTACCTATCTGGTCAATATGTGAATAAAGACAGTTTCTCCTGTTGTCTATTTTGTCAGTGTCCTTACTGAATAAAGCTTTTTTTGCTTTGTGTAAATGGTTTACTGTGCCACATGGTCTGTGTGGCACTTCAACATAGTCAATGTTTGGGCTCACTTACTCTTTTTTTTTCAGGGGTGACAGGGTCTTCATTTCTTCTTGACCCAGATACTTGTGGTGGCAATGGTGTAAATTTCCAATGGTTAGCAGTAGTCATTTACTTGATTAGTTCATGTTGACTCTATTGTACACATGTCGGGGGGGGGGGGGGGGGTCACTGCCAGCACAGAGTGAGTTTCTGCGCACAGTATTGCAGGCAGGCTGTCCAGGGTCATCATGTATGTGTGTTCTTTCTTTATGTGTGCCCAGTGGTGTATGTGTGTGGTCATCTTGTGATGGCCAGCCATCCTAGTCCCATGGCTTACTTTCCATTTGTGCTCTTGGATGGCCAGGGAGTGTGCAGTGTGAAGGGGGTGAGTTTGTGGGGAGTGTTGATGTGTACATGCCTCTGCAATTTCAACTACACACATGTGTCACCCAGGAGTTTTGTGCCTGTTGTTTTGATTGTTCATCCCTGTGGATGTGGTTGTATGCCCATGTGTGAGTTGTATGTTGTGCACTGTGCAGTGTGTTGGTGTGTCCTTGCAGTTCTGTCTGACTACTACTTGTTGTTTTTGTCACTTGTGAGTATGCAGAGAGTGTTTCTGGCAAGTCAGTGTTATGTTTTGTTGCATATCCATGTGTCTGGTGGCTGTTTGTGGGGACTGTGTAGACCTGCTGCTCCACACTGCCATTGTGATTGTGTTTTCTCATGCCTTGCTGTCACATGGTGCCTTCTTGCCTCCAGTGTGGCATGTGTTGTGTGTTGTCATGCCATCCCCTATCTGTGCTTCAGCTGCCTACCCATTGTGGGTCTGCACTCCCTCTCTTTGTGTATGGTACACTCCTGCCATGTCCCCTACTGACATGCAATATACTTCACTTTGGTGTGAGCTGTCCCCTTGGTTTGTATGTGTGTGTGCCTCCCCATGACTTCATTTGTGCCACTGTGCTTTATGGTGCAGTTCTTTGTCCAAGGTCAATGTGTCACTCAGGGCATTTCCCCAATGGGTCATGTGTGATGTTCTGGTGCTGTTTGTCAGTCATGGTTGTTCCTATGCAGTTCAACTGTGTGTGCTGCCCAGTCCTGTGGCCAAGTTGTTTCCACCTTTGTGTCCCAGACGTGTGCATCTATTGGGTGTTGTGTTGTATGTATGTGTGTTGTTTGTGTTTTTGCATCACTTCCTGGGTGTGCTGTTGTCTTTGTGCTGTGCTGTGTGGTGTTGTGTGGGTTGCTGTTCTGTCACTGATTTCTGTGTGTGTCTGGTATGCTTGGTGTGCACACACCGCTTGTTGTGCATGCAGTGCTGTTTGTGTATGTTGCCTTGTGATTGCCTGGTGTGCATCCCCTGATGTTGTGTTGTGTTTGCTATGTGATTGTTCTGCCTGTGCATCTGCTGTTTGTTTACTGTGGCTGTGTTGTTCTGTGATGGTGCACTTCTTGTGTGTGTTGTGGTATGTTGTCTGTGCATTGTTCCTGGGTGATAGGGTTGTGCAATCCTGTTGTGTCTGTGCTCCCATTGCCTTTCCCCAGTTTGGCTGCACAGGGCATGTCTGTTGTTGTTGTTGTGGCTCTGTGTGTGTTTCTGTTGGGCCATGTGTTTGTCTGTTGTATTTGTTTCCACATTTGTGGTGGCATCCCTGTGTGTGTGTGTGTGATGTCTGTGGCTGGGCCCAGTGTGTTTGGCACTGGTGTTGTGTGCTGCTGGTGTGAGGGGGGTATGTGTGTAGATTCTTACTGGTGTTTGTCAGTCCTGAGGTGTGTAGATGGACCCTGTGTGTAGTGCTGCTGGTGTGCTCATGTGGGGTAGTTGTATGCATGTGTGACTGTGCAGGCTGTGTGTCCATTTGGATGTTGATTCCTTGTATGTGTTCATTTGTTGCTTGTCCTCATTGATATTTCCCTGAGTGTGGTGTTTTGTGTGTTTCCCAGGCCCTGTGCTACTGTGCTGTGTGTTGTGTGTTCCTGTGCAGCCACTCCTGCATTGTGTGTCTCCATGATTGTTTGTTGCATGGTGCAGAGTGTGTATTGCCCTGGCTTGTTGTTCTGCATGGGGTGCACAGGAGGGGCACATAGCATGTGCCTTCATTGGGTGTGCTACTGTGTGATGGGAGTGGGTGTGTCTCTGTGGTCTTTGTGCCCTGCCCATGCCTGGCACTAGCCCTGCCTTCTCAATTGTGCGCATGTATTTGCTTGTGTTTGCCACTGCGGTGACGTGACCGGGACATTGCTGCATGGTGGCGGTAGCTGTGTGTCCAGGATGCAGCGGGGTGACTTTGTGGCAGGTGGGTGATGTGTAGGTGCCCTTGTGGATGTATCCCTGTCCCCCCTAGGGTGTCTGATGTGGATTTGGACCCTGTGTTGTGTGTTTTGTGTTGTATTGTTGCGTACCTGCGGCGGAGTCCGTTGCGGTCCATGAGTTCCTGGTGATGTAGCAGGTACAGCACCGGAAAGACGTGTAGAGCTGGGTCCATGGCGGTCGGGATCGGGACTCTGGTTTCGCGCTCCGCTGTCGAGCTTCCGCCGTCTCTGGTTGGGCGGTGTATCCACTGCGGTGCGTCTGCTTGCTTGAGTCATCCTAATTTGAGGAGCGGGGCGGACGTCATTCTGCATGGCGGTGAGTCTCCATTGACTCCCATCGCCACCGTGGCGGGCGCACTTTGATGGCAGTGCGCGTCACACCACGGCGGTCGGGAATTGGCCTATGTTTGTCCATACTAATTTGGCGGGCGTGATGTCTGCTGCTGGAGGGCGGAAAAAGACATTTTTCCGCACCGCCCGCTCCGCGGTGGTCCCACCGCCCTACATCCTAATGGACCCCCTAATTTGGATGTTGTAACAAGCCCATCCTCCCCCTATTTTTGAAAAGTTTAGAGCGGGCCATTGCCCGTGTGAGTATAACATAGATACCAATGTAAGGTGTAGTGATTCACGTTCCAGGATTTGCCAAGCAGGCATACTGAAATAGTGGTCATGTCCGAGAAGGACACACTTTCATTCACCGAAGACCACGTTCAGAAACTCATTTCTGCACCGTCCCTTTTCCCTACTGTAAATTTGAGCACTACTGCTAAACAACAGAATGAGTCAGAAAAAATAATAACATTACAGAAGAAATTGATTGGAACAGAACTACACTGATACTTCCTTTTGGAAAATCTGAAGGTGGGTACTATTCCTTGGGGGCTCCAAATAAAAAATGTCCCCGTGATCTTTACTGAAGATCCTCAATATAAAAAGGATTTCATTTAATTAGTACTAAGTGTAGCAGAGACTTGATGGTGCACTCTATTGAAACAGCCCAAAGACTTTGCCACACACAAGCTGACAAAGTTGAACAGCTTATCCAGTCTATCAATGACAATCATACAGTCTCAGAGGCCAAAACCTTGCTTGAAATGATTGAAAAGGAGATTTCCACCTTTAAGAATAACACTATAATCTTCAAAAACTCTAAATTTGAACGTGATAAGAAATCTTTCAACTTAGAGACAGTTTAACCATACCTTAGAGAAGATTTCTATTCCAGAGACGAATTTTGCAGGTTCCTCCCGGAGTTTCAAGGCAGATCCAGACGCAAGTTTCTAACATTTTCAGAACCATTCAGACCCAAAATACACCTGAGCACACCCAGTGGTTGTATCTATGATCCACAGGTATATTTAAAACCTGAGCACAGTATCATTTGATCAATTACTCAAATGTCCTTTTAAACAGTGGAACAAAATCTTCAATCAGGTCCTTTTGCAGAATTTAAATTGTCAAGAAACATGCAGAACAACAGCAGCCGACGCACGTTTCGCCACCCCTTTTTTTTAGGGGACGCCGAGTTGCCGTTTCACGTACACGAGACAGTATTACAAGAATCAGAGGATGTATCAGGGTTCGAAATACTTGAAAAGAGGAGGTCTTTCTGTTACTGTGGGATGCCTACTAAAAAGGACGCGCTACGTTTTAATTAGCTGACATCGTATAGGATTGATTCCTTTTCGTCCGCTACATCTGGGAGCAATCAAGTAAGAGGTTCATCTACTACAAATAGTGCAATACAGAATAGCACACATATCGTTGAAACTCAAGCCTTGAAAAAGCCCGGGGGGGCGAAACGTGCATCGGCTGCTGTTGTTCTGCATGTTTCTTGACAATTAAAATTCTGCAAAAGGACCTGATTGAAGATTTTGCTCCACTGTTTAAAAGGACATTTGAGTAATTGATCAAATGATACTGTGCTCAGGTTTTAAATATACCTGTGGATCATAGATACAACCACTGGCTGTGCTCAGGTGTATTTTGGGTCTGAATGTTGCTCTAGGATTCTTAGTTCTAGCGCTATTATACCCTGATGGGTGGGTATTGCCAACACCATTGTAGCACCCTTAAAAGAAAGATAAAAGTGAAATAGAATGATGCCGAATAGACGTTTTTGAATGGATGTACAGATCCTTAAGCAAATACCCATAAAGCTTCTGAATGAATTTTCAGAAACATCATCATCCGACTCCACAGGGGAATCAGACGCAGGAGAGGGAACATCCCGCACCAACCAGCAATGAAGAAACACAGTAATTTTTTAGGAACCCCAAAGAGAATAAGGGTTCAGAATAAGCCTGGGCAAAGCACTACACTCTGCTCTCGTAGTTTGCGAAGTTCGCGCTACTTCGCACTACGCGAACTGCACGTAGCACAGTGCGAACACGCGTAGCGTAGTGTTGCGTAGTGCTGCGGTCATTTTTTGCTGGCTCGCAGTCCTCAACATCAAGTTGGCGACCGCGAGCAAGCAAAATTACATCCCGGTGAGACTTTTTCCTTGTTCGCGATCAGCAACTTCAAGTTGGCGATCGCGAGCATGGAAAATAAACCTCCCGGCGAGATTCCCAATGCGAGGAGGTCAGGTTTCTCATTGCGAGTGGTCGCGTATGCTTGCGACCGCTCGCGATGAGAAACTACCAGTTCGCATTGAGAAAGCTGAAGCTCGAGTAAAAATCTACTCGAGCAGCAGAAAACTACAGCTCGCACTGTGCAAGATGCCATTTTCAATGATTGCACAGTGCCGGTTGCTTGTCCGCACTGTGCAATCATTGAAAATGACATCTGGCACAGTGCGAACAAGGTACTACGCAGTTCGCGAAGTGCTACGCGTAGCTCGCGTAGTGCGAACTTCACTTTGCGTAGCTTCGCGAAGTGCTACTTCGCGAACTACGCCCAGGCCTAGTTCAGAAACGCGTCGACCTTTACCAGCTAGTTACAATACCCATTGATCACACAGAGTAATTCTGTGTGCAAACAAGGAAATCAGCCTGTTGCACTGTTTCCACCTTATGCAAGCTCGTTGTGGCAGGCTGCATTTTTGAAATGTTGTAAATAATTTTTTGCCGCCACCTGTTTACAAATTTGGACTGGTCATTGTTTGTTATACATGTATGGTCATTTTATTGGTTCTGTACTTGTTAATTGTCTAATGTTTTTCTGTTCCTCATGTTTTTTTGAATTTTTTAATTGAGTGTTTTTTCATGTATGACATGACATAAATGTTGGTCGTGTTTTTGTCAAAAATGATCTAATTAAGATTGGTGGAATAAATACGCCAAAATCACTTTATTTGCCAAAGTGTTTTTTCGTAATTATTTTTTGAATTCACACACCCTAACATTCTCTAGTTTTAAACTATTGTTGAGGCCCATTTTGGGTGTTGTAACGGACCCATTCCTCCCTTTTTTTGAAAAGATACTACAGAAGGGCACGTCATGGACCATCTATGTACCTTCGGCACAGATGGATAACGAAGGGCTCAGAACCAAACTACCGTCATTGATGTATGGGCTGGGAAATAAACCTCATTTTTTTAGAACAACACAGTGGTGATAAACCTAGCAATAGGCAATGCTAAGCAGTCTCATCGGAGAGCAGACTAACACAGTGTTTGCCAGAGTCCGTATTCCAGCAGTCACGCTGACAAACACTGTGAATGACGGGCCTGCATTCAATTCATACAGACACCGAATATGGAAGGCCGTGAGGCAAATAATCCCTGATCGCCCAGATGTAGGAGAATTGATGGCAGAAATTATGAAGCCTGGGCAGACCATAACAGACTTTCTAGACAGATGAGGGAACGATGGGGACAAGAGACAAGCCAGCCTCAGACCAATATGGGCTCCCAGGTCGCATTTTTCGACAACATCCTCAGAAAGGGGCAGCCCGCCAAAATAAAAAGCGGATTGGACAGTATAATAGGGATAGACACCAAACCCTGGTGGGAAATACAGGCCCACATAATACACTATTATAAAAAGAAACAGGAAAAGGACTGCGAAAAGCAGGAGCAAGCCAAGAGAGACACCGCCAATTCAGTCCAACACAACTTGAAAAACCACACTTTAGGGGAACGCATTGGCCGCTAGCATACATATGGCACCAGTCTTGAAGGGGGCTCCACCACAAATCCCCAGAGGGTTTTAACTCCATTATAACGGCAGAGGTCACAGAAGTTGGCACCAGCAGGACCTCAGAGAATGTTATTATTGCCACCAAATGAGCAAGATGGCTGACCATTGCCACATAGAAGGTCATCCAAGCTGAGATCGATAAATCTGAGTCAATCTCCACAGAATCCCTATGCACAAAACCAAGCCCAAGGCAACCTGAATGTACTGTACACTCAGCCACAGGGAGGTCAGACAGCCACAGCACCTCCACATCAGAGAATATGTGGTTGGTCAAACACATGGCAAACACAGCAACAGACAGGGAACTCAGCTTATCAAGGACCCTATAAAGGAGGGATAATTGTCTAAGGAAGCAATGCCTTTACACAATTGCAAAACCCACCTACACAGTAGATTCAAACCCCCAATGCAGACCAGTCACTTCACACACACCTCAACACACATTTCAACAATAAAGACTAGTAAAGCAACATTAGGAATTCCAAGCCTTTATTTGCATTCGGGAAATTCAGGGTTGCTGTAAATTGTGTCGATCAGGAATCTGCACTAGTGTTCACCATAGAGGTGCCCGCAGGAGCCTGGGCCCCACTTGGCTGCTGATCCCCCAGGGTCGGGTTGGCTGGCCACACCCATGGGAGGGTAGTCTGATGAGGGGGCTGGGTGGCTCCTCTTCCAGTACATAAAAATGGGCACCCAGGTCAACTCATCTTGCTTCAATTGGGACAGGTTCCTATCATAAGACCAAACGGAACCCCTTCTCGGGCCTCTGCCCTGGGACCCAAATTCCTTCATGCCTTGTGATCCCAACCACAGACAAACAGCCTCCATTCCAATGGAGGTCCCTTTTCAGTTCCAAAACGAGGCAATGTTCCATTGTTGGGAGCTAGGTGTACCACTCACTTGGGACGATGAGGACCCCATAGAGTCTATAGCACACACAAACCTTTGACCATTCACAAACCGCCAAATGGCATTGAGACAGAAGGGAGTTCACCAGAACCATCAATCATTCCAGTCTATTTCCTGCACCGGCCAAACTTCAACAAGTTTGGCTTAGCATCAGACTCTCCATTAGGAAACATTCTACATCCTCCTTTCCCCCAAGGATCTCCAATCACCCAAAGCCTACTTGTCAGGTCAAGTTCCTCCAAAACATCGAAGGTAGCATGTCCCTGGTCAGAAGACTCTGGCCACAGCTGGAAACAGCAGGCCCCAAAAATCGCAGGTAGAACATAGTTGAAGGAAAAGGGGATGCCGTAAAGAGAAGAGTCTGCAAAAATCCGTCACAGCTCCGTATGAAGTACTCAGAAATAGTCTCACTGCCATATCTGGCTTAGCGATCAAACTGACAACACAAAAGACCTTACACACACTGTCTAGGTGAGCAAATACGCCCATTCTCAGAGTCTGCCACATCAGAAGCCCACGGGGAATGCCGAAAAGCTCCCCAACGGTCTCTGGTAAATGACGATAGAAAATAACCAAATCACATGAGAATCTTGAGAAACACCCCAGGTGCCTGCAAAAAGAAACCCAAAACTTGCCCAAAAAGAACCCTTAAGACCTGCAATGTTCCTCAAATTACGTATTATTGTACAATGCGCACTCTCTTTTTAATGTTTATGTGGCCGCATCCACATGTTGGCAAAATCTGCCTAGTACAATAAAGTCCACCCTGACATTTGCACAGCACTTAAATAGGGACATCTTCCATGTCACCTATAATTACACTGAGCACAACTCTAGTATTCAACACGCACTACACAGTGCACTCTTACTCAACACATGGTATCAGCACATGACCGCCATGGGCGCCCAGACATCAGCTGGGTCATGCTTTGTCTGTTTGCTGACACCACATGCAGTAGGTGCAGAGAAGCTTCACTTGTCCCAATTGATTGCCCCTGAAGAAGCAAAATGCCTTCTCTACCTGTACCTATGTAGGAGTAGGGCCAAGCTACAACCCAAAAGGGTAGAACCCCATAATATAATAGTGAAAATGACCCACCGCAAGACCAATCTCACAGCAGTATACCTCTTCACCGATCCTAGTGAGATGCAAACAGAGCTAGATAGAATGCGCAGATGGGGTTCCATAAGGGAGGATTCTGTTTGGCCCCAAGACTTTCCAGATTTTTGGGGGGAAGGTAGCAAAGTCACTGCATCAGTGCACTTCCACTTACGCCTGTGGTCTCAGGGTGACCCTTAGCGTGTCTGGTGCAGTCTTCTTCAATAACAAATGGACGCTATACATAGAGTTCCAGTAGAGGGCCATCCATCTCGATGATGCGGAGGGAAATGAGTCTTGTAGGGGATGTTAAATAACAACATAGATATCCCCGTCAGTAAATATGGAACACTGAGCTAAATAGGTACACATGGTTGGAAGGGAAGAGACACACCTTAATTTTATGGAAACTTATACTGTAGTCCTTGTGTTTTAGAGGAAAAGGAACAATTCCACTCCACACTAATGAGAACTGTGATACAATACTGCACATACCAGACATGAAATGGGGCACCTCCACACTGATGGATGCCTACTGGCAGTGCGGTGAATATGGCTACACCCCACTTGTCTTCAGATGGCGAGGCCTTTGCTCCCTGGTCACTTTACACACCTCTAGCCGGGTCATTCCTGGAGAAGATCTGTCAGAGTTGTACTAACATCTGCTACAGAAGAAAACAACTCTATTGCATCAATCATTTATTTTGCTTGGGCTCAGTTCAAGGACATTCTGGAAAAATTTAGACTGTTTTTGTTATAGAGAATCTTTGAGAGAAGAATGAGAATTAGCCAAGTCCTTGATTAGAATATATGCGCTAAGTATGTGTAGTTTTGGTCTATAGCAAGATTTCACTCTTAATTCAAACAAACAGGAACGGAGTTGCATGCAGATTCAGAGTTCATACTGTGCATCATCTGCTACCTACTGCAATAGGCTGGTCGTATCCCAGTGATGTTCATTTTTGTGTGTGTGATAAGCAGTCAATCATTTAGATAAGCAGTCAATCTTTGCAGACCGTGCAACATTTCATGTGATTTTTTAACATTTTTTAACTCCCTAGAACGTAGGGGCTGATTACGATAGCAGACGGACTTAAGTCCATCCGCCATCGTTTCTTATTTGGGACCGCCCGCTTGCAAGGCAGCAGTCCCACAGTACGAATTACAATGCAACCACCACCGAGGAGGTCACATTGCCAATCTTTTGCATTTTGGAGGGTGCTGTTGGCTGCAGCCCCCTGTCCTAATGCAAAAAAGGAACAATTTACATATCCCTGCACTATGTGGCAGGCACTGCACATGGTGCAGGAATATGTAGGGAGGGACCCTAGGTGTCTGGGGGCCAGGGAGTAAGGGGGCCCACTACGGGCACCCAAAGTCCCTTTCTGCCTGCCTGTTCATGGCCGGTTAACCACCATGAACAGGTAGGCAGAAAGGGACATTGTAATCCCTACGGCGGTGCCTAGTAGGCACCACCACCATTGTAGGGACTACGAGCCCCTCCGCTGCACCAGCTGACTCAAGAAGCCCACCGGATGCTTGGCAATCAGTCTTTACGATGGCCACACATCTGCCCGCAATCAAAATATGGCGAGCGGTTAAGTTGGTTATGATGGGGGAAACCGCCACCGACAGTCTCCCGTCCGCCTCCATTTCCCCTGGCACATTATGATGGTGGGGGGTACCACGGCGGACGGGAAGACCGTCCACCGCTTTTCCGCCCGGTCGACGAGTCAACCGGGTGGAAAAGGGTTGAATGTGGTGGCAGTGTCAGCAAGACACCGCCATCCATATTACTATGCAGGTGGGAAGCAGCCTTTCCGTGGGCATGTGGTGTTCGCAGTTGGGGGCCCGTTGCACGCCCCCAGAATGTTGGGGGGGTGGAGGGTGCACATGGGGGTACCTATGGTACGCCCATGCATTTGCATGTACAACGTGGCAGGCACCGCGCGGTGCCTTCCATGTTGTGCATGCAAATGCACAATGTGTAGCCACAGCATTGTGGCGGGCGGTGCTGTGTGCACCGCCCGCCACAATGATGTGGATGGGGGATGCCACTGCTACCATGGCGGTGGCATCCTAACTGTCGGTGCGGGACCGCCGCACCACTGGCAGCCGGTCCTAGCACCGCTGGGGTGGCGGGCGGACATAAGTCCGCCCGCCATCCTAATAGGCCCCTATGTGTTTACTGGCTTCTATAAAATAAACAAAATCAATCACTTAACATTAAACATTTCCTCGCCGCTTGTGCTGATGCTTACTCTTAGTCTAATTCAACCCGATATCATACTGTAAGTCTTGCCCTTCAGCTACAAAACATAGATTAACTGTTTTTAACATTTTAAAGCTCTAATTGGACTCATTTTGTTTGATACCTTTTGCTTTCAACTGAATGTTTTTTCACATTTTGAGCTTTTTTATCTGAGTATAGAATGTGAACTTTAGACACCATATTAGATTATCTCTGTTGTATCTGAGGCCTGCTGAAGATATCCAAATGCACAGACCCCATTTTTTAAACAGATTATATGTTTCAGAGCAGCCCCTCCAACATAGGACTACCGAACATGTTTTGACAGGCCAAATGGCGGGCATGGAATAGTAACAGACAATCACAAGAGAAACACTGTACCTTAGCTGTACACAAGCAAGGGATCCAGTTACTAATGGATCAGTTTTGGAGCAAAGATGTTTAGGACAAATTGACTCCTCCATGAAAAATGTCAAATTGTTCAAACAGAAGCCTCATCTAAAAGTATTACAACCTTATAGAACAGAATATATCTGTCTGTACCTGGGGCAACTGGTAGAATTTGTCTGTGAAGTGTCAGGAAGGTTATAAAATCCCAACTAAAAGAAAACATGAATATATGTGGACTGTCAAAATGGTGAAATATCTAAATCTAAAATGGCCCCAACAACTGTGCTCTAAGTTTGACTTCCAGAAAGCCTTGGCATTCACAGGTACTTCTGCTGTAAAGCCACCAAAGTCACTGACATTGACTACTTCATCAGAGACTTGCTGGGTCCCAGCACAGTTTCAACCTCCACTCAAATAGTGTTTTTCCAGCCAGCCTGTCCCATGAACTTAACAATGGCAGAGTTGAGTCTGAGGTTCATGTAGACAACCACAGATGTGGATGGTGTTTTACCTCACATACTTGTCTCCTGCCAAATTATTGCTGCTGAAACAATCAATGCTATGGCACAAACCTATTTCTCATTATCAACTGTAGGAATATGAGTTCATGATCGAAGTTTGCAGGCAGAAACAATCTAGCACAATATTGAGCTAGAGACTGAATGGTATGGTGTAGAATACTGTATCTCATAACCTATCGAATTCAGAACCACCTCTGAAATGACACAGGCCATAACATATTCACTGCCCTAAAAGGTACAATTTCCCAAGAACCCAAGTATGCTTCAAACCTGGCATATGGTGGGAAAGAAATAATCATCAATGATTAATTTAGAGAAAATCAATTATTTTGGGGAGCAAAAGAACCCAGAACAAACTAGAGGGAAGACACAATCACAAATAGCACAGGGACATATTCAGGCAGAACAGGCAAGGCATTTTAGGCAGCCTTTCACAGTGCCAGGTCAGTAGAGACCACCCAACATATTTTGAGATCCCTGCATGCAGTGCATTTTATTCTGCAGAAGATCCATTTTAGAAAAATCAACATGCCAAACAGATGGCAAGTTGTCTTTACTCCTCTCAGCATGCTAAATTCTTTTAGTGCTTGATATACAGGTAGCCTTATCCTTGTGTATGGTGACTCTAGCCTTGATGGAGGACCTAGTAAGAAAGATTGCCAGAAGATCACCCTTCCCCAATATGGCAGGGCTGACGTTTCAGTATGTGGAAGCCTACTGGAGAATAGTCTGTCAGGTCAAGGGATTTGAAAGACAAAGCCAGCTGATTCTCCACTAATGGACAATCAGCAGGTGCTCCACATCTAGCTGTACTGGGGAAACTGCAAGTGTGGTGGGTTGAGACCCTAACTAATTTACAATGGTTTTCATGTTCCACCTAACTTTAAATTGCTACCATAGTCACAAAACTGGACAATAATAAAGAAACCCAAAAGATATAAACAGGCTCGTAACTGATAGCAGGAACCATTACCAGCACCAAAATGACTGTTGTAGGTTGTCTAAATCTGAACATGCATAAAGGAGTAGCAAAGTACAGTGGATCTAAGAGACAAAGCAACAAACAGAGGTTGTATCAACATGGTCTGTGCTCAATGGTATTCAGAAAGAATATTTTTTTTAAATATCGTCCTTCAAAAATATCGAGTCTTAAATATCGTGATATAGGAATATTGTGTGCAAGAATATTGTCGTCAAAAATATCAATTTTAGGTTAGTAATATTGACGTTACAAATATCAAACTCATTAATTTATTGGAAGCATTATTATAGTTTACCAAATATAGTTGTTAATAATATTGTTTTTTATTATTTTAATATATTTTAGTATGTATTTTAATTGTATATGTTTTGACGTGTATGAATAAACACTGTTAATGTTTTTTGAAATATTGTTATTTAATTATTAGTAGTTTGGAAATGGAATTTTATAACTTACAAACAGCCCAAACACTTGCCCACACATTGACCTCTCAGACCAGCCTTCGGGCACTGACTAATTCTTCTATACCGTGTGAATGTTTGGAAGGACAAAACATTTGCGAATCAGCACTGATTTTTCTACAACATGTCTGCACTTGTACTATGTCGAGAGAGTGCTACTGTACCTGCCACAGTATCTACAGCCTTTCTCCTAAGACACTGTTGCAAAAATTTATGAGAAGCTTGCTCCCTCAGTCGATCTAATCCTCGATTACCGATAAATAGCCACTGGTCGATATTACTAATATTTTGCCATGAGATGCATCCTGAGGGCAGCAGCTACTGGGGTGGTGCAGAGATTCTAAATTACAACATTTCAACACTATTTTACAATATTTAGAGATCTTTTTACTTTCCATAAAACATTCCAGGATTAAAGTTGATATGGAATATACCCATTCTGGGCATTTTCTTTTAGAATAGTGCACTTTCTCCAGATGCTGTAGGACTGCAGTTTGAATAGTATATTAGTTGTCCCAGCATAGGCAAATTCTCTGCTTCTCTGGGGGTGAAGCCCACAGGCCAGCACAGTCTGGGAAAGGGTGTGGTATACCCAGTATTCAGCTGGCAATACGTACACGATACTGTACTCAGGAAGATATGTAGAAATGCTGCAACTTCCTAGTAAAGTTAAATCTTTTCAACAGAAACATTTTCTCTTGATAGATATGAGGTACTCACTGCATAGAAATGAGTGTGGAGCCCTGTATAATCTTTTTGACCAGGGCCACACAAAATCTCTGTTGGGCCTGACTATACTGGAATTCCTATGTTTCATCTATTTCCAGATATGCAGTAGTTTTCAACATGAGCAAGATTTTTACTGATATTCGAAGGAATTCTCTTTCTATTGCACACATTTTCCATGCACTCTTGTTTGGTCTAAAATGCCATCAAGGATTAGCTTGGGTGAAACTTTTCCAAACTATTTTGCCAGCCATCACCATTCTTTGTTGTTGATCTTGCACTGTCAAAGTCAGGTGATGAAAAAACAAGTCAGTCACCAAAAATGAGTGCTGGTAATTAGTCAGCCTTGGTTTTGGGCAACTGTGTCAACTGGTAGCACCAGCAAATAGGCAACATAGTCAATTGACACCGCATGGTGAATGGGCTCATACAAAAAATGCTGAGCCCATGCACTTTAATTTTTTCTTTTTACAAACCAAGCACTGTTTCAGGTTTTAATTTCAGTTGGATATGTAAGGTAATTAATGGTTGTACTGAAGAGATCAATGTGCAATCACTAGTGACAAATTTTAATTGCATAGGACCTGATGCTAGCACTGCTTGCAAAGAGCAATTCAAAGGTTCATAGCTAACTTTGATACATCAGTGGTCATGGTGCTTGTTGCAGAGATCGTTTTAATCTCACAAGCTACAATCCTGTTGAAATAGCTGCTTCGGCCATGTGCCTAATGCGAGCATGTGCATGAAGCTTTATAGGTAAATGATAGTCTTTTTAGACATTGACTCAATGTAGTGTTCTTCAAAGTTTAATCACATGGTGTTGGAAAGCGGGTTATAGGTAGTGGCAAATGTAGGTCTGCCACTGGCAACAAGGCCACTAACACATGTTAGGACTCAGCATAGGTCTTAGAAAATTATTCCTATGCTCACCCATTGGTAACGTGGCTGTGAGCAGACAGGCTTAACTTCAAAGACAGTTATGTAAATCATTTAAAAACACAATTTCAGTAAATAATAAGACACAACACATAACAAAAATCCAGCACCAATTTATAAATATAGGAAATATTGTTATCTTTAAAATGACACCAAAATGATAACAATCCAATGTAGGGAACTGGAGATATGAATTTTCAAAGATTTAATAAAATATAGCACTTAGAAGATTAGAGCACCATATTGTGATACCTGCTTGCGATAGACCGGGGAAAAGTCAAAGTTTCAGGCTTAGCACGATGGAGCCCTGAGCAGCTACAGCTCCCAGCAGGTCCCGGTCTCAGTTTCTACCTTCACACTTAGAAACTTTTCTGGAGCTTTTTCTCACGAGGCCCCTCGAACCTCCCAGCCAGTCCGGATCCAGTGAGGGTTCGCCGGCTTGACTTGTGACGAGGTCCCGGTCAACTTGGAGCGGACTTGGAAAATTTCTCAAGATCGCTTCAGTGGGGCAACCCAGGAATCCAGGCCGGTACGTGATGGAAGGCAGACGGCATGGCTCTCGCGGTTGCTCCCGGTCACCTTTTCTACGAGTGGACTTAGAAACTTTTCTGGAGCTTTTTCTCGCGGGGTCTCTCGATGCTCCTCATGTAGCTGTATCCGGTGAGGGTTCGCCGGCTTCAGGTTTTCTCGAGTCCCGGTCAATCTCTGGAAGTTGATGCGATGGAGCTTTTAGCGGGACTGACCTAGATGGCTTGGCTGGCTCACGGTTGAAGGCAGGCGTCCTGGCTAGCCAGGTTGAGTCGGTCACTCTATGGAGCTTTTTTTCAAAGTTTCTTCGAAGTTCTCCAAAGTTCTTGAACTTCTTCCTGAAGTTCCTCAAAGGATCCCAAAGTGTCTCAAACTCACTCCAAGAGTCTGGAAGCTCCAAGAGGGTCCTTGAAAGTTGAGAACTTCAGTTCCCACAATCCGCTGGTACAAAACCCTTACAAATCCACTGGTGGTTCTCCAGGTTGCGGAATTAGTTGGTAATGTTCCAGTCGAGCGCTTTTCACCTGTAGCTTTCAGGGAGTCCACTCTTTACTTCTTTTCCAGCAATGTAATCCACAAGGCTGCAGTTTCAGTTGGTGCAGTCGTCAGAGGTCAGGCCTTAGAATTCTTTGCACAGCAAAATCTTCTCAGCAGGGCATTTCTTGCTTCACCAAGTTTCAAGCAGCAGATCTGGAGGGCTCTGCTCCTCTCAGATACTTATTCCAAGTTCTCTGGGTCACGCAGGATGTCACTTCTGACCAATGGGAGCAGGGTAACTCCCCAAAGTTATGCCCACATCCTGTAGAGTGTGGCATTATTTTGTCCCAGAGTGCATCAAATCTTCCAAATCCATAATGGCTGATTTTCCAGCAAGGAGGTAAGAGCTGGCTAAACACACCCCCAAGGATGGCTTATTTCCATAGACTCTCCCAATACCATCTGCGCATACTTTCCCTAAACCTGGGTCTGGTGGGGGTCAAAAGTGTAAAGTGGAAACTGACACTGTGGCTATCTCTCTGCCTTTGAATCCCATGGTTCACGACTCCTCCCCCTGGCCTGGCATTCCTATCAAACAGCACACTGCCCTCCCAGCAGAGCTGGTTAACCCCAGGGTCTCTTTATCACCTCTTCAAGGCAGCCTGGCTAATCCACTTAACTCTGACCAATCAGGGCAGACCACTAGAAGGCTGAATTTGGACTTACAAGCAAGAAAGTCTGATAACTTCTTGTGTTGTATTCCGCTTTAGGTGTCCGTATATAGGTTCTCCTGAAACATGTCCTTATATAGGCACAATTTGCATTGCCCTTATATAGGCATAAGATCCCAGTTCTTATTTAGGCATTAGCCATGCTACCCAAATACAGGCATGGTCTTCTTCATCCGTCCACCCCAATGTCACAACGAGTTCTTAGAAACCAGACCCGTAAGCTCTTGGGAGTTCCCCTGCACAGGATTATTGATTTTTCCAAGAACTCATTTATTATGCATGAACCGCTATTCCTTAAGAGTTCATTCCTGACGTCTTCCTCTGCCTGACCTTACGCCAATGCTAACATTCCAAGGTACCTACCAGGGAGAAATATAACTTCCCTTGCCCAAGCAAGTTAGAGGAGACCTCGACTTTAGAGGAGCTCGTGTCAAATCAAATCAGGTGTTTGTTAAGCGCGACTACTCACCCGTAAGGGTCTCAAGGCGCTGGGGGTGTGTTTTTTTTCCGCAGGTTCCAGTCCATCATGGAGGGGGTCTGTCGAAGAGCCAGGTTTTGAGGTTTCTTGCGAAGATGGGGAGCGATGTTATCTGTCTGAGGTGGAGCGGAAGGTCGTTTCAGGCTCTGGCCGCGAGGAAGGAGAATGAGCGGCCTCCCGATATGGTCTTCCCGGCCTGACGCACTGACAAGAGACGCTGTTATCTCTGCTCATAGAGAATCCAGCTTCCAGTGTTCTGACTCCCTTCGCGGGGTGTCAGAGTTTGAGACCCGGAAAGAGATTCCCACCTCTCTCATTCTCAAGGTATGGAGCTGACTAGAACCTAGAGGGACTCTTGGCATACCAGACTTGGCATATCAGACTATAGCATGCTATACTATAGCCTACCATACGATAGAATACATCACCTACTTCTTACATTGTACTACACTTTGGTTAAGTACACTGGGGTATAACTAGTTAGAGAAGCATCTTATGAGTACTCGCATTTTTAGGTTATGTTATTTATGTATATGAATGTCTGTGTTATAGCTAAAAGATAATGCTAGCGCAGTATTATTTCTTTCTACTGCTTACGCTGTACATAATATATCTCGCCTACTGTCTTATGATTGTAACAGCTCATATCTCTTACACGAGAAACAAGACTGATCAATAAATCCTTTCATTGAAACGCCCGTCTATTCTTTCTGTATAACTCTGAAGAAACTAAGCATGCACGATTAGCTGAGTGAAACTGTTATCTGTTGTTTCCACGATTCTGAGTGTGTTCCGATTCTAAAGGGAAACAAAGTTGTCATGTTTATGCGGTTGCCAGAAACTACTCCCTTCTTGTTTACAAGGGGTTTCCAGTGGCCTCTGAGATAGCTGGTACAAATGAATTAAGTTTAATATACCTGATTGGGGCATACTGACCTCAGTCCTATGCCAAATCTATAGGGTATATTATTCCAATGCGCAGAGCCTATTAGTGAAGCAGGAACTACACAACACTTGTATGTACACTTTAGGAGAAATTCAACAATATGATATTGTTGGATTTATTAATACTATTCTGGGAAGTCTTTGAATGGCATGTCTAGTCCTCTCCTATCAATAGTTTAAAAAAATATATGTTCATTGATTTTATATAACCATAACACGAGACTCATACAATGTTCCTGTTTTCTCAGAAATGCTGCATATACTAATATTCCTGCACAGTACATACATCAATAAAGTATTATACAGTTCACATGGCATTTGCATTGTTTGTTTTGTTATCCCATCGCGCACCAAATTCAGGACACTGTCATTGATCCTTCATAGCATAATATACGGCATATAATGCAAACAACGTGCTTGTAACTCTACTCCTCAGTCTGTGACTCTGAGAGAGCAGCCTCTTGCACCTCACTCCCACCGCCCATCCCATCTGCATCTCTGTTCTCCACAAATGTTTTGTACAACGCCCAAAAATGTTGTGGTATATTACGTGGAGGCAGTAAGTCACTATAATTTTCAGTTTGGGTACTACAGTATAACATATCTCTCGACCACTGCGCCATTGTAGGGAGAGGTCCTTGCGACCAGCATATTGCCACACATCTCTTTGCCAACAGCAGGCCTATATCTATCAGCCTATGTGTCACTTTAGGAAGAGCCCTGGAGTACCCAAGTAATGCTAGCATCGGCTCTGGTGCCAGCGACAGTTCCGTAACTTGGTTCAGCTCCGCAAAGACCTGCCCCCAAAAATGAGCAATCCCAGGACACATCCAGGCTAAGTGGAAAAAATCAGCCGCCTGGGCATTGCACCTATCACATGCAGACTCCTCTCTCAAGCCATATCTGTGCAGACGCTCCGGGGTGTAGTAAACCCTGTTCAGGAATTTAAAATATATTTGCCTATGTCTCCCATTGAGGGATATGCGCATTGTGTTCATGCAACAATATGACCATATTTCGTCTGTAATGTCACTCTGTAGGTCTCACTGCCAGGCTAATCTTGCTTTAGTGTAACTGTGTTTTCTATTAGACATCGAAACTTGGTAAATTCTGGTTATCATCTTCGTGGGCGTCTGTGATTTGATGAGATTGGTCAAAGCTGGCAAATCAGGGGGTTCAGCCATATCCTCCCCAAGAATCTCGCTAAGTGCATGTCTAACTCTGTAGAATTGAAATTGTGTAAGAAGAGTCGATGTTTCCTCGGTCCCAAAAATGTCTCCCCAACTTTAGTGAGTCTAGAATCCCCGTGCGTCTATCAGGAGGTGAAAATAACAAAGCCAGAAGGGGTTTAGGGGCAGCCACTACTGTTTCAATACGGATATGAGGTATGTCAAATGGACCATGTATCCACTGATATGCCTGTGTACCCTGCGTGGCTCTATAATATAAGTTCAAGTCAGGCGCACCCAATCCTCCCATTGAATATGGGAGGGTAAGTATTTGCCAGCTGGTGCGTGCTTGTTTTCCTGCCCATGCAAGACGTAGCATAAGGGACTGGAGTCTATGAAAAAACACTTGCGGCAGCACCATGGGAATATTTGTGAAAAGGAAAAGAAAACGTGGTAACATAACCATTTTCATAATAGACACTCTGCCCAGCAGGGACAATGGGAGCTGGACCCACCTAGCAATGTCTTCTTCAAGTTTGTTAATTGCCACAGCATAATTGTCCCTAAACACCACTTCCGAGTCCGTGTGTATCTTTACTCCCAAATACCTCACCCCATCTGTGGACAATTGCAGTGGATAGTTGGGTTCAATAGGCTACGTGGCCGGAATTAGAGGAAACATAATGGACTTATTCCAGTCAACATGTAAACCCGACATGGTACCAAAGAGTACCACCTCGTGTAGTACTGGGGACAGGTTAGTATCCGGATGGCGGATGTACAGTAAGGTATCGTCAGCATAGGTGGAAACAATCAGCTCATAACCGGAGAACCGTATGCCTCTATGGTTGTGATACTCTGGAAGCACACAGGCCAAGCGTTCAACTGCTAGAGCTTATAAAATGGGGGATAGGGGGCAGCCCTGTCTCATACCTCTAGAGATTGGGATAGGATTTGTGACTAAGTCACCTATTTTAATACGGGTTGTAGGGGAATAATACAGCACCCCAAGCAACTGTATAAAAACCATCCCGACTCCCATCTTAAGGAGAACTTGTCTTAAAAAGGGCCATTGGACCGATTCGAATGCCTTCTTCAAATCTAAAAAAAACGCAATAGCGGGAATCTCCGACCTAGTATGTTGCATGGCAGCGAATACCGTTCGAAGGTTATACGTCAGATTCCTGCCCGGTACAAAACCGGCTTGTTCCGGTGCTACTAAGGTAGGCACCAGTGGGATTAGTCTGTTCGCGAGTATTTTCACAAACATTTTCGTATCCACGTTCCTCAGGGATAGGGGTCGATACGATGCACAGCTGTCCAGAGGTTTACCCGGTTTTAGGATCGCGACTATAATTGCTTCCCTCATAGAGGGTGGCATCGTACCAGTAACACACATATCCTCATATAGTGTGAGCAGCTGGGGCAACAGTAACTCAAGAAAGGCCTTATAAGAGTCAACTGTTAGGCCATCCCCTCCCAGTGCACTCCCCGGTCTTATATTGGAAATTGCAAGTAATATTTCTTACCATTCAATGGGTCGCATCAAAAATTTGCGGCGAGTGTTAGTGAGCCATGGTAACTTAATAAGGACTATGTAGTCAAGTATGTGCTCTTCTGTACTACCAACTCGAGAGGCATATAAATCCGAGTAATATTGTTGGAATTGCTCTGCTACTTCCGTCTCAGTAATTAAAGTGTCCCCGTCTGTAGTTGTGAGTTCTGGGACTACAGACTTTTCTCTCCGTTGTTTGAGTAGTTGCGCAAGTACCGCCCCAGGGAGTTCCCCCTCCCCATAGACCCGAGCAGTAGCGTATTTACCCAAGGGTTTAATCTCCGCATCAGCCTCCATATGATACTCTTCCAAGGTCAGTTTAATCTCTTGAGTGATCTCCTCATTAGGCCAAGCCAACAAAGCCTTTTCCAAGGACACTAGTTTTTGTTCTAGAAATGCAAGTCAGTTCCGGATCGACTCAGGAACACCTGTGTGCTTAGATATAGCTACGCCTCGTATGTACACTTTAAATGTGTCCCGCACAGTTTGAAAGGAGTCAACGGAACCCACATTCTTTTAAAAAAATATTTCAATAGCCTCAGCCATTTCTTCCTTGAAAACTGTGTCCAGCAAGGAATAAGGCGCAAATCTCCAGGTAAAGGGGGGTATATGTGCCTTCGGAGCATCAAATACCAGTAAGAGTGGGGAATGATCAGAATATGCGTGGGGAAGGATCTTACATGCACTAATATTTGTGAAAAATTACCTAGCCACAAACCAGTAACTAATTCTAGTATTTAGATCATAATATGCAGAGTAGTACGTGTATCCCCCTTGCATCGGATGTCGCTGACACCAGATATCACACAGATCAAAGCGCACGAGTGCGCTATACATAGCTCTAGCCGACGCTGATATGCGTCTCTCCTGTCCCCTGATCTGTCCAATGTGGGGTCCCTGACAAAATTAAAATCTCCACCCCATAGAAGTCGTCCACCCACTTGCAATCCTACCATTATTATTATTATTATTAGGAGTTTTATATCGCGCACGGTTACCCTTGGGCATCCCAGCGCTTGCATTGGGAACCCGTCCTGGTTTTTCCCTGTGAGATAATCCATACTGGGCATCCCCAAGGTGAAAGCCAGGCATCCCGCCGCGGGGGGGCCGTTGTGGAGATTAAGCAAGCTAGTTGCCCAGAGCTGCCTAGTGTGAACTCATGCTTAGAGTAGGCACCGAAGCGAGAATTATCAAGTCCGTGGACAATTGGGCTCCAGACCCTGCCGCGTCGGGAATCGAACCCTGGTCCTGGGTCTGACCTCTGCTTCAGGGTATGCCTGCTCTAACCAGTGAGCTACACTTCTCCATGTCAGCCAACTTTCTATAAAAGTCCGGGGTATCGTAGTTTGGGCCATAAACATTAACCAGAAGCAACTCCAGACCTTTCCCTCTGCATCTAGTGATCGTAAACCTGCCCTCCGCATCCATCACCAAAGGCTCCAGTTTAAGTGGCCTTTTAGGGTTCACCCACGGCATAACACCCTTGCGTGTGTAGTAAAACCAGCTGCATGGATGTTGCCCTTCAGTCCCCTAGTGCGCAGTATAGGACTGTCTATTGGGAGGTGCGTTTCCTGCAGAACTGCGATGTCAATATCAGGCCTATTCAAGTATCTCAAAATCTTACGCACTTTTCTGTGGTCATCAAGAACATGTACATTCCATGTAAGCGCACTAACAGTGTCAAGGCCAGCGACTCTATAGGATCTATCCGCACCTGCCATGATGTTGCTCTATATACAGTTGCCTTACTGCATGCATCGACATTCTAGTATGCGTGCAGCACACATATACATAATGTGCGAAAGTTACAAAAACAATCAATGTGAGTCTCAGTACCATCCCGTCCCCCACCCACGCCAAGCTATGCCCAATTGTGCGTTGGCGGAATCCCCCCTCAAACCCACTGATTATCATAACAAATTCACATCAAACAACTCTGTGATTGTAATTACTGAAGTGATACACAAAGTGTGGAGCACACACGTGGGCAGATGTTGCCTGCCCTTGTAGTGAGTAATCTACTATAAGGTAACTGTTAATTACCGTCCGCCTTCCAGGCCAATAGTAGCGTAAAGCGTGCTAAGACTCGCATCAGCCAATCCCCAACCCTACTCTAGTTGCATAACACTTGTCCCAGGGCCATCTATATAGTCAAACCTCATTTTGCCTGGAACTCCAACCGCCACATTTAACCAGCAAATCTTCTTGCGCCACTCAGAGCCAGACTTGCAGCAGATCATGCTACCATAATCTTCCCCGCCAGCCACCCTCCGAATGTTCCCATCTTATCTGTTAGCAAGAAGGGGCTTCTCGTTAGTCCTGTTCATCCAGGCTGCCTCCCGTCACACCCTCCACTTCAGCTTGCTCTGGACTCTGCGCATGTTCTTTTGCCCACTCTCTCAGAGCTTTCTGTAGCGCTTTGGGAGCAGTGAAGACCCTGGAGTGACCCTGTCAGTTGGCTCACAGCCTCACTGGGTATAAAATTGCATAGTCCAAATTCTGGTCACGCAGTTGTTTCTTGGGTGGTGCAAATCGCTTGCGGGCTTCTTGCACTCGGGTTGTGAAGTCCAGATAGAGCGAGATCGCCGAACCCTCATACTGCAAAGATTTTTTATCTCTTGCAAGTCTCAAAGCTGTGTACCGATCTCTATAGTTCAGGAGCTTCACGATGATGGGTCGTGGTGCAGCACCCAGGGAAGGTCGAGGGCCTAGCGAGCGGTGGGCTCTTTCCACCACAAACATAAGAGAGAATTACTCAGGTCCCAACAATGTATGCAGTAGTTTTTCCACAAAAGCTCCATAATCCCAACCTGCATGGATTCTGGCAGGCCCGTGATGCGTATGTTGCATCTCCGGGAATGGGCCTCAAGGTCCTCTGCTTTATCCTGTAGTGTTTGCAATGCTGTGTTCTTCAATTTCTGCATACTATCCAGTTCTGTCTGCGACTCTTCAACTTCAGTTACTCTGCGCTCCGCCATGTCCATCCTCTCCACTTGCTTGTCAGTTCTCTCTGTCATCCTATCCATCTGATACGATAGGGAATCTAATTTGGAGCCGATGGCAGATAGACTTGCTTGTAGGCTTGTCTGCATGATAGAGAGCATGGCCCGGATATCGCCCTCCACCTGCTCCAGACTTTCCTCTATTGTCGCATGATCCCCCTCCAGGGTGTCATCCCTGGTCTTGTTCTTCTTCTGATCGAAGGTGAGCCGTGGCTGGTTCTTGTCAACCCTCCCCATTGCAGAGGCCTGAAGTGTATAGACGCAGTAAATTTTGGCTTTCAGCAAGCGCAGTTCAGCGAGGCTCCCCCCGCTAGGAGTAGAACTGTAGAATTGGGCCCGTGTCCCAGGACTTCTCAGTAGTAGTGTGTCATTTCTCTCTCTGGGAGGGGGTTCTTTCTAGATGCAGGTGCGTGAAGGTCTACCCCGCCGCAGTCCAGCATCAGCGTTCTCACATCCACAGCATGTCAGTGACTGTTGAGCGCAGTTGGGATCCCACGGTGTGTCGGGCTCTATGTTGTGGCACCTCACGTTGTGTAGTTACGCATGGTATGCATCAGCCCCAGTCTCTCCTGCACTCCAGGCGGCCCATTGCATTTTTAGGGAACCTTGTTCCAACTGGAGAGAAAGGCCGCCAAAGCCGCCAAAGCCGCACCCTCTACCAACTATAAAAGGGCTTACGATGTAGCAGGCAAGTCAGGTAGTCTTACAGGCCACTATTAGGCCTTAATGAGGGTAATGTCCCAGCGCTAGCTGCAGCAGTGACGTAGCGGTAAGCTATCTCTTTCCGCAGAAGTAGGGGCGTCTTATGGGTCACTCACAGCCAGCGGGGGACGTATCACAGCAGCCACTAACCGTTCAAGGACAGCGTCCTGGTTTCAATCCGGAGGCCTCCGCAGCGCAGCCAGGTCCCCACTTCACGTCCGGCCCAGAGTGTCAGGAGACGCCGGGAAACTTCCAGGGGCAGTTCCGTTGGTCACCGGTTGCTCGGTATTAGCGCCGCATCAAGGCAAAAAACGCTAATATGTCTTGTACAGCCACGGGAAGCAGCAGCATCCGCAAGTCCGTCTTTCCGGTAGCACAGCTCCGAATCCGCGTCTGCGGGCAGGTCCTCTCCCCCAGCGACGTCACAGGCCCTGGAGCATAGCCCTCAGTCGCGAAGTCTGCACCGTGTAACTGCAGTCTCCGGGCACCCTCAAAGTTGAAATTACTCCCTATGTGCGGGGACTGTCTTCAGACACACGGAATAGGGAGCGTGCAGTAACTGGCACCGCTCTAAAGCAGGATTCGTTTCAAATTATTGGATGGCGTTACGGAGCTCAAAGCCTAGGTTGCCATCTTCACTGCAGGCAAGCTCCGCCGTCCCCTATCAATAGTTATTAATCAATAACTTCCTACCATGTTAACCTATGTAACAAGGGATTTGCAATGGGAAAAATAACTTGGGATATTTTTCCAGCACCAGGACTTACAAAAACATATTTTATAAGTACTTGCCTTATATCTACAGGAACCCTACCCCATGTGCAGCTAGGGGAGACGTTAGGGGATCTGAAGCTGTAGAAAGATTGCAGATTTTCCCTTTACAGTGCTCCTAGCATCAAAGTCGAATTTGAGTAGCACTGTACCACAATGTGGGGAGTGAAATGTGAAATTTCACTTTACCCAGGCATATAAAAACTCATTTTATAAGCGTGTTCCTTATGAATACCTAACCCCCCACCCTTGGGATACCTAGGGGAGCCCCTGGGGGTCCCTAATATGCCCAAATATTGTAGGTTATCCATTTTTAAGTGCCCCAAACACCAAAGTCGAGTTTGGGCACAATTTACATTTTAAAAGCAGTCCTAGCACCCAGGGCTGATTTTAAACTGACCTCAGGCCTCAGCAGTGCACACATGCAAGTGCAGAAAAAGGCTGCTGGCCTCTAAACTGCCATGCCCTAGGCTACTGGTGACTTCTAGGTAGTTTCAATCCCCTGCCCTATTATATACTAGGGGCTTATAGGGTAGGTCATGTCAATCACAGGGGTACCCCACCATACCATTGTGTACCATAGTCTATGTAGGTGTTTTAACTGTATTCTAATGTGTTTCTCTCAGCATAACACTGTCCCTGGGCCTGGTTAGGCAGAGCCCAGAGTCAGTCAGAGTCAGTTACCACCAGCATCAGTCAGCAAAAGGTTGGGGGGTGCCCAGGGCACAGAATGACTTTGCAACATTTGGCCACCATGTAGTTGGGTAATAATTAATTAATATGTAGCCACTGGGGCATGTATGGAAAACTGAGACTGTCACTGGAAACAGATTTGAGTGCTTTGGCTATAGTAGTATTTGCTCTGAAAGCAGCAGGAGTCAATAGAGCAGAGCAGACACAACGATCGAAGGTTCAGCCGGGTATGGCTGGCGAAGCCTTAAGCCTAGTGTCACTTTTGACAAAGTGGAAGTGATGCCCACAGGCTGCCACTAAGGATCACATTGCCCTAATGAATATATGTATAATTGTGCAAAAGCCTTCCAAAATTTATCACAGACCTTGTAAGTCAAACACTGACATTGTAACTTCTCTGCTCTAAGGTCATTAATTTTCAATGAACTCTCATTGGGCTCCCAAATATTATATATGCATATGAAGTGTTTTGATTGCCCTCCTTTCTTCAGCCTATCACATTCTTGCACTCAGTTGCCTTTTGGGCATGCTTACGTTATGCACACACAAAGAAAGATATGCATTTGGGGCACAAATTTAAGCAAGCAGACTACGAGGAATAAAACATCCTGTTGAAAATCAGGCCCAGTGCTCCAATATGGAATGTGATTTGTAACAAGCAGGTCGTTGTGACCGCTTTGTTGCATTGTTTGCAATGCAAGCATTGGCAAAGCAGAGGCCTAAAAAAATGAAACTACTTTTACAAAATTGAAAGGCTACTTTGCATTAAATGTAAGAACAAACGTTTCCTACTTTATAAAGGCAGATGTTTTAAAGGATGCTCTCTAGAAGACAGTTTGAAGTCCATGGCAGGGAAAACTTTCTTGGCCTTGGGCAGCATTTGTATTAAACATGCAATTAGAGAATGTTAGAACACAGGAGCCACAATAATGTATCTGTATGAGAAGTAAAGCACATGCAGGCAATCACACGCTGTTAACAAATAAAATAAATGTCTTGCCAAAGAGATATTTGCAAACAGCAGTTTATAAAAAATTACATCTTGTGTACAAAATGCCTGGACTTTTAGAAAATGGTGTTCATTGCAGCACAGTCTGCCAGTTTTCATTCTGTGGTGATAATGTCATGATTACTTACCGGTAATCCTCATTACTCTTATTCCTACTCGTCCTCAACCCAGTCATAACACACAAGGATTATTCCAATGACAAAACAGGAAAGGCTTTTAGGCTCCATCCACTCTCCTAGCAGTGGCTATAACACCACAGTCAGCAGAAAGAACCTCCTGACAAACCAAGCACAACAAAGGCCTGAACCAGGGAGTGTGGGTGAGAAATATGACTGGGTCAAGAGTGAGTAGGACTGAGAGTAATGAGGATTACCGTAATAATAACAGTACCTCTACATCCCTCAACCTCAACACAGTCATAACACACAAGGTATACTAAAGCCCCAACGAAGCGAAGGCCTTTGGAACACAACCAGAAAACAAACCAGACAGCACACAGGATGGAAGTGCACCACAGTTAAATGTTTACTAGCATAAAAGAATCAAGGGGGAGCAACAGGCTCCACAGTACGCAAAACACCACAACCAAAATTCAAACGGTTATCCAGAGTGCAATTCGACCTGTAATTCTTAAGAAAGGTAGAATTAGAAGCCCACGTCCCAGCACTACAGACCTCATCCAAAGACACCCCATGAAAGGCAGTCAAAAAAGCCGAAACACCCCTCGTGGAATGGGCCTGTACCCCTGAAGGACAAGGCAAACCAGAGCCCTGACAAAAGAAAGAGATAACAGACTTGATCCAAGGACCCTGAGAAAGACGATAAGCCACCTTCCCATAACCAGCCAGTCCAAATGTCACAAACAGACTGTTCGAGGATCAAAAAGCCACCGGACGGTCCACTTACACGCTTAAAGCATGCTTCACATCAAGAGTGTGCAGCAACTGATCAGCAGGAGAAGTAGGAGAAGGGTAGAAAGAAGGCAAAACCAACTCCTGAGAGGTATGAAACCTAGAATGCACGTTAGGCAGAAAACCGGGATCCAAACATAAGATCACAGTGCTGTCCACAAACCCCAAAAATGGGGTGGGGACAGCGCAAAGCAGAACGCTCATCCAACATCTCAGCTGAGGTAATGGCCACCAGAAAAGCAACCTTAAAAGGCAATAACTTGAGATCAACAGATAACAAGGGCTCAAAAGAAGAGGATTGGAGAGCACGCAGGACTAGAGAAGGATCCCATGGAGGCACCAAAAAAAAACAACGGGAGAGGGGAGAGAAATACTCCAGACCAAACGAGACACCAATAACCCATCCGCAGAGGATAAGGAATCCGGTTCACGGAAAGCCCGAATAGCAGCCCACTGGCTCTTCAGGGTACACAAAGCATAACCCTTATGGAACCCGCTAAAAATAACTGCAGAATATCAGAGACAGAACAAGAAGTAGAAGATAGACCAAGACCAGAATACCAGGAGTCGAAAGAAGACCAATGCTTAGAGTAAGAAGACAATGTAGACTCCTATGGGAGGCCAGCATCACAGAAATAATGTGGTCAGGCAAACCTTGGCCCCCTAGCAACCACCGTTCAACCTCCAGACTGCTAAGGTGAGAGGGGCCAGCAGAGGAGGTGAGGAAGACCTCAGGGTAGACGGGTATCTCAGCAAGATCCAAGGAGGACCCGTCGCCAGACTCAGCCATAACGGGAACCAAGCCCTCCAGGGCCAGTGAGGTAACTCCGCCACCACCTGAGCCCCCACCCTCTGAACCTTCAACAGAAACGCAGAGATGAGAGGTAAAGGAGGGAAGGCATACAACAACCGGGGGGCACGGGAGGGATAAGGCCTCTACCCTCCATGCATCGTGTTCCAAAATCAAGGAACAAAAGAGGGGAAGAAGAACATCTGCCCTGGAAGCAAACAAATCCATCACTGGAGTCCCGAACCTCCGGCAAATCAACCAGAACACCCTGGGAGAGAGGCACAAAGTCAGGGAGGACAGAAACCTGTGGCTCAGAGCATCCACTACCATATTGTCCAAGCCCTGGATGTACTGAGCAGAAATGGCCTGGAGATGAAGTTCTGCCCAAACTGCAATCGCACAAGCCACCAGATTCAAGGACTGACTGCAAGTACTGCCCTGATGATTCACATAAGCCACAGTCGCAGTGTTGTCAGACTGCACCAGAACATTGCAACACAGCAGACGATCCAGGAAGAACTGAAGGGCCTGCTCCACGGAGAAATCCTGAACAGGGAAAGGAACAAAGCAGTGAAGTTGCCACAGCAGGGGGTGAAGATCCAACCTGGCCCATGGAACAGTGAACACCGATGCTGCCATGTTACCCTGCACCTCCAACTTCTGAATGAAGGGTGTCAAAGTCAGAGACAACAGCCTCCCCAACAAAGACTGCAGAAGCATGATCCGGGAAGGAAGCAGGAAAACCTTGTCCTGAAAAGAATCGAAGTCCGTCCCTATAAATGACCTCCGGGTGGCAGGAAAAAGATAGCACTTTGGAAAGATCAGGATAAAGCTAGCGTATGAATGGTCAAATCGAGATGCTGAGACATCACCAGGACAGAAGGGGCCTGCAGAAGCCAATCATCAAGGTAGGGAACACGCCTGGTGAAGATGAGCCACAAGGGGAGCCACCACCTTAGTGAAGACCCTGGGAGATGAATGCAGGCCAGAAGGTAGGACACAAAACTGCCAATGATGACCCCTCAGGAAAACCTCAGAAGCCGCTGTAACCCCAAGGCCACAGGAACATGAAGATACTCATCCTGAAGATCCAGGGTAGACATCACCCAGCCAGCATGAATCAACTGAATCACACGCCGCAGGGATTCCATCTTGAAAGGAATCTTATGGGCAAGCTTGTTCAGAGGCCTGGGATTAATCACGATCCGAAAGCCACAAGTGACCTTCAGCACCAGAAAGACGACAGAATAAGTCCCTTGACTCCACTCTGACTGGGGCACAGGCACAATCACCCTCTTTTGGAACAGGAGCTGAACCTAGTCCAATCGGGCTTGATGATATGACACATCCTTCTGCATCAGTGTCCACACCCTGCCCGATGCAGGGGGAGAGGATATGAACTCGATCCAGTAACCCCGTTCCAGGACATCCAGGATCCACTGGTCCGTTGTCGAGAGACACCAAGTCGCCAGGAAAAGGTGCAAAATCCCACCAACTTCTGGTATTACTCTAGCAGGAACGAGCTGGGTGGTGGCATAGTCAGGAACGCTGATTACCAGGACCCGCATCAGGAGGAGGCTTTTTCTGAAACCTCCACTGGAAACCCCTGCCAGGGCCCTTCTGGTTCCTGTACGTATTCTTTTGCAGGCAAGAAGGCTGCTGAAAAGATTTAGCATTTGAAAAGAATGACTCCTTATGATGTTGCTGATGGCAGAAAGACAAGGAATGTTTCCATTCTGTGAACACCTTGTGCAACTTCTCCTTAAGGCCTTTCCCAAACAGTTGAGGACCAGTAAAAGGCAAACGCTTAGCCATGGATCGTTAATCCGCATCAGTATTCCAATTCTTCAGTAATAAGTTCTGTCTGCCAGCACTGGATGTACCACAAGACAGGGCTGAAGAATGAACAGAGACAAAAGTAATATCAGCGGGGAACTCAGCCTGAAGCTCCATAGACTCCAACAAGTCAGGGCAACTACCACCTTCCTTCATGGTGGAGAACAAGGTCTTAAAGTCGGACAATAAGAATGGTGCGACATACGCACCATACATCCCAGAACAGATGGTGAGATGCGACCCCGCATAGGCCTTCTTCAAAGAAGAGTCAATCTTCTTATCTGCACCATCTATCAATGCATTATCTTCAACCATGGACGGACGCCCCACTAGACTGCCCACAATAGAGTCTACATGAACCGACTACGGAATGATATCCTCCAAGTCATGTAAGGGGTATAGTTTAGACTTGAAGTGAGGCATCATAATGTGGTCAGAATCTTTCCATTCCTTCAAAATCATGTCCATCATGAAAGGATGAATGGAAAAAGCCTTTGTAGCCTGCTTCTGAAACTGGGGCTGAGGTAACACCATATCCCTGGACGTGCTGGTAACCTCCTCATCAGGGAAACCCATGTTATCTCTGACGTGGGAAAGAATGTCCGGCAACATATCCTAAGAAATATATTTTCCCTTAAGGTCTACTGCACCCAAGGACCAACCATCGGAAAACTCTGAGCTGCCTTCCTGGAAGATTTTATTTCAGATAAAGTCCCCAAAATCAGCTTTTTCAGACGAGCGTCATCATCCAATTTACT
This sequence comes from Triturus cristatus, assembly GCF_964204655.1. Taxonomy (NCBI): domain Eukaryota; kingdom Metazoa; phylum Chordata; class Amphibia; order Caudata; family Salamandridae; genus Triturus; species Triturus cristatus. The sequence goes on from NC_140592.1 coordinate 1,076,565,171, forward strand.
CTGCTTCAAAAGAGAGGCGGAATCCTCACTGCCCCTTGATGAAGATGGAGAAGAAACAGGAGAAACACGCCTGGGCTTCTAATGATGTTTCCCAACAGTGAAACAAATGCAGTGACCAAGGAAACCATCTGTAGTCCCTTAAGTAAGGAATTCCCCCTACCCCATTTAGGTAAATAAATCTTCTTTTTTGTATGCGGAACAAGCAGCCGTAAACCAGTCCTAGCACGTGCCGTGACAGGCAGCTCAAACCCAGCTAACAGGAATGATGAGGGCGTGGCATAGGACAACATGCTGCAAAAGAAAAAAGGCAAGGAAGCGGCCGCGGTAGGCCATGCGTTGGAGGAGGGCACCCCACTGCATCACATTCAAGTGGGCCAGAACAACCTCTGAACAGTCTCCTCCCACTGGGAGGCCAAACACATGTGCCGGAAGACAACCGGACAGGTGAGAAACAGGCACGCTCCCATCCAGGCACCAATGATGCCCCACCTCACTCCCTCAGACAATGGAGCAGACAAGGGTATGTCTGCTAGGAAGACCTCAAATCGCTTACTCAGAGGGAGTCATGCGAAAAGAAGTCGGCACCCACCACAGTGCCAGAGAACATTGCGGGAGGTGCCGACACAAACAGTAGAAACAGTCCAATCAATCAGGTGGCGTCGACCAGCCAGCAACACGGCACCACAAAAGAGAGCAGGACAGGGCGCCTCTGGGAATGCGGCCAATCCAGATGGAAGAAGGAGAAGGCAACTGAGGCCCGACATCCCAGCAACCCAGGCACCCGGAGCCACTCACCGAGACCAGGAGACCACGTGTCCCGACCCCGGATGCTCCCCCGAAGGCCTAAAGGCACCCCCAGAGCCCAGCAAAGGAGGTAACTAGTGGACATCCAACAACAACATAAGACCCCGGTAATTACCACAGCGTCCCCCGTCATGTCCACCGTCAGGAGACAGAACAGAAAGTGCTTTCTGTTGGCTGTAGTGTTATAGCTCCTGGAAGGAGGGTGGGTGGAGCCTAAAAGTGTTTCCTGTTTTGTTTCCTGTCAGTGGAATATTCCTCGTGTATTATGACTGGATCGAGGACGAGGGACGTTGAGATAATGGCTATTTTCCATTGTGGGTCTGTGATGGAAGTGAACTGGGATTGGGAATGGATTTCCAGGAGGAAGGAGGAGGCTTGACAAGGAAAGGGGCCAGGGAGACAAGGCTTTTGGTGAAGGTATTGCTTTCAAGGCAGCTCCACATTCCTTCGCTTTTTTAGCTCTAACGCCAGCTGTAGCACAAGACTGAGAATAGCTGCTGGCCTTTTGTGGACGGCCACAGTCTGTCATTAGAAGGTAAGAATGCAGAGAAGGTAAACAAGCATTGGCATAGCCAATAGGTGTCGCCTTTGGGACCTTATAAGTGTTTAGCCATGCAACAGTTGATGTTGTTGCACCAAGGATATTGTACTGCATAACTAAATACTTATAAGGTCCGAAAAGCGAGACCTATTGGCTATGCCAATGCTTGTTTTAATCCTTGGGATTCGGGATTACATTTGCATATTTGATAACATCAGGGCTTAATGTTGCACACCCTTGCCATCAATAAAGACGTGTACAATGAGATCAGTAAAATATATTTTTTTTAAACTAAACTAAAAGATAAATACAAAAATGAATAAACATCATAACCTCCGTAAAATAGATTCCTGAGCTACAATATCACTAAATGGATTAAAAATCCACAGTCTGCATTAAATCACGAATACAGTTGTTCCGAATAACTGATGGATGGGTTCTACAAAAGGGTCCTTTATGGTGCCAAGGCTTTTCCAGCTCTCAGGCAGTGTCGCCAGACAGGGCTAGAACATACACACTTGAGACTTTTTTCTCCAATAGTGTTTGAAAATGCCTTTCCTATTGAGTACTCTGATAATCCTACTACTAGGTTTATTATCCTTGATTACCTTTTTAGTCCTACTTATTTTGTGGCTCCTTTAGATTTATTTTCCTATTGAGTACTAGCTTTCACGAATTTCTGAATGTGTGAATCGCCTGGACTGCTTTAAGTGCTCTTCCCTATTTTAATGTCCTGAGTACAGGCCATACTTTACGTATGGCTTCACTCGCAACCTGCCCCATTTAATTACAGGTTGAGTGGTCTTCCAAATTATATATGTCCTGATGATGACCTCAACATCCGCATAGAGGCCAACATGCCATAAGCTACAACACAATTAGACTCCTATAAGCACATTTGCCCTTGAATTCATTTAAGCAGAGTATTTTCTTTTTTACTCTGTATGCACACTTCTCACTATATCGTTTTATGCTGCATTGTGTACTCTTCTTTGAGCAATCCATTGCCATCAATGTATAAAAAAAATGATTTCAGTAGCTGTATTCTAATGGGTGTATTGAGTATATCAACTTTGGCCATGCGTGTTTATTCTCCATATATGATATATGTCACTATTGCGAATGAATCCTACATCCACCGAAATTGTTATTTGTTCCCTAAAATAAGTCCTCAGTTAACCACTGTTTATTGTTTCGTTGCAAGAGAAGAATCATTCAACACGTGGCAGAGGCCAAGTACATTGTCGCACTTTGCCTCCAGACTGAGCTAGCAATCAGGAGAAAGAAAAATGCACTGTTTTGTTACTCGGCAAGCTTGCCATGAGATAAACCAATGTGAAAGTGTTCTGATTTGACAACCATTAAAAACAAGCATTTGCAATGCATCGGTCTCGCCTTTGGGACCTTATATATATTTAGCTACACAGCACATTAATTAGCATTGGGTGCTGAAACATCTACTGATCTTTAACGTGGAGGACAACTAAGCACCAAACTGCATGACACGCCAGGTATGGGAACACATGTAGAGAAATAATGCCTTTCAGCGGGAAATGGTATAGTCCAAAGCTCTGTTTTCAATATAAAAGCAGGGCCTTCGGTGGTCATATCGCAGAAAATACAAGACTTGGAAAAAAAAGAGATGGCAGCAGTGAGAAGCAGGGGTCTTACAACACAGACTAAAAGAGGGTTCTTGGAGGGGAATCTTGGCAAAAAACGCAGCAAATCAGGGCAGAAACAAAAGAAGGCAGCTAGGTGGAAAGCGTTGAAGGAGAGGCCCTGCAGAACGGATGCACTGAACAGGACAGAAACTGCAATAGAGGAGGGTGTACAGTGATGATTCAGTTGTGGACAGAGACCAGAGTAAACTAGGATGGGGAATGGAAGTGTAGACGAGGAGGGTCCGGGGCTTCCTCACCACGCCAGGCTGCGGGAATGTGTGCGCTACTCATGGCTCCCGAGTCTGTGGCTGACACGGTTTGCTTAATAATTAGAGCCTTGTACACATTTCTGCAGGGCAGAGAGAATGGCGGGGCTGGCATCGGCCATGCCAAAAGTATGGCGGTCGAGGCGGCCCCCTCCAGAACAGGAGGCGGGCCTGTCGCGCACATTAGTGATGCGACAGGCGCGCCTCCTATACCATAGGTCCCGGCCCTGAGGCGTGCCCCGGAAGTGATTAAAATCACTTCCGGGTCACACAAAGGGACATCGTCCGGCCAGTAGCCCTGGCCTGGTCAATAAGGGGCATAAAGGGCTGGGGAGCACAGGAGTCTGTCTCTTCGCTCCTTGCTCCCCATATTGCCCGCAAGCCTGGCTAGGAGGCTGTAACTTTGTTTTCCCACCCACCATCCCCTTAAAGCAAGTTGGTTGTTAGGCGTATTAATTAGGTGTAGTATTAGAATTTTAGTAGTGTATGGATGATGAGATATATTTTCAAGGTTGTGTAGAAATACTGATTTGGTCATCCACAGGTCTTCAATCGTCGTATATATGATTAATTTTGGTCAGGTGGTAAGGTCATGATTGTTGAGCAGTAAATTTAAGGTCCTTAGAGAGCGGCGCCATTCTTGAATGGGGTCGCCCAAGTGGGAGGGACAAGTGGTCTCTCTTAGAACTCCAGGGGCAGTTGGGTGCGGGGGAGGAGGGAGTCACGCTTTCACTAGGCTGGTTGGCCATCCCGCACGTGCACAACGATGCCAGTAAATGGCACACAGCTGCAAGGGCCCCTTTATGGAGATCAGGTACAGAGCGTACGAGGGTAACGGGGGGGGGGGAGTACCCTCACGGTGAACGGGCCCTCTGAGCATGCGCACTCCGGCTGGAGGGCATGGTTAGAAATTGATAAGGATCTGACACCAGTTAGCGACCTTGCCGTAGGCTCAATTAGGTACGCAGAAAATAAATAATGTAATGATTATTAAAGATATGTTAGATATGGATAGGAAACCTTTATATTAGTGTTATGTTAAGGTTAGCCATCTGACATCTGTACTTATCAATTGTAATCAGTGTAATGTATATTTTCTGCTACATTATGTAAATATTGTAAATTTTGATAAATGTTTAATAATCTTTGTTTAATAAATACGGCCGGTGGGTGTTACGCCCCCCGCATCCAAGCTTCTCTCCTGTTCCTTTCTGGGCCTTGAGTGGGGAGGAGGGGGTGTAGGTAGTACCTGGCCATACGGGTACAGCGCATGTGGTGTTTATTTAATAAAGAGCCGGTGAAGTAACTGTTGTTTCATTGTCAGTTTACAGATGTTTGCAGCCCTGATGTTTGGGCTGTGAGAGGCGCTATGTGGGCCAGTTCTGTCGGAACCCCACCCGGGGAGCACCGCACCGGCTCCTATTAATGACTGCAGAGCATTCTGTTTATCAAAGGACCTGAGGGGCTCTCCTTTTCCCACTCTTCCTCCCACACTCCTTGCCCTTAACCCAGGTTTTAAAAAGCATCCCTGTGAAAACAGGAATAGGGGAAAATGCACAGGTCAACCTCCTAGTCTTTTGAATGAAACTAAGGACTGAAAATAAAAACAAGCATTGGAAAACAGACTACCATGTGATCAGGCACCATTTAGGCTTGTCGAGTGGCTTAAATACCAGACTGCAGTACTTGAGTGACCGCACCAAAGAAGCTGTGTCCAGGACCTTTTAATGGCCAGTGGAATTTCATTCATTCGCACAAAGAAAAAACACAGCGGTTAAGTGTTATTAAAAGAACCTATTCAATAGGCGTCTCATGTTATATTCATCAGAAATATTTAAAACTCTAAGGGGCATATCAGCAACGAGGCGATATAAAATTATCGCCGCTTTTACATCCGTTTTCGGGCGAAAAGTGGCGATCATTTTATCGCCTAATTAGCAAGGTCACGCTATCGCGTGAAACCTTGCATTAGCGCCCGTATTCTTAACGCCCGGCTTTGTATCTCTAATGAGATGCAAAGTGGACGTTCCTGACCTGACGTGACTGGAGAAATGTTGCTAAGCGACATTTCTCCTATCATCAAGCCCCACGCTATGAAGCATAGCGGCAAGAAAAGTAGCGATAACCCCTGTTATCGCTACTTTCCTTATGCCTGCTTCAGGACTGACTTAGCCATGATATCCTATGGAAGGTGGATATCATGGCTAAGTATGTGAGGCCCTATCATCAAGCTAACTCCAAACTTCGTGAGAGTATCGCTGGGTTTCCAGCAATAATCTCACGTTTGGCAGTTAGCACTAGGATTTTTATCGCTTTTGAGATAAGCGTTGCTAATAGCACGCTATCTCAGCGATAAAAATCCACTTTAGCCGGCGATAATTATCCTAGCGCTAAGTGTGCTTAGCGATAATTATCGCCGGTTGTTGCTGATATGCCCCCAAGTATGTTGACTTGGAATCGCCCGGACCCATGAGCTCTTGAAACAGAAGCTCTTCTGCATTGCATTAACGTTTTATGAAGCTGGAAGTGTAAACAAATTGCAGAGGATTCGTTTGCTAACTACAAAAGCAGTTTCCCTAGATTCAACTGCCCTTCACATTTTTCGCTCGCCCGTTCCTTGTGTGACCCTCACGGTGCTGCGGTGGCACTGGAAACAGTTCCGCCCGGTATCCTGCATACCAACGGAAAGTAGAATTACAATGTCCAAAGGCCTTGCAAATTGTATGCCACTGAATTGTCCTTCGTTGTGTTGCCTGTCACCATTGTACTTGAGTAGGTTAAAGGGGTGCTCAATGACTGCGCTCAACTCGGGGTTCACCAGCCATTTAAGAGAGGATGTGGTCCGCCGGCTAGATTTCGACTTTGGTGCAGGAAACCAAGGTTTGAGCCTCTGGGTCCCTTCCACATCCTGTGATTACGGGCAAATCACTTAATCTCCACGTGCCTGAAAATGTCCTTGTGTAACATAACCGGTGCTCATGTTTAGCGCTCCAATACCTTTGGGTCGAGTTCGCGCTATATAAATCTGCATTAAAAAAAAACAAAAAAAAACATGGCCTATACTGCCTCGGTGAATGCATCGCCATTAGTGGAAATCCGCCACGCTTGCGGATCCCGGCGCAGCCATCCAAACGCAAATGTGTTGCGGCATGGAAGGGCTAAGTGGTCCCTGCACCCTATCTGGCTCATTACTTGACAGTAGCATGGCTTCCCTCAGGTCTGGTTGCTGCCACTCTGTTCTTAACCTGAACATCAGGCTGTGGAATGTCTCGAAAAAATACCCTTTCGAGGCATTGGGATTTTTAGTATTGTTTTGCTGAATATATTTCATTTACTTATTCCCGAGGGATTTTAAGACCTGCCAGGGATCAATCACTTTGTACTGTCAACGCCGGGAGTCGACCTTGGTTACCCGGTCTCCGAGTACCCTGCTCTACCTATTCTGACCTGGAAAGAGGAGCTCCGTGCCACGTCAGAGATCAGTAATTATATACTCACTGCCTACATAATCCTTGGTATGCATTGTTATACGTTGTGTGAGTCTTGGTCGTGTTTGCTCCGGTAGATGCAAGTATGCATGAAATCATTTAGCATTCCACATAGTGAAGTGACCTGCTTTTAATTGACCCCACATTGGTCAACAGACCCATCCTTACCCTAGCAACATTCAGACAGAAATCAGACTAACCACATTTTTCTTAATTTACTGCTGTAACCTTGTGGCTGGCACAGTGAAGTTAATGAACCCAATTAACCTTCCATGACGCCGCAGCATAAAAAAAACTCGTGTTGCATTGACTTTGGATGACAAACCAAAGTGTCCATCCACAGGACCCAAACCCCAGCGGGAGGAAGATTGAAGTCTAAAATATATCATTACGGACTAAGCCCAGGGACCAATTAGTTGAAGTGCTCAGGATAAAAGAGTCGCGATCAGGCGATGGTACTCGAACCTGGTCCCTCAATCTAAAAGGGGCAGTTGGGCCCGTGAGCCACCTATACCTCCTGTGAGATCCGGTGCTTTTCTCTCCTTGACATTCCATATATAAATATATATATATATATATTTTTTTTTTTTTAGAAGAGGTGATCCGCCCAGCATCACAGGATGTTTATCCAAGGTAGAGACTGGAGCCAGGCTCCCAGTTAGCAGCTGTGACCCTTAAGGAAACTGGCATCCAATTAAACCATTAGCCCCCTAGGGTAACAGTTTTGCCCCGAAAGTTCCCTTGCCCGCGATAGCTGATCAAATGATGTAGCAACCCTACAACAAAAGTTCCCAAATGCTCCTGATGGGCTTGCCCCCACGTATACTCTATTATTTGCATATCAGACACCGCGCCTCTAGGTCACCTTTTGGCCAGCTACAACAATTTCCACTATCCTGAAAAAGAATGTCTACTGCTGAGGCCCACATTACCGTTCGCCCTGCGGCGCTATTGCCTTAGGAACATGCCTATCCTTGTTATTAGTTATCGGAATAACCCTGCCCCCCAGCGCTAACTGGTAGCAAGTAAGGGCATCACCCACAGCGTATTTCCAGGTGTTGTGTGTGCTGCCTGTGCACAAGCTTTCAAGTCCAGCTTGCAAGCGTGCGTCTTTCGTCCAAAGCAACTTGCAGCCTCTCGTCTGTCCCCGGCACAAAGGGCGCTGAAGCTTATTCTCTCCTAGACGGAGGCCAGGCCAAAAATACACCACAGCGCTTGACTGTGGGGAGGTCCAAGTCTCATTTACCAGCAAGCGAGACCTGCCTCATGGTGCACGCGGCTCTCTTGGAAGACAGCACATCCACCTTACCCCTGCTACTGTCGCCACTAACAGCTTTGTCATCGTCGCGACTAGTGCCACGTGGGTATCTGAGGGTGTCAGGTCGCCTCCACTCTCTTCTCAAGGCAAGGAGGCTGATCAGAAAATGCCAAAAAATATAAGTGAATTAATCGTGCCGGGGAGGCTGGTGTGGGGCCAAACTCACCCTGACTACGCCGAACGCTGCCTCCGGACCTGACAATGACGAGTCCCAAATTCCTCTGCAGCTGGCCTCCAAAGAGATGGCATTTCCGCACAAAGAGGGCGCCAGAAAGGCTGGAGAAGGTATAAGTACCTTCCCCAACCCTCTGTGCGCCGGAAATAATGTGGCCCGCGGGGCGGTCTCCCCGGGTCCCCACACTAGAGGGGTGATGGTGTGCCTAAGTGGCACTAAGGGGGCCGCGGGCAGCCGCATTACCTGTGTTTTTTTAGAGCTGCTCCTAATGTTCAAGGCCCGGCCCCACGCAAATAACGAGACCAATGCTTCTGCAAAACGTCCAAAACACGTTCCATCCCACATAAGGACATCAGTTGATTAAAGAATGTACGCAGCTATGGTGAATACTTCCTGCCCTCCTGCGCTATCATTGAAAGAGGTAGCTTTTTATTTTGCATATTTGTGAAAAGACTGTCATACGCACACAAACGTTAGGGGATCGTCTACCTAGCCACGCCTTGGCTCAAGGCCATTGGATGACAGAACAGTGTGCTCTACAGAGCCGATCAAAATATGATAATACAAGACCCAAAATAAACAGTCGGCAAGATGTAACAATGCAAAGGCTGGGCCCGTAGTGGCAGGAGCACAACCAGTAGTGCCTAGAAGGGGGGAGGCGGGGGACGCCAAGAAGTCACGACTACAGGGGGAAAGACGGGAAGAAAGTAGTCTGCAGTGAAGGAGCTGATAGCCATGGAAGGACACAAATGACGTCATGGGGAGGGACAAACAAGCCAAAAACCAATCAGAATGCAGCATTTAGGATGTGAGCCAATCGACAGAAAGTGGGCGGAGCTTAAACAAAGCTTCCCTGGTATAGTATATACTGCATGTCTCAACGAGACAGTGCACGCACTGCCTAGGCGAGACCTAAAAAGACACTTTTTACTAAGAAAGTGTGACGATGTTATGTGCCCAAGGCACAAGGAAGAAAGACTTCTGATATGCTGTGTCCTTCTTCATTAGTCATGGACAATAACATTGTAACATTTATAACGCTTTTGTAATGTGTTGCGTGCATGTAGATAAGTGTGTACAACTACACTAACAATGACTCTTTCTATAGCATAAAATATAAACTTTTTTTTGCCTACAGAGTAGAAGTCTTAATTACCAACAAACCTAATTGCGCTAATTCCACTGATCGCACGTAAATGAATGCCCAAGCCAGCCCTGCGAGGATTCTAACCAAGGCCTTCTACGTTACATGCATATAGTAGCAACAGGCACCAATGACACTGAAGCCTTCACCACAAACTGCATGACTTGCTCACACAATTTTCTCCTAAACATGCAAATGAACCCACTGTGCTATCTTATTAGGATTAACACGTCATCTGCACCAAATGCACATTAAACGGTGCTCTGCACAGAGCATATTAACCCACCCTCCCTTGCTTTATGATCATTCAAACCTGGTATTAAGAGTTGACAAACAAATCCCGGCAGCAAGTGCACAAAGCACCATGCAACATTATATTAGAAAATGTAACAGGTACACACACGTGTAGCCTGTGACATCGGGAGTTAGATCTACATGCCCAGCAGTCCAGAAACGGCTACGTTAATATGGTGCAGAGACTCAGTGCACCCATCGTGCCAAAGTAAATGCAACTTAATCTTGCTGTGGCAAACTCGCCCATTTAATCCTTTAGGACAAATAAAATTAGCATAACCGAACGGCATTAATAATGACACTCATATTCATGCATGCCTTAGTTCATGTTCTTACACTGATGGAGCTACGTATGCACACACAAAAACAAATTAAGTGAAAAGAAATAAAACAAAAATACGGAGAACTAAGAACACTGAGCCCAACTCCACCTGGAGGAAAAAAAGCTGTGAATTCACTGTATACTGACCATCTCCAATTAATAATTATCGAAGTCGGTGGCCATGTGAAAAAGTACGAAGGCCAAGCAAAAAGTGGCGATATTATCTGGAACGGAATCCCTAAATGTGCCCCATATAAAAATGACATTTAAAAAAAGCTCATCCACACTCGGTTATATTCTTTGCATTCTGGTATCTGGAGTGTTAAGACTATATGAAACAGCATGTATCACTACTACAAATCCCAGATCACGCAGGAACAACAATGGGTGATCTTCTCACACCCAGCATTGGACAAATCAAAGACTAGACTAGAAAGTGGAACATCTGAAAGTTGGATAAATTGGATTTTAAATGGGCGAGAAGAAAATTACAGTCCCGGCAGATTCACGCTGTGTGTTGAGCAATTGGAGTCTCGAACCGGTTGCTATTTAAACAAGCGCGCGCCTCGCGCTGAAGGGGGAAAAAAAGATGAGGAGAGGAGGAGGCAGCAGGGGGAAGAGAGAGAGGAGGGGGCCTGCGCCTGTTTCCCATGCGGAAGCGAGCATTAACCATATGTTTGTAATTAACACATGGTTTGAAAGCTCGCTCCCGCAAGGGAATCGCCAGACGTACACGCGTTGCATTTAAAGCAATGCAATGCGTGCATGTTTTTTGCAGAAAAGCTGAAGGTCTGTTCCTATGCACGCATGTGCTGCGTAGGCGAGACCTAAAAAGCACTATGGCCACCTTTTTGTTTTTGTTTGGTGGATGGGGAGCCAACTGGAAAATGGGAGGTGGATTACATGGCTAAATCCACCATGGGCTATCAACAAGGATATCTGTATCCTTGTAGTTTTGTCGCTGCATTACCAGCGATAACCTCCCAAAATGCCGCTATCGCTGGATTTTTTATCGCCTAGGTGGTTAGCGTTGTTAATAACGCGATAAACAGCCGATATTATCCAGCGATAGCAGGCGTTAAAAAAATTAACGCTAAGCGCCCTTAGCGTTAATTTTCCCTGTTCCTTGTTAATATGCCCCCTTATGATTTTCCTGGAAAACTCAGGCCCAGATTTCTTTCAAACTGGAGGCTCTTGTCAAAAAAATCTATCCAGAACAACCTTTAAACAGCGAAGACTTGACAAACAACAGAGGCCTTTCATAAAAAAGTACGGGGCATATCAGCAAGCTGGAGATAAAAAATTATCGCCGCTTTAGGGTCCGTTTTTGGACGAAAAGCGGCGATAATTTTATCGCTTAATCAGCAAGGTCACGCTAACCCGTGATTCCTTGCTTTAGCTCCCTTTCCCATAACGCCAACCTTTGCATCTCTAATGAGGTGCAAAGTGGGCGTACCATCCCAAAATAACTGGAGAAATGTCGCTAACCTACATTTCTCCAATTATCAAGGGAATCGCTAACAGGCATAGCGATAAGAAAAGTAGCACTAACCACAGTTAACGCTACTTTCCTTACGCCTGCTTTCACCCTGACTTAGGCATTATATCCAATGTAAGGTGGATATAATGGCTAAGTATGCCATGCCTTATCAGCAAGCTAATGCCAAAATGTGTGAGATTATTGCTGGATTTCCAGCGATAATCTCACTTTTGGCTGTTAGTGCTAGGAAATTTATCGCTTTTAAGACAAGCGTTGCTGATAGCACACTATCTCAGCGATAAAATTCCACGCTAGCCGGCGATAATTATCCAAGCGCTAAGTGCGCTTAGCGATAATTATCACCTGCCCTTGCTGATATGCCCCTACATCTTTAAAGCAGTAATTGAAAAACCGTTGTTCACAGGCATCGGCTATGCCAGTGGGCTGCAGTTTACCTCTCTACAAAGTTTGCAGCACCCCATAGAGCAGTTCTACACAGAGTAGCACTCTTAGTCACACACAAGTGTAAAAAATGTCACCCCGCTGCTCAAGGTATTACATTTAAAGTTGCCTCCACACCCCATATAAAAACTGCAGACCTCTGGTGGCATGGATTAGCTTAAAAACAAAGGAAATCTAATACTACAAAAAACACATACACACCAGAACCTTCTGAGGAAGCGCCCATAAACTAGAGAGTACCACTTCAATGCAGAAATGGAATGACAGCCCCTTGATTTACTTAATTTCCTCATCTTCTGTATCAGAATTTTTCTTTTTGTTTACATTTCAAGCTAATCTTCGCCTCTGTTTCATGGTGCATTGCTGAATTGCGTTTCCTTCATCCTGCTTTTCCAACAGCATATGCGTTGCCTACATTCAGTCCGCTACTTCCTCTTCCTGAATTGAGGTCGTTTTCATTCCATTGTTACCGCCACTGAGTGAATATATCCATGGCCACATCTATTGATTGAACTGTGTTCTCCTTTATCGTCCGGCAAAAGGCCCTTGCTTTTATTCTTTTCTTTACTACATCTTCCTGCATGGAGTGTGTCTTTCTTCCCCCTCCTGTGTTATCGTTTGAACAGTCACAAACCTTTTGTTCGGCCTCCCTTTCTTCGGGGCCTACCCCGCACTTTAAAAAGCACACCTCGAACAAATAGCCAACAAGCAGCACCAACAGAGAATGAGTGAGAGTAGACCAGAGCCTGCAGGTGACTAACCTAGACTGTGGGACACATCAAAAGAAAGATGAAAAACAGCAAAGAAAGAAGTCAGAGTGAAATGAAACAGGCAATAACCGACTTCCGCTAATTATATTTTTACTCTTAAATTCCAGCGTTTTTAAAACTAATTTGACAGTTCTGAAATGTACTTTACATGTCACAAATGCACATTGAAATAATACTGAAAGTATTTCTGATTGAACAGACACTACAACAAATAAAATCTGATAAGCTGGTATGTTTCCAAGCTTTAACTGTTCCCTCCATCACCCCCCTCCACCCCCTTCTTTCATAGCAGCTTTGCCAACAGGTGCAGATAGTATTCTTATTGCTAGACTAGAACAGTAAGACATTTGGAATACCAGAAAAAGCGTGTATTTCATTCTTTAAAGGTACAAACATCAAATACATGAGGAATTCGCATCAAATGTATTTTAGAGATAACATTATTCCTAAAAGATTATTAACGCAAACTGGCCAAATTGATATAGTAAAACTACTGCAGATAGTACATAAAGTGCCAGCTCGCAGTCCTTTTAGAATCTTAAGAAAAAAACACATAGGGGCAGATTTACAAGCCCCTTGCGCCACTTTTGCGTCATTTTTAACATGGGAAAAATGACACAAAAGTGGCGCAAGGGGCTTGTAAATCTGCCCCATGGTCAGTAGTTATATACCGTTCGAAACACCTGCCTAACGCGAGCTTACCTCCCGCACGGCCAGCATTGGCTGTTATAGGAGCAGGGCGGTGCTGTCTGAGAACTAATCAAGGAGGCGTCACAATAGAAAGCGAAAAAAGGAAGGGGGAACTGAAAACTAGCTGGAGCTGCTTTGCCAGGCGAAATCACACGTTTCAAACACTATGCCCCTCACTTGAACATTAATACATATGAAGGTGACCATTTTGGGGTTGGAAAATTCTGCAGTACCAGATGAGCGACGTATGCGATCCTCAGATTTCTATTGGTGACGGTTTATTATATACGCAAAAAAACAGTTGATGAACACAATGCAGAACAATGTCATACATTCACCCCAGTACAGAGATCTGGGCCTAAATCCATCGTTTTTTTGCTCACCATGCTGTTCCAGTTTGAACACAGCCATATGCAAATCAGTCTTGACCCTGTGCCTCATGGGAACAATCCAGCCCGAATTGTCAAGCCAGGTCCTCCCTGGACTGGAAACAAGCATCCTAGGACCAGTTTCAGGGTTTCACCCTTCTTCAGCCAGGATAGCTTGATTCCAGTTGCATGGAGAGCAAGGGACCCATGTCTGGGCATACCCTTCCCACTCGGGGTGACAAATGCAAAAAAACAGTTGATGGACAGAATGCAGAACAATGTCATACATTCACCCCAGTACAGAGATCTGGGCCTAAATCCATCGTTTTTTTGCTCACCATGTCGTTCCAGTTTGAACCCAGCCATATGCAAATCAGTCTTGACCCTGTGCCTCATGGGAACAGTCCAGCCCGAACTGCCAAGCCAGGTCCTCCCTGGACTGGAAACAAGCATCCTAGGACCGGTTTCGGGGTTTTACCCCTCTTCAGCCAGGATAGTTTGATTCCAGTGGCATGGAGAGCAAGGGACCCACATCTGGGCATACCCTTTCCACTCGGGGTGACAAATGCAAAAAGCAAACCCCCTTTTGTACCGCTTTGTTCGCCATAAATTGGCAGGGTATGCCCAGACGTGAGTCCCTTGCTCACTTTGCCACTGGATTCAAGCAAGCCTGGCTGAAGACGGCTGAAATGCCAGAAACCGGTCCTAGGAAGCTTGTTTCCGGTCCAGGGAAGGCATGGCTTGGCAGTTCGGGCTGGACTGTTCCCTTAATGCACAGGGTCAGACTGATTTGCATATGGCCATGTCTGAACTGGGGTGGCAGAGTGGGCTAAAGAACGGTGATGGATCAAACCCAGATCTCTTGACTGGGTGTGAGTTTTTGATTGGTTCTGATGCTCCGTCCGTCACCACTCCCTTTTGTACCGCTTTGTTCGCCATAAGTTGGCAGGGTATGCTCAAACGTGAGTTCCTTGCTCACTTTGCCACTGGATTCAAGCAAGCCTGGCTGAAGACGGCTGAAATGCCAGAAACCGGTCCTAGGAAGCTTGTTTCCGGTCCAGGGAAGGCATGGCTTGGCAGTTCGGGCTGGACTGTTCCAGTGAGGCGCAGGGTCAGACTGATTTGCATATGGCCATGTCTAAAATGGGGTGGCAGAGTTGGCTAAAGAACGGTGATGGATCAAACCCAGATCTCTTGACTAGGTGTGAGTGTTTGATTGGTTCTGATTCTCCGTCCATCACCACCACGTTTTGTACCACTTTGTTTGCCATAAGTTGGCAGGGTATGCTCAGACGTGAGTCCCTTGCTCACTTTGCCACTGGATTCAAGCAAGCCTGGCTGAAGACGGCTGAAATCCCAGAAACCGATCCTAGAAAGCTTGTTTCCGGTCCAGGAAAGGCATGGCTTGGCTGTTCGGGCTGGACTGTTCCCATGAGGCACAGGGTCAGACTGATTTGCATATGGCCATGTCTGAACTGGGGTGGCAGAGTGGGCAAAAGAACGGTGATGGATCAAACCCAGATCTCTTGACTGGGTGTGAGTGTTTGATTGGTTCTGATGCTCCGTCCATCACCACCCCCTTTTGTACCGCTTTGTTCGCCATAAGTTGGCAGGGTATGCTCAGACGTGAGTCCCTTGCTCACTTTGCCACTGGATTCAAGCAAGCATGGCTGAAGACGGCTGAAATGCCAGAAACCGGTCCTAGGAAGCTTGTTTCCGGTCCAGGGAAGGCATGGCTTGGCAGTTCGGGCTGGACTGTTCCCATGAGGCACAGGGTCAGACTGATTTGCATATGGCCATGTCTGAACTGGGGTGGCAGAGTGGGCTAAAGAACAGTGATGGATCAAACCCAGATCTCTTGACTGGGTGAGAGTGTTTGATTGGTTCTGATGCTCCGTCCATCACCACCCCCTTTTGTACCAGTTTATTATATACCTCTGCCAACCACTGCAGCGTTTCGAACGTTACCGCCCTCGTTAGAACGCAGTTTAGAGCAAAGAAATTCGAGGCGCCAGGTGATTTCACGTCTATCACATGGCCATAGGCGAGTATATCTATCATACGACCATAGGTACAAATGAAACAGTCCTGTACTGTGAACGTCTCCCACAACACACATGTTTAACTTTCACGTTGCTACTGGCTTCGCTTTTAGAGAATTCAGAGGGTGGTTGTAATGGTTCAAGTGTCTGATTGGGGAACGTAATTGACTTTAGCCCCTGGTGTATCTGTAATTATGTCGGAGAGAATTTATGCTCTCTTTGCTTTTGTTTAAAAACTTTTCCATCGTTTCTGGTATGTGGCCATTCAAAAAGAAACGCGAACATCACATATTAGCATTCAAAGCTTTTTTTTCTGCTGATATATGGAACAATTAAAAGTTAGTTAATCTGTGAGTGAAATTTAGTGGAGACAAAAAAAATTATGTGGAAACAATTTTTCGATTAACGTTCAATGCAGTAGAGCATGCTTCAAGAAGGAGAAAGCCAAAGTAAACAATCTTAAGTAAAAAAAAGAGGATGCTTTCCCCACTAATGTTTTGGTGCTGATATTATACATGCCAGCATTTTAGATGAGGAAAGTGGGAGATTTTAGAAAAATAGGGCCTCATTTATGAGACGTGATGCATCGCTGCGTGAAAGCAGCAATGCGTCACTTCTCAGTGCGCCCTCCTTGCAACATGATGGATGCGTCATATTTACAGTATGACGCATCATGTCGTAAGGAGTTACAGATACGTCAGTATTTCTGACGTATCTGTAGGCGCAAAAATGACGCATTGCTGGAGTGTGTCACAAAAGTGACAAAACTCCAACAATGTGTCCTTCCACATGGGGCAAGCCCCATGTGAAAGGGCCTGCATCAGTCTTACGAGCAATCCTGTGCACACATACAATTGATTAAATCAAAATTGACATGAGTAAGTACAACTTGACAAAAGAAACATCCGCATATGTGCTAGTGATTCTGTTTAATAGGCGTAGCCAGCCGACACGTGTTTCGTCATGGGACGAGTAGACCACGACTCTTCAGGGCTGGAAAGAATACAAAAACATTACATGCTAAGACATATGCCATAAGGCAAACGTTTGCAAAATGTGACATAGTCCAAACGTAGAATACCACGCCAATGTGGAGCTAAAACAAGAGAAGAACACCACTACTTCAAGAAGGTACTGAAGTGCAGATAAAACAAAGATATAGAGTAAGCCTGCACCACCAATCGGTGAAAAGACACAAAGAAAGGGAACAAAGGAAAAAAGAACAAAATTATCCCCAATGCACCAAAATCGAATGGAAGGTACAAAGGCTAGAATCTCTGTGAGTGCAGAATCAACAAAAAACATCCATACCTGAAGCTAATGCCAAAAGGACAGTAGATACTGAAACAAAAAACAATACGAAAAAATAATAAAACGACTGTGTGTTCAAAGAAGCGAAAACCGTAATCCCAAAAGAAAGTCTAAAACACAGTAAACGAGAAAATCTTACCCCTCAACCGGTGATAATTCCAACCCAGCCCTGAAGAGTCGTGGTCTACTCGTCCCATGACGAAACACGTGTCGGCTGGCTACGCCTATTAAACAGAATCACTAGCACATATGCGGATGTTTCTTTTGTCAAGTTGTACTTACTCATGTCAATTTTGATTTAATCAATTGTATGTGTGCACAGGGTTGCTCCTATTGCTTGGTTGTAGGTTTTTTTTTCCTACACAATTTGAGGGGTTTCAGGGGTCTCCCCTCCCTGTTTTGCACCATAACAGACATTGAAGTTCACATTACCTACGTTTACCTGCAGAGCGCCATTTCTTCCTAATTTTTGAATACCCCGTTCAAACTTTTTACACTGCATCAGTCTTACGCCTACTGTGAGGCAGGTGTAAGATATTGACGCATTTACACCCTAGAAGTGGCGCAGTGAAATCTCATAGATTTCACTACGTCACTTCTACAATGCTTACTTACGTTGTAACGCCCACCCTGCATACATTATACCTGACGCAGGTATAATGTAGCGTGGGGTTTACAAAGTGACGCATCTACCTAGATGCGTCACTTTGTAAATATGGTGCAACAAGGTCCAATTTTTGCGCCGCTGGTGCGTCACAAAAAGTGACGCACAGGCGGCGCTAAAGTGATGCAAGAACTCATAAATGAGCCCCATGATCTTTAGACTGCTTTTCTCCCAGTGACTTCTATCGGGGACTGAATCTGGTCTATTGTTCTGTATGGGACTTAAGGGTGTCCTGCTGCAGGATCGGACATCAGGAATGCAGGTGTGTTGTTTTCCCGCTTACCTGTCAGGAGCACAGATAATGTGCTATATGGCAGGCAGAGTGTGTGTGGCAGAAATGTTGTGCACTAGCCTGCAGAAGCAGATTACTGACAGTTAATACTATTAGTCTCACTAGACCAGTCCTGTGTATATATCCTGTCTGACTTGGAACCCAAGGTACCTTATTTTCTTTCTGGCCAGGAGCTTCTAGTTTGGGTATTCCCTTCCATAATCTCAGTTTTATGTTGGTTCACCAGATAACCAGAAATCCCTCCAAATTCCTCCAAGATCTGTAAAATGGCTGGATATGAGTTGACCAAATCCCTAGTATATATTATCAGGTCATTTGCGTATAAAGCAACCTTCCTTACCCAACCGTTGATTTTAACGGGCTATGTTAGGATTCGCTCTCAGGGGCCAATTACGATGTCAAGCGGAAGGTCTCATCCCAACAGTCGGATAATCCTCAACCGTGTCAGAGCCCAACCGATTATGATGTTGGCGGTCGGAATGTAAACCATGCCGTCATTCTGAATTGGTTCCGTTGGCCATTGGAGTATTTGTGTCAGTCAGTCGGAAAGTATCGTAGACCCCTATTGACAGTGTTTTTGACCTCGGGATTACAATGTTGATTTCCAACAGTCGTTCCGCGTCAGTCGGGCCGAAACCAAAGGGCGGTTGGAAAGTGAGTTTGGGGCCCCTGGCAGGGCTCCCTTCATCCTGCGGCACCCAGTTGGGGGCCAAGGGGGTACCTAAGGGACCTCCCTGTAAAACCCTGCACTGTGTGGCAGGCACCATAGGGTGCAGGGTTTCACACACACACCCCAGTTCCCCATAGGAGCCTGTTATGGCCGTTGGTCAGGTGGAACACAAGCTCCCATAGGAAACAATTGGAATCTGATGGAACAGTGTTCAGTCGCATCGTAATAGGGGGAAACGCCGACCGTGAGACAGTCAGTCCCAATTCTGAGTTGGTGTCAGGCAGAAACTTTCCACCCAACATCGTAGTGGGCCCCTTAGTCTCCTTGCTAGTGGCTAAATGTATAGGTTAAAAAGCAGTGGTGACAGAGGGGACCCTTGTCACATTCATCTCTGTATTGCTAATTGCTTAGTCAATTTCCCATTCACTACTACTCTTGCTGTTGGTACCTTAGAAATGAGTATGATTGCTCTTGAGAATTCAACACTTAATGGATCAGTTTGCTGTGGCTTGCGGGGAATTTGGATTAGAAATTATTTTGAAAACCAAATTTATGGCATTTAATTGTCACAAGTCTTTTAGGGGGAGCATAACGGTGGGAGCTACCCTACTTGAGGAAGTGAAGCAGTTCGACTACCTGAGGGTAAGGTTGACCAGCACACAATCATGGCCCCCACAAATTGTAAAAAAACAACTCTAGATACAACATGTTGCCACAGCCCTAATAAAAAAGCTAATGAAATCAATATACTGACCATTAGCCCCAGTGATCCAAGTGTACCAAGCTCAGAGCATCTGAATTGCACTTTATGGGGCAGAGTTATGGGGCCATATCAATGTAGGTCCCATTGAAAAAAAACGACAATTTATTTATGAGATCAGCCCTGGAGCTTCCCTAGCATGCCCCCTCAACACCGATGAGTCTAGACTTGGGACTAAAGAACGTCGCTCATGCGATTGCTTTCAGGCCCCTTGCTTTTTGGGTCGGTATTTGGTCAAATAACACATCACTACCCATGAAAGTATCTCTACACGATGTATTATCTCTTGACACTAGAAGAAGTATTCAGTGGCTCAACTTCATTAAGGGCTGGTTCGTCAAGCTGGGTATGAGTGATCTTTGGACAGATCCCAATAGCATTCAAAAAAGGACTTTGCCTATCCTTCAAAAGAGATATTGGAATTATGTCTATGATACACGGTTAAATAAAGGAACTGTCGGGAGCTGACAGGCAGGTTCTTGAGTTTTGAAGATAATATGCATCAAGAAGAATTTTTATACCGTATAGAATCACTGTTAGCGAAATCTCTATACTTGAAATTTAGGTTTAGCATTCTACAAGTTAACTGCTTTTGAAGTAACTGGAGGAGTGCTATTACCTCCGCCAGCTGTCCTGCATGTAAGGCTCAACCTAAAAAAACTGAAGGTAATTTCTTATTCTTTTGCCCCAAGTACAAGCAGATTAGAAGAATTTGGTTAATCCTAATCTGCCGGATTCTAGCCCTAAATTGATTGAAAGAGATCACCAGGATCTTAAAAAGTGACTGCACAGAGCTTTACGTTTTCGCTGTGTCCAGATACCTGTTATATGCCTGGAGACTAAGAACTAGGATATTAAAACCTCTGAGTAATAGCTGAATCAATTATGAAGTACTGTATGTGCTTGTTTTCAATTCCACCTATTGCTTTGGCACAGTTATATTAATCTACAAGACCTGGGATTTTTATGAGATTTTATTTACTAATAGTATCAAATGTATTCCCATAATGTAATTTCTTATGCAGTAAATTAAATGATGAAATATTGCACAGGACACTTTGCCAAGCACATTAGTGACATCAATACACTTGTGACACGAAACTGGCAATAGCCTACCTAGAGTATTGTTTTAGGTAATAGGTGAGATTTTATTCCTTTTATTTGAATTATATTTGGAGGTATTAACGGTTTTTATAATCTTATTAACACTTTTTAAGAATGGATTAGATTTTAATGAAATTGTATTCAGCCTTGTAATGGCATTTTTATATAAAGTAATTATAATGATGGAATATTGCACATGGCAATTTATCTATTATCACAGCGTATAATAGATAACATCACATCAGTACAGCTGTGATATGATCTATGGACAAAGGCCAAAACCCAGTAAATCCCAAATGGGCAAGTGATTATTGTAACTAAATTGTATGTGATGTACTTATGCTTTGGGATTTCATCAATTAACTTCCTGAATGGGAACAGGAAACCTCTAAATTGCCTTTGTATGTTGATGTGCTTTTAGGTTTTTTACAAAATCGATTAAAGATATTTCTACTACTACTAATATGATTGCGCTTGAAAATTCTTTCCCTATATCAAGTTGTTTAATCTCACCATGTAGGAAAGGCCAGCTCACTCTATCCAAGGCTTTGGCTGCATCGAAAGTTAATACTGATAATAGCATTCCTGCTTCGACTGCCAAGTCTATTGCTCTCACTAATTCTTGAGCCAGTTCATATAACCAAAATCCTTTGAAAACGCCTTTTCGATTTTCTTGTACTAGACCTTTTATTACCATCTCTAACCTTCTAGTTGGTATGTGTGCATAAATCTTATAGTCACTGTTTAACAGTGAAATTCGTCTGTACGAGTCACACAATTTGGGGTCTTTGTAAGGTTTTAGTAATATACTAACTGAGGCTCCATTTCCAAGATTGTGGTGCAATTTATCCTCTTGTGAAAATATCTACTAATTAGTCGGCCAGTAATATGTACAGCTCGTTAGATAAGCCACCTGGGCCTGATGCTTTCCCTTTTTTTTAGCTCTTGCCTTCACATTTTCCCGACTTATCTCTTGATTCAGTTTCTGACTTAATCCTGACCCTAATTTTGGAAGTAGATCCTTTCTAAGCCAATCCTCTATCTGATCTTCTGAGACCACTATATCCTCTGTGTAAAGCTCCCAACAGAAACTAGTGAATGCCTGCTCTATGTCTGATTCAGCTGTACACCACTCCCTGGTCTCTTTGTCTATGATCCATTTAATAATATTTCTCACTCTTTCCACCTTTGTCTTGCAGGCCAACAGTTTCCTACAGCCTTCACCAAACCCATAATGGGCAAGATTGCTGGCCTCCCACTTCTCCCACTATATTCTTTGTAATGACTCTACTAATTCACCTTTAGCTATTTTATTCTTGTTATTTATCCAATCCATCTCTGCTGCCTCCCCATGAATGTCTCTATTCCTTTCTAGTTCCAAATTTCTTCTCTCTGCAGCACTCCACCTGCTCTTTTCCTCTTTTTGTTTAGTAGCTGCAAATCTACCAAGCCGTCCTCTAATATATGCTTTGTAAGCTTCACAGATTGTGTGCATGGGTGCTGAACCCTTGTTTAGGTCAAAAACATCTACTGTATCTTTTCTTAACTGATTGACTAACCCCTGGCAACAGGACATATTTAAGGTCGACTTGGGAGAGATTGGTTTTGTCTCCAAAAGCAAGCCTAGTCTCACTGCAGAATGGTATGATAAATGTTTAAGGACATGAACTACATCTTAGAGATTAAAAAACAAAAGTCACAGCCTAAAAACTTCCAAGGTGAAACCACACCCTCCTTCTAGTGATCTGCCAAAAAGCACTTCAAAGCCATGAGACAGCACCAGCTGGGCTCCTGTTAATTCATGAAAATGATGATGATAAACGCATTGCATGTGTTCTATATTTGAGAATTTACTATATCATAAGAGTGGGGCATAAGTATAAGTTAGCCAGCAAAACCAAAATATCCCTGGCTTCTTGTAAACAATAAGCCCTTGCAGCACCCTGTCTCTATACTGTGTGCTTCAAAGGGGTTGGCTCTCTCCCGATCTGCAGCAGAATGCATTACAATCTCAATGGACCAAGCAGCGAATCAAAATGTTGCTGTGTCCCAAGGAACAACTGCTGATGTTGAAGAGACATTCCAGGGAATGCCTGTCCGCCGACATCCACATAACAAACACCGAATTACATATTACACATGTGCTCATGGAATGTACGTGGTCTAAAATCCCTTCTAAATTACAGTTCAACACTGGAAGAAATAAGCTCCAAAGACATAATCTGCCTTCAAGAAACATGGCAATTATCCCACAAGACTTGGCCGGACAATAACGAATACTGCGTACTGGCCACTCCTTCTATTACAAGGGCACACGTCTCTCGAGGTATCTCAATCTTGGCCCATAAAGCACTGGAGATAGATGGACCAATCATGGCACATATACCTCGTGCCTGTATTTTTTGGAGGCTAGTAGCAACCTCATCAGGTGATAGAAAAAGGATCCCTCCTCTCATTATAGGAAACATCTAAATAAATGCGAAGCAACCCAAAAACAAAACAATCACGTTTGATATTTTATAATTAGTTAAGGCCCTATGCCAGCAATATACAACAGAATTGTGGGTCTTGGCAGGTCACTTCAACATGTTTTTGCTTTTTGCAACTTCTCATATTTTCCCATGGCAGCAAGAAGCGGACAACACATGGAGTATCCCAGAGATAGTGCCTGTTCAAATAAAGAGAGGCAAAGCTGGCCAGAAGTTCGCTGCTGCCTCAAATGCTTTCGACTTACGAACGCTAAACGGAAGAGCAATTAATGATCAACCAGCCAGCTATACTCATACAACTAGCTCTTCCACCTCCCTGATTGACTACATCTGGATTTCTAAACAAGGGGCATATTATCAAGGGCCTTATCTCTGCTTTTTTGGCTTAAAAAGCCAAAAAACCGGAGATAATGTTTTCGCCCTATTAACAAGGCAGTGCTAACATGCATTAGCGCATGTTAGCAGCCTTGTTATCGACGCCTCGCTTTGTATCTCTAATGAGATGCAAAGTGGGCATCACTGGGCAGTATAACGTTGCAAATATCACTGATGTGCACATCGAAATATTTACAAGGATGCCCCAGCATTTAAGCAGACGTTAGTTTTTGGAGAAAACCGCTGACTTACCTATCCCTAACATTGGGGTGGATTATGCTGATACGACCACAGGGTCGTATCAGCAAGGTGATTGCCGTTTTGCAGGGAACATCGCTGGAAAACCAGCGATGTTCCCTGCAAAACGGCGATTTCCCCGCTATCGCTGTAATTTTAATCGCCCTGGAGAAACGCGTTGTTAATAACGCGCTACCAGGGCGATAAATTCCAGCGATGGATGGCGATAAATAAAAAAAGCACTAAGCGCGCTTTGCGTTATTTATCGACGTCCCTAGATAATATGCCCCCAAAATTTTACCTGGGAAAGCAACTTTCAAGTTTTGTACTTTCCAATTAGCACCTGTGGGCTGCAAAGAATAAAATGGCCTGTTACACTGGCCCTCGGGGCCATGGCCGAGCTGAAAAAAGAGCTGCAAAGTGATGCATCTAACAGACTACTTTCCACTTCAAGTTGGCAAACCCCACTGTCCAAATTATTGGAGAAGTTGGCAAGCAATCCCTAAATAATGGGTCGCACCCATCCTCAGAAGAAAACCAATAACCCTGCGTTGAATACTCTGAAACATGAACTAAACAAACTCCGGAGATTGGTGCACAAAGACACTGCTGATGCTTGAGTGCTAGCTGAGATCAGGAAGGCGAGGAAGGTTTATAGGCAAAAATCCAGGGAAATTACCAGTGCAAATGAAGAGCACGCTTGTGTAGAATTACCTGAGGCCCTAAAACAAAAGATCCAACAAAACTTTGGAACCTTCTCAAGAATGTTTTTATCAAAATACATGAAAAACATCTCCAGCGGTCACAGCCCAGCAGTGGATGCAATACATCCATGACTTGTATAATACCGGAAAAATAGAAGTCCCCATTTGAAGAATTATCAGACGGTCCTAGTTGAAATCAAAGTATTTCATTGTGGGCTGATGTTATATTTCCCAAGGCCTCAATCAAGTTTATTTTAGCCTCATTTAGAGCTGCAGGAACACTCGGCCCAAATGACATCCCTACAAGGATTTTTAAAAATGCTGCAAAAGACAAAGATGCCCTTCTCAATCTTCTTTTTATAAACTGTTTAATGGAAAACACAGTGCCGGACAGTTGGTGAGGCACTATACTTACCCCAATACACAAAAAGGGAGCCTGTCATAACTCTACCAACTTCCGATTAATTGCTTTAATGGAGGTGGAAGGCAAATGTTTTGCGAAAATCCTAAACAATGAGCTAGAAGAGTGGTCCCGCACTGAGGCCCTTATTCCCATTACCCAAAAAGGCTTTATGTGTGGTCATGGAACCATAGGCAACTTGATGATACTTTCCTCGCTGATTAAAGTTGTGAATACAAATAAGTCTCCACCATTATATGTTACCTTGATAGACTTTAAAATTGCATTTTAAAGAGAGGACAGAGGAAGATTGTGGAAGAAGTTATCAAATTGGGGCATTGTGGAAGGCCTTCTGTGTGCCATTAGAAGTTTATATTCCGATACATGCATAAAACTGAAAGTAATTTCTACTAGAATCTCCACCCATAAAATTAAGACCATCACCAGAGTAAAGCAAGGCTGCATTCTCGCTCCATTACTGTTCTGTCTATTTGGCCGACATTAACAAAGCTTTGGGAGTCGCACATGCAGTACCTCCGAAGTTCGCAGGCCATCACAGGCAATGTTTTAGATTTGGGGGTCTCGAGTTGGCATAGGTAGGTGCCTGTGACAAATAGGGACCCTTGCGTCTAGTCAGGGTAAGGGGCAACACTCTTAAAATAACCCCTGCTCACCGCCTTGGTAGCTTGGCACGAGCAGGCAGTCTTATCTCAGAGGCAGTGTGAAAGCATTTGTGAACACATACAGTAATACAGTGACAGCACTACAAATGAACACCACACAGGTTGTATTATAAAAATAAGTATTTTTATATACACTTAACACAAGACCAGCCGGCAAAAATCCAAAATACTGTATTAAAAAATAGTCTCTTAAATGTTATAAAATAGCTCAGTTCTCTCAAGTTGTAAATGCAACACTTTACTCTCAATGCACCTTAGATGCGTAGTGCATAGAAAACAAAAGGGTTGCAGGGAAGGTGATGCGTCGGTTCCTTACACGCAGGGGAGTGGATGCGTCGGTTTCTTACTGCTGCGCAGGGGAGTTGATGCTCGCTTTCTTACTGTGTGGGGAGTTGATGCGTCGGTTTCTTACTGCTCTCCGGTGCGATGTGACACGCTGGCACCTCGATGCGATACTCTTCTCTGGTGCGATGCGACAAAATGGCGTCTTTGTTGCGATGCGACAACGTTGGTGTGATGCGACACGCCCAGAGGCAGTGCGGCGGCTCGATGATCTTTGGAGCTGCGACCGGCCCTGCGACGCGCTACTCCGGGGATGCAACGATGACCTCTGTGGCAGCGTCCCACTTCTCCGGCGATGCGATGATGACAGCGGCGGCTCGCTTCCTCGGCGATACGATGACAGTGGCTGCGGCGGCGACACACTTCTCGTTGTTGCATCGAACTTCCAGCTCCCAGTGACACGCAGTCTCTCAGAAGTCCCAGCACAACAGCAGGCACTTCAGTTCCCAACAAGGGAATTCAGGGGGGAGCTGGTTGGTGAAGTCTTGTATTCCTGAGACTTCAGGCAGGAGGCAAGCTCTTGTTCAAGCTCTTGGAGATTCTTCTTCAAGTTGATAGAAAGCACACTTAGTCCTTTTCTCCTCTCTTTGGCAATGAAGCAACCACTGCAGGCCAACCCCCAAACACACAACACAGGGGTAGTCTCCTCCTTCAGCTTCCTGGTTCTTCTCCTCAGCAAAGGTTTATCTTGATTCCCAGAAGTGATCTAAAGTTCTTGGGTCTGGGTCCCAATATTTATACTCCTTTTCCCTTTGTTCTCTGAAGGCAGAGAGGCCTTTGCCTAGTCCAAACCAGTTCTGGTCAGTCCTGGAGCACTTTGTTGACATGTCTCCTTCTTTACTTTCGCAGGGCAGGGACATCAGACACACAACAGGAGGTGGAGCCAGCATTGCGGAGGGAAGGCCCAGCTCTATTCAGGTCCCAGGTGCAACTCCTCCCTCCTATCTAGATGCAGATCTCTCTATTCACCACTGGGCTGACCCCCCCTGTCTCCTGGAATGCCCCAGCCCTGTCACTCAAACTCCAGACAAGGAATACACAACCTAGCAGAGGCAGGTTTGGATGGTTAGACAAGAAAATGCCTACTTTCTAAAAGTGGCATTTTCAAACACAGAATGTTAAAACCAACTTCACTAAAAGATGTATTTTATCATTCTGAGTTCAGGCATACTAAACTCGAATTTCCACCATGTTCCCTGAGTCAGTTAGGATTATAAAATGTAATAACCAAACTGCCCATTCTGGCCTATGGAGAACAGGTAGCCTTGCAATAGTGAAAAACGAAAATGGATGTAATTTACTATTAGGACATGCCACTCACACCAGGGCATGTCCTACCTTTTACCTACAATGCACCCTGCCCTTGGGCCAACCATAAAGGTGACTAATATGTATAAAAGGGAAGGTTTGGGGACTGGCAAGTGGGTGCACTTGCCCAGTCAGCGTGGCAGTACCAGACTGCACACAGGCTCTGCAATGGCAGACCTGAGACACACTTTACAAGCTGCTCGGGAGGGTGGAACAATCAGTGCTGCAAGCCCACCAACAGCATTGGTTATAAGCCCTGGGCACACGCAGTGCACTGTACTAGGGTCTGACAAGTACACCAATCCAGACAATCATGGAGTCACTAATCCATACATCAATTTACAACAGGAAGCACTTGCACTGTGGCACTGAACAGCAGTGGCACAGTGCCCAAAGCATCTATAACCAGCAAAAACACATGAGGCAACAGCAAAAAATGGAAGGGAGACCCACGCCAACGGTGTCAGGTCTAACACAATGCCTCCAGTATGCAGATGATACTCCTATTATTTGATCATACAGCAGTGGAGATGCAGCAATCACTGGTGGTCCTAGCTAGTTACTGTGCAGAAAATAAACTTGAAATTAACTACAGTAAATCAAAAATCATGGCCTGCAGACCCAGAAACAAACATCCAGCCAAATTAAATGTATCCATAAACAATGTGGTTCTGGAACAAGTTACTAGCTTAAAATATCTGGGCATCCATTTTAATACTTATGGCTCACGTTACCCATTTAGAGCCCCTTAAAATTTCTGCTCTGTCAACAGCAATGAGCTTTAAAAGACTGGCTTCTATGATGAATGGGCCTGATCTTACTGGTATCTGTAATGCAATCAATGCCAAATTTATGTCTACTCTCACGTATGGCACCTTGATTTTTAAGGGACATATCTCGGGCTGGCTGGGTAAAGCCCAACTGAGGTGTTACAGACAACTTTTTAATCTTCCTGATGCAGCTTCCTCCTCGCAACTATGGCTGGAATTCAGGCTTTATAAACAATAATTATTATCGAAGGCTAGATTTCTAGGATATTATGGGAAGCTCAGCATGGTGGCTCCAGGGTCACTCAAGGAAATGTTTTCCCTATCCATTCATCATAAAACACTACCATGGGAACACTACTTCAGGGATGCAATGGATGCCCCGGGTGACGAAGAACATTCCACTCCCCAATTTAAACCTGAAGCTTTCAACAAAACTACTGTTGAAAACGACAAGTAAACAAGCGAGGGTCACAGACATTCAAGATCTGTCCAGGAAAGCTCACACTAACCTATGTGACTTATTTGTATCACGATCTAGGGAGAGCCGCGTATTGACCAACCATTATTTTAACGTTCACTGTTGGCTTACTGTATATTACCACATTTGAGAGCAAGAACACTGGAACTATTCTTCTATTCTTCTTTCTTCTTTCTTCACTTTACTGCACCTGTGATGATCAATAATCCATGGATTAATATGATATACCCATATTAATACAGTACACTGAGTTCCACCCTGTTTCACATTGAAACTTGCATGTAAAAGAGGAACACGTTTCCACACATTCTAGACCCTTTTGTCCAGGGTGTAATAATGGCAGGATAACTTTGATGGTTAAAGCACTTGCTGGAGAGAACTTGATTCAGTCTAGTCAGTTTTCACACGTCATACCATAGAGGGTTAATGAGACTGCTGGAAATATCATGTGCAAAAGTCTAGTCCCTGTTTTTTCCTTATAAAGAAAGAGCTACTGTTTTTGTTGAAAACATCCTTCTGTGTACCTGAATGTCAGAAGTTCCAATCTCTGTAATAAAGCACATTGATTTATGAACTGGTATCAAGCAGCTGCATGCACCCTGAAAGAATCATACTATTGTCTCAACTTTTTACTATTCTAAGGTTGCTACAAAGGGTTCCATTGTATTGCTAGATACTTCTCACTACAGACAACCCCAGCCACTGGGTTCTGAAGACCCTACACACGCTTCCGAACAAGCACTATTAAAATATAATACCTTGTCACCCTCATTTACTTACATAACATTTTCAGTATATTGACTAATACACTTGTGTGAGTCATTGCAGCTGTGTACTATATGTGACATATAATGGCTCTGACACTCCTTTATAGTTTCAGTAACTTATATTTCACAACTGTTCACCAAGCTCAATTTACAACAAAATCCAGTTTATTGTTAATCCCATAGTCGAAACCCAATGCATTTATCAATGTTTGTTATTTCTGCCATCCGACTTCCTTTCCTCTGTCGACTTCCTTCTTGCCTCTAACCATATATCGCAAGCTTACTGTCACAAATAAGGGCCATTAAAAAAAATTTGTCTTCCACATGCTTTCCGCCTGGCCCATTCTACTCCTCACCTCTGCTAAATTTGTCACCCCTCCTCCCCACGTGCCCTGGGGAAGCCTCCCTTTTTCCCTTTTGGGTTTTGTTGATTTACCCTTTTGTGCCTTTCCTCCTCTTCTGCCCAACTTTTTACATGGTGTGCTTTAATTTTTTCAAGTAAATTCTCCACTGCCTCTGGCTTTCTTATGTTGTGCTTTTTATTTTACCACATTACTCGATGAGTTGAAGGGTTCATCAATTGAGCGGGGCTCCTAACTTCTTCAGTTCCTGGTTATACTTCCCCAACTCCCATTGCCTATCCTGAGTGGCCCTTGAGATGTCAGGCCTGATATGAAAGGACCATTCATTCTTCTTGAATATACTCGCTTCCAGACCATCGGAAATAATTTGTTCTTTTATTGCATAAGATTTGCCTTACTTTTTTCCTGTTTGGGTTTCATGTAAAGGGCTCTCAATGTACCCTTTGTATATCTGCTACCAGTTCACCACGGTTCAGAGATAGAACTCCTTCAAGGATATTTAGAATTCTTATATTACTCCACCAAGCATTGTTCTATTGGGACTCTATTTTTTCTCAAAGCTTTTTTTCTCCCCTTCTTCAATGTTTGAATTTCCTTTCTGTTTGCCCCAACCTTCTCTTTGAGCTCTTCAAGGGATGACTCTGGAGTGTTTATCCTCTTCATTAAGGTATCCATCTTACCCTGTAGAGTTTCGCAAGCACTTTGAATGTTTGCCTGGTTCTTTTCTGATGTTGCCAATTTTGATTTTATCTCTGTCATCATGGCCATTAAGAGATTCTCTAACTTTGACTGCTCCCCAGATTCTTGTCTCTCCCCTGTGCAACTAAAGATTCTGATTGCAACTCTTATTCCTGATCTGGTTTTTGAAAATTGTTGATGAGTGCCTGGAACCTGTTTTCTGTGTGCATGATCATCTTTCCTCCTTCCCAATCCTCTCCTATCCCCTCCATATAAAATTTGCTTAATTGTTGGCAATCTATGGAATACTGCAAGGGGGGCAAAGGCAAAAAATATAGATTTCTTGCCTCTACTGTGAAAAAAGACCTCAGGGATGGGGTAAGCTTGGTCCTACACACAGACTTTGCCCTTCCTCCCGTTACTTTCCGTACGTGCTCTCCCTTCCTCAGGGGCGTGGTAAACTTGGAGCTAGAACAGGAGCTTGACCACAAAATTCCATGGGTGCTATGAGTCCTTCAAAGCTTGTTAATGTTTTGAGAACTGGAGATGGACTTACTAATGTCATTCCATTAGAGGACTTTTTTGTGGGTCCCTTTCTGTTAGGGCTGGTCTCTAACCTTTGTTTGCTTTTATGCAAAGTGTACTTCCCCCTACTCTTTTCTATATCGACCCAAGGTACCCCTACCAAATGTACTGACCTTTTGACTTTTACTCTTGGCTTTGGAGCAGCAGAAGTCAGGGGTGCTGTCTCCTTTGATCTTTTCTTGCAGCTAATAGTAGCTCCTCATTTTACACTAATGAAGTGTCCGTCTGTAGCTGCCATCTCTTCCTAGTTGCTCTGCCTACCCTGCTTTCCTCTTGCGAGCTCTGTGGCCCATCACCAGCTTGTGCAGACTCACCCATCAGCCCCCAGAAGGAAATCTGGGCCGAGGTTTGCTGGTCCTTGTGCAGCCCCGCTGCCTTGTTCTCCTCTGGCCACAGTTCCACGGATCATGGAGAGAAGAGAAACAGAAACTCGGAGATCAGAATGATGACCTCCTCATGCCACAGGTAAGGGAAATAATGACATTGCCATTCTCATACTCGAACTACCTCATTTTTGCCATTCTTTGCTGCGATTGGCCACACCAGAGGAGACCTGTCGGCCAATAAACTATGGTTAGCTGAACTTTGAACAAGGGACTGGATGATTGTGTGGAGAAATTAATGCCATTAAAGGAAAAATCAGACGATAATTTAGAGTATGAGAGTTTATGATCTGTGGAGGACTTTGAAAAAAGGGCAAATGTTTCTAAAATGGAAGGCAGCGAGGTGACAGAAAAAAGCATTTGTCTGTAAAAACGAGGAAAGGTAATTTTTTGACAGGACAACATGGTCCTAATGGGAAATAAAAAATGTCAACTCAGGTGGAAGTAAAACGAAAGGTAATGAAAGGCATGGAAAGGAGGCACAAAGCGTGGCTTGTGATGAGACTTCAAGTAGAGGTGATATCTATCTTAGCTGTTCCTCAGATTTAGAGGGGTCAGAGCAGGAGGAGAGTAAACCCAAAAATGAAGAAAGGAATAGACACAGGACAAGAATGAAAATAAAGGATTATAGGGTGGTTTGAGTGAGGATATGTAGGATCCACTGTAAGTGCAGCATCCTTTGTCCTCTCATCGTTCTCTGGCAGATCATGCAGCTCAGGATGTTGAGCATTGGATAAGGGGAGGAATGCCAAAGGAAGTACAGACACTGTTGAGGTCAGCGTGTCTAGAGCCTATGTTGAGTAGTATAGTTGTATACACTCCTGATTTAGATGCAAAGATTTTTTGTGTTCCTAAACCTGGACGTCGACCTGAGGAAGGGTTTGGATATAGGACGTAGGGGTTGTCAGGACAAACTGATTGATGTGTTGGGTCCATTAACAAAGATATTCGGTGTGTTTAAAGAAGCATATCTTCATAACACTGGTGTAATGTTGACTAGATGTGTCAGCAGGTGTAAGGGCCATTTGTTTGCTTGGGTAACACAAATGCAGCCCTATCTATAGAGCGGAAGAAAAACCTTTTAATGCAGGTGGACCTAAAATTGGGAGAGTTCATCAGTGTAAGAAGATGTCATTTTCACAGGCGCTACTCTACCGTTTTGCCGCTGTGAATTTAATGCTGATGTAATCACTCTGTGATGCACTAGACCCTACTGACCAGACCTCAGTTCATGTACTCCAAACCAGTTAAGGTGCATGTCTTATTGGCTCCCCCAAATTTGACAAAGTTTAACTTACTTATAAGTCTCTAATTCATGGTACCAGTGGTACTCAGTGTCTACAAATTATTGTGTGCCTCATGGATTGCAGCACTTATTGTGCCACCCCAAAGGTGACACAGCCAACTATGATTCCCAGCCCTCCACTGGCAGCTGACAGAACAGTTTTTAAACTGATAACACAACTATGCCATCTAATCGAATGGCAAAGCCCCAAACTTCCTTTTTAATATTTATAGTCACCCCTAAGGCAGGCCTACTGAGCACTACAGGTAGGGTGCATTATATTGAAAAGATGGACATGTGTTTTGGAACTTTAGATGTCCTCACAGTAAAAACACCTCAATGTGGAAAGACTAGTAGCCCCGTTTGGCCAGTAAAGAATTGCATGCTAACAACTCAGCAGTACTAACTTCTGAATGATACTACCAAATGTTATATTTCAAGGTTATCAAAAGGATCATTGCATTGCATTAAACCCGACTTGTTGCTTAAGGCAAACTTACTGTAATATTTACATAAATGGCAAATTTAGAAAGTTGTCACCATATTGCCCAAAGCTTAGGAGCTTAGGAGAGCTGTGGCACGCAGCCAGAGCAGCTGACTCTAGAGTGTGGGGCTCATGGTTCAATTCCCGGTGCTGGCGTCAACTCAGCTCAGCATCATGTGACTCCGAACAATAGCTCACTTAATCTTCCCCGTTGGCCCCCTGCGCCTTGAAATCCTTAAGGGGGTGATTTTCTTGCACTTTACAAACAGGGATTATAATGCTTACATTGACAGTTTATGATTGCCCATAATCTGCTGTCCTCAAGACAACTTTCTCCCCTCCTGGGTAGAGGTGTGAATGACTCTCAGGAAAGGAGACAAAGAGCATGACAAGAAAAGAGTCATGACCTCCTCCTGGTAGAATGGCATAGTAGGCTGTGATCCCAAAATGCAACCTTTAAAGTGGAAGGCATTGTAGAAGGATAATGGTGTTCACACACAAGAGGTCCCTCTCCTTGTTTTAGCAAACAAGCTGGCATCTTGAACAGATAGGGAGTAGCGGTTGCCAAACATTTTTTTCCCTGTGAGTGAAGGTCCCAGGTGGTCACACCTCTGCGATGGGCTAAGGAGCACTGCACTTCAATAGAAGGGTTTTATCCCATTAGGTGAGAGGAGGACCAAATAGCACATTGGCTAGTAATTGCAACAACACCTGGGGGCAAGAAACAGGCAAAGAAATGGCATCCATGGCCCCCAGACCTCAGATCATGCCTGTACTAAAGAGAAGAGCGAAAATGGACTGGACCCAGCAAAGAGAGGCAGCACCATAGGCTGGACTGCACATGCTGCACCTTTTGATATCAAAGAAATTACTGTGCCTGTGGTGTCCCACTCAAGAAAAAGTCATCCTGATTCCCAGACAAGGATGGTGACTCCAAGAGTTAGTTGGTTAACTCCTTGTGGCAGTCAGAGTGCCACAAAAGCTGAGACGCTCTCGCCTCTGGGAATCCAGTGCCAAGATGCAGCCGTGGAGACCATGTCCCAACCCTCAAAAGTTGCACTTGAATTTACTGGACCAGAGAGAGTCATTGTAGTGAGGTTTGGTCGTCCAGCATGGAAATTGCTGCACGTTAATAGGAACAAATGGTTTTGCTGTAACCAGAGACCAATAGGACAGTGACAACTGTTTTTGCATTGGTATTCACTCAGACATTGTGGGACATTGACCCCTGAGGCCAAAGACACCCACCCATGTTTGTAGTGGCCACAGGTGGGCCCCCGACACAGACTGAGCATTTTCAGTATCTTTGAGCATCTTCAGCTTCCTGCATTCCATCCATCAGGACCACTCCATTGATTCCTAAGGAGGTGCACTCATAGAGTTTGGAACTGGACTGTAGACTGCTTTACCTGAAAGGTATCTGTTCTGCTGGACCTTATTGGTTCCTGTGACTGCCTCCCTGGTGGCGTTGGTCCACACATGAATGCCCTTATAGACATTTTCAAGTCACTTTTCAAGGCTAACCCTAAACCATAGCTACATTATGGTACAATAATTTATTCCACTAAGTGAAAAGCTGTGATTTATTAATCATTTAAAAATGTATGTCTCCAGAACCCTCTGGTGGATTTTTCTCATTGAACTGTCTGTTTAAAGATAAAAATACAACCTGTTTTTATAAATTGGTGTCAGACTTTTATTGTGTTGCATTTTCCTATTCAAATTTTTGGTACTTCTTCATTTTGTACACGCTTTCCTTTGGCCTGACTGCCCTGAGGCACTGCTACCTAGGTCTCAGCTAAAGTTTTACAAACAATGCTGACTTAACCTGATATTGAAATGAGACCTTGTCACAATCAATCAATCAATCAATCAATCAATCAATCATTTGTAGAGCACGCTACTCACCTGTCAGGGTCTCAAGGCGCTGAGGGAGGGGGTAGCAGCTACAGGTCGAACAGCCAGGTCTTGAGATGTCTCCTGAAAGTCGGCAGGTCCTGGGTCTGACGTAGGTAGATGGGGAGGGTGTTCCATGTTTTGGCGGTGAGGTGGGAGAATGATCTTCCTCCGGTGGTCGTTCGGTGGATGGGTGGGACGGTGGCGAGTGCGAGGTCGGCGGAACGGAGCTGGTGGTTCGGGGTGTAGAAGGATAGTCGTTCGTTGAGGTATGCTGGTCCGGTGTTGTGGAGCGCTTTGTGAGCGTGGGTGAGGAGCTTGAAGGTGATCCTCTTGTTGACCGGGAGCCAGTGCAGATCTCTCAGGTGGGTGGTGATATGGCTGTGGCAAGGGAATCCAAGGATGAGGCGTGCAGAGGCATTTTATATGCGTTGGAGTCTCTTCTGGAGTGTGGTCGTGGTTCCTGCATAGAGGGCGTTGCCATAGTCCAGAGTGCTGCAGACGAGTGCCTGGGTGATCGTTCTTCTGGTTTCAGTGGGGATCCATCTGTAGATCTTGCAGAGCATGCGGAGGGTGTTGAAGCAGGAGGAGGAGACCGTGTTGACTTGCTGGGTCATAGAAAGCATTGAGTCCAGGATGACTCCCAGGTTGCGTGCGTGGTTGGTAGGTGTTAGGGCGGCACCCAGCGTGGCCGGCCACCAGGAGTTGTCCCATGCGGAGGGGGTGGAGCCAAGGATGAGGACACACAAACACTCCATATAATAATCCACTTTTCTCACAGCCAGTAAGGGGTCTGGTGCAGCTTTTAATGTGTTGGTCTTTGGGATATGTCTGGATATGTTGCCACTTTTAATTAGATACAAAAAGTATGGAAGGATATAAAAAACTTTTTGGGAGGGGCTGGAAGAATAAGGGTTCAGTTTAGGAATTACTCATGCTTCATTTTGACCAGGATTTAGGCATTCATTGGATATCAAGCTCTCGGCTTCTTTATTCAGTAGCAGGGAGGAAGAGCTAGAGGATCAAGAGCATATAGGAAGCCTAGAGAAGCATCAGGTATATTCAGTATTTGTCCATTTGTGTTTCTATGTAAAACTGGGCTCCAGACGTGTCCAGTTTTTGAAACAGTGGAGAGAAATCATGGGAGATCCCCTGGTGTTAGACACAGTACA
This sequence comes from Triturus cristatus, assembly GCF_964204655.1. Classification (NCBI taxonomy): domain Eukaryota; kingdom Metazoa; phylum Chordata; class Amphibia; order Caudata; family Salamandridae; genus Triturus; species Triturus cristatus. Next base: position 1,076,601,195 of record NC_140592.1, read on the forward strand.
AAGTTAGCAAACATATTTTATAAATTTAACTTTTCAGGAAAGGAGGCCAAGTGTGTTGAGGTTTTGGAGTGATCACGACGAGTTGGTTACTCAGGAGGAAAGGCTCTTCAAGAGAAGTGGGCAATAATATTTCCAAAGATAATGTCCAAATATTTTGTTAGTAATATCTTTTTCGTTGAGAAAAGAGACAAGGGATTGAGACAGGTGATAAATTACATGTGTATGAATGGAGTGATTTGGTGAGATAAAACCATTCCACAATTTCACAATGGACGGTATGCACTTATTGAGAGATCTTTTGAGACAAGGCGTGTTGGTTGACTAGGCTGGGCTTGAAGGATACCATGCCAATTTGTCTCAAAAACAGGGATTTTCTGAGGTTTCAGTGGCAGGTAGAATGGGGAGACTCAAAAGTCAGTGATGTTTTACATAGTTCATGAGACCAGTATTGGCTTGAATAAGGTCAAGAGGTGGGTTTCTAATCATTTATCGAGGCAATGTAATGATTGTGGAAGAGACAATGGAGTTGGTGAAAGAGCAAACGGAGTTGCTATTCCGCATTTTAAATGACTTGTTTTTGTGGTAAAGACAGTCAAATTATGTCTAGAGCTGAGTCAGGAAACAGTATTTTTAGGTTTTCAGATACAGACCTTGGATTGCATGTTGAGGATGCCCATGGGAAAGGTGATGAAGATCCAGGAGGAGTTAAGAAGTGTATGAAAAGCAGAGTGGGTTTTTTGCACCAACTAATAGGGTTGTTAGATTGTTATCTGCTTTAATCCAGGCAGGTTTTCCAGCATATTGTTAGACGGTTCCTACAAATGTTTTAGTACTGTGTAATAGATCACCAAAATGTCATAATAAAGGGACCGAGTCCTTTTATTTCAGCAGTAAATGTTGGTCCAACTAGCTCACAGTACAACAACTAAACTCCTAAACCTCCAGAGTTATAAATGCTGTCAGCAACTTCGATCTTGACCACTCTTATTCCTAAGGAACTTGTGGAAATAGATTTGACCCTTAGATTCATCACTATTACATACCCAAGGTTTCACAAAAAGAAGAAACAATAATACACTTTCAAATGTTTATTGAAAAGATCTAATCCTTGTAAGCAAAACATGAACTGCGATTATTAGACACATGAGACACATTTTTGTTTTAAAAATTAATAGAACGGTGAGAGACACAGACAAGTCAACCATGGTAATTGTCCTAATTTTACTCCAATCTATTACTAATACCTTACTCTAGCAAGAGCATTGCAGAAGTACCCTTCTGCCAGACCCAGTTGGAATGATCTAACTCCATACCTCTGTGTAATGTCTCAAGAAGCCGGCCTTAGTGCATTAACAAATGCACTCTCTCTCAATGTGCCAGCCTGCCACATCCCTACCTTTGCAGCTATCTTCCTTTTTGTGGAGCTGCACCTCACTCACAGCTCTCTGCAGCATTTATGATAACTCCGGTGTGAAATGCCTCTAGCCTGAATTCAAAACAGACACTATGTAAATAATAAAACACCAGCAATATCTCATTCTGCAAGGGACGCAGAAAAACATCTTTACTTAGTCTGGGTATGAGAGTCATCTCCTATGAGCCCAAAATAAAGCAAGGACATTGTACTCTAGTATATGGTTGTGGAACGTACAGTACAGACTACAGAGAAACAATGTCTCACTAGAATAAATGTGGGTGTGGCATTTTCTCATGTTAGTAAAAACATGTTCAAACCACCATCTTAAAAAGATTTTAAAGTTATAAGGGGAGACTAAAATGGAGGTTGAATGTAGACTCTATAACACCATCCTGTGCGGATACGACTATATTAAAAAGACAGTGGCACTAAGTTTGTGTAAAAAGCCTTGCATTTCATATGAATAGTTTACCATCCTAAGCAGACTCAAAGCTCATAAAAAATGACAATTAAAAAACATGTAATCTACAAAAAAGAGAACAATAAATCCAAAATTGCCAATCTATGAAACTAAGAGGCATCCAAACAGGAGGATGGCAACTCAGAGGTGTCCACAATACAACATCCATGCCCAGGTTGGTGTTATGGCCCAGGAGAGAACCCACACCCATCGACATCACGTCAACAAAGGCCTGAAGAGCAAGATCTAAGTGATGAGGATGGTCATCATCAGCCCCTTTAGCATTTATCGAAGGTAACAGTGCCAGGAGTGCAGCATCAGAAGAGTTCCCAAATGCCAGTAAACCTGAAGTTGAAGAGGCATCTCACATTAGCAAAAGCGGCTCATAATAGGCCTCTTGCAGTAAAGGAAGCAGCATCATTTAACAATACAACTGGTGGAACCGCAGACGAAGTACAACAGATCTCTATCAGGAAACTGCGACATATGCGTGGGAAGGCATTAGTCGAGCACACACTCGAATGAACACCATGGACAGCGAAACACAGGCTGCACTCTTTGAAACCGTATGGACTGAAAGGACAGAGACCAGTCCTTGTTTAGTTCCAGTAATATCGACTTTCCAAAATACTGTATTATGCATTTATGACACAGAAGGATGTGTGGTAGTTCTCTTTTCATTTGGTCTCAACGTGAGACATCCATTGTGGAGCAACATAAACAGAACCAATGCAACAAAGAGGAGCAATTATACAATCGGCATGTGTCCAAAACGCATGAGAATAAGGTGTGCAGAAAGGACGGAATAACTCCAAGTAAAGACTGGAAACCAGTTCAGACCCAATCACTTTGAAAAAGTGTGCCACTCAAACTGTGTTAGACACATTGAAAATATGAGGAACACGCTCACCAACCTGATGTTGCAATTGAGCTCACAAAAAAAGATTGAACTTCTGACGAGGGATGTGCTATTTTCTCAAGCAGATGTAAGAGCCACATCAGTTTGAAACAACAAGGCTTTGGGTCTGCTCGACCTATCAAAATTAATGGCCTCCATGAAGACCTTGAGTCAGATAGTAATAGCTCTTGTTGTATGTTTGTGACAATATAAAATATGCATGCAGCAAGTTACAACCCAGGTTTCATTCTGCTTCTACCTTGAATATTTAAAATTAGGAAGCTCCTGTTAGAAACAACAAAAATAAAGTCTTCAATTGTATGGGAAGAACTTTCAATAACTTGCTAAGTTAGTCGTAGAGGCATTACAAACTCCATGAAGTGTAATCTCTCTGCAGACTAACGAGGGACCTAAAGAAGTCCCACGGCCACGTAGACTAACAAAGGCCTTTTTGTTCTCATGCATGCATGTGTACTGAAAAAGGTCAAATCAAGCTTGGTGTAAAAAATGTGCACCCATCTCCCCATATCTGCTTACTTGAAAATACGAAAGACATGATCTGAAATAAACATGGAAATCGGAAGAAAAATCAAATCCTGAATCAGCCACTCTGCAGATGGAGTTTCAGCAACTCAACAGGGTACCTTTTCTAAATGTTCAATATTAAGCATAGAGTAAGTTGCTTCTTTTTTAGCCATTATGTTTTGCAAGCTTGTCAAATTATACAGTATAAACAACTAAGATGCATTTAAATAAATCCATGGCACTCTATTCGATTTCAGAACCTGCAGAGTCCAGCTCAATTGAAAAATTGAGCTCAACTTACTCTGGCCATGTTGAAGAGAAGTTATTCTTAATGATACTGAATGCAGATGAAACAATATTATTCAATGACTAAATCCCAGTTAACACTGCAGCCATCCCATTATCAACAAGAGCCAAAGCATTTTCCAAATTATCTCTATCAATTTGTCTCAAATGCTCAGCCACTTTCTGTTGAGAATATTTCTCTATATCATTATAACTAACATATATAAAACATTTAGAATGAGGTGATCTTGGACCCAACATAAAATCCTCCAAATCCTTATTATCAGAAAGAAGAGAAAGTGGTTTTTAACTGTGATAATGTTGAGTGTTCTATCCATTGCTTGCACAGTTTCCTAACACTATACATAGTGACAACCCCAGACTGCTGTCACTGAATATACCGGGGGTCTGGCCTGTTTGTCGAAAACCTCATGGTACCTGCCACACGGTGCTGGGATTTACAGGTCGGCATAGGTGCCCCACAGGCCCACAACCGGAGCCGCAGAGGGAATGAGGACCTGCTGGGGGCCCCCAAAGTCGCTCTCCGACAGGCTTTCCATCTCAGAAAACCCAACATGTAAAGCCTGTCGGAAGATGGCATCATAAAATTCTGATGGCGGAAACACCGTCTGTAAGGGATTATGTGGAGGATTTTACTGGCTGACTGAATCCTTCAGCCTGTTAGAAGTCAGTCGGAATGACTGGCCAGTTTACACTCTGACCGTCTACAATTTAATGTCGTGGTCGGACTGTAAACCTATCATGTCGGTTAGTAAGCCTCAGACGAGAGGTCAGAGGCTTACCGACCGACATAGTAATCGGTCCCATAGTCTGTTGTACTTTTTTGTTTAAAAAGATAATATTCCAAGGAATCAGACATGCTATAAGTAAAGCGTAAGTGCCCTGTACCTGCAAATAGTGTGTTCGCTAATCAGATGTGAGCTCATCATTATTTTTCAAATACTCAGAAACCTGTATGGAGAAGTGTTAAATAAATTAATCTGAATCAATTTACTTTGTTTGTGTGAACATTTTATGCTATGTCACCTATAGCAGGGCTAGCTTTGCATCATTCACAATAGTGAAGGAGCATCAGACCTGAAACAATAGAGATGAGTGGCCTGCACAACTGTCCCACATAACATCAAACAACCAGAAGTATATTAGTTGGTGGCATGTGTCTGCTGAAACCAGACTTTTGGTAGTAAACAGAAATCAGGTGGTATCCTTTTCCACAAATGCATATACAAAACACATCATCATACACCTTTTGCAAAACTTACACCTTCTCGAACTCTTCTTATGCACTGGACATATGCCAACCTTAATGATGATTGCAGAATTAGTTGCTGTAACAAAAATTTGTTATTTAATATGTTAAACTCAAGCTAGAACTTACCCCCTTGAGGCTGATGTTGGGCTCTCAACTGCAAGTATGCGGGCCATTAGGGGTGTCACGGTGCGATGCATGCACTTCCTACATTGGGAAGACTGGCCGAGCTAGACTTCTGATGACATCTTGGTCAGCATCATAGGTCCTCCTACCCCTTCTGACAATGAATGCTGCACTGATTGTAGACCTAAAGGGTCAGCAATTTCTTGGTGATGGCCTTCCAAATGTTTTTGATGGGCGTTGTCCTGTATGGATACACAAAATGATAGAAAAAAGAATTGTTTTGTGACAGATTGTTTGTCTGTATTGATGTAACACAATTTTACTACATCAATCACAAGCCTTAGTCTAAAGTTATACACAATATATATATGTTTTTTCATTCTGCCAAATTTAAACAATAAGTACTACTTTTATTGTAACCGTTTTGACTAACCCTATCCTTTGTCATTTCCTAAATTCACTAATGCAGCCCAGTGACATTATCTAGGACAGGGGGGTCTGAAGTTTTCTGTAATGAGAGCTTCTTCTCATTTGTGAATATCATTATGAAATACTGATGGCTAAACAGCTTGTGTATTGTAACCAGACAACTCCATACTCCAGCTACATTGAGTTGAAGCCTAATGTCTATAAAGTAAGATACTATGGTTTGAACTAAATACTATGACTAATGGCGCTATGAAAAGGCTGCCTTTTTGTCAGTAAGAGTGTGGTCTTTGGGAATGTATAAACATGTGTGTGTATGAAGGGAATATATATTTGTGCTGGTAACTGAGAGCCTGTGGCATATGTATTTGCAGCATAGGATACACCTTTCACCATGTGTTAGGGGAGATGCCCAACCCCTAGAAATCAGCAAAACATCTTGCGGTTATTATTGATGACAGTCTTTCTCTGCAAGATTACGTTAGGGCCATTTGCTGTAAATGCTTAGGCATTCCTAAGCTCCTTAGAAGACTGGTTGAGTGGATACCAATAGCTTGGTGAAAGACCATAGTCCAAGCTCTTATAACATAAGCATACTAGACTATGGCAGTGCCCTATATAGCTCTTCATCAGCTTGGCTGTGCAACATTGGTTGCCAATGCCAAAAAGAACAAGCTTCAAACTTGTATGCCATGCTCAGAGTACATACATAGTCTTGTGACTTTTTACGATACGGCATTACTTGATACGTCTTGATCTTTACGAGGATTAGATACAGAATTGGGTATAGCCATATGCCAATCCCATGAAAATTGGAAAGAGGTCATTCCCTTGATAGATATGTTATAGAACAAACCTTGATTAATGGATGAACTTAAGCAACATATCTTGTGATAGTATTGAAACCCACACAAGAAACAGGCAGTTTGACAATTCATGAATGGACATAAGCCATCAAGACTCTATTTTTATTACATGGTGCTCCTGAGAAAGGCTCATTAGCTGAAACGCACATAGAGAATAAGAGATCAGTAGAGTACCCCTCACATACTAAGAATATTGAATAGAGAGGAGTACACATGGAGAAAGCTGGAGAATCCTATGTACTCTGACTAAAGGAGAATATAATATAATGAAAGAATACAGATTTACATTTATGGTCTATTGTTTGGAATTTTGTACGTAATGTGATTAGTTTGCGTAATTAGATTCCCAGTCTGTACATATCATACGTATCAATGAAATTGAAATATACAGATGTCTCACAGCTTTGATACTTTGGAAGAGTTAGGGTAATGAGTGGTATGAGTAAATGAATGGCATAAGGTACATATTTATTATATGTACATAGCTCTTTAAGGTTGTGGAGTCCATTAATAAAATGCATGATTTTTTTTATAATCTTTTACGTAATTGTGTGTTCTGAGCCTTATACTGTATTTGAATCATAAAGATGGTTGTCTCAGGAACAGACATTTGAGAACAGGGGTCCCCTCCTATGGAGCAATTGATGGCACACATATTGCCTTGGTGCCACCACACGCCAGGGAGCAAGTCTACCAGAATTGAAAGAACTCCCATTCAATTAATCTGTAAATTATCTGTTTACCTGATAGGTACATCACAAGTGTCTGTGCACGTTTCCCTGGATCAAACCATGATACCGTTGTACTGCGGAAAAGCTGCATGCCCCAGCAAATGTCACAGCTTGGACCTAAAAGGGCCCGGCTTATTGGGAAGTACAATCTCTCACAATATTGTTTGGGTAATTTCAAGTTGAATAATCTGAAATTTTGTCACATATTTTGGCTCTTTTTTTATCTTCCATATAGGAGATTCAGCATATCCTTACCAACCATGGATGTTAGCACTGCTGAGGCAGGGGAAGTCCATTTCAATGAGGTCCATGGAAGAACATGGAGGCAAGTGGAGCAGGCTTTTAAGCTCCTAAAGGCCAGATTTTGCTGTCTGGATAACACTGGGGGAACCCTCCTCTACTCACCCGATAAGGCGTGCAAAATCACCATGGCCTGCTCCATGCTGATCAACATAGCCCTGCGATGGAACATCCCGTGCATTGCAGAGGATGGAAAGCATTAAGAGCTTGATAGCTTGATAGTGGTGAAGAGGGAGGGAGTTATTGAAAACATCTTCACCTGAGTGTAAGTATACATTTACATATTATGGCTTTAAGGTTAAACCAACTTTTAATCTAATCAGGATAACAATTTGGGCTGGATATTTTTCAGAAAGGGTAAGTTGATGAAACACAGGCCAAAGGAATCTGTTGATTATAGAGTTGATACATCGACTACTGCGTTCATTTAGATTGTTATCTTTGATTGTCCTTATTAAATGTGTCATCAAAAGTACTTATTGTAATGTGTCTTATGTGTAATGTAATCAAATGATTCTTTTTATTTTGATATGTATTAGAATCCTTCACCATGTCATCTTCATTTTGACATTTCAAAATTGTGACATTTGCAGTTATAGGCTGCTGTTGCAAAGTACAAAGGGGTTGATCCTGTCGAAGACACACACAGACTTTGGGTGTACATTTCTTGTTCTGAGACAACTTGCACAATGATTGAATGGAAGTTTTTAAGATAGCATCAGACTTTCTGTTGAATACTGGCACCAAGCCAATATATGCTGCTTGAATTGCTCTAACCACATGTGGTAGTCGACCCAAAGCATATTAATCTCGCTTCACATTGACAAATTGCTCATTTTGTGTATGACGCTATTGATGTGGCTCATCATTGTAGAAAGCACTTCTTATAGCACCCAACTTGAAGTTGGTTGTGACATTCCCCCATATACTGCAACCGTGTATTGGAACGATACGGTGACAACAAAATTGTGTGCTGCCAGGATTTATGACTATTGTTGTTCTTGTTGAGCAATTCCTATTTTGAGGCTGAAGATCTGGCTCCAGCTGTTGACACAATTCAATAATATTGTGCCTACTGAATCTTATTGTTTGGATTATTATTGGATGGAAAAGGTGTGGCGCCGCGGCCAGGGCTACTGACTCCGGGATCTGGGGCTCACGGTTCGATCCCCGGCGCCGGCCCAGCACCATGTGACTCTGGGCAATAGCTTGCTTAATCTTCCCGACGGCCCCCAGCGCCTGGTGACCCTTACAGGTGATTGTTTGCGCTTTACAAATGTGGATTATTATTATTATTATTATTATTATATCCCCTTCTTCCATGGTGGCAAGGTGTTGAACTGGGAATGTTAAAATGGCACTGAGTATTTGTTTTCTGTATGATTTGTTGTGTTTAAGAAAGAGTTGAATGAAAAATCCTTTGCAAATGTAATAAAACAGTAGTTGATGAGTTTTCGGTATTTGTATTTTGTTTGCTTAGACGGGAAAAGGGACCCTGGACCTGTTCCTCACCAGGCTGTGTAATGCAACATGATGAGGAACATGCAAAGTTCGCATGACTGTTTGGGTGGCCCAAGATGTGTGGCCAAGCGGTCATCCCCACTTAGAGCAGGATTGAGCAGCCGTATTCAATCCTGGAGATAACTAACGCCTGGACTGCAGTTTTTAGGTCTACAGCTTCAAACAAGGGTTTTAGTTTTCTCAAATAGCTCACGTGGAACCTGGCAGGTTTGGCCATCGAGTTGATGTGGTTGCGCATATTCAGGTTGCTGTCCAGGGTTATGCCAAGAGATTTGGCAGATTCCACTATGGTGGGTGTGCAGTTAAGTGCTGTGATCGAGTTAGTTCATTTCAGGATGTTAGTAATGTTTTTAAGGGGGGAGATGAGAAGGAACTTTGTTTCTTGTGCATTCAGTTTGAGCTTGTTGATGGCAAACCATTGAACAGTTAACTTCAGAGCCTCATTCAAACAGGTAATCTCCTCTAGAGATTAGATTTTGATGTAGATCTGAGTATTGTCGGCATATATGTGGCAGCAAATTTTGGCAGTGCGGAGTATTTCAGCTAGCTGTTCGAGGTAGAGATTGGAGGTAGAGGAAAGAGTTGAGCCCTGGGTGACACCGATTGTTATCGGGGAGGGAGCAGATAGGTTGCTGTTAACAATAAATCTCTGGGAGCGGTTCCAGAGGAAGGAACCAAACCATTTGATGAAGGTACCTCCTATTCCCATCCTGTGTTCAAGGCTTTCAAGTAGTTTCTCATGGTTGACAGTGTCAACAAGCAGCTGTTGCTGTTTTCAGTGTTGTATGGCAAGCAGAAATAACAAAAGCTTTTATATGTCACAAAAGATTTTTGAAGAAGCTGAAGTGCCCAGTAGGCCAGACTTAAAACATGACTGAATCACTGCTAAAATATTATATCTAGACTTTGGACTGTGACTTTTAGTCAGTGAGGGGCTTATAACATAGTCTGCTACAAAATGTGATATGTGTTGCACACTGATTTATGAAGCCACCTTATGTATGGTTTGGTCATGGTTGTGGAAAAGTGGGCACTTACCTGTTTAATCCCTTGGATTTTTTGCTTTTGGAGTACCTGTTTATTTGAATTTTACTGTGAGAGTCTCACTAACAGAGTCTCAACTATAGTAAACCCTACCCACACAATAAAGCCACTTGCTAGAGCTTGGCCTTACTCCAGGGAAAAGAAAGGGTAAGGACAGAAAGTGTATTTGATAATTAATTTTCATGGTGCACCTGGCCTGGAAAGGGACAACCCCCCAGAAACAAAGGAGCATAGCCATACCTCTGAAGCCAATCACATGATGGACACCCCTTAGATGTTTTGTAGTTTAGGGACAAGGCAGCTGTGGCAGTTAGGGGCTGCGTTAAGTCTTTAAACAGACCACCTCAAGTGGCCGTTTTGAAATGTTCAAAAATGCAGTGCAGATGGGTTGTGGTGGAGTTGGATAATAATATGTTATCCCATGATTGGTCAGAGGTTCCTACCTTCTGAAATTTTCCACTCGTACTTAAAAACGTTTGCACAGGAGGGAGAGAGAGAAAGAGAGAGAGAAGATGGATTTTGCAGGACCCTGAAGAAAACCATACACTGTCAGGGCTGCTGAAACACCCTATAGTTAGCCTGATTGAGACTCAGTGTATTCACCTCTCCTGGGCTTGGTACATCTTATGTGGGAATAGTAGATTGATGGACCATTTGGGTGATCCTGGAGGAGAAGAATTCTACTACAATTTCTTACAAAAGACCAGCAGAGGATAACTCTCATCAAAGGGCCACCTCCTGACTTCTGCTATCACTCAGGTCCCCTTCAAGTAGCATGGAAGCTATGCAAGCGAAAGGGGAACAGGTATGGAGGGTACTCTGCCTAGAGGGCTGCTGGGTGCTGTTGCGGGTGATCACATGCTGAGAAGAACACCAGGCACTTAAAAGACCCTGCAAGCTCTGACAACATGTGGGAGAGGAGAGGCGTAATGTTTTTGCTAATCTTGTGTCAAGAAGTGCTGGTGTGGAAAGAAGATGCTAGCTCCAGGTTGGCACACAGCAGCTGTGCTGGTGGTAGGAGCATGCCAGGACATGTGGGGTCCGTCAATGCACAGCCTGCTTTGTGTACAACCTGGGTACCTCTCAAGAGGGGAAGAAGACACCCGGTAAACGTGAAAAAATAAATACATAAACCACATAAAAAAGGAAAATAAATGGAAAAAGCAGAGCCACATGGCAGGGACGGCCCTATAGTCTCCATTGGCCTGATCAGCTGTTTTTAGAAGGGTGCCCGAGAAATCCCCTAAGTGCCCTAAAATTTTACAAATGTTTGCCAGTGGTGCCCCAGAGAGAATAGGGGCACCACCAACATGAGAAACACATACTGTAGTACAATAGCCGCCACTGGAGCCACAGTGACAATTTCCATTGATCTCCCTAAGTCTCCCAGGTGGCTGTATTTAAGACGCTGGAAGAAAAATCCCGTGTCTTTAAGCATTTTTGGAGCTGAACTTTTAGCTTTATGGCTCTTGAGTATGAGGATTTCTGTTGATTGCAATGCTAGTTAACAGTAAACCATCATATGTAATAATGAAGTGTACTGAATGCTTTATTACCAATCACAAAGGTAAGAGTGAGTCATTACATGTTCTAATGATTGTCATTGAAAGATTGTATAATCCTTACTCATTTTAATGGTGTGCCTAGTTTGATATATTTCTGCTTCTAGCAATGTGCTGACACACTGACCAAGTCAGTAGGCCTGCCTTTGGATACACCACCCCATTATATGATGACTAACCTATGTGGGTGTAGGTGTGTACTGTGGTTATAAGGTTCAGGGCTTGTTAGGGGTGAAAACGTTTTGGATGGAGTCATCTTAGGTATTTCCACTTGCCATCATATGCACATTTGTATGGTAACACGTAGTATTGAGTAATGTGTGCATAATCACTTTTAATGTTATAAGTAAAAGAACTGATTGTGTGCTTGTGAAATGACGTGCCTGCCCACTTCATCTCCTTTGTCTCCTTGTCTGCTTCGCTACCCTGACAGAGATAAGCATTACAACTGGGTACTTGGGTCTCAGTACTTGCAAGGTTGCTGACATTACTTTTGAAAGACCCACATCCTTTGCAACTTATAACCAACTTTCTTACAATGTTGTATAGGTGCAGCCAGCTTGCACAGAAATCAACACACATAGACATTAGTAGACCAGCTTTCTACTTTGAAACGCTTACGGTAGTGATGAAACCTCATATTTTTCTTGATAAACTTGTACCTGGTCCTTTGGAGTCACTGTCCTTCCAGGACAAACACCAGACATGTTCTGTGAGCTACAGGTTTGTAAAGCAGAATACATAGAACCCATACACCAAGGAGCTCCGGCACTTCGAGGACTTTATGCATCTCCATATATAGGTTTTTCTGCCATAGAATGTCATAGCACTGAACCCCCCAAATCATGTTGGCTCACCAATTCACCCTATGTGTTTGCAAAAGACAAGGTTCCATCCGAGGAACATCAGAAGCTCATTTTACTCATCTCCATGCAGGTGTACCAACAGACTTAAAAAATAGTCTATCAAGTTGCAACTCAAATATAGTAATTACCTCGAATGTTGTAAAGTCCCAAAATGCCCCAGCGATAGTCGCTCAGTTGGCGAGGCAAGATTGCAACACTCTTCAACATATGTCTACTCTTCACATGTGATTCTACAGGCAATTATACATTGTGAGATTGTGTATTGACCATTGACTCCATGTTGCTTTAACTACATTTTTGAGCATGGTTTCATTGTGTGTCTGTCCCACCCTGCCTTTCAGCTGAGAATGCAGGCAGGCCCAGGTCACTTGTGCACAGACTGATAGTTTATGTTTCTCACTTCACCGATCTAGAAAGATAAGCTGCTAGGACAGAAAATGTAGGATGCTTGCAGTGTCCAAGGATGAGAATGTGAAGAATTCTGTCTCAGCTCTCCTCGGAGCCTGACCAGCTCCGTTGAGTTACCTTGATACAGAGAGTGTAGCTAGCACCTACAGTGCAGATGAAGGGAGGGGAGTTTCTAGGACATCTCTTTTGGTGTTAGTAAAGAGTATAAGGACGAAGCCCTCTTTGCGCTTTGACAGGAATTCCCATCAGAGTGCAGGTACTGCCCATGGCTTTTGTGCCCAGTTGAGACCTCCTGCTGAGACTGTCAATGGGTTCCCCAGTCGTGCTGGTAAGGATGATAGTAAACAGACAGCCGGTGAAGTATTCCAAGTTCTAATTACATATTCTTGTGTGCCTGCAGTTATCTTTCTATGCATTTATTCTTGTGTTTATGCATTTACTTCATGCATTTATTTTACATGTGCATTATTGCCATTTGATATATGGGAACTTACTGCACTAAATATTCTCCTTTACTTGGCAAATGAGTGTTGAGCTTTGTTCATGTAGTATTTTGGTCTTCTAATGTATGTGGAGTCCAATTTTGAAGAGTGTTCATCTTGTGGCCTGTTCTTGCTCAGGTGTTCTGAAGAAAAAGCAAGACATCACATTACAGATAATGCTACAACATGGTAAGACCCCTTCCCTTACCGCAAGATGTCACAGGAAGCTAAGTGGTCTGTGTATGCAGAGCTTGTTACTTGCAAAAGATTAACTGTGTTACTGTACCCTAAACAATTGAATACACTTCTCCAGCATGATGCACAAAATGGATGAAGGTGGAAGTTGTCAGTGCTCTGACTAGAGTGTTATGGGCCCATGAACCCCATAACCTAACTATTATTTTCTCTCTTTACCTGCCCTAGTATCTCAGGTATGGGAGGTCATTGTGGGTGTTTGCTGTGCTATCTGAGCTGGAGGACTAGACTTGCAACCTTCATCTCAGGTTTAAGTGACTCCAAGGGGTAGCTGATCGACCTCCTTTTCGGAGCTACCGGGACACACCAAGCTCTAGAGGCCTCACTGCACCTGCCTGGCTGACCTGCTGTACTGGACCTGCAACTGGTCCTGACTGAGGCCTGCTGCCCTCTGATGGAGTGAGTTTGGGATCCACAAGAGGTGCTCCTCAGGTGCTGGACCCTTGGTGTGGAACAGTTAAACTGCTCCTGAAAGAAAAGGAGAAATCCATAAATTTTGGTCTCTTTGCGACCGTGAATGGGATATTAATGCAAAGATCTTGCCACCCACGCCAATCGCCAATGCAAAGCTCTGAGTGAACCTCACTCTTCATGCTACAGCAGCTACCAGCGGTGTCTGCTAATGTGGTGCTCCAGCAAAGACCATCCACAATACTCCACAGGATCTTCACACTACTGTGAAAACCATCTGCAACGCCCGGCGTGCTCTTCTCGCTATTGGGGGGACCATTCACAATGCTCTTCTTTGCACCTTGTGACCTCCTCTAACATGAACAGAACTTTTCATACTGGACTTTAGTAGGTACCTTTTTCAGCAAGACTAACGTGATCTGGCCCACACTTCATCACGGTTGGCCTAAAATGTTTACTTTTACCCAGTCTTGCACGACCAAATAACCACAAGGCTTTTTGCCTTTTGTGGATATACTTAACTTAAACCTTTGAACTGCATATCTCTGGATCTACTGATTGGATGTTTGTAATTTTGGTGTCAAATAATTTAACACATTTTACTCAATTTTTCTAAACTGATGTGAGATTTGACTTGTTTTGTTTTCCCTTTATTACTGTTTAAGTGCTCTATAAATACTTTACACACTGCCCCTAAGTTAAGCCTGACTGCTTTTGAGCCAAGAGACCAGTGTGTTAAGCAAAGGGTAATTTGTTAATTCAGTGATTTTTTATGGCTCACCCTGACAATGATTGTGACTTTTGCTTGAGCAGAGTTTCAACCCCCTCAATCAACAATCCCATTTTTTACACTTATGAAGAATCAGCATGAAAAACTGTTTAACTCATATAGACAATAACTCTGTGGGAGACCTATGGACAGACCTTTTTTTAATTATTTATTCTAAACCTTTTGTAGTCCCTTTCTATGACTGTCACTTTTGTATTGATGTTCCTCTCTTAATTCTCTGCTTATTCCTTCACTATCATGTTTTCTGATGGCATTGCTGTTTTGGTCAACTTTAATTAAACAATGCTTGACACCATCTCATGTAAGTTTCTCCATTTCTCACATCCATTTTGTAAATGTGAAAGGTGAGAGAATGGCATAGTAGGTGGCTGGTTTACACTGGTGCATGTAAACCATGAATAATGTTGTTTTGACATGGCACAGCCACATGCTCACACATATAATGATCACACACCTGGTACACCTACTTTCTTCACTGCACAGTAAAATAATGACAGACGCACAAGGAACATTTAGAATATGGTAATTATGATGCATTGAATGTGTTAATGGCTTACTCAATCAGAAGATTTGTAAAGCGCTACTTGTCACTGATAATGGTATCAAGGCGCTACTCCAATGTCCAAATGGCGATTTATAGTGTACTCCCACTCTTGCAGCTTGAAAGTGGGTTTCTACTGGGTGCAACATATGGATCATTTATTTCAAGGTTTCTTCTGTCTGGAGGTCTGCTCACAAAAGCTCTTAAATTACATTGTAAGTCAGTACAGCATGCAAGAGTTTTGAGGGGAAAAAGAAAAAAAGACGGGTAGATGGAGGGAAAGAAAGGAGGTGAAGGGAAAATAGGAAGAAGGCATGGAAAGAAGGTGGAAGGAAAGGTATGAGAAAAGAAAGGAAATATGAAAGAAATGAAGGGTAAAGTTTGCAGAAAGGGTACAAGAAAGGAATAGTGAAGGAAGGAGTTAACGGTGAAAATGATGATAGAAAGAAAGAAGAGCGAAATGATGACTAAATAAAAGGTTAAAAAGAGACTGACGGGAATTACAGTTTATGAAAGGGTGAAAGGAAAAATGGTTAAAGGGATAAGTAGGTGAAAAGATGGATGGAAAAACCAATAACTGAATGAAGTGTTAAAAGAATGGATGGAGCAATATACGCATGGGAGGAGAGATGAAACTGTGAAAGGGTGAATTTTTTGATCAATAGATCAAATGATGTAGGGAAGGATGGAAGAATGAAATGAGTACATTTATGAATTGAAAGGATGAATGGCTGAATATATAGATGGATGGGTGCATGAATGGAAGAAGGAATGACTAGGTGGACGAATTAATTCTAAGGGGCAGATTTACAATAACTGGCGCATCCCTGCATATTAGCAGGGATGCGTCAGTTATTTAGCGTGACTCAAAAAAACCCTTGCGCCACCATGGATGCGCCGCATTTACAATGTGTCGCACCATGGTGCACGGTTAGACAGATGCGTGACGCATCTGTCGCCGTATGGGTGATGCAGTGCTGGAGTTGTGTCGCAAGCGCAACGCAACTCCAGCACTGCTCAGGGGTGCCCTATACCTTATATGCTGCGTCACTCCTTACGCCTGCTTCAAGCAGGCGTAAGGATCTGATGCTGCGGGGACGTAAAAGTGACTCCGTGAAATATTGTAGATTTCACTGCGTCACTTTTACGGGGCCTCCTTGCGAGGGAACGCCCACCCTGCATACAATATACCTGACGCAGGTATAATGTAGCGCAGGGCTTTACAAAGTGACACATCTCACTAGATGAGTCACGTTGTAAATATGTCGAATAGTGGTGCATTGTTTACGCCGCCGCTGCGTCACAAAAGTGAGGCAACAGTGGCGTAAAACTGTCGCAAGGGGCTTGTAAATCTGCCCCATAGTGTGTGAAATGGTGGATGGATGGGTGGATATGTGAATAGATGGACGGTTAGGTAAACAAATGTTAGGATGAAGGGGAAGAAGGATTAAATGAAGATTGT
Organism: Triturus cristatus; assembly: GCF_964204655.1. Lineage (NCBI taxonomy): Eukaryota > Metazoa > Chordata > Amphibia > Caudata > Salamandridae > Triturus > Triturus cristatus. The sequence goes on from NC_140592.1 coordinate 1,076,617,841, forward strand.
AAAGATTAAGAAATCGATTGATGGGTAAAATGATAAAAGGCTGGGTAGACAGGTGGATGAGAAAAAGACAGGTGGATAGAGGGTCAGGGAATTTTGTCTAAAGAGGTTCGGTCTCGCTTGCTTCATTTGCGTGATGCCAGTAAGCGTTAGGATCAGAGTGAGGGTATAATACGTTTCCATCTATATCCCTGGGCAAGGTTGCCTGGGCTCAAGTGGCACTGCGCTATTCCGGTGAGAACAGGTTGAGCTGTACTTGGATTCATGCAGTGCTGAAGAGATAAGGAGTCTGGGAGATGAGAGAGAGAGAGATGCAGGGACGAGTAGGCGTAAAATGCCATGCCACTTGACCCCCACTCTCATTGCAGTTTTGACATTTGTCTGAGCCTTATCTGCCAGCAGCCTCCTATTTATAAGGAGAGGCTAAGGGAAGGACAATGCATGGAAATTGCTGAATTAAAGAAAGCTGTTTATCCTCTGTTCCTTTGGCTGTTTTGAGAACTCCTGAAACAGGTATCAAAGGCAGCGAGAGGTGTTCCGAAGGACAAGCTAGGAAGAGCAGCTGGTACTGCAGTCTAAGCCTTACTGACACGTAGGGCAATCTTTAAGATCTGCATGCCATCCAGCCACAAGGTAGAGTCTTGAGGTGGTTTCTAAAGAGAGGGGAATGGCAGAGGAGGCAAAACCCGATGCACGCGCTCTGGCCTCAAAAAGTGCACGCGGCCCGATATGTTTAAACAAACAATTCCTGCCAGCAAGCAGAAATCAAGGTGGGAGCAGAAAAGTCCGCATTTTAGTAGCAACTGATTGTGGACCGATATGCCGCCTACATCACCTAGTACAGTATTTTGAGAATAGAGGTATCAGGAGGCATGCCACCCACAACCCACTCTGGCCTCGCTTGATATATGCATTGACAAATGCACAGTATGTACTATTGTCTTGGATTCCTGGGGGCAGATTTATGAGCCCCTTGCGCCACTTTTGCGTCACTTTTCCCATGTTAAAAGTGACGCAAAAGTGGCGCAAGGGGCTTGTAAATCTGCCCCTCCGTCTTTGAGTGAGGCTATCTACATCCTGCCCTTTTACTTAAGTAATAGTAAACATTTCTACCGATGGGCGTTTCTTTGAACAGTGGTTTTTAGAGATTTGCATGCAAGCTGAGACGGAATAGAGGTTACCACACCTGGATAACCATAGAGGGGAAAGTTTACAATGAAAAAGTGTCAACACATTTTTTAGATCATTAGGCTAACAAAAGCAAACTAAAAATTAGAATAAAAGAAATCAAAACAAAATACTCGATTGGTTCAAATATGAAACTAGGCCCAGCAAAACTTCTCCCATGCTATGAAGGGTGCCAATGGAGACACAGCGCAGTTTGGATATCTATCTGTGGCTTTGGACTAAGCGGTAATCTGAGGTGAGGGAGCTGATGAGATGGCTACAGCAGTAGCCGCAGAGGTTTGTGGGAGCTTCAGGGCATCCAGGCCACGAAATACATTTGTAACATCAAAGCATCCTTATTCCTGGAATAGAACATGCCGTTTTGTACAAGTTTCTGTTATTCTTGAGAATGTGAGGCGTGTGTTAAAATATTTTTGTTTCATGCAGCTCTTGCATGCGTTTGATGCTCTCAGTGCCAAATAGTGAAGCTCATTGAATAGCACTGCAATCTGGGCTATTAAATACTGCATATTAAAAATAAAGTCTGGGATGTGCTAGTGGTGGAATTTAAAAGAAACTGATGATATTGATGATGATTACTTACATTTTACATAGCGCTAGCAGGGTTGCGAATTCTAGGTGCTACGAACAGTCGAGGATGTCTCTCTGGAAGGCTGACGCGAAGCATACGTGTTGAGGACATATTTTTGCCTCAGATGCATTTACCCAATAAACACATGGTTTCTATAAATCCCACTTTGAAATGTTTGGGCAGATGCCTTTGTTTAAAATGATTCATGTGGGTTGTTCTATGGTTTACCAGGAAAGACCGAGAATTCTTCATATATATGTATATATATGAAGAATTCTCGGTTTTCCCTGGTATATATATATATATATATCCAAAACCCCTCCAGCATGCCGAAGGAAGAGGCCACACGAGGAATCCAGGTAAGAGCTTTATTGGACAGCAGAAAAGGCGTGATGCATTTCGGCCATGTGGCCTTCCTCAGACGCCGCTGCTCACCAAGAACATAGCCACGCCTCCACCTTTGAATGGTACAGCAGTCTCCCATTGGTGGGAGCACCCTCCATCCCCAGTCATGTGCTCGCCCACCAAGTGCAGCGCTGTAAGAACTGCAACTCCCAAAATGCTTCATTTTTGGGCGGGTGTTGCGTGGGGAAATAATTATCCACCAATTCTGTCCCAAATGAAGGGTGCACTTTGCACAGCTGGGGCGCTTGGCAAGGCTGGACCAGCCTCGAACTCTGAATTCTGGAAAAAAACGGGTGAATATGGATGCAAATGGATAAAATCGAAGGAAGAACATATTATTACTTCATTATCCTCACATGGTTTCACATTCAGAGATCCAAAAAAGTTGTGCAAGTCAGTAACGCTGCAAGTCCAAATTAAAAGGCAGTGCTCTATATTAACTTATTACTTATTAACAACAGATTCACAGTTGCAGAGATATATAACAAAACACCCTAGCCTTGCATATCGTAAAGGGAAAACTATCCGCAATATGGTAAGTCCTAGTTACCCTAAGATGAACACATGGGGTCACACATGGCTACACAAATGTAATTTGGGATCATACAAATGTGGCAATTGCAGTATGTGTAAATTTGCCTTGACTGGAATATGTAACTTCCAATATAATGGATCTAGAAAGTACCATATAAATCAACATATAGATTGCACCGGCTAAATTTGTGGTTTAAAATATTGTATGTAAATGCTCTAAAATGTATGTAGGGAGCACCATTAGGTGCCTAAAAGAACTAATTTCTGAGCACTTTAGAGTGCTTAAAAATCTGGATGAAAGATATCCTATTGTGAACCATGCGATAGAATGTGTAGAACAACATAAACAATTGTCATTTAAATTCCATGGTTTGGAAACTGGACCTATTGACCCCAGGGGAGGGAATCGGGAATTGAAAGTACGTCAGGCTGAAGCACGCTGGATTATCAGACTACATGCGGTAGAACTAGGAATCAATATCGATAATGAACTGCAGTATTTCTTAGGAATTTCATTCTGTTGGTTATACCGTTTTCCATCTGCCTATGCATTAACAGACATATATATGTCAATATGTCATGTACGGCGCCTACTGTTGGGCCTCTGAATTCTTGAAACAATTTCTGCAATACTGTTACATTGTGCTTATCTGTCAAGCTTATGCAACTCAAGAAAGGTTGTATACCTCCTCGTAATATCTATGATGTGTGTTTTGAAATGGATTTGCAGGTTCAAATGTTATATTCGATCAATATAGTGGCCTATAATTGGAACGAATAGGAGGTGTTTTCCTCTTTCCCCTCTGAGCTAGTTCTTTTCTTACTATACTTGCGCTGCAATTCTTACTGTGGGAGATGGATTCTTTGCTCAGACTCAATGCTGATACACCGATGTGAATTATATAATAATGTCTATGACTGTTCCATTTCATTTTGTCTCCCGAATTATATAGTCATGTCCACAACTTGGCTTTCCCGTCGTGTAAAACGGGGCTTGTGTCTTTAGAGTCGTCTTCCCCGCTACTATAGTTGGTGACTTTCCCTTAAATAAAATTAATCAATTCTTTTAATTTTTAAGTATTTTTCTCGTTATGGTTATTTGATATTATTGAGATTTAAAAAATTAGTTGTAGGTAGTTTAGTTGGTAATATTTTGCGACTGTTCCTTAAACTATTGTTGTTCTTGTTTCGGGCATGGATATTTAGGGGCCGATTCCGATCCGGGTCGGAAAGCACTCCGACCGAGTCGGATCCGGGGTTTTTTCCGACCGAGCCGAACCCCTACAGTCCGAGCGAGCGAGTACGATGTGCACGTATGGTGTCAGACTCGGTTCGGTCGGACTCCCATAGAAGTCAATGGGAGCCGGTCGTACGACGCGTACATGGGCTCTCGTTGACTGAATGGGTAAGTCTCGAACACGTGCGCCCCCTACAGAGGGTACGTGTCGGTGCCACCCGCACTGTACATGCCTGTGTTGGGGAGACCTAGGGGTCTCCCCCTGCGTCCGAGTCGTAGGGCTGCGGGCGTCAGGGGGTCCGACGCACACCCCCAAAGTCCGATTCCGGGAGCTTTTGTGAGCCGGACACTCCGGCTCGCACAGGCTGTCCGATGCGAGCATCGTACTGGCTCAGTTGTAAATCACATCCATTGCACGCCACGGTTAGCTTCCGACTGGGACGTACGGAGTGGTTCGGACCTGGAAACGACTCGGTCGGTGAATTTCATGTAGCTCGCATCGTACTTGCTCGCTCGTACAGCTGTACGAGTCGGCCGGAAAACACGCATAGGGCTCGTAGTTTTTACGGCCGAACCCGATTCGGTGCCCTTCCGACCGAGATCGGAATCGGCCCCTAAGTGGCTAATGTTTACACTTCTAAGATGGTGTATGTTTATTTACTAGTGGAATAGGTTGCGTGTCAGTCTCAGGCGATTTACTTTGTTTACCGTGTTTAGTTTTTACATGATTTGGAATCTCAAGATGGCGCCGGTGCTACATGCTGCGGAAGACACGAGGAACACTTTCCTTTATCGCAATGCCGGATTAAGGAACTCAGTTAATATTGGATATTTAATGGGTTAGATTTAGTTTATGCGCTACAAATAAAGTGATTTTCGTAAGTAAGATTAAAAAAATTCTTTTAAAATATTGATACTATTTAGGATATCACGGTTTTCATTTACTGTGCAATTAGTCCACAAGACTCTATTGGCAGCATTGGCAGCCTGATGCAATGCGTTTTAAATGCTAGATACCGTCTGTTTTGTTCTTTTGTTAGGATACGTGGTCTATTGCTACCTCTTTTTGAATGCATGATTCTGCTAACGACTGACTTTTTATGCTTGGAATGACTTCCTGTATTGGACTTGGATTATAAGGTATTGCTTTTAAATGAGACATTTACTGCTAGAACCCAAGTTCTAACTTATGTACATAATTTTTACCCTTGTTCATAGATATATTCGACTTTCGCTTTTAAATATAATTGTGATTGGAGGTAATGGCCTCTCGCTTCCTGTATATTGGTCATGAATTTATAATAAGTTTAGCCTGCTGCTTTAATATTAAGTGTAGCCTCGCTATAGTGACTTTGGATGTGCAATGATAGATGGCCAAATCGCTATTCACACCTATGTTTGCTAGGTAGTACGTGTTTTTTATGCGAGGACTTGACGTCCTATGACTTTACTATTAGAATGTCGATGTATGATAGGATAGGTTTTTGATCTGGCTGTGCGCAATCGGCTCTTTTTTCTTGTGGACAGTTTTTTGTTACCTTCTTATGGTTTGATGAATTTGTTTTTTCACTTTCTTAGGATTCTCTTGGATAATTGTGACCCTACCTTAATTTCATGATTACAGTTACTATGATAAGTTTTTCTATTGGTAATTGTATGAAGCAATTCTTATGAGCACTATGTGGTGTGGTAATGTTGGTCTTTGGCTATTTTTCTCAGACTATATACTTATATATATATATTATCTACTGGCGGTCGCCAGTAGATAGTTATAGTTAGGACCTATTTTCCATAGGAAATCCGCAACATTCTATTCCCAATAAGTCTGGCGCCGGTTGACGAATCTTCGCGAAATTTTCCAAACTTTTGGCCAGCTCCGCTCCGCTCCACTCCTACCCTGAAAGTTTCGTGGTGATTTGTCAAGCGGGGGTCGAGAAAAAAGGGGGGTCCCAAAACACGTTTTCCCCATGCCATTTTCCATAGGATCTGTTGTCGCAGCTACAGTCCGAACCGCTGAACGGAATGACACCAAATTTGGCAAAGAGGTAGTCTTCAGTTCAGACTCGTGCCTTTTGCATAAATGGTGTGAATCCGTTCAGTAGTTCCTGAGAAAATTAGAGTTAAAAGTACATATATATCTATGGCCGGGGAGGATCCGCGTACCCAACCCGCACCGTAAGCACACCCTCCTCGAACCGAGCGCGCACCCTCCCGATCGCGCGCTGAATGCTAATTGGCTGTCAAGTGTCTGTCTACATTCGAAACCAGGAACTGTTGGCGGCCATTTTCTGCCTCCGTAGAAGCGAAGCTAAAGAAGCAGGGGAATAAGTGTGTAAAACATATAAATGGGGCAGAGTGGAAATACTCTGACCCTCTAGAGGTGCTTAGGGGGTCCCAAAAGGACCCCCTGGGACCCCTTTAAAAAAATAAATGGCGAAATGCGCTCAGGGTGCGCGCATCCTATCGCGTTGGGTGCATGGATTCTCTCGCGTTGGGTGCGCGGATCCAAGGGAAAAAAAATTGAAATTGTTGGGAGATAAAGATCAAGCTTAAGTGTTTTGTTCTTGAGTGGCTCTAAAAAGAGTTGTTGTGTTCATTGAGAGTTTTTGGTACTTATAAGTAAGTACCTATACAGAGTCTAAAGTTGTTGAGGAAGACTCTGTTTCCTTCATCAGTAAAGTGTACTCCATCTCTCCTATACATCTCTTGCATATGAAAGCGCAGATTGTTATTGTAAATGGACCCCATTCTATAGTCTCGGAGAAAAGCAGAAACAGATTTATTCACATGTTTCCTAGCTGTCTCAATCTGTTGACAAAAATGATCGGACCAGTTCTATTTCTGCCTTTGGCATATGTGAGAATACACAAAGGCAGTTTTGGGGAAAAGTGAAATCAGTTCTGCAAAGGTGTCCTTCATAAGCATTTCCAGACCTACCCCAGTCAAAGTGCCTAGGTCATTGCCACCACAGTGCACTATTATGAGGTCAGGGTGTTGTATTTGCATGAAGGATTTCACCAATGGCATAAATTGGTGCCACTATAACCCTCTCTGTCCAATCCTTTTAATGTCTACATTTGGCAAACCTAGGTCTTTGTGAATGCCTTTGTTTTCTGCATACCTTTGGCTACAGAAAAAATAGCTGTGTCCCACAATCCACACTCACTCTAAGCATCTTGAAAGGAGGTCTGGATGCACTCAGATGGTCTCTGTAAATGAAATGGCAGTTTGGAAAGTAAGATGTTTCTAAAATGGTGGCTAAGATGCAATTTTGAAAAAAGACAAGAAATCATTGGTTGTTTGACAACCTTCTACACTGAAAGGTAGGGTGTATATTTCTGTTTTTTAAATGTATGATTCTTATTGGTTAACAAAAACTGATTGTAAGGAACATTATATATGATTCACTGAAAAAACCATAGGTTTCATGCACATTATAGTTAGGAATTGGCATTTAAAAAACCTTTGAAATTCACTGAAAAAAACAAAGGTTTCAGGGGCGTTATAGTTAGGAATTGGCATTTAAAAAACCTTAGAAATTCACTGAAAAAATCATAGGTTTCAGGGGCGTTATAGTTAGCTGGACATTTCCCTCGTACAAAACCCTAGAAATTCCCAAGTTATAGTTAGTTCAGCTAACTATAACTCGCGCCCCACAATGCACTGCTGATCACGTCACATATTACATCACTCATGACATGGTCAGTGACATCACTGATGACATCACTGATGACATCTCAAATGACATCACTGATGACATCATCCAGTGAGTATGTGTTTCTGTACAGTTTTAATGTGTTTAATATATATAGGGAAAGATCTGTTGAAGAATGAGTGGGTGTACAAGTGTGTGAATGGATGATTTTCTAGGTGCGTAACTGACTCTATAAGTGAGTCATTAAATGTATCTTACTGCAGACTAGTGACTAAACTGTGTGAATGTCTGTATGTGTCTGTGTGTTGGTGTATAAGTGGCTGCGTGGTTTTGTGAATAGCTATATGAGTGTTTATATGGGTTATTGATTGGTTGTCTGAGTATCTGTATGGGTGCCTGAGTGTTTGTGTGGGTAGGGTGTGTGTGACTGTGCATAGATGTGTGAGTAGGTGATTCTATGGGTGCATGGTTTTAAGAGTGCAACTGTGATGGACTGTATGGTTGGGTGAGTGTATGTATGGGTGTGTTAGTGATTGAATGTATATTTCAGTTGTACATGTATCAGTAACTACATATCTGAAATGCAGTGTATATGTGTGTAAGAGTATATAACTATCCATATGTGAGAGTGTGTGATTGCGGGAGTGGCTGTATGGATGAGTGTGTGCTTGTATTAGTAATTGTATAAGAGCATCACGATTTGTTAGTATTTTTATGAGTAAGTGAACTTGAGTGTGTTTAACTGTATGGGTGAGTAAATTGGACTGTGTTTAATTATTTGCACGACTGACTAGGTGTGTCAGTACCTCAATGGATGATTGGCGGTGTGTGAGTGTCTATATAGGTGTATAAATGCATATGATAGTCTTGCACGGAGTGACTGTAAGTATGAGTGACTGTACAGGTGAGTGAGTGGAGGTGTATGTAGACCTAAGAGTTAATGAGTGGTTATGTAGTCATTGGTATTGGAGTATCTATGGTTTTCAAAATGGCCGTCTGAAATTTTGAGTCGGTGTATCAAAGGTTATATTAGGGTGTGAGAAGATGCACTAATTTATCACATGGATGATGTCATCAGTGATGTCATCAGTGATGTCATCAGTGATGTCACTGACCATGTCATGAGTGATGTAATATGTGACGTCATCAGCAGTGCATTGTGGGGACGCAAGTTATAGTTAGCTGAACTAACTATCACAGGGGAATTTCTAGGGTTTTGTACGAGGGAAGTGTCCAGCTAACTATAACGCCCCTGAAGCCTTTGTTTTTTTCAGTGAATACATATATATATAAGTTTCATAATGCTTATTACTAAAAGAGCATGTATGCACATTAGTGGTGATTTTCTTTGATTCTTATTTTCCTCTTTTCCTTCTATAATGAATCACACCAAACTGGAAAGTTGCCTCTTTATGCTCTGATTCATGACATCCTTATACTTTGTATCATAGTGTATGCCTACCTATGGCAGAGATGCTATGGGTGAAGGACTTACTGTACCTTCTAATGCAAAAAACTGGAGTAACAAATTGTAATCTAGTTGCTTTGCTCTTGTTCTAGCCCTGATGAAGTCTATGGCTTGTAGCCGTATAGACTAAACATGTGTTGGCATGGTTTGTAACTTGGACAAAAAGTGTCAAGAAAATTGAAATATGGATGTATGCCTTAAGATCTTGGAATAAAGGAAGAAGAAAATATTAAGGATTGAGACTTGGACTTTATATGTGCTTCTACTTTTGTGTCTTCTGCTCAGGTTGTCAATTATTAGTATTTTTATTATATGTGGACTTATGTCTAAATTTTTAAAGCGTGGGGTGGTCACTGTACGGTAACCTTGAGTGTTAACACTTATTGGAATATTTGAATTAGAGAAACTTGAACAGTACCCTGCGCGGATTTACCCTACTACCTTTCTTGTTAAGTTCAGTGCCATTGAAATCCATCGCTATATAGTGAGCACTCTCAGTTGGTTGTCACAGCAACCGTGCATGCTAGTAAACATAGAAGTTACAAACACTAATGAAAATAACAGTGCATATAAATAATATATTTGTTTTAGATTGTATCTATATCAGCACAAGAATAATGTGACAAAATGAATTATAGTAACTGAATAAAATAAAAATAAAAGCTAGTCACTGTAGCAATATTTCAAAACGGACCTAGGCCCTGTAGGAAGAACGACTACATATTAACCAATTTCTTCTTATCCCCATAATTCTGCATTTATCCAAAACACACAAATATCATATATGTAAAATTAGTAAGATCACTGGATTTCCAGGAAAGTGAGTGGCAAAGGCAAAGTGTGCCAGGGTTGCGATCTAAGATGCATGTATAGGTACTAAGCAAAACATTCTATACATATGACTCCATATATTGCTGGTTGCATCTAAGACTAACCTATTGTCAAGGACAAAGAGGTACCGCCCAAGTGTGCTTTGGAGGGATATCCACCACAATAATGCAGAAATTGCTATTAGGGGTAAATTAGAGGATATACAGAGCCAACCAAGGTATAGTGTGAATAGCTGTAGCAACTAAAGAGTATAAAATAACAAAACTGAGTGAAGTGAAAAATGGGCCTAAAGAAAATGAGTAGGACTCAGAGCGGGACAACCAGCAATAAACTACAAATGTACAGTTAGTGCCTCATCTCCATTCATTCCAAACAGAATTTTAGAAATCTGTGAGATAATATATCTTGATTCTAACCTCCTAAGTGTCAACTGTCTGTTCCCTCCTCTCAGGTTCTGGGAACAGTGTCGATCACAAAGAAGAAGAGATCTTTAGCATTGCCATCATGACACAAATCTATGTCTGGCGACTGGGTAGCTGGGGTCATCATTGGTGATGGCCCAAAGGTGTTGTAATATGCGAACATGTACGGGGTGGATGGTGCTACCCAGGTATTGTTTGTTGCAAGTACATTGAAGAATGTAGACAGCAAAATCACTTTTACAAGTGTAGCTGCCTCGGATTTCATAAGGTGGCTGTCTAAAAGGTGTTTTCACTGTTCTGGTATTGACACCATGCCTACAGGCTTTACATTTTGAGCATCTTTGAAAACCTCTCTGTGATCTCAACCAATCAGAACCCTTTCTAATTTTGGGTGAGTTAAATACAAGCTCTCTCCACATCGATTTGGCTCTTTTGAAAGATATGGGAGGAGCTCTGGCGCAAGTCGGGCCGATAACAGGGTCACTGCGATCTGCAGTAGCTAGTGTTTCTGGGCTGTACCCTCTGGACTCTAGTCTTTGAAATAAATCGCCAGTAGATCCCTTCAGACCTGCTTCAGTGCTACAGTTTCGCTTCATTCAGAGGCATCCAGCGTATGAGATGATCTCCTTGAGTCTAGTGGGGTGAAAGCTACGTGTGTGAAGAATAGAATTTCCTGATGTAGGCTTTCTATATATCCGAGAATGTATCTTATTATTCTTCATAAAGATTTCTAGATTTAAAAAGTGTATGGACTCTGTGCTGGTGTTATATGTGAAGAATAAGTTCAGGTTATTAATATTTAATTCTTCTGCAAATCTTCTTGCAGCTTCCTGAGAACCCTGCCAAATGATGTCATCCATGTACCTCACAAATAGACTGATGTTTTCTATCATTACTTTTTTCTGTGTTGTCATAAGTACCTGCTCCTCCCACCAGCCCATATGCAAATTCGCATAGCTGGGGGCGAAGCAGGTACCCATGGCTGTGCCTTGTAGCTGTTTATAAAATAGTTTATCAAAAACAAAGATGTTGTTGTCAACGCACCACTCAGCAATTTGCAACAGCATCGATGTGTGTTGGTACGGGTGTAGGTCTTTTCCCCAAATGGCAACCCAATGTATTTATCCCATCTCTGTGTCTGATGCTGGTATACAGCGTATTAACATCTAGTGTCATCAACACATAGTCTTCTTTCTAAGACATATTGTAGATTTTCGTCAGGAAATCTCCTGTGTCCCTGATGTATCAGGGAAGTTCACTGACAAATGGTTGAAGGAAATGATCAATGTATCTCGATGCGTTTTCAAAGTATCCCCCTATTGCAGCAATATTAGTTCTACCAGGAGGATCAGTTGCATTTTTGTGTATATTAGGTATAAGATACAACTGTGGTGTCACTGGGTAGTCATTTTTTAAGAATTCAAGTTCTTGCTTGGAGATAAGTCCCACACCCCTCCATTCGTAGGTGCTTTGTGGAACCTCTCCTTAATACCATAGATGCTAGTAGAGCTAATGCGACTGTAGCAATCCCTGTCTTGCAATTGTTTTTGTGCCTCTATATTGTAATATATATATATATAAACAGCTGTGACAGCTGGAGTCACGGTATATAGTAGAGCTGGACACCAAGTCCCCCAAAGGTTTGAACACCGGGGAAGACCTCCATAATTTTCTATAAGGATGTTCACATATATAACCCCTGCTTAGATCAATTTTTCCATTTATCTGTCTTATTTATATATTTTTATTTGGACATTTTAGGTTCTTACTGACCTCTACTAGCTTTCATGTATATGCATTGTGTATTTTGACTTGCATTTTTTGTCTCTGTGTATGGCTATATCTAATCTTTAGCCACATACTTTTGTGACTATTCGTATTTTGGGGTATGTTGTATTCCATCCTGGTAGTCATATTCCTGCGATCTTTGCCTCTCTGTGACTCACATGATTCTCCTATGCGGCTTTTTAGTTGAGATATCTACATATCTAAAATGATTTTTTCTCAATAGTATGGTCTTTCCTATTGTTTTATGATTGTCTCTAATGTAACTTAAGTCGCATTGTGGGCCACGATATCACTTGTGATTATAAGTGTTTCCGCCAATTTGTTTCCCCAGTTTTTATAAATTATTTAGTATTATCTCACTTTTTGCACAAATTTTGCACTACTGAACACTCAAGGCGCATGAAGAATTTAGTCTTGGCACAGATATTCGTGAGTACAGAACGTTTTAGTGGTATTTGTACCGAGATTCAATGGTGAAAATAACCATTTTATTTGCACATAGGAGGCGTTAAAATCTTGCACAAAATCCAGTATTTGCACCAAGTATACCATTTTTCTTGCCCGTCTAGCGTATTTGCACATATATCATGCTTTGTTTGCACATGACTAGAGTTTACATATTAATGCGTATTTTGCACAATTGCGTCCTTTGCACATATTTTTAAGGTTATAATATGCTATTTTGTATATTCACGTGATTTTTATAGATCATCCATTTAGGGGATTGTTCTTAATTGCTGAAATATAATATGCTATGTGCATTTTTCATCAATACAACCATGATCGATATATGATTTTTTGTAAAATTATTGCTTTTAAAGGTATGCAATCTGCATTGAATGTGTTAGACATAAGGACCAACTATACGGGCGAAACTACAATTTTGTTTATGGTTTTCTAATTTATTGTATTGATGTGCATTTGTAGTTTTAAGCTTGAACGTTTATTTGAAATTATCTTAATTGCTCATATGACGATGTTTTTCATATATAGTATTTTTTCTATGTAAATTTTGACGTCATCCTGAGCGCCATTACTCTGTGCCTTTAAATATTTGCGTCTTTTTTTTGTTCCTTATGTGACCAAGGACACCGCTCTGTGTCCGAAACGCGTCTGAGACAGCACCATATGAAGTCACTGCATCAAATAAATTCAATCTGGCATCAGCTATATCGAGAGTCCGTGTTCCTGCTTTGTGCTCAATAGCACTTGAGAAACTTTCTGTGTGGATAATATATATATATATATATATATATATATATATATATATATATATATATATATATATATATTCGGCAAAGTTTCAAATCACAGCGCGCTCTCAGTTTTCAGTTTTCAGTCAACAGATCTTTTTCCAATGTTACGCGTTTCGAGAGTAAACTCTCTAGATCGCACATTGGGCGCTTGTGACGTGGTGCATTACATAGACGCCAACACTCAGCATAGAAAGAGGTCTTACATTCAAGTGGTGTCACATAATGCAAATGGCCCCCATGTTTAAATGTGTCATTAGTTATATTACATATTCATATAACTGCCCTATACATTACATAGTTTATACGTATAGTTATGACACAAGAAGAATAGAAAATAGAAAAAAGCAATGATATAATAAGTGTTATATATATATATTTCGAGATTTTGAGCCCCAACACTATACTTGCCAGATATCTGACATATAGATAATATTGCCGCGATCGCTCCCCATGACAATTAGCTGCGCCAAGTGGCATATAACTCTATCGGCTGCATCAATATTCAATTATTTGACACTATGTAGGTAGTACCTAGAAAGCTACTCGTGTTAGTCTTTTCAATACCAGCTCCAAGTGGCATATGATAATAGACAAGCAGAACGAGTGCCTCCTGTGTGTATCTAGTGGACAGAACTCTCGTGAGTTGTGCATCACAGCTGAGTACTTGGCATGATTTCAGTACAGTAGTGAAATATAGTGAAATATAGTGAAACACGTGAAAAGTTATTATCTATTTCATCCTGGGTGCTCTCCTTGTAGTTTTGAAGAAAAGGGTAGGTGGCCCGTGATGTGCTCGTGATTCTATAATGGGCCCCTTCCTTCCATCCTGCGAGAGAAAAGAAAGAAAGAAAAAGAAATAGTAGTTCGGTTTAAAATTAGAGCACACTTGTACCCTATTCAAAATTAAAAACACAGATTATACATTTACAATACATCCTTTATGCACCATGAATTTCAGCACAGTTAGTAAGGAAAACACATCTATCTAACTAGTCTTCTGTCAGGTGTGTTGCCATCTCCTCATCCTGGTTATGTCCCTTATATACATATATTTTCAGTGAAAAAACAATGGGACATTGTAGTTAGTTTGACTTTTCACTCGTACAAAACCAGAGAAATGTGGCCGTAATAGTTAGTTGAGCTAACTATAACTTGTGCCCCAGCAATGCACTGCTTATAATGCCAGATATTACATCAATCATGACATTGTCAGTGACATTACTTATGACATCTCAAATGACATCACTGATGACATCATCCAGAGACTGGGTGATTTTTTTAAATTTAAGAATGTTAATTATAGATACTCAAAGGTGTATTGACGAATGAGTAGTTGTATGAGTGTCTGAATGGATGATTTAGTGGGTGCGTGACTGACTGTTTAAGTGAGAGATTAAATGCGTCTTAGTGAATGCATGGGTGAATGACTAATCTGTGTAAATGTCTGTATCAGTCTGTCAGTTGGTGTGTAAGTTGCTGCATGGGTTGGTGAGTAGCTGCATAAGTGTTTATATGGGTTAATGATTGGCTGTCCGATTACCTGTATGGGTGCCTGAGTGTCTGTGTGGGTGGGTGGCGGTGTGTGTGACTCCATCTATGGATCTGTGAGTGGTTGATTCAATGGGTGTATAGGTTCATGAGTGCATCTGTGAGGGTCTGTATGGGTGAGTGAGTGTGCGTATGGCTGTGTTGGTGAGTGAATGGATGTCTCAGTGGTATATCTGCGAACAGCAGTATATGTGAATGTTTGGGTATATAAGTGACTATATGTTAGAGTGACTGATTGTGAGAGTGGCTGTATGGATGAGTGTTTGCTTGTGTCAGGTGACCGCACATCATTTTTAAAAACATTTCTTCCAGATTTGCACACCCAGCGCGACTCCGGCTCAAAAAAAAAAAAAAAAAACCTTCTTTTGGACCTGGGGTTCCCTGTGGCACCCCCTCAGCAGGCCTAGGGGGTCAGGGTGTTTCTGCCCTGCCCCCTTTCCTTCATTTTTAACTTTTTTTTTCTTTTTCTTGTGACTCGGTTCTGTGGTTATGTGGGTGTGTGAGTGAGTATGTGAGTGGCTGTATAGGCTAATAACTGGGTGTGTCAGTAGCTATATGGGTGAGCGTGTGGCTGTGTGAGTGGCTTTGTGGGTGAGTGACTGGTTGTATGATCAGGGTCTATGATTGAGTGAGAGTGTGTGGGTGGCTCTATGGATAAGTGAGTGGTTGAGTAAGTAATTGTATGGATCTGTGAATGGGTATATGAGTGGTTGTGTGGGTGTGTGAGTAGCCATATGAGTGGTTGTATAGGGGTGTGAATGGGTGTGTGAGTGGCTGTATAGGTTAATAACCTGGTGTGTCAGTAGCTATATGGGTGAGTGTGAGTCTGTGTGAAAGGCTGTATGGGGCTGGTTGTATGATCAGGCTCTATGAGTAAGTGGGTTTGTGATTGGCTCCATGGATATGTGAGTGGTTGAGTAAGTACTTGTATGGGTCTGTGAATGGCTATTTTATTGGTTGTGTGGATGGGTGAGTGGGCATATGAGAGGTTGTATAGGGATGTGAGCAGGTGTGTGAGGTTCTAAGGATGATATAGTCAGTGATGTCATCAGTGATGTTATTTGAAATGCCATGAGTAATGTCACTGACCATGTCACGAGTGATGTAACATGTGAGGTCATAAGCAGTGCATTGCGGCTGCATAAGATACAGTTAGCTCAGGTAACTATAACTGCTTAATTTCACTGGTATTTATATGAGTGAATTCTGGGCCTAAATATAACCTCCCTGTATCCTTTGTTTTTATCAGTGAATTTCTAACTGTTTTTTATTTCTGTTTTCTAACTATAAAAATGTTAACCTGTGTTTTTATTCAGTGAATTTTTAAGGTTTTTTAAATTCTATTTCCTAACCTTTGGCTTTTTCTGTCAATTTCTACAGTTTTTTTAAATTCTATTTGCTAATTATAATGTACTTGTGACCTTTGTTTTTTTAAGTGTAACTGTAGGTTTAAAAAAAATATATCATAACTGTAACTACTAGCCTTTGCCACTCAGTGTGTGAGTGAGTGTCTCAAAGCATCTATGACTGTCTGAGTAGATTTGTAAGTGGATGTGAGAGAGTATGAGTGGGGCTGTAAGTGTGCCTATGAATGTCCAAGTGGGTCTGTGAGTGTATGTTTGTGTCTTTGATAGGGGTGGGGGTAAACTCCTCTCCACCAGCAGAGCTCGTGGAGTTTTGCCACTCCTCACTCCGCTTGGAAGTGGAGTTTACCAGTGAGCTTGTCCCTAGATTTCACCCCCCACCAGTAGTGCACCAGGAGGCCCCTTTCAAGAGTGGTTGATAAGGGCGAGGGGCCTCCAGCAAGGTCTTGAAGCACGACTAGCCTTTTGAGATAAAAGGTACTCTATTGCACTGTTTGCTACTTATGACCCCGGCCCTTGCACCCTTAACCCTTTTTAGTCACCTGGTGACTTTCAATGCTTTCCAAGAACTATTTCACACTACAGACTCTCTGGACTTTTTCAAGCAAACACTTTCTAATTTTATTTGCCTTAGGCGTCTTTCAAAACAAGAGAACAACATGACAGATCAGATACAAAACAAGACAAACCTAGATGGGGAACCAAATCATCCCAATGATTGGTGCTGTCAGGTGCATTTAAAAGAGAAAGGTCATAGCTATATGTTGTAGACAGTAGATAGCACTTCCTCTTCTGAGATGTGTAATAAACTCTGTATCCAGTAAAAGTATCTTGTTTTACTTGGCACACACTGCAAGTGCATCCTCTGTCTCGTGCTTAAGCATAGGTTTGGGGCAGTGCTACTTTCAAGTGTCCTTTCTAGACTGCTCTTCCGACACAGCCTTTGTGTGGTGATGTTCCTTAAAGTAGGGATTTCTCCAGGCTGGGGCACCCACAACAGAGGGCACTGTGAAGTGTGAGGTTGCTGCCAACATGAAAGTGTTATCAAGAAAGACAAAAGGCTGGGCCTAATTTAAATTGTCACTTCACCATGCACAATGGAATCTGCAGTTCCAACCTTTGCCCCGCTGTCTAATAAAGGGCAGTGCTTCAGAAGGTCAAATCAAGAGCCCCGTGCTAACAAAGTCTGATTAAAATTCTAAGGATAGCCCTGTTACCATCCACCATATCTAGGTGGCTGGATATCCACCCTTTAGCTGCAGGAGGGCAGGTGGTGCGGTTCTGCTATGTGTGGAAGCTGTCCTCACCCTCCCTCTTGTTCCATGCCAAATCAAACACATGTAAATGGATCCCTCTGCTTTTGTAATGAATACTGTGTGCCATACTGGAGGATGAACATCAGGAGACATCTGCTCCAGCATTTATAATGTTTGTATTTGTTGCCCGTATATGTTCTTACATTGTCTGTCTTTCTTTCTTTCTTTCTTTCTTTCTTTCTTTCTTTCTTTCTTTCTTTCTTTCTTTCTTTCTTTCCTACGGCCCTCTCCTTTGCTTCAATCCTCTGCTTGCCTTCTTTTTCTAAACACAATGTAACTTGGACATAAATATCTATGTAAGAGGCTCCAACAATATCATCCTTCCAGAGCTCTTCGCTCCTCAGACAGTCTTTTGACTGTTGTGCCTAAAACTAAGAAGAGAAGATGAGGTGAATCCTCTTTTGGTGTGTTGGCAATGAGGGGTTGGAACTCGCTGCTCAAGCATCGTTTGATGATCAAAGATCCTGGATCTTTCAAATGTAAGCTGAAAAGTGTCTCTTCAATCAAGCATTCAAGGCTGCCTGATTTTCTTCTGCAGCCACAGTACTGTAGCACCAGGACACTCTGTCTGAGTAGCTATGTGCTTTATAACTGTTGGTGATTGATTGATTGATTGATTGATTGATTGATTGATTGATTGATTGATTGATTACGTATTTGCCTTAATCACTATAATTGTATTTCTGCAAAATGCCCACACCTCATTTACAGCACAACCTCTCCTCTGAAACTCACACATGTGCAACCTGACAATATGTAATCTCCTCTAGCTCACCTATTATTCCCATCAAGAATCCACACTAGATCACTCACCCCCCACTAATGATCACAACTAACTCTTTTTAAATTAATTTAATCCACCACAAAGAGACTAGAGTGAAGAATGGAGTGGTTATTGTAAACAGAGAAAACAATTAGCAATCACACTTCACTAACCACTAACCTTTGTTCCAGAGCACAGTACTGCTTAGCAGAAGCACTTCAGTGCTTTCTCAGGGGTAGTAAGCACTATTTAAATTCAGCTACAATCACAAGGTGCAGACATGGATCACAGGGAGTCTGAGATGGGGAAAATAGAGTTGAGTGAGAGGGAGATGAGTAAAAGCAGCTATGGGGTCACGATGGAAGAAATGCAGGCAAAGTACAAAATGAGGAGCGAGACAGGGGCAAACTATAATGGAGAGTGAACCAAGGTGACACAAAGGTGTTTGCTCTATTTTGGTGAGGATCTGTAAATTCTGGGAGTCCAAACTGATGCTGTAGATAATGTCTCTTTCTGAGAGAGTGAGTCTAAGCTTGTCAGTGTTTCAGCTCCAGGCAATGCAGAAATTGCATGCTTCCTGGTCACCCTGTACATAACATATTTCTTCTCAACATATCACCTCTTCTTGACCTCCCCTATAGCACACTGCCACAACAACAGAGCATTCGTCATGCTGGCAGCAATCTCTACTACGTCCTGCTTGACACTGATAGGTACAGTGAGATTATGAAGGTCACACTGTGAGGCTATGTGTAGAGCTCCTGAATTTGACCGCTATGAGCAGTAACATCGCTTCCTCCCCCAGTGAAGTTTCGCTTCTTGAAGGCCTCTGAAGCCATTGTGACAATACCACTATTACTCCTCCTCCTACTCCTACTTATAATCATCATCATCATCATCAAAACAATAAAAAGTCCAGGGTTATTCTCAGTGAACTGCTGCTATAAATAATAGACCACTGCCTGTGTCTACTTGATTTTTGTATGTTTTGGGTTATTAGGCCTAAACGCAGGTCCTATCCATACACGTGTGCATAGAAGTGCTTAAGCCACTCAAAGCTCGAGCTAGGCCTGAGCCAGAGGGTTGCCTCTTAGTTCATTAAGAGCATTGTGTAAAAACTTCTCAAAAGAGTGATAAAGGGGCATATTTATGAAATATTCACGCAACGCAGCAAGCCACCTTCCTGTGCCATGCTGCGTGAAAGGGCAGGAATGTGCCTTATTTAACATTATTCGGTGTATTTCTGATCTCGGCCTATGCTGGTGCACAAGCGGCTGCCAAGTGCTAGCATGGGCTCCCTTGTCTGTGTTGTAGGCAGGATTGTTTTTGTGCAGGAAGGTGCTTCTGGGCAAAGTAACACAAGGCAGCGACTTGGACTGCCTTGTGTTACTCCATGCTTTATACCATATGTAAACACATCAGAGAGGCAACAAACTAAACAGTTCAACCAATAGACAGAGTTCATAAAGTTGATTCAATTGTATTTTTTTTTAATAATTTCTTTATTCATATTTCTTTATACATGATCAGCAAGAAGAGCAGCAGACACATTTTGCTCCCATTTGAGCTTCATCAGGGCATAAATCTCACCTAAGTCATAAATACAAGCCAAGTTCTCCAAAACTCAGATGCAACTATAGACAGATACTCTTGAATGATTGGTGCAGCCACTCTTCAGTTATAGTGCTTGTGTTGCCTAAGAAACATGCTATATGGAATAAAAGATGGCCTCAACACACTATGGGGCAGATTTACAATAAAGTGTCGCAGCACGGCAATGCAAGCCCTTTGCTGCGCCACGCTGCGGCACTTTCAAAGCACAGGAATTCAACAAATTTACAATAATATGTTGCATTCCTGTGCTCTCACCTGCGCTGCCGCACAAACAGCTGCCATGCGCCAGTGCAGGCACCCTTGCACCATGGTGCAAGGATGGTTGCATCATGGGTAGATTGTTTTTGCGAAGGAAGGGGCACCTTCCTGCACAAAAACAATCACTGCAGGAATTTTCCCAGTTTAATGCATGCTGTAGAATGCAGCATGCATTGAAAGAAGAAAAAAACAAGGAGAAATTAAAACATTTCTCCTCGTTGCGCCTCGCTATGCCAGCCCAAATGTGGCGTAGCATTTTGACGCATTTCCAGGTTTACAATTCCTCGTAACCTGGAAATGTGCCTCGTTCCGTGGGTGTTGCGTGGAAACAGCCACGGCAACACCCATGGAACGCCCTTTTCTCGCAAATTGTTGCGTGTAAAGGGGCCTGACAGGAAAAGTCACGCAAGGTGGCTTTTCCCTGTCCTTGTAAATATGTAGCAGAAAAATGCACCTCCAGTACGACACAAAAAGAAAGTGACTCACCGGTGGAGCAAGGGGCTTGTAAATCTGCCCCTATATTTGTTATTCAGGCAATTTGTTCTTTCAGACACATTCTCAGGCATGTTTATTCCTGTGCCGTGTACAGCATAAGATGTTGCTACATTCTCTACAAGATCTGCCAAAGAACCACTCCATATTTACTAATATACCAAGGCTTGATAAATGTCATTCTAGGTTTTGCGTTGCCTTCGATCCCCTTTGTATGGCATTTGGGCGATGAAAACCATGATACATATTGCCCATAATGTGATGCACTAGTGAAAAGCTTTGACATGTCAAAGGATACACATTTTTCCGAATTTTGAAAGAGCCTATGATTTTGTAACATGATGTCTTTATCATGATTTACTTGACAAATATCTTCAGGGCTCGACTTCTGCAGGGGCTCTTCCATCCAGAGCAGACCTGTGGATCAGCTGTGGCTGGGTTGTCCTTTTCATTTTTTGGCGGAGTCGAGTACAACGCATTAGAACTTTTCACAAAGAAACACATATTTTCTCTTCCTTCTTACTAGAGTCCTTTCAGCTAGAGCTTACATAAAGACGCCAGTCACAAACACACAGACACAAAATACATCTGCACAGGCTCGAGCCTTAGGTGCCATTTGGTACAAAAGAAAAAACGTTTCTCACTAGAATACCATATAGTGAAAGGGATTTTTGCACATTTCCACTTCAAATATGAGACTGACTGCTTTGAGAAATGTTCTCAAGTCAAAGAGTGGCAGTAATTCGAGAGGCTGTAGATTAAGCCTGGATAGTGTCTAACGCTTACAACAGCTAAAATAACAAAACCCTAAATTGCCGCCACAAAACCAATATGTCAGTCTTTAAAATCTACCGGAATTAAAGTGGAAAGGATTTCTTCGTATCGTTGGTCCTGGATTTTTTTTTTTTTTTAAGTTATGTGATTTGTGATGATAATGTATGAACATTTTGCCTACCTACTTTTCATTCACGTTTTGTTTTTACTTTTATGCATGAGCCATATGTTTAATAGTTTTAATTATTTTTTCTACTGCTGTTTTTAATGTCACCTCTCTTGATATTGTTTTTAAATGCTGCTGCTTTGATATATATTATTTTGTGACGTGACCCTAACCTCTGTGATTTGGCTCGCAAACCTATAAATTATAAATTGACTAAATATACACTGTTAAATAGGTGTATATATGCTTCAAAAGTCAAGATTGCTGATAATAGGCAATGCCACGCAACCATAATTCAATACATTTAACATCACTTAGATCATCACAAATTATATCCCAGATGGCACGAGCGACGATAACATTTTTTATTCCTATCAGAAATTATAGCAGAAGGTTGATCAACACATTCTGGGACTAGTAATGTGTAATAGTCCCACTGTGGGTGATGATGTGTTCCCATTCATATGCTGCATACATCGCTTTGACCGTATGGAGCGCGGCCTTGCACAGGAAAAAAATCAATTCAGCTACTCCCCGCCCTCCCGTCCCAGGTGTGAATAAATTGCTGACAGCATCTGCGCACCCCCTGCGGAGAGGAAGAACAGCTGAGCGGAATGCCACAGGCGCCGTGCAGTGCACAGAGAGGCGCGCGCACACACGCAGTTTGTGACAGGCCAGCATTTAAATGATGATATGTACATCTGCATGCTTCACGTGCTCTTATGACGTGAGAATGCAAAGCAAGCAATCGGAGTCCGAAACCTACATTTAGGGGCATATTATCAAGCCAGGCGATAAAATTATCGCCGCTTTAGCGGCAGAAAACGGCCGCTAAAACGGCGATAATGGGCTTGATAATATACTCTATTGAATTCCAATTGAAGCCCATGTTAGATGTCCTTCACATTTAACATGGGCTTCAATTGGAATTCCATAGAGCATATTATCAAGCCCATTATCGCCGTTTTAGCGGCAGTTTTCTGCCGCCAAAGCGGCGATAATTTTATCGCCTGGCTTGATAATATGCCCCCTAGTGTCTTCTTTGGTGATTACTTTGCTGTAAAGTCCTGTGAAGTTTAGGGATCACTGAATCTGTTTCTTGTTGATCAACAAATAAAAAAATAAGCAAGCACTAAACTCACACGTACAAACCCTATTTTGGGGCTAACTGCAGACGATGATGCATAAGCCAATCATTAGGTCATATTTACTTAAAATGGGTACAAGGTGTGGTAGAGCAACTGACTCGACATGTGGCCCTGTACTCTTTTTAATTCAACTTTTCCTCACAAGGTTTGTCACTATGTCAGCAATTGAAGGAAATGTGTATGCGAAGGGGAGGGTTAGCGCTTGAATAAGACCTATTATTAATAGGATAACTAAGTGGTACTCATTTCATTGATATCAGATAGATGAAAGGATGGACTGTTAGATTCCAGTTTTGAACCAGCCAGACATCTACAGGTTATAACTAGACCTGTGTAGCAGGTCCTCTAATCTATAGAACTATGTACCTATGTGCTTTTTATATGTGGATATTGAAAAAAATCTAGATATCCAGGTTCAGCTGTAGTAAGGGTACCGAGGCGAGGATTTTACAAACAGTTCTTCACTTACCGTAACCTAGCTACCTTTGCCAAGAGCCCACAGGCATGAGGAAAACAAAACTAATATTTCAAACTTCACATGACTCAAGTGACCAATGGCCACTCAGATTTCTATCAGGAATACAAAGAGTCCTTTATCTCATGTCACGGTTCACTGATAGAATATCGATGTTAAAAATATCGATGTTGAAAATATTGAAAAAAATATATACACTACAAAAATATCGACTCCCATACCTACACAGCTAACTACAAAAATATAGAAACCAAAAAATTTGATGTAAAAAATGTAACTGTAAAAAATGTCAATTTAAATATATATATAAAATAAAATAAAATATATTAAATATATTACATATTAATCTTAATTTTAACAAAATAAATTACATTTAATATACATTTTTACAAAATATTACAAATAAACTTACAAACATAAACATGTACACAAATGTATTTACTTTAAAATAATGAATAAACTATTATCTGTAAATTGTTTTAAAACTTTCAAATTATATAAAAGTAATATATATATAAATATTATAAAATATATAAAAAAATTCTAGAATAAATATTTGTAAACTTAAATTGCCCAATACAATCAGTGCAACAGTAGGAAAAGTGTTGGATAGCAAAATAAATAAATGTACTTTTACAACTCCAGTGAGTGCAACAGTAGGGATATTGTTGGATAGCAGAGGGGTAGAAATTACTATTCCCACTCCAGTGAGTGCAACAGTAGGGAAAGAGTTGGATAGCGAAGAGGTAAAAATGACTATTTCCACTCCAGTGAGTGCAACAGTAGGGAAAATGCTGTGTAGCAAGGGGTAAAAATGACTATTCTAATTCAAGTGAGTGCAACAGTAGGGAACGTGTTGGATAGCGGAGGGGTAAAATGTACTATTCCCACTTCAAAGAGTGCAACAGTAGGGAAAATGTTGGATAGCGGAGAGGTAAAAATTACTATTCCCACTCCAGTGAGTGCAACAGTAGGGAAAGTGTTGGATAGCGGAGGGGTAAAAATCAATATTACCACTCCAGTAAGCGCAACAGTAAGGAAAGTGTTGGATAGTGGAGGGGTAAAATTTACTTTTCCCACTCCAGTGAGAGCAACAGTAGGGAAAGTGTTGGATAGCAGAGGGGTAAAAATTACCATTCCCACTCCAGTGAGTGCAACAGTAGAGAAAGTGTTGGATAGCGGAGGGGTAAAAATTACCATTCCCACTCCAGTGTGTGCAACAGTAGGGAAAGTGTTGGATAGTGGAGAGGTAAAACATACTATTCCCACTCCAGTGAGTGCAACAGTATGGAAAGTGCTGGATAGCGGAGGGGTAAAAATTACTAATCCAACTCCAGGGAGTGCAACAGTTGTAAAAGTGTTGGATAGCGGAAGGGCAAACATTACTAGTCCCTCTCCAAAGAGTGCATCAGTAGGGAACATTTTGGATAGCAGAGGGGTAAACATTAGTATTCCCACTCCACTGAATGCAAAAGCAGTGTAAGTGTTGGATAACAGAGGGGTAAAAACATTTATTCACACTCCAGAGAGTGCAACAGTAGGGAAAGTGATGGATAGCGGAGGGGTGAAAATTACTATTTCCACTCCAGTGAGTGCAACAGTAGGGAAAGTGTTGGATAGCGGAGGGGTAAAAATTACTATTCCCACTCCAGTGAGCGCTACAGTAGTGAAAGTGATGGATAGCAGAGGGGTAAAAATTACTATTCCCATTCCAGTAAGTGCAACAGTAGGGAAAGTGTTGGATGGCCCAGTGGTAGAAATGACTATTCCCATTCCACTGAGTGGAACAGTAGGATACGTGTTGGATAGCAGAGAGGTAAAAATGTACTATTCCCACTCCAGTGAGTGTAACAGTAGGGAAAGTGCTGCATAGCTGAGGGGTAAAAATCACTATTCCAACTCCAGTGAGAGGAACAGTAATTGTTGGATAGCGGATTAGGCAAAAATTACTATTCCCACTCCAAAGAGTGCAACAGTAGGGAAAATGTTAGATAGCGGAGGAGTAAAAATTAGTATTACCATGCCACTGAATGCAACAGTAGGATAAGTGTTGGATAATGGAGGGGTAAACATTTTTATTCCCACTCCAGTGAGTGCAACGGTAGGGAAAGTGTTGGATAGCGGAGGGGTAAAAATTCCAATCCCACTCCAGTGAGTGCACCAGTAGGGAAAGTGTTGGATAGCGGAGAGGTAAAAATTACTCTTCCTACTCCAAAGATTGCAACAGTAGGGAAAATGTTAGCTAGCAGAGGGGTACAAATTAGTATTCCCACTCCACTAAATGCAACAGTAGGATAAGTGTTGGATAACAGAGGGGTAAAAACATTTATTATATTTACTACCATATAACACCACGCCAATAACTAAACACATCGACATTTTTAATTAAATGTATTCACATAATTAACATAATAAAAAATGAATTAAAAACTAATTAAAAAACTAATAAACTTTAATTGACTACACACACTTTAACACTATAATATCCACAACACACACCTAAATTAAACTATAAAATAATAAAACACAATTCAAAACTTATTTTAAAATTTAAAACTTTTTCTATTAACAACTAATATTTAAATAATTAAAATGTATTTAATACCCATCATTTACCCCTTTAAAAGTAAAAACAACACATAAAAAACAATGACCCAGAATAAATATTAAATAATTAATATTAATTAATAAATATATATAATTAATTAAACACAAATTACTTCCCGCCCTTTACTCCTATGAAACCACTACACACACCTAAAACTAATTACATAATTACCATCATTAATTACTAATTAATTTACTAAAATTAATTAACAACACATTATTAATTCATTAATTAAAAATAAATACCTTACCCCCCTTTACACCTCTATAAATATCACAACCCACACCTAAATTTAATTACAAAATTGCTAAAATAAATAACCAATTAAATAATTAAAATTAATTAACAACCAATTACTAAGTCATAAATTACAAATAAATTACTTCCCACCCTTTACACCTATAAACACCACAACAAACACCTAAAATTATTACACAATTACATAATTAATTACCAAGTAATTAATTAAAATTAATTAATAACCAATTGATAATTAAATAATAATACAATTCTTTAGACATTTAACACTATACCATCTCAATTAAACAAATATTAATAAATAACATTTAATCAATAAATTTGCGGTCAATATTTCTGACCCACGATATTAAGGATTCGATATTTGTTCAACTCGATATTTTGTACTCGATATTCTGTCTCTGCACCTAAATATTCCATCTCAGTGGCTCTGAAATGTTTGACTCTGTATCGGAATCAGAGGCAAATATTAGCCAACTTTAAATCTTACTAATAATCACATATGTTACTTCCACCACAGTCTTCAAATAACATTTTTGGAAAGTCACATCGCTTGCACTGTTGGTATACTACATAATCGACCTGATGTACAAAGTGTTTTAACGGTTGCAACATATCGGATTTGATAAATCGGAGGGTATGTGACCACTAAAGCACCTTCTGTAATATACTGAACCCAATTAATAATAAAGTTTTCTGAAGCTGTAAATGGTTTAAGTGAATAGTAAGGAATTGCTCTTTGGAAGGGGTGTGTTAAGGGTGTCTCTCCCAAATACCAGTTCCTTAAGGTATGTATTAATGTTTGGCTACCAAAATCTGGTCACACAGCATGAATATTTTTCCAACAATTCAAAAGTGATGATCCATTTGCAAACAGAACAGGGTCCCCAGGGTACCCGTTTCCTTTTGAGAATATTGACAAAAATGTTTGTTTGGGATCAGCAGTGGTCTGTGGGGCCTCTACATGAATCCTAATCTACAATTACAATCAAGAGTCACATGATATGCCAAAGTTTATTTTTTACCCTGTCTGTTTTTTCTCCTAAATAGGACCTCTTAAGGAGATCCCTGTCACATTGTATTCAAACATTTGAGTTCAGGGTGGAACCATAGCGACTGGGTGAGGTCACCCTTTCCTTTGGCAGTGAAGAATGTAATTTAACAGACCTTTGTAGCATCCAGTCCTTGACACCAATGTGGCTAAAGATACAAAGAGGATGGGTTTCTTGAAATAAATAACATCTGTCTCAAACATCTAGGCCTGATCTCATGTGAAGTCTCTTCATAAGTCCTTCAGCCGCTTTAACCCGTTCCCTGCATGTGTCGGCCAACGGCCGTCGTGAGCACTACCTGGCTAGTGCTGTGCAAGTCCGTTGGCCGACACGGCCCTGCCCACTCATTAAAAGTCCCGCCCGCGGTGGAATTTGCGCCGCGGTTAACGGGTTAAACACAGCCCCAGGTTATCTGAAAAATCCACACAGGAAATGGAGTGGGGGCTGGGCTTCAGCCTCAAAGCAATGGTTATCTTGTCTGGGGTAAACATGGCACCTGACAGTTCCAGTGCACATACATACAAGATCAATTTAAAAGAAATGTGACAAATTAACATGGTAAGTTTGACAGCCAACTCTTTACTGGATAAGTCCTAATTGTCTGACCAATAGGACAGAAATCTCAACACTTTATTGATTTGCCATAGTCTATCACAGTTTGTCTCTGTGATGTTTCTTAACCAGACAATGCTCCATGATTTACATACCTTGAGATGTTCTCCCACTGGGAAACCATTTACTGGCAAATGTCCCGCTGAGAGAACACCTTATAGGCCAAAACCTCAAAAGCCGGTTCTGGCAAGAAATTCAGTACCTACACTGCATTCAACCCCATGAAATACACATTTTTTTCCATGGACCCATTGAGATCTGTCTCTCCATATCTCTTGACTGTTCCAGTTTATCAAACTGATTTGATCACAGAATCATTGTGTTCCAATAAGCTTGGGATCGGCCACTTGACCCTGTAATTCTCTATACCACATGTTCAAGAAACTGTCTAAATCTATCAGATGAGGATCGTTTAAAGGACTCCTCAGTATGGAAACAAACGTGGGAAGATGCACCAGTACATTACAAGATAGCTCTAGAAGTACAAGGAAAGATGACTCAGAGCTCCAAAATGGTGTGACCAATATGAGGATTACTTCCTGAATCACTCTCATGACCATAAATAATGGGGACAATGTGGAATTCGCTGTCATTCCCCAACCTTGAGAAATGCATCTACTTCAACCACCTACCAGTCCAACTTCCAACTCTAGGCACTTGGAAGTTGCACATTCAGCATTGTGACAAAAAAGTAACTAGTACATGGAATCAACTAGTCCATTAACATCCATGAAAGCTGGCTGTATAGTCTTCAAAGCTGGAATCCTTGAGGTGATGAGAATTCAAACCTGCCACTGTAGTCTGTTTCCTCAGCAAATATTCCTACTTTGGAATTATTAGAAGTTGTAGTTCCAAGAAAGGATAGCCTTTAAAAGAGAGTCCAATTCCCCTCCAGCATGACCTTTTGGAGATCCAATGGTTTCAACTGAAAATACTATGGGGTCGATTAGGATGTAGGACGGATCGTCACCGCCCGAATGGCGGTGGCGATCCACCCTACATCTTTCCCCGCCCGCCACCCATTTCCCCCGCCATATTAGTGTGGCGGGGGGAACCCGGTGGACGGAAAGACCGTCCCCCGGTTTTCTGCCGGTCTCTGGGAGGAAAAGGGGCCTGATATGGTGGTGGTGCTACTAGACACCACCATCCAAATTAGGAAGGCAGCAGGAAGCTGCCTTTCCGTGGCAGCAATGCCGCCAAGGAAAGGCATGCGGATTGTGACTTCGAGGGCCGTTGCGGGTGCCCATGGTACCCCCTACATTGTCGTGGACAAGGTGGCAGGCATCGCGCGATGCCTGTCACCTTGTGCATGACAATGCACACAGTGCATTCCCAGCATTGTGACGGGTGGTGCTGTGAGCACCGCCTGCAACAATGCTGGGAATGGAGGATGGCAGTGGCATCCTAATTGCAGGTACGGGACCACTGCACCACTGGCGGCCGGTCCCAGCACCGCTAGGGTGGTGGGCAGACTAAAGCCTGCCCGCCATCCTAATCAGTCCCTATGTATTTAACAACTTCAAATTTCTCAGTCAACCACATTTCTTGGAGACACATGATTGCCTCTTTTCTATTAGACCCAAATATCTCTATATTAGTAAACATGCACACCCAGGAACATTTCATCTTACAATAGAAATGCCAGGATTAGTTATCCCTAATGTGAACCATAGAACAGCACCCATTGTGCAATATCCTGGTCACCCATGACAAATGGATAGACTGTAATGTCCTCCATTCATCATAAAAGGCAGGGATAGATTTACGGGATTTGTTCACTATGGAAACAAGCATTTACAATGCAATCGGTCTCGCATTTGTAAAACTTAGAGCTTCGGGCATTGAAATTGACAATGTTTTTTTTACTTTTGTATTTGTATTTGCAGTGGAGTTATTACATTTGCATAGCGCCAATGTCATTTGTATGACCTCGCAGCACTGGAGAACCAGAAAATGGGAAATAGGTTATGAGGGAGGGGAGACAAGAGTAATATGCAGTCTGAAAAACAAGTAACACCATCCAGGAAAAAGCAAACGCCTATAGGGAATGCAGGATTAAGTAAAGCATGTGAAATGTAAGTAGAGCAGCATAGTTACCTGAACAGGTTTACAATTATTATTTAGAAATTAATGAGCGGCTTTGCCTGAAAAGTTAAGGACATCACTAAAGGGCCCAAAAAGGGACTACAGGGACCAGCATGCACCACTAAAAGCCATCAAGAGCTAATCATGCCAATTACGAGAAGAGAGTTTGAAAAGAGAAACAAGTGAGATGAAAGGTGCGCAATTCATTGTACAAGGTTAAGACTTTTGCAGCAGAGCAAGTAGTCTCAGGTCATATGGTCCTGTTAAAAAACGTTCACATTAGGAGTTGAAAAAGCACAAACACTGTAGAAGGAGTACACTAGCTATTCCTCAACTGTATCATCTGTTGCTGATTCGAGGGCAGAGTATGGAAGGGTGCAAGGATTTTTAGCCTTGCAAGCAAAATAGGATTTAATTTTAGCGTGCTCACTCTGCCGAAAAAAATAAGGGTATTAGACTTTTATTGTTTTGGTGTAACGCAGTGGCAGTGTTCAAAGGATGCTGACGTATCTAGCTTTCTGAAGTGCCCGCCCTGCCTCCATGTTTCAATTCCTGGTCTTTTCATTTGCAAATTATTGCTATCTGTTATGTTAGTCTAAATAGGAATGGATCAATGTAAACAAAGCAAAACCAGTACAGCAGCCTCCCCAATAAATGAATCTAGTTTTGTAAAATTGCGTGTACTGCTTTGACAAAGGGTTGACCAGGTGTTTTCTCCCTCTTTTTTAAATATCAGATAATCTTTCGATGGTTTTTCTCCCAGACATCCTTCATCTTAAATCAACTGTGTCGTAAAGCAAGGGGTTAGTGAATTATTCCTACTCCACTGTCGATCTGTCTTTCCCAAATGGCAGGGGGAGGCTGAAATGTAGCAGAAAAGTAAAAGCTTTAAAAGAAGGGAGATTCCTGGAAGTGTGGTTCTGTATGTCATGTCCACATTAAAGCCTCTGCATGTAGAGAGGTGGTACAAACAGTTCACTGTTGCAAGCAGGCTGCCCCCCACAACAGTTTCTAGGAAAGTATCATGGAGGAGGGGCGGGGTAGTTCACTAAGGCAACGTTTTACACCTCCACCATGCTTCTAATCAAAGCCTGCTCCCATTAAACACCACATTGAGCTGAATGCAACAGCACTCAGTAAAATAATAAAATCATCATTTTGCAGCAAGGTTTAAGATGGAAGATTTTGCCATTGTTGTGAGTAAGCCCGGCTGTGTTTAAGAACATGAAGCCCACGCTCACCTGGTATTGGAAGCCACATATGATATTGTGTTTTTAACGTGCATTGCAGGGCGCTATGTCACCTTGTCGCCTTCTGAATGGGAAGCTAGCCAGCAGCAGTCATTAGTAAAATGCAGTTGAGACAATAACATTTCTACCTACCAGAATGAAGAAAAAAAAAGCCTTGGAGCTACAATTGGTCTCGTGATGCTAGCCATACACGAGTGCTGGACGGAGGGGGGTGGTGCCAGGGGGGGCGGCGCTTAAGTGAAGAGAGGCACCCGAGTGGCCAACTAATAAAGCTTTGGAACTACAATTGGTCTTGTGCTGCTTGCTGTACATGAGTGCTGGAGGGAGGGGGGCCATTGTGAGGGGGGCGGTGCAAGGGAGTGGGGGGGCTTAAGTGAAGAGATATACCCAGAGTAGCCAACTAATAAAAAGCAGCCTTACTTGTCAGTGGCCTCGCAGGCTGACAGTGTCCAATTTCACCAAGCTCATACTCTCTTCTTCTACCTGCGAATTGTTTGTGCAAAGCAGCCTTGAAAACTCCTGGCAACCCCGCCGCTTTCTTCTGGCCACACATGTTAAGAGAGGTCAGAAATGCTGGAGTCGCCGGGACAGCAAATACAGCAAACAGTGGTTGGAAATGCATCAAGCTGTGAAGTGATCCCCCACTGAGTACTAGAAGCAGTTAGTTGGGCACGCCACGTATTTTGTAAGCGATATGCCGGGCAGCCGTTGACAATAAAACAAGCATTTGCAATGCAATAGGACTCGCATTAACGTGAGACCAATTGCATTGCAAATGGGACTGCAGGAGGGGGGGGCACTGGAAGAAAATAGTGCTCACAATACAAGAAGTAAAGGGGCCAGTAGCCATGGAAGGATACAAATGACGACATGCCTGTCATAAGGAGGGACTAGCAAGCCTAAAACCAATCGGAAGGCAGCATTTAGGAACTAAGCCAATGAAAAAGATGGGACGGAGAGTGGGTGGCGCTTCGATGGAGCATCCACTCTATACTGAGTACTGCATGCCTTGCAAAGCGAGCAGCGCATGGGCGCTGCCGCTATAGGCTCGACCTAAAAATAGTTCAGCAGAGTTTGGATTGGTACCAAAAAAAAACATGCCTGCTTGTTGTGGAATGCATGCCCGGATGCCTACCTGGTTTAGAATTAGAATCCAGGTCCTTTTGATGGAACAAAGTTATATCTTATTAGCAAGAAGGGAAATGATATTGACCCTCACTATATGCGGAGCATCTGCAAGCATCCAGTTCAATGAACAGACCAAGGGTGATGCAAAAGTCACCACTGTATAGGTTCAATAATTGGAACTGTCAGAATGCCTCATGAGTCTAAGTGAATATATAATTCAAATTGTAAAATATGAAGTGACAAAACTGAATAAAAAGTGAATAAAAGTTGGGAACAATTGAAAGGAAACGACCTATCTGTAGTGGTGGTTTCTTTATTGGGGCGTGGGTGCATTTGTTTTGTTGCCTCAGGGCCATGACCCATAATATTTTGTTTCAAATTAGCCTTGCCACACACAGTGCACTGCTTTTATTTCAGCACGCCTGTGCCCAGTTTGCCAGTTTCTGGAGCGTGAGGGCGTACATGGGGGTTGGGGCTTAATGACTGATTGACACACAGAGGTTCCGCTGTGCCTTGGCGTGATGTGCGCATTTTAGGCTAGACAGGTGTCTTGCATGGCCCAGCCTGACATGCACACTTGAACCCTCTCCTAAATGTACAATGTTAGGAGCTTGGGGGAGGGGAGCTGCAGCCCTCAAGTCTCCTATGGAGCGCTGGGTTCGCCTGACCAAGCCAAACCTCATGCTGGTCTCTTGCTGTTTACTGAAATAAGTAGCAAGGGAGCAGCGTCTAGATTGGTTCAGAGTCGGGAGACGCAGGCGTGGGACTGAAGGGCCAAGATCTATAACGATGAAGAAAGCATGGCTGCAACTTTCATTAGCAATGCACGCCGCACCGAGAGGCAGCTCACGAGTTAGCAAATCAATGAGGTAAGAGTTGTGCCATATCTGGAAACAGGCTAGTAGTTTTCAAATTGCATTTGGTATTTATTTCTGTTCCAAAAATATTCTGGAAAAATCCAGCCAGGCATGCAGCCACCCTAGTACTAAGTACCTTGCGGTCGTGAAGCTCCTGGGACTAGGAAAATGATGTGCCCGCCCTCAGGAAGACAATGGCCGGATGCCTGGCTCGGGAAGATAACATCCACTAAGAGGTGCTCCCAAATAAATAAAGCCTGATTCAAGTCGTTCCTAATTAGAGTATTACACCCACTGTCGCAAAACAAATCTTGAAATGCAAAGTACGTTTTCTGATGAGATTTCATTCTGAAAAGCAGTCACCACTGCAGAAATGTATCATACACTAATATTATTTGCTGTCCAATGTACTGCAATAATCTCTCCCATTATATGCCCTCCTTCGTTGAAAGTGTCTGACCTTTACACTCCAGGTAGGATCTGTTCAGGTTAAAATCCTTCCCAGGCCTCATCATGGAAACACATTTGATTGAACGTTACTATGTAGCGCTGCTCTACCCTCAGGGCATTGGTGCACTCTAAAGAACAACAATTTAAAGGGAGTTGTAGTGGTTTTAAAGTGGGGAAAGATGTCCAGGATAAGGAGGATGGGGATGGTAATGGGTCTTGGTGCAACCAAAAAATGGCTAATTTGACGCCTTTAGGGACAGAAATTACCAGGATGCAATGGGCCCCCCTGAAAGGTATGGGTCTGTTGCCACTGCACTTACTTGCTGTATCAATTATAGCTATGCCTATGGTTTTACAGGAAGCGGAATCCCCTCCTTGGATAGTGTTTCTTTCATTTCAAATACCAAATGTTCAGAGGAGATGTGATTGCTTGACAAAGAAGTGGAAAGGTGGCACAGCAGCATTCTTCCTGAATCACTCACTCACTTCGAGCACGTACTAAATGTTGCCAGACTCCGTTTGGTAAAGCATGACCGATGTGGAGATTGGAGAGGTTTGTGCAAAGAAATGCGGAAATCCAGCAACGACTTTGTGGCGTGCGTTCTTGTGCTTTCAAAGCAGGAGGGGACAGCTCCACTGAACAGGAGGAGCCACAGAGCCTTTCAGGGACAGAAGTTGAGGAGTCGGGTGGACCCAGTGGCACGGAGGGCAATTTCAGCCACACAGAGGAGTTGTCAGCACCATCCCCCCAGCTGAAGGCCACAGCAGCTCTGAGGATGACTCCCCTGTGGAGGCGGGTGTCAGCAGCCACAAAACCCCAGCTAGTGAGGCTGTCTCCGCCACCGCCACCACCACCACCACCACCACCACCACCCCCCTCCCATCGGCTCCCATCCCAGAGGTCCCTGTGGGCTCTCGTGTTCGTGAGCATGTCTCCTTTGTGCCAGGCACCGCATCCCCTGCCCCTGTGTCCCCTGCTGGCCTGAGTGAGGAGTCTGTGGACTTACTTAGACAGATGCATGTGGGGCAGACATCGATGCTGAAGGTCTTCCATGCACACACATGTCTGTTGATAAAACTGGTGTCATTCATGGAGGGCATTTCCTCGGGCATGTCTGCCCTACAGAGGACCAACCAGTCCGTGGCCTCCTCCCTGATGGCAGCAGTGTCCCTCCTCCAACAGTCCCACACCCCTCCTACCACTGCAGCACCCACAAATCCTAGCACACTACCTGTCCAAAGCACAGAAACCCCCAAACCAAGGGCTAGACGTGCACACAAGCAAGCGCAGGGGACTGATTCCACACTCACAGGGGTTGGTTTGCTGACAAACACACAGTCATCCACAACCACTCCCCAGTCCTCCGAGACCTCTCCCTCCCAGCCCCCTTCCCTTACCTCACCTGCAACCCCATCCCCCCAGAAGCTCTTCCTCTGTGACCTTGGCCTCTTCCCCACCGACCCAGCAGATCCTGATTACAAGGGGAAGAGGAAGTCCCCACACACAGAAGGGAGTGCCCCTCACATCCAGACACCCTCCCCCAGGCGCACTCAGACCGAGACGCCCACCCGCAAGTCCCCCGGGAGCAAGAAGAGCAAGACCCCCCGCCAGCACGCAGCTCCAAGGCAAAGTCTCCATCCTCCATCGCCCAGGCTACCACTCCAGAAGTTCCCCCGCCACTCCCTGTCCCGGGTTCCCCCACACACAGATACACCATCCCCAAAATGCTAATGCCATCCCCCCAGCACTTGCTCCTCCACACCCGGTCAGACAGTTACTGCCACTGATGTGGGGACCGTGTCTCCACCCCCTGCCCTGCAGACCTCACCTGTCCCCCATTCCGCTCCCATGGATGTAGGCACTGCTTTGGAGTCCACGCCCACCTCATCTGACTTGGGCACTGCAGGTGTGAGCCAATCCACTCCATCTGATCTGCCCACTGGAGTTGTGCATGCACCCACCCCATCTGATTTGTGCCCCACAGTTGTGACAGCACCCACCACTTCAGTCATCTCCACTGCAGTTGCAAGTGTCTCGCCTGCATCCCCCACCTCTTCACTGCCTCCTTCTGCTGCGCCCTGATCCTGTCCCTGCGGTGCCTGGCCTGCCCCCATGTATGCCCCTCCGAGGGGATGACACCGGTCCGTAGCAGTGCAGGCAAACAAGGTGTGACAATTGTCAATCTAGTTCACCCCTTGGCAATTTGACATGGACTGGCCATTGGCCTTTGGTTGCACAGACGTTTCGAATTTCATATACTGAATTTGTGACACTAGTTCACTCCTTGCCCTTTGGACATGGACTGGCCATTGGCCTTTTGGTGGAACAGACGTTTCACTTTTCATATGCTGAATAAAGCTTTTTACTTTGTCCCTGTGAACTTGATTTAGCTGTACATCATGTTGAGGTTGTTTTAGATGCCCTTGTACCTGTAATGCTTGGTTTCCAATGTTGCATACTGATGTGTTGATGTGAGGTACTCCCTGTGGTCCATTAGATATGTATCCTATTCTGGTGGGTATCCATGTCATCCTTTGCAGCTACCTGGGTGTGTCTGGATCAACCATTTGTGTACATCTCTCTGTGAGCATTTAATTGCCATGGTCACATCTGTGGCTTGCACCCCTGCACATATGATTTGCTTCCAATTGTGCACATTTCCACATACTTTGTGCTCATCACTACTGGCCCTAGAGGTGTGGGCATCATTGTAATAGGAGAAACTGGGTCCTCTGTGCAACTTGCTATGTTTGAGGTATGTGCAGCTGACTTAGGGGAGACTCCCGTACCCAGGCTGTTGTGACCAGAGCCTTCATTGTGCGGTAACTGATGGCTGACTGACCAAGTGTTCTGCAGACATGAGTGGGACTTACGGTGAATATGTTTGGCACAGTTGGGCTTCCACAGGAGTTGTGTCCCCTCAAGTTAGTGTGTTGTCCAGTGGCATGGCCTGGGCCCTTGGTGTGTTGTATGTGCATGTGTGTGTGTCCACATCCCTGTTTATACACAGACAGTGTTCCCTTGATATGTTTGTGTTGTTGATGCTTGCTGAGTGGTACTGGGTTAATCCCACTACTTTTCCAATGGGCTACCAGATGTGTGGGTGCATGACTCACTATTGTTAATTGGTGTTTCATCATTGTGATTTGTCAGTTCTGAGTGTTGATGATGTTGCCAGACACAGATGGGACACAGTGAGGGTTCCTCAAGGCACTTGTTTGTTCGAAATATCATGTAGTTGTCCCTAGGTGGTAGTTTTCAGTGATTGAGACATTTGTATGTGTGTGGGACTGCTCCCACTTATCGGGTTCACAGCAGCGATGCTGGCAGGTGTCAGCATGGGTGCCTTGTGTTCCTCCTTGGCATCTGCATAGTCCTGGGACAGAGGCAGGGATTGTGAAGGTCATATGAGCTTTGAGGTCATGGCCATGTACCGCCTACTGTGCAGTTTGTCTGTCATTCCCCAGGGTTGTAAACAGTCCTTGTGTGATGTGTGTGTGCACCTTAGTTCCTGCCAACATTCCTGTGTTTGTCATGTGGGCATGTGCAATGTCACCTGTCCATGTGGGCTTCGCAGATACACATTGTTGCAGTTCAGGTGGGTGGTGTTGATGGTGGACTGATGTGAATGTTTGCATGGATGGTCCCCTAGCTCACGTTTGTCCATGGATGAGGGGCCATGCTGAGTGATTTGTGTTTGTGTATGTGTGATGTACGTTTGTGGCACAGGACACATGTCTGGGTTTCCCAGTTTGTACGACATCTGCCTTTGTCATCACAGTGGAGGTGTCATGCATGCTTGTGTCACACCAATGTCTTGTCCCTGGGGATTGTGCTGTTGTGTGTCAGTCTCTTGCTGTGTTAGTTGGTGTTCATTCCAGCTAGTGTCACATGTGTCTGTTGTGCTCCTCTCATCTCCCAACGCCTGATTGCCCACTGAGGTTGTCCCAATGATGGTTTACTTTTGTATGGCACTTTGTCCACATCTGTGTCACTGTGCTCCAGCACCTCTCATGTGTTGTGTAGTTGCCTGTGGATACTGTGACACACACACACACACATGTTGTGTCCGATGTGCAGTGTGAGTTTGCCTGTTTGTGTTTGTGCATCTGCACCAGTGCATTGGTATTGCTCTTGTGTCCTTTGTCTGGATGCTGTTTCTGTGATTTTGCATGCTGTCCATGTGAGTCATTTCACATCATTGTGCACATTCATCCTGGTTGTTGGGTGCCATTGCTGGCATGGAATGTGAGTTAGTGAGCTGACACCTACAGTCTACAAATGTTGTTTTGGTTGGTGTGTCTATTTTCGAGATGTGTGCATGCTTGGTGATGGTCACTTCTGCTGTTGTGTCATTGTACGCTGTGTGCATTGTCAGCCCCCATGTGTGGTGCTTGTCTGCACATGGCCGAGAGTGTTATGTTTTCACAGCACTGTTTGTCTCAACACATCTCTGTGTGTATGGGACACAACCACTATTCTCCCCCAGAAGTGTTTGATGTGTTGGGATCAGGGGTCATATATGCTGTTTGTTATTTGCAGCTTTGACCATGATGAAACTTACATTTTGGTCAATGTGTTGAGGGGGGTTTGGTCCCCATCACCACCATGCTCCACATCTGCTGCATTTTGTGAGCCCCCACTTGACTTCTGTTCTACACAGTGAGGGGGTGTTCTTTTTACATTGCCACAGTGTTATGGTGATGCTTGCCTTGTGTATGTCACACTCATCTGTTGGTCACACATGTGCTGTTACTTACATTGTATGCTCGTAGCCATATTCACTGTTGTGGGCATTTGTCACAGACTACACACTGTTGTCATGATGTCATGGGGGATGTATTTTGCGGACATACCTGATGTTTGCGTATGCTGGTTGTGTTGCACATCACCAATTCTATGGCTGGGGGTGGCAGGGGTAATGGCCAACATGTTCCCTGTGAGTGGGGATGGCAGGGGTGATGGGAAACATAAGCCCTGTGAGTGGGGGTGGCAGGGGTGATGGGCAACAGGTCCCCTGTGAGTGGGGGTGGCAGTGGTGATGGGCAGCATAAGCCCTGTGAGTGGGGGTGGCAGGGGTGATGGGCAACATAAGCCCTGTGAGTGGGGGTGGCAGGGGTGATGGTCAACAGGTCCCCTGTGAGTG
Source organism: Triturus cristatus (assembly GCF_964204655.1). Taxonomy (NCBI): domain Eukaryota; kingdom Metazoa; phylum Chordata; class Amphibia; order Caudata; family Salamandridae; genus Triturus; species Triturus cristatus. The sequence continues at coordinate 1,076,656,558 of NC_140592.1, forward strand.
GGGGTGGCAGGGGTGATGGGCAACAGGCCCCCTATGGGTGTGGGTGGCAGGGGTGATGGGAAACATAAGCCCTGTGAGTGGGGGTGGCAGGGGTGATGGGAAACATAAGCCCTGTGAGTGGGGGTGGCAGGGGTGATGGGAAACATAAGCCCTGTGAGTGGGGGTAGCAGGGGTGATGGGCAACAGGTCCCCTGTGAGTGGGGGTGGCAGGGGTGATGGGCAACAGGCCCCCGGTGGGTGTGGGTGGCAGGGGTGATGGGCAACATAAGCCCTGTGAGTGGGGGTGGCAGGGGTGATGGGCAACAGGTCCCCTGTGAGTGGGGGCGGCAGGGGTGATGGAAACATAAGCCCTGTGAGTTGGGGTGGCAGGGGTGATGGGCAACATAAGCCCTGTGAGTGGGGGTGGCAGGGGTGATGGGCAACAGGTCCCCTGTGAGTGGGGGTGGCAGGGGTGATGGGCAACATAAGCCCTGTGAATGGGGGTGGCAGGGGTGATGGGCAACAGGTCCCCTGTGAGTGGGGGTGGCAGGGGTGATGGGCAACAGGCCCCCTATGGGTGTGGGTGGCAGGGGTGATGGGCAACATACGCCCTGTGAGTGGGGGTGTCAGGGGTGATGGGAAACATAAGCCCTGTGAGTGGGGGTGGCAGGGGTGATGGGCAACAGGTCCCCTGTGAGTGGGGGTGGCAGGGGTGATGGGCAACAGGCCCCTATGGCTGTGGGTGGTAGGGGTGATGGGCAACATAAGCCCTGTGAGTGGGGGTGGCAGGGGTGATGGGCAACAGGTCCCCTGTGAGTGGGGGTGGCAGGGGTGATGGGCAACATAAGCCCTGTGAGTGGGGGTGGCAGGGGTGATGGGCAACATAAGCCCTGTGAGTGGGGGTGGCAGGGGTGATGGTCAACAGGTCCCCTGTGAGTGTGGGTGGCAGGGGTGATGGGCAACAGGCCGCCTATGGGTGTGGGTGGCAGGGGTGATGGGAAACATAAGCCCTGTGAGTGGGGGTGGCAGGGGTGATGGGAAACATAAGCCCTGTGAGTGGGGGTGGCAGGGGTGATGGGAAACATAAGCCCTGTGAGTGGGGGTGGCAGGGGTGATGGGCAACAGGTCCCCTGTGAGTGGGGGTGGCAGGGGTGATGGGCAACAGGCCCCCTATGGGTGTGGGTGGCAGGGGTGATGAGCAACATAAGCCCTGTGAGTGGGGGTGGCAGGGGTGATGGTCAACAGGTCCCCTGTGAGTGGGGGTGGCAGGGGTGATGGGCAACATAAGCCCTGTGATTGGGGGTGGCAGGGGTGATGGGCAACAGGTCCCCTGTGAGTGGGGGTGGCAGGGGTGATGGGCAACATAAGCCCTGTGAGTGGGAGTGGCAGCGGTGATGGGCAACAGGTCCCCTGTGAGTGGGTGTGGCAGGGGTGATGGGCAACATGTCCCCTGTGAGTGAGGGTGGCAGGGGTGATGGGCAACATAAGCCCTGTGAGTGGGGGTGGCAGGGGTGATGGGAAGCATAAGCCCTGTGAGTGGGGGTGGCAGGGGTGATGAGCAACAGGTCCCCTGTGAGTGGTGGTGTCAGGGGTGATGGGCAACATAAGCCCTGTGAGTGGGGGTGGCAGGGGTGATGGGCAACAGGTCCCCTGTGAGTGGGGGTGGCAGGGGTGATGGGCAACAGGCCCCCTATGGGTGTGGGTGGCAGGGGTGATGGGCAACATACGCCCTGTGAGTGGGGGTGGCAGGGGTGATGGGAAACATAAGCCCTGTGAGTGGGGGTGGCAGGGGTGATGGGCAACAGGTCCCCTGTGAGTGGGGGTGGCAGGGGTGATGGGCAACAGGCCCCTATGGCTGTGGGTGGTAGGGGTGATGGGCAACATAAGCCCTGTGAGTGAGGGTGGCAGGGGTGATGGGCAACAGGTCCCCTGTGAGTGGGGGTGGCATTGGTGATGGGAAACACAAGCCCTGTGAGTGGGGGTGGCAGGGGTGATGGGCAACAGGTCCCCTGTGAGTGGGGGTGGCAGGGGTGATGGTTAGCATAAGCCCTGTGAGAGGGGGTGGCAGGGGTGATGGGCAACATGTCCCCTGTGAGTGGGGGTGTCAGGGGTGATGGGCAATACGCCCCCTGTGAGTGGGGGTGGCAGGGGTGATGGAAACATAAGCCCTGTGAGTTGGGGTGGCAGGGGTGATGGGCAACATAAGCCCTGTGAGTGGGGGTGGCAGGGGTGATGGGCAACAGGTCCCCTGTGAGTGGGGGTGGCAGGGGTGATGGGCAATAGGCCCCCTATGGGTGTGGGTGGCAGGGGTGATGATGGGCAACATAAGCCCTATGAGTGGGGGTGGCAGGGGTGATGGGAAACATAAGCCCTGTGAGTGGGGGTGGCAGGGGTGATGGGAAACAGGCCCCCTATGGGTGGGGGTGTTAGTGGTGCTGGCCATGCAACCCCTATGGTGGGCTGTTGTTAGTGGCCAGGATATGTATCCCCTGTGTGTGTGTGCCATTTTACGGGTACGTGTCGTTTGTTTATGTGGTAGGTGTCTGACTCACCGTTTGCGCCGTTGGCGTCGGTCCCTGATCCGGTCATAGATGTAGAGTACTGGTATGATCTGCGCAATGGGATTCATGATGTGATTGTGTCGTACACGCTGCTTGTTGCTCCGTCTCGTACCCACTGCAAGCTGTTCCGTCTCGTAGCCGTGTATTGATTTGTGGCGCGAATCGTAGCTGATATGCTTGTTTTCCGGATGCTGTGACGTGCTGTACGTGATGACCCGTCCGGCGCGTCATGTCGGAAACTGCTATGGATACTGCTTCTGGGCGACACGGTTCTTTGGGAGTTACGTCACGGACGGAGAATGGGTCTTGATTCACAGCCTACGTGTCGTTCGTGTTTTTGGCAGTTATGCGCATCGTACTTCCTATACAGGACGGACCGGCTCCGGGTACGTGTTGGTCGCAGGGTAAGGCTACGGACAGCTGTCCGACCGGCCATCGGAATAGGCCCCTTAATGTTCAATTCATTCATTATCATTGATTTAAAACTAATTATTAATTAATTAAACATAAATCATTTCCCACCCTTTACCCCTATAAACCCCACAATCCACACCTAAAACAATTACATAATTACCATAATTAATTATCAATTAATTAATTATTATTAATTAACAACCAATTAATAATTAATTACAAATGAATTACTTCCCACAATTAACACAATAAAATCTAAATTAAATAAATACAAAATAATTATTGATTTGTTATAATTAAAGTACTTCCCACCCTATTCCCCTATAAACCCACAAACCGCTACAAAACTAAAAAAATACAAAATTTAATTAAAATACAATTCATAACTACTAAAAATTTAACACATATTAAAAAATATAAACAATGCTTATACAAAAAAAATACATCACATATATTTAAAAATATGAACTAAAATAAATGTAATACAATTAAAAAATCGATATTTTAAATGTCTGTATTTTCGCAAGCAATATTAATGGCTTCTACATTTCTTACTTTAAATTCAATATTATTGACCACAATATTCTTGCTGTCAATATTTCTGAATCATGATATTTTCAACTCAATATTTGTGTAAGTCGACATTTCCAACTCGATATTCTGTCTCAGCACGGTCCAGGGTGAATCCAAGTGATTTGGTGTTTGTTGAAAGTTGTAGTTTGAAGCCAGTAAGGTTCATATTATGGAGCCAGGCTTGTACTGTTACAAGTTTTTTGTTTCTGTCTAATAACAGTAATTCTATCATGTTAGGTGTAGCTTCAGGTAGATGCTGAACATCCAGGACTGGATGATTGTTCTAGCAGTTTTTGGCGCATTGGATGTCTGAAGCAGAGAACTAGTTTAGCAGAGGTGTTAGTGGCTTGTACCCTGTCCAAGTAGGGACCCTTCCTTCTAGTCAGGTTAGGGAGATTACACAGCTAAGAAAGCTCCTGCTCACCCCCTTGGAAGTTTGGCCCGAGCAGTCAGGCTCCTCTCAGAGGCAGTGTGTAAAGCATTTGTACAAGTACACACATTTACACAATGAAAACACTTCAAATCGACACCACACCAGTATAACCAATCTCTATACGAACAAAACAAGACCAAAACAACAAAAATCCAACATACACAAGTGAAGATATCCCTTTTAAAATGTTCAAAATATTTCAGTCCATAGGAAACATTGGATGTGTAACTTTTACCACAAAGTTCCTGGGATGCATCAAAATCAAAGACGTAAATAGGTACAAGGGAGATGAGGTGCCGGAAAAGCAAAGTGATGCGTCAATTCCATACTCCCAGGGGAGGTGATGCATCGATTCCTTAGTTCCAGGAGGTGCGATATGTTAATTGCCTATTGCAGTGCACAGGAGGAGATGCGTCGATTCCTTATTGTCAAGGGTGGTGATGCGTCAATTTCTTACTGTGAGGGGAGGTGATGCATTGATCTCCGGACACGCAGCCTCGGTTCCTTATTGCTGGACCACGTTGATGAAGAATTTGGTGCACAGTTGCAATGTGTAAAAAATTTGTTTGCGCTGGTTCGTTGTGGCAGCGGTGAAACAGGTGTTGCCTCGATTTTTCATCTGTGTGACAGGTGATGTGTAGATTTCTTCAGTTGCACGGCAGGGCCTGCGTCAGAGTTGGAGCAGGTCGCTCGGACGTCAGAGACACAGTACTCAAGGCTCGGTTTGCGGTGATCTTGCAGACACACAGCAGGAGTGGAGTCTATTCTTCAGCTGCAAAGTAGTGATGCATTGGTCTTTCAGCCGCACGGAGGTGCTGGGTCAGTAAAAACAAATGCTGATGGTGGATGCATGGATTTTCTCAGTCCTTTGCAGCAAAACCACCTGCAAGGGCCCAGAACTAGAGTTGGCACCACTTGGCAGGTCAGAAATCACAGCACCCAGCAAAGGAGTTCAGGGGTAGCAGAAGAAGTCTTTGATGGCCCTGAGCCTTCTTAACAAGAGGCAAGCACACACAAGCCCTTGGAGAACCTTGGATAGAAGGATACAGAAAGACAAATCCAGTCCTTTCACTGCCCAAGACAGAAGCAACAAGCAGTAAGCCAGCACAACACAGCAACAAGCAGAGTGGCAGTTCCGCTCCTACAGCGTGTCTAGCTCGTCTTCTTGGCAGAATTTCCTATCAGTCCAGAAGTGTTTTAAAAATGTGGGGTCACCGCTCCAGTACTTATACAAGTTTCTGCCTTTGAAGTATGCAAACTCCAAAGGATAGTCTTTGTAGTGCACACAGCCCTGCCTTTCCCTGACATGGCCTCAGACACACTACAAGGGTGTGGAGACAGCTTTGTGTGAGAATAGGTACAGCCTTATTCAGGTGTCAGTGACAACTCCTCCCACCACTCTAGCTCAGGAAGACCCATCAACCTGGTGATGGGCCCTCAGGATATATAAGCACATCTCAGCTCCCTCCCTTTGTGTGACTGTTTAGAGTGAATGCACAAACAGCTAAACTGTCAACCACACTCTGATATGGATTCCGCAGGCAGACAGCGGCTCAGAATGGTAAAGCAAGAAAATGCCCACGTTCTAAAAGTGGCATTTTCAAACACACAATTTAAAAATAACTTCACTAAAATATGTATTTTGAACAGTGAGTTCAGGGACCCCAAGCTACAAATCTCTATTTTTTCCCAATTGAAAGTTACAGTTGTAAGATATTACAAGGTATCTCCAATGATAACGTATAGGAGAGATGGTACTTGCAATAGTGAAAAACTAAATTAGCTGTGTTTCGCTATCTGGAAATGAAAATAAACACAACAGTGCATGTCCTACCTTTCAAATACACTGCACCCTGCCCATGGGGCTACCTTGGGCCTTCTTTAGGGGTACCAAACATGTAGGTAAAGGGAAGGTTTGGGCCTGGCAAGTGCGTGCACTTGCCAGTTCGACATGGCAGTCTAAAACTGGACACACAGACACTGCAGTGACAGGTCTGAGACATGTTTGCGGGACTACTCATGTGGGTGGCACAATCGGTGCTGCAGGCCCACTAGTAGTATTTGATATACAAGCCCTGTGCACACCTGGTGCACTTTACTGGAGACTTACTAGTAAATCAAATATGCTACTCATGAATAAACCAATCACCATTACAATTTAGACAGAGAGAATATGCACTGGTTACCAGTGGTAAAGTGCCCAGAGTCCTAAAGCTAACAAAAACAGGCAAAAACGGAAAAGGAGGAAGAAGGCAAAGAGTTTAGGGATAACCCTAAAAAAAGGGCCAAGTCCAACAAGAGGCATTTACCATCTGCATATTGGCGAATCTTGATGCTGTTTTTGTGCGTAGAGCACCAAGCAGATCCATGTCGATATCAAAGAGGACAGGACTAGGGGTGGGCGGAATTTGCGAAAGCGACTTTCGCAAATTATCGCGAAAATGTTAAAAATCTCCGCAAACAAGCGGAAATATCGCGAAGATGCGGAAGTTTTTTTCCCGCCCGTTCGCGATATTTTCTGCATGGTTGCGGGTCGCTAACTTACCCCTGCGGTTGCTCGCGGGCGCGGCCATCTTGTTTTCAGTTGCATGATCGCGAGAAGAAAGACGTGATCGCGCGACGCATGACGTCACTGCGGACGCGAACTGTCGCGAGACAGCGCAAATGGCTAAAACAATACAACATCTCATGGAGAACGCGACCGGATCGGGAAAACTTGTCGGCGAACGCGGGGATTCAGGTAAGGCGATCGCACGCGCGCGAGAATGTATTATTTTACAGCGCGAGCAAGAACCAAATTATCGCAAAGCTGCGGAATGCGGAAATTTTGACATTTCCGCGCTCTCCGCAGAACGCGAAATGCCAAATTATCGCAAATTCCGCGAACGGAACGGAAATTTTGCCCAGGCCTAGACAGGACGCAGTATGGAACTCTGGTGAATTCCACTGGTGATAGGGATATTTTGGGACTTGGTCATGCAGCTGTAGAGACTGAAACCCCCAGATTTCTTCAGAAATCTGTGGATCCCACCCAAACATGTTACTGAGTTGTTAAACAAAGAGTTAAGAACTGTGACCATTCAGGAGAGCTGTATGATTAGTAAGGAGATTAAATAAAATGAAATCACTGTTTTTATTTGTTTGCAGTCTCTGTAACCTTGAAAGCAAAGTTGAATAGGGTGCCATTACTGGTTGCCTTGTATGAGAGAGGTTTACCATTCTGTTGCTCAGTTTTTCTGTGCTTTCTTGAGAGACAACCTGATTGTGAGAAAGAAAAATACTCACCAACAATCACATTTAACAGATATGTATATTAAGCGGTAACATAAAAAAAGTTTATACGAAAGGACTGAGTGTGTGTAAGGTAGATAAAAGTGAAAAGGACGTTTGGCAATAGTAAAAGGAAATGTTCAGAGTCAGAAGAGCATTAAAATAAAGTAAAGTGTATTCATCAGGACCTATAAATAAAAAGTGGTGAACAAAAACAAGACAGAGATACAAAAAAGTATATACTTATGAAATAACAAATACTCAGATATTTAGATTAAGATGAGCTGGTTCACACTGATGCTTTTGGTAAGGGAGCAAGGTTTAGTTAAATATATTTACTTTTTACTCATAATGATATAACTATGTATATAGTAACAGATCAAAAGGTACAATGATGCACACACTTAGATAGTCAGAAGTGAGTTGATGGGCCTAATTCACAAAAGTAATCTGAGACAAAATCCTAACTTTATGACTTTCGGTATTCACAAAGAGCATTTAGGAGTAGTAAAGTTAGGATTGTGTCTCAGTTAAGCTTAAGTTTTGGTCTTAAATTGAGAGATAAAAAAGTAGATTTCCGTATATAAGGATTATCGGACCTATATTATGTTAGCATGATGCATCTATATGTATACTCCCTGTTTGATATATATGCTTTTGCTTGGAGGAAACTCGTTTATTTCCTCCCTGTTTATCTATTACTAACAGAGTAGGCCGAAACCATACAGACGCCATCTCCTGAACATATGCTCGAGCACGGGCCATGATCACGTGTTGATCACGTGCAGTTGTCAGGCCCCGGTTTATCTGAGTTACTGGTAGCAGCTGAAGGTAGGCTGTTTTACTCGACTGTTCTAAGACTCAAGGTCGCATCTGGCTTTGGGTGCAATAAGCGCATTCCTGGAGGCGCCATGTCTACACTCCCAGGCACCAAGACGGAAGGGAGTCACCCCTCCAGACCTCATCAGTAATAGATAGTCAAGCCTTTGTACTGGTCTGATGTGTGCCATATATGGTCCTGTCCTGAAGATCGAGGGCCAACTGGTGTTTTTCCTTTTACAGTGATTGTATGTGCTGAACCGAAAATTATATAACCTCATGTTTGAATACGAGCCAACAGTTTTCTCGGCGCACCTGATGGGTGAGGTTCGGAGAGGCTCCTCAAGAGAGTATTTTCTGTTTAATAAATGATTGAACCTTCTTCACTGCCAACTGATTGATTATTTGTTAAATGGTATTGGGAATATTGGTAGGTATAGTCCTATAGTTTATTTTTCTGGTACATCAGTTGGCGACTCTGCCGGGACTCCGTGACTGGGTCGTCCTCCCGTAAACGGGTGGAAAGGACAAGGGGTATTTCTGGTCGAGCGGGTGGACGGCAAAAAGATCCTTTGAAATTTAGCCATCTTTGGTATGAACTTACTCCGCTCTCACGATCAGAGTATCCCCAGCTGATAGTGACCCTTCACCGGAGTCCTACGGGCGTAAACCAGGAGCTGACCGTGTTGGTCTTTAGGAGTTGGCAGTGGAGAACACGCAATTGTACCTGTGTGCACCAGGTGAGTGGAATTGTTTGATGATTTTGACATGCACTGTTGAGCAGTGCTTTTGAAGCAGTTAACTGTGTAAGTATTTGGTGGTCAGTGTACCACGGAGAATCTTGGGGGTCTGACGGGACAGCATTGTGATGGCTGCATGTGTAGATGCTCCACGGACCTTTTGTGAATAATAGAGACGCCGATCGGATGCCCAGTGTGGTAGGTGTGGTGCGCGCCCGGCCGGACTGCTCTCGGAAAAGCCTGTGGCTGTACCTGGGTAGCCTTGGGAACACATCTGAAGCGGCGCTAATGAAGCGGGCTTAGTCAGAATAGTCCCAAGAGTGAACCAGGAAGGCTGCGGGAAGGTCTGTAGGTCGGTCTGTGTTTATACCTGTCTGACGGTCTCTTGGAAGTCTTTGGACTGCTTGATTTTGGTATCTGTTGGTCTTGGAATTTGAATTTGATTGATTCTCCACGAACAGTCGACGGGCTCAATTCTTTGTTTGAAAAGACGTCATTTTGAATATCTTTGTATGCATATATATATTATTGTCTTGTGTATGTTTGAATGAGCGTGAGGTTGTATGTTTTGCGAATGTTTGAACATGGCCATGTTTGGAAGTTTATTTTTATGATTGAATGAGGAACGTGTGACGATAATAACCATGCCGTGTTTTAGCAAACTGAGTTGTTTTAGATGTTGTTGCCGCCCTAATGATACGCGTTTGGCTGAAAGTCAACCTGCCACGCCTGAGGGCAGCCCAAGTTATGATATGTATGTGAAGCATGGTATTACACCTTTCTTGTTCAATACACTGTGGCATAAATATACTAAAATATAATGTGGAATTACAATGGCCCTTAACCGGGTCTTTTGATGAGAAAAAGATACATTTTCTGCAAGATCGATTATTTTCTAAACGTAGTCGACAGTCAATGTTTGACTCCCTAAACCTGTGGCAGAAGGAAGCAAAGCGTAGACGTATGCGGGAAGAGAAAGTATGTAGGATGAAAGGAAATCAAATGATTACGCAGAAAGCTATAGCTTATGATAAAGCAAAAACTGAACAAGGGATTTATTGTGCAGACAGACAATTTAGATTGCAAGTGGATAAGACCTATGTGGCTAGGACTGAAGTGGAAGATGAGATAGAGGATTTATTGGATACTCGTCCGCCTCCACCTTATGCTCCGCAGCGCATATATCCCGTTGTTCCCCCGACTCTAGTCAAGGCCCCTTCAGCTTCCGCCCCTGTTGTTTCCTCTTCCCTTGCCTCTCCGGGAACGGTTTTGCCTCCCTCAGTGTCTGAGATGGCTACTTTATGGCCTGTTACACTCCCGTCTTCCGTTATGTCCACAGCTGTTTTGTCTCCCCCCACCCATGTGTGGGCTTCCCTTTCTGCGAGCAAGACCCCATCTCCAGCTGTTTCGACTCCATTTCGTGCTCCGGGGGATTTCGACGCACGGAAGTTGTTCACTCGTTTGGCTGTAGGACAGAATGAGATACAGATGATTGAGGATCAGTCATCTCAGTGGATGCGACAGCCTATTTACACCATAACTGATATATGGAGCACGCTTCGAGACTATGAGCCTGTTATGCAGCAACATGCCTTGAAACACATGGCTGCATGTATTATTACTCTCTGGGAACAGTGTTTTCCAGGAGGGATGGCCCCCCAAGTGATGTATGACATCCGGGACAGGGCTCATAAGTCTGAACTTATCCCAGATGAAGTGTATAGAAATGTGGAGGTTTTATTAAATTATCGAGAACAGATGCATCAAAAGTGTCCCACATGGGACACTCAGCATCCTATGCGAGAAGTTCACCCTATCTTTCATCCTGAAATACCGGAACTAAAGGATGACCATGGCGTGGTGACTAGACCTCAGGCCCGAGAGTAGGAGCAATGGGTTTACACCCCCTGGAAGAGGAGCGAAGTCCTCTCGCTAAAATCACAATTACCCGACCCCCGTAAGAATCCCACAGAAGCGGCCTCTTCGGCCATTATGACCTTAGCTGACATAGAGCTATTTTTTGCATTGTTAGTTCCCGTTTACGTATGGCGTCAGGTACATGAATAGGACCATGTTCAAGCATTAGGCGGAACATGGGACAAGGATCGTAAGCCTGGAAATAAGCCGAAACCTGAATTATTGGCATTACCTGGCCGTATTATCACTTACATGCATTCCTTAATTTCGCCTCGTAAGGTGGATTGGGACAAATTGACCGCATGTAAACAGAAGAGAGATGAAAGTGTTTCTGATTTCTTCACTAGATTCAAGGGCATATTTATTGATTTTAGTGGACAGGATTTATCGTTGGAGGGCGGTATACGCTTATTTGTTAATCGTTTTGTGACCGATTTGTTACCAGAAGTCTCTGCACGGCTACAAGCCGCTGAAAGTACCTGGACCACTTCCACGCCCTCGGTAATATTGAGTATGGCCCAATATTACGAACATAGAGAAAAGGAGAGTAAGGACAAGTCAGAAAAGAAAACGAAGGATCTTCAAACATGGGTGATGTTGCAAGAAGTTGTTCAAGGCAGAGAGAGAGGCGGTAGAGGGTTCGTCCCGAGGGGGGTGGAAACCGGACGAGGCAGAGGGCCTGCTGTTGTTTTGGGAATAAACCAGTGTGCTTATTGTAAGGAGGAAGGGCATTGGCGATTTCAGTGTCCGCTGTTGCTGGCCCAGAACGGGGCTATGAGAAGTAGAGGAAGAGGTCGGGGAAGTGTGGATCACAGTGATATGCGACGAGAAGAGGCGACACAAGTTGGACAAGAAGAGAATTATTTTGATAATCCAAGAGGTAGGCAGTATTATAATGAGGAGTGTGCAATGGACGCGACCGAAGGGTATGCTTATACATAGGGTAGCCAGGGACAGAGTGAGGGCCAGGTGCCAGTACCCGTTGATCAGCAAGGACCTTATGTAGAGGCGCATTTGATGGGGACATCTGAAAAGTTTTTAGTTGATACGGGTGCAATGATGTATGACTTCCGGGACAGGGCTCATAAGTCTGAACTTAGCCCAGATGAAGTGTATAGAAATGTGGAGGTTTTATTAAATTATCGAGAACAGATGCATCAAAAGTGTCCCACATGGGACACTCAGCATCCTATGCGAGAAGTTCACCCTATCTTTCATCCTGAAATACCGGAACTAAAGGATGACCATGGCGTGGTGACTAGACCTCAGGCCCGAGAGTAGGAGCAATGGGTTTACACCCCCTGGAAGAGGAGTGAAGTCCTATCGCTAAAATCACAATTACCCGACCCCCGTAAGAATCCCACAGAAGCGGCCTCTTCGGCCGTTATGACCTTAGCTGACATAGAGCTATTTTTTGCATTGTTAGTTCCCGTTTACGTATGGCGTCAGGTGCATGAATAGGACCATGTTCAAGCATTAGGCGGAACATGGGACAAGGATCGTAAGCCTGGAAATAAGCCGAAACCTGAATTATTGGCATTACCTGGCCGTATTATCACTTACATGCATTCCTTAATTCCGCCTCGTAAGGTGGATTGGGACAAATTGACCGCATGTAAACAGAAGAGAGATGAAAGTGTTTCTGATTTCTTCACTAGATTCAAGGGCATATTTATTGATTTCAGTGGACAGGATTTATCGTTGGAGGGCGGTATACGCTTATTTGTAAATCGTTTTGTGACCGATTTGTTACCAGAAGTCTCTGCACGGCTACAAGCCGCTGAAAGTACCTGGACCACTTCCACGCCCTCGGTAATATTGAGTATGGCCCAATATTACGAACATAGAGAAAAGGAGAGTAAGGACAAGTCAGAAAAGAAAACAAAGGATCTTCAAACATGGGTGATGTTGCAAGAAGTTGTTCAAGGCAGAGAGAGAGGCGGTAGAGGGTTCGTCCCGAGGGGGGTGGAAACCGGACGAGGCAGAGGGCCTGCTGTTGTTTTGGGAATAAACCAGTGTGCTTATTGTAAGGAGGAAGGGCATTGGCGATTTCAGTGTCCGCTGTTGCTGGCCCAGAACGGGGCTATGAGAAGTAGAGGAAGAGGTCGGGGAAGTGGGGATCACAGTGATATGCGACGAGAAGAGGTGACACAAGTTGGACAAGAAGAGAATTATTTTGATAATGCAAGAGGTAGGCAGTATTATAATGAGGAGTGTGCAATGGACGCGACCGAAGGGTATGCTTATACATAGGGTAGCCAGGGACAGAGTGAGGGCCAGGTGCCAGTACCCGTTGATCAGCAAGGACCTTATGTAGAGGCGCATTTGATGGGGACATCTGAAAAGTTTTTAGTTGATACGGGTGCAATGAATAGTTCAATTTCTCGTTCCCTGGTCCCAGGGTCTGCTCTGTCTGGGCACAATGATGCTTCGGTAGGATTCTCGGGAATTCCGGTGGTGAGCCCCATCTCCAAACCTATTCCTTTTACTATTGGTCCTGTTACGATAGACTCCCCGTTTCTTTTGACTTCCCATTGTAGCGAAAATTTGTTGGGCTTGGATTTGTTGAAGAAATTACATGTTACGATTCATTGTTCACCTGATGGTGTTTACTTGACTATTAATTCCCTTGGGAAGCATACTTTGCAGTGTTTCTCTAAAAATGAACCCCTCCCTCCTGAGTTTGCTGCTATTCCAGCAACATTGTGGTCCACCGGTGACACTGATGTAGGATTATTAAAGATTCCGCCCGTTTCTATTGCTTTTAAGCAAAATGCTCGGCTTCCTCGTATACCTCAGTACAAAATTTCTCCGGCAGGTGAGAAGGCTTTGCACTCCATCATACAAGACTTGGTGAAAAGGGATGTGGTGGAATAGACAGCTGCCAATGTGTGTAATAGCCCTATTTTGCCTATCTTAAAGAGAGCCCCTGTTGGAAGCGATCCTGACTATACTGATACCTATCGTTTTGTGATTGATTTGCGTGAAATTAATAAAATAGTGGTTCCCCAATACCCTGTGATTTCAGACATTACTACTATTCTCACTATGATTCCTCATACTGCTAAATATTTCTCTGTGATTGATTTAAAAAATGCTTTCTTTAGCATTCCGATTCATCCTGATAGCCGCCATATTTTTGGCTTCTCATTATCTGGTCGCAGCTTCCGGTTCTGCCTCGCTCCCCAGGGGTACACAGAGAGTCCTAGTATTTATAGTCAAGCTTTGAAAACATTGTTGGATGATTTGGTCTTGCCCCCTGGTAAAGTGTTTTTGCAATACGTAGATGATTTGTTAGTGGCGTCTGATACCGAGGAAGGTTGTAAGAAGGCCACCGTACAATTATTGTCTCATTTGGCTGCTAATAGCAATAAAGTATCCCTTTCTAAATTTCAATATTGTCGACAGGAGGTGACCTATCTCGGTCATCTGCTGTCGAAAGAGGGGAGGAGACTAACCCCTGAGCGTGTGACTACCATTTTTAATATGTCTGTACCTCGTACTTAGTGTGATGTTCGTGCATTTCTCGGCATAACTTCTTACTGTCGCCATTGGATCCCTAATTGTTCTCTTCTTACTAAACCTCTTCTGTATCTAACCACTAAAGATGTGCATGAACCTTTACCCTGGTTTGATGCTTGTCAAGATGCTTTTGACTCTTTGAAATCTGCGCTTTGTTCTGCACCTGTTCATGGTACTCCTGACTACCGAAAACCTTATGTGCTTTACGTACACGAGGTGGACGGTTGTTCGCTTTCTGTGTTAACACAAGGATTTGGTGGTAAGCAGAGACCTTGTGCCTATTTCTCGGCGGTGTTGGATAACGTCGCCAGAGCACTCCCTAGTTGTTTAAGGACCACTGCTGCAGTTGCGGTGGCTTTTCGACAGTCAGAAGGGCTCGTTCTAAACACTGACCTCACAGTGATGGTACTGCACGCTGTGGATACATTATTGAACAAAACAAAGTCCCAGCACCTTACGAGTGCGCGTCTTCCCAGATACGAATTGACTTTGTTTGCTCCACATATTACGATTAAAAGATGTGCCACTCTGAACCCTGCTACGTTACTACCCCTCCCTTCAAACAAAAAGAACAATGATGTTCATGATTGTATATTTCGGACTGAGGAAGAAACGAAGGGGCGAGTAGACCTGACTGACACTCCTCTATCTGACCCTCAAGGGGAGTTGTACGTCGATGGCTCTTGTTTTAAGTTACCAGATGGCACGACAACTGCTGCATATGCGATAACTACTCTTCACACTATAGTTGAGGCTTCTCGAGTACCCTATCAGTCAGCACAGGTGGCTGAATTAGTGGCATTGTTTCGGGCCTGTGAGTTAAGTGAAGGACTGAGAGTAAATATTTACACTGACAGCCCATACGCCTTTGGCGTGGCTCATAGTTTTGGTAGACTTTGGGCAGAAAGAGGTTTTCTTACTTCTCATGGTCAGCGAATACAGCATGGCCCCTTGATTTAGCGATCACTGAAAGCATTGACGTTACCAGAAATAGTGGCTGTAGTCAAATGTAGTGCACAAAAGGCAGTGGTTGATGCAGTAGGGGAGGGTAATGCCTTTGCCGATCAAGTAGCTAAGGAAACTGCGAAATCCGAATTGACCCCAATGTTTGTGACTAGCTCTGCTAGGTGGGTGGCTGAAACAGAGATGTTTGATAATACCATGGACAGTGTCCGAGAAATACAGAAAGAAGCAACCCCTATTGAACTAGCTCACTGGAAAGAGCGAATTTATTTATTTATTTAAGCAATTTATTGAGCGCGCAACTACCCGGGGGTGTCTCGGCGAATTGGGAGATTAGATGCAGATGGTTGTTGGATTGATCTGACAGAAAAGCAGAGGTGGCTGTTGCCTAACGCATTAGTGAATGCGGTGGTGACAATGGCACATGGTTCAGCTCATTTTGGGGTGAAAGGTATTTGTGCATTATTAGATCCTGTATGGTACAATCCCAATATTTCTGGGACCGCTGCTCATTTGGTACAATATTGCATGGTTTGCTTACGACATAATCCAGGGGGCAGGGAACCTGTTCTGAGTGGAAACTTTGCACCACCATCTTTGCCTTTTGAGGTGCTTCAAATGGATTATATCCAGCTAGAGCGCGTTAACAATTTGAAGTATGTTCTGGTCGTGGTATGCGCTTTCAGTAAATGGGTCGAAGCCTACCCGACAAAAGAAAACACTGCTTTGGCAACCGCAAAAGCGTTGGTAAAGGAGTATTTCCCTCGCTACGGATTGCCCCGTGTGATCTGGAGTGATAACGGAAGACATTTTAATGCAGAACCCATCACACATATATGTAATGGATTACAGATTAAACAGAAATACCATGCGGCTCGACACCCGCAGTCCGCTGGGTTGGTGGAGAAGTATAATGGGGTATTAAAGCTCAAATTAGCTAAAATTCAAGAAAGTACTTTATTGAGGTGGCCAGATGCTCTGCCGCTGGCATTAATGTCAATACGAGTTACCCCACATTCTCGTTCTGGTTTGTCTCCGTATGAGGTCATTTTTGGGCGCCCTGCTAATGTTTGGGGCGTCCCGAGACCCAGAACGTTTCGTGATATAGAGTATCCTATGCTGATAGACTATTTGTATGCTTTGACTAAAGATCTTCGTTCCATTCATCAACAGGTTTCAGCAGTTTTGTAGCCCCTGCCGGAGGGTCCTGGACATCGTTTGGAAGCAGGACAGTGGGTTCTGGTTCATAACAATCAGCGAAAATCCAGCTTGGATCCTCGTTGGTCTGAACCGTTTCAAGTCTTGTTCACCACGCGGATGGCGGTAAAAGTGAACGGCAAGCGACACTGGATTCATGTGTCACATCTGAAAAAACTACCCCTCCCGCTTCCATATGATCAGCGAATCCAGGACGGGGTTCTGACTCAGGAAAGTGAGCGAGTTCCTTGATTTATACCTTTTTCTGATGCCCAGGTAATTGGAGAAGGGCAAGGAGAAGGTGCACAGGGCTCGGACGGAGCTCTGTCATTTGCACAATTGATCGCCCCAGATTCTGTTGTTTCTACAGCTAATTCAGAGGCTCGCAGTACCCCTGTTTCACCGGATTCGTCATCCTCTGTTTTGTTTTCTGATCAAGAAGTGCCTGGCCATACTCGATACAACCTGCGGCCCAGAAAACAACACAGTACATCGGGTGAACATGGTAGGAGATAGGGAGAGACTTGAGTGATAGAGTACAGACCTGTGCTATGAATGTCTGTTAGATACGCTTCTGGTGTACTGAGCGAGACACTGGACTGAACGCGCTGAGAGCCTTGAACATTAGCTTGCTCTGTTCAGAAAGAAAGACTGAATTTCATGTTCGAAGGGGGCCCAGGTTGTGTTTTCCTCAAGGGTTGTGTGAGAACATAACTCCAACGTGAGAAGTTTGTTTTGGTATTATCTGTGATGAACGATAGGAGCCTGCCTGTGAGGCTCTAAACGGACACAGGAAAGAAGCACCCTCTGGCAGGTTGGACTGCATTGCCCTAGTTTATTGTTGGTCTTTTAGTTAGCATGTATCCCTTTGCTCGTTTTGTTCCTGACGAGGAACGTCCTTTTGTACCACGCTATTTTTCTACATATATGCCTGTTTTTTCTAGTTGGACCAATCGTGTTAAAATTGCATTTATAGCTACTATAGCAATATTGCTAATTATATTACTGGGAGTAATAATATATTTAGCATTCCGCCACCCTATGCATACTGTTTTAGGAACAGCTACCCCACCTCCGGAACATGTGTTTCATACTTTAGCCCCTCATAAGGAAAGGCATTGTCAGACCTATGTGAGAAACGCATTCATTGAAATGCTTCATCAAGCGCACAGTGCCACCAATACTACAAAGTGCTGGGTTTGTGGTCTTTTACCATCTGTTATGCACAAGCACAACTTATTTATATCCCTACCTTTGTCTCATCTGGGAAGTTGCGAGGCTTGGTTCAAATTGCTTTCTATGATGTATATGCATTATACTGTAGACGCTCGAAGGTTTTCAGAGAGAGATTATGAAATGATTCAAGCATATATTGAGGTTCATCAAGGATTTAACCCCGATGGAAATAATAGAGAGGGAACCTTAGATCCGAATGCCTGTATGAATATGTATATAATGCATGAAAATACCACTTGGTTGAAAAATGAAATTTTTGACTTTGTTGAATTCAATTTCACTCAATATTATCGACACTTCCAGGACCGTAATGTTACTGAAGATAGGGCTACTCCAGTGCCTGTGTTAAACAGTACCTCTACGTTTTGTGTTCAAGGAGTAGGGCACATATCAGTAGGAGAAATCCGATGTAATTACACTTATCAGTTGCGTACTTTTAGCAGCCCTCCGTTGTTAACCCCTCCTAATATATACTTATATATAATATAATAATATATACTTTGTCTGTGGAGAAAGTACCTATACTTGGCTCCCACGAGGTTGGACTGGATGTTGCTACCTGTCCTTCCTGTACCCTCCAGTATATCACAAGGATCACCGACTAGATAAACGTAGCGTGCTTATTAGGAGAAATAAAAGGGTGATAGATACCACCGATATCGATCAGACAGATATTCCACTGCAGTATTTCATCGACATTATGAAGGGAGTGTTACCCTTTTGGGGGCCTATAATTACTAGCCAAGAAGTATGACGTATGTCTAGAGTAGTTGAAGGAGTAATTAACACTACTGCAGGAATACTGACCAATAAACAGGCGACCAGACTTGTTTCGCTTCAAAGCCGTATGGTTTTGGACGTTATCTTGGCAGATCGAGGAGGGGCATGCCGTGTGATCGGCAGCTCTTGCTGTGTTTATATTCCTGACTCCGCCCCCTGCGTTCATTTGGCTATACAGAAGCTACATCGTTTAGCTTCCGAGATACATGTAGAAACTGGTACGTGGTCTCTCTCTGGTTGGTTCTGGGGTTTGCTGTCTACTTGGGGATGGTAAGCCGGTATCATATTCACGTGTTGTGTTTGTGTACAATGTGGACCTGCATGTTGCTCTTATTGCGCGACAAACCTCACCTCCTCTGTAGCTGGTCCATCCCCAACAGCGGTAAAAGCTCAGTTAATTCAGCAGGAGCTCAAAGACCAAATGCAGATTGATGAGGGGATATTTGAAGATTGAACTGTTTTAGTTCGCTACATCATGCTAAAAGGGCCGTTCTGAGGGATAAAAAAGTAGATTTCCGTATATAAGGAGTATCGGACCTATATTATGTTAGCATGATGCATCTATACGTATACTCCCTGTTTGATATATATGCTTTTGCTTGGAGGAAACTCGTTTATTTCCTCCCTGTATATCTGTTACTAACAGAGTAGGCCCAAACCATACAGATGCCATATTCTGAACATATGCTCGAGCACGGCCGTGATCACGTGTTGATCACGTGCAGTTGTCAGGCCCCGGTTCATCTGAGTTACTGGTAGCAGCTGAAGGTAGGCTGTTTTACTCAACTGTTCTAAGACTCAAGGTCGCATCTGGCTTTGGGGGCGATAAGCGCATTCCTGGAGGCGCCATGTCTACACTCCCAGGCACCAAGACGGAAGGGAGTCACCCCTCCAGACCTCTTCAGTAATGGATAGTCAAGCCTTTGTACTGGTCTGATGTGTGCCATATATGGTCCTTTCCTGGAGCTCGAGGGCCTACTGGTGTTTTTCCTTTTACAGTGATTGTATGTGTTGAACCGAAAAGTGTATAACCTCATGTTTGAATACGAGCCAACAGTCTTCTTGGCGCACCTGATGGGTGAGGTTAGGAGAGGCTCCTCTATAGAGTATTTTCTGCTTAATAAATGATTGAACCTTCTTCACTGCCAACTGATTGATTATTTGGTAAATGGTATTGGGACTATTGGTAGGTATAGTCCTATAGTTTATTTTTATGGTTCATCAAAGTTTAACTGAGACAAAATCCTAACTTTACTACTCCCAAATGCCCTTTGTGAATACCGAAAGTAGTAAAGTTGGGATTTTGTCTCAGTTAAACTTACGTTTTGTTCTTAAGTTTTAACAGATTTTTAAAGACAATGATCCCTAGACAATTAGGTAGAGTGTAAAGTAATATAGACCCAATAAATGCTATATTATCTGTCCAGCCGGACAGCTTTTAATGTATAATAAACTTGTAAAACAAAATAGGCGAAAAATTCAAGAGGGACACAACCTGCGTCCTACTGACATAGACATACATACAACATTGAAGGAGGGGTTCAGGCAAGAAAAGCGTGTCTGCATTTACATTAGTTATAAATACAACAGACAGAATACTTTGCGCACACCATTACAAGTTCAGCATTGCAATATAGTCAATGTATATGGTGTACAATTTGTCGATGGCGTTTCGATCCCTATTTTAATCAGTGGGATTATCTTCAGGACATTAAGGTGACATACCAAAAGTCGTAAAGTTAGGATTTTGCCTCAGATTACTTTTGTGAATCGGGCCTGATGTGTTTATCCTTTCCCATACTAATTCAGATCTCTGTTATTCTAATTCACATGCTTACATTGACACTGTTATACCCATTCTCCTATTGCTACAGAGACTCTGACTGTCAGGGTTTGGTTTCTCAGGAGCAGTACCCTCAAGATGCCCACCTTCTGGCAGCTCCGATTCTGGGTGTTAGTGTCACAGAGGATCTGAGTGGCTAAATGAGGGTAAGGGTGTTAGGGAGGGTACTGCGGGGAGTGAGACCTGGAATTAAAAAGATAAGTAGTTAAAGATAAAACGTCTTCACCAGTAGTACTATCCAAACATATAATCTAATATTCACAGGTATATCTACAAGCGAGGTTTACCTGAAAGAAATAAGCAGTTGTCCTTCCATTTCAAAAATAATGAAGAGTGATGGGGAAGTAACTGAGTCTCTGAAATTATGATGCAGTTACTGAATTTTCAAATCATATTTCAAAATAATAGGGTATAGCTAAAAGGTTAGCAGAAAAATTAAAAAGGTCATCACTCTTTTTCTTTCCTTCTTTCCTTGTCTGTACCTTTAAGTGTGAGTAATAGTATGTCTACAACGAAATGTCAACCTTAGTTTAGCTCTTTATTCATATTTATCAGGAACTCTAATTTTTACCACGTTTTAATTAAACTGCTCTATTCTCTAGGGAAACACAAATTAGAAACAAAACTGCTCTCCTCTAGAGGTGAACAAAATCCCAAACTAAACTGTTCACCTCTCGTGGTAATGACCAAAGCGAGAGAAAAGCCAAATGAAGAGGAGCTCACCAGAGACGGCTTTCTCCTACCTGCTCTTCTAGTGCATTGCAGGAAACACCAGCCTACCCGACCCTCGCTCCACAACTGGCACACAGAGAACACCGCCGCAGTGCTTAATTTGATCCGGAGCTTTCCGGTGCTGAGCACCGGCACTTAATTGGTTTCTGGTGCTCGGCACCGGCACCTAATTGTCAACACCACACTTAGGGCAGTCTGCCACAAGGTGGCGCTGCTCATGTAATTTAGAGATGAGCAGTATAACAGTTGTTTAGGAAAACAATGTACATAAAAAAATTACTAATACCTGCCTCCCCAGCCATTTCTTTAGCTTTGGGGACCTGGAATATTCTGAGCTGTCGCATTTACATGCACGAGAGATGGTTAGAAGTTGTTTTGGCAGTGGTGACAGGGGCGATGGGTGGTGCAAGCTGCAGTGGCCTCCTGGTCAGAGCCCTGGCACTTAATATTTTACAAATTAAGCACTGCACCGCTGGCAACCCGATACAGGATCGGTAATAATCCACAACAAGCGGTGGCTGTGGCCGGGTTTGTAGAGCCGATCCGGACACTTGTGATGTTGTTTCTTTACGTAGAGAGATGTACAAGGATGCTAAAAACTGAAAGAGGACTAAGAACCTAGAGACAAATAGGAAAAGGCTCATGCATCACGTTCACCGTGTTAACAGCACATAGTGTAATGTATGCCAAAACTTTCACCATGTTAATTCCACAACATAAGGACACATGTTAACAGCACATAGTGTCATTTTACACCAACACAATACCAACCAAGGAGTACTGCTGTCTATAATGCACAGCATGATGATCAATAGCTTTATGGCGAGCTTCATTAGACAAAATTAGATGTAGGGGAAAAGACTTCCTGACACTGACATCCTCTCATATACTCAGACAGAGACTCTCACACCCTCTCACATACCCTTACACAGACTGGCAAAGTCTCTCACATACCCATATAGAAACTCATATCCTCTTACATACCCATGTAGACATAGACCTTTAAACCCTCTCACATAGCCATGCAGATAGTATGACAACCATTCATATAGCCATACACAGACTCTCACAGACTCTGAGATGCCGTTTTTAGAAATCCTTGTATCCATTTCAGACCCTCTCACATATCCATTGATAGAATGTCAGATCCTCTCACATATCTATACAGACACTGTCACAACCATTCGCATATCTATAGAGATACTTTGACAACCTCTTACGTATTTATACATACTCCCTTATACACATTCACATACCTCTGCTTAGATTATGACACCATTTCAGACACTGATATAGAGCTATTTTATTCTTATTGATATACTTAAACAGACTGTGACACCCTTTATACTTGTCGAGAGATTCTTACACCCTCTCACTTACCCATAACAGATGCTGTAATTCCTATTTGCATACTGATACAGAGACTTAGACATCCACTCACATACCCATAGATAGACTCTTATATCCTCTCACATACTGATGTAGACACCTGTATACACATTGAGATAGGCATACAGAGATTTACACACACTGCTACACACTATTATATACTGATATACAGACTATTATATCGATTTACATACATATGCACATGCTCTTACACCCTGTCACTTATCTATACGGACACTGTCACAACTATTCTCATACCTATATAAATACTCCCTCAAGTATTCATACATACAGCCTTATACACATTCAGATACCTATACTCAGACTCTGACATCCTTTTAAATAATTATAAAGAACTCCTTTGTTTTGATTCATATACTCAGACAGATTGTAACACCTACTGACATAGTCATATTGAGACTCTTCCACTCTTACTTACCCATACAGATACTGTAATACCTATTCCCATACTGATAGAGTGACTCTGACATCCTGCCACATATCTATAGAGAGACTCGAACACTGTCATATACCCATACATAGATTGTCACAGCCTTTCACATACCCACACAGATAGTGTCATAACCTTTCACACACCCATACATAAACTGGCATAGCCTGTCACACACCCATATAGATAGTGTCATAATCAACCTTATACGTATACATAGACTGTCACATATTATCATATACCATGTATAGAGCTTCATGTCCATTGACAAACCCATTAACAGACTGTCAAACCCTCTCACATGTTCATGCATACACTGTGAGACCCTGTTGTGGCCAGCCAAGATGGCGGATGCACTCTAGAGAGGCTCTGCATCTCACCCCTATTATCTGGTTTTTGCAATCTGCCCATTGTGCCACCTGATCACCCAAAAGGCCTATCCCTGTGGCAAACGATTGTGAGCAGCCATGATGTCAGCCGGCAGCCAAAGGAGATCAATTTGATGGCAAAGTGGTGCCTGAGATCCAAACCCGCCTGGTGAGCAGGCCGGGCACCTGCTGACTGCCACACAGGACCGTTAATCCCCGAGGTGGGCGCTGGACTGAGCCAGCGAGAATGGACGCCCAAACAAAGGGGTGGAAGGACAGGCACTGATAGTGAGGCAAAGGAGGGGGAGTGTCGGAGGCTGCGGCACCAACACCAGCCTGGATATACAAGCCAGAGCCACGATTTTCGCGTGATCACCGCGGCAACTGCAGAAGTAGACGGAGGCCAAACGAGGGCTTGATGGACTGCTGCACTTGCTGCCAAGGCCACGAACATCTTGGCCCGTGTGGGCCATGCTGGCGGCTGGAAAACGGGCTTGAGACCTGCAACGGAGCTGAACTGGCAACTGGTTGCAGGCGTAGCAGAAATTCCAGCAGAGAGCCGACTACCATGACTTGACACCCGATGGAGATGGAGGTGAGTGCACAAAGCAGTGAGAGGAGCGCCGGAGGCACTTTGGGCCTGGGCAAGCCGCCACAACCGGAGGAGCGAGCTGTGCCCTTCGCAGGCTGGGCAAATCGACGGAGCCCGAGAGAGGGCCGGACTGGCTGCTGACACTCCTCTCCAAATGTGCAGCCCCTTGACTTATGTGGGCCGTGTT
This sequence comes from Triturus cristatus, assembly GCF_964204655.1. Taxonomy (NCBI): domain Eukaryota; kingdom Metazoa; phylum Chordata; class Amphibia; order Caudata; family Salamandridae; genus Triturus; species Triturus cristatus. Next base: position 1,076,680,524 of record NC_140592.1, read on the forward strand.
AGATGAGGGAGAATGGGTTCGCAAAGAAAGTCTGATTCATACCGATGGCTGGGGTAGAGCACGGTGCGAGCATCACTGAGGGGCCGGCCGACCCGCCCTGGTACACGGCAAAAGTGACTGTGCGAGACAGTAAGGAAGGTACCAGAAACCTATTGGGCCTAGGCACACCCGTGGGCTGTACCCTGAGTTGGGCAGCAACTGGCAGACGTGGCAACGCCCATGCTGGATTGCCTGGTGGAACCAGAACCGAGGAGAATTCTTACCGGCAGCACACACAAAGTATCGGAATTCTGCAAGGCCGGAAGCCAGTCTGGAGGAGCAGGTGAGGAGGCAGGAGGTGGACTGTGATCAGTAGGGCTCACTGCCTACAGACTGGGAACATAACAGTTGGTTGACCGCTGTCACCGAGCATGTCCAGGCCCCAGCGAATACCCACAGATTAAGGGGCTCATTGTGGTTTGACCTAGACTGATGTTATTAGTATAGGCATGAGCTGTGGTGAGTACTAGGGCCCGGGGGTCAGACTGGGCCCAGGACCCGCTCTGCATAAGAGCTCTGGTTTCTTGCCTGATGTGGGAAACCCATTTTGAGTGCTTGTGGAAGCGACTCTCCACGCCTCTCCAGTGAAGTGACATCTCCTGAAAGAGATTCAATAAAAGTGGTACTGGACGAGAGATATAAAACTGGCAATTTCCTGGGTGGTGCCTGATGTCCAGGTGAAGCGGGGTCAAGTGGGAGACAGCAATTTGTAGTGCATGATCCCCCCACAATCTTGGTGCCTGGATATGACAATGGGGCGCCTGCGTACAGTGACAGCATCGGCACTACCACAACTCACCTCAAACATATCCCGAGGGGAGCCAGGCCTGGCCCACTGGAATCTGTGACACTCCTTACCCTCAACTCAATCAATCAATCAAGAAAGCTTTATTCGATTTTCAAGATAAAATCATAAAAGCATACATTAAAAAGTACATGCATATATATACAGATAAAATTGATAAAAAGATTTTGTTTTTATATAATCAGAGTCAGTCAAAACAATCCCCCACTAATAAAAAGTTGTCAATTGCATAAAGTGCATATTAAAATAATTGCATAGAGTTCCGAAACTTGACAGCCAGCTTTAAATACTCGTTACTGCAGTGATAGTACATTCATTTTCCAACTGTAGTAACCTAAACATGGCCGGTCTACAAGTGCGAATTCCCCAGGACTTTAAAAGTGGTTTAAAAAAAGCCCCCCTGGGCAACTGATAAAATTTACAGAAAAGAACACAATGAATATTTGATTGGGCAGAGGTGTCGTCACAAGGGCATAGTGGGAGTTCATTAGACCAAGAGTTACAGACAGGGAAAGCAATCATACGAAAAAAATTACCAAATCTGAGACGAGTCAGAAGCATTCGGGCATAACAAGTAGGCTGAATTAACAAATAATTTCGAAGCCCTTCATGCATGGTTATTTTTGGGAAATTGCTAACTGTATTTTTTGTTTTTTCCAGGTTCCATCTGTTAGTTATTAAATGATTTAAGGCCAGCTCTCTTAGGGTCTTCCTGGATACCATTTCCATGCTAGAAGGCCTCGTAAAAAACTCAGGGTGGCCAAGATCAATCAGCATGTTTTTTACGTAAGTAAGCCATTTGATGTTAGTTAATCCATCGAGTTTGAGACAATCAGTGATTAAGTCTCTATTTAGTTGAGTCTCAGGAGTAACACAAATCTTATGCCACAGCAGTATAGGCGCAATTTTAATAATATCTGAAATATACAGCATACCCAATTCAATATGTATAAAGTAAGTCGATGTTGATTTAGAAACTCCTAGTAGATAACGCAAAAACTGATTTTCTGTTTTTTGAAGTAGTTGTGAATTTTCAATGCCCCAAAGACCAGCTCCATAGGTGGCAGTAGAAATACATTTAGCCTTATAAAGTACGATCAGCTCTTTCACTGGTCTGCCACCTAATTTAGCTGAGAACTGTTTTAGGGCGCCTATTGCTCGGGTGAAGGCTAAGTTTCTGGCATTGATAGCTGTATGCCAGTTTCCCCTCCTATCAAAATGTATTCCAAGGTAGGAGAAATGGTCTGTGGTCTCGATCCTCTTGCTATCTAAGAAGATTGAACAAGGCACTTTCTTTGTTCCGGGACCACAGGCCATCGTATATGTTTTTGAAATATTAATTTTTAGCCCTCGCTCTTTCATATAGGTTGCAAACTTCGAGACAGCCCTCTGGAGACCAATCTTATTCCGAGACATGATGGCAGCATCATCAGCATAAAGGAATATTGGGGCCGGAGCTCCCAGAATCTTTGGGTAATCATGCTCTGATTCCATTAGATATTGGCCAATGGAGTTTATGTATAGGGTGAAAAGGAGGGGGGCTAAAATGCACCCCTGACGTACCCCTCTCTTGATAGGAAATTTATCAGAACACTCGCCTTTATTTCCATAGCGTACCCTAGCGCCTGCGTCACTATACAGTGTTTTTATAAATTGGAGAATGTTAAAGTCTATACCCATTTCAGATAGTATGGACCATAGTATCTCATGGTTCACACAATCAAAAGCGGAACTCAGGTCCACAAATGTAACAAAAAGATTTCCCTTTTTTGCCTGCGTGTATTTTGATAAGACTAAGGCCAGATTTAGACTCTGTTCTATAGTCCCTTTGCCTGAACTAAAACCATACTGCAAGTGTGATAATACGTTATTTTCTTCTGCCCAAAGTTGTATTCTATTTAAAATTGCCCGTGCTGCTACCTTCATTAGTGCATCTAAAAGTGAAATTGGCCGGTAGCAGGTGGGGTCATTTCTGTCTCCTTTTTTAAAAATTGGGACAACTATGGCTTCGGACCAAGATGGTAAGAACCCATGTCGATTTGAATTATTTAAAACATTTGTTAACAGGGGAGCCCAAAGATCAATTTCAGCTTTGTAGACATCTATCGGGACTCCGTCGGGGCCAGGGGCTTTGCCTGAAGGACTATCTTTGATTGCTTTTGTAATCTCCAAACTATTAAAAGTAATGCCTATCGGGAATGTATTCAGCAGAGTTGTGGATTGTTGGATGACTACCCCATCAATCAAGGAGTTGCCATAGTCAGGGTTTTCTGCTTTGTCATATAAGTGTTTAAAGTGATTTACCCAAGTTTCTCTGTTTATGGCCATATCCATAATATCTGTCTGATTTTTCAGTAGATAGGGGGCATTAACCACTTTCCAGAAGGCTAAGTTATCCTTGGATTTGGAGGCTTCAAGTAAGGCCGACCAAGCCTCTTTCTTTAAAGTCTGTTTCCTTGTTTTTATGGCCAAGTTGTACAGTTTTCTGGCTTTACTGATCTCAGCAGGTGATTTGGTAGTTTCATGCAGTGCCCTTTTGAGAGCTTGAAGTGGTTTGGTACAGTTTTTATCAAACCAACCATGGCCAATTTTAGAGTTAGGTTGGTGCTCTCTAGTTAACAGTTTTTTAAGTTCGAATTGAATTTTTAAAAAGGAAGTCAAGAGTTCTGATGACTCCTCTGTTTCTGTCAGACAGACAAGTATATCAGGTTGGCAAAATCCCATTAGAGTATGTAGAAAAACGGCGGGATTAACCCTATCCCATTTTATGGAGTAGCCGTTTTTTGTAGCTAAGTTTATGTTAGGATGGTACTTAAACTTATCTACAGAAATCTCTCTCAAAACCCTCAACTCCAAATTAGACACTGTCCTTAAAGGGGTGGAGAACCTGGCATGGGAGAGGAGGTCTGGGCCTGGCTGGAGACCACTGAACACCAAGCACCGTGACCCAGGCAAGAGGAGCAAACACAAGATAGCACTGGAAGTGAGTCCAGTCGCAGAGGAAAATGCAGGCGAAACAGATGACTGCCAACACAGCCGTGCACCGCCCCAACTCTGGAGCAGGTGATACAGGAACAGAGGCAGGTACTGAAAGTGGCTGCAACAATGTGTTACCACGCCTGAGGGCATGGACTGGACACCTCGTGGGAATGTTCTCTCAGCAAAGCTAGCTCCTCTGCAATATGGCATCTGTCGAAGAACTCAAGCAACCCCCATGCGTAACACCAAAGACAGCAGAAGAACTAATCTGACCTGAGACAGTTTGTAAAGCTCGCAGGACATGGAGCACCACATATTTGGGGTAGCAGACAGTAGGGTTCAATTGACCGAGCATTGGAGAAATAGAAGGATTACTAGGCGCCTCTCCTTGTAGTTGGACTAAGGACTGGTGAAATGGCACAGTGCACTTGTTATTGTGACATCTTGGGGCATCGATGCGCTAGCTTCTCACCCCCCATGGGCCCTAAGCTCTAACAAGCCAGCAAGGTTAGTCTGTAGTTGCTGCATGGCATTATTACAATTTTGGGCGGATATATGTTGTCACTCTGCTCTCATGCTGTTCTTGATTTAATTGTTTTTGCCTATTTTAGCTATGCTACTTCCAACAGTTGAGCAGAATGTTTTTTTGACAGGTGTATCCCCCACCTGTAGACTTTGGACAGGAGAACTGGCTCGCCCCCATGCGCTGTGACACCCACGCACAATTGTATACTTAACCCACAAGCTACATGTTGACCAATCACATAGTCACCTAGAATGTAAGGGGCATGCACACACCGTTGCACCACTATGCCACATACTCCTACCTTAAGCGCAGATTGGCCCAAATAACGTTGATACAGGAGACGCACCTTACGCTGTCCAAAATGCGCAGGCTCTTGCACAGATGGCGGGGTCAGGTGTTTGCCATGGGATACTCGTCATGCGTAAGAGGGGCACTCATCTGGGTGAGGTCAGGTGTTCCTTTGCAGTGGTGGAGACAGAAATCGACACAGAGGTCCATTATGTTTTTATAAGTGGGTATCTTTCTTGACAGGAGATGCTTACTACTTGGGACTTTGTACAATCCCAATTTGGACCAAGCACCCTTTTGGCACGTGCTATCAAGCATATTGGCTCGATGGAACACCCTCCCCTGGCTCATGGGAGGGGACTTTAATGCAGTCATTGACAGGACACTGGACAGGTCCTTTGCAGCACTCCCACATACTACTGCTACATCCAATGCTCGGGTTCTGGGGGACTGGCTGCCCCACTGGCACTGGAGAGAGCAAAATCTGGCTGTACGGGTATACACTTTTTACTCCCATGCATGGCTTCCATGTCGCATTGATCGATTTGTGGTATCGGCTGAATAACTTCACAATTACCAACACATAGATTACCCGGGGTGGACACACTCAGTCCATAACTCCCCACTCCTTGAAATGGGGTGGGACAGGATTTGGCAGATCATACACATATGGGGCCTCAATCTGGCGGCGTCTGAAGAACTGCCTTTTTGGGCATCACTGATAACCGCTATCAGTACCTTCTTCAAAACAAACCCGGGCTCGGTCACTGACCAGGGAGTGGAATGGAAGAGTTCAAAGTTGTAATCGGGGGACAATGCTTAGGTCTTAGTTGGGGTATCCACAGACAGCTGGAAAGGGACATTGCGCATCTTCAATGCTCACTCTTTCAGCTGGAATCAGGACTTTTTCCGGTGTGGCTGATCCATCAGGAGCAGGTACGAAGACCAATTCTTTCACTGCATGTGCAATCAGGACAGCTGCTTAGTATACAACAGGAGATACACTTGGAATTAGTCAAACATTTTACAACCCTATATGAGTCCAGTCTTAACAGGCTGAAATAGAGGCCTACTTCTCCCCTATCTCCTTACCCACCATTACACCTGCAAAACTGGTAGAGCTGGAAGAACTGATCACCATTTTAGAGGTTCAGGAGGCCACTAGAGTGCTAGCCATAGGGAAAATACCCGGGCTGGATGGATTGCCGGCTGAATACTATGAAGCATTCACTCCACTTCTGACCCACTGCCTGTTTACCCTTTAGGAAGCTTAATTAGCACTGTCATTTCTTCCAGGCTCTCTTTGGGAGTCCCTACTGGTCTCTCTGCCCAAACCGGACAGAGACCCCAAACTGTTGGGCTAGTATCAACCGCTGGCCCTCCTAAATACTGACTATAAAATCTTGGCCAAGATATTGGCAGATCTCTTGGCTCCGCTGTTGCTCCAGCTGGTACATGCTGATCAAAAATGGGTTTGTACCGTCATGCAACACATCCGTTAATTATAGCGCTTCTTACAGGAGGACAGGTTCTCGACACAGCGATGGCCTCACTCAGGGTGTCCGGTACTTGATTTGGAGAAGGCCCTTGATATGCTAGAATGGGGTTCCTCTTTTTTCCTTACCCCGATATGGACTGGGAACTCGTTTCCTCTGTCTTGTTTGGCTTTTGTACACATTCCCCACCACCAGAGTTAGAATGGGCCCATTTGTGTCAGAACCTGTGGCATTTAGCCATGACACCAGACAGGGATGCCCATTGTCACGCTATTGTTCTCCTTGGCCATAGAGCCATTGGTGGTAGCCCTCCGGAGGAGTGGCGTGCGCTGGGGGATCCCCCTAGGAGATGGGATGCATGTGATCGTTTATGCTGATGACCTGCGCCTATACGTCAGGGATATATGGTACTCATGCAAGGAATTAGCAAAGACGCTCGCTGACTTTGCGTTTCTCTCCGGTCTCCAGCTGAAATGGGCAAAGTCCTGCCTGTACCCATTTGAGCCATCTGCTCCCTACCTAGCGCTGGTTGTTAATGGTACAAGTGTGCAATGGCAGTCTTTTGCTTTTGAATACTTGGTGATCCAGACCTCCCAACAACCGTCAGAGCTGTTGGAGGGGAAGCTTCTGTAACAATAACCACCATTAGGTCGCAAATGCTCTTCTGGTAGAGTTTAACCCTGAACATCATGGGCCACATAGTGTTACTTAAAATGGTGGTACTGCCCCGGTTACTGTACTTCTTCACTAATCTACCGCTATACATTCAAACCCCATCTTTCGTTCCTTTCAGCATACTATGCAGGAGTTCATCTGGCACGGGTCACAGTGCCAGTTAGTACTATCTCAAATGTACCTACCAACTGACCAGGGGTGTTCGCTGTACCCAACATGGAGCACTACTATCTGGTGGCACAATTACAATGAGTGGCTAGGTGGGTCACGAGCCTGAACCTAGGAGACACTGTAACACATTTATCAGCATGGACACCCTCATCGATTCTTGTGTTATTTTACCCTGGGAGATGTGGTTCGATACCCACCCAGTTGATGCTGGAGGTGGCCTACAGGTGATTCCTTCAATGTCTGTGTCTCATGGGCTCCACGATCCCATATGCACCTGCATTGACTCTACAGGGCACCCCCAGAGAACAATGCGTCACCACCAGGGCAGAGCTTTCCACTTGGAGAAAGGCAGGGTTGCAGACATTAGGAGACCTCCACAGAGATGCACATTTGACACCCTTTGACATCATGGTGGATGCGGAAAGTTTACCGAGGGGTTAATTCCTCCTTCATACCTCACTGATTGCTGCATTACAGGCACTTTTGGGAGACATGTCAAAAGAGTCCACAATACACCTCACCATTCAATACATACATGTGATGGGTACAGGGAGACATCTCACAAAATGGTTCGCCAACTCATTGGATTCACACGTGGCACAAATGCTCAGTCAGCATTGGGAAGCAGATCTCCTCCGACCATGCACAGACTGGCACTGGGCGACCATATTGGGGGGGCCCAAATTCATCCCCAGGAATGCCAGATTCCACCTCATACAGTACTATAAAGTACATAGAGCATACTTGACATCGGCCAAAATAAATAAGTACTTAGGGTACACTGATGCCCACTGCCCTAGGTGTAGCCTGGTGGATGTAGATCTTATTCATATGATGTGGAGCTGCACTGCCCTTGCTGCTTACATGTTAAAGGTCATCAACTATTTGACTGACTGCACTGGACGCATGGTGGCATATACTTTGGGAGGTGTGCATCCTGGATCTCTACCGCAGGTCCAAGAAACATAAGATAACATGCAGGTTCTTAGACCTGGGATTGCTTCCAGCTATGCGCTTGACTACCAGACACTAGAAGTGGATGGAGCCATCACTTGTGAAGGCGTGGCTCTGCTTGTTGACAAACTGGCACAAGTGGAAAGCCGTGCCTTACACAGCAAAGACACCCTAGGACTCTGCACCCCAATGGCAGCTGCATGGGACGCAATCCTCCAAGACTTTCGCAACAATTGGCAATCAGATGATGAGCCACTAAGGACCCTGACACAGCAGCAGCTGAGACACACCATGACCCATAGGAACAGAAACATCAATAAAAGAAATGGAAAAAAACATAATATCGAATACACTGTGAGACCCTTTTGCATAGGCACCCTTATACTCATTGACATACCTATACAGATACTCTCACATATGCATACAGACACGCTTATACCCATTCACGTAGCTATAAAGACTCTGAGACATACTCATTCAAACCTGCTTCATTCCCATCCACATTCTTATACGTTCAGTGTGACACCCATTCACATATTCTTACAGAGAGTTTCTCACCCCCTCCCATACCCATACAGAGACCCTCACACCATTACACATACCCATTGAGATTTTTTTTATTGCCATTCACATACTTTTACAGATTGTAAAACATCTATTGCCATAATAACACAAACACTCTTACACCCGGTCAGCTATCCATACAGACACTCTATACCATTTATATACTGATAAATAGACTCTGACATCCTGTCACATAACCATAGAGAGGTTATCAAACGTTGTTACATATTGGTATGTACTCTGTTACAGCTTGTCACATACGTATTGAGACCTTCTTTTTTCTTATTCACTTATGTATACAGTCTTGCACCTATTCACATACCCCTGTAGAGACTCTCACAGCCTCTCACCTACTCATATAGAGACTCTTACATCCTCTCACATACCCATGTAGACACTCTTATACCCATTCACATTTCCATGCAGAGATTCACTCACCCTGTCACATACTCATACATAGAGTATCACACCCTCTCACAGAGCTATAAAGACAGTGTTACAACCATTTACATAGCCATACAGAGACTCACAAATACACTAATATACCCATATAGAGACCCTTATATCTATTTACATACCCATTCACAGGGTTTTACATCCTCTCACATTTCAATTGAAAGACTATTAGACCCTCTCACACAGCTATACAGACACTGTCACAACCATTCACATACCAATGGAGATACTCACATCCTCTGAGATATCTGTAGATATTGTTATACCCATTTACATACCAATACACAGGCTCTCACCCCATCTCTTAATATGTTGTATTGATAAAGTAGTTACTTGGTGAATTCATAATTAGATGAGTTTATCTGGACCTCAATGTATTGTTTATTACTTTTCCAGACATACCGTTTTGAAAAAGAACAACTACAATGACTGAGAAAATGCATAAAAAGAAAGAAACAGAGGAAACAGCATTTTCAACATCAAAGTGAGATAGACAAAAAATAAGGCAGAGAATATGAGGAGGAAATAAAGAGAAGCTGGCAAGAGTGCTATGCAGTTTCTCGAAAAAATATGTTGTAAAAGGCAGAATGAGAGTACAATCTTATCTAAAAATTGAATTTTTAGATAAGTGGAAAAAAGGAAGGAATATGTGTTTTGGTAGGTAGGAAATGTTTCAAGAAATCAGAATAACAAAAGAAGTGGAAAGTTAACAAAAGATACTCTTCTTGTACTTCAACAAGAAAATAATGTCCTCATATTTACAAATGACGTCTTGGGAGAACCACTATTTAAGATTCAAGGCCGGCTGATGAATTTTAATTTTCAGAGATGGTTGGCTGATGGTACACCTTGCTGCTTCTCAGTCACTTGTGGATCTTCCAGTGCCTTTAAAAGGAATTAACAACAGTGTCCCCTCACCTTCTCCAATATGGTGATACAGTCATCATTTTCTTTCAAAACAAGTTGTTAGCATTTAGAACAGTGAACAACCATTTCTTTAAACTCTGTGCAAGTTGTTGCAATGGTAGTATTTACAGAAGGTTTGTTTGGCATAGATGATTATACCCTTATGTCGGTAGAATATGTTGCTTTCTCCTTCACTATTGCTAAACATGCACATTCATGGTTGCACTTGATGTCTTTTCACATCGAGAATGTGCTGTAACTGTACTTTTCCATGCAACTTCTGCAAAGCTTACATTCAACATATCTGGCACTGGCTTTCTTTTCTCCAGAAGTGACAATAAAACAGTTCCACAGTATTCAAGTGACTGTTTTGGGAATGGTTTTGTCAGAATTTAGGTGTGTTTAAACAGGAACCAATAGAACTGAAACGTTTAGTCTTATTAATATGAGAATCTCTGAGTTTGGCTGTACATTAAAATATTTAGATATGTTATAATAGTTATAGTATATATTTATGTACAATTGAAATAGTTATAGTAGTGCTATGTAAATTATTAATGTTGTTTAACTGTTTTCTTCAAATACATTTGTTATTCTATTTATATCTGGTGTCAATGTGACTTGTTTGTGACCTATTTTTTGTTTTCCACCTTTTCCATGATTGTCACGGCTTTGACCTTATTGTTTTTGCAGTGTTTAAAATTCTTTGTAGTGTTTGTTTTCCAAAAATGTAATAGTTTCTTCTTTTCAGACACACACTGATGTATACACTGACACAGCCAGTTATAAACTAATGTGTACACTAACACACTCAAGTATTGATTGAAGCAAACACTAACACATATGCATACACTCACATAATTCACCATCCCACTCATACACACAGTGTGACACTCTAGTAGTCATACATACAATGATACAACCATAAACACACATATACATTCAGTAACACAGTCTCATACTCAGACATGCATACTCTGACACACCCTAGCAGTGAGTGATACATGCACGGACACAGTCACACACACAATCATGTATTAACTGATTTATTCACTTACTCACCCATGCATAGACTTAGACGCCCCATGACACACTAATAGATATGCCAGCACACCAATCCACACACCTACGCATGCAGTGACACAGGTAGGCACACAATGACACATACACTGACACACCTATTAACACACTGATTGACTCACTGACATAGCAAGGCACACATCTACTGATATACCCAGCTACCCACTGACATTTACACTGACACACCCATACATACTGCATTAATTCACTGACAGACTAAAAGCAACACAGTCACGCATACAGAGGTACACCGAGAGATACACTGACATGTAGACTGACACACTCACTTACACACTTGTCTCTGCAGAGACACATCCAAACACAGAGTAAGACATACACTGACTCATCAACACACATTTATTTAAACACTGACATACCCAGTCACAAACAGATGCATACATTAAGACACCCAGGTATACACGTATGCATACAGTAATACACCACAGCATAAACAATGTACATATTTCTACATGCAGGCACACATGAACACATGCACTGGCACATCCATGCACACATCTATTCATATTGTAACACACCCAGACACATAGTAACATATATAGTAGGACACTCACACACACACACTTATTAAAACACTAAACAGCAATAAAATAATTAGAACATTGACTCAGCTCTTTCAGGAAGATGCAGTGTTTTACAAAACTATATATTTTAATTTTGCTGAAAAAATGCTCTATTTCTGATAGTAAACATGCAGAGAGTAACATGTTGTGCAAAGCTGTTGCCTATAAAACCCCGACTGTTTTTAAACAGTGACAAAAAGTACAAAAATTACCAAACATCACTGATGTATTTCTCAAAAAGAAAATAATGTCCTGTGATGTCCAAATGCCATCTTGGGCCAACAGCTGTTTGATGTTCCCAGATGTTTGAATGATGGTACATCTTTATCATTCTCTGTACATGAGGAACTTCCCCTGTGTTTAACAAATGAAAACATTAGCACATGTCCTTGTGCTTTTGTATTGAGAGAAAGCAAACCAGAAGTAATAAATATCAATGCCCCTTCACCTTTTCCAATGTGGTGATACTGTCATAATTTTGTTTTGAAATATGTTCTTGACATTTGGAACAGTGAACAACCATGTCTTTGATTCTGTACAAGTTGGTGCAATGCTGATATTCCCAGAAGGTTGGTTGGATGTAGATGACGATGCTCCTGTGTAACTACAAGAGGCTGCTTTCTCCATCAGCTTTCTAAGATTGGCACGTTAGTGATTACTCTTGATGTGCTTACACATCAAGGATATGCCGTAACTATACTTTTTCATGGTATCTCTTGAAAGCTGCTTCCCACATACCTGGCCGTGGCTTTCTTTTTGCCAGAAGGCACAAGGAACCAGAACCAGACATCACTTTCCTTTTGGGTTCAGGTAACTTTTTCTTCTACTATTCCATCTTCCTCTAATAGAGCTACAGCAGGTGATATATTTGCTTGTGCGTACAGAAAGGCACCAATTAACTTTTAATCTTTTTTCACTAGCAGCCAAGATCAAAGGGACTGTTTTGGGTTTGGTTTTAACGTGTGGTTCAAGAGGAACCAATGAAAATTAAGCTTTGATTTTTATTATCAAGCGACTCTGCAGATTCCACAGCAAATCCTCAGATTTGCATAAAAATAAAACAACTCGTTTGAGCAGGAAATTGAAAAGAAGTAATTTTAAAAGGTTCGAAAATCTTCAACCTAATACTATAATGTAACAATAAAGTTCCTATACTCCTAAAAAATTGTTTATTATTTTGCTAAATCTGCAGATCGAATCTGCAAGTTTCTTTTAGTGTCACGTGATTGCTACGAAAAACCACAGAGTTGGAACCAGAGAAGCCTGGCGGATCCACGGGAAATCCGCAGCTTCCACATTTTACTTAAAAAAAAAAAAAAACACAGATATAATACTTATATATAAAATATTAACAATGTTCAATTGTTTATTCCCCAAAATCTTAGGGGTATATTCACAAGGAACTATCGCCGAGTTAATGGCACATTATCGGAGCCAAAGTCGCCCCAATCACAAGCTGGTGTTAACAGCCCACAGCAACAGTTTACCCTCGATAGCAACCGCAAAAAAAAACATCGCCACAGATGACCCCCGCAACTATCGCTAATGAGATGCAGAGTAGGTGTTATCGTGCCAAAAGCTGCGTCAACACCACTCCACAACATTCACAACGACTGTCCAAAACTGCGATAAGAACACAAAATAGGCGATAAGGCGTGTTAGCAGCAGGAAAATAACATCTGCTCTGACCTGGTGCTTAGTCGGACCACAGCCTGCACCACAAAAGGGAGAACAGCCCACAGACACATCAGAAGAGCAACAGATGCACCCAGGCAGCTGAACATGCAGCCCGCAGTGCCGAAAGGGCAACAACACCTGCCGCCACCACCCCTAGAACGCCCCCTCTCCCGCACGCCCCGACCAAAGAAATGCCACATCAGCTACACCTAAACACGTACAAAACAATCCGCTTGATGTCGCACAATCACAACTGGCGACATGCATGTGTCGTCAGAAAAATGAGCATCACACATTCACTTTCGAAGCAACAAAAGAAACTTGATTAACATGAACACTGAAATGAAATGAAGAATCATGGCGGCTCCCATCGGGACAATTCGTAGGTCACAGTCTGCAAGACAAAAATCATGATGAGGTGTGTCCTGCGCACATCAAAGGACAGAGAGAGAGCAAAGGAAAGAGAGAGAAAGAGAGGGTGAGAGAGAGATAAGATGAAATGGGGAGCAAGATAGAGAGATAAGAAGAGAGGGCGGGAGAGAGAGAGATAAGAAGAGAGCGGGAGAGAGAGAGAGAGATAAGAGAGGGGGAGAGAGAGAGAGAGATAAGTAGAGAAGGTGAGAGAGAGAGAGATAAGAAGAGAGGGGAGAGAGAGAGAGAGAGATAAGAAGAGAGGGGAGAGAGAGAGATTAAAAGAGAGGGAGAGGGAGCGAGATACGAAGAGAGGGGGAGAGAGAGAGAGAAGAAGAGAGGGGGAGAGAGAGAGTGCCGCCCCTGCGCACCCAGGCCACACTGCTCACCTGCTGCCACCGGTGTGTCTCCAACCACTTGCCAGTATGTCTAGCAGTACACCAGGTCATACAACTGAGACAGACCCGTCATCTGAAACAGAGTCCAGATACATGATTGGCACAGTACACACAATTGCACAAGACAACATCACCTGCCCGCCCATGCACACCCAGGCAGAGGCACCACAGCCCCTCCCGCCGCCTATCGGAGCATGCCCACCCATGCACACCCAGGCGTCACTGATCACCTTCTGCCACCAGCGAGTAGACAGGAGGTCCCATCACATGCCACAGCAAGCCACAAATCCGGGGCCCGCGGACATGGCACCCTCCACACCATGGAGCCTCGCTCCGCAGGCCACCAGGTCTCACGTTTGATGCTGGGTCTTGAGTACTACATGGAATAGGGCATACCAGTGCACCCAGCATCATCGCAGGCTGCACACCCGCTCAGCAGCTTAAGGTGCCACTGACTCAGTGCACCCAAAGTCACCGTCCTGTGGCAGGGTGCTTGTGCCTGTCGTCCGGGTGCCACTAATCCTGTGCAACGCACCATGTGGTGGTAGGTGCGTGAGGGTCGAAAGGCCTGGGGTGCCACTACCCCTGTGCACAACAACTCATGTGCCCTTTATGATTGAGAACCGTGGAGCGTCCGTCATCCAGTCACCACCGGCAGAGGGGAAGGTGATGTCGTCAGCTCCTTATGTTGGCAGAGTCACATGGCCTGTGTCTGTGACATGCAGACAACTAGATCAGTGACCTGCACACCACCAGCGAGTACGCCTGCGACGGGTGGTCTGGATTTCCGTACGCCGGACCAGTGGAGGGCCTGCAAAAGTGACTCGTGGGCTCTGGGCGTGGTTCAGTCCATGTCCCGACATGGAAGTGACTGATGCATGTGTCCCTGTTTTAGTGTTCACGGGACCCGGTACACAATATGTAATGTAGCACCATCTGACTGGCATCCCATAGGATGAGCATCATTGACGCAAGGGAAATCACTGTACCTACATTCATCCACACATTCATACATGAATGAAGAAAGACATGACACAGCAGTGCGTCACTGGATGTTTATTGCACATCCAGTGCAGTTCTGCAGCTGGAACGGTACAGGGCAATGCCGACCACCCTACACAATATGGGCCCGTGGAGGGCCAGCCAGAGTCCATCCGGGGATGACAAGTAGTGTGGAGGAGGAAGGTTACAGTCTGCAGTCTGGTCGCTGTGTCATTGGTCATCAAACAGGATATGGCAGTCCATGTCGCTGTCCAAGGTGAGTGCATCGGAGTGTATCGGGGGTCAGTGGACGGTCATGAGGCCATGTGCTTCACCAAGCAGAAACAGGCCAGGTGTCGGAAGTGAATGCTAGTACCTCCTGACCACAAACCCATCCACGTCCTCATCCCCAGATGTGTGCTCTGCCCCACCTGTGGGTGTTGCAGTACTAGCTGGGACACTGTGTGCCACTGACACATCAGGTGCCGGAGTGTATACATCTGCCGCACTGTAAGGCAATGGCACACCGGGGGGGGAGATGTGGATGATGTGGTGGCAGCAGCATTCATGTGCACCACGCCTTGTGGTAGCAATGCCATGATGATGATCTGCAGGGCATGGTAGATCCCAGCTACAGTTCACTGATGTACAGCGGTGGATACCATCCTTTCTGCCTCCATCCGCACCATGTCCTCCATGAGCCTCCACATGTGTACCAGCTCACGGCTAGTATAGCTGTAGCCCCTCTGAGCGGACAGGTGTTCTTCTCACTGCATCAGGACTCCAGCGATGTCACACAGGGCTCGCTGGAGACCCTGGAGCGGGCCTAGACACCCATGGATGGCATCCAGTTTGGTGGCCATGAGGTCGAACCCCACCCGCACCTGCTCAGCCGTCTCCCTCTGGGCCTCCAGCGCACGGCGTTTGAAGGCTGTGTGTTGTTCCTGGGGGTCTTGGGAGACTGCTGGGGCCATGGGTGCTTCCTGTGGGGTGGTTTGGGTGGTGGGTGGGGTCTCCTCGATGCAGCTGGTCAGTCCTGATGCTGGAGGTGAGTCTCGGATGATGTCAATGATGTCCAGGAGGGCTTGTGCATTGATGCTGGGGTTGTCCTCCTCGTCATCAGTGAAGAGTGGCTGGGATTGCTCGGCAGGGGGTGTTGACGGAGGCGCTGCAATGTGAAGGGGAGATGGTGTATTGAAATGTGTCCGCATGTATGTAGCCGCATGTTACATGTTGACATTCAGACAGCATGGCATTGTACATTGTGACAGTCTATAGATCTGGGCGTTGACCCAGAGTCATTGAGGGTGTGCTCTGCTTGATTGTGCATGTGTGCCATCGTGGCCATCTCCACCCGTCCCCACAGTACCTGGTGGTCACTCACCCTGTTGCGGTTGTCTTGTGTCCCGTCGAGCAGTGTCCGGTCCCTCAACTCCAGCCACAGTATCCACACTGATGACTGTCGACACCAGCTCCTCCATGTCATCCAGCATGAGCTGTGGCACTGGGCCCCCACCTCCAGTCTGCATTGCTGTCTTCTGGTTGGCTGCGAGTTTCTCCTTGGTCTTTCTCTTGATGTCATTCCATCGCCTCTTGACCTCGTCCATTGGCCTCTTGTGCTCTCTGACGGCATTCACCTTGTCCACGATGTCCTGCCATATTCCAGTTTTGGTGCCCAATGACATGTTGGAGGTAAAGAACAGTTGTTGATGGTCTTCCATCACCTCCGTGACTATGATCCTGTTCGCCTGCAGATTGAACTTCGTCTTCCTCTTCTTCTTGTCCTTGCCCTTCCCTATGCCCTAGGTCCCGGGCTGGTAATCCGGGGTGCCTGTGGTGTTGTGCTCGTCCTCTGCGCCTGCTCTGGCTGCCTCCATGGTGCTTGGGTGTTGGTCAGTTTGTGTTTGGGTGTTTTTTCTACTTTTATGGTGATTTTTCCTGCCTGCCAGGTGTGTGTTGCAGGCCTGGAGCTGCTTATCACTGATTTCCTCATCGCGCTTTGGCCAATCGCAGGTTTTTTTTGTGTTGTGGTTTGTGTTTTTATCCCCATCGAGGTGGTTGTATCGCGGACATTGTCCGTGGTTTCGTCAAATTATCGCATGGTACCGCCTTGTTGTGAATTCCACGTTGACACTGGGTTATTTTGCCGCGATGGGCTGCAATGTCGAGAGTTGCGTTAAGCTACTCTTGCGGTAGTTATCACACATTCTTGTGAATATACCCCTTAGTATCATTATGTACATCTTACTAAGATTATCAGTCATCTGCCATCTATTTTTGAACTCTACATAGTATATTGTTACCTACCTTTTTGCACCATTGTCACAACTTTCAACTTATCATTTTTGTATCTTTTAGAGTACTTTCTAATTCTTTTTTTCTGTGAAAATATTACTTTCATCTTTTTTTGTCATGATCTACATCTGCATATTCTTTATTTTTTAATACTGTCTAAACTGATATTAATCAATAGGATTGGCAAAGGATTGTGTTCATACCATATCTTGGAAACAATCTACTACAGTATGGAAGAAAAAAACCTGATTTTCAATATAAGTAGAGATATTATACGTATTTAATGTAATTAAAAGAGCTATAGTAATTTATTAAAAAAACAAAAGTTAAAACACGTTATACTAATAAAATTCATATTCAAAGAGCTATAGAAATTCACTTGAAAAAACAAAGGTTTTAGGAACGTTATATTTAGGAAATAGAATTAAAAAATCATACAAATTCACTGAAAAAAGTAAAGATTACAGGGACATTATAGATAGGAAAAAGATTTGAAGAAACCTTAGAAATTCACTGAAAAATCGAAAGGTTACAGGGATAATATAGTTAGGAACTAGATTTAAAAAAGCTTAGAAATTCACCGAAAAAAACAAAGGTTACAGGGATGTTATAGATAGGCAGACATTTCACTCTTACAAAACCAGAGAAATTATGCCCCCGCAAGGTACTGCCTATGACCTCACATATTACCTTACTGATGACATGGTCAGTGACATCACTCATGACATCACTGATGACATCTCCAATGACATCATGGATGACATTTCAAATGGCATCACTGATTACATCATCCACAGAATCATTCACACACCCACTCACACCCCATACAACCTCTCATACACCCACTCTCAGACAACTACTGATATACCAATTCACAGACTCATACAATTGCTCACACACCTCCTTACTGATCCATACAGCCACTAACTTAACTACTAACTTACATATGCAGCCACTCATGTGCCTTCTTACTTACAAAGACACCCACTCACACATCCACTCATAGAGACACAGTGACACTTGCATAACCATTCATATATCCAAACAGCCGCTTACACTCTGAGTCACTCACCCATACAGCTACTCACACACCAACTCACTCACCCATACAGTTACTCAAACACTCACTCACTTACTTATACATATACTAACACATGTACTCATTCTCCTATAGTCACTGAGACAAGCACATACTCACTCATACAACCTCTTTCACATTTACTTACTCACCCATACAGCCACTAACACACCCACCAACTCACTCACCCATACAGCAACATACACATCCATTCATGCACCCATACAGCCACTCACATACCCTGTCACTCACCCACACAAACACTTATGTGCCTGCTCAGTCACCAATTCAGTCTGTCATTCACCAGTTACAGCTACTGACACACCCACGCACACATGCATACAGCCACTCATTCGCCCTCTTATTTATGATTACAACCACTTATACACCCACTAGCTCACCCATACAGAAACTCACACAGCCACTCACTTACCCATACACCCAGTGACGCTCCCATTCACTTACCCATACAACAACACACAAACCCACTCACTCATGTATACAGTCCCTTACATACCCACTTAATGTTCTATACGCCACTTATAAAACCACTCACTCACTCATGCTGGCACTACCTCAGCCTGTTACCTTAGCATATATATTTAACACTCAGTACCTTTGACAAAGCACTCACAATCACTGGATTCAGTGATTTCATCAGTGAAGTCCTTTGAGATGTCATCAATGATGTCATCAGTGATGTAATTTGAGATGCTATCAGTTATGTCATGACTGATGTTCATCAGTGATGTAATGTCATCAGTGATGTAATATATAAGCAGAGAATTGCAGGGGGGTAAGGTATAGTTATCCATCTAGCTATAACTGCTGAATTTCTCTGATTTTGTACAAGTGAAATGTCAGCCTAACAATTACATCTCTGTAACCTTTGGTTTTTCAGTGAATATATATATTTCCTGCATACTTATTTTGTCCACTCATTCTCTTCATACTGCCGACGTGTTTCGAGGCTGACACGCCTCTTCTTCATGGGCTTCAGAAAAACAGGCATCGAAAATTCACTTCTTTCAAGTGTGTTTCTATTTGACAACGCCCTTAGTGGGTTGGGCATAGTGCCATCGTAAATTCCTGAGCATTATCGGACTTACGGTCCTATGAAGTGAATAAAGTTATTATTGCCTTAGTAGGTTAATGTCCTGTTTGTTATTAAAAGCATTGTTCATCCTTGGTAGGCAGGCAGGGTTAAGGCAGGCTGTGTATGCAAAGGGATGCTGTGCCTTATAGAAAGAAACAGTTTCTTCCCACAGCCTTTCACTGAAACTTGCGGTCCTATAAAGTGAATAAAATGATCATTGCCTTAGTAGGTTAATGTCCTGTTTGTTATTAAAAGCATTGTTCCTCCTTGATAGGTAGGCAGGGTCACGGCACGCTCTGTATCAGTGAAAGGCTGTGGGAAGGAACAATGCTTTTAACCCCTTCGATGCTGCGCAGATTCCGCCGCTGTGCTGACGGAATCTTGCGCGGGCGTGGTCATGACGGAATGGTTCCGTCATGAGCACAGCTCAACCGTGGGTCATGACGGAACCATTCCGTCATGAGCACCGAAGGGGTTAATAACAGGACATTAACCTAGTAAGGCAATAATAATTGTATTCACTTCATAGACCGCAACTCCCATAATGCTCAGGAATTGACGATGGCACTATGCCCAACCCACGTTACACCGACGCGTTTCAGCTATTGTACATTTTGTTATCAATCATTAACTTGTGAAACATTTTCTCAAACTATGAGATTGGTCACTAATACCAGGTTACTTATTTAAATTGTCATTGACAACTGTTCAAATGCCTTTGTAATTAGAAACAAACGAATAAGTTTTTCACTGTTACTAGGTGATCAATTAATTCTATTTTGTTAAAAATCTAAAAAACTACAGATCCCAGAATCCTATGGGGCTCCAAACATTGTATAGGAAATGCTTTAAAAATGCCACAGGAAGTAAAATCACCTACCGTGAACAAGGCCGACATGGCTGAAACGCGTCGGTGTAACAGACGGGAACTCTGTTAAAATAATAAATCCTGTCAAGGTTCCTGAGTGCGAGTGTCATTTGTTTGAAAATTGACTCCTGGCCGCTGGCTTGGCCCAACACTCGCACCCGCTGTGGAGCGATCCGAATCCAAGCCGCATTGTTGAAAATCTAAGTGAAATCGGAGGCGCCCGACGGAAACGAGAACGCTGGAACAACACTGCTAAACCCGCAGGAACGCCGAAAGACGGGGCAGAGAGCGCCGCCTTCACGGGAGTTTCCACACCGGGTAAGTGTCCAAGCACTGTGCTCGAAATCCTGTGTGTACAAATTCCGCCGAAGCGACTTGCAGGTGTAACATTGTATCAACCCGACATTTGCGCATGGAATCTAAACGCAGAGTCGGCATTGATTTACACTAAGTAGGAACTTTGTAAGTGTGAAAACACTGTCTCGAGACAACCCGTGAGAAATATAAACATACTCCATGACAGAATTGGCAGCTGAACTTGTGTCATTTTGGTAAAACACCTGTCAATTACAAACGGAGATCTTTATGAAAATGGAAGAACGTAAAGCCAAACGCGCACTTAAAGCAGCAACCTTTCTCCAACCCGAGGGAAACGATGACGTTTCAACCAATGTGAACATAGCAACACGTAAAGATACTAATCCGACGTTACAGCAACTCTTTTTCTCAATTGAAAAACAATACAAGCGGGAAATAAGCAAAAGTTGGGAAGCACTTGCACTTCAAAAGTATCTTGAGATAAATCGAATCCCACGCGGGCTGAGAATCTTCACAATGCCCACCCACCCAGAAACAAGAACTGACATGCTTGAGGAATGGGGAGCAAATAATACAGCATGTAGTCAGAATATGATGCGCATCCTTATAAAATATGCTGAAAAGGATCTTGAGGAGATACATAACCAAATCCAAGAATTGGAAGCTAAAATTTCTGCAAACAATAAAGAAGACACTGAAAAATTAAGGAAAGAAATGGAAGACCGCTTAGAGAAGTATGAGGATGAAATTGAACAACGAAAAAAGAGAAAGTTTGCCCGCGATGAAGCTGACTATAAACATGGCAGAATACTCACATTTGCTAAAAGGTTTGATGTATTGAAAATGAACCAAGTCACACAACCTGCAAAACCCTCAAGTGATGTTGAAACAGAATCAGATGTCAGCGGCAGTGAGAATGAAACAATCTCCAGCACCAACAAACCCACTAATACGACTTTTTTAGAGGAAATGCGCCTCGTCAACCTGGACCAGAATCTATCCCGGACCCGGGGGCGAGGCAGAGGCAGAGGACGAGGCAGAGGGTATGGAAGAGACAATTCAAAGTTTTCAGAAGCCTCAGGAAAACCCGGAGATCCAAACGAAAGAAGAACATATGGACTCAGAAATCGCACGAAGAAGAATTAGGCATGGAGAACCTAATAATTAATTTATCGGACCACGTGCTGACAGACATTGAACACAAGATCCTCAACAAAGGCCTATCTTTTTGCCCACAAAAACATCTAGACTACACTACTACTAAAATTGACATATACAAATATGTGCGGAAATTGAAACTCACTAAAATACATGCATCAAGGAAACAAAATATCCAGCACTTAGAAGAACATGAAAGTACCAAGCAAACTGAGAAGGACTCACTTACAATTGAGGAAATTCCACATCTAAAAAATCTGTATGACTTGGCCAATGATTCGGATAGCGATCAAACCACTGATATGGAAATTCTCAAACATCTTGAAATTAACACTAAACAACACGAACCCAGCGGCCTAAGACAAAAATCCAAATACAGTCCTCAACTGTCACCAGGTAATAAAATTGATTCCTTTTCGGAAATAATCATGAATGAAATCGATAAAATAGACAAAACAAGGAACATCAAAACCAGGGAAAATATTTCCAAAAAAGAAAGTCAATCAATTCGCAATCTGGCAAACAATCCCAATATCATCATAAAGCCGGCGGATAAGGGCGGCAATATCGTGATTCTCAACACCAGGGACTATGTAGAAGAAGCATATCGCCAATTAAGTGATACTCAGAAATACGCCAAACTTACAAACAATCCTATACATAAAATGCTTCAGGAGATAGAGAAACATCTTAATGAATGGCATGAACATAACTTACTCAACATTGAGGAGAAAAAATTTCTACTGAAAGAAAATCCAACAATTCCCACGATATATTTTCTGCCAAAAATACACAAAACACTTATCAAACCACCAGGGAGACCAATTGTATCATCCTGTGATTCAATATATGAAAACATTTCTCTGTATATTGACCGGTACCTTGCACCATTGGAAAGAAATCTGTCTTCGTACATTCAAGACACAAGTGACTTCTTACGGATTCTTGCGAATACATCTTGGAACCCCAATTATCTTATGGCAACCATAGATGTAGTGTCATTGTACACATCCATAGAACATACCATTGGCCTAAATGCCTGTGCATATTTTTTGGGACAAAAGAGTATACATGAATTGGAACACTCAGCCATGTTGCTGACCATGATTGAAACATGTTTAACGGAAGTATCCTCGTTCTCAGGGATTCCAGTGTTCATAGCTAGATCCTGCATGGTTCTAAGTATGCTGGCATCCCCTACAGTGAGAGTGGGTTGGGGATGCCAGCATACTTAGAACCATGCAGGATCTAGCTATGAACACTGGAATCCCTGAGAACGAGGATACTTCCGAATCTCCTGAATGTTGGAACATCACCACAGACAAAGCAGTGAATACAAAGTTCAGGCCTAAATCTGTATTTTACCCTTTTCTACCACATGATAATCTGGACACTTTCCAGGACGTGGTGACGAACTCTCTGTTAGAACACAAGCATCAACAGGCCAAAAGTAGATTTAAAAGATCTAACCTAACTGTGAAACAGAAAAATATAATCGCATCCCTCGCGGATGATACTAACATCATAATCCGCCCAGCAGACAAAGGGGGGAAAATTGTGATACAGGACAAGGAACTTTACATTCAAGAGGCACTAAGACAGCTTAACAATGAAGCTTTTTACTGTAAAAGCAATACTAAGACATACAATGAAAGTATAACCAAAACTTGGAGTTGTCTGTCAGCATGGCAAGAACAAGGGATAATATCCTGGTATGAATATCTCTTTCTGAAAAAAGACTACCCAAGGCTCCCCATAATATATTTCCTCCCCAAGGTGCATAAAAACCCCCTGGCCCCTCCAGGTAGACCTATTGTTTCATCGATTGGAAGTACCCTTGAAAATATATCTAGATATGTGGATTTTTTCTTGCAGGAATATGTGTCAGAACTTCCATCCCATGTACGTGATACCAAAGACTTCTTGTGTAAAGTTGAAAGCTTGAACTGGGAGGAGGGTTACCAATTCCTCACTATGGATGTTTGCTCATTGTACACTATTATAGAACATAAACAAGGGGTAAAAGCCTGTAATCACTATCTTGAGAAAAGAGATATCAAATATCTGGAACATACCAAAATGCTCACAGAAATGATGGACATATGTCTCCAAAATAACATATTCATGTTTAATGGAGACCTGTACAAGCAAACAACAGGTACATCGATGGGTACGAGCTTCGCGCCAAGTTTCGCGAATCTCTTCCTGGGGCTCTGGGAGGAGGAAATACATAATGATGTCTTGTATGACGCCCATTTCAAGAAGGTTATCACATGGCTTAGGTACATAGATGACCTCTTTGTAATATGGCAGGGCACCGAACAAGAGGCAGTAGACTTTGTGAATCTACTTAATAAAAACAGCTACAACATTATGCTAACCCATAAGATAAGCAAAGAGGAGATAGAATTTCTCGATGTGAAAGTAAAGGCTACTGCCAACACTTTACAAACCAAACTCTTTAGAAAAGAGACTGCGGGCAACAGTCTCCTCCATGCTCTCAGTAGCCACCCAGACACTCTCAAATGGAGTATTCCATATGGCGAGTTGTTGAGAGCAAGAAGGAACTGTAGCGATACCACCTGCTACCAGGAGGAAGAAAGAGTCATGTTACAAAGATTCAGGGAAAGGGGCTATCCAGAGTGGGTCTTAAATAGAGCAGTGAGTAAAATGGAAAACATAACAAGAGAGAGAACCCTGGAAGTAAGATCTAGAGGGAATCAGGATGAAGACTCAGGAAGCAGAGTCATTCTCACGTATAATGAGGACTCCCAGAAAGTATACAAGATCCTCAATGAGAATTGGAACATCTTACAAAGTGACCCCGTCATAGGTAGCCAGATCTGTGACCGACCTAGAATCACGTACCGCAAGAGTAGAAGCCTCAGAGATATACTTATGAAGGGAGACATAACAGAACAGACAAGTAGGAGCCAGCATAACCTTAAGGGGTTCTATCCATGCGGCCACTGCAAGGCCTGCAGGAACAGCGGAATGGTGCAGGAATTCAGTATACCCCACAAGAATACCAAATTTAAAATAATACAGTTCCTTACATGCACTACAACATATGCCATTTACATACTTGAGTGTCCCTGTAACAAAAGATATTTCGGGAGCACCACGCTGACGGCAAAGAAGAGGGTCCTAGAACACCTTAGAGCCATTACTAACAGAGACCCCCAATACCCTGTGGCACGCCATTTCGCGGAATTCCACCTATCCAACAGCAGTTTGCTTAGATACTTTGTTATAGAACAGATACCTGTAAAACAGAGAGGGGGAAACAGGGAGCTGGCCCTTAGAAGGAAGGAATCAAAATGGATCCTAGACCTCGAAACTAAACAGCCTAAGGGACACAATCAGGATGAGGAGATGGCGACTCACCTGATAGAAGAATAAATGTGAGGAGGTGGGCCTGAAATGGTTTTGTGACCATACGTGCTAAAACTCATGATGTGTATGTGAATGTACCTACTAATGTATATGCAATGTTGTGATTTTATGGTTTTAGAACACTGAGTGCTCTAACTAATTTTAATTTGAACTTTCTCTTTTTATGCAGGAAGAAAGGAAGGGGCCCATCACAGCAACACGAGCACAGTCACGGGCCACCTACCCTTTTCTTCAATATCTTAAGGAGAGCACCGACAAAGAAATTAGATAAGAACTTTCACAATTATTTTGTCACTTCAGCTTTCACGGTTATAACTCGACTGCTACTCACTTATCATGCCTCTTTGATTATTTAGCCACTAGAGCGCAAGCAGTACTTATTTGTCCAACAGGACGTTTAGACTGGCAACATAGTTCACAGATAGAAGTCCTCAGTGCGCGCCCCAACAGGTAGCTACACATACCTAGAAGGTTTGCACGCCACTTGGTGCTGATATATACGAACACCTGTGATATCTGTCTGTACTGGCTACATCCGAAACAAGGAAATGGGAACTCTTTATCACTCAGATAGATACTCCCTTCACTGCGCGCATAAGCAGATAGCGGTTTCAAAACTACGAGGTCTGCATACCATGTGAACCAAGTACCAAATATATGCACCCAAGAAATTGAGTATGTTTAGCATAATTATACTGTTGTAACTGGGTTTGGGAACAGAACCAGCAGTCCCGACGTGCCACTTTGCATTACTTATGTATGCAATTGATTTAAACTGCATTACAGACTATTGCCGGTAATTATGGCATAGAACAGTTGTATGAATATGACATGTTCCAATATGGCGGCTATGCGCACACAGAGGCAATACCGGGAACAGGTACAGAATCAGCAGACCTGACATGCTACTTGGCATTATTCTTGTATTGATTTAAAACTGCATTTCAGATATTGGTTGGTATTTAGGGCATAGAACAGTTGTATGCAATGAATATGACATGTTCCAATATGGCGGCTATACGCACACAGAGGCACTATCCTATTGTGAGTCCGTTTTCTATGTTGAGTTGAAAATCTGTATGTAATGCACTGGGTTACTGGCGCTCGACGTGTGATCAAGAGAGTTTACTTTCGAAACGCGTAATGTCGGAATAAAGATCGTTGACTTACCCTGAACTGAGAGCGCGCTTTACTTTGAAAACTGGAACCAAAAGTTACGCCGGCTGTGGCTCTACCGGCCCCGTGCGCCACCAGACTATGGGCGGATATCCCAGGAGGAGCTGAACAAGTTTTGAGAATATATATATATATATATATATATATATATATATATATATATATATATATATATATACTTGAAGATGAAGGATCACAAGAAAACAACAGCCAGCCAGGGCAAAAATCTGGATCCCAAAGGATACAATGAGTCACAAAGAAATAAAATATCCAAGAAAGAAGTGACTCAAACAGATAGATTCACCAAAGAACAAAAATATATTTCCACTACAACGTTTCAGCTTCCGCCTTCCTCAGGTAGTACAAGATGGTTTGCTCTGTGGCTGCACAGATGACAGCTGAATTTTCAAAAAGCATCATGAGTGAAGATTCCATTTGGAATGTGGAATCAATGCAGTCCAGAGAGCTCTTGAGATATGCAGTAATCAGGTTGTGTTGTCAGTAATGTTCAGTCCATCTGGATGCAGTGATTTTAAACGGTACATCCAGAAGTTTTCCCTGGAGTCCAGTAGTTCTTCCTTTGAAACATGTTCCACGGGGAAAATCTTCAAATCTGATAGTGAATGATCCACAAGGTTAAAATGATTGGCTACAGGCTGGTCAATTTTCTTATTAATTATTGCAGATTTGTGGTTCCTGAATCGTGTACGGAGGTCATTCACTGTTTGGCCTACATATTGCTTTTTACAGCTTTGCCGTTGGCACTGAATCACATAAATAATGCATGTTGAGCGACATGTAAGATGCTGCCTTATTGCATAGGTCCTTCTCGTAACAGAACTAGTTGCAGATGATGTTTGTAAAAGATATTCACACGTGATGCACCTTTTAGAGTCACAGCAATGAACCCCTGCATTTGTTACAGCTTGCTTGAGTTCAGCTCTCACAATAAGAGATCGTAAATTTGGAGCTCTGCGGTAAGCAATGACTGGTGGTTTTGGAAAAACCTTTTGCAATTTTTCACAAGTGGACAGTAAGGGAAATGTTTTTTGCATTATATTTCTGTAGTTAGGAGCTGATGGATGATAGTCCACTACAAATGGAGTTCTGTCACTTTTGTTTCTGCCGTTGGTATTCGAAATAAGTGCTTCTCTGGGTATCTGCAAAGACTTGTCAATTTGTTGCTGTATGATATGCAGAGGATAGCCTCGCCTTTTAAATAATGTAGCAAGCTCCTGTAGATGGTCTTTACAGGTTTCCTCATTGCTGCAGATGCGTCTTATTCTGAGTGCTTGGCTGTAGATGATGCTCAGTTTAGTGTGGTGTGGGTGACATGAAGTCCAGTTTAGATACAAATGAGCATCTGTAGGCTTGTGGTACAGATCAGTTGTAATTTTGTGTTCATGAATGGTGAGTAGCACATCCAGAAAAGGGAGATGAGGATTCTGTTTAGTATTGCTGCTGGTAAATTTGATGGTAGGATGGATATTGTTGATATAAGCTGTAAATTGTTCCAATGTTCTACTTCCTGAATTCCATATTATAAATATGTCATCAATGTATCGTAGCCATACCAGTGGTTTGATGCTAGAAGTAGCAAGTATACAGTTCTCTAGTTTGCCCATGAAGATATTTGCATAGGATGGAGCCATCCATTGGGGTGGGTCCTTTCAATATTTAATGGTTCCTCGAGTGGCTGCCGGGACTTTGGGACTGAGCCAGTGAGCTAGGGCGTTCACGCCCGAAACATGTTTGGCGATTTTTCCGGGATTGAAGCACGCTTTCTTGGCAGCCTGCAATAAAGAAGGTGACAGCTCCAGAGTGTGTTGGCGTTCTCAATTAGGGCAACCTTGCGTTTTGGATTAAGTAGCGGCGATGCCTCGTCGCGAGAATGCCCTGCCGTGCATACAACGGACCTACAGTGCCGTCACCAAGGCACTATCAGGACTCTGGAGCTCCGAATGTTGCAGGGTTCTCATGTGCCAGCAGAGTGAGTGTTTTTAACCTTGGTGAACCCATCGGGGATACATTTTAGGTCACGAAGAACCGTCAGCGTACCACTGTGGGAAATGAAGGGACTATCAGGACCAGAAGGCAATGCGTCAATCACATGCCCATTGGGGCGGGTCCTTTCAATATTTAATGGTTCCTCGAGTGGCTGCCGGGACTTTGGAACTGAGCCAGTGAGCAAGGGCGTTCACGCCCGAAACATATTTGGCGATTTTTCCAGGATTGAAGCACGCTTTCTTGGCAGCCTGCAATAAAGAAGGTGACAGCTCCAGAGTGTGTTGGCGTTCTCAATTAGGGCAACCTTGTGTTTTGGATTAAGTAGCGGCGATGCCTCGTCGTGAGAATGCCCTGCCGTGCATACAACGGACCTACAGTGCCGTCACCAAGGCACTATCAGGACTCTGGAGCTCCGAATGTTGCAGGGTTCTCATGTGCCAGCAGAGTGAGTGTTTTTAACCTTGGTGAACCCATCGGGGATACATTTTAGGTCACGAAGAACCGTCAGCGTACCACTGTGGGAAATGAAGGGACTATCAGGACCAGAAGGCAATGCGTCAATCACATGCCCATTGGGGCGGGTCCTTTCAATATTTAATGGTTCCTCGAGTGGCTGCCGGGACTTTGGGACTGAGCCAGTGAGCAAGGGCGTTCACGCCCGAAACATGTTTGGCGATTTTTCCAGGATTGAAGCACGCTTTCCTGGCAGCCTGCAATAAAGAAGGTGACAGCTCCAGAGTGTGTTGGCGTTCTCAATTAGGGCAACCTTGTGTTTTGGATTAAGTAGCTGCGATGCCTCGTCGCGAGAATGCCCTGCCGTGCATACAATGGACCTACAGTGCCGTCACCAAGGCACTATCAGGACTCTGGAGCTCCGAATGTTGCAGGGTTCTCATGTGCCAGCAGAGTGAGTGTTTTTAACCTTGGTGAACCCATCGGGGATACATTTTAGGTCACGAAGAACCGTCAGCGTACCACTGTGGGAAATGAAGGGACTATCAGGACCAGAAGGCAATGCGTCAATCACATGCCCATTGGGGCGGGTCCTTTCAATATTTAATGGTTCCTCGAGTGGCTGCCGGGACTTTGGGACTGAGCCAGTGAGCAAGGGCGTTCACGCCCGAAACATGTTTGGCGATTTTTCCAGGATTGAAGCACGCTTTCTTGGCAGCCTGCAATAAAGAAGGTGACAGCTCCAGAGTGTGTTGGCGTTCTCAATTAGGGCAACCTTGTGTTTTGGATTAAGTAGCGGCGATGCCTCGTCGCGAGAATGCCCTGCCGTGCATACAACGGACCTACAGTGCCGTCACCAAGGCACTATCAGGACTCTGGAGCTCCGAATGTTGCAGGGTTCTCATGTGCCAGCAGAGTGAGTGTTTTTAACCTTGGTGAACCCATCGGGGATACATTTTAGGTCACGAAGAACCGTCAGCGTACCACTGTGGGAAATGAAGGGACTATCAGGACCAGAAGGCAATGCATCAATCACATGCCCATTGGGGCGGGTCCTTTCAATATTTAATGGTTCCTCGAGTGGCTGCCGGGACTTTGGGACTGAGCCAGTGAGCAAGGGCGTTCACGCCCGAAACATGTTTGGCGATTTTTCCAGGATTGAAGCACGCTTTCTTGGCAGCCTGCAATAAAGAAGGTGACAGCTCCAGAGTGTGTTGGCGTTCTCAATTAGGGCAACCTTGTGTTTTGGATATATATATATATATATATATTATCTACTGGCGGTCGCCAGTAGATAGTTATAGTTAGGACCTATTTTCCATAGGAAATTCGCAACATTCTATTCCCAATAAGTCTGGCGCCGGTTGATAAATCCTCGCGAAATTTTCCAAACTTTTGGCCAGCTCCGCTCCTACCCTGAAAGTTTTGTGGTTATTCATCAAGCGGGGGCTGAGAAAAAAGGGGGGTCCCAAAACGCGTTTTCCCCATGCAATTTCCCATAGGATCTGTTGTTGCAGCTACAGCCCGAACCGCTGAACGGAATTACACCAAATTTGGCAAAGAGGTAGTCCTCAGTTCAGACTTGTGCCTTTTGCATAAATGGTGTGAATCCGTTCAGTAGTTCCTGTGAAAATTAGAGTTAAAAGTACATACATATCTATGGTCGGGGAGGATCCGTGGACCATACCCGCACCGTAAGCGCACCCTCCCCGAACCGAGCGCGCACCCTCCCGATCGCACACTGAATGCTAATTGGCTGTCGAGTGTCTGTCTACATTCAAAACCAGGGCTTGTTGGCGGCCATTTTCTGCCTCGGTAGAAGCGAGGCTGAAGAAGCAAGGGGAATAAGTGTGTAAAACATATAAAGGGGGCAGAGTGGAAATACTCTGACCCTCTAGAGGTGCTAAGGGGGTCCCAGAAGGACCCGATGGGCCCCCCCTTTTAAAAAAAAAAACAGCGAAATGCGCGCACGGTGCGTGCATCCTATTGCGTTGGATGCACAGATTCTCTCGCAGTGGGTTCGCGGATCCAAGGGAAAAAACAAATGAAATTGTTGGGAGATAAAGATTAAGGTTAAGTGTTTTGTTCTTGAGTGGCTCTAAAAAGAGCCGCTGTGTTCATTCAGAGTTTTTGGTACTTATAAGTAAGTACCTATACAGAGTCTAAAGTTGTTGAGGAAGACTCTGTTTCCTTCATCAGTAAAGTGTACTTCATCTCTCCTATACATCTCTTGCATATGAAAGCACAGATTGTTATTGTAAATGGACCCCATTCTGTAGTCTCGGAGATAAGCAGAAACAGATTTATTCACATGTTTCCTAGCTTTCTCAATCTGTGGACAAAAATGATCAGACCAGTTCCATTTCTGCCTTTGGCATATGTTAGGATACACAAAGGCAGTTTTAGGGAAAAGTGAAATCAGTTCTGCAAAGGTGTCCTTCATAAGCATTTCCAGACCTACCCCAGTCAAAGTTCCTAGGTCATTGCCACCACAGTGCACTATTATGAGGTCAGGGTGTTGGATTTGCATGAAGGATTTCACCAATGGCATCAATTGGTGCCACTTTAACCCTCTCTGTCCAATCCATTTAATGTCTACATTTGGCAAACCTAGATCTCTGTGAATGTCTTTGTTTTCTGCATACCTTTGGCTCCAGAAAAGGTAGCTGTGTCCCACAATCCACACTCTAAGCATCTTGTAAGGAGGTCTGGATGCATTCAGATGGTCTCTGTAAATGAAATGGCAGTTTGGAAAGTAAGATGTTTCTAAAATGGTGGCTAAGATGCAGTTTTGAAAAAATAAAAGAAATGATTGGTTGTTTGACAACCTTCTACACTGAAAGGTAGGGTGTATATTTCTGTTTTTTAAACGCATGATTCTTATTGGTTAACAAAAACTAATTGTAAGGAACATTATATATGATAAGCTGATATGTTGAGAAGTCAAGCACACTTGCTGTCTTGATTAGCAACATTGTGTGTGCTGAACTTGTGACCTGTGTGCTCAGTACAGTGTTCCATGACATGTTTCTATGGTAACGGGCAGAAGGCAGATTGGGGGAAGGGTTGAAGTTTATGCCATTTGGAAAGGGTTGAAATGTTTAACCAATAGAAATGTGTGTTTGCTTTTGAATTTATGTGGGAAGGAATGTGATTTGATGTTTACATGTAGATGTGTGGAAAATGAGAGGGAAACTTTGCCATTCTTTGGTTCTGCTGACAGGTGCACAGTGCAGAGATTCTGTATAACAAAATCTCGTGTGTGACTGATATCTGGTGTGTGACTGATATACTTCTTAATCTACAAAACATCTTGAAATGTGAGTTATTTAATTGTGAGGGGATGTATGTAGACTATTTTTATTTTAATCAGACTAATGTATTTCTTCTGCTAAAGTGTAGGGAGTACTTATTTTTCTCTACAATCTTATTGACAGTGTGTGTGCATGTAGAAACCATTCTGTGATAAGCATTTGTTTTTTTCATGTGTTTGTAGACAGATAACTATGCAGTTTTTATATTTTGGTAGAATTAGAAACCAGTCATTGTTTATGAATTTGTGAAATGAGTTATGTTTCTGCACTAAAATGTAGTACTCCTTGTAGATGAAGAAATGTGTTTTTGGTATAGTGCAAGGGATAGTGTTGTTTGTCTAGAATCACACAGAGAGTCTGTGTGCATTTGGGAACCACTGTGAGAGAAGCATTTGGTAACATTGTGTATTTGCTGACAGATAACTCTTTTTAAACCTGTCATGTTGTCAAGTTTTAGTAGCATTAGAAGCCAGTCTTTGCTTATGCGTTGATTAAATGAGTCAGGCTTTGACACAAACGTGCAGTCTTGAAATATGTACATTGTGTGCAGTTTCGTTAACACTTCCATAGTAGTGAATCAGTTTTGGTAAACTCCTAGGGATAGTGGTTGTTGTCTAGAATCACACTGTGAGTTTGTGTGCATTTGGGAACCACTGTGAGAGAAGCATTTGGTAACATTATGTATTTGGTGGCAGATAACAGTTTTAAAACCTGTCATGTTGTTAAGTTTTAGTATTATTAGAAGCCAGTCTTTGCTTATGCTTTGATTAAATGAGTCAATCTTTGACACAAAAGTGCAGTCCTGAAATATGTAGATTGTGTGCAGTTCCCTTACCACTTCCACAGTAGTCAATGAGTTTTGGTAAACCTCTAGGGATAGTGGTTGTTGTCTAGAATCACACAGTGAGTCTGTGTGCATTTGGGAACCACTGTGAGAGAAGGATTGGGTAACATCGTGTATTTTCTGACAGATAACTCTTTTAAAACCGGTCATGTTGTCAAGTTTTAGTAGCATTAGAAGCTAGTCTTTGCTTATGCATTGATAAAATGAGTCAGGGTTTGACACTAAGGTGCAGTACCATGTACTATTCTCTTCACTGTGGCAGAACTGAACATTTAAAAGTTTTACCCAGGCACTGTCCTAGAAGTAGTCTGATGATTTAGTCAGTTTCTAAGTACTTATGTTGTGAACCATTCATTACTAAATAGACTGCTTCAAATGTCTATGCAGTATGCATGTAGTGTTCTAACATACTATACACTTGTCTTTTACACCTTCAATTCCCTAGTCAGTATCCACACACTTCCAGGAAACACCCTGTCACTCCCTTTGCAGTCCTCTAGTGACCCATTCAGCACCATGTACTAATCCATTCACAGTGCCAAAACCCAAACACTTATAAATTCACCAAGACACTCTCTTTCCAGTATTCTAATGATGCAGTCACTGCCTAAGTATTCATGCACTGAGCCATGCCTTAGCACATGGACTTCTTCAAACCCCTATCCACTATGCATGCAGTCTTCTAACCACCTAGACACTTGTCTTTCATACTTTCAATTCCCTAGTCAGTATCCATACAGTCCAGCAAACATCCTGTCACTCCCTTTGCACTCTTCTAGTGACCCATTCAGTACCAGGTACTAATCCATTCCCTGCGCCAAAAGCCTACCACTTATAAATTCACCCAGGCAGTCTTTTTGCTGTACTCTATTCCTTCAGTCAGTACTCAAGTACTCATGCAGTGAGCCAGGCCTTATCACATAGACTGCTTCAAACGCCTATTCACGATGCATGTAGTCCTCTAACCACCTACACAGTTGTTTTTCACACCTTCAATTCCCTAGTCAGTATCCATACACTTCCAGGAAACACCCTGTCACTCCCTTTGCAGTCCTCTAGTGACCCATTCAGCACCATGTACTAATCCATTCACTGTGCCAAGACCCAAACACTTATAAATTCACCAAGACACTCTCTTTGCAGTACTCTAATCATTCAGTCAGTGCCTAAGTATTCATGCACTGAGCCAGGCCTTAGCACATGGACTGTTTCAAACCCCTATCCACTATGCATGCACTCTTCTAACCACCTAGACACTTGTCTTTCAGACTTTCAATTCCCTAGTCAGTATCCATACCGTCCAGCAAACATCCTGTGACTCCCTTTGCACTCCTCTAGTGACCCATTCAGTACCAAGTACTAATCCATTCCCTCCGCCAAAAGCCTAACACTTATAAATTCACCCAGGCACTCTCCTTGCTGTAGTCTAATCATTCAGTCAGTACCCAAGTACTCATGCAGTGAGCCAGGCCTTAGCACATGGACTGCTTTAAATGCCTATACAGTATGCATTCAGTCCTCTAATCAGCTACACAGTTGTCTTTCACACCTTCAATTCCCCAGTTAGTATTCATACACTTCTAGCAAACACCCTGTTACTCACCCAGTGTGTCTCCTTATAGTACTGTAATCGTTCAGTCAGTTAGCATGTAGTCTTTTAGTGAGGTAGGCTTTAGGGCATGAACTACTTCAAAGTTAAATGCACTATGCATGTAGTGTTTTAACCATCGTCACACTTGTGGTTCAGGGCTATAGTTTCTTAGTCAGTTTGTATTTAAAATGTGTTTGTACAGTAATGGAATAGTGTAAATGTGAAAGTTATTAATATACATTTATTTGTGATTCTTTTTTACAGATACTGTTTTTCAATGTTAAAATAGAGAAATTATGCCAGAAAAAAAAGAACAAGAAAAGAACAGAGACAGGAGGATTATTTGAAGAAACGTCAACCACAAGTATTGAATGAACAAGATAATGTGGCTAAAAGGAAAAAATCTTCTGGTAAGATCACAAAGCAATTTATTAAAAATGTTTGTAGGAGCAAACAGAATGTAGATAATGCTGGAACTTCTGAGAATTTTTCAAGTAAGAAAAAAATTCTAAATAAGAGGAAAAGTAAAAAAGCAAATGTTCAGTCAAAGGAGATAAAATATGGTAAAAGAAGGCAAAATCAGTATAAGGAATTACGTCAAAAAATATTTTACAAGAGAGTAGTGCATAATTTGCTGAACGATGTGAAGAAATATAAAAAGAGAGCTTTATTTTATAAAAAGAAGAAGCATATTGAAAGCATTGTGGAAAAGGCTTTTAAAGTAAAAAGGAAACTGTTTATTTTAGTGTTAAACAGAATTCGATCACTAGATAAACCAATATATGTAATGAAGGCCAAAAGTAGGAGGAAAAGAGTTATTAATAAAATAATAAATTGTGATTTTTTTGGGGAGAATGGAAACACAGTTCTAGTTAAGAGCCTTTTTTTAATGAAGAGAGTTATTCACTGAGCGAAAAATTATTGTATGCAGTTGACACCAGTGGTAGAGGTGATGAGGTTAGTGACGGTTGTGCAATGGAGAAAGAGAAAATGGTTGAAAGAAATGCAGAAGAAGTGATAGCTGATGAAGTTTTAGGGAGACGTGCTAAAAACCCTGTGTACACTTGGGATTGCAGTAGTGTTTGCAGTGTACAACAGGAATCTATTGAAAAATTATGGAGTTTTTTACGAGCCTATACTAAAAAAAGTGTAAAACAAAAGATTAAGCTGTTGCAAGGACTAGACCCTTGCAGAGTGAGACAACATACTGGTTTGCAAGGTCATTCTCTGGCTTGTCTTTCTAGGAAAGTTTGTCAAAGTGTTTTTCACCATTTCAGAATGCTGGCAGTACATCATACTCAAATGCGGAAGTTAGTGAGAAGGTTGTATTATGCAAAAAGTCCAGCACTAAAGTTAAGTGAGTTGAACAGTGCTCTTTTGCGTGGGTCAGTATCAGATGTGAAGCAGGTCTGTGAGGATATTGAGTTTTGTTACTTTGGGCCTCAGCAAGAGAGTGAAGAAACTGACACATTAGTAGAACAAAATGTTGAAGACAATGTAGAACCTGTAGTTACAGAAAAAGTTGAGGATGAAATCACAAAGTTTAAGGTAATTTCAGGTGAAAGACTGTGGCGCCGATCACGATCCTGTAAAAACCGGGTACGAACCGTCGGACGGAGCATATTCTCCGTCCGACGCGTACCCGGTCGTCAAAATCTACCAACATGGAATTACGATTCGCACGGAAACACCATTTCCGTACGAATCGTACAGAACCCCGACCGACGAAAAAAAAAATACAAATGCGATCCGGGAAAGCGCCGACCTGACGTCGGCACACTCGCAGCCTGCCATTCACGAACCAGGAATTACGATTCGCACCGACGTCATCCCGCACGGTGAATATTATCCGGCAGCCAAAAACTGCCGGGAAATCAGGACGACGTGAACAAGGAGTACCAGTACGCGACGGACAGACAGGACGATGCGAACAAGGAGTACCCGTACGTGACGGACAGACATGGACCCGAACCTACGTGTCATCCCGGCCCTCATAGCAGTCGACCTCCTCTACAGGTTACGACGCAGACACCGCAGAAGGTCAGCACAACTAAGGGAGGGGGGAAAGGGGGGGGGTGGCAGGACCAGGGCAGGCCACAAACCCCCCACCAAAGTCACACAGCACACATGCCCTGGACATACCTGACTCCCAGGCCCTGGTGGGGGCGTGTCCAGCTAAGCCAGCGACCGCCACAACGGAAGTTCTTGACGACGCGAACCGGCAACATAACCAGACAGGTACGTCCCGTACCCACTCCTTAAGAGCGTGGGTACGAGTCGTACCATGCCCACACCTACGTCACCCCAACAATGGCGGGACGGCTCGTACCCATGTGGCAAAGGCCTGGGTACGGGCCGCACAAGCATCACATAGCGTGGGGACGGATATGTACGGACCGTACCCCCACCCCGTATGCATGGAGCGTACCCCCACCCCAACAGTGTAAGTACGACCGTACCCTCACCTGCGTATGCAAGGAGCGTACCCCCCATGCCAACAGTGTAAGTACGACACGTACCCCCACCCACGTATGCAAGGAGCATACCACCAACCCAACAGTGTAAGTACGACCCGTACCCCCACCCACGTACGTATGGAGCGTACCCCCACCCCAACAGTGTAAGTACGATCCGTACCCTCACCTCGAATGCATGGAGCGTACCCCCACCCCAACACTGTAAGTACGACCTGTACCCTCACCTCGAATGCATGGAGCGTACCCCCCATTCAAACATTGTACGTACGACACGAACCCCCACCCACGTACGTATGGAGCGTACCCCTACCCCAACAGTGTAAGTACGATCCGTACCCTCACCTCGAATGCATGGAGCGTACCCCCACCCCAACAGTGTAAGTACGACTCGTACCCTCACCTCGAATGCATGGAGCGTACCCCCACCCCAACAGTGTAAGTACGACCCGTACCCTCACCTCGAATGCATGGAGCGTACCCCCCTTGCAAACATTGTACGTACGACACGTACCCCCACCCACGTACGTATGGAGCATACCCCCACCCCAACAGTGTAAGTACGATCCGTACCCTCACCTCGAATGCATGGAGCATACCCCCACCCCAACAGTGTAAGTACGACCCGTACCCTCACCTCGAATGCATGGAGCGTACCGCCCATGCAAACATTGTACGTACGACACGTACCCCCACCCGCGTACGTATGGAGCGTACCCCCACCCCAACAGTGTAAGTACGATCCGTGCTCTCACCTCGAATGCATGGAGCGTACCCACATCCGTGTATGTCATGAGCGTACATATTGTGAAATAGGAGGGGTGTGTGCAGAGTCCTCCCAGCAGTGCCCTGAGACAGGAGGGGTGGGTATCTAACACTCCCAGCAGTGCCCTGAGACAGGAGGGGTGTGTGCAGAGTCCTCCCAGCAGTGCCCTGAGACAGGAGGGGTGAGTGCCTAACACTCCCAGCAGTGCCCTGAGACAGGAGGGGTGGGGGCCTATCACTCCCAGCAGTGCCCTGAGACAGGAGGGGTGTGTGCAGAGTCCTCCCAGCAGTGCCCTGAGACAGGAGGGGTGGGGGCCTATCACTCCCAGCAGTGCCCTGAGACAGGAGGGGTGTGTGTAGAGTCCTCCCAGCAGTGCCCAGAGACAGGAGGGGTGTGTGCAGAGTCCTCCCAGCAGTGCCCAGAGGCAGGGGAGGTGTGTGCAGAGGCCTCCTAGCAGTGCCCAGAGTCAGGAGGGGTGTGTGCAGAGTCCTCCCAGCAGTGCCCTGACACAGGAGGGGTGGGTGCCTAACACTCCCAGCAGTGCCCTGAGACAGGAGGGGTGTGTGCAGAGTCCTCCCAGCAGTGCCCTGAGACAGGAGGGGTGTGTGCAGAGTCCTCCCAGTAGGGCCCAGAGGCAGGAGGGGTGGGTGCAGAGTCCTCCCAGCAGTGCCCAGACGCAGGAGGGGTGTGTGCAGAGTCCTCCCAGCAGTGTCCAGAGACAGGAGGGGTGTGTGCAGAGTCCTCCCAGCAGTGCCCAGAGACAGGAGGGGTGAGTGCCTATCAGTCCCAGCAGTGCCCTGAGACAGGAGGGGTGTGTGCAGAGTCCTCCCAGCAGTGCCCAGAGACAGGAGGGATGAGTGCCTATCACTCCCAGCAGTGCCCAGAGACAGGAGGGGTGTGTGCAGGGTCCTCCCAGCAGTGCCCAGAGACAGGAGGGGTGGGTACCTAACACTCCCAGCAGTGCCCTGAGACAGGAGGGGTGGGGGCCTATCACTCCCAGCAGTGCCCTGAGACAGGAGGGGTGTGTGCAGAGTCCTCCCAGCAGTGCCCTGAGACAGGAGGGGTGTGTGCAGAGTCCTCCCAGCAGTGCCCTGACACAGGAGGGGTGGGTGCCTAACACTCCCAGCAGTGCCCTGAGACAGGAGGGGTGTGTGCAGAGTCCTCCCAGCAGTGCCCAGAGACAGGAGGGGTGTGTGCAGAGTCCTCCCAGCAGTGCCCAGAGGCAGGAGGGGTGTGTGCAGAGGCCTCCCAGCAGTGCCCAGAGACAGGAGGGGTGTGTGCAGAGTCCTCCCAGCAGTGCCCAGAAACAGGAGGGGTGAGTGCCTATCACTCCCAGCAGTGCCCAGAGACAGGAGGGGTGTGTGCAGAGTCCTCCCAGCAGTGCCCAGAGGCCGGAGGGGTGTGTGCAGAGGCCTCCCAGCAGTGCCCCGAGTCAGGAGGGGTGTGTGCAGAGTCCTCCCAGCAGTGCCCTGACACAGGAGGGGTGGGTGCCTAACACTCCCAGCAGTGCCCTGAGACAGGAGGGGTGTGTGCAGAGTCCTCCCAGCAGTGCCCTGAGACAGGAGGGGTGTGTGCAGAGTCCTCCCAGCAGGGCCCTGAGACAGGAGGGGTGTGTGCAGAGGCCTCCCAGCAGTGCCCAGAGTCAGGAGGGGTGTGTGCAGAGTCCTCCCAGCAGTGCCCTGACACAGGAGGGGTGGGTGCCTAACACTCCCAGCAGTGCCCTGAGACAGGAGGGGTGTGTGCAGAGTCCTCCCAGCAGTGCCCTGAGACAGGAAGGGTGTGTGCAGAGTCCTCCCAGCAGTGCCCAGAGACAGGAGGGGTGAGTGCCTATCACTCACAGCAGTGCCCTGAGACAGGAGGGGTGTGTGCAGAGTCCTCCCAGCAGTGCCATGAGACAGGAGGGGTGTGTGCAGAGTCCTCCCAGCAGGGCCCAGAGGCAGGAGGGGTGGGTGCAGAGTCCTTCCAGCAGTGCCCAGACGCAGGAGGGGTGTGTGCAGAGTCCTCCCAGCAGTGCCCAGAGACAGGAGGGGTGTGTGCAGAGTCCTCCCAGCAGTGCCCAGAGACAGGAGGGGTGAGTGCCTATCACTCCCAGCAGTGCCCTGAGACCGGAGGGGTGTGTGCAGAGTCCTCCCAGCAGTGCCCAGAGTCAGGAGGGGTGAGTGCCTATCACTCCCAGCAGTGCCCAGAGACAGGAGGGGTGTGTGCAGAGTCCTCCCAGCAGTGCCCTGAGACAGGAGGGGTGGGGGCCTATCACTCCCAGCAGTGCCCTGAGACAGGAGGGGTGTGTGCAGTCCTCCCAGCAGTGCCCTGAGACAGGAGGGGTGTGTGCAGAGTCCTCCCAGCAGTGCCCTGACACAGGAGGGGTGGGTGCCTATCACTCCCAGCAGTGCCCTGAGACAGGAGGGGTGTGTGCAGAGTCCTCCCAGCAGTGCCCTGAGACAGGAGGGGTGTGTGCAGAGTCCTCCCAGCAGTGCCCTGAGACAGGAGGGGTGGGGGCCTGTCACTCCCAGCAGTGCCCTGAGACAGGAGGGGTGTGTGCAGAGTCCTCCCTGCAGTGCCCAGAGACAGGAGGGGTGTGTGCAGAGTCCTCCCAGCAGTGCCCAGAGGCAGGGGAGGTGTGTGCAGAGGCCTCCCAGCAGTGCCCTGAGACAGGAGGGGTGTGTGCAGAGTCCTCCCAGCAGTGCCCTGAGACAGGAGGGGTGTGTGCAGAGTCCTCCCAGCAGTGCCCAGAGACAGGAGAGGTGAGTGCCTATCACTCACAGCAGTGCCCTGAGACAGGAGGGGTGTGTGCAGAGTCCTCCCAGCAGTGCCCTGAGACAGGAGGGGTGTGTGCAGAGTCCTCCCAGCAGGGCCCAGAGGCAGGAGGGGTGGGTGCAGAGTCCTCCCAGCAGTGCCCAGACGCAGGAGGGGTGTGTGCAGAGTCCTCCCAGCAGTGCCCAGAGACAGGAGGGGTGTGTGCAGAGTCCTCCCAGCAGTGCCCAGAGACAGGAGGGGTGAGTGCCTATCACTCCCAGCAGTGCCCTGAGACCGGAGGGGTGTGTGCAGAGTCCTCCCAGCAGTGCCCAGAGTCAGGAGGGGTGAGTGCCTATCACTCCCAGCAGTGCCCAGAGACAGGAGGGGTGTGTGCAGAGTCCTCCCAGCAGTGCCCTGAGACAGGAGGGGTGGGGGCCTATCACTCCCAGCAGTGCCCTGAGACAGGAGGGGTGTGTGCAGTCCTCCCAGCAGTGCCCTGAGACAGGAGGGGTGTGTGCAGAGTCCTCCCAGCAGTGCCCTGACACAGGAGGGGTGGGTGCCTATCACTCCCAGCAGTGCCCTGAGACAGGAGGGGTGTGTGCAGAGTCCTCCCAGCAGTGCCCTGAGACAGGAGGGGTGTGTGCAGAGTCCTCCCCGCAGTGCCCTGAGACAGGAGGGGTGGGGGCCTGTCACTCCCAGCAGTGCCCTGAGACAGGAGAGGTGTGTGCAGAGTCCTCCCTGCAGTGCCCAGAGACAGGAGGGGTGTGTGCAGAGTCCTCCCAGCAGTGCCCAGAGGCAGGGGAGGTGTGTGCAGAGGCCTCCCAGCAGTGCCCAGAGTCAGGAGGGGTGTGTGCAGAGTCCTCCCAGCAGTGCCCTGACACAGGAGGGGTGGGTGCCTAACACTCCCAGCAGTGCCCTGAGACAGGAGGGGTGTGTGCAGAGTCCTCCCAGCAGTGCCCTGAGACAGGAGGGGTGTGTGCAGAGTCCTCCCAGCAGGGCCCAGAGGCAGGAGGGGTGGGTGTAGAGTCCTCCCAGCAGTGCCCAGACGCAGGAGGGGTGTGTGCAGAGTCCTCCCAGCAGTGTCCAGAGACAGGAGGGGTGTGTGCAGAGTCCTCCCAGCAGTGCCCAGAGATAGGAGGGGTGAGTGCCTATCACTCCCAGCAGTGCCCTGAGACAGGAGGGGTGTGTGCAGAGTCCTCCCAGCAGTGCCCAGAGACAGGAGGGGTGAGTGCCTATCACTCACAGCAGTGCCCAGAGACAGGAGGGGTGTGTGCAGAGTCCTCCCAGCAGTGCCCAGAGACAGGAGGGGTGGGTGCCTAACACTCCCAGCAGTGCCCTGAGACAGGAGGGGTGGGGGCCTATCACTCCCAGCAGTGCCCTGAGACAGGAGGGGTGTGTGCAGAGTCCTCCCAGCAGTGCCCTGAGACAGGAGGGGTGTGTGCAGAGTCCTCCCAGCAGTGCCCTGACACAGGAGGGGTGGGTGCCTAACACTCCCAGCAGTGCCCTGAGACAGGAGGGGTGTGTGCAGAGTCCACCCAGCAGTGCCCTGAGGCAGGAGGGGTGTGTGCAGAGTCCTCCCAGCAAGGCCCTGAGACAGGAGGGGTGTGTGCAGAGTCCTCCCAGCAGTGCCCAGAGACAGGAGGGGTGTGTGCAGAGTCCTCCCAGCAGTGCACAGAGGCAGGAGGGGTGTGTGCAGAGGCCTCCCAGCAGTGCCCAGAGACAGGAGGGGTGTGTGCAGAGTCCTCCCAGCAGTGCCCAGAGACAGGAGGGGTGAGTGCCTATCACTCCCAGCAGTGCCCAGAGACAGGAGGGGTGTGTGCAGAGTCCTCCCAGCAGTGCCCAGAGGCCGGAGGGGTGTGTGCAGAGGCCTCCCAGCAGTGCCCAGAGTCAGGAGGGGTGTGTGCAGAGTCCTCCCAGCAGTGCCCTGACACAGGAGGGTTGGGTGCCTAACACTCCCAGCAGTGCCCTGAGACAGGAGGGGTGTGTGCAGAGTCCTCCCAGCAGTGCCCTGAGACAGGAGGGGTGTGTGCAGAGTCCTCCCAGCAGGGCCCTGAGACAGGAGGGGTGTGTGCAGAGGCCTCCCAGCAGTGCCCAGAGTCAGGAGGGGTGTGTGCAGAGTCCTCCCAGCAGTGCCCTGGCACAGGAGGGGTGGGTGCCTAACACTCCCAGCAGTGCCCTGAGACAGGAGGGGTGTGTGCAGAGTCCTCCCAGCAGTGCCCTGAGACAGGAGGGGTGTGTGCAGAGTCCTCCCAGCAGGGCCCAGAGGCAGGAGGGGTGGGTGCAGAGTCCTCCCAGCAGTGCCCAGACGCAGGAGGGGTGTGTGCAGAGTCCTCCCAGCAGTGCCCAGAGACAGGAGGGGTGTGTGCAGAGTCCTCCCAGCAGTGCCCAGAGACAGGAGGGGTGAGTGCCTATCACTCCCAGCAGTGCCCTGAGACAGGAGGGGTGTGTGCAGAGTCCTCCCAGCAGTGCCCAGAGACAGGAGGGGTGAGTGCCTATCACTCCCAGCAGTGCCCAGAGACAGGAGGGGTGTGTGCAGAGTCCTCCCAGCAGTGCCCTGAGACAGGAGGGGTGGGGGCCTATCACTCCCAGCAGTGCCCTGAGACAGGAGGGGTGTGTGCAGTCCTCCCAGCAGTGCCCTGAGACAGGAGGGGTGTGTGCAGAGTCCTCCCAGCAGTGCCCTGACACAGGAGGGGTGGGTGCCTATCACTCCCAGCAGTGCCCTGAGACAGGAGGGGTGTGTGCAGAGTCCTCCCAGCAGTGCCCAGAGACAGGAGGGGTGTGTGCAGAGTCCTCCCAGCAGTGCCCAGAGGCAGGAGGGGTGTGTGCAGAGGCCTCCCAGCAGTGCCCAGAGACAGGAGGGGTGTGTGCAGAGTCCTCCCAGCAGTGCCCAGAGACAGGAGGGGTGAGTGCCTATCACTCCCAGCAGTGCCCAGAGACAGGAGGGGTGTGTGCAGAGTCCTCCCAGCAGTGCCCTGAGACAGGAGGGGTGGGGGCCTATCACTCCCAGCAGTGCCCTGAGACAGGAGGGGTGTGTGCAGAGTCCTCCCAGCAGTGCCCTGAGACAGGAGGGGTGTGTGCAGAGTCCTCCCAGCAGTGCCCTGACACAGGAGGGGTGGGTGCTAAACACTCCCAGCAGTGCCCTGAGACAGGAGGGGTGTGTGCAGAGTCCTCCCAGCAGTGCCCTGAGGCAGGAGGGGTGTGTGCAGAGTCCTCCCAGCAGAGCCCTGAGACAGGAGGGGTGTGTGCAGAGTCCTCCCAGCAGTGCCCAGAGACAGGAGGGGTGTGTGCAGAGTCCTCCCAGCAGTGCCCAGAGGCAGGAGGGGTGTGTGCAGAGGCCTCCCAGCAGTGCCCAGAGACAGGAGGGGTGTGTGCAGAGTCCTCTCAGCAGTGCCCAGAGACAGGAGGGGTGAGTGCCTATCACTCCCAGCAGTGCCCAGAGACAGGAGGGGTGTGTGCAGAGTCCTCCCAGCA
The DNA here is from genome assembly GCF_964204655.1 of Triturus cristatus. Classification (NCBI taxonomy): domain Eukaryota; kingdom Metazoa; phylum Chordata; class Amphibia; order Caudata; family Salamandridae; genus Triturus; species Triturus cristatus. The sequence continues at coordinate 1,076,724,549 of NC_140592.1, forward strand.
GTGCCCAGAGGCCGGAGGGGTGTGTGCAGAGGCCTCCCAGCAGTGCCCAGAGTCAGGAGGGGTGTGTGCAGAGTCCTCCCAGCAGTGCCCTGACACAGGAGGGGTGGGTGCCTAACACTCCCAGCAGTGCCCTGAGACAGGAGGGGTGTGTGAAGAGTCCTCCCAGCAGTGCCCTGAGACAGGAGGGGTGTGTGCAGAGTCCTCCCAGCAAGGCCTTGAGACAGGAGGGGTGTGTGCAGAGGCCTCCCAGCAGTGCCCAGAGTCAGGAGGGGTGTGTGCAGAGTCCTCCCAGCAGTGCCCTGACACAGGAGGGGTGGGTGCCTAACACTCCCAGCAGTGCCCTGAGACAGGAGGGGTGTGTGCAGAGTCCTCCCAGCAGTGCCCTGAGACAGGAGGGGTGTGTGCAGAGTCCTCCCAGCAGGGCCCAGAGGCAGGAGGGGTGGGTGGAGAGTCCTCCCAGCAGTGCCTAGACGCAGAGGGGTGTGTGCAGAGTCCTCCCAGCAGTGCCCAGAGACAGGAGGGGTGTGTGCAGAGTCCTCCCAGCAGTGCCCAGAGACAGGAGGGGTGAGTGCCTATCACTCCCAGCAGTGCCCTGAGACAGGAGGAGTGTGTGCAGAGCCCTCCCAGCAGTGCCCAGAGACAGGAGGGGTGAGTGCCTATCACTCACAGCAGTGCCCAGAGACAGGAGGGGTGTGTGCAGAGTCCTCCCAGCAGTGCCCTGAGACAGGAGGGGTGGGGGCCTATCACTCACAGCAGTGCCCTGAGACAGGAGGGGTGTGTGCAGAGTCCTCCCAGCAGTGCCCTGAGACAGGAGGGGTGTGTGCAGAGTCCTCCCAGCAGTGCCCTGACACAGGAGGGGTGGGTGCCTATCACTCCCAGCAGTGCCCTGAGACAGGAGGGGTGTGTGCAGAGTCCTCCCAGCAGTGCCCTGAGACAGGAGGGGTGTGTGAAGAGTCCTCCCAGCAGTGCCCTGAGACAGGAGGGGTGTGTGCAGAGTCCTCCCAGCAAGGCCTTGAGACAGGAGGGGTGTGTGCAGAGGCCTCCCAGCAGTGCCCAGAGTCAGGAGGGGTGTGTGCAGAGTCCTCCCAGCAGTGCCCTGACACAGGAGGGGTGGGTGCCTAACACTCCCAGCAGTGCCCTGAGACAGGAGGGGTGTGTGCAGAGTCCTCCCAGCAGGGCCCAGAGGCAGGAGGGGTGGGTGGAGAGTCCTCCCAGCAGTGCCTAGACGCAGAGGGGTGTGTGCAGAGTCCTCCCAGCAGTGCCCAGAGACAGGAGGGGTGTGTGCAGAGTCCTCCCAGCAGTGCCCAGAGACAGGAGGGGTGAGTGCCTATCACTCCCAGCAGTGCCCTGAGACAGGAGGGGTGTGTGCAGAGCCCTCCCAGCAGTGCCCAGAGACAGGAGGGGTGAGTGCCTATCACTCACAGCAGTGCCCAGAGACAGGAGGGGTGTGTGCAGAGTCCTCCCAGCAGTGCCCTGAGACAGGAGGGGTGGGGGCCTATCACTCACAGCAGTGCCCTGAGACAGGAGGGGTGTGTGCAGAGTCCTCCCAGCAGTGCCCTGAGACAGGAGGGGTGTGTGCAGAGTCCTCCCAGCAGTGCCCTGACACAGGAGGGGTGGGTGCCTATCACTCCCAGCAGTGCCCTGAGACAGGAGGGGTGTGTGCAGAGTCCTCCCAGCAGTGCCCAGAGACAGGAGGGGTGTGTGCAGAGTCCACCCAGCAGTGCCCAGAGGCAGGAGGGGTGTGTGCAGAGGCCTCCCAGCAGTGCCCAGAGACAGCAGGGGTGTGTGCAGAGTCCTCCCAGCAGTGCCCAGAGACAGGAGGGGTGAGTGCCTATCACTCCCAGCAGTGCCCAGAGACAGGAGGGGTGTGTGCAGAGTCCTCCCAGCAGTGCCCAGAGGCAGGAGGGGTGTGTGCAGAGGCCTCCCAGCAGTGCCCAGAGTCAGGAGGGGTGTGTGCAGAGTCCTCCCAGCAGTGCCCTGACACAGGAGGGGTGGGTGCCTATCACTCCCAGCAGTGCCCTGAGACAGGAGGGATGTGTGCAGAGTCCACCCAGCAGTGCCCAGAGACAGGAGGGGTGTGTGCAGAGTCCTCCCAGCAGTGCCCAGACACAGGAGGGGTGTGTGCAGAGTCCTCCCAGCAGTGCCCAGAGACAGGAGGGGTGGGTGTAGAGTCCTCCCAGCAGTGCCCAGAGACAGGAGGGGTGGGGGCCTATCACTCCCTGCAGTGCCCATGGAACGCAAAGGGTGGAGTAGCCACAGATACCATGCCCACAAATGTCAGTCAGGTGCACAAAGACCCTGCAGTACATGTACCACTTGTGTGCGAGGCTGGGAGTATACGCATGCATAGGGCCAAAAAGAAAACATGTACACATGAAGTCATGTCAATAGTCCACATACACAAGTACAATGACTACCAAGGATGCCACGAATGATGCAGGTGGAGAATGGCTCAGCATGCATGTGCAAAGTTGAAGGAGTCCGTCACACACCCAGCTAATGTACACACAGCTCGGCGCTAAATATTGGGAACACCCTGCACGGAAGAAGTCAGGGTACACAGAGGAAGGAAAACACCTTGGGACAATTGCAACATGCAGCAACTGCTTACATTAATTGAGAAAGCTAGCTAACACCGTGTGATGGCACACAGATCCCATGGTCCCCCCTATGAGCAGCACACTACTACATTTCCCACACACCCAACACATGAACACCACCCACAACCATGTAGCAGCCCCACCGACAGCAATGCCAGCAAAGCAGGAGTGTTCCAAGGGCAAAAAATAAATAGCTTTATTCAGCATGATCCAAAAACTGGTCTGTAGGAAGTTCAATATTTACAAAGCCTATAGGGCAGTCCAGGAGTCACAGCTGGATGGGGGACACAGTGGGATGCGTGTCCCCTAGCTTGCCTGCACAGTTACAAGCCGTTGTCTTCCACAGGGGTGAGGGCATCAAGTGGGGGGGAATGAACAGGCACCGCAGGGACAGGAGGGCGAAGGGTAGGCGACGTTTGTGCAGGGATGGAGGACTCCACCACAGGGGGTGGGGCAGGGCCAAAGGTGGATTCTAGGAGCATGCTGCACACCTCGGCAAGGTCCTCCAGGGACTCCCCTGCACCCGAATGAACCACAGGCCCCAAGGAGGGGGGGTCAGAGGGATGGGTCGCAGCGCCACTGGGGGAGGGTGTGGACAGGGGGGATGACTCAAGCACCCTGACCGTGGACTTCCTTGACCACTTGCGGGGTGGTGTCACTGTGGGGCTCAGGGACAGAGCGGCCATGAAGGAGTCTTTGGGGGAGATGTGGCCAGGAGAGCTGAGGGGAGGGGATTTGGAGGGAGTGGATTGGGTGGAATGCGGACTCCCGCTCTGGCTGCGTGTCACACGTTTGCCCCCCAACCCAGTGGGTGTGCCTACTTCACCCTGTGTGTGCGTGTCAGGAGGTGTGTGGCGGACCTTCCCTGCTGGTGTGGTGCCTGTGTCTGTTGTGGTGGGTGCATGCTTATGTCTGTGTGTATGTGGGACAGGCATGGGAGTGGGAAGTGTGGAAGGAGCAGGGGTAGGGGGTGGGACGTAGCGCTGCAGGAGACCCACTGCTGCAGTCAGTGTGGAGTCTATGGACCTCAGCAAGTTGCGTTGGTCAGCCTGCGATGAATGAATGCCCTCCAAGTATGCCTCCATGTTGTTGAGGACCTGGCTGTGGGCATGGAGGACATTAAGGATTGCAATCTGCAACTGCCGCTGGATGTCCACAGACTCAGCATTGGCGGCAGCAGTGGAGACAGGGGCAGGGGGTGCGGTACCTGGCAGGAAGGAGACATGTGGTGACCGGGCACGTTGGGAAGGGACACGAGCAAGTGGGAGGCGGCTGATGCCAATGGAGGGGGCGGTGCGAGATGTAGGGCTGCTGTCAGATGGTGGTGCAGCCACCGCCCACTCGGAGAGATCATCCTCGGACCCGTCAGCTTCATACTCTGTTGTGCCAGTCGACAGGTCCCCGGGTTCACTCTCCTCCGCCTCTGTCCCACTCGAAGTGCCAGGCACGATGCCACCGCTGGCACTGGTGCTCGGTCCCTCCGCGCCGTCTGTGTCCATGTCTCCCTCCGTGTCCCCCGACGATGCTGTGGGCAGGGTGAAGAGACAGAAATTAATCATACACCTGTATACATATGTCACATGAGTCAAATCTACTTAGGTCACAGTGCATAGCCTGAAACAAAGGAAGAGTTACAACTACAAAACAAGGTACATATGTAGGCCCTGCAAGACACAGTTGTGTGACCCACCATGCCATGGAAAAACTATGGAGAGCATGACACAATAGCAAATGAGATGACATGGAATTTTGACTGAGGAGCAAGGCCCTGGGGACAATCCAGCACTGCATCTGCACCACACAGCGTGGCAGGCAATAGGGATGAGCAGGGACCACATCCAGGAACTAGAGGCACATGCAGCATAGGTAATACTGAGAACATGCCCACCCTGGCTGGCACAATGCACCTTGAGTGTATGTCCAGACAAACATCACACACTGGCCAGTCCTAGCAAGGAGATGACAGGTCTTGACATGTAGGCCATGCCCGCACCACCCACCCCCTACATGAGACAAATCTGTGGAGACACAGGAAGCACTTACATCTCTTAGTCAGGGTGAAATACACATGGGATGCAAAACTTCAATATTGCACACAAACTACCCAAGGTGCGGCTGTCCAAATTATCATGTACAAATGGACAAATGATCCTTTTGAACCTGTACTTACGCCACAGCGCTATTTGCTATTTTGCTACTTTGCTTTTAAATTTCCGTTTTTAACTTGCTCGCGCTTGTGTTTGCGCTAGTATATTAATTGGTGCAGCCGCGTAGGAGGGTGATTAGGGAGCCTTACCTGCACGTTAAATTGGAACTTCACCCACATTTGTGGGACTTAGTGTGTAGGGCTTCCGGGGAGGTATACATCGCGGCGTTAGGCGCCATCTTAGGTGAGTGGCTGACAAACGGGCCGGGGACTAGGCGCCATCTTGGTTGGCGTACCAGACTTTCACTTAGGCGGCTTCCCGCGCACTGCTTCGCATCTTGCCTGCTCTGCTCTGGTATTTAAGGCGATCTCTCCCTCAAGCAGGTAGATCCTTTTGAACCTGTACTTACGCCACAGCGCTATTTGCTATTTTGCTACTTTGCTTTTAAATTTCCGTTTTTAACTTGCTCGCGCTTGTGTTTGCGCTAGTATATTAATTGGTGCAGCCGCGTAGGAGGGTGATTAGGGAGCCTTACCTGCACGTTAAATTGGAACTTCACCCACATTTGTGGGACTTAGTGTGTAGGGCTTCCGGGGAGGTATACATCGCGGCGTTAGGCGCCATCTTAGGTGAGTGGCTGACAAACGGGCCGGGGACTAGGCGCCATCTTGGTTGGCGTACCAGACTTTCACTTAGGCGGCTTCCCGCGCTCCACGGTGATAAAAAGGAATGGAGGATCTAGCGCGCAGCGTTGGCGCGCAGCGGTCGCGCCGTGGGCGCGCCGGAGGTGCGCCAGAGGTAAGCCCGTTTGCGCCCGTTCGCGCACCGGGCGCGATGGCGGCTGAGACAGTGGAGTCACCCCCACCTAAGCGCATAATATATACAAAAGAGGATCTGTGTGCTTTGAATCCTGTTGATTTGGCACAATGTCTGCTCATTACTGCCACCAACAGCCCTCAGTCTTTGACTTGTGGTCTGTTGAACGTGAGATCTTTAGGTAGGCATTATGTAGAGATCGCGCTCCTTATAGAACAATACGACCTAGACGCCTTGTTCATGACTGAAACATGGACACGGCTAGATAGTGGGGTTGAACTGGGGCAGGCCTGTCCCCCAGGATACAAGATTAGGCATAACCCACGTATTGGGGCCAGAGGAGGAGGTGTAGGGCTTATCTATAGAGAGTCATTGGATTTCTCTCCGCTAGAAATTAAGAAAATCAGGGACCTTGAACTGATGGGCTGTTCATTGAAAGGACAGGGGGGTGTACTTTTTACGGTACTTGTGTGCTATAGACCCCCTGCTGGTGCTATGTCGGCTGTGTCCGAACTTACAGACCTGATTTATGATCTATCTAATTCACACGCCAGACTAATAGTGCTGGGGGATTTTAATCTATGGCCAGGCGGTCCAACAGACTCAGCTTACTCTTGCCTCACTCAGGCGTGTAGTAACATCAACCTGGAGCAGTTGGTGGCCTCAAAAACCCATCAGAAGGGCCATGCCCTGGACCTGATCTATGCCAATCATGGTCTGGTAAGGGTGGAAAATATCCTACCACAATGTTGGTCGGACCATGCTTTAGTTCTGTTCTTGGCCGACCTTCCGGAAAATCACCCAAAGTATAGTAGCCTGGGAAATGTCAAGATCGGTAGACAATGGTCTAGGCTCCTGAGGAGTGAACCTCTTCCTAGTCTGCTCCTGAATACCGTCCACCTGGATGAGAATGTGGAGCAAAGCTATGAGATCTTCATTCAGCGTATTACGGCGTCTTTAGATAAGTTGGCCCCATTAAGAAAAAGACGAGACAGGAAAAGGGTTGCCATGCCTTGGTTTTCGAGAGAGCTTCTCCAACTAAAACTCCAGTGCAAACGGGCAGAGAGAAAGTGGCGGAAACATTATTTGGCATCGGATCTGCTACTTTTTAGGCGTGAGTTGGCAGCATATAAAATCCAGATTAAAGGCGCAAAAGCAAGGTTCCTTGAGGAGACTTTGTTGTCAGCCTCTAATAAAGCTCAGGCCCTATTTAAAATGGTTAATGAGTTATCTCGACCGGCTAGTGCGTCCACCGCCATTCCTGCCTCTCAGTCACTTTGTGATTCGTTGGCGGCGGCCTTCGAAGACAAGATTGCGACCATCCTGAGTAAAATGAATCCTAACATCTCGGTGATTACTCCCTTGTCTACACTGGAGGCGGAGGATGGAAGAGCAAGGCTGGATAGTTTTCCCGCCCCTTCCTTTACAGAATTTGTGGCTTTAGCTAATAGTGTGTCTTCAGGCTCGCCTCTAGACGTTCTCCCGCACAAGTTCTGGAAGGTGTTTGGGCGGGAGTTGTTTCCTCCTCTCCATGCAATCTGCTGTCAATCTTTAGGCTCTGCCCAGGTCCCGGACAGCTGGAAGCTTGCGGTAGTTTCTCCGCTGCTGAAGAAGGAATCACTGGACCCCTTATCTCCTGCTAATTATAGACCGATCTCGTTGCTCCCGTTCCCGATTAAGATCCTGGAGAAATTGGTCACAAGACACCTATCCAATTTCCTGGAAGCTAATGATTATCTAGATGCAGCGCAGTTTGGGTTCAGACCAGCCCATGGAACCGAATCAGCTTTGGTATCCGTTTTGAGCGACCTTCGTTCGCGTGCCGATCATGGTCAGGCAGCCTTTTTAGTGCTGCTTGACATGTCGGCAGCGTTCGATACGGTCAATCATGCCATCTTGACCAGGAGGTTAGAGGAGGCTGGGGTGATGGGCCTGGCCCGAGATTGGCTTGTTTCATACTTGACCAATAGACATCAGGTGATTGCCCTTCCTCCCTTCAAGTCTACCATCAGAAGGGTAGGGCAGGGCGTACCCCAGGGTTCAGCCATCAGCCCTATTCTTTTTAATCTTTACCTCCGCCCCCTGGTCCAATTAATCAAATCCTTTGGCATAACGGTTACCAATTATGCTGATGACACCCAACTCGTCTTCTCCTTTGAGGGGGAGAAAGCGGTGTCATTGGAGGCCTTCCATCACTGTATGGTCTCCACGGCAACATGGCTAAGTAACAACTCGCTGCAATTTAACAGCTCCAAGACGGAGGTGTTGCGTTGCTCAGTGGATCGGGTTTCACGTCCTCTACCGCAAAACTTCTGGCCCCCTTCTGTTCAAGGCACAGTAGCAGCAGCAAGCTCGGTTCGCAATCTGGGTGTGACCATGGAACCCAATCTTCAACTTGAGGGTTTCATTGACAGAACAGTGTCTTCCTGTATGGGGCTTCTACGTACCCTACGGAAGATTCTTCCTCTGCTCCCTGCCCATGCCAGACCAGAAGTAGTGCGTAGTATCATTCTTAGTAGACTTGATTACTGCAATGCACTACTTCTGGGGGCTCCCATCACGGCACTGGGCAAACTGCAACGGGTCCAGAATGTTGCCGCCAAGCTAGCACTCTCTCGCCGACGGTTTGACTCATCATCTGCAGCCCTCAAAGATTTGCATTGGTTGCCTATTGCTCAGCGGGTCGAATATAAAGCTCTGTGTTTGGTCTTCCGGGCCTTACATGGTTTGGGACCACTCCCCTTACAGGAGTTGTTCACTTGGTACAGCCCTGCCAGACTTCTCCGCTCTGCGTCAGCCAGCTTGGTAACGGTCCCCAAAATCCGGAGGAAGCGGATGGGGGGACGCTCGTTTGTCTACATGGCATCTAAGCTGTGGAACGATCTCCCATTGTCGCTTAGATGTGCTGGAGACTTTCTACCTTTCAAAAAACAATTAAAAACTCATCTGTTTCCTAGGATAGAGTAGCCTGTCGCTGTTTATACAGGTTTAGTTGGATTATAGCGCCAGGATGCCCGTTGGGTGATTGGAGCGCTTTACAAATATGTTATACATACATACATACATCATCAGATGAATGCAACAAGACACAAAGGCAATGGCCACCGTGAGTATGTAATAGGGAAATCAGGTCAGGCTGTACAGTGGACACTTGTAATACATCTCACGTCAATATACATGGTGCCAGGGGACAATGGCACAGAGCACAACCTATGCTGTAGACACAGAGATTGTCGACATTCTTGGATTACACACATGATACCTAGGAAAAGATGCCCCTGGGGACAGTAGTGGCCACACAACTCCATGCTCCTGAATGGGAATGACTGCAACACACGCTAACATCCCTGCACTATGCGTAACGCACAATCATGCACATCATGTCACAGACCACCACATGGGACATGCCTGCTGGAAGGCCTCGCACTCGAGAGATTAACTCCCATGTCTGGAATCAGCATTAGTACCAACTGACATGGAACCCACAAGTCCAGAACTGGACAGGGCACAGGCAAGGTCACTAAACCTGTTACACACCACCCCCACACATGATGCTGCAGGCATTGTACACTTGGAGAAGGTGTCAGGCTACATAACTTTGTGATGGAGTGACTACACAGAGACCAGAGAACACATTGCAAGGTGGGGAAGGGAGGCAGGAGAGCCCTGCAACACTGTGGGTAACAGGATCTGCACAGCACCATAAACCATGGAAGTGTATCCATGGAACAGTGCACATACAAATGCTGGTGAAACACAACAAACACACACATGTACCTACCCCCTTCCGGCTGCTGCATCTCCTGTAGGCGCCTGTCCAAGTCAGGAAAGACCTCCGCCAGCACACGTTTCTGGATGTGGGAGAGACGGCGGCGCCCGCGGTTCTTATGGCTCTCAGGTGAGTCCCCCAGCAGGACCCGTGCGATCCTCCGCGTCCAGCACCGGATATCCTGCCAGCGTTTCCTCACCTGGGACAGGCGCCGCTTCCGACCATCCGCACTCCTCACGGCGCTGACGTCGTCCAGCCATATCTGCTCCTTGTCAGAGGCGTCTACCTGTGAGGATGGACAAGTGACACTACATCAATACACCTGGCACATGTCACAGGGACACAGATTAGAACACATTCGCTGTTTACAACAAGGCATAGTATGCATCCAACGCATTGCACCTTTGTCATAGGGACATGATCCTCTGGGGAAGGGCAAAAGCAGTATGTGCCATTGAAAGGACACAGGTGGAATGAGGGCAACTACACAATCAATGATCCAGGCTCACACTGTGCATCACACCCACCCCTCCTGTCTCAGGGCACTGCTGGGAGTGATAGGCCCCCACCCCTCCTGCCTCAGGGCACTGCTGGGAGTGATAGGCCCCCACCCCTCCTGTCTCAGGGCACTGCTGGGAGGACTCTGCACACACCCCTCCTGTCTCAGGGCACTGCTGGGAGTGATAGGCCCCCACCCCTCCTGTCTCAGGGCACTGCTGGGAGTGATAGGCCCCCACCCCTCCTGTCTCAGGGCACTGATGGGAGGACTATGCACACACCCCTCCTGTCTCAGGGCACTGCTGGGAGTGATAGGCCCCCACCCCTCCTGTCTCAGGGCACTGCTGGGAGTGATAGGCCCCCACCCCTCCTGTCTCAGGGCACAGCTGGGAGGACTCTGCACACACCCCTCCTGTCTCAGGGCACTGCTGGGAGTGATAGGCCCCCACCCCTCCTGTCTCAGGGCACTGCTGGGAGTGATAGGCCCCCACCCCTCCTGTCTCAGGGCACTGCTGGGAGTGATAGGCCCCCACCCCTCCTGTCTCAGGGCACTGCTGGGAGACATCATGTATTCCTCCCCCTGGGACCCCCCCTACAGTACATAGCATGTGTGTCACACCTGGACACAATGGCAGAAGTCACAGTCACTAAAAAGGGACACACAGTCTGTGCCAGTGGACACTGCACTCACCTGATAACCTGGTCGCCCGTACAGCATGGGGTACCGTGGGAAGATCACATCCACCAAAGCCATGTTCTCCTCCAGGGTGAATGGCTGTGACCTCTCCACAGCCCTAGACATGGTTCCAGGGAATCAGTAGCAGCAGCTGGGTCGTGGAATACAGAGATGTGCAGGCAAGTGCTCCCTCATGGGACCTGGCTGCCTTATATCTGCCTTGCTGGTCCATCTCATGCACAGGAGTACAGAGTGATTGGTCACTCACATTTGCATCCTATGTTTCCTCCAATCCCTTCAAACCTAGCAGTCTGTGGGTTCTCAATCTGTTTTTTTCTCCTGCATGATGTCAGCCCCACAAACACATTGCAACAAAGTAGATTCATTCCAACTGACTTCTGCCGTGCAGCTTCCTGCACAAATTCAAAATTTTAACTTGGTCTCCATGACAACCAGCATGCATGTAGGCCTTAATACTTGTCCCTCATGTGTCCCCTATGTAATTTGGAGCTTCACACACAGGTACGGTGCGTTCCGGGGCCCTAGGGCACCCCAAATGCATAGCAACGGCCCGTACACGCGTGCCTACGTTCACTATCACTCTGGGTGTACTCGCGTATGCGTACTCGTAGTGGTACGGGCCGTACACGCGCCTGTACGCTCCCTATCACTACGTGTACGCATACGTGAGAACACCCATAGTGATATGGAGCGTACAGGCGTGTGTACGGTCCGTACCACTACGAGTACGCATACGCAAGAACACCCAGAGTGATATGGAGCGTACAGGCGTGTGTACGGTCCGTGCCACTACGAGTACGCATACGCGAGGACACCCAGAGTTATATGGAGCGTACATGCGTGTGTACGCTCTGTACCACTACGAGTACGCATACGCAAGAACACCCAGAGTGATATGGAGCGTACAGGCGTGTGTACGGTCCGTACCACTACGAGTACGCATACGCGAGGACACTCAGAGTGACATGGAGCGTACAGGCGTGGGTACGGTCCGTACCACTACGAGTACGCATACGCAAGAACACCCATAGTGGTAGGGCCGTACACGCGCCTGTACGCTCCATATCACTATGGGTGTCCTCGCGTATGCGTACTCGTAGTGGTACGGACCGTACACACGCCTGTATGCACCATATCACTCTGGGTGTTCTTGCGTATGCGTACTCGTAGTGGTATGGACCGTACACACGCCTGTACGCTCCATATCACTATGGGTGTTCTCGCGTATGCGTACACGTAGTGATAGGGAGCGTACAGGCACGTGTACGGCCCTACCACTATGAATGTTCTTGCGTATGCGTACTCGTAGTGGTACAGACCGTAAACATGCCTGTACGCTCACCATCACGATGGGTACACATACGGCAGCACTCCCATAGTGATATTGGAACGTACACAGGCCCTCTTAGCAGCAGTACGGCGGTTTTCACACATCACAGTGGTGACAGGCAGCACACAGGAAGGAATAGGGCGGACATACTTGTCCATGGATGGACATCAAGGCATTGTCTGTGCATTACTACATGTGTGGGGCACAGGTGTGACAGGCTGTGATGTGGAACATTACTCCTGAGTTGAGAAGGCACCAGATGTATGATGAGATGTGTACAGATGTAATGTGTGACGGTGCAATGTGTGCCAGGCATGCCCTTGACTCCTTTGACATGTGTGCATGTCGTACTGCACACTGGGGATGAGCGTCACTGGCATGGCACGGACACCAACACACGCAAGTGTCCCCTGATGCCCGGTACAGGGGTTACCACACCTGACTTGTCACTACCCACGGTGCATGATGTGACTTTGTCATGTATGTGTGGGGGCTTCCCATTATGTTTATGTTGGAGCACCCTCAAAAGCTGCAGCTGTTGCAGCAACCAACATGTGTATGTGTGTAGATTGACATTGGACACTGTTCCGCACACCATGCCACATGTGGTATCGGATGTGAGGTGCGTATGTATGCATGGGACACGGAGTAGCGTGACAAGGACATGTCTGCATCCTCTCAATTAATGTGTGGTGAGTCATGACATGTGTACCTTCATGGCAAGGTGTGTGGGCTGTCCTAGTGTAATGTCATGTGACCTGTGTCTCTAGTGTTCCGCTACCAGTCTCTGCAATCGGCATCCTACTTCTGCTGATGTGTGGGTGTATGTCACTCCTGTGTTGCGTCTGGCTGTTCACTTGAACTGGGACACAGCTAATCCCATGGCATGGCATGTGGAGGTTCTCAATCTCCGTGTGTAGCTGGGTCTTGGTAGGAGTGTCACCTGCCAGCCATACGTGTCCAGGGCATGTGGCACATACCTGACTCCGTATGTAGCATATGTGTATAGACAGATTAACATGTGCTCCGTACAAATTATTTGTTGTTGTGGGGCACTCACTCTTCCTTGTCACTTCCAAATTCCTGCAGAGCGCCGCCTCTTCCCCGAGCAATTCCGGACTTGGCTGCCATGCGGGAGAATGATCGTATCCGGTGCTACCGCTTCCCCCAACGGTTGATTCTGGATTTGACCGCGAGACTGGCACCACACCTGCAACCGCTGCACAGGTATCCTATGGCACTGACACCCAAGCTGAAGGTAATGGCAGCCCTACACTTTCTAGCCACGGGTACCTTTCAAAATACCATAGCTCATGTTGGTGGCATGTCCCAGAGCATGTTCTGCCATGTGCTGCATGATTTCTTAGAGGCCGTGTTGATTCACCTGGATGACTTCATCAAGTTCCCAACCCCTGAAATGTTGACTGGGGTCAAGCGTGGATTCTATGCCCTGGGAGGGATGCCCCATGTCATTGGGTCCATAGATGGTACACATGTAGCTTTGGTACCACCACACGCACGGGAGGTAGCGTACCGCAATCGGAAGCACTACCACTCCATCAATGCCCTTGTGGTGTGTCTGTCCAACATGGTGATTTCACATGTCTGGGCTCGTTTTCCAGGATCAGCACATGATGCCTACATCATGAGGCGTAGCAGGATGCCTGAAATGATGATGCAGCTGCGCAACGAATGAGCGTGTGTTGTTGGTGGGTACAGTCTGTCTGTCCTGTATTTTGCATAGCCTACCAGCACGACCGCTTCACCAGTTCAAACGATGTCCATGTGCTTCCCATGTAGGGGACGCTGGCTATCCCAACATGCCATGGCTGCTCACACCTCTCCGCAACCCCATCACGCCGGCCCAGCTCCGCTACAACCCTGCCCATGGCCGGACAAGGCGAGTGATAGAGAGGACGTTTGGCCTGCTGAAGAGCCGATTTAGGTGCCTCCACAAGACCGGCGGCGCGCTCCCATATGCCCCTGCGAAGGTCTGCAAAATCTTCATGGTCTGCTGCATGCTGCACAACATGGCAGTTGAGAAAGCTGTGCCACTCATCCTGGATCAAGATGACGAGGACCATCCACCCGTGGAGGACGAAGGGCTTGGCAATGGGGCTAGTGATGTGGAGGATGTGGAGCCGCAAGAGGACTTCCGGACTCGGCTCATACGCGACTTCTTTGCTTAGTGGTGAGTACCAGTGTCTGAGTGTGCACACATTGCTCCACGTGTGGCATGTGTTGTGATGTGTGTCTCCACCTGCATGTATGGCACGTGATTCAGAGGTGTGTGTGGGTGTGTCACTGGAGTGATGGTGGCAGTGATGGTTGTATTTCCCCAGTCATAATTGTGAACTAGCATGTTGTCATCCATACATGTGTCGAGTTCATGCACATGCAAGTGGCTGTGCTTTTTGTGGCTGACTTCTTGTGTGTCTCTCATCCCCAGGTACTTGCGCATGCCGTCTGCTGGTTGCATTGTTGTGGCACTGCTATTCCTCATGGACACGTCATTGTGTGCTGACTCAGCGTTACACTGAGGAAATATGAATTTTATGGTCAATTGTGTCCCCTATCTTAGACCCCAACGGCTCCATGTACATGCTACAAGTACATGTATGTTCCCTCCAGTTCTAGCTATGTAGACGCAAATACATGTGCGTCCAACGTCAACATGTCCTCTTTCAGATCCGCCATGAATGGGTCAAATATTCCATTCCTAAATATGATTGGCAACCGACTTTATATGGTTCACTTTTCTAGTTTTACAGTTCAGGCGAGTAGGCCCTGGATTCTGTCATCAAGCCTTTTCCTGCTTCTGCCTCTGAAATACTCCAGCCCGGACCTGCATCCGTATCCATGAACTTTGTCCTACTCCCTGCGCGGCTAACGGTGCCTGACGCGGCCTGTTGCCTGCCAAAAAACTGTATTCAGCCTTCAAGTTATCTGCTCCGCTCCTCACCCAATGCATTCCTGTCTAGTAGTTTAGGTAAACATCCTTCCAGCTACCGAGCAAAGAGCTTGGCCTCGCTGTCTTTATGCAAGTAATTCATAGCCCCTGTTACCATGGAAGATTCCTGCCCCCTCGCATCTCATGTAGACACATAGACGCTTGTACATGCACTAACAGTCAGTATAGAATAGATTCCGTCCAAGAAACCTTTCCTTTTGGATAACACAGTTCCTTAAACAAAGATATTGGATACGATTTGGGATTAGGTTGACCTGACCCCCCAGACTTTTTGTCTCCACATGTAGAGCTAAATGTCAATTCCCCGTCACTCTCTAGTTGCACGTCAATCACACGTCATGCGGCTGCGCGCGCATATCTGCCAAATATTTCTGCTGACACTGCAGGATTCTCTTATGGATCCACCCACTTGTGACATCATTTTAAATGACGTTTCTAGTATACGCCTGTATTTCCGCCTACTTTTCATTACGTGTGTGTATTCTTATCTGTATTAACAGCTGTTACGCCTCCTGCATCTGTCTTAATGCAATGCTTTTCTTATATATATTGTTACTTGTCAATAATGTATTGCCTATCCCTTCCTGAACCTTCGTGGTGATGGAATAAGATTGCCTAGTTCGAACTATGATTCCTTTGTAAGGAATAAAGCCCTTTTCAGAACCTCTAATACCACGGATTCTGCCTCTTATTTTGACTGAGTTATTCTTACTAGACTTTACCGCATAAAAATAGTACAGGTAATTAAAATATTTACCACATAAATTGGCGCCCGAATAGGGACACTTTCTCATCTCACGCGCCGGAGGTGCGTTGCAGGCCCGGTCCCCTGCCACAGCTGAACGGACAAAAACGCGTACCCGCAGGATTTCCTGTATCTCCCTCCGGCCAAGCGGGGGTGACTGAGGCTGCGATCAACACCCAGACGAGGCGGTGAGAAGTGCGAAGTATCCCGACCAGAGCCTAGCTGAGAGAGCAAGATCCGAGGTATACAGAGGCCCACCAGGTTCCGAAGTTCCGAGTCGAGTCGAGTCCAGTCCGGTCCAGTTCAGTTCAGTTCCGAGGCCTTCCGTTCCGTGCTACCCGGTGAGTACCATTGCTGGGGAGGCAGTTAGACGTGCACATTGGTTTGTGCCGGTCCTGACGGGTTTGGGTACACAAATCCGGTCTGCACTGTTTTAGCAGTGTATCTGTACTGTTTAGCAGTATATCCAGTATGTTCATGTATATATAATTTAGTATTATCTAGTATTAGTATTATGTCAGTAGTTAGTTTTCTCTTAATTATAATTGTTCGTTAAATATTAAATGTTAAATGTTTTACTGTGTTCAAAAATTGTGGTATGAATGAATGTTCATTATTGTGTTTTTTTCGTATTAATTGTGTTCAAGTCCAGTTCAAGTAAGAATTAAGTAGCAAGGTTTAAAAATGCCGTTCTTTTCAAAATTAAGACAGATCAAAACTAGAAAAGGAGTACTCGAAGAAGCTGTTCCCATTCCACCTAGGGATACTCCAGGGTATTTTATGTATCATAAACATGGCTTAGATGCCGTGTTATATCTTGACTTATGGGTGGACTACACCAAGGATCTAGCAGAAAGTCAGAGATGGCCCGCAGCTGGGACATGGGATGCAGATTGCATCATGAGAGTAGAAGAAGAATTATGGAAAAAGAAAGCCAGACAGTCACAGAAAGATGCCATTGAACTATGGCGTAAAGAATCGCATAGGCGCACAGAGAAAGCGCTCAGACTGGAAGAGAAAAGTAGGGAGAACTTAAATAAAGCCCGAGAAAATATATTAATTGAGGAAGGTACCCGAGTAAAAACAGAACAAGTAGACAGGCAACGAAACACTCTTATGAATGGTATGTATCCTCTCTTGGCCGAAGGTTTACCAAAGGCCACCCCGGAAATACCGAAAGACTTGCCGCCCCCATTACTCCCGATTAAAGCACATCCCAAGACCGCAAAGGATATTTTCCTTTCCTCCTATTTAGACGATGTAGCTCCCGAATATGTAAATGTTCCACCACACCCACCACCTGTCGATGGTGCTCAACGCCGAGATCATCCGGCCCCAACTCCGCAACCACAAACTCCTCCGCACAATCCAACTGTTCCTGCATCCACAGTTTCTACCTTACATCCCACAAATCCGTTTATGCCTAGCACCTCAGAAGGTGCGACAGGAGGTGCGGCAGCAATTTTCGCCACGCCACCATTACGAAGCAAATCGTCTCTTAGAGATTTAGCAAACCAACGTACACCACAAATAGCAACGTCCGATATGTTTAAGGAACATCTTATAGATTGTAGATATGATCCAGTGCCCGGTAAAAATGACAGAATGCTGCTATCATCACTACGTATACGACGAGCTTCATCGTATTTAACGACATTACCAGGAATGATTAAACATTTAGACAATATATATCGCTTTGTCCAAACAGGGCAAGGCCCTGAAAGTATTGACGAAGCCATGGAATACCAGAAAGTGGATGTACAGAGACTATTGCTACGCTTCTTCATAAACTGCTTGATCAGAGACAGAGATAGGTCCGAGGTAGATCAGGAGGAAATGCAAGTCCTTACCAGATGGGGTCAGAATATATCAGAGGGAAAACACGATAAACAGACATGTATAGTAGCTATGTGCCGAAAGATCCGCAAGGAAATAGAACGAACACACAAAGCCAGATCGGAGGCAGACAAAACTGAATCAGAGGGAGAGGAGGAGGAAGAATCAGAAATGCCCACAGGACAATTAGAAACGATTGCTTATGTAGGTAGGGGAAGACCTTGTAACGATACCAGATACTTTAATGACCCGATACGTCCGATACGTCCAGAATGTAACAGACATTTTCAAGCCCCTATGCTAAATGCGAAGTCCCCTGAACACTTATTCCAGGCTGCTGATAAATTACTCCGAGACCGAAGGGGGTATCATATGCTCGACTCTATAGATGAACAAGAATTGGCCAGGTCAGCAGTACAATGGGCTGACAGTTCTGAAAAATACAGTGATGATGCGTTAGCACACACGTTTTTGAATCTTACCCCAGAAGAACAGCGTTTAGCTGGTATATACATGATACAGCACCTTGTTATATTGTATAGAAGCCAACGTTCCGATCCTGGTCCCCTACCTGATATATTGATGGAATTACTCACGAATAAATGGAGAGGTTCGGGTACTGATTTAATTAAAGAAATTCTAGAACATCGACACCAGTACACTGTCTTCGTATGCCCAGAACATGTTTCAGTTCCCCCCAAGTTGGAAAGAAAAACGTATCACATAGACAGACAGAATCCCTTACGCGAAGTGCACCCAATCAGAGGCGAAGACAATACTTTTAAACGCGTGTTTGTGTACACGCCCATAACTAAAATTGAATTATTAGAAATGAAGAAAGTGGTACCTAGCCATGACAAAGACCCAGCAGGTTTCCACCGTGAGATAAAAGACATGTTACTCCTGGGAGAGTATACTTATCCAGACATTATGAAAATATTAAAAGTTTTATTGCCTGCCGGTATTTACGAGAAACTCAAAGAAAAGGAATGGGAGGTGGGAGACCAAAGGATAGAGTGGACAGCATTAGAAAATGAAGAAAAAGCCCGAGCTGCAGGTTCAGGGCTTGGGGAAAAGACTACAGCATTACCAGGATTATTAGTGCAGGTACTACCACGTCTATTGACTACGAAAAAGGAAGACTGGGGTGCAATTTCAGCCTGTAAACAAAAACAAGATGAAGACACTAGTGATTTCTATTCCCGATTTGAAAAATGTTTTGGTATTAATAGTGGCATAAAAGCAAGTAGTGAGTCGTATCCACATCTGTTTGTGACAAAATTAGTTGAGAATTCCCTGCCCCAAGTTAAAGGTAGAGTATTAAAATTCGAGAGTACCTGGCAAGGTAACACACCGTCACAGATGTTACAAATGTTACAATATCATCACAATAGAATTAGAGAAGAACAAGAAAACGAACAAAGACATATGAAAGACACGAAAATGAAAATGCTTGTTGCGCAGTCAGTTCCAGCTGATGGTCATAAAAGGGGTACAACACAGTCCAATGATTCAGTAGATCCTGTTAGAGGAACATGCAACTATTGTAAACAGCCAGGTCATTATATACACGATTGCGCAGTTCTAAAACATAACATCTCTACGGGTAGAACCAAGGAGAGACCACGTCCGCCTAGACAGGATCAGATCCAACAACAAGTACCTCAGAATACACAGCCTATGCCAGTTCCACAACAGAACGCACCACAACCACAACAACAACTACAACAACAGCCACAGCCTATTGCTGCAACACAAAACACGACACAACAGATGTACCAGTATGCACAAAATGACTACCCAGAGTATCAACGCTACACATGAAATAGCCTAGAGAGGGAAGCTGGCTTACCCCTTATTGAGGTTCCCGTAGATCAAGAAGGTCCTTACGTACAGAGTCAAGTATTAGGGAAAGACAGAAAGTTTCTACTCGATACAGGGGCAAGCAGAACCACTATCCGTCACAGCGAAGTCCCAGGGGTACCCCTCTCAGGCTCACAAAATATTTCCCTTGGTTTTTCAGGAAAGCCCACTATTAATGAAGTATCGCAACCGCTTGCATTATCGGTCGGTCCATTAACACGGACTACAGATCTATTGCTCACAAAATCATGCCCAGAAAACTTGTTAGGTATAAAAACATTGAAAGCTCTAGGAGCTGTAATATGTTGTTCTCCGGAAGGAGTACGACTATTTTTGCGTGACTTTAAAGGTCACTATGTGTCTAGAGACATGGATCATCGGTTACAGAATCTACCCACACATTTATGGGCACAAGGCCCCACTGATGTAGGTTGTATGCACATTACACCATATCGAGTTACACTCAAAACAGGAGTAGTATTACCACGAATACGACAATACAAGTTACCGCCAGATGCTGTTGTGGCTTTACTGCAAATCATTGACGAGCTCATTGCACAAGGAGTGGTTGCAGAAACGGACTCCAATATATGTAATTCCCCGATAATTCCGATTCTTAAACGAACTGATCCAAAGGCACCACCAGTATATCGATTGGTTATTGATCTGCGAGAATTAAATAAATGCATTGTACCACAATACCCTGTGGTCCCAGATATCTCTTCATTGCTAACAGCCATAGATCCAGAAGCAACGTTCTTTACTGTAATTGATCTCAAGAACGCTTTCTTTAGTGTCCCAATTGATCCGGAAAGCCAATATTTGTTCGGATTCAGTTTAAATGGACGAAGTTTTAAATTCACACGCGCACCTCAAGGATTCACAGAAAGTCCCAGCATCTATAGCCAAGCACTGAAAAGAGAACTTGACAGTATCCACATGCCAGCTAACACTGCCTTGCTTCAATATGTCGATGATCTGCTGATCACCGCCCGAAGCGAACCTGAATGTGAAAAAGCATCACTGACGGTTTTACATTTTCTAGCCGACAAGGGGCACAAGGTGTCCCCTTCAAAGCTGCAATTCTGTGTCCAGCAAGTTGTGTACCTTGGGCACTTGCTGTCCAAGGGGGGAAGACAGCTTACACCCGACCGTATCCAGTTAATTGTTAACATGCCGACACCCAAGACACAAAAGGAGGTACGGGCATTCATAGGCCTCACTTCGTACTGTAGGCAGTGGATCCCTCAATATGCATTTCTAGCAAAACCACTCATTCAGTTGACAACACAGGAGGCAGCAACATCAACTGTCCTCCCTTGGACTCAGGAACATACGCAAGCTTTTGAAAACTTAAAGAAAGCTTTATGTCAAGCACCTGTTTTAGCAACACCATGTTACAACAAACGTTTTACACTTTTTGTTACAGAACGAGAAGGTACTGCTTTGTCAGTACTCACGCAGGAACAAGCAGGATCACATAAGCCATGTGCTTATTTTTCCAGTACATTAGATCCCGTAGCTCAGGCTCTTCCTGCGTGCCTGAAATCAGTCGCAGCAACAGCTTTAGCAATCCGACAAAGCGATGCCATAGTGTTAGGACATCAATTGACAGTACAAGTACCACATGCAGTAGAGGTTCTCTTGAACCGGACCCAAACACAACACTTGACCATAGCAAGACTGACGGGTTATGAATTAACATTGTTCCAGCCACACATAGAAATCAGACGTTGTAGTACATTAAATCCTGCCACACTTTTGCCAGTAAGTGGAACAGACCCATTGGCACATGATTGTATTGAAGTCATCACTATTACGACGAAACCCAGACAAGACTTGACAGATATTCCATTATCAGATCCAGACCTGACATTGTATGTAGATGGTTCATGCATGAGAACAAGTACAGGAGAGTTAGTGGCCGCTTATGCAGTCACAACAGACACTGACGTTATTGAAACAAATTGTATCGATACCTTGTCAGCTCAAGCAGCAGAGCTCATCGCTCTGACACAAGCCTGTATTCAAGCCAAAAATAAGAAAGTCAACATATACACAGATTCACGTTATGCATTCGGAGTCGTCCATGACTTCGGCGTACTTTGGCGAGAGAGAGGTTATTTAACTCCACATCCAGCACGGTCCCCTTATTCAAGCTCTGTTAGATGCAATACATCTGCCGACTGCAATATCGATTATGAAGTGTAAAGCCCATACAAAAGTGACTGACGTTATTTCTCAGGGTAACGACCTAGCTGACAGAACAGCTAAACAGACTGCTCAGAATCAGACTCATACAACTGACACGACAAAGACAATAGTTCCGACAACAACACGCTGCATGACAGTTAAGGATCCTGCCCTTGATGTAATTGACATACAGACACATGCTTCACCAGAAGAAATAAAGAAATGGACTGAATTAGGAGGGATCCAAACGGATCAAGGATGGATGACAAAGGGAAAATCTATATGGTTTCTCCCCGACTCAATGGTTCAAGTCATCATTAACACAATACATAGTCCAGCGCACCTAGGAGAGAAAGCTATGCTAGACAGTATTCAACACATTTGGTTCAATAAACACTTGCGAGCAGCAGCTAAACAGAAAGTACGTACCTGTATGATTTGCTGTCAGTTCAATCCAGGAAAAGGCGTACCTGTAGAACAGGGTGGATTTCAAACCCCCGATCACCCTTTTGAAGTCCTCCAGATGGATTATATCCAGATGGAACGATGTCGAGGATTCAAATATGTCCTCGTAGTTGTATGTGCTCTTTCCCGATGGACAGAGGCGTATCCCGTCTCAGATTACACTGCCCCGACTACTGCCAAACAATTCGTTCGAGAATTCTTCCCACGGTATGGTTTGCCCCGTGTCGTGTACTCAGATAATGGCCAACCGTTCTCATCCGAGCTAATGAAACATGTTTCACTTTTGTTAGGCTATCAATGGAAATTCCACTGTGTCCGACATCCCGAGGCAGCAGGTCTCGTGGAGCGGCATAATCAAACTTTGAAAATTAGACTGTCCAAAGTATGTAGAGAAAAAGGTGTCGACTGGATAGTAGCCTTACCAGTTGCGCTCTTTTGCATGAGAATGGTAGCACACTCTTGAACAGGGCTATCCCCGTATGAGGTGATCTTCGGTAGACCACCAAATATGTGGGGGACGCCTATACCCCGTAAAATAACTGATGTTGATTGTAATATACTGACAGATTACCTGGCTTCCTTGATGTCTGCACTACAATCTTGTCGTTCACAGGTAGCTGCAGCTTTTCCTGATAACACTGAGGTGAAGCCCCATGACGTGGTTCCGGGAGATCTGGTATTGATCAGGAACTTCGACAGAAGGAACCCGCTGGAGCCTCGCTGGCAATCGCCTAAACTCGTCTTATTGACCACAAGGACAGCTGTGAAGATTGAGGGACGTAAAGGGTGGTTGCACTCGAGCCATATAAAAAAATTTCATGGACTATCATCCGACTTGAATCATCAGCCCTGCATTCCCTCACAGACTGACTCAAAACTCCCCCTGGTTGAAGAAACTGAAAAAGAAAACTATAAACTGAAACTAAGGTCTAGCAAGTCAGACAATTTGATTGTTTAAGTCCTCTCCAAGGTGAATCGGTTGAATTTGTCTCTGACATGTATCCTCTAGACCGAAATAGAGAGAGAAATAGACAGAAACAGCTTAAAAAATATGCGTACTGTAAATCACTTCGTAGTCACTGCATAGTGGCATTGTTAATCATGTTTTTTCTAAGTCTTCTGATTATCATTACTAGCATGATATTACACATGTATTACCCTATTTCCAAGCGTGCTTTCAATGTTACTGCCGAACATTCTTTTAGCGAACTACCCCCGCATGAGTTGTCCTATAGATTTGCGCTGCGCAACAACACATTCATTAGTATGTTACATCATTCCCATCAGACCAGCAATGCTACAAATTGTTGGATATGTGGCCAACTTCCTCCCTTTCAGAAATACAAGGGAGTTTTGCCTCTCTTTCCGTATCCATTCACCCACAATGGCTCCTGTGGAGCATGGTTTAGTTTGATTAATTCCCTAGATTCAAATTCAGTAGTTTATCAAGACAACTGGGTTTGGGGAAACCTGAACCTAGTTTTACTTAAAGTCTGCTACCCTAACAAGGAGGGACTTCCCAAAAGAACAGGAACTGATCTAGAAAATGAAGTATATGGATTAGGTAACTTTACACTTAATCTCATGATCCTGAATGTTGAATCCGAAGCTACACCAATCTTGCCCGCTATGTCAGTATTTCCAGTTAGAGGCGAATTATGTGTAAGAAAGAATGGTTCAATTCACATGGGCCATAGTAAATGTACCACTGTAATAGAATTCAGTGATAAAGGCAAATCTACGTTTAGAGCTTCTCGTCACTCCTACTTCATCTGTGGTCACACCGCATACATACGCCTACCCCTAGATTGGGATGGTACCTGTTACATTGCATTCCTTCTGCCACCTGTTTTCCTAGCCCCGCCTGATTACCATAGGAATACCCATTTAGTACACAATAGACAGCAGAGAGATCTCCCGATTGTCGACTACACCGAAACAGCATGGGAGCAATACACAGACTTCAATAAAGGTTTCTTTCCCTACATAGGTACAGTCACTAATAGTAAGTTGATACGTAGATTAACTAGAACACTTGAAGCAGTAGTGAATGAAACTACTTCCGCCTTAGGCAACTTAACAGAGGAGCAGTCTGCGATGCGGATTGTTGTTCTTCAAAATCGTCTTGTCCTTGACGTCATCCTGGCCGATAGGGGCGGAGCTTGTAGGGTCATCGGATCAAGTTGCTGTGTTTTCATACCAGAAAACGCGCCGTCAGTATATAAAGCCATAACTCGACTTCATAAGATCGTAAGCCAGATACACCAAAATCCAGGCACCTGGACTTGGTCCGGTTGGTTCTGGAGCGTGTTGTCAGCCTGGGGATGGAGGATCCTATCCTTCCTAGGTATTGGCTTTCTCATTCTATTCAGTTGCTGCTTGTGTCTACAATGTGGGCCAGCGATTTGTGGTCTGTGTGCCACATCGTGTATCCCGCCTTCGAATTTTCACTCAAGATCCCGGAAGAAGAAAGAAGAACAAATGATGCTATATGAACAGATTGATGGATTGATGAAGATGGATATTTCATAAGGGTCCGTAGGGGACAAGGAGGGAATGAGGAAATATGAATTTTATGGTCAATTGTGTCCCCTATCTTAGACCCCAACGGCTCCATGTACATGCTACAAGTACATGTATGTTCCCTCCAGTTCTAGCTATGTAGACGCAAATACATGTGCGTCCAACGTCAACATGTCCTCTTTCAGATCCGCCATGAATGGGTCAAATATTCCATTCCTAAATATGATTGGCCACCGACTTTATATGGTTCACTTTTCTAGTTTTACAGTTCAGGCGAGTAGGCCCTGGATTCTGTCATCAAGCCTTTTCCTGCTTCTGCCTCTGAAATACTCCAGCCCGGACCTGCATCCGTATCCATGAACTTTGTCCTACTCCCTGCGCGGCTAACGGTGCCTGACGCGGCCTGTTGCCTGCCAAAAAACTGTATTCAGCCTTCAAGTTATCTGCTCCGCTCCTCACCCAATGCATTCCTGTCTAGTAGTTTAGGTAAACATCCTTCCAGCTACCGAGCAAAGAGCTTGGCCTCGCTGTCTTTATGCAAGTAATTCATAGCCCCTGTTACCATGGAAGATTCCTGCCCCCTCGCATCTCATGTAGACACATAGACGCTTGTACATGCACTAACAGTCAGTATAGAATAGATTCCGTCCAAGAAACCTTTCCTTTTGGATAACACAGTTCCTTAAACAAAGATATTGGATACGATTTGGGATTAGGTTGACCTGACCCCCCAGACTTTTTGTCTCCACATGTAGAGCTAAATGTCAATTCCCCGTCACTCTCTAGTTGCACGTCAATCACACGTCATGCGGCTGCGCGCGCATATCTGCCAAATATTTCTGCTGCCACTGCAGGATTCTCTTATGGATCCACCCACTTGTGACATCATTTTAAATGACGTTTCTAGTATACGCCTGTATTTACGCCTACTTTTCATTACGTGTGTGTATTCTTATCTGTATTAACAGCTGTTACGCCTCCTGCATCTGTCTTAATGCAATGCTTTTCTTATATATGTTGTTACTTGTCAATAATGTATTGCCTATCCCTTCCTGAACCTTCGTGGTGATGGAATAAGATTGCCTAGTTCGAACTATGATTCCTTTGTAAGGAATAAAGCCCTTTTCAGAACCTCTAATACCACGGATTCTGCCTCTTATTTTGACTGAGTTATTCTTACTAGACTTTACCACATAAAAAATAGTACAGGTAATTAAAATATTTACCACAACACGCACGGACAAGTTTGGAAGTCTCCTTAGGGTAAGGGATGCATCAGGGGTGTATTGGGTGTGGCAGTTGTTCACGATGTATGCACACTGCCCCTGTCGATGTTTGGTTCCTCTGCAGCCATGTAGCATCACCATGGGACACGACATGCAGCTGTGTACACCTGAATAGATGGTCTGACTGGTTGACAGTCATCAGTGATGGGATAGTGGATTGTGATGATGGCATCAATGTGTGTAACACTGCCCTCGGACACATACGGTTTGCATTGGCTTGACATGGTGTGGGACTTCTACATCAGCGGATCAATAGTGTATGGCAGTCTCTCCGTGAGCAGCTGTGGGTGTTTAGCTGTTAGCCGACAATTGTGTGCCAGTTCCATGGCTAACACGCATTTGTGCTGCAGAAGGGGGGTGCCAGTGTTGGACCCACATGTTACTCCACATGAAGTGTTCATGTGTACTTCAAGTTGCCTCTGCAATCCCGAAAACATGACTAATAAAGGTGTCCCTATGCCTCCAAGGTGCCTCTTCTCAGTCAATGCTGGTGTGTTGCCACGGTGCATCCAGCATGTCTGGCATGGTTTTCCCGGATAGTGGCTATGTGTCGATGTGTCGAGTAGCAAGATGCAAGCTGTGTGTGTGGGCTGAGACTGTGTATTGGGCATGATGTCCATGACTGTGTGGGTATTGTGACATGTGCCATCCCCATGCATCCAACGTTGGGCAGGCCCCCATTCTCTGCATCCACCGGACTCAAGCTTGCAGGACATGGTTCTGCCACCTGTCTACACATACCTGGGTGCCCCCCAGGACACTGGACTGGATCCCTGACCTCTGCGCATGACTGTTGCTGTACTCAATGTGTCTGTCAGCACGGTTGTGCGGCCACCCCCTCAGCTGGTTGGGCCCATCACGGGTGTGTATGGGGCTCCATGTCTGTCTTGCCTAATACACTGTGACCCGTGTGTCCTGTGCCAGACTCAGGCCCCAGGGTGTGGATGGTTGAAGTCAAAAGATAACTCAGGCATGTTTAGACTTTACAAGACACATGTAAGGTAATAATGCAACCAGCAGGCATCTTCTCTTCATGGTGTGATTTTTTATTTTTGTGTGGGGGTGGGGGGGGTATAACGTGAGGGGCTTTCCGGGAGTTTGGAATCCAAAGTTCAGTAGGGGAGTTGGTGTCCTTGCCATTGGAAATCCTTGCCACAGTCTTTGTCAACATTGGTCAGACAGTGACCAGCAGGGCCATGTGGCAGAGAATGTCTCTTGATACTGTGATGCTGTTGCTCCAGTGGGCCAGGTGCCAGGCCAGGTGTCCTGGGAGATGGTGATGTAGCGCCGACCCTCACGGTCCTTTCCGTGGACGACCCGGCCTCCTGCAGGGACCCTCAGAAGCAGGCCGTGACGATGTTTGGGATGCTCCATCGGATGTTTCCTCCTCCTCCTGATCCCTCCCTGTGGGTGGTGATGTTCTACGCCTTCTGGCACAGGGAGGGTTGCCCATGTTGTCGGCCATCCGACGGAGTGTATTGTGAATCCCCTGGAACACCGTCACTTGCTCAGCCTGTCTGTCCTCCATCCTCCGTTGGTGTTGCAGTAGACAGGCATGTTGCTGGGCCTGCTGGGTCTTTATCTCATCGAGGGTCCCCTTGATCTCATTGAGGGTGGACACAACCTGGGCCATGCCCGTGGTGTCCTGCCGGTATGTGTCCAGGATGTTACGGACATGGGAATATACTGGTTCCCCAGCCAACTGGTCAGGCTCGCGCCTCCGCCGTCCTCCACTCCCACCACCCCTGCCCACTTGCACCTGGCCTGCCCTTGTGGGCACATCGGGTCTCCGGGACCCCTGAGGGGTGGCATTGGCGTTGTCGCCTGCCTCCTCCTGGGTGCCCAGGACACCGTGTCCCTCCTGGCCAGCCTGGCTGCATTGTGGTGGGGGGGGCAGGGATCCTGGGTGTCTCCTGGGATGTGGCAGGAGTGGGGGTGGTGGTTGGCACAGTTGTACCTGACGCAGGTGCTGCAGGTTGTTGGACACCAGAGGGGCCAGGTCGGTCGGGGTCGGGTTTGTCCACAGAGTGGTAAGAGGCGTCGCTGCCGGTGGCTCCGTCATCCTGCAGAGCCGGGTCCTGTGAGTCTTCCCCCCCAGTGTTGGGGGCTGATCCACGACGTTGACCTGTGTGTGAGAGAGACAATGTTAATTTTGTTCCATGCAACATCCATGTTTCATTGGTTTCTAAGTTGGCACATTTCCTCTGGGAATTTGGATATGTCTTGCATTCCACTCACAGTGCACTTGTGCATGGGTATGTCCCTTGGCCACAGCTTTTGCGACTTTACCTATGTGTGGCACAGTCTTACTAGCTGCGTCAATTGTGACTGCAGTCAGCAGTGGAGTGAGCAGGTGTGGCAAGCCATGCATTGGCGCCTTCCGTGTAGCACTGTACATGTGCACATGGAGTGGATCCACACAGTTATATAATGCAGGTAGCTGTCGTTGTGCTCGTGAACAGGTTGTGACATGGCCCTGTGTTTTGCCATGGAGAAGAGGGGGGGTTCTGGCGCTGGCCACCCTTGGCTACATGCACGCAGTCTACCTGCTGACGAGCAGACATTACCACACACCACACGGCTGATTTGCTCTCCCTGTGTCTCCCTCCCTCTCTGTCCCCCTCTCCCTCCCTCCGTGTGTCAGCCTCCTCCCTCTGTCCATGTCCCTGTGTCTCCCTCCCTCTCTGTCCCCCTCTCCCTCCCTCCGTGTGTCAGCCTCCTCCCACTGTCCGTGTCCCTGTGTCTCCCTCCCTCTCTGTCCCCCTCTCCCTCCCTCCGTGTGTCAGCCTCCTCCCTCTGTCCATCTCCCTGTGTCTCCCTCCCTCTCTGTCCCCCTCTCCCTCCCTCTCTGTCCCCCTCTCCCTCCCTCTCTGTCCCCCTTTCCCTCCCTCTGTGTGTCACCCTCTGTCACCTCAGCCCAGCTTCCTGGGCACACACTGTTAGCAGATCTTTGAATGGCCCTTGGCTTGTTGATGTGAGTTTGTTTCTGATCTCCAGGCACCCTTTGGGTGTAGTGTGTGTCTCGGCGCTGCTGCTGTGGTGGTGTGTGCTGCCACTCTTTCACAATGTTGGCTGTTCATTAGCTGTTGTCATGTGCAAAACAGTGCCTTCACCCCCATGTGTTGATGCAAGGCGTCCGCCATTTGCTGGCGAGTCTTTCCTGTGTGGGGACACACTGTTTGTCTGGCTGTGACCTGGGCCATATGGGCAGAGGGCATTGTTGTCTGCTTCTGAGTTGCACTATGTGAATTTTGGGGCCCACCCTCCCGCCATCCGGGTTACCGTGTCATGTGTTGGTGTCTTCTGTGGCCTGTGACTTGACATTGTCCAGCTGGGTGCATGGGGCATGGTGACGGCAGTGGCATGTGCGTGTTCATGGAGTGTGGTTGAGTCATGCGATAGCTTGGGGTGGTTGCTTGCCTGTTAGTGATTTTGGTTGTGGATGACGTTCCCCCCATGTGAGGTGCGTTGTTTGTGTACTCACCCGGGTCTCGGAGTCCTCCTAATCCTTCGACTGCCTCCACCGGCTGTATGGCCATCACCCTCTCCTCCCAGGGCTGGTAGTGTACGGGTCTGCGGGACGGCCCTCCTCCAGTGGCGTTGGCCTGGTTGTGTTCCTCCAGCATCTTGGCTCGGACCCTCCTCCGCAGATCGTACCACCTGGCTTGGCATTCATGCCTGGTCCTTCTGGTGTCCACAACAGCATTCACAGCATCGACGATGGTCTGCCACATGGCTGTTTTTGCTGCCATGCTGGTCTGTCTGACCAATGTTCCAAAGAGCTCTGGCTCGACTCTGAGGATTTCATCGACAAGGACCTCCAACTCTCGGTTACTGAACTTTGGATTCTTGTTAGTGGGCATGGTGAGGGGTGTGGGTGTGGATGGTGGCGGGTGTGTGTGGATGGTGGGGGGTGTGTGTGGATGGTTGTGGGTGTGTGGGTGTGGTTGTGCAGGTGTGAGTATGTGTGAATGTGATGAGGGGGTGTTTGTGAAGGTGGTTGTGTGAAGGTGTGCAAGTGTAAGGTGTGGTGAAGCTTGTAGTATGGTGCTGTAGGTTGTCTGTGGTGTCTGGCAGCAGTGAGTCTGTTGCAAAGGCTCATGGTTTGTGTGTGTGGGCCCTTTTTATTGGTCCATTGGTGGGTGTGGCTGTGTTTGAAGTTTGGGTGGGTGTGTTAAAAGGAGTGGTGGTGTTTTGGGCCTCTGTTTGTTTTTGGCAGTTGCAGGTCAGTGAATGTGTTATTTTAGTGGTTGTTGGACATGTTTTGTGGCTTTGTGCCATTCGAATGGTGTATTCTTGTGTTGTTTTGGTTTGTCCTGGTTGTGTACGTGCGTTTTTAGCGTGTGTACGGTGTGTACATGGGCCATTTGGTTGTACGGTGCTGTCCTTGTGTGTGGCTTGGTACGACTCGTACATGCGGTTGTGATGTTGGGGCCTGGGGTGCGCTCCATACTTAGGAGGTTGTGGTGGGGGTGCGACTCTGACGTACATCGGTGTACATACATGGGGGTACAACACGTACAGGGGTGGGGGTACGACTCTGACATACAGGGGTGTATATACACGGTGGTACGACACGTACAGGGGTGGGGGTACGACTCGAACGTACAGGGGTGTACATACACGGTGATACGACACGTACAGGGGTGGGGGTATGACTCGAACGTACAGGGGTGTAGGTACACGGGGGTACGACACGTACAGGGGTGGGGGTAGGACTCGAACGTACAGGGGTGTACATACACGGGGGTAGGACACGTACAGGGGTGGGGGTACGACTCGAACGTACAGGGGTGTAGGTACACGGGGGTACGACACGTACAGGGGTGGGGGTAGGACTCAAACGTACAGGGGTGCACATACACAGGGGTAGGACACGTACAGGGGTGGGGGTACGACTCGAATGTACAGGGGTGTACATACACGGGGGTAGGACACGTACACGGGTGGGGGTACGACTCGAACGTACAGGGGTGTGGGTACACGGGGGTACGACACGTACAGGGGTGGGGGTACGACTCTGACGTACAGGGGTGTACATACACGGTGATACGACACGTACAGGGGTGGGGGTACGACTCGAACGTACAGGGGTGTACATACACGGTGGTATGACACGTACAGGGGTGGGGGTACGACTCGAACGTACAGGGGTGTAGGTACACGGGGGTACGACACATACAGGGGTGGGGGTACGACTCGAACGTACAGGGGTGTACATACACGGGGGTACGACACGTACAGGGGTGGGGGTATGACTCGAACGTACAGGGGTGTGCATACACGGGGGTACGACACGTACAGGGGTGGGGGTACGACTCGAACGTACAGGAGTGTAGGTACACGGGGGTACGACACGTACAGGGGTGGGGGTATGACTCGAACGTACAGGGGTGTACATACATGGTGGTACGACACGTACAGGGGTGGGGGTACGACTCGAACGTACAGGGGTGTGGGTACACGGGGGTACGACACGTACAGGGGTGGGGGTATGACTCTGACGTACAGGGGTGTACATACACGGTGGTACGACACGTACAGGGGTGGGGGTACGACTCGAACGTACAGGGGTGTACATACACGGGTGGGGGTTCGACACGTACACGGGTGTACATACAGGGGGGGTGTACATTCACGGGGAGTACGACTCGAACGTATGGGTGCTGGGGGGAGTGTTGGGCACGTATGCGGGCACATGTCTCCATGGTTGCAATGGGAGTTCAGTGCGGACGGTGTTTTTACCATACGGTTGTGAGATCGGACGCACAGGTAGGATCGTGATTCCTCGGTCGGACTTCACTTTTCACATTTGTAAGGTAAATCGTCCGAGGACGTGTCGGACACATTTTCCGACCCGAGGACGTGTGGAGAATGATTCCCAATGCGGTTCGTATGGACTTTTTACCATGCGAATCGTGATTGCCAGTTTGTACGGCACTTGTACGATTCGTACGGTAAAAAGACCGGATACGAGTCGTACGGGGACATTTTTTACCGGATCGTAATTGGCACCCAAATGTTTCTTGTATTTGTTGTCAGCGAAGTCACTATAAAAATCAGACTAGGGGTGTCAATCTGTATTTTAAAAGTGAAATAGAAGATAATGATAAGTGGATGGAATTTGCAACTTATTTGTTGGTAGAGGATTGTTTTGATTTGGGATGTGAGCAGCGTATTTGCAAATATTGTTATAACAAATTAGATGAGAATAAAATGCCTGGTAGAGCTGTTCATAATAATCTAGAGTTGGTTGCTATTCCTCCAGAGCTGATAGATTTAAATATGTATGAGTCTATTCTCATACAATGTGTTCACCCGTTTCAGGCTATTGTTCGTATGGAGCCCAAAACAAGTAAATTACCTCCATCAGAGTTGCAAAGAGGATTGAAAGAAAGAGTTGTGTATTTATCATTAGATTTAAGGAAAAATATTGAAACTATTGGTGTAGATCATGCAGAAAATGAGCCACTAGTCATTCTAGTTAATGGTGTTCCTACTAAGTATAAGAAAATCTGGCAAGAGTTAGTGGATGTTAGAAAAGTGCAAAAGGCATCATTGTATCTGTTAAAAAATAATGAGTACTATAGAAATGTGTTTGTTGGAGAAGAAGAAATAGATTTAGCAGGAGATACTGAAACATTAAGTGGACAAATTGAAAAAGTGGACATGTCCAGATGTGAAGAGATCTATGAACATTACAGTGTACATCCACTTCATTCCAAAGAGGTGATGGGGAATACGATTGAGTTGTTTCAAATGAAAAAAGCACCAGGAAGTCCCATGAGTGTATGGGAAGAGATCTTGGAAGCTCATTGTTTCCCGCAGTTGTTTCCAACAGGAAAAGGTGGACGATATGATGAACGTCCTGTGCAGGATCCTGCATCTGAATATCGGACAACAAGATTATGTGCAAAAGATCCAAGATTTCGTCAATGTATCCCTTATATGATTCATCTTCTGTTTGAAAGTGACTTGTCTGGACTTTTATATGCAGTAAATCACATTTTAAAAACTGGAATGCATCTTCAAAATGTAACTGCAAAGGATAAAGTGCATCAGATAGATGATCATTTAGAATCTCAGTTGATTAATCTGATGGTATGTCAGCGTGGGACTAATGAATATTGGTACCGTCGACATGGAGAACTGAAATGTATGCTACGGAACTTGGGAACTCCTACATGGTTCATTACACTAAGCTGTGCTGAGTATGCTTGGGATGATTTACTTAAATTTCTTCGAGAGGCAAATTCCAATATAAAAAATATTGAATACAAGACACCTGGAGAATTGTGCTCTTTGGATCCTGTCAATGTATGCAGATATTTCAATCATAGATTTGAAGCTTTGATGTCTTTCATCTGCAATAAAAAGAATCCTCCTCTTGGAGAAGTTGTGGATTTCTTTTGGAGAAAGGAGTATCAAGCCAGAGGTGCTCCTCACATACATATGTTGTTATGGGTCAAGGACGCCCCCAAATTTGTAACAGATTCAGATGAAACTGTTTTGTCTTTCATTGAAGATTATACTACATGTGCTCCTCCCAATAGCAGAGAAGACAAAAACATAAAACAACAGGTCTTACGATTTCAAAGCCACAGGTGTGGAAAATAATGTCGACGAAAGTACAAGTCAAAGGATAAGTTCTATACCAAATGTCATTTTGGATTTCCACGTCCTGTATTATCCAAAGGAAGAGTGAACAGTTTTATGTCAGCTGTACGACATACCATCAGAAGAAAGTCTCAGAAAAACACCTACAACTTAAGAAGAAGCGAAAAATCAAAAAACATAAATGACTACAATCCAATTATTTTATCCATGTGGAACGTTAACATGGATATTCAGTATGTTGCGGACAATTCCATTGCTGTTGCTCGATATGTAACGTCTTACATTACTAAATCAGAAAAGACTGAATTGAAAGAAATGTGGGAAGAGATTTCTCGCGAGAAGACTCTAAGTAAGAAATTATACAGTTTCAGTTTGAAGATGTTATCGCATCGTGAAATTGGAGCATACGAATGTTCAGATAGGTTATCATCTGCAAGTCTATATTCCAAAAGTAGAAGAATCATTTGGGTGAGTCTAGATCTTGCAGGAATGCGAAATCGGGTACTGAAATCTGTTCAAGAAATTGAATATTTAGCAAAAAATGACCCTGAAAGTACAGATATTTTGAAAACCAATATGTTGGACACATACTATCCAAATAGAAGTCATCATCTTGAGAACATGTGTCTCTATGAAGTGCTGCAAAACTACACTTTTAAACGGAATACTACAGAGGACATCAATGATGGAAAATATGGAGTGATTGGTTCCGAAGGATGTCTGGTGAAACAAAGGAAAGGAAATTTAATTAATCACAGAAAACTGAGTTGCGACACTGCTGACAAAAGGGAATTTTACTATTTAGCCCTTTTGCAAATGTTCAAACCATGGCGTTCAGAACTGGAATTACTTGGAGATTTTCCCAGCTATGAAGATTCATTTAGGGGCATATGTATCAAGCTAATTTTTACTCGCAAACGCTGCGAATCGCAAAATACAGCGTTTGCGAGTAAAAATTCGCAAAACGGGATGTATTAGGCAAAATCCCATCGCAAAATTAAGGAATTGCTAATTTAGCGATTTCTTAATTTTGCGTAATCATTTAAGAAATCGCACATTGCGATTTCTTAAATGATATGTAAAAAGCACCCAAGTTGTGCGAATTATCCTTAAGAAATCGCAAATTACCACCAACTTCCAGTTGGTGTTAATTTGCGATTTCCTTTCAAAATGCACTATTGTTAATTTTGCAAAGTGCCACGTGACGCTCATACATGCCCTTAGGGCATGTATGTGCGCCATATGCACACACATGCTCATTTCAGGGGTGCATCAGGGTGTCATCATGACACCCTTGCACCTTTGAAATTATTCTCAAATAGCGATTAGCAAATTGCGAATTCGCTATTTGAGAATTACTTCCCATTCATTCCTATGGGTCTCCTGGCCCATAGAAATGAATAGGCAGGTATTCCTTAATTGCGATTTCGCAATTTGCTAATCGCAATTAAGGAATTTTAAGAAATCGCAAACAGTTTGCGAATTATTAAATACATCCCGTTTTGCAATTCTCAAATAGCGATTCCTTAACAATCGCTATTTGAGAATCGCAAATGGTGATGTTGATACATATGCCCCTAAATGCTTGTAAAGATAGCATGCAATGCAGTGCTTTCACAAATTATGTCAAAATGTTGAATGATGAAATTGATCAAGAAGCTATAATTGCAGCTGAGATTGCTAGAGACAGTTCTCAAGACAGTCAAAGTTCTGCTGCACTGAGTCAAGATCCAGTAGGACAACCAATTGTTTAAAATGAAGCAGCGATTGCAATGAATGAGGTGGAAACAGCAATATATCAAGCACAAGAAGATGCAATACAGTTAGGAAACTTGGAAGAGCAACTAAATGTTGAACAGAAACAAATATATCAGCAAGAGAAAGAGCAGATTGACCATGGATTACTTCATGAAAAGAGAGGGTGCTCATGTACATCATTTCAACCTATCCGAATGTATGTGAGTGGTCAAGCTGGAACAGGAAGAAGTTTCTTAATTAAAGTAATTACAAGTTATCTGCAAAAAACAACTGAGTCGCATTTGTCTTGTGTTGTCACTGCTCCAACTGGGTTGGCAGCACATAACATTAAAGGGATTACTTTACATCGTTTACTAATGCTACCAGTAGAGCATGAGAACAAATTGGAATATCACAAGCTATCTGGAGAAGCTTGTTGTGAAGTTTCAAGAGTCCTGAAGAAAATTAAACTTCTCATTATTGATGAGGTGATCATGGTTTCAAACATGATGCTTGCCTTTGTGCATTTAAGAATGCAGCAAATTCTTAAAACAGAGTATGACGTGTTATTTGGAGGAAAACACGTCATAGTTTTTGGAGATCTACTGCAACTGACTCCGGTAAAAGGACAACTGGTATTTAAAACACTTGCTCATGAAGATATCAGAAATTCTCTTGGCAGTGTTGGTAATGTGAACATTTGGAGTAATTTTGAATTCAAAGAACTGACAACAAATATGCAACAGGCAAATGGTGCTGAATATGGAAGTATTCTTCAAGATATAAGAATTGGAATTCTTTCAAAACAACTGAAAGAAGCTTTGGAGAGTTGATTACTTTGCAATGTCTTTCCAAATGAAAATGCAGTTCCTGCAAAAGTGTACGTGGAAATTGCTAAAAATAAGTCAGTGATTTGCTTAATGCCAACACTACCTGAGTGTTCAATATTCAACGAAGAATTATTAAAACTGGAAAATGAAGAAATTGTAAAAATTGAAGCCATTGATAAAATACTGCATGAAGGAATCACTATTATTTTGACGGGTAAGGTGAAATCAAAACTGGATTGTTAAGAAAAAAAATATCTAAAACTGCTCGTTTAGAAAAGACACTATATGCGTGTGTAAACTGTCGGGTAATTTTAAAGCGTAATTTGAATGTAGAGAAAGGTTTAGTTAATGGTGCAATGGGCAAAGTGGTGGATTTTGTGAATTATCAGAAAAAAGAAGGAATTGAATTTTTAAAAATTAAATTTCATCAGATTGAAGAAGTTAAAGAAATTGGTCATTGTTCAGTTCGTTTTTTGCTTGTTAAAGCTTTATATGTCCGTAGGAAACAATTTCCATTTTCTCTGGCATATGCAGTGACTATTCATAAATCTCAAGGATTAGGTGTAGACAGTGCATTGGTGAACATTGGATCTACCGTATTTAAAGAGGGTATGGCATATGTTGCTTTGTCGCGAGTCAGAACATTATCTGGTTTGTTTTTGATTGATTTTGATGAGACAAAGGTTACTGCAGATGTAAACTGTGTAAAAGAGTATAATAGGTTAAGAAGGGTGTATGCTCCAAATTTAGGTCAATATCCTGTATTTGAAAAGCGTGTGGTTGGTCGAAAAAGAAGGTTAGAAAATATCTGTTCTGAAGGTGTCAAGAAAAGAAAAGAACAAGATAATGTTGTGATTGCTGGTAAAAAGAAATTGGACACGGTTGGAGAGATTGTTGGTTATCAGTTTGAAAATAGTTCTGGTGTCAACTGCTATGCTAATGTAGTGGTCAATGTTGTTTGTTATCTTGAAGGTTTGCAAGAACAAATTATGGAGAATCGGCAAAAAAGATTTTGTTCTCTGATGCATTCTGTTTATGAAAAATTGACATTGTCTCAATGTGGGTTTCATTTTAAGGACCAAATACAGTAAGCAAAAATAGAGTTTGCTAAAGAGTAAATCAACGTAGGGAGAGACACAGGGAGACGAAAATATGTTGACATTTTTGTATTTGAAATACTTAAAACATGTTGGATAATTAAACATCATATGTGCAAAACACATGGACAGAAAGCACTGCGTTACATTACTGGAAATGTAACCGATAGTATACTGTGCACAAGTGCTCGTGAGAATTGTGACGGCGCAAGTGACACGTGAAGTGGTATATACAGGGGTGGTATAGGGCGCAACAAGGAATAAAGTGATACAATAAGTTTTGCAAAATTTGGGCATCCAAACAATCAATGGTGAAAGATTACGAAGAACAATGAATTGGATGTCCATAGCATGAGGGCGCCAAAAGTAACGCTGTTGGAGTCGACGGCGTTTCGGCCTGTAGAAATCTAGGCCATCATCAGGACTGGTTACATACAATTTAAGGCAGTGTACGTTGTAACACTGTGGTTGAGTAACAACCAGATGGACACGGCATCAAAAGTATGGCAAGTTCCGTGTGCTCAGTCGGGAGGTGTATAAGAACGGCGGCTCGGAACCCAGTGAATGGGTACTGATTGGGATACGAGTGAATCGTACAACGGA
This sequence comes from Triturus cristatus, assembly GCF_964204655.1. Lineage (NCBI taxonomy): Eukaryota > Metazoa > Chordata > Amphibia > Caudata > Salamandridae > Triturus > Triturus cristatus. The sequence goes on from NC_140592.1 coordinate 1,076,762,172, forward strand.
GGGATCGTGGCGTGCAAACAATCTTGCACGAGAAGAGTGCCGACGGATGAGAAACACTACACCTCATCGCAGCCGAGCACATCAAGAGTGCATCCATTAGCCCAAACCTTGGACATCCGTCCTCAATTTCAATATTTAAAAATACTCTGCATTAAGTGCAATGCGACTTTGTGCTATGGTGAGCAGTCGATCAATCTGATCTGCCCCCGGCAAGAAAGTCACATTGGCTATTTTTTTTTACTGTTCCCTGAAGTTCATTGTTTGGTTTCTCCTGTTTTGCTTTTTGTTTTTTTTTGCAGAAAAAACAAAAATATTAAAAAATTGTTCAGAAAACTCAAAAACAATTATAAAAGAAGAATGAAGAAAAAAAAAAGTTCTTGTAAGAACTAACTTTCCTGGTTTAAAAAAAGAGCTAAATTTCTTTGTTAGTGTGTGAAAGTTTAGATGAATGTATGTGTAGTACGTAATTGACTGAATGAATGCATTGGTAGCGTTTGGTGAATGTATAAGTGCAGAACTATGAGGAAGTGCTGCAGCATCACAGAGTAACCTCTTTAACTGCAGTGTGCTGTAGTACTTCCGAAGCACAGGGATGCAACAAATGTACATAAATATGTTGCAAATCTATGCTTCTCTTTGCACAGCTGCTTAAATTGCAGCCATGTGGTGACACAGGCACCCTTGCACCATAGTGCAAGGATATCTGTGTCATGTGCTGTTTGTTTTTGTGCAGGAAGACACACCTTCCTGCACAAAAACAAGCAGAAAAAGCATTTTTCTCCTTCAATGTAAGCTGAACATTTTGGCATGCATTGAACATATAAAAATGTGGAGAAATTAAAACAATTCTCTTTGTTGTGCTTACCAACACCAATTTTAGAATGGTGCACCATTCACACACATATCGAGATTCATGATTTCTGATGAATCTAGACATGTGTCTTGTTCCATGAGTATTCAGTGCAATCATGCACAACAACCCTTATAGAACACCCTTTCAACGCAAAGTGGTGTGTATGATGAGGTTGTATTTACATGGAGTATAAAAAGTGCACAGAGTGCCTTTTCCTCTCTTTGTAAATATGAAAGAGTGTCTTGCGCAATAACTATGTGTTATGTCATTTGAGATGTCATCAGTGATGTCATCAGTAATGTCACTGACCATGTCATGAGTGATGTAATATGTGACATCATCAGCAGTGCATTGCGGGGGCGCGAGTTATAGTTAGCTGAAATAACTATAACAGGGGAATTTCTAGGATTTTGTACGAGGGAAATGTCCAGCTAACTATAACACCCCTAAAACCTATGGTTTTTTCAGTGAATTTCTAAGGTTTTTAAATGCCAATTCCTAACTATAACGCCCCTGAAACCTTTGTTTTTTTCAGTGAATATATATATATATATATATATATATTATCTACTGGCGGTCGCCAGTAGATAGTTATAGTTAGGACTGAGTTTCCATAGGAAATCTCAAAATTCTATTTTGAATAACTTTGGTGCTGGTTGATGAATCCTCGCGCAATTTTCAAAACTAATGGGGTGCTCCGTTCAGCTCCTACCCTGAAAGTCTCGGGGTGATTCGTCAAGCAGGGTCCGAGAAAAAAGGGGGGTCCCAAAACGCGTTTTCCCCATGCATTTTTCCATAGGACCTTTAGACACAGCTACAGCCCGAACGGCTGAACAGAATTACTTGAAATTTGGCAGAGAGGTAGCCATAAGGTCAAGGAAGTACCTTCTGCAGGTCTGGTGTAAATCTGTAAAGTATTTCCTGAGAAAATAGCATTTGAAAGCATATCAATATCTATACGCACGTACTGTGCGCGCACTGAGCAAGCCCTGTGCGCGCACCCTGCCGTGCGCGAGCGTAATTGTGATTGGTTGTTACATGTTAGTAAACATTCGAATCGGTCGAAATCAGGAAGTGTCGGCCGCCATTTTGTCTGTCGCACTAAAAAGGAAAGGTGGAGACTGTGAACAGGGGGCAGAGTAGGGAGTTCTAGACCCCCTAGCCATTGTCAGGGGGGCACAGTAGGAACACGAAGGGCAAAAAAAAGATTTTAATTTTTAAAAAAAACATCGCGAGGTGCGCGCACCCGAAAAAAAACATTAAAAAAAATAGAAATAAAAATCACTTTTAAGTGTTTAGATATTAGGTGGCTCTAAAAAGAGCCCTTGTGTTTATTGAGTGTTTTTCGGTACCTACAAGTAAGTACCGATGCAGAGTCTAAAGTTCAAGAGGAAGACTCTGTTCCCTTCATCATTGAAATGTACACCGTCTCCTCTATAAATGTCTTGCATGTTGTAACGCAAGTTGTTGTGGTATATAGAACCCATACCATAGTATCTGAGGAAAGCAGAAACAGACTTATTGACGTGCTTTCTTGCTTTGTCAATCTGCGGACAAAATTGGTAGGACCAGTTCCACTTTTGCCTTTGGCATATATTAGAATATACAAAGGCAGTTTGTGGAAAAAGTGACATCAATTGCACAAAGGTGTCCTTAATAAGCATTTCCAGACCTACCCCAGTTAAAGTGCCTAGGTCATTTCCACCACAGTGCACAATAATAAGGTTAGGCTGTGGGAGATGTAGAAAGGTTTTCACCAAAGGCATTAATTGGTGCCACTTTAACCCTCTCTGACTAATCCATTTAATGTCTACATTTGGCAAAGCAAGGTCTCTCACCATACCTCTTTTTTCTGCAAATTTTTCACTCCAGAAGACATAGCTATGACCTACAATCCACACTGTGAACATCTTTCAAGGAGACCAGGATGCACTCAGGAGGTGTCTTTCAGTAGAATGGCAATATGAAAAGAAAGACAGTTGAAAAATGGAGGCATACATACTTTGTTTTAATAAAAAGAACTCATTGGCTGTTTCAAACCATTGTACACTAAAAACTAGGCTGTATGTTTACATTTTTAAAAGCATGTTTTGGATTGGTTCAGAAAAATGTGTTCCCACTGAACATTACTTTGGATTTGCTGTTAGGTTTGAAAAGTCAAGCACTCTTGCTCTTTGGATTTGAAACATTGTCGCTGAACTTCTGACCTCTCTGCTCACACCTGTGTTCCATGAGCTGTTGCGATGGTAGCAGGCAGAAGTCATGTTGGGGGAAGGGATGATTTGCAAAGGGGTTGAAAGTAGCAACCAATAGAAATGTGTGATTCCATTTGAAAAAATGTGGGAAGGACTGTGATTTGACATTAACATGTATATGTGGGAAAAAAGAGAGGGAAAAATCGCCATTTACTGGTTGTGGAGAGAGGAGAGAGGTGTAAAGCTCTGAGATTCTGGCTCTGATAATCTGCTGTTTGAGTTCCACATTTCTTTCTCAACTAATTAATTTTAAAGGTGAGTTATGAGTTTGAGAGGTGAAGTATGTGGTGTATTTTGATATAAATAATAGAATTGTCATTCTTGTTTTAAAGTTGTGTTTTACATTTTGTGGTTTAGAAGATATTTAACTATCTTGAACTTGTAAGATATTATGGAGTATGTCTTCACTGTAAGTTAAGGTGTAGTGGTATCAGTGAGGAATATTGTTTTGTGCCTAGAATCACATCATGAGTCTGTCTGCACACAGGATTTGTTGACAGAGATTTAATTTGTGTTGCTTTTGTTCTGTTAGCCTTGCACTCGTAGAAAAGGGGTAGTTTGTTATCTTAAAGTCTGATGGTTAGCATTCAGCAGAAATCATTTACTGACCAATGAGAGGCAAATGCAAACGCATTTGAAAATAGTATGGTACATTTTCCTACCACTTTAAAAGTTGTGTTTTACATTTTATGTTAAGGAAGATATTTAAGTGGCTTGAACATGTTATATATTATGGAGTATGTCTTCATTATAAGTTAATGTGTACTGGTATCACCCAGGAATACTGTTTTCTACCTAGAATCATACCATGAGACAGTGAGCACACAGGAAATGTAAACAGAGATTTGATTCGGGTTGGTCTTGCTCTATTACTCTTGCACTCGCAGGAAAGGGGCAGCTTGTATTTTGTAACACATGGTGATGGCCTCAAGGAGCTGTTAGGACATGTGCTCCTTTCTGCCTGTCTAAAGTAGAAGGAACATGTGTCAGGCTGTTACAGTAATTATCACTTGCTCTACCACAGTAGTAAATGTGCTTTCAAATTGCCAAAGGAAATATCGCTTTCTGCCTAGAATCAGACCATGAGTCTGTGTGCACACAGGAATTGTTGTCAGCGTTTTAATTTGTGTTGCTGTTGTTCTGTAAAACTTGCACATTCAGGAAAGGCCCATCTTGTTTTCTTCCAATGTGTTGGTTAGCACTCAGCAGAAATCAGTATCTCAAAAATGTGAGGCAAATGCAAACACATTTGAAAATAGCATGGTAGATTTTTCATCAATTCTTGCAATGGCTGAGGTGGTTTCTACATGTTGAAAACTCCAATTAACCCTTACTACACATGTACTCTTACACAGATGTCTGTACTCTTCATGCAGTTGTGGGAGTCTCCATGCAGATCTCTCTTGCAGCTGACAATACACAGTCTCCAGAAACACACTCTTTGCACACATGCAGCAGCTTCTCCTACACTCCCATGCGTAATAGTCAGCTCAGTGTGGTGTTTCAGATAGCAGTGTGTAACACAAACAGATTCAACGTCACCAAGGCTCATTTCCTTTGCTCTAGTCTAATCAGTCACCCTCTAACACATGGTCATGGTCTCAAGGAGCTGTTAGGACATGTGCTCCTTTCTGCCTGTCTAAACTAGAAGGAACATGTGTCAGGCTGTTACAGTAATTATCACTTGCTCTACCACAGTAGTAAATGTGATTCAAATTGCCAAAGGAAATATCGCTTTCTGCCTAGAATCAGACCATGAGTCTGTGTGCACACAGGAATTGTTGTCAGCATTTTAATTTGTGTTGCTGTTGTTCTGTGAAACTTGCACATTCAGGAAAGGCCCATCTTGTTTTCTTCCAATGTGTTGGTTAGCACTCAGCAGAAATCAGTATCTCAAAAATGTGAGGCAAATGCAAACACATTTGAAAATAGCATGGTAGATTTTTCATCAATTCTTGCAATGGCTGAGGTGGTTTCTACATGTTGAAAACTCCAATTAACCCTTACTACACATGTACTCTTACACAGATGTCTGTACTCTTCATGCGGTTGTGGGAATCTCCATGCAGATCTCTTTTGCAGCTGACAATACACAGTCTCCAGAAACACACTCTTTGCACACACGCAGCAGCTTTTCCTACACTCCCATGCGTAATAGTCAGCTCAGTGTGGTGTTTCAGATAGCAGTGTGTAACGCAAACAGATTCAACGTCACCAAGGCTCATTTCCTTTGCTCTAGTCTAATCAGTCACCCTCTAACACATGGTCTTGGTCTCAAGGAGCTGTTAGGACATGTGCTCCTTTCTGCCTGTCTAAACTAGAAGGAACATGTGTCAGGCTGTTACAGTAATTATCACTTGCTCTACCCCAGTAGTAAATGTGCTTTCAAATTGCCAAAGGAAATATCGCTTTCTGCCTAGAATCAGACCATGAGTCTGTGTGCACACAGGAATTGTTGTCAGCGTTTTAATTTGTGTTGCTGTTGTTCTGTAAAACTTACACATTCAGGAAAGGCCCAGCTTGTTTTCTTCAAATGTGTTGGTTAGCACTCAGCAGAAATCAGTATCTCAAAAATGTGAGGCAAATGCAAACACATTTGAAAATAGCATGGTATATTTTTCATCAATTCTTGCAATGGCTGAGGTGGTTTCTACATGTTGAAAACTCAAATTAACCCTTACCACACATGTACTCTTACACACATGTCTGTACTCTTTATGCATTGGTGGGAGTCTCCATGCAGATCTCTCTTGCAGCTGACAATACACAGTCTCCAGAAACACACTCTTTGCACACACACAGCAGCTTCTGCTACACTCCCATGCGTAATAGTCAGCTCAGTGTGGTGTTTCAGATAGCAGTGTGTAACACAAACAGATTCAACGTCACCAAGGCTCATTTCCTTTGCTCTAGTCTAATCAGTCACCCTCTAACACATGGTCATGGTCTCAAGGAGCTGTTAGGACATGTGCTCCTTTCTGCCTGTCTAAACTAGAAGGAACATGTGTCAGGCTGTTACAGTAATTATCACTTGCTCTACCACAGTAGTAAATGTGCTTTCAAATTGCCAAAGGAAATATCGATTTCTGCCTAGAATCAGACCATGAGTCTGTGTGCACACAGGAATTGTTGTCAGCGTTTTAATTTGTGTTGCTGTTTTCTGTAAAACTTGCACATTCAGGAAAGGCCCATCTTGTTTTCTTCCAATGTGTTGGTTAGCACTCAGCAGAAATCAGTATCTCAAAAATGTGAGGCAAATGCAAACACATTTGAAAATAGCATGGTAGATTTTTCATCAATTCTTGCAATGGCTGAGGTGGTTTCTACATGTTGAAAACTCCAATTAACCCTTACCACACATGTACTCTTACACACATGTCTGTACTCTTCATGCAGTTGTGGGAGTCTCCATGCAGATCTCTCTTGCAGCTGACAATACACAGTCTCCAGAAACACACTCTTTGCACACACGCAGCAGCTTCTCCTACACTCCCATGCGTAATAGTCAGCTCTGTGTGGTGTTTCAGATAGCAGTGTGTAACGCAAACAGATTCAACGTCACCAAGGCTCATTTCCTTTGCTCTAGTCTAATCACTCACCCTCTAACACATGGTCATGGTCTCAAGGAGCTGTTAGGACATGTGCTCCTTTCTGCCTGTCTAAACTAGAAGGAACATGTGTCAGGCTGTTACAGTAATTATCACTTGCTCTGCCCCAGTAGTAAATGTGCTTTCAAATTGCCAAAGGAAATATCGCTTTCTGCCTAGAATCAGACCACGAGTCTGTGTGCACACAGGAATTGTTGTCAGCGTTTTAATTTGTGTTGCTGTTGTTCTGTAAAACTTGCACATTCAGGAAAGGCCCAGCGAATTTTCTAAAAATGTGTTGGTTAGCACTCAGCAGAAATCAGTATCACAAAAATGTGAGGCAAATGCAAACACATTTGAAAATAGCATGGTAGATTTTTCATCAATTCTTGCAATGGCTGAGTTGGTTTCTACATGTTGAAAACTCCAATTAACCCTTACCACACATGTACTCTTACACACATGTCTGTACTCTTCATGCAGTTGTGGGAGTCTCTATGTAGATCTCTCTTGTAGCTGACAATACACAGTCTCCAGAAACACACTCTTTGCACACATGCAGCAGCTTCTGCTACACTCCGATTCGTAATAGTCAGCTCTGTGTGGTGTTTCAGATAGCAGTGTGTAACGCAAACAGATTCAACGTCACCAAGGCTCATTTCCTTTGCTGTAGTCTAATCACTCACCGTGTAACACATGGTCATGGTGTCAAATAGCTGTAAGGACATGTGCTCTTTTCTACTTCTTTACAATATAACACAAATGTGTCAGGTTGTCACAGTAATTATCATTTGCTCCTCAACAGAAGTAAATGTGCATTCAAATTGCCGACCAAATATCTTTTTCTGCCTAGAATCACACCATGAGTCTGTGTGCACACAGGAATTGTTGTCAGAGATTTAATTCATGTTTCTTCTATTTTGTAAGAGTTTGACTCGTAGGAAAGGATCAGCTCATGTGATAGGATTTGAAAAGTTGAAAAAAAAAATTGTAATGAATTTAAATTACATAAAGGTATTTTTTTTTGTTTTTTGCAGGTATTGCTGAGCAACTGTGAAAAAATATAAAGATGCCTATAAAGTCAATAAAAAGAAAAGAAAAGAAACAACAACTATATTTGAAGACGACTGATAAAAAAAACAGGAGGTGAAGCTTGTGTTGGAAACAGAAAAATCTTCTGGTAAGCAAACTAAAGAATTTTTAGAAAAATATCTTCGAAAAAAAAAAATGATCGAAAGATACATTCAAACAGTGTTTCAAGTACAAATCAACAACAGAGTCGACATCAAAAACAAAATGCTAATATAGACTCAGAAGTTAGGAAGATTGACTTAACATGGAAAATAGATTTTAAAACCATTCGTCGAAAAATGTTTCAGAGAAGAGTGATATTAAATTTGCTGAAGGATGTGAAAAAATATAAGAAACAAACAAAATTTTATAAGAAAAAGAAATTAATTGAAAGTATTGCTATCAAGGCATTAGAAATAAAAAAAAAACTATTCTCCGATACTCAGCAAGGCGAAACCCCTCTGCCCCTTGGTTCTCTGAGACACTAAGACTTATGAGGCAGAACTGTAGGAAACAGGAGAGAAGTTTGAGAAAATCATGGGATCCTACTGAAGGCAAGGCACATAAGCGCCTGCTGCGAGAATATAAGGCTATACTAACAAAGGAAAAGCAGGAGTTTTTCACTAATCTCACTGCCTCCCTTACTTCGCCTAGGGAGCTATTTAAAATTGTGGAGTCCCTTTGTTCTCTTCAAATGCCCGACCCAGTGGTGGGGTCTCAAGTGCTCTGTAATAAAATCTCAGATTTCTTCCATAATAAAATCGAGGACATATACATTGCCCTGGAAGCTCAGAGGAGTGCCTTGGACCCCCAACTACCCCTGGCTTCGGTAAATCTGGAAGTTCGGACCTTGGATCCCCCTAAGACTCTCTCCTACTTCCCGCTGTTATCTTCTGAGGCGATGGATCTTCTCTTGAATAGAATAAAATCGGCCTCCCCTCTCGATCCTTGTCCTCTGACAGTGCTGAAAGCATGCAGGGATACCTTATTACCCCCCTTGATGGAGGTGATGAACGGCGCTTTAACACAGGGGGTCTTTCCGACAATATGGAAAAAGGCAATTGTGAAGCCCTTGCTTAAGAAGCCTACTCTTGATCCTGAAATACTTAATAACTTCCGTCCCATTTCCTTGCTCCCTGAACCTGCGAAAATGCTGGAGCTCCACCTGAACCATCATTTGTCGGCCTTCTTAGATGCTTCTGGATATCTAGATGATTCCCAGCATGGCTTTAGGAGGTGCCATAGCACCGAATCGGCGCTTACTATGGTGACAAATAATATCCGAATGAAGGTGGATCAGGATCAGACCACTGTCTTGGTCCTTTTAGATCTCACGGCGGCATTCGATACCCTCTCTCCCTCGACTTTAACATCACGTCTGAGGGAGCTGGGGGTAGTGGGCACTGCCTTGAGTCTTCTGTCCTCCTTTTTAGTTCAAAGGGAGCAGAGGGTCAAGCTTGGTGACTTTCTTTCCCCTGCTAAAGTCTTGCGATGTGGGGTCCCACAGGGGTCGGCTCTGAGCCCGACCCTGTTTAATATCTATGTGGCCCCTCTGGCAAGGCTAGTGAAATCGCAGGGGATGGAAGTTGTGTCATACGCCGATGACACCCAAATTATGGTGTCCCTGGCCCACTCGAAGGATTTATCGGCGTTCAACTTTAGGAACTGCATGCAAGCAGTCTCCGAATGGATGATTCAAAATTCCTTGAAGTTGAACGGTGATAAGACCGAAGTCCTGATTTTTGGGAAGGATCAGGATTGTTGGTCTAATGAGTGGTGGCCCCCCTCTTTGGGTACCTGCCCTATTCCATCCCACTCGGCCAGGAACTTGGGTGTCATATTTGACACCTCACTGTCTATGACTCTCCAGGTGAATAGAACAGTCGCCACCTGCTGGGGGGTCATCAAGATTCTTAGGAGAATCGTATATTATCTTTCCCCTCAGTCACGTATGCAGATCGTGGTGGCGCTGGTCGGATCTAGATTAGACTATTGTAACACTCTTTATGCGGAAATCAACAAGGGCCTTATTCAGCGCCTCCAGGTGGTGCAAAATGCTGCTGCCAGATTTGTCTTAGCGGCACCTATTGACTCATCGGCCACCTTAGCAAGGAAAAGCTTACACTGGCTCCCTATCCAGTATAGGATCTCCTTCAAACCTCTTATTTTTGGTGTTTGGAGCTTTAAGGGCTACTCCCTCTAATGCTCTGGGTTCTCTCTTAACTCGGTATCTACCCAGCAGATCTCTTCGTTCTGCAGAGATGAACCTACTGGTGGTCCCCCAGCTTTAAGAAAGTCAGATGGGGAAGCAGGGCTTTCTCCAACGTGGCTCCTCGGTTGTGGAACGCCCTTCCATTAGAGATTAAAGCCCTTCCTTCCATGATTCTTTTTAAGAAAGCACTCAAAACATGGTATTTTGCTAAAGCCTATCAATAAGCAACTGTCACTCTTTTTGCTGATTTTATCTCGGTTAGGCGCCTTGACGCCCATTGGGCTAAGTTGCGCGGTATAAGTCTGATTTCATTTCATTTCATTTTAATTTTGAACAGGATGCGTAGATTAGATAAATTAGTGAATGCAATGAAGTCACAAAGCAAAAGGAAAAGAGAAGTAAAAAAAAAAACTTTGTAAAGTGTTCTTAGGAGAATGGAAGCATAGTTCAAGTACTGAACCATTTTTTAATGAAGAGAGTTATCTTCAAAGTAATAGTTTGTTGCATGCAGTTGACACCAATGGTAGAGCTTATGAAGTTAAGGATGGTTGTGTAATGGAAAAGGAGAAAATGGTTCCAAGAAATGAGGAACAAGTGATGGCTGATGAGTTTATGGGAAGACGTCCTAAAGCCCCAGTGTACACTTGGAATTGTAGTAGTATTTGTACTGTGCGTCAGGAATCTATTGATAAATTACGTGACTTTCTAAGAGAATATAGTAAAAAGAGTGTTAAACAGAAGATTAAGGTGCTTCAAAGACTAGATCCATGCAGAGTGAGAGAGAATACTGGTTTGCAAGGACATTCTCTGGCTTGTCTATCTAGGAAAGTGTGTCAAAGTGTTTTTCACCATTTTAGGATGCTGGCTGTTCATCATACAGAAATGAGAAAGTTTGTGAGAACATTGTATTTTGCTAAAAGTCCAGCACTAAAGTTAAATGAGTTGAATAATGCTCTGTTCCGTGGATCTGTATCAGATGTAGTGAAGGTTACTGATGAGATTCAGTTTTGTTACTTTGGTCCAGAGCAAGAAAGTGTAGAAAATGACACAGTGATTGATGAAAATGTGGAAGAGAATGTAGAACTCACTGTTAGTAAAAATTTTGAGGATGAAATGACAAAATTTACTATCATCTCTAATGAAAGACCAAATATTACTTGTATTTGTTGCCGGAGAAGCCATTATAAAATTCAAACAAGGAAGGTTGATCTGTATAAAAAAAGTGAAAATGAAGATAATTATAAGTGGAAAGATTTTGCAACATATATATTTCTGGAAAATTGTTTTGATTTGGGTGAAGATCAGCGTATTTGTAAATACTGTTATAACAAGTTAGAAGAAAATAGAATGCCAGCTAGAGCTGTACATAATAATTCAGAATTGGTTGATATTCCTCCAGAACTTTCTGATTTAAATACGTATGAGTCTATACTCATTCAATGTGTCCATCCGTTTCAGAACATAGTGAGTATGGAGCCAAAACTGGTAAATTACCTCCTTCGGATTTACAAAGAGGTTTAAAAGGAAGAGTTGTCTATTTGCCATTGGATTTGAAAAAAAATATGGAAACAATTGATGCAGATACTTTGGAAACTGAACCATTAGTTATTCTGGTTAATGGTGTACCTACATGAATAAGAACATTTGGCAGGAGCTGGTGGATGTACGAAAAGTACAAAGAGCAAATTTGTATTTGAAAAAAAATAATAAATGGTATGAAGCCATTTATATGGATGAAGATGAAAAAGAAATACTAGAAGACACAGGAATACCAACTGGGCAACTTGAAAAAGTGGATAAGTCAAAAGAAGAAGAAATTTATGAACATTTCAGCATACATCCTCTACATTCTAAAGAAGTTATGGGAAACGCTATTGATCTGTTTCAGATGAAGAAAGCACAAGGAACTCCCGTGAGTGTATGGGAGGAGAGCTTGGAAGCTCGTTGTTTTCCCCATCTGTTTCCTACAGGAGAAGGAGGACGATATGATGAACGTCCAGTACAGATTCCTGCTTCTGAGTATCGGACTACAAGACTATATGCAGAAGATCCGAGATTTCGTCAAAGTATTCCTTATTTGTTCCATCTTTTATTTGAAAGTGACTTGTCAGCACTATCTTATGCAGTAAATCCCATTTTGAAAACTGGAGTACATCTACGTAATGTGACTGCAAAGGATTTTATGAACAAAGTGCAACAGCGAGATGATCATTTGGAATCTCAATTGATCAATTTGATGGCTTGTCAGCGTGGGACGAATGAATATTGGTACCGACGCCATGGAGAATTGAAATGTATGTTACGGAATTTAGGAACTCCTACATGGTTCCTTACCCTAAGCTGTGCTGAGTACGCTTGGGATGATCTTCTGGATTTTCTTCGAGAGGCAAATTCAAATACTGAAAACATCCAATACAAGACAGCAGGAGAATTGTGCTCATTGGATCCGGTTAATGTTTGCAGATATTTCAATCATAGATTTGAGGCTATGATGTCCTTCATCTGCAATAAAAAAAATCCACCTCTTGGAGAAGTTTTGGATTTCTTTTGGAGAAAAGAGTACCAAGCCAGAGGTGCTCCTCATATTCATATGCTGTTGTGGATCAAGGATGCTCCAAAATTTGAAACAGATTATGATGATGCAGTTTTAAGTTTCATCGAAGGATATGCAACATGTGCTATACCTAAAAGTACAGAAGAGAAAAATTTAAAAGAGCAAGTTTTACGTTTCCAAAGTCATCGGTGTGAAAAATACTGTCGATGAAAGTACAAGAGTAAAGATAAATTCTTCACAAAATGTCGATTTGGATTTCCACGACCTGTTCTTTCAAAAGGAAGAGTAAACAGTTTTATGTCAGCTGTGCGACATACTATTACAAGAAAATCGCCTAAAAATACCTACAATCTAAGACGAAAAGAAGAGTCAAAATATATAAATGACTACAACCCAGTCATTTTATCCATGTGGAATGCTAACATGGATATACAGTATGTGGCTGACAATTCTATTGCTGTTGCTCGCTATGTCACATCTTACATGACTAAATCTGAGAAAACGGAATTGAAAGAAATGTGGGAAGAGATTTCTCACGAGAAGACTATCAGTAAGAAGCTATACAGTTTCAGTTTAAAGATGTTATCGCATCGAGAAATTGGATCCTTCGAATGCTCAGATAGGTTATCATCTGCAAGTCTGTACTCAAAATCCAGAAGAATAATTTGGGCAAGTTTAGGTCTTGCAGGAATGCGAAATCGGGTACTGAAATCTATTCGAGAAATTGAATATTTAGCAGAGTACGAACCAGAAAGTACAGACATTTTAAGAACAAACATGTTGGACACATATTATCCACAAAGAAGTCATCACCTTGAGAACATGTGTCTCTATGAAGTGCTGCAGAACTTTATTTTTAAACGGAATGTCACAGAAGATATCAACAATGGAAAATATAAAGTCATTGGTGAGGAAGGATGTTTGGTGAAGCAAACAAAAGGAAGTTTGATAAATCACCGGAAGCTGAGTTGCGACACACCTGATAAAAAGGAATTTTACTACTTGGCACTTTTGCAGCTGTTTAAACCATGGCGTTCAGAGGACGAACTACTTGGAGAATTTCAGAGCTATGAAGATTTCTTCAATGCTAGCAAAGACAGCATCGAATGTAGTACTTTCACAACTTATGTTCAAATGTTAAATGAAGAAATTGAACAAGAAGCAACAATTGCAGCTGAAGTAGCTAGAGACAGTTCTCAAGACAGTCAAAGTTCTGGGACATTCAGTCAAGATCCTCTAGGACAACCGATCATCGAAAATGAAGCAGCAATAGCTATGAACGAAGTGAAAACAGCTATGAATCAAGCTCAGGAAGATTTAGTAGACTTAACATATTTGGAGGAGCAACTGAATGAAGAACAAAAATACATTTATGAAGAAGTCAGACAAAAAATTGATCACGGATTACTACATGAAAATAAAGAGTGCTCATGCACATCTTTTGAACCAATGAGAATGTATGTAAGTGGACAAGCAGGAACTGGAAAAAGTTTCTTAATGAATGTAATTAGAAGCTACCTACAGAAGAAAATGGAATCCATTTTGTCTTGTGTTGTTACTGCTCCAACTGGGTTAGCAGCGTATAACATCAAAGGAGTTACCTTACATCGTTTGCTAATGTTACCGGTAGAGCATTAGAACAAAATACAGTACCACAAACTAGCAGGAGAAGCATGCTTGGAAGTTTCAAGAGTATTGAAGAAAAGTACTCATTATTGATGAGGTTAGCATGGTATCAAACTTAATGCTTGCCTTTGTGCATTTAAGAATGCAGCAAATTCTGAAGACAGACTTTGACGTCCTATTTGGAAGAAAACACGTCATAGTTTTTGGAGATCTTTTGCAACTTACTCCAGTTAAAGGACAACCGGTATTCCATACACTTACACATGAAGACACAAAAAAGTCATTAGGAAGTATAGGCAATGTAAATCTTTGGACATATTTTGAGTATAAGAAACTCATTACCAATATGAGGCAAGCCAATGATGAGGACTATGCAAGTATTCTGAAAGATATAAGAATTGGACTACTCACAGAACATGGCAGAAAAGCATTACAGAGTCGATTGCTGAGTAATTTGTTTCCAACAGAAGAAATAGTTCCAGAGAAAATATACAAGGAAATTGCAGAAAAAAATACTGTAATCTGCTTAATGCCAACACTACATGAATGCTCTGTATTCAATCAAGAACTTTTGAAATTGGAAAATGAAGAGATCATAAAACTGGAAGCTGTGGATAAAATAGAACATGAACAAATAACTCTTATATTGACAGGCAAATTGGCTACTAAATTGGATTCTCTGGAGAAAAACATTTCAAAAACAGCTGGTTTGGAAAAGAATCTTTATGTGTGTATGAACTGTAGAGTAATTTTAAGACGTAATTTGGATGTAGAGAAAGGTTTAGTGAATGGAGCTATGGGAAGAGTTGTGGGTTTTATTAATTACCTGAAAAAAGTTGGAAATGAATGTTTAAAAATAAAATTTGATCAGATACAAGAGGTTAAAGACATTTGTCGTTGTTCAGTTCGTTTCTTGCTTGTGAAAAACGTATATGTGCGTAGGAAGCAGTTTCCGTTTTCTCTAGCATATGCTGTAACTATTCACAAATCTCAAGGATTAACTGTTGATAGTGCTTTTGTAAACATTGGATCTACTGCGTTTAAAGAAGGTATGGCATATGTTGCTTTGTCACGCGTGAAAAAATTATCTGGTTTATTCATGATAGACTTTGATGATTCAAAAGTAAGTGCTGATGCAAACTGTGTAAAGGAGTATAATAGATTAAGAAGAAGCTATGCTCCTCATTTAGGTCAGTATCCTGTGGTTGAAAAACGTGTTTGTCGGAAAAGGAGATTTGAGAATATCTGTAATGAGGGTGTACAGAAGAGAAAACAAAAAGATAGTGATGTGACTGCAAGCAAAAAGAAAAAGGACAGTGTGGAAGAGGTTGTTGGTTGTCATTTTGAAAATAGCTCTGGTGTCAACTGCTACGCAAATGTAGTGCTGAATGTTGTATTTTATCTTGATTTTTTGCAAGAGCAGATAACACTAAATCATGAAAAAAGATTCTGTTCTTTGCTGAGTCTCCTCTATGAGAAGCTGAGTAATGATAAAACTAAAATAGAAAGTGCTTCTGATGTTAGAAATCTTTTAGATGTATGTTCTGGACATACACAGTTTACACAAAATGTCCAGCAAGATGCACAGGAATTCTTGATGTATATCCTGATGGTACTGGAAGATGAAGGGGTAGAAGTAGAAAATGTATTTGGTGTCTCTTATAAATGGGAACATTGTTGTGATAACTGTATGAACACAAGCAGTAGTAATGTTGATTCTGAAAGGTTCATATATTTACCATTACCATGGAGTAAAACAGTGACTTTTAGTAAATTAGTTAAAGATGCTAATCACAATATGGAATGTTCTCAATGTAAATCAGACATGTTGTCAACGTTATTGTTAAAGAAATATGGACAGTATGTAATTTTAATGATGCAACGTTGTAGAGCTGATGGATCAAAATTGGACACTTTAATAAAGAAGTTTACAGGACAACAATTATCAATATCTGGAAAACCTTTTGTTGCAGTTGCAATAATTTTTCATGATGGACCTTCTATAACTTCTGGTCATTACACAGTTTATCTTAAATGTGAAAAAGGATGGACACTGTGTAATAATTCTCAATTGATATTCAAGCAACGTTTGTCTTATGATTTACCCAATTGTTACCTAATTTTTCTGAAACCCAAATTTTAAATACTAACATCATCATTGGAAGAAAGCATTATTAAAATTTAAAAGGATTAAAATTGGATATTTCGCACAAAAGAGATTTTAAACTTATCATTTGGCCGTAAGGAAAGGTAAAACAAACAATTGTGGACTTCTTTGACAGATATTATTTTGGAAAATGTTCTTTTGTAACAAGGTTTACAGACGTTATTTTTTGGAAATTGTTATTCTTCTTAAAAGGTATTTTTAACATTTCTATTAAGGTATGTTTTAGTGAGGATACAGTTGGGGCTTTTTTAAACAATCTTTAAGATTGTTTTTTTTTTTGCCCGCTGTTAAATGATGAATACAATTGATTTCACTATTTTCAGTGAAAATCAAAACATTCTGAAAACAGCAAAAAAAGGGCAAAAAATTGCTTTGCTAAATATGAAAAAACATGTACTGTTTAATAAAGTGTATTGTTGAATATTAATACTTTTTTTCTTTTTTTCAGAACTAGAAAGAAAATTTAGAAAATGTTATTCAGTTATATTTGCAATTAAATAAAAACATTTAATTCTAAATTATTTATTTTGATGGTCAGGTAAGTTTAACATATCTGTACGTGTC
The DNA here is from genome assembly GCF_964204655.1 of Triturus cristatus. Taxonomy (NCBI): domain Eukaryota; kingdom Metazoa; phylum Chordata; class Amphibia; order Caudata; family Salamandridae; genus Triturus; species Triturus cristatus. The sequence goes on from NC_140592.1 coordinate 1,076,779,061, forward strand.
ACTGGTTTCGTTTCATGCTTCCTTTTCTTCACCTCTCCTTACTCTACTTTTCTCATTTCTCTTCTCACTCTCTCTTCCTGCTTTACTACTCTTTTGTAACTTCCTCACTCCTTCTATACTACTCCCCTACCTTTACTACCTCCATCACAAATTTTTCATCCATGTTTCTTTTTCTGTATCCATATGTCTTAGTTTTTTTAACTGCCTTACTCCTTCTCAGTTGTTTGCTCTCTGTGTCTGTATCTGTTACTCTCGGTTTGTCTGTTTTACCCTTAATTTCCTTAACATCTCTGGGGCACATTTACAAGTCACCTGCACCACCACTACGTCAATTTTCAAGATGAACTAGTGGCGCAGGGTACTTTTCCATATTTACAAGGAGAGGATAAACCTCTTTGTGTGTCTTTTCCTCTCCTGGTAAATACAGGCAATTGAAATGCAGCACTAAAATGAGCTATTATCTTTTTTGGGTACCTATACATAAATAATGATGTAGAGTTTAAAGTTTAATAGGAACACTCTCTTCCCTTCATTTGAGAAATGTACACCATCTCTTTTTAAATTACTTTGCAACTCCCCTCTCTTTGTCAGGGAGTCCCTGAAGGTTTACTAAAGGTGAAAAAAAATGATTTTTTTTTTTAAAAACCCATTGGGTGCGCGCTGAGTGCGCGCACCCTAAAAAAAAAAAGAGAAATAGATTCTAAAAAAACAAGTTTTTGTGTTTTGATTTTAGGTGGCTCTAAAAAGAGCCCTTGAGTTAATGTAGGGACAGAGGAAGAGAAAAACGAAAAAAAAAAAATAACAAAATTATGGCCTTTCGCAAGGATGCTCCTCAAATTTTCTTTGAATGAGATCAATACTGCTCTCACCCAAAGTAATAAGAGCACCACAATCCATGCAGTGTGTACTCATCCTCCCAAAACAAGGACGAATATCCAGAGGTGTGGAAGAATGTGAAGGCACCACTGCAGAAGAAGTGCTCGCCTGAGCTGCTGAAGATGTGCTCGGCTGAGCTGCTGCAGATGTCGTCGGCTGAGCAGGTGGAGGGTTTGCTCCAGAAGCTCGACGAAAAGTCACTGGATGCATTGCCTCAACGTGCCTCGTCATAGTATGAATACTAAAAGAGTACTTCTTGTTAGCATTCCCACGTGACAAGATACGCTGAAACAGTTTGCAGGTGACCTTTGGTGCATTCACCTTCTTTTGTCCCTCTGGAAAAGTGAAAAACTGCCATATGAAGGAGTCTTTCTGCTTCCTCTGCCTCTGTCTCTCAAGAGTGTCCTGTTCACTCTCAGAAGATGGCTGCTGCTCTGCCATTGTAGCTCAACACACAGATTAGCTCCTTCTCCTAGGGAATCAGAACTAACAATGAGGGGGGTGGGTGTGATTTTGGAAGAATCTGGAACTAAAAGTACTTTGAACCAATGAAAAGTGATGTTTCTGGATCACATGACTTGCCATGAGGGGATTGGGTGTGGTGTTGAAACAATCTGAAACTGAAAGTAATGAAAACCAATTAAAAGTGTTGTTTTATTTATCACATACCTCGAGGTGCGCGCACTGAGCAAGTTCCCAGCGCGCACGGTGCAATTCCGCATGCGCGAACGCGTACGCGCGCATGCGCATTAGTCTTGTGCGCATACGTACCGCGCATACGCAGCACGCGCGCATGCGCAAACGTCAGCGCACGTACTGTGCGCGTATACGCAACTGTACCGCGTGGTGAACGTACGACGTACGCACGCATGCGTACGTACGCATGCGTACTGGGTGCGCGCTACGAGCGCGCACTAAAACTTATGTATGCGTACGTAAATAACGTACGCCGGAATAAAAAAAAAAAGTACGCAAACGTACTAGGTGCGCGCTCTGAGCGCGCACCCTAAGAATTTATTTTAAAAAAAAAGTGAACATAACTTAATAGAAGATATTAACTATGTTGCTCAACTTTATCCTAATTGAAAGTAAAAAAAAAAATGAGCCACACCAAATTAAAGGATACAGATAATATATAAATGTATACATAGGGAAATTTTTGAAAAACAAATATATAAAAAATATAATTAAAAAATACAAAAATTAGCATTTAAAAAACCTTTGAAATTAACTGAAAAAACCATAGGTTTCACACACGTTATAGTTAGGAATTAGCATTTAAAAAACCTTGCAAATTCACTGAAAAAAACAGAGGTTTCACACACGTTATAGTTAGCTGGACATTTCACTCGTACAAAACCAATGAAATTCCCCCGTTATAGTTAGTTCAGCTAAATATAACTCGCGCGCCCGCAATCCACTGCTGATGACATCACATATTACATCACTCATGACATGGTCAGTGACATCACTCATGACATCACTGATAACATCTCAAATGACATCACTGATGACATCATCCTTGTGATAGAGTGGCAGACCTCCTCTCCCCCTAATATAACCTTTGATACACACATTCAAAAATAGAAAGAAAAATTTTCAAAACAATGGACATACCAATACCAGTTACAAAAACCTATTCAGTAATTGTAAGATCCACATACACATCCACTCATTCACCAACAGCCCTATACAGTCACTCATACATGCACTCACTCATCATATGTATTCATACACCTATACATTCTGTTACAGAACGCCACTCATCCATAAAGTTACTCACACACATAGTCACTCATGCTAATAAAGAATCAAACATCCATTTACCTGCATATTCAGTTATACACACACCACCACACTTACTTCTACAGAAACTTACACATACTTAGTCTTTTAAACAATCACTTATAGAAACACATACTTATTCATACAGGAACTCTTTCAATCTCTCACTCTCACATATACTCACTTATATACACCAATAGTCACATATACTAGTTTAAAACATATGTAGTTACTCATAGAGACACTATTGAGACAGTCATTCACTCACTAACACACCCATGCACACACTCATCCACCCATACAGTCCTGCACACATGCTGTCTTCAACACATACAAACAGTGAGTCACTCATTCATGCACCTATGCACTACGTAATACCTCCCACCGAACCATGCAGACACTCAGACTGATACTCAAAAAAACAACTAATAACCTATATAGACACCCATGTAGCTACTCACCAACCCATGCAGCCACTTATACACAAAGTGAGAGACTGATACAGATATTTACATATTTAAACACTACTCACTAAGATACACTTAATCAGTCAGTAATACAATCAATTTTTCAAAAACAAATCATCCATTTAGACATTTATATACCCATTTGTTCTTCCATCGACCTTGACATATACATAGATAAAACATATATAATTTTCAGAAAAACACACATTCACTGGATGATGTCATCAGTGATGTCATTTGAGATGTCATCAGTGATGTCATGAGTGATGTCACTGACCATGTCATGAGTGATGTAATATGTGACGTCATCAGCAGTGGATTGCGGGCGCGCGAGTTATAGTTAGCTGAACTAACTATAACGGGGGAATTTCATTGGTTTTGTACGAGTGAAATGTCCAGCTAACTATAACGTGTGTGAAACCTCTGGTTTTTTCAGTGAATATATATATATATATACATATACATATATCTAAACATAATCCTACTCCCCACCGGAAGAAGGCACGCACTCGAGGCTGTTGGTATACGGCTTCTTTTATTTTCCACAGGTCTCCCTCGATCCCGAAACTGAACCACAGGTAGATATTGGCACTGAGGCCAGTGATGCAATCATCGCTCTTCACCAAACAAGGACATTAATTTTAAATGATGAAGGAAGCAGCACACTTGTTTTGAGAAAACTGGGAGTCTTAGGCATTATTTCGGGACTACTGTGACCAGAATGCCTGTGTGTATGACGCCCACTTGGGCGGGACTCGCTATTACAATAAATCACCTGTTTTCAATCGGCCTGCTTCTTCCATCTTTTCAGCCAGTGAACAAGAACGGCAAACACGCTCGAAACGCGTATGGCCTGTATGGAGAGCTTTGGGGCATGCTGTCTACAGAGCTACCTGTTGCGATTTGTGCTTCAACCCCACTGTTTGCAGCAGCTTCTAAAAGGGCAACCTTGCGTATGGATGGATATATATATATATATAGAGCAAACACCTGTGAAAGGACGCCGTCGATCGGGTCGGAGAACTCGCGAAGGAACGTCCTTACTTTTGGTGAGTGAAACGGCATTGATGTAGGCGGGGAGATAAGGACATTTGGCATAACAGTTTCTAAACCCAGAGAAGTCACAGGGTAAAGAACTCATCGTAAAATACATTTGTGAATCCTCAAACATGTCTGAAGACGCAGTACGTGTACGAGAGCGAGAAGCTATGGCGGATGAGCTTTTCAGTAAAATACCGAAAGTAAACACCAGTGGGCCGAATATTAAAGCGGCAGAAAGCAATCCAGAAAATGATGTTAAGATTCTGTTAAAGGAGCTGGAAAAGAAAATGAAAAATGAGATTACCAAATGGTGGGAGCACAAGTCCCTAACAAAGTATGTAGAGGTCAATAGGATACCACGGGGATTAAGGATTTTTCTCGCTCCTAGCTTTGATAACCCCAATCCTTTAATGCTTAGAGAGTGGAGTGAAAGCAACCTAGTGGCGTCAATGAATTTAGTACATATTTTAATTAAATATGCTGAAATAGATCGCCAGGCGTTACTAGTGGATATCGACAACATCAATAAGGAACTGAGTAAATCCGAGAAAAAAGATTTTATTGTGGCTAAACGAGAAGAAATCAAGGAAAGACTTAAAAAGCATGAAGATAAAATCACAGCGAGAAAAATACACAAATTTGCACGGGATCAGGCTGACTATGAACTAGGCCAGATTTACACATTTGCCCGAATATATGAAAAAGCGAAAAAATTGAAATTTAGTGGCAAAGAAAAACCAAACGCTGTGAGCAACATGCAAGCAATACAGAATGATGGCGATGGTTCTAATATAGATAGCGAATCTCTAACAAGCGGATCGAGTATGGAAGAGCTGAATATGGAAAGTAAAATCAGCAGCACAATCCTCAGCCTGGGAGAAGAAATTGATTTTTTAGTGGAGGAGCGGAGGCAAACACTGAGACCAAGGAACGAACGGAAACCAATAGAAAAAGGCGGAACACCAACAGAAGAGCGCGGCGCCGTAGGTGCCAGCGCAAAGCCAAAAGAAAAGAAGAGAAGAAATCAATGGCACAAGTAGAAACCTCCAATAACGATGAAAAAACCATCATTAACTGCCATTGTAGCTCAACACACAGATTAGCTCCTTCTCCTAGGGAATCAGAACTAACAATGAGGGGGGTGGGTGTGATTTTGGAAGAATCTGGAACTAAAAGTACTTTGAACCAATGAAAATGATGTTTCTGGATCACATCACTTGCCATGAGGGGATTGGGTGTGTTGTTGAAACAATCTGAAACTGAAAGTAATGAAAACCAATTAAAAGTGTTGTTTTATTTATCACATACCTCGAGGTGCATGCACTGAGCAAGCTCCCAGCGCGCACGGTGCAATTCCGCATGCGCGAACGCGTACGCGCGCATGCGCATTAGTCTTGTGCGCATACGTACCGCGCATACGCAGCACGCGCGCATGCGCAAACGTCAGCGCACGTACTGTGCGCGTATACGCAACTGTACCGCGTGGTGAACGTACGACGTACGCACGCATGCGTACGTACGCATGCGTACTGGGTGCGCGCTACGAGCGCGCACTAAAACTTATGTATGCGTACGTAAATAACGTACGCCAGAATAAAAAAAAAACGTACGCAAACGTACTAGGTGCGCGCTCTGAGCGCGCACCCTAAGAATTTATTTAAAAAAAAAAAAGTGAACATAACTTAATTGAAGATATTAACTATGTTGCTCAACTTTATCCTAATTGAAAGTTAAAAAACAAAATGAGCCACACCAAATTAAAGGATACAGATAATATATAAATGTATACATAGGGAAATTTTTGAAAAACAAATATATTAAAAATATAATTAAAAAATACAAAAATTAGCATTTAAAAAACCTTTGAAATTAACTGAAAAAACCATAGGTTTCACACACGTTATAGTTAGGAATTAGCATTTAAAAAACCTTGCAAATTCACTGAAAAAACCAGAGGTTTCACACACGTTATAGTTAGCTGGACATTTCACTCGTACAAAACCAATGAAATTCCCCCGTTATAGTTAGTTCAGCTAAATATAACTCGCGCGCCCGCAATCCACTGCTGATGACATCACATATTACATCACTCATGACATGGTCAGTGACATCACTCATGACATCACTGATGACATCTCAAATGACATCACTGATGACATCATCCTTGTGATAGAGTGGCAGACCTCCTCTCCCCCTAATATAACCTTTGATACACACATTCAAAAATAGAAAGAAAATTTTTCAAAACAATGGACATACCAATACCAGTTACAAAAACCTATTCAGTAATTGTAAGATCCACATACACATCCACTCATTCAGCAACAGTCCTATACAGTCACTCATACATGCACTCACTCATCATATGTATTCATACACCTATACATTCTGTTACAGAACGCCACTCATCCATAAAGTTACTCACACACATAGTCACTCATGCTAATAAAGAATCAAACATCCGTTTACCTGCATATTCAGTTATACACACACCACCACACTTACTTCTACAGAAACTTACACATACTTAGTCTTTTAAACAATCACTTATAGAAACACATACTTATTCATACAGGAACTCTTTCAATCTCTCACTCTCACATATACTCACTTATATACACCAATAGTCACATATACTAGTTTAAAACATATGTAGTTACTCATAGAGACACTATTGAGACAGTCATTCACTCACTAACACACCCATGCACACACTCATCCACCCATACAGTCCTGCACACATGCTGTCTTCAACACATACAAACAGTGAGTCACTCATTCATGCACCTATGCACTACGTAATACCCCCCACCGAACCATGCAGACACTCAGACTGATACTCAAAAAAACAACTAATAACCTATATAGACACCCATGTAGCTACTCACCAACCCATGCAGCCACTTATACACAAAGTGAGAGACTGATACAGATATTTACATATTTAAACACTACTCACTAAGATACACTTAATCAGTCAGTAATACAATCAATTTTTCAAAAACAAATCATCCATTTAGACATTTATATACCCATTTGTTCTTCCATCGACCTTGACATATACATAGATAAAACATATATAATTTTCAGAAAAACACACATTCACTGGATGATGTCATCAGTGATGTCATTTGAGATGTCATCAGTGATGTCATGAGTGATGTCACTGACCATGTCATGAGTGATGTAATATGTGACGTCATCAGCAGTGGATTGCGGGCGCGCGAGTTATAGTTAGCTGAACTAACTATAACGGGGGAATTTCATTGGTTTTGTACGAGTGAAATGTCCAGCTAACTATAACGTGTGTGAAACCTCTGGTTTTTTCAGTGAATACATATATATATATACATATACATATATCTAAACATAATCCTACTCCCCACCGGAAGAAGGCACGCACTCGAGGCTGTTGGTATACGGCTTCTTTTATTTTCCACAGGTCTCCCTCGATCCCGAAACTGAACCACAGGTAGATATTGGCACTGAGGCCAGTGATGCAATCATCGCTCTTCACCAAACAAGGACATTAATTTTAAATGATGAAGGAAGCAGCACACTTGTTTTGAGAAAACTGGGAGTCTTAGGCATTATTTCGGGACTACTGTGACCAGAATGCCTGTGTGTATGACGCCCACTTGGGCGGGACTCGCTATTACAATAAATCACCTGTTTTCAATCGGCCTGCTTCTTCCATCTTTTCAGCCAGTGAACAAGAGCGGCAAACACGCTCGAAACGCGTATGGCCTGTATGGAGAGCTTTGGGGCATGCTGTCTACAGAGCTACCTGTTGCGATTTGTGCTTCAACCCCACTGTTTGCAGCAGCTTCTAAAAGGGCAACCTTGCGTATGGATGGATATATATATATATATAGAGCAAACACCTGTGGAAGGACGCCGTCGATCGGGTCGGAGAACTCGCGAAGGAACGTCCTTACTTTTGGTGAGTGAAACGGCATTGATGTAGGCGGGGAGATAAGGACATTTGGCATAACAGTTTCTAAACCCAGAGAAGTCACAGGGTAAAGAACTCATCGTAAAATACATTTGTGAATCCTCAAACATGTCTGAAGACGCAGTACGTGTACGAGAGCGAGAAGCTATGGCGGATGAGCTTTTCAGTAAAATACCGAAAGTAAACACCAGTGGGCCGAATATTAAAGCGGCAGAAAGCAATCCAGAAAATGATGTTAAGATTCTGTTAAAGGAGCTGGAAAAGAAAATGAAAAATGAGATTACCAAATGGTGGGAGCACAAGTCCCTAACAAAGTATGTAGAGGTCAATAGGATACCACGGGGATTAAGGATTTTTCTCGCTCCTAGCTTTGATAACCCCAATCCTTTAATGCTTAGAGAGTGGAGTGAAAGCAACCTAGTGGCGTCAATGAATTTAGTACATATTTTAATTAAATATGCTGAAATAGATCGCCAGGCGTTACTAGTGGATATCGACAACATCAATAAGGAACTGAGTAAATCCGAGAAAAAAGATTTTATTGTGGCTAAACGAGAAGAAATCAAGGAAAGACTTAAAAAGCATGAAGATAAAATCACAGCGAGAAAAATACACAAATTTGCACGGGATCAGGCTGACTATGAACTAGGCCAGATTTACACATTTGCCCGAATATATGAAAAAGCGAAAAAATTGAAATTTAGTGGCAAAGAAAAACCAAACGCTGTGAGCAACATGCAAGCAATACAGAATGATGGCGATGGTTCTAATATAGATAGCGAATCTCTAACAAGCGGATCGAGTATGGAAGAGCTGAATATGGAAAGTACAATCAGCAGCACAATCCTCAGCCTGGGAGAAGAAATTGATTTTTTAGTGGAGGAGCGGAGGCAAACACTGAGACCAAGGAACGAACGGAAACCAATAGAAAAAGGCGGAACACCAACAGAAGAGCGCGGCGCCGTAGGTGCCAGCGCAAAGCCAAAAGAAAAGAAGAGAAGAAATCAATGGCACAAGTAGAAACCTCCAATAACGACGAAAAAACCATCATTAACTGCCATTGTAGCTCAACACACAGATTAGCTCCTTCTCCTAGGGAATCAGAACTAACAATGAGGGGGGTGGGTGTGATTTTGGAAGAATCTGGAACTAAAAGTACTTTGAACCAATGAAAATGATGTTTCTGGATCACATCACTTGCCATGAGGGGATTGGGTGTGTTGTTGAAACAATCTGAAACTGAAAGTAATGAAAACCAATTAAAAGTGTTGTTTTATTTATCACATACCTCGAGGTGCACGCACTGAGCAAGCTCCCAGCGCGCACGGTGCAATTCCGCATGCGCGAACGCGTACGCGCGCATGCGCATTAGTCTTGTGCGCATACGTACCGCGCATACGCAGCACGCGCGCATGCGCAAACGTCAGCGCACGTACTGTGCGCGTATACGCAACTGTACCGCGTGGTGAACGTACGACGTACGCACGCATGCGTACGTACGCATGCGTACTGGGTGCGCGCTACGAGCGCGCACTAAAACTTATGTATGCGTACGTAAATAACGTACGCCAGAATAAAAAAAAAACGTACGCAAACGTACTAGGTGCGCGCTCTGAGCGCGCACCCTAAGAATTTATTTAAAAAAAAAAAGTGAACATAACTTAATTGAAGATATTAACTATGTTGCTCAACTTTATCCTAATTGAAAGTTAAAAAACAAAATGAGCCACACCAAATTAAAGGATACAGATAATATATAAATGTATACATAGGGAAATTTTTGAAAAACAAATATATTAAAAATATAATTAAAAAATACAAAAATTAGCATTTAAAAAACCTTTGAAATTAACTGAAAAAACCATAGGTTTCACACACGTTATAGTTAGGAATTAGCATTTAAAAAACCTTGCAAATTCACTGAAAAAACCAGAGGTTTCACACACGTTATAGTTAGCTGGACATTTCACTCGTACAAAACCAATGAAATTCCCCCGTTATAGTTAGTTCAGCTAAATATAACTCGCGCGCCCGCAATCCACTGCTGATGACATCACATATTACATCACTCATGACATGGTCAGTGACATCACTCATGACATCACTGATGACATCTCAAATGACATCACTGATGACATCATCCTTGTGATAGAGTGGCAGACCTCCTCTCCCCCTAATATAACCTTTGATACACACATTCAAAAATAGAAAGAAAATTTTTCAAAACAATGGACATACCAATACCAGTTACAAAAACCTATTCAGTAATTGTAAGATCCACATACACATCCACTCATTCAGCAACAGTCCTATACAGTCACTCATACATGCACTCACTCATCATATGTATTCATACACCTATACATTCTGTTACAGAACGCCACTCATCCATAAAGTTACTCACACACATAGTCACTCATGCTAATAAAGAATCAAACATCCGTTTACCTGCATATTCAGTTATACACACACCACCACACTTACTTCTACAGAAACTTACACATACTTAGTCTTTTAAACAATCACTTATAGAAACACATACTTATTCATACAGGAACTCTTTCAATCTCTCACTCTCACATATACTCACTTATATACACCAATAGTCACATATACTAGTTTAAAACATATGTAGTTACTCATAGAGACACTATTGAGACAGTCATTCACTCACTAACACACCCATGCACACACTCATCCACCCATACAGTCCTGCACACATGCTGTCTTCAACACATACAAACAGTGAGTCACTCATTCATGCACCTATGCACTACGTAATACCCCCCACCGAACCATGCAGACACTCAGACTGATACTCAAAAAAACAACTAATAACCTATATAGACACCCATGTAGCTACTCACCAACCCATGCAGCCACTTATACACAAAGTGAGAGACTGATACAGATATTTACATATTTAAACACTACTCACTAAGATACACTTAATCAGTCAGTAATACAATCAATTTTTCAAAAACAAATCATCCATTTAGACATTTATATACCCATTTGTTCTTCCATCGACCTTGACATATACATAGATAAAACATATATAATTTTCAGACAAACACACATTGCCTGGATGATGTCATCAGTGATGTCATTTGAGATGTCATCAGTGATGTCATGAGTGATGTCACTGACCATGTCATGAGTGATGTAATATGTGACGTCATCAGCAGTGGATTGCGGGCGCGCGAGTTATAGTTAGCTGAACTAACTATAACGGGGGAATTTCATTGGTTTTGTACGAGTGAAATGTCCAGCTAACTATAACGTGTGTGAAACCTCTGGTTTTTTCAGTGAATATATATATATATATACATATACATATATCTAAACATAATCCTACTCCCCACCGGAAGAAGGCACGCACTCGAGGCTGTTGGTATACGGCTTCTTTTATTTTCCACAGGTCTCCCTCGATCCCGAAACTGAACCACAGGTAGATATTGGCACTGAGGCCAGTGATGCAATCATCGCTCTTCACCAAACAAGGACATTAATTTTAAATGATGAAGGAAGCAGCACACTTGTTTTGAGAAAACTGGGAGTCTTAGGCATTATTTCGGGACTACTGTGACCAGAATGCCTGTGTGTATGACGCCCACTTGGGCGGGACTCGCTATTACAATAAATCACCTGTTTTCAATCGGCCTGCTTCTTCCATCTTTTCAGCCAGTGAACAAGAGCGGCAAACACGCTCGAAACGCGTATGGCCTGTATGGAGAGCTTTGGGGCATGCTGTCTACAGAGCTACCTGATGCGATTTGTGCTTCAACCCCACTGTTTGCAGCAGCTTCTAAAAGGGCAACCTTGCGTATGGATGGATATATATATATATATAGAGCAAACACCTGTGGAAGGACGCCGTCGATCGGGTCGGAGAACTCGCGAAGGAACGTCCTTACTTTTGGTGAGTGAAACGGCATTGATGTAGGCGGGGAGATAAGGACATTTGGCATAACAGTTTCTAAACCCAGAGAAGTCACAGGGTAAAGAACTCATCGTAAAATACATTTGTGAATCCTCAAACATGTCTGAAGACGCAGTACGTGTACGAGAGCGAGAAGCTATGGCGGATGAGCTTTTCAGTAAAATACCGAAAGTAAACACCAGTGGGCCGAATATTAAAGCGGCAGAAAGCAATCCAGAAAATGATGTTAAGATTCTGTTAAAGGAGCTGGAAAAGAAAATGAAAAATGAGATTACCAAATGGTGGGAGCACAAGTCCCTAACAAAGTATGTAGAGGTCAATAGGATACCACGGGGATTAAGGATTTTTCTCGCTCCTAGCTTTGATAACCCCAATCCTTTAATGCTTAGAGAGTGGAGTGAAAGCAACCTAGTGGCGTCAATGAATTTAGTACATATTTTAATTAAATATGCTGAAATAGATCGCCAGGCGTTACTAGTGGATATCGACAACATCAATAAGGAACTGAGTAAATCCGAGAAAAAAGATTTTATTGTGGCTAAACGAGAAGAAATCAAGGAAAGACTTAAAAAGCATGAAGATAAAATCACAGCGAGAAAAATACACAAATTTGCACGGGATCAGGCTGACTATGAACTAGGCCAGATTTACACATTTGCCCGAATATATGAAAAAGCGAAAAAATTGAAATTTAGTGGCAAAGAAAAACCAAACGCTGTGAGCAACATGCAAGCAATACAGAATGATGGCGATGGTTCTAATATAGATAGCGAATCTCTAACAAGCGGATCGAGTATGGAAGAGCTGAATATGGAAAGTACAATCAGCAGCACAATCCTCAGCCTGGGAGAAGAAATTGATTTTTTAGTGGAGGAGCGGAGGCAAACACTGAGACCAAGGAACGAACGGAAACCAATAGAAAAAGGCGGAACACCAACAGAAGAGCGCGGCGCCGTAGGTGCCAGCGCAAAGCCAAAAGAAAAGAAGAGAAGAAATCAATGGCACAAGTAGAAACCTCCAATAACGACGAAAAAACCATCATTAACTGCCATTGTAGCTCAACACACAGATTAGCTCCTTCTCCTAGGGAATCAGAACTAACAATGAGGGGGGTGGGTGTGATTTTGGAAGAATCTGGAACTAAAAGTACTTTGAACCAATGAAAATGATGTTTCTGGATCACATCACTTGCCATGAGGGGATTGGGTGTGTTGTTGAAACAATCTGAAACTGAAAGTAATGAAAACCAATTAAAAGTGTTGTTTTATTTATCACATACCTCGAGGTGCATGCACTGAGCAAGCTCCCAGCGCGCACGGTGCAATTCCGCATGCGCGAACGCGTACGCGCGCATGCGCATTAGTCTTGTGCGCATACGTACCGCGCATACGCAGCACGCGCGCATGCGCAAACGTCAGCGCACGTACTGTGCGCGTATACGCAACTGTACCGCGTGGTGAACGTACGACGTACGCACGCATGCGTACGTACGCATGCGTACTGGGTGCGCGCTACGAGCACGCACTAAAACTTATGTATGCGTACGTAAATAACGTACGCCAGAATAAAAAAAAAACGTACGCAAACGTACTAGGTGCGCGCTCTGAGCGCGCACCCTAAGAATTTATTTTAAAAAAAAAAGTGAACATAACTTAATTGAAGATATTAACTATGTTGCTCAACTTTATCCTAATTGAAAGTTAAAAAACAAAATGAGCCACACCAAATTAAAGGATACAGATAATATATAAATGTATACATAGGGAAATTTTTGAAAAACAAATATATTAAAAATATAATTAAAAAATACAAAAATTAGCATTTAAAAAACCTTTGAAATTAACTGAAAAAACCATAGGTTTCACACACGTTATAGTTAGGAATTAGCATTTAAAAAACCTTGCAAATTCACTGAAAAAACCAGAGGTTTCACACACGTTATAGTTAGCTGGACATTTCACTCGTACAAAACCAATGAAATTCCCCCGTTATAGTTAGTTCAGCTAAATATAACTCGCGCGCCCGCAATCCACTGCTGATGACATCACATATTACATCACTCATGACATGGTCAGTGACATCACTCATGACATCACTGATGACATCTCAAATGACATCACTGATGACATCATCCTTGTGATAGAGTGGCAGACCTCCTCTCCCCCTAATATAACCTTTGATACACACATTCAAAAATAGAAAGAAAATTTTTCAAAACAATGGACATACCAATACCAGTTACAAAAACCTATTCAGTAATTGTAAGATCCACATACACATCCACTCATTCAGCAACAGTCCTATACAGTCACTCATACATGCACTCACTCATCATATGTATTCATACACCTATACATTCTGTTACAGAACGCCACTCATCCATAAAGTTACTCACACACATAGTCACTCATGCTAATAAAGAATCAAACATCCGTTTACCTGCATATTCAGTTATACACACACCACCACACTTACTTCTACAGAAACTTACACATACTTAGTCTTTTAAACAATCACTTATAGAAACACATACTTATTCATACAGGAACTCTTTCAATCTCTCACTCTCACATATACTCACTTATATACACCAATAGTCACATATACTAGTTTAAAACATATGTAGTTACTCATAGAGACACTATTGAGACAGTCATTCACTCACTAACACACCCATGCACACACTCATCCACCCATACAGTCCTGCACACATGCTGTCTTCAACACATACAAACAGCGAGTCACTCATTCATGCACCTATGCACTACGTAATACCCCCCACCGAACCATGCAGACACTCAGACTGATACTCAAAAAAACAACTAATAACCTATATAGACACCCATGTAGCTACTCACCAACCCATGCAGCCACTTATACACAAAGTGAGAGACTGATACAGATATTTACATATTTAAACACTACTCACTAAGATACACTTAATCAGTCAGTAATACAATCAATTTTTCAAAAACAAATCATCCATTTAGACATTTATATACCCATTTGTTCTTCCATCGACCTTGACATATACATAGATAAAACATATATAATTTTCAGAAAAACACACATTGCCTGGATGATGTCATCAGTGATGTCATTTGAGATGTCATCAGTGATGTCATGAGTGATGTCACTGACCATGTCATGAGTGATGTAATATGTGACGTCATCAGCAGTGGATTGCGGGCGCGCGAGTTATAGTTAGCTGAACTAACTATAACGGGGGAATTTCATTGGTTTTGTACGAGTGAAATGTCCAGCTAACTATAACGTGTGTGAAACCTCTGGTTTTTTCAGTGAATATATATATATATATACATATACATATATCTAAACATAATCCTACTCCCCACCGGAAGAAGGCACGCACTCGAGGCTGTTGGTATACGGCTTCTTTTATTTTCCACGGGTCTCCCTCGATCCCGAAACTGAACCACAGGTAGATATTGGCACTGAGGCCAGTGATGCAATCATCGCTCTTCACCTAACAAGGACATTAATTTTAAATGATGAAGGAAGCAGCACACTTGTTTTGAGAAAACTGGGAGTCTTAGGCATTATTTCGGGACTACTGTGACCAGAATGCCTGTGTGTATGACGCCCACTTGGGCGGGACTCGCTATTACAATAAATCACCTGTTTTCAATCGGCCTGCTTCTTCCATCTTTTCAGCCAGTGAACAAGAGCGGCAAACGCGCTCGAAACGCGTATGGCCTGTATGGAGAGCTTTGGGGCATGCTGTCTACAGAGCTACCTGTTGCGATTTGTGCTTCAACCCCACTGTTTGCAGCAGCTTCTAAAAGGGCAACCTTGCGTATGGATGGATATATATATATATATAGAGCAAACACCTGTGGAAGGACGCCGTCGATCGGGTCGGAGAACTCGCGAAGGAACGTCCTTACTTTTGGTGAGTGAAACGGCATTGATGTAGGCGGGGAGATAAGGACATTTGGCATAACAGTTTCTAAACCCAGAGATGTCACAGGGTAAAGAACTCATCGTAAAATACATTTGTGAATCCTCAAACATGTCTGAAGACGCAGTACGTGTACGAGAGCGAGAAGCTATGGCGGATGAGCTTTTCAGTAAAATACCGAAAGTAAACACCAGTGGGCCGAATATTAAAGCGGCAGAAAGCAATCCAGAAAATGATGTTAATATTCTGTTAAAGGAGCTGGAAAAGAAAATGAAAAATGAGATTACCAAATGGTGGGAGCACAAGTCCCTAACAAAGTATGTAGAGGTCAATAGGATACCACGGGGATTAAGGATTTTTCTCGCTCCTAGCTTTGATAACCCCAATCCTTTAATGCTTAGAGAGTGGGGTGAAAGCAACCTAGTGGCGTCAATGAATTTAGTACATATTTTAATTAAATATGCTGAAATAGATCGCCAGGCGTTACTAGTGGATATCGACAACATCAATAAGGAACTGAGTAAATCCGAGAAAAAAGATTTTATTGTGGCTAAACGAGAAGAAATCAAGGAAAGATTTAAAAAGCATGAAGATAAAATCACAGCGAGAAAAATACACAAATTTGCACGGGATCAGGCTGACTATGAACTAGGCCAGATTTACACATTTGCCCGAATATATGAAAAAGCGAAAAAATTGAAATTTAGTGGCAAAGAAAAACCAAACGCTGTGAGCAACATGCAAGCAATACAGAATGATGGCGATGGTTCTAATATAGATAGCGAATCTCTAACAAGCGGATCGAGTATGGAAGAGCTGAATATGGAAAGTACAATCAGCAGCACAATCCTCAGCCTGGGAGAAGAAATTGATTTTTTAGTGGAGGAGCGGAGGCAAACACTGAGACCAAGGAACGAACGGAAACCAATAGAAAAAGGCGGAACACCAACAGAAGAGCGCGGCGCCGTAGGTGTCAGCGCAAAGCCAAAAGAAAAGAAGAGAAGAAATCAATGGCACAAGTAGAAACCTCCAATAACGACGAAAAAACCATCATTAACCTATCCACATTGACACTAACTAAGGCTGAAGAACAACTGCTTGCCCTAGGTTTGAATTTCTGTCCAGAGAGCAACTTCAATTATGCGAACACCAGAGTGGATGTGTTCTGCTTCATACGGAAACTCAAACTCAAGAAATTCTTTACCCTCAAATCAGGATTGGAAAAAGCGAAATCAACTGCTCCATTGGAACCAAAAGGTCCTACAAAATGGCAGGCATCGGACATTCAAACACTCCTAACCATGCATGATTTAAGTAATGAACCAGATACCAACAACCAACAACAAGATTCTGGGGATGATACCCAACAAAGATTGCGAAAAATTGATTTACTACAGAAAGGTGCTGGTGAAAGCCCTTACAAGCCAAAATCGACATTTCTCCCAATGATGCCCAAAGACGCGGTTGATATTTATCATGAACGTGTCATAGAAGATATCAAAAGGTTGCACCACCAAGTGAATTACAAAAAAAGTAAATGACAACATAACAGAATACAATATCAAAATCTGATGAAGAAATTAAGTGAGGATGTGGAAATTGTTATTAAAAAATCTGATAAGGGCGGCAATATTGTTTTATGGCCCAAACAAGACTATGTTGTGGAGGCAATGCTACAATTAAACTATAAAAGATGCTATGAAAAATCTACCATGAGGGAATACAATAAAGCAAAAGATTCGTTGAAGAAGGAGCTACAATTTTGGAAGCGGGAAGGATTAATAACTCCAGAAGAATTTTTATATTTGTACAATGAATATCCTGTTCTTCCTTTTTTGTACTTGTTACCTAAAGTCCACAGAAATCAAATACCAATTCCAGGCCGTCCCATAATTTCGGCCATAAACAGCATGTCGGAACATATGAGCGAATGTGTGGACTTCTTCTTACAGGGATTGGTGAAAGCGTTACCCTCATATGTAAAGGACACCGGTGATTTTTTAAAGAAACTCAATGACATTGTCTGGACAGATAATTTGGTGTTAATAACATTAGACATCGAATCACTGTATACCAGTATAGAGCATACGGCTGGTTTAATTGCTGTCAATCATTTTTTGGAGTCACGACCCTGTGAATATTATCAACACAACAAAATGCTAGTAGCCTTTATTACTTGGTGCTTGAACAATAATTATTTTTTGTTCGGCAAAGAGGTCTACAAGCAGGTACAGGGTGTCGCTATGGGGGCCTGCTTCTCTCCTAGCTACGCATGTTTACATGTGGGCTATTGGGAGAAGCAGGTCCTCATGAGGCAGCACCTGGAGGTCTACATTAACAATATTGATTACTGGTTACGTTATATTGACGATGTATTTATAGTGTGGAATGGAAACATGGAAAGTGCCAATAAGTTTATTGAAGAGATTAATATAAACTGTATGAACCTACACTTCACATCGCATATAAGTCACTCTAAAGTAGAATTTTTAGATGTAAATGTGTTCATCAAGGAAGGCAAAATTGTCACTACTGCCTATAGAAAACCAACTGCAGGGAACACAATTGTGCACGCAACCAGTTCGCATCCTAAGCACCTTATCAGTAGCATCCCATATGGGGAACTTTTGAGACTCAAACGCATTTGCAGTACCTCATCCGATTATGATAAATGTAAAGAAGAAACTTTAATTCGGTTGAGGAAAAGAGGTTACAATAACAAAATATTGATGGAAGCTGTGAATAAAGCTGAGAGTCGATCAAGAATATCACTACTTCCACATGACAATGAGAATGACATGACTCCTGCAGACACAGTCAATGATACACCTAGACTTATAACAACATATAGTCGACAGCAGAGAAAGATAAGATCGATCATTAATAAAAATTGGCCCATTATCCTCACTGATAGTGTTTTAAATTCGAGACTTCCAGATAAACCAGTGATTACTTTTAGAAAAACACAATCCATGGGATCTAAATTATCTAAAGATAGCCCAGAACTAAACTTCAATAAATCCTGGTTAAAACCAAGACAGAGCTTCTTTAAATGCACATCATGCAGAGCCTGTAAGTTTGGAGTAAATACAACTCAGTACAAAACACCCTTTAGAGAAAATGCAATAAATATAAAGGGCAGTTACAATTGTCGTACTGAGTATGCAGTATATGTTCTTACGTGCACTTGCGGGCTTAGGTACGTGGGAAGTACTAAGCTTCAAGTGCACGTGAGGATATTGCAACACTTACGAGTGATCATTAACAACGATCCGGCTTACCCAGTTGCCCGCCATTTCAAGGAAGCACATGATAATGATGTCAAATGCTTATCTTATTTTGTAATTGATTCAATTCCAGCCCTACGTAGGGGAGGAAATCGGGAAAAACTATTGAGACAGCGTGAGACCAAAACTATCTTAGAACTCGATAGTAAATTCCCGAATGGATTAAACAATACGGAGGATTTACACACGTTTCTGTAATCAAATTTGCATACCTCCTGATCGCTTCCTTAAAAATGGGTTACCATACAAATGATGATGTATAGAAATATTTTTATGGGCTATGAACCAATCAACACTTAGGAAGTATTTGTACAGAATTGCACGAGGCACTTTCTTTTTTGGAATATAAACAGGTACTCTGAAAATTAGTATTATGCTGAGATTATGAAATTTGGAAAAACAAAAAGCACTAAGCAGTCATATGTTTTTCCAATGGCAGACATTTGCACAGATTATTGCTAAATTTTACATCTGTCAATGTGAAAAAAATATGTATATTTTAAATTATTTATACATGTTTATTTATTATTGAAAAATTCATTGTTTTTCTAATATTTAATACATTTTAAATTATTTATGTAGAGTGTACACCGCAACAAATGTATATATCAATGATATATGAGATATGCAATACAACAAACCAAAGTCTGTCCTCAACTATCATTGATGTGCGATAGGTTTTGGAGTACGAAACTAAAGAAAGTGTTTCTTCACTGTTTAGCACTATAGGGGTGTGTTCTTTCCCATTGAGTACATATAAAAAAGATGGCGTACTACAAGAACTTTATGTGATCAAGGGCACTTGATGCCCGAAACGCGTCATGAAATGAGGAACAAAGAACAATAAAGAAGATATATTGCCACTAACTTGTCCTGGTGGTCCGTTTCTGTCAGTTCACCGAAAAGGAAGTGCTGAGAGGTGTTTGAATGCATATATATATATATATATATATATATATATATATATATTATCTACTGGCGGTCGCCAGTAGATAGTTATAGTTAGGACCCTGTTTCCATAGGAAATCCGCAACATTCTATTTGGAATAACTTTGGCGCCGGTCGACGAATCCTCGCAAAATTTTCAAAACTAATGGGGCGCTACGCTCCGCTCCTACCCTGAAAGTCTCGGGGGGATTCGTCAAGCGGGGGCTGAGAAAAAAGGGGGGTCCCAAAACGCGTTTTCCCCATGCATTTTTCTATAGGACCTTTAGACACAGCTACAGCCCGAACGGCTGAACAGAGTTACTTGAAATTTGGCAGAGAGGTAGTCTACAGGTCAAGGAAGTGCCTTTTGTAGGTCTGGTGTAAATCTGTTCAGTAGTTCCTGAGAAAATAGCATTTAAATCAATATATATATCTGTGGCAGCTTACCGTGCGCTTACCGTGCGCTTACGGTAAGCTTACCGTAGGCGTACGGTACCGTGCGCGAGCACGATTCTGATTGGCTGTTAGATCTTAGTAAACATTCGAATCGGTCGAAACCAGGAAGTGTCGGCCGCCATTTTCTCTCTCGCACTCTGAGGGGGGGAGGAAAAACAAAGTTGGATAACATGAAAAGGGGCAGGCTAGACAGCTCCTAACCACCTAGCCTTGGTTAGGGTGTCCCAAAAGAACCCCCAAGGCCAAAAATTCAATTTTTTTTTTCGAAAAAACGCCGAATGCGCTTACCGTACGCGTACGGTCAAAAAAAATAATTAAAAAAAAATATCCACCTTTTCCCCCCCTCCGTGGGCAAAAGGTGCCCGTAGTGCACCTTTTGTGCATGGCATATAGGCTAATTGAACATTTAATAGATAACCTTTCACAACGATGCGCATAATATGTCCTCCGTGTGCGGACGGTGCGCGAAGCGCATCGTGCGTACATGGCCCACCCAGCGTAACGTGGGCACGCGGTGCGTGTAGCGCACTGCGTGCCCACCGTGCGTGCACGGCACTAACTGCGTAAAGTGGGCGCGCGGTGCGCGAAGCGCACCGCGTGCTCACTGTGCGCGCACGGTGCGCGAAGCGCACCGTGCGCGCACGGAACAAACTGCGTGAAGTGGGCGCGCACGCCACGAACGGCGTAAAGTAACTTAGCATTTAAAAAACCGTACAAATTCACTGAAAAAACCATAGGTTTCACACACGTTATAGTTAGGAATTAGCATTTAAAAAACCTTGCAAATTCACTGAAAAAACCATAGGTTTCACACATGTTATAGTTAGCTGGACATTTCACTCGTGAAAAACCATTGAAATTCCCCCGTTATAGTTAGTGCAGGCAACTATAACTCACGCGACCGCAATCCTCTGCTGATGACATATATGTTTTTATGAAAAAAAAATATTTGTAATATATGTATAGCTAAAATTTCATGGAAGACATGGGCAAATAAGTGTCTAAATACATTATTAGCATCAGCAGAGGATTGCGGTCGCGTGAGTTATAGTTGCCTGCACTAACTATAACGGGGGAATTTCAATGGTTTTTCACGAGTGAAATGTCCAGCTAACTATAACATGTGTGAAACCTATGGGTTTTTCAGTGAATATATATATATATATATTTTCACAGAAAAATCCACAGGTTTCATGGACATTATACTTAGTTGGACATTTCACTCGTACAAAACCAGAGAAATGTGGGCGTTATATTTAGTTGAGCTAACTATAACTTGTTTGCCCTCAATGCACTGCTGATGATGTCACATACTACATCACTCATGACATAGTCAGTGACATCAATGGTACATGTATGAATAACTACATATGTGAAAGGCAGTATATGTGAGTGTTGGAGTATATAAGTGACTATATGCGAGAGTGAGTGATTGTGAGAGTGGCTGTATGGATGAGTGTGTACTTCTGTCAGTGATTGTATAAGAGAGTAAGTATGTTAGTATCTGTATTAATAAGTGAGGTGGTATGTGAATAACTGCATAATGAGTAAATGGCTGTGTGACTGATTCTTTGGGTGACTCACTAGGTGTTTGAGTAACTCTATGGGTGAGTGGCGGTTTGTGAGTAGCTGTATTGGTGAATGAGTGCATTTATCAGTGGCTGTATTGATGAGTGATGGCGTGTATGAGTGACTCTATGAGTGAGTGGATGTGTGTCTAGACCCATGAACCAGTGAGTGGGTATGTACTAACTGGTATTGGTGTATCCATGGTTTTGAGAATGTTAGTATGTATTTTTGAGTAGGTGTATGAAAGGTTATATTAGGGTGTGAGTAGGTGCATCAGATATTAAGTGGATGATGTCATCAGTGATGTCATTTGAGATGTTATTAGTGATGCCCAGTAATGTCACTGACCATATCATGAGTGATGTAATAGATGACGTCATCTGCAGTGCATTGCGGGGTCACGAGTTATAGTTAGCTCAACTAACTATAATGGACGAATTTCTCTGGATTTGTACGAATGAAATATCCAACTAACTATAACGTCCCTGACACCTGTGTTTTTTTCAGTAAATTTCTAAGGTTTTTTAAATGCAGATTTCTAACTATAGCGTTTAAATGCTACCCAGTCACAAGATGGCTGCCAATACTCCCTGGTTTGAAATATTGGCAACCAATCAGAAGCAAGCTTGAGATCAGGAGGGTTCAGCTAATCAGATCTCACAATTCTCAAATATCGATATCTGTAAATGTTTACATTTCTCAAAAACTATTGAACAAATTTACACCATTTAAAGAAAAGAGTGCTTTCTGGACCAAAAGCTACCTTTTTGCCAAATTTGGTGTAATTCCGTTTAGCAGTTTAAAGTTTCCTATGGAAATTACCATGGGAAAAACATGCTTTGGGACCCCCCTTTTTTCTCGGCCCGCACTTGACGAATCACCCGGAAACTTTCAAGAGAGGAGCTGACCGGAGTGCCTCATTAGTTGTGAAAATTCCACGAAGATTTGTTAACCAGTTCCATATATATTGGAAAAAGAAAAAATACTTTTGGCTTTTTTCTTCAAACACATCTTTAGGTGAGGGCTAATAAGCGTTAGCTGTTTTGCCGCCCTGACATAATGAAAAAATAATAAATAAAAGATCATAAATAAATACATATATTGACGGACTTTAGGTCAGCTCTCTTCACTCACTGCTCTTTTTGAAAATCATTCACATTTTGCTTTCACCAACTGCAACATACAGCATGAAGCAATGAGTGATCCGACTTCATGTGCCATTTTTATTTTTAAAATATTACTGCAGGCATGTGGTATACGTTTAGGCTGCATATTTTTGTGGAATCCCCTTGCAATAATAAAAATTGAAAATCTCTCCAACTTGCCAAGGTCATCGCTATTGGCTTTGGCAATGCTTGTTTTTCATGTATTCAAAATAATTAAACATTGCAACAAGTTAAAAAATGTGTATTTTTTGTTTGCTTCATTTTATGAAGCACTGGAAAGAGTGTTGCTCTACCGAATGCAATTCTTTTACAAGCTTAATATCCCAGTTGAACCTACAGAAAGTAAACAGTGATCATCAGGGCAGTGTTTGCCTTCTGTTCTTGTAGTGCTCAATTTTTAACTAAATTTAAGGGCAGGTGCCCACATTGTTTTAGAAGGCTGTTACCACTTCCATCACTAGAACAGCCCACTTGCACCACTGCAGTAGGCCACTTTCACCAATGCTTGGCCTTCGATTAGTTTATAAAAAAAAAGATATGGTGTTAGTGCTACCCATCGCCGGCACTTAAACTGTTTTACACTAACTAAACTCACTCTACTGTAGCATCACTCACACTATGATGCTCAGACAAAACTCCGGGTTCCCTTATGTGGGAGCATCCAATTTGAAAAGGGGGCACATTAAAATGTCTACTCCACCCCCCTGTTTTATGAAGATTCCACTGCTGCCTTATTTGATCAATCTTTTGGGATCTGCAGTGGTAATCTCACTGTAGAGCAGACAACTGGCTCTGTCCTAAACCAATGGCTTTCATTGGTAGTGTTCATAAGGTAATATAAGAGCTCACATAAGATGGGTAAGTAAGGTTTCACTGAATGTGAGAGTCATTTTAAATGTGGGTAGATCAGAAAATGCAGGAAGGTGAGACTAAGAGAAAGCAGTTATTTTCACTCTATGTGGGATGGATATGCCCAGATGTGGGTCCCTGGCTTGCTGTGCCACTGGATTCTAGCTAACCTGGCTCATGAGGGGTGATACCCCAAAACTGGTCCCAGGATGCTTGTTTCTGATCCAGGGAGACCGGGTTTGGCAGTTCGGGCTGGACTGGTCCTATGAGGAGCAAGGTCAAGACTGATTTGTCCATGTCTAGTCTAAACTGGGGTGGCATGGCAAGCAAAAGAATAATGGATTTAACCCAGATCTCTTGACTGAGGGTGAATGGTTGATTTTTTTTCTGGATACCATCCACCATTTGTGGGTCTTTTCCCTACGGAATAGAGCCAAAAGCGTTCTCTCCACCCATGTTGTTTTCTCAGTTAAACGTTTAAAGCACGTCACATAGGAAAATACATATTGAGAATCCTATTGAATGTCACAAAGGGCTTCTTTGGCAGAAAGCCAATAGAAATTCCAAGCCAAGCCAATAGAAATGCAGAATAATGATTTAGATATGGTTCAGCATCTGTGACAAAATATGATATTCCACCTTAATGCGGTCCTGGGAGAACTGAGTAGGTCAAAATGGATGGTTAAAGAATCAAAAAACTCCTTGAGTTTCATAGAGTCACTATTTAAAACGTCATGCCCAAGCAGGAACAGGCAGTATCTCTGAAGGCACCCCGGCTGACAAGGCTTGAAGCAAGATCATATTTTTTATTTTGAAGTAAATTCAAGTCAACGGCCTGCTGTGGACTATTATCCTGTAAGGCCTGCATAAAATCCATTCTTGACAAGCTACATTGGTGTTGATTTGTAAGATTTGTAAGGCTGATCCACATTGCCAGCCAGTGAGGAAAACACTTGGCTGAAATGTGCCTTCTAAGGAAACCATCAGGAGGAAAATGCCAATAACAAAAAGTCCTCAAGAAACTAATACCACAAGATGGAAGGCCTCTCATTGGCAGGCGCATCCAGAGAGAGTACCGGCAGCTGACAAGCGGTCGCAGCCCACGAACATGTCCAGCAGTGTTTTAAGTAATCCGATTCTTCTGCATGGTCACTCAATATTTAATGACTTTTTCAGGCCATTTTGTTTGCTGGCTCTAGAACTCTGTACATTTTATCCCTGCTTACCAGAAGTAAAATGCCTGTGTTTCTCCATTAAACATGGCTAAATTGGATCATTCCTGATTATCTCATTGTACTTACCTGTAAGGCCCTAGTATTTGGTGTAGAAACTTCAACCAGGGTCTGGAAGGTAAATGTCTCTGGTGGAATACAGCCCCTATTGCACTTGTCACTAAGGTGACAGTGCAAACATGGCTTCAAGCCTACACTGTGTAGCCTGACTGATGCAGTGTAAAACATATGGAGAGCCCTATCAAAAGAACCCATTTTGAAAGGCACAGACTTCCATAGATAATATTTAAATATTAGAAGATCACCCATAAGTAGGCTTGTAGCCCACACAACTATGGTCATGGTATGTAAATGTGGGAAAGGTAGAACATTAATATTACCATGTCCCTACAGTGAAAAGTTACACAAAGCTATTTTAACCATGGGAGGCCAAGCTGACCTATGCAAAGAAGTACAGAATAAACTACTAATGCTGCTAACTTGGGAACAGGACCAACTAGAAAAATATTTAAATTACAATTTTTAATAGCTATCAAAAGGCCAGATTGTTTTAATAAAAATACATTAACCCTGCCTAAAGCTTCTTGAGGCTAATTTACATTAACTCTCCAATAAATCCCAGCCTTTACTTGGCATGAATGCGGGGTGAATGAGGTGTGACATTTCTCCCAGGAGCTACGCAATAGGTCGGTTGAATTGCCAGTTCGACCTGAATGGGCAGGAATTTCTCCACTGGGCTCTGCAGAATAATTAGGGTGGGGCTGTGGGTAACATGTTGGCACAACAGTGTCAAATCTTACCTGACAGGTCAGTCTGAAGCACATGTAAAACCTATGCACTCTGAAAAGGGATCAAACAGGACAAGTGAAACATTATTGTTTATCTCATGTCTTGGGACTGATTGACCCTGCTTTGTTCCACTAGACATCAGTCTCCTAGTTTGTTTGTCAAACTGGATTTTCATGTTAGATGTGGGAGGAAACTGGTGATTTCCCTATGACACCCCCATACACACTCCCAGTCCTGTTAGTCAAAGCTTAGTGTGACCGCAGAATATTTCCATCTTGAAAATCCCCTAGCATATGACATTTAGGCCATGTTTGCAGTAAGGCAAAGAGGGACTACTGAACAAGTGGGTAGGATTGCCCCCAGGAACTTTTACCTCATGGGTAAGGGAGTAACCAGGAGTCAGCCCCACCCACTAACCCGTGCCAGTCATAAATGTGGCACCCCAAGGTGCCATCGTCACACAGTTTTTGGACCTGCTGAAGAAGAGTTGAGGACTGGAACTTCTGTTGGTGATCGAAGAGGAGTCCTGAAGGACTGCACCTCCTCCCCTTATACTCAAGACAAAGGACGTGAGCGCAAATGGTAAATCGGCTGAACTCCTGTGTGGCTACAGGGAGCAACAAGTGTCAAGGGGACTAGCCTTTGTCCCTACAGTGCCTAGTTGACCAGTCGCAACTGGACTTGGACTGAATGTTTCCTGTTGGACTCTGCCCTAAGAGTCTGTAAATGGCCTCCCCTGATTTCCTGGGGGCCTTATTAGTGAATTCTTGCGGTTGTTTGGTGACTTGGAAGATCTTTCAAAGTTTTTGCCGGAAAAGTAACAAAGTTGTAAACTTACTGGGAACAATCTGCTTGTTTTATCCACCATGGCTCCATTGTGTTTAGTCTTAAGTCACTCCTAGGTCCCAGTCTGCCAGTTACATAAACTTTCATTGGCAGTTTGCACTTTTTTCACACTATTTCTTCTTTAATATTTAATTATTCATATCTGTGGCTCCCCTTATTGTTTTTCTTTTCCATTTTGAAGTCATTTTATTTAATAAATTGTATTCTATTTTTGTAATTCAGTTTATTGCCTACCTGATATTTTAAATTCTGTTTTGGTACTGAAAGAGGCCATGTCTGTTCTTTCTGGACTTTTCCAGAGACACACTCCGATTAATCTTTTTAGCAGCATGGAAGTGTAAAGGGGAGAACATCATCAATGCACCATAAGTTTAATAGCATCACTTCCTGATATATAATAACCAAGGGAGAATTGAGTACGGTTGGTTAATTTATTACAAAGCCAAAAATAATTGAGCATAGAGACACCTCAACACGAGGCCATAAAAAATATAAAGGGATTAGCATGAAGCCAAAAATACGCACCCAGTTTAAATGGTGCAGCATAAACAAAATGATTAGTTTAAGAAGGAGAATGCCAACAATCAAGAAGCATGAGTCCAAATTTCCCTGCATTGAGGGTTGATGAATGAAAAGCATTAAATCTATCCCTACTCTATCACTAAGATGACATCCATACATCAGCATTTCAAATCAGGAGTAAATATGTCAGGAAGTGGAGACTTCCTAAGAAGTCTCCCTACCATCAAATGGGTCAAACAGCATAAAGCCACTATCGCAACAGAAAGAGCTTGTTCTAAGATGCTCCCTCTCCGAAGGTAAGAACGATGTGGGCCCCTTACCCTAATTCCAATAATCAGTTATCCACAGGAAGATTTCCTATGATGCACAGCTTGAACGTATTCCACAATGGGTACAGTCATGAGCGTACTTTTCCACGGTGTTCTCCATGTACATCCTTTGTAACAATTCGTCCTTGATCCCCATGCCTTCTTCCATGTGAAAACAACTTTGTTCTTTATCACCTCCAAGCAGAATAAAAACCTCTAAACCGGCCTATATACTTAATTAGTTGATCTATTCAGATTCTGCATTACCCTAATGATATGCCAATTTTTATATCACATTATAACATTGTTTTCATAAAGTCACTATCAAACCATTGAGATTTTAATACAAAAAGTCATTTTTATTTCTTTTTTCTTTATGCGTTTTACAATTTCCACATAATTTCAAATAGACATAAACATTTATTGTCGTTTTGATGCAAAGCTATACATATTTAGTATAAAGGGAGACATCCTAGACAACCTAGACAATAAAAAACCATTTAGTATCCATTCATACTTACATTCATACAAGGAAAAACGAAAAAAGAAAATAATTTTGAAAGAAATTGGAAAGGTAAGAAAGGGATGGAGAAATAGGACCCTTAGAATGGTCAGGTTTTTTCAGATTAACAATACAAAAGTTGTCAGTCTTTAATATCCCAGTGTTAGAAACAAAGTCGCGGTCAACGCGCGTTTCAGTGGAGGACCACCTTCTTCAGGACCAACTGCATATATTTAAAAGATGGACTCTGTACAATAGGTGTCTGGGTGTCTGCAAATAAGACAAAAGGAAATTACATTGGCAAAAGCAAGGGAATGCTCTTAGTTTAGTTTCAAAAGGAGATAATTTCCTGAATGCGTTGCTATATATAACCTTGAGTGCTCATCATGCATCATAGCTGTGTGTCCGCAAACCAATTAGGTTGTGCCTGGAAAGATAGAGTGTGAGATAAAGTCCGACTATTGTGAAGTTCTTTGGTGTTATAGAAATAAAGAAAAAAGATGCCATAGATAAGCCCAAAGAATATAGTACCAATTCCAAGCATGCAGTATCTAGATGGTAGTATGGGGGGCATATACCTTATAGGACACAAAGCGGTGTGCTAAGTGCACGCTGTGGAAGTCATCTGTCTAATGCTGTATGGCAGCGTAAGTTTCTAGGTGAAAAGGTAAGTTGGTTATTCAAGCTGATACTAGTGGAGGTTACATGGCTACATTTAATGAGCGAGGCCAAAAAGATATATATACCTCTAGCAGCTGAGCTTTGGATGGTGCGTTGCAGTCCAAGGTTCATGATTTTATATCGCCGTGTTTTAAGTTAACGACTGAAATATTGCTGCATGAGGAAAGAAATAACTTTATTTTACTTAAACGAAACTGAACCCTGTTCTTTTTATATAGGATTTAGTATAAGGAATCGGTTCAAAGTACTACCCCACGAGCTTGTATACCTTTTCAAAACTTGAGATACTTCATAGAAATGGGACCAGGGGATAGTCCGAATCTCTCTGTATTCCTGAGGAGATTTCTATTTATTTGTTATTAATGAAAGTATTCCGTCTCGGCATAACTATAAGGAAAGAGAAGGTATATGTATTAATGGTACAACCGTTCCTAGGTTGGAATGGCTGTTGCATAGATAGTTACAAGTTGTGAAATCGACAAAGATTATTGCCGGTTTTCTCTAGCGTGATTTTCCATATTACAAATATGGGCAAATCGTGGATATTATGTGTTTGCTTCAAGTAGCGGGACATATGAGGTCCCATATATCGCTTATAACAAGAGACTACGTTTCTGAGTGTCGAGAGGCGGCACGTCGGGACCACTGGTTTGATAGGGACTACTATCCAAATGAGAAGTCATTTATTAAAATATTTTCATTGCTAGGAACCAAATGATTATAAATTTCAACGTGACTATGAGAGAGGGAGAGGCCTGATCTATAACGTTTAGCTAAGTCGCCAAAAATTTCCCTACAGACTAATTAGTTCATACCTGTTTGCGTAAAGTCTCAGCCGTAAATCATCAACAGCGGGCAGCCGACTGAAAGGGAAGTGAATCTGATGTTTTTTAACTAGTGCGTGCTATTGCGAGATTACGGGTCAGTGCGTTATGATAGTTAATCATCTCTGTGAATTTGGACGCCATCTTGTAAAGGGGTTATGCCATTCTAAAACGATATTAAGTTAAATACACATGTGTATCAAAAACATTCTACATGATTTGTAGTGTAGATGTAGTATTAGTCTCATGATATGAGGACATGAAAGTCCGGTAATGACCGGACTTGACGTAACTATGGGCGAAATTCAGCACCGTGTTTAAATGTTGTACTAATATCTAATTTTTGATATTTAAAATGTCATTCCCGTATGAAATGCGGTAAAGGGCTGTTTACAAGTGGTTTTCTCCTTTACTTCTACAGAGAATTTCAACAGTTAACCAGGGAGATGGATCGGCCTGGATATAGTAAGTTACTGATCAATGTGTTTTAATATCTCATATATTAGGTCGCCATCTTAGAAAGGGATATAGTCCTTCTGAATCTTGGGTGAAATGAGGGTTTTGTTGCCGATGTGTGGAACTAAAGTTTAAATAGGTGTATGTACACAGGTATCTAATACTTGAAATCTGCAAACAACATTTGCAGGAAACTTCAAAAGTTAGTCAGGGCGAAGGGTCAGCCTGGATATAATAAATTGCTGATCAATGTGTATTAAGGCCTCATATATATGGTTGCCATCTTAGAAAGGAAAGCAATCCTTCTGAGTCCTAAGTAAGATAAAATCTATGTTGCAAAATTTGGAACTAAAGTTTGAAAAGGTGTTTATGCACAAGTGTCTGAATACTTTGGACCTGCAAACAAGACCAATGTCACATGCGAATGGTATGTGTGCGCCTAGTTGTAGTGATTTAGGGTAGAGCCCCATAAAGCAATGGAAGTTTTTGTAAGTCTAAGTTTAGATTTTACAAACAAAATAGAAGATCAAAACACCTAGGTATATAGGTTTTATCTGAATCGATTACAACCTAGAGTGTGTGGGTGCGGGGGACTAGCTCAGATAATGTAGTTAGGTGATAATCCATGTCATCTCCTCATTCAGGCCCCTTCGCACCATGTCACAGTGGAAGATCCAGAAGGTCTCTCTGTTTTTTCGGACTTTAGTAATGTCTTGTCCTTCTCTCGAGACTATCTTTTCCAGGATAAGCCATTGCAGATCATGTTCTCCATGATTATGGTCAAGGAAATGTTTGACCATAGGGGCTTGTTCTTTTCGAGTTCTGATGGCCGATTTATGCTCAGAGAGCCTAGTCCGAAATTCCCGGCCAGTTTCGCCAATGTAGCCTAAACCACATGGTCAGAGGATAAGGTATATTACGTTTTTACTTCTGCAGTTAGTGTGGCTTTTCAACCTACCCCCTCTTGTGCCATATGTCCATGTTGCCGTCGTAATGGCTGTTGGACACGCATGGCATGTGCCACATCTATGGTTTCCTAGGATCTGCGGTAATCCGTCCATGGTACTTTGCACAGTTGAAATGCTGGTATATTTCATTCTGCTGTGTACTAATTTGTCTCGTAGATTGGCATTTCTTCTGAAAGCCACTATGGGTTTTGCAAGAGATTTACTACTTTCATTGGTGTTAAGAATTTTCCAGTTTTTGTTTAAGATTTGCTGGACTTTCTGGTTGTAGTTTGTATGGTTCACCACACAAACCAGTCGTTCCATGGGCTTTTTTTCTTGGCCTAAAATGAGGCTGTCACGGTTGTAATACTTTGCTCTTCGCATAGATTGCTTGATGAGGCGTTTGGGGTAGCCTCTAAGTAGCAGTCTTTTTTTTAGATCTTCCGCATGTGTGTTATAGTCATGTATGTTTGTACAATTTCGTCTGATTCTTAGAAATTCCCCAAAGGGGATAGAATCTTTTTGGCAGGAAGGGTGGAAGCTAGCATGTTGTAAGATGGTAATGCTTTCTCCCTCCTCTAGGGCCTCAAATTACTTAGGGAGATCCTTAGTTTATACTAAACTTTATCACCTCCAAGCCATCTAACTGTAACAACTTTTCTCCCTTTTGCCTAAAGCTTATCTGCTCAAACAATGAAATTACTTAGTCTACAAGAATTCTTCTCCAGCTGCAATACAAAACTTGAGAAAGAACAGCTTTCACACTGCACATGAAATTCAGAACTTTAATCCTAAAGTGAGAGTTTATTAGGGGCTTGCCTTTCAGACCTACAGTTTCGGCTAACATAAGAATGACACTTAAGTATTACAAATTTGCCTAACTATTAATACATTTCGACTAACACATTTACCTACTTATGGAAAGCATTATCATTAATTTCCTACCTTAATTCTTCATGCTACTTGTCAATAACCTAAAATATGTCATGTAATTATGTTAATACATATTACAAGTGTAACACCTCATGCTTACACATTACAGGATTATATGCAGGTGAGCTCTATGCGTGATTATGATGCACCTCTACAGAAATTAAATGAGACTTCCACTCCATCAGAACTGCATAAATAATGCACACATTGCTCTAAGTTAAGCCTGTCTGCTCTCTGCCATAGCTATCAGGATGTTGAGCTCAGCTTAATTTAGTGACTTTAAGGGTTCACTCTGCAAGAGTTGTGATTAGTTCTTGAGGTGGGCAGCCTCCCTTTTCAAATAATAATTCTTGCAGTGTTTATATCTCAGTTTCCCTTTTAGAAATGCATGGTCACAATCGTATATATTCTTAGACTAGACATTCTGCAAAATAAACTTTGTGAATGCTTTTCAGTAAAAGGTCCAGTTGGTATTATGAGTTATTTGATCATTTTGATACGTGAGCCTAGTTTTCGGTATGGTCTTTCGATAGCTAACAACTAGGTTTTTAAAGTAAAGTTTATGCATAGTGTGGCTTTTATCCATTAGGTATGTATATTATACCTTTACTACTGTTAAACAGAAAACATAATTTACAGTCTTGTAGCAAATCCAAGAGCTGCATTGTAACTTGGCTCGGCTATCAGTGCTCTTTGCACTCTAACACAAGCTTGCAGTACAGTCATAGCCCTTAGCTAAGGTTGAATGTCAGAACAGAAATGCAGAACACTTGTCTGTGAGCAGACTAGAATATACAACTCATATATTTCCCTTTTTCTTTAATTGATTCAAGTATGTTTAATTTTTGTTGTGTATTTGCAGGATGGAAGAAGTATTTTGATAAATGCATTCTTTGGGTAAAATATTGTAAATTATTATCTTCCTTATATGATCATGGCCATTAGCAACATCATCTTACGGGGACATTTACTACTGGGGACATCAACTCCAATTGGTGAAGGTATGATGACTAGAATAATGTTGGATGTTCAAGGTCTTCAGGTTTTAAATTTTTTGAAATCTTTTAAGCAAGAATGCAGGCCCTAAATGAGAAACACTTCTGGTATCAAGCATTAGTCTGCTTGAAGACCACTGTTTGTGTTTAAAACTGATATATGCAAATCCATTGACTTTGTTTCAGATAGGTACAATAGTCTATTGATACACTACTGAATGTCAGCGTATATTTTATGAGGGTTGGGTTTTGTCTCGGCCTTTCAGGGCATCAGGTCAGATTGTTGAAAGACCAATGTGTTTTTGATACAAGTATTGGAGTTAAGGTATACCTGCCTTTGGAAATGTGACTATCGGCAAAAAAAAAAAAAGGACTATTCATTGATCTAAGTCCCAGAATTGTTATGAGAGCTTATAGAATCAGGAAGACTCCCTTGGAGAAGCTGTCAGCATCTTTCCTTCTTTTCACTGTTTTGATCACTCCATAAAAGCTTCTGGACCCACCATATAAATGAATTGAGATAACTGGTGACCTCCTACAGGGTCATGTGCACTCTTTCCTCTCTCGTCATGCAGGCTTCTAGATTATATGCAGACTGTCAGCTTCTCCAGCAAGTTGCTAAGGCTTGAGGTGTTATCTCCGCACATCTGAGAGACTGGCTGTCAATCAGTCCTTGTCTCAAAGGAGTACTTTAAGGTCTCTGCGGAGCTCTCGCTTCTTTGGTCATGGAATCAGTTTGAAACTGGAAAAAAATGGGGTGAGCTTGGATCCCAAATTTATACTCATTTTCCAGACAGTGGATATTGAGCCACAGTCTGAGGGTTTGGAACTGGTTCAAGGTGGTTCCCTTTCAAATGTAATTTCCCAGCTATAATGCAGACACACCTTTTGTGCAAGATGATGGCGTTCATAACAGGTAATGATGGTGCTAGCTCTAAGCAGGAATCACACAAACATGGTCACAGTGAAGACTGTCATCAGTCTTCTTGAAGTAGCTATCAGGGATAGACAAATTGGCAGGCCTGGTGTAGAAACGTCCCCACCTTTAACAGAACCTGCTGACTTATTCCTCTCCCCTTACCATCCACCAAATGACAGTGCTCAGGAAAATATAACCACAAATCACTTGCTAAAAGATTGTCATATAATTTGTAAAGGCAGCATAATATCCATCCTCCCTCATTTCAGTGTCTTTCTTATCTCTCTTCAGCTTAAGGAATGTAGTCAATATAACTCCATTATCTAGGGAACGTGTATGCATCTTCCATCTTGCTCCATGGTAAAACAGGGTCCATCCAAAATGAATCCACTGGTGCAAGCAAACATGCCCATATTGCACACAGTTTGACTGTAATGTATGTGCCAAAAATGTACAGTGGATACACACACATGATGTCCACAAAGGATGTGTATTACAGAGTCTGGGTGCTACACTGAAGCAGAACTTTTGTGTAAGTCACACTACCTACAAGATTGGAAATACATAGGGCTATTAATGATCAACAATGTGTGTGCCCTACCACAACCACTTTAAGTCACTAACCGATGGCATGCTTGGGGCTCCACTTCAGGTCACAGAACAGTGTCTGGACATTGGCTTTACCTTGGACATGTGTAGCTTCGCCCTGTATGCTAGAATGGCATGCTAGCTGGGCCAACCAAAGATTACCACTTTCTCATTCGGTTGGGTCATTCAGGACAGCAGTACTCACCTGTACATCATGCAAGGAGAATTCCCATACCTACACACCTATAACATAGGCTGCCTTTTTAAAGATGTTTGATAAACTACAGAGAAAATTGGCCATTTTACAGCTTAACTACATCCATTCACCTTTGCTTTCTAAACAGGCGCCATAGAAACATGCAATATTCTGACAAACATTTGTAGTAACACAAGTCATTGCTGACCCTCAACAGCTAATGTGCAGCACAGTTTGTCCTTCAGGTTATTTTCAAACCCACTATGTGTCGTCCAGTTTATTGAGTGATGTATTTTTTTTCTTTGTAAGACGTGCCTCTTAGCCTGTTTTATATCCTTTGGTGAATCAGGGGGAGCAACATTAATTTCAAAGATTCCCAAAATTAACATGATGGTGCTGGACATTTTTGGGAGGGTAGGGTAGGGGAGATTGTCATTGAACCACATCACACAGTGGCCAAATGGTTTGAAGGTTTGAAGAGAAAGGTATGGAGGATCACATGATCTGGCAGAAGCCTGGAGACTCCAAAAGAAAGAACTGAAATGTATGTCATGGTGACCTTATCTGTCAGTTCGTTTTACTCATCAGAGATTTTCAGTTTGGATTCCAGAAGGTAGGCATGAAACTTTGGAATAACAACTGACTGAACTTGCTACTTCAGTGATCAGTAAAAGTCAGATTTTCTTAGTGGGGTGCTCAAACAGCCAGAAGTATTTCTGCATTTATCTGGGCCATCCACTTGAGGACATATCAGTACAAACACAGGTTGTCAATGGGCTACCACGATTCTCAGAGACAAATATCACTCATATGTGCATGTGTGGGGCTCTGGAAGGGCCAGGGACTAATACCCAAATAACAGTTTGCATAAAATCCATTATATTATTTTCTAAATAAAACTGTTGAGGCTCTATTCGCTTCAAAACCCTTTTAACCCTTTCGATGCGCATGACGGAGCGGTTCCGTCATGCGCGTCGGTTGCGCTGTGCGCATGACGGAACCGCTCCGTCATGGACCCGCCCGCGCACAGAACCTTCAGCACAGCGCGGAAATCCACACCGCGCTGAAGGAGTTAAAATTATCTAGACAAAATAAACATTATTTTGACTTGTTTTAATCTTGTTTGTTGATTTTAGTTTAAGTGCAAGGGAAACCAATACCGGATGGTAATCACTTTCTTGCATGCAACCCTTTGTGTACTGAATGGCCATGAACACTTAGGGCCAGATTGACAAACATTTTGCTCAGGGTTTGCATCACCTAAAGTGATGCAAACCAGTATAAAATGTTTTTTTATGTTATTTACTTTCCATCACAAAGCTTGTTTTGGGCTGCAAAGTTGCCAAAAAGCACAAAAAGCAGCACAACGCATTGCTTTGCATTACTTAGCATCAAGGGGGGGCCTTACATGGGTGGTACATGGGTGTAAACATACAACCATGCATACTTTTTGATGCAAAATCCTAACTACTAACAATAGTAGACTGGGTTTTGCATCAAAAATGACTTTGTGTGTGTGCTGCACTGTACAGCACACATACAATATAGGAAAAGTTATAAAAGTGGTCTAGGGGCCAGATATACAACCATTTCATTTTGGAAGTCTCTAATTGTGATTTCTTGTGACTTGCAATTAGAGACTCGTAAAATAAACTGTACTAATGTGTCTCTGACACATTAGCGATTCTCAATGGGTTCACAATTGGCCTGCCTCATCAATATTCATGAGGCAGGTCGCACTTTGTGACCCATTGGGAATGGACAATAACACAGGGATGGTGGTCTTCTGGGGACAGCTGACCACCATGTCTGTGTTTGCTTTTAAATAAAGCATGCAAACAAATGATGGGCAGAATGCTGAACAAATCAAGCATTCACCCCCAGTCATTAGATCTGGGTCAAATCCATCCCTCTTCTGCTCACCGTGCCATCCCAGCTTGGACTCAGTCACATGCAAATCAGTCTTGACCCTGCTCCTCATGGGATCAGTCCAGCCTGAACTACCAAGCCAGATTTTCCCTGGACTGGAAACAAGCATCCATCCTGGGAACGGTTTCGGGGTATCAACCCTCATCAGCCAGGCTATTTTGAATCCAGTGGCACAGCGAGCAAGGGACCCACATCTGGACATATCCATCCAACTTCGGGGTAAAAATGCTGTGCAAACAAATGATGGATGGAATACTGAACAAATCAAACTTTCACCCCAGCCAAGAGCTCTGGGTTAAATCCATTGTTCTTTTGCTCACCACGCCACACCAACTTGGACCCAGCCATATACAAATCAGCCATGACCCTGCTCCTCATGGAAACAGTCCAGCCTGATCCACCAAGCCAGGTACTCCCTAGACCGGAAACAAGCATCCTGGTACCGGTTTCGGGGTATCAACCCTCATCCGCCAGGCTAGATTGAATCCAGTGGCACAGCCAGCAAGGGACCCACATCTGGGCATATCCATCCCACTTAGGGCTAAAAATGCTGTGCAAACAAATGAAAGACAGAATGCTGAACAAATCAAACATTCATCCCCAGTCAAGTGACCAGGGTTAAATTCATCATTCTTTTGCTCACCATGCCACCCCAGCTTGGACCCAGCCATATGCAAATCATCCTTGACCCTGCTGCACATGGAACCTCACTTGATGGGCTCTGGATTTCCTGTATTCCAGTTTAATTTTTATGGTAGAAGCAGCATTATGCATTTGTTTTTACAAGGCCTTTTAATGGAACATTTTATGCCTGTGCTATTACGCTATGTGCAGGATGTATATATAACTGCAGCCTACAATGAATAATGGGACATGAGGTATTCACTACTGGCACGTTGGGCTAGTGAAAGCTGACTCAACTGTGATCAAAGCAGTAATGCCAAAATGCATCAGGGGTGGGTATTGTTGAGTGAAGCTATTATTTCTTGTGAATAAAATGCTGTTGGTTTCCATAGCTGGGCTATGGTGCCTTTCTTTTGTGTTGGATTGTACTACAGGAGATTCCGTCTCCGTTTTGCCAAGGTTGTAATGCAGGGTTGGGGGCCCCCATGCTGGCGATTGATGTATGAATTGCTTGTGGAAGGGCTATGACCCGCTTGCCTCTTGATGGATCAACGGATTTCCCTGACATTTTCCAGTCTGAAGGTGAGAAAGGGAAACAAGTGTGGGATTTACTTGATAGGCTCTGGATTTCCTGCCTTTCAGTTTAATTTTTATGGCAGCAGCAAAGTTATGCATTTGTTTACAGAAGGCCTTGGAACTGATCATTTTATGCCTGTGCTATTACAATTTTGAATCGGCACTGCAGTAATGGATGCTATGCATCAGGATGTATATTTAACTGCAGTGTACAATGAATATATTATCCACTACTGGCATAAGACTATGTATTTTAAAAGCACCTGGGCTATTAAAAGCTGTGATCAAGGCAGCAATGCCTAAATGCGGCAGGGTTGGATATTGTTGCAAGCAGCCATTACTACTTATGAATAAAATGCAGTTTATTTCCAGAGAGGGGCTCTGCTAATCTCAAATGTCTGTTTTTCTAGCACAGTGCCATTCACGCCGAGCTGTAAAATGACAATAGCCTTTCACCACTCCGGGCACAGTGTTACTGAATTGGATTGGAAAAATACCATTGAAGCCAAACTGAAATGCATAAAAGCAAGCCCTGACATGTATTTTGCTCTCAGTAGAATTAGAGGTAGGCCATGTGGGG
Source organism: Triturus cristatus (assembly GCF_964204655.1). Classification (NCBI taxonomy): domain Eukaryota; kingdom Metazoa; phylum Chordata; class Amphibia; order Caudata; family Salamandridae; genus Triturus; species Triturus cristatus. The sequence goes on from NC_140592.1 coordinate 1,076,817,751, forward strand.
GGAGCCAGAAGGTCCCACAGTCAAAATGCCCAAGAATTTGGTAGTTTTTGCAGGGATCCTATGGGAGTCTCATGGGATTGCAGCAACAATTTCTTTTATTTATATATAGGGAGAGGGGTGTGAGTAGGGCCCCCCTCCTGAAGCCCATTTTGGGCCAGGGGACCTCATCCCCAAGGGATGGGTAATGGTATTGAAGAGAATGGGGGCACACAAGCCTCCTCCATGAAGTGTTTTCTGCCGTCGGGATTCCACAACTGAATTCAAAGTGAATTAGGGGGCTGAGCAGCCCCCCTCAATGAGGCTAAGGAGGCCCCAGGGACCCCATTGTGTGGGGCCAAATTAAAAAATTAAGGGGAGCTGGCTGGGGCTGCGTGGGCTCGTGAGATCCCCCATAGCCTCTAATGTGTGCTTGATGGGACCCCTGGGTGGGCACGGGGAACCCACTTATTTATAATGGAGGCCCTGGAGCTCTGGGATTGAGGTCCCAGCACCAAAATAGTAATTTGAGGTGTCATCAGTGACCTCATCAGCGATGTCACTGACCAAGTCATGAGTGATGTAAAATGTGAGGTCATTAGCAATGCATTTCGGAACGTAAGGTATAGTTAGGTCAAATAGTTTTGAACGAGTAAAATCTGAGCCTAGCTATAACATCCTTGTAACCTTCCTTTTTTTCAGGGAATTTCTAAGGTTTTCCTATTCTATTTTCTAAGTAAACATATTTTTAACCTTAGTTTTTTCAGTGAATTTCTAAGGTTTTTTAATGGCATTTGTGGCTGTATAGGTCAGTGAGTGTGTGTGTAAGTGGCTTTGTGGGTTTGTGAGTGGGTATATGAGTGGTTATCTAGGTTTGATTAGCTTTATGGGTCGGTGAGTTGGTGTGTGAGTGGCTGTATGAATTGGTGACTTGGTGTGTGAGGGCTGTATGGGTCTGTGAGTGGGTGTGTGACTCCTGTATGGGTATATGAGTGGGTGTGTGAGTAGTTTTGAGGATGTTTGAGTGAGTGGATTTGTGAGTGGGTGAGTTTGTGTGAGTGGCTGTATGAGTCTGTAACGGGTTGCATGAGTAGCTGTATGGATGTGTGTTTGTGAGTAGTTTATATGGGTCTGTGAGTGGGTATCTAAGTTGGTGTTTGAGTAGTTTTGAGGGTGTGTCAATGAGTATGTGAGTAGATTTCTGAGTAGGTGAATGGGTGTGAGTGGGTGTATGGGTCTGTGAGTGGATGCATGAGTAGCGGTGTGAGTGGGTATGTGAGTTGTTGTATGGGTCTGTGAGTGGGTTTGTTAGTGGCTATAAGGGTCTGTAGTGGGTATGTGAGTGCCTGTATGGGTCAGTGACTTGGTGTGTGAGTACTGAATGGGTGTGTGAGTGGCTGTATGTATATGAGAGTTGCATACTACTAAGGTGGATGGGATGGGGCCAAATGGGGAATTCTTCCAGCCGATTTTGCACTTTTGTATACTCGTATTTATTTAAAGGGAGAACCATGGACTCGGCTCTCACCAGGAGAGGCCAAGAAAGAAGCCACTCATCACAGTCACTACAGATTGTGCTCTGATAGATCAACAATGCATTCACTTTCACCGGGAATTTCAGATCATTTTCCATTGTTGAATTGAACAGAAATTACACTTGCTTTGCATTCACCAAGCTCAAGGATCCTTTGCTCTTCACAGAAGTTGACCTTTAACTGGGGCACCTGCTATATGTATATTTGTAAGCGCTTCCCATTGAGGTTACATTTTTGTGTCATGAGCATCAGGGTCAGAACGGAAGCTCACCTGCCTGTTTATCCAGCAAGAATCCACTGTTTTGCAGAGAATTTCTACCCAACAAGAGTAGTTTCTGCTGGTTATTTATAAAGTCCTACTCATTGGGTAAACACTTGGTGCGTATTCTAAACTACAGCTGCGTAATAGACCACAAGGAAATGTCTCTTGTGACCTTGCTTGCATTTCAGCAATGTGATTATTCCTTGTGTGTCTTTATCCAGAAATCTATGAGTACATGAATCCTGCTTTAGACACTGAGAATACAGAGAGATGAACCCCACCAATCAAGGGTACTTCCTTTTACCTGTACAAAGCAAGTGCTTCTTTGATGGAGATGTCCTCATTTTCTTTGGCATCAAGAAAGCATCACCATGTCCATCATTATTTCAAAAGACGGGAAGCCCAGCGCATGCAGGGAACTACTAAATGTGTAGCTCCATGTGTGTGTGAGAAATCCTTTCTTCTATATCCTGCCCGCTTCACAGCGGGCAGGAAGCCAGGCAAAAATACTGCTCCCAGCTAGTGGTAGCAGTTTTCATGCTGGGAGCGGACTAACTATTCACTCTCGCCAAGCGAGTGCAAAGAGCTATGTCCTGGATGGGCACCGCAGGACATAGGGAACTGGCTCTCTTCAACTTTACCACAGTGCCTTGGGACTGATCTGCTGTCCCTCCTCTCTTGCTTGCTGTTAAGAGCCCCAGAGACCATCACTTCCCTGGGGCTTTAATTATAAATTTGAGGGAGCCTCGCGGCCCCCCTCTTGTTGGTTCTTCAGAAGCCCAGGGACCACCACCTTCCTAGGGCTTTGATTGTAAACTGGAGGGGGCCGTGCAACTCCCACCTGATGGCTGTTAAGAGCCTCAGGGACCACCACTTCCATGGGGCTTAATTATGAATTGGAGGGGGCCAAGCAGCCCCCCTCCTGCAGCTCTTAAAAGCCCTGTGGACCACCTCCTTTCATGGGCTTTATTAGATAATTGAAGGGGGCATGTGGACCCATCTCATTGGCCATGAAGGGCTGCAGGGGCCATCACTTTCCCAGGGCCAGAAATTCAAATAAAGGGGGAGGAAGGGCTGCATGGCCCTTTTACTGGGCCATATTCAGCCCAGGAGACCACCACCTCTTCGGGGCAGGCCATACAAGAATAAAGAAAGGGGGTCACGTGGCCCCCCTCCTGGACCCATTATTTGTCCTGGGGACAGCTACCTGCCATGTCGGGCTTCTGCTATTTCCCAGGGTGCTCACCTCTGGAAATAGCAGTTTGCTTTCACTTCATGGGAGTTGACAGGTCCCACCCAGGGAGAGCAAAAATAACTTGAGAGCGAGAGCTGTCAAACTGGTTCTGCTAGTTTTCATCCGTTTCCCTGCCCGCTGTCATACAGGCAGGGAAACAGATGAAACGATTGCTCCTGTATGCAGGGAGCTGCATTTCTAGCAGCTCCCTCTCTGCCGGAGCAATGCTGGCCCCCTCAGGAGGCAGGCAGCCATCTGGGACCACAGGTCCTGAGGCTTCCCCTGCCATCCCCATCATGGCACACTGGGTGCAATGGGTGGTCTCCAGAGCATTCTGGGAGACATGGCTGGGCACTGGCGTATGAGGTCCCCAGGGCCAAATTTGGTCCAGGTAAGAGGGCCACACAGCTCTCCTCCCCCATTAGGTTTTTGTCAGGCCCTGAGTGATGAGGTCCCTGGGGGCCACAACTGCCATTGGGATCTGGGCCACATGCCCCCCCTCCCCTGAAAGGTTTTGTCCTAGCCCCAGGGATTGGGCACCCTGAGGCCAAAATAAGACCAAGGAGGGGGCCGTGCAGCCCTTTCCCCAATACAGAAGAGGGAATACAGAGGGCAGAAAAATGAGCAGAAAAGACAAAACTGAGCAAAAGAGGGCAAAATACAGGGCACTCAGACACTCACACATCCACTCAGAGACTCACATACCCACTCACAGACCCACTGAGACACTCTGCATGCCCTGACAGACCTACACAGAGACTCGTGCACCCACTGACAGACCCGCTCTCTCATGCACTCACTCACACACAGCCACACACTCATGGAGGCACTCACAAACCCACTCAGACACTGTGATACCCACCACAGACCCTCTCAGACACTCACACACCCACTCATACAGTCACTGTATGAAAGTGCCTCTTTTGACACAGTTAGCCCCCTCTTTTTGCCTGATGCGATTTCAAATGTATGTGCACGGGGTCACTGGTAACCAGGCTCCCAGTGCCAGGTCTCTTTCCTTAAACAGTACCACAATTGGCACTACTTCAGCAACCCCTGTAATTCCCTAGTACATGGTACACCTTGTACCCAGGGCATTGGGACTGAAGAGGGTCCACTAGGGCTACAGCACAAATTGTCTCACCCTATGGACCCTTCACTAAGATCATGTGCACTGCCATAGCAGGCTGCATGTCTTGGTGCAGAGAAAACTGGAGTCGACATGACACACATCCCTGTGTCCCAAGCCCACATACATTGCATGATGTATAGGTAAGTCACCCCTACTACAGGCCATACAGCCCTAAGACAGAGTGCACTCTATCCCATGTATGGACATATCTGCATGAGCAGATATGATCCTACAATATCTAACTTCATTCTTGGATAATGCTTGATATTTGTTATTACGAGTTTCGTAGCTCCATGATGGCTCCATGTTTGAACCAAACATTTTATCTTCATAAATCCTCACTGATGCCAGTTTGGGATTTCTTAATAAATGCAGAGCCTTTTAGGCTATATCCAGAACACCTAACAAACGCTGGTGTGGTCTTAGTCAGCCTGTCTGCACCAGACATGTTTCTGTCCTCATGGGGTGAAAGCCAGCACACTCAGAGGCCAGGAACAAAGCTTGCGATGGGCGGGGGTGTTTTACACCTCCTCCAGACTGGGATTGCTTGCCAGGGCTTGAAGTTTCAAAGGCGATGCCACCATTGAAATGCAACTGAGGCATCTTCAGATAGTGGAGGATGCCAACCCCCCCTTTACCGCTCCCCTTTTGGCAGGAGGATAGGAGAGAAACTTAGTTAGATTAGGAGGTGTGCCCACATTGAGCCAACTCTACCCCTAAGGTGGTGCAGGTGATGTGGACTCTACTTTTCCAATTCTTCCGTCATGTGATGGTAGGAAATCAACCTATCGGGCTTGAGTAGTTCCCCTTCCCACAGGAAGTGGTCACTAAGAGTGTGTATACACCCTAAGGTTAGGTAGCCAATTGACTACTACCTGTCACCCCTGTTTAACACCCCTAATGTTAGTATTTAGTTGCATCCCCCAGACCCTCAGCTTAAATTCGACTGACCTAAGAAGAGCAACATACAAAGAAGAGCTGCTGACCAGAGAACTAAAGACCTGCTGCAGAAAATTGGCTCCAAACCCTGACAGCTGCTTCCAGGACTCAATAGCGGAGCTTCTTCCTTGCTGCCTACAGGCACCGAACCATGAATGTTGGTTTACCGATCTGGGGCCGTTTTACAGAGAGTGCCCCTGGGGAGCAATGGACATTTGTGTCCACTTTGCGTGCCCCCGGGGTACATTCTATGATAAGGTTTTGCAAAATGACCCAATTGATAAAAACCAAGTGGTTGTGTTAAAACAAGAGAGTTTTTAATGCAGACTGCTGGTTATATGAAAAATAACAGCTAATGGCTGAGCAAAAACAATACAGCCTAACATGGGTTAAGTTGGCTCATGTCATAGTCGATACTCCTATGATAGTAGTCCATCGGCTAAAGAACATTTGGAAGAGAAAATGAATGAATCAGGGTTTCAGATGCTTCCTGATATCCAATGGAAAACTCAGAAATTGTTTTCCTACTGTGGAGCAAATCATTAGACTGAACAGAGGAGAAGTGTCCCACCAAAGTAAGTTATTAACACCAATTACAAATACATGATAATTAAAGTTTACAGACTGTTACGTTTCACTAAACACAGAGTTCTGAAATTTCCAAATATTCAAATTCTTGCATTGACCTCAAGGAACAATAAAGGCTAGGGTGCAATGTCCAAAGAGGGGTTGGAGTGGATAAAAAAGGGAGAAAGGGGAAAAAAGAGGAAAAAAAGAGAGAAAAAGAGTGAAGAGGGAAGAAAAATGGGGGGAAGAAAAAAGGAAAGAAAAGGACAAGAAAAGAGAAAAGCAGGAGGATTATAAAGCAGATGCGGATCAGTTAAATACAATCATATTCAAATGATAGCACAGTCCTGGCCTGTTGAAATATGTTAATGAAAATAAGGTACTTTCCATCAGCCTATGTGAATATGCAGTTCCTCACTCTCGGTAAGTCCTCCTGGACACTTACTGCCAAGCAAGATTATATATTCAGACTCTTTTAGCAATCTCTCCCTGTTTCCCCCTCTGGTACTCCTTCCGATCCTGTCAATGCCAAACAATACATGAAGGTTAGCATCCTGACCATGTTTGATGGCCCAGTGTCTGGGAACAGGATACGCTGTGTCAAGATTCTTTATAGCTATGTAGTGCTCCAACACCCTCTTCTTCACTGGACCTATGGTACTTCCCACATTCCTAAGTCCACAAGGACACATCAGAATATACACACAGAAATCACTACTGCATGTAATGAATTTCTTCATTTTCTGCTCCTTGCCTGTAGCAATCTCATATGTCCTCACATTTTTACTCTTCTTACATTCTTTGCATTTCCTGCATTTGAAAAAAACACCTTGTTCCCATAGCCAGCCTTCCTTTCTGCTCTGCGTGCCAAAGTAACTATGGACTAAGACATCCTGCAATGATTTTGCATTGCGATAGGTGAATTGTGGTGTGGCGGGAAATTCCTTGCCTATAACCGGGTCACTTTTGACCAAATGCCAATGACTTGTGATCATTCTCTTGACTGATTGACTCTGATTGTAAAATGTCCATAACCAGTCTCACCACACTGTCCTCCATTTTACTCTGTCTTTTTATTAGAAGGGAGTTACGTGACATACCCTCCACTTTTAACCTGGCTGTCTCCAGTACCCGCATAGGATATCCTCTGGCCCTAAACCTCTCAAACATGCTGTCTCTTTCTTCATTGAAACTCACCTCTGAGCGACAGTTTCGTTTGGCCCTGTGTAATTCCTCATATGGGATACTCCATTTAAGATTGTGAGGGTGTTGGCTGTCAGCATGTAAGATGCTATTGCCTGCCAATTCCTTCCGAAACAAACTAGTGGTGATCCTACTTTCCACTACCTCAACTCTCACATCCAAGAAATCCATCTTAGTGGCATGTATCTTATACGTGAAAGAGAGATCAAATCATTGGTCGAGATATATGTTAGAAAATCAAGATCCCCCTTGGGAACTTCCCAGATCACAAATAAACCATTTATATATCTTGTTCAAAATGTAATCTGCTTCCCACAAGCCCATGAAGATCCCTGCATAGCTCGGTGCGAAGCAACTTCTCATTGCAGTACCTGTAAGTTGGCGAAACCAGATAACATTAAGCAAAAATATTGTGGTTAAGACAGAAATATAGCATTCAAATAACATTTTAGAGTGATCATAACAATTCAAAGGTTTGTCTTTGAAAAAGTATCTGCATGCTTCTATGCCCTGTTTCTGGTTAATGCATGTGTATAGTGCTACTACGTCTAGAGTGACAACAAGATAATGTGGCTGCCAGGGTATATCTTGGATCTTAGTTACATAGTCAGTACTGTCCCTACAATATGAGGGTAAAGATAACACATAGGGTAATAGAAAAAAATCAAGAAAACTAGATGTGGGCTCCAGGAAACTGCTGTTAGCAGAGACTATCGACCTCCCAGGGGAGTTTTCCTTGTCCTTGTGGATTTTGGGGAGCATGTAGGAACAAGGGGCTACTGGTTGTTTTACCCATAAAAAAAGGTACTCATCTGTGCTGATTAGCCCTTTACCTCTCCATAATAGTAACATGCCCTGATATTGTGTCACAGCTAGATGGTATGCCTGTAAAGTCGTTCTTTCATAGTTCCCCAGATTATCCTACTGTCTGCATGCTTCCTTGGTGAATTTGACTGCATTCCATAGGACCACATCCCCCCCTTGTCTATTGGTTTTATAACTGCATCATGGTCTTCTCTAGTTTTGAGGGCTTCTCTCTGCCCTCTGCTCAGATTGTTAGCATAATTATCTCTGGCTTTAAGCCAAATTCTGTGGAGGTCCCTAATGATATCCTCATGGAAGCTATCAATCATGTCATGTGGTGTTGATGGATTACAGAGGGATTTTGGTCTAAAGGGGGTTTGTGAGGCCCTTCCTAATTCCAGATCTAGGGATTCAAGTAGCTCCCTCTCTGTTGCCCAGCTACCAGAGTCACCCACCAACTGGACCAAATTGTAGAGGCCCCTAACATCCCCTGATGACAGATCCTCTGAGATTGTGTCATGTGTAAAGGCTAGTGGTAAACTTAGAGATTTCTTAGGCTTTTTCGGATTCTGAAGGAATAGCTTCTTCAACTTAAGCTTACGTATAAACAAGAAAATATCAATTCTAGTTCTGCAGTAGTCCAAGTTCGCAGTTGGACAAAATGTTAGTCCCAATTCCAGGACAGATCTCTTGTGGTGTCAAAGTGTGAGAGGAAAGGTTGACCACAGTCAGAGTATTCTCAACCTTCATTTCCTTTTGGTCTGCCTTGTTGTTCTCCCATAAGGCATTGCATCTTTTTTACCTTCCTCCCCCTCTTCTTGTCCTTTTCCTGTTTCTATGGACCCACCTCTTCCTTCCCTTCCTCTTGATGGTAGACCTCCCACTGATTGCGTTGTAAAAAACAATATTCGTCCAGGGAGGCGAAGGAGAAGGATTCCCTTCGCTCCTGTGGATTTTGTTCATCCAAATCTGAAGCTGGCTCAGTGCCCCAACCTGTTTGTATTGGTGTATGGCATCGTCAAATTTTCACACAAAGGTGAGAATCCTGCCCTACGCAAAATCGTGCTTGTCAATCAAAAACCTGTGTCTCTTCTTCTGCTTGATCTTCTCCTCATATCTATTCTCTTCTCCGTCTGTTTTTTTACAATTTCTTGCTCCGGATGTTTCTCCAAAGTGGGTTTGAGTTTGGCTATTTCCTCTACCACTTGTTCCAATTCTATGGATGCATATATGGATAGCAACCCCAACATGTTCTTACAGGTTGCTGCCATCAGAGCCGACCATCCCTCAAGTAATTTTGGGTTGGGATTCTGGTATGTTGGTGTGATCAAAATCCTCAGGCCATGAGGTACCCTGCCCACCTCGATGTAATTCTCGAGTGACATCACCTCTTGAACTCCTTATTCATTAACTGGATTGATGGTTGTTGGCACTTCTGGTTTGCCAGCCATTCTGGAACAAGTGGTTTCAGTGGAGTTATCATTCTGTTGATTGAATAAATCCTTGGCTGCTCCCAGCCTCTTCAGTTTTGATTCATTCATGTTTTAAATGTGGAATATGATTTTTAGTGCGATGACTTAAAATAGGAGATTACAAATGTATCCTTGAGATTTCTGCCTCCCCTGTTCCTAAATTGTATTGCTGTCCAAGAAATTGTAGAGAAATTAAATGCAAGGATTGTCACAGTGAAAGAGCTCTCCAAGCTGAGTGCCCAAGGAAATTGAAGCTCAGCCACCGGACGCCAGATGCAGGGTTAAATGTGAAAAAGCTCCCACGTTTAGTACGTGTCCCACTGAAGGAGGCTTGTCTCTTGGGTCAAAGTTGTTGTTGAAAAGAGTGGGCTCAATTCATATGAAGTATGCATTTATGCTCCTGGACCAGACAGTCGAAAATTTCTAAGAACTCTGTGATTCCCTTCATCAAGAAACCAAACAAACACGCTCCACTTGTGCCGATAGGCAACGGCGCAGTTTCTCTGCCAGATCGCGTTCTGATGCCTGAACATGTCCGACCCCCCGGTAATCACTTTGGGAAATGAAATAGGCGCCCACGCCCTCAGGCACAGTCTCGCTCATACACTTACCCTCCATGTCCCCGAGGAGTTCTCCCTTCGTATGTAAGTTCTCCTTCTCCAATCCTCGCTTCATATCAGACACCACAGCCAGGGCTCCTTGCAGGTGAAGACAGCAGAAATTACGTTACGATCCGTTGTGGGGACAGGCAAATTAGATTTTATCCAAGTAGTTCTCACTGAAAATACCAGCCATATCCATCAAATGGGGAGAGTGCAAGCCGGCGAGTGTGAGACTCGCCTAACCTGAGCTTTAAGTGGGATGAAAAAACTAGGGGGGCTCTCAAATGGGTGTGGCCAATGTAATTAAGGGCGTGGTTTAAAAACACAAGCTAAAAAGCTGTCCTTAGCAGAGTGTGCCGCCCAACTTTTATTTTGCTATTTATGTAATTGCATCCAGATATATGATACAAGTAACATCATACCTACAATAATTTAGGACTATTGGCTTTGTCAATGGTTGTTAGTTGCTTAAGATAAATCAGTAGCAACTATGGCTTGTAAAGAATATATTGAAAAAGCTTCCACTTAAAGCCCTGGTGACACCACGACAATGCTGCTGCAACTGAGTTTCAAAAAGAGAAGACAAATCCGGAGAGACAATGACTCTCTTTAAAGGATTTCCCTCCCCTACAACGCTCACCTGGGATGACGTCATGCCGTAACTTCTCCACGTGTGTGAAGTGAGCAGTGTGAGCACCCGCACATGACGTGCCTGCTGTCACTGCAGTCCAGGGAAAAAACGGACCGCCTGTGCCAGGGCACAAAACTGAGCCCGATAGAGACCCGTTTCGAGGCATCCTTTAAAAAACTGCTGGTGCTCAGGCGCGGTGAGACCCGGCCCACTTAAAGCCATGCGCCTAACTGAGTAAATGCAAACCCTGGATAATAAGCAAGATTCACAGCATGTCGGTTTCACCAATTTTTAAATTGCTACGCATTTCAACCCTTCCGGGTTTTGCCCAATAACAAATCAAAGTGCACATTCTCAATATAAATATAAAGTAGGCGCATCAGAAAAGAAAAATATATTACTTCATGATAAGGTTTGCAAGTGCTACAATGAGGCAAACGCAGACTGCAAAACTACCAAATTGATAAAAACCAAGTGGTTGTGTTAAAACAAGAGAGTTTTTAGTGCAGGCTGCTGGATATATGAAAAATAACTGCCAAGTGGCTGAGCAAAGACAATACAGCCTAACATGGGTTAAGACATGAGCAAACTTAACCCATATATATCCTTTATATTTATATTGATAATGCGCTTATGTGCTGGTGTATGAAAGCCATTACTGAGAGAGCTAATGCAAATTATGCTTTTTCTCCCACTGCTTTTTTCATGGTTTGTCAACTATTTTCTTTATGTTTATCACAAAAATGTACTCTTTAAAGGAAATTGAGCACTTTGTCTTGTTATTGGGCCGTGACGAAGACCCGTAAGGGTTGGTTGAAATGCGTAGTCATTAAAAAATTGGTGAAACCGACACGCTGTGTGCAGTCCTCTGAATTTTGCGTATTATCCAGGGATTGCATAGCCACAAATATAAATATATATATATATGTATATTACCTACTGGCGGTCGCCAGTAGGTAGTTATAGTTAGGACCTATTTTCCATAGGAAATCCGCAACATTCTATTTGGAATAATGTTGGCGCCGACTGACGAATCTTTGCGAAATTTTCGAAACTTTTGGCCAGTTCCGGTCCGCTCTTATCCTGAAAATTTCATGGTGATTCGTCAAGCAGGGGCCGAGAAAACATTTTACCATGTGAAAAAGCCTTCTGCTGTGATATCATGAATCATGTTTGAGAGAAAACTATTTTCTCATGCTTTTCCCACAGAGGTTTGGAAGGTGATCTATAAGCTAAACTGAGAGCATATTTTCTGTAAATTCACATTATCTTTCTCAGTCATGTGAGAATGAAGTCTGACATTCTCAGTAAAACATGTACATCCAACAAGGGCAGAGACTGTCAGTTGATTCCTTTGTGTTCTACTGCAGCTTCCCAGAGTGTTCTAAAGAACAACTAGAGCGCTAACAGTCCTACTTATGACAAACGTATTGCACACCTGAAGCCATCTTGATTGGAATAAAGTGGTAAAACTTAAAACATTTAATTTACAAAGGAACAAATGAGGGGGTTCATTTTGCCGTAGAAATTATGATTAGTGCTGAAGAAAGAAAAATTAGGGCACATTTTGAGTGACTTCTCAAATCCTCTTCTATTTCATAAAAAAATTCTGATATGCATACTGAAACATGCACCTTTAATACCAGCAGCAGACTTCCGTGGTGAGCAGCAGCTTTACTACAGTGATCTAATGAGCAACTAGAGTGCTAACATTCAGAATTCATGGCAAATGTGTGACATATCTGAATACCTTCTTGATGGAATCAAAGTAAAAAACTGAAAGCATTTCCTACTGAGGAGACTGCAGTAAATGAGGAAATTAGGAAACTTCATAACAAATAAATCTCCCAAGATGGCCACCAGAGACAAAAGAGCCCAAATGTGGCACAAATATCACCCAGATGTAGCCCACATGTAGCCCAATGACAGAAGTGTGTAAAACACTTATTTTTTGTGTATTTGCGGTTTTATATAGTTCAGACTTGTATTGGAGTGCTTTACATGAGCATTGGTTACATCACACAAGATCAAATTCATTTTGGTTGTAGACATGGGGAGATTAAGTGATCTGACCAGAATCACAGAATGTTGAGCTGAAGCAGAAACTCCAACCTGGTTCCCCAGTTGCAAAGTCTGCAGCTCTGGAAGTAGCACCACATCCTCTCCCCTAAGTGCAACATTTAATCAAGTGGTCAACTAGATAAAAAAACATAAAGATTACAAATAAATTAAAAGTTCTTTGTCGCTATTTGAAAACTCTGAAAATATGTCCCCATTTTAGTTTTTTAGAGCACTAACCATAATTTTGATGCAAATAAGACCCTCTCATATATGTTATTTCTAAAGGAAATGCTCTAGGTATTACAGTTTTGATTACATCAAGATGACGTCACACGTTCCACACTTTTGTAATAAATATAGAATGTTAGCAATCTAGTTGTTCATTGGGATACTGTTGAGAGGCAGAGGCCCGGGGCACGGATTCTGAAAATTGAAGGCAGGTAGGAGAGTGCAGAGGCAACAATTTGACCACACTGGGCAGGCAGGAAGGGCAGTGGCAGCGCAACAGACTATGGAGGGCAGTGGAAAGGGGGGCAGAGGCAACAAACCAACAATACAGGACTGGCAAGAGAGGCTGTGGCAATATAATAGACCATTGTGGGCAGAAGGAAGACGCAGTGGTAGTACAACCATACATGCCAACAGACCCGTTTCAGCCAGGAAACGTCCAATGTTTTTAAGCTCAAATGGGCTTTATTTGATCTGTCTCCTGTCTACAATCTCCTCTTTTTCAATGTAACTCAAAGGGGAAAATCAATGCCCCAGTTTTTTTTTAAAATCACCCTCTTACCAGGTTCAAAATGTTTGCAAGTATGGTACATTGGATCATGGTAGGCAGGAGGAATTGGGGTAGGGACTTGGACTCGGATAACAGAAGACAGGAGGGACATGGAGAGGTGCACCAAACTGACCCTACAGGGCAGGCATCAGGGTTTGCATCAGCATAATACACCACACAGGGCATGCGGGACGGGAGTGCAGCACAACAATCCATAGAAAGCAATAGGGAGGGGACAGGACCATGCACATGGACAACAGAGAACAGAGGGGAAAGAGGCAATGGTAGCTAGCTGACCATAATGGACAGACAGGAGAGAAAGCTGCAGCATAACAGACCATAAAGGGCAGGAGGGATGGATCAGGGGCATTACAATGGAACAGACAAGCCAGGAGGAAGGGAATAGGGGTCTGCACATGGACAAAAGAGGGCTGGGGGCAAGGGGGCAGGGCAGGGGCAGCAAGATGACCATGGAGGTCAGGCAGGTTGGGCACTAGAAACAAGACACACCATGGAGAGCAACAGTGAGACTATGATGGCATGCACACAGACCATGGAGGGAAGGTGGGAGGGGGTCAGGGGCAGCTAGCTGACCACACAGGGAAGGTGGGAGGGGCCATGGCACCACAAAAGACCATGCATGGCAAGCGGGAGGGTTAGTGGCAGCACAATGGCTATGATGGGCAAGAAGGAGGGTGCATGGGCATGCACAAAGGACCATGGAGGATAGAAGGGAGGGTCAGGGCCTGGACACAGACAAGAGAGTTCAGGGGAAGGGGCCTCACAACAGACCGTGCGGGCAGGCAGGAGGAGCAGTTGCAGCACAACAGACCAGGGAGGGCAGAAGGGTGTGGCAGTAAAATGGACCATGGAGGACAGGAGGAAGGGGATAGGGGCATGGCATGTGTACAGGCATGGTGGAGGTGGCAGGGACAGGTTACAGTCATCTGACAATGCTATGCAGGTGGGAGGGGAATGGCAGCTCAACAGAACACTCAGAGAAGATGGGAGTGGCAGGTCCATGGAACATGGTGGGCAAAAAGGATGGAGCATCGAAGGGCAGGGGGAAGGAGAATAGGGGGCAGCAAGCTAAGCACAGAGGCTAAGCAGGAGGTCAATGATGGGCCATAGAATTGGGCAATGGAGGGCAGGAGGAGTAGACTGGTATATCATGCTAAATGGAGGGCAGTGGCAGCACATCAGACCATGCATGGCAGGAGGGAGGAGGCTAGTCCATGGATTCAGACAACAGAGGATAGGGAGGAGGTGGATGGGGCCGCAAGTTAACTGTTCAGAGAAGGTGGTTATTAGGATCTTTATTGTTTTTAAAATGTGTGTCTGGGTGAACTACTTAAAATATGAACAAGTATGCAGCATAATCTCACTTTTATTCAGGAAGAAGAGGGCGTTTGTGACTATGACTCCGGGCCCACTTGGCAGAAACACCCCCTGACCCTCCACCCCCATCGCAAAATGTAATGCCCGTGAAAAAGGTAGGTGGACGCAGTGGTATATAGAACATAGTCCTGAGAGCACGATTGAAAATGAAAACTAGATATAGTATATGGTACAAACTATGCACCAAAAAGTGTGATATAAGATGAACCGGGGCGTGAAATATAATATGCAATACATTGTGCGCAATGACAGATTCATTGGAGAGAGCGAGATAGCACAGGCACTAGCGCGTGCTATGCGATATGCGCCTTGGAGTGTAATATGCACAGGGCAGTGTTGTGTAACCTAACTAGTCTCTAAAGTTTTAATATAAAATATGTGCTGGGGAGTGTAACGTTGCATATGCACTGTGACAAAGATATGGATCCCAGATTGTAATATGTATGGCATAGCGCTGTGCGTTATAACATAGGCATCGAGGAAGGCACGTTAGATGGGGTAATATAACCCGTGCAAAGTGTGGCATGACATATTCACAGGGTGGTGTTACAGTGCACATGGGCTAGAGAGCGTCATAGCATACTCACTAGCTGGTGGAATACAACACAGAGGTGTGTGGCACTCGGCGGGCACTGGTGGGTCTAACACAGCATTGGCCGCAGCCAGGAGCACGCTGTGACTCTCAAGTGAGGTTTGTCTCCTTTCCAAAGAGTAAAATAAAAAGCATTACACATCCGGCGGTGGATGTGTGTTTTATTAACCATGAGGGGCGTTTCTTGCATAGTTTGGTTGAATTTTTGTTGATTCCACTTTGAATGGCTTGGTGTGCGTGTGTATTAAATGTGCCCGTCAATAGCTACCCATGTTTGTATAAATAAACAACAAGGGTGTCTAGTTGGAGAGTACCCACCGGCGGGGGCGCCGGGATTAGGCACGGTAGGGCGTCAGACACGTCAGAGCTTCACTAGTGGTGTAAATACATTCCCCATGGATTCATTGTATGCATAGTCACCTTTTAATGAATATCACGCAAATCGTCATGGTGATAGGTACATACGGTTTATCCAGCATGTCCTAGGAGTTTCTATAAAAATATTATTTTTTAAAATAATAAAAAACAAAGGCCGGCCCCGGGGGATGGGGTCCCCGGGGCCATAAGTGGCCTGAGGAGGGAGGCAACGCAGCCCCCCTCCTAAAGAATTAAGAAAAATAGGGCCATGACCCGGGGGTTGGGGTCCCCGGGGCTGATTAAGGCCTTGGGAGGGGAGCCACGTGGCTCCCTTTCAAATTTATTTTTTTCAACAAAAAAATGAGGCTGCATGCCCTGGGGGATGGGGTCCCCAATGGGGTTCCCAGGGCCAATAAATTAGAAAAAGAAGGGGGGTCACACAGCCCTCCTTCTTAAAAAAATAAAAAAAATAAAAGACCGGCATTGCGTCGAAGGCCACGCCCCCTCCTTGCTGCACTCTGCAAGCGCACCCCCTGGCCAGTTGTAAGTTGGGGAATTAATTCCCTTTCAATACTGAGGGTCCCTGAGGGCCAACTAGCCCAACAGGTATCTCCAGTATTCGCCCGGAAGCTGCGTTGCAGACAGGTGTTCTGAGGCCACGCCCCTTTTTACACCTCTATGCAACGCAGCTCTGTGGCGCTTACTGGAGGTACCTAGTGGGCTAGTTTGACCCCAGGGACCCTTAGGATTCAAGGGGACTTAATCTCTCAACTTATAACGGCCACAGGGCGCGTTTACACAGTGGTGAAGGGAGGGGACGGGGCCTGAGGTGACGTGTGCAAACACGCCCTGTGGCGCGTTTTAAGATGGGTAAATAATTCCCTTTCAATCCTGAAGGACCCTGGGGGCCAACTGCCCACCAGGTGCTTCCCGTAAGCGCCAGTGCTCTGCGTTGCAGAGAGGTGGTGCAGGCCGTGCCCCTTTTTACACCTCTCTGCAATGGCGCTTACTGGACTTACCTAGTGGGCTATTTTGCCCCTAGGGACCCTCAGGATTCAAGGGGACTTAATCTCCCAACTAAAAACGGACACAGGGAGTGTTTACACAGTGGTGAAGGGAGGGGACGGGGCCTGAGTTAACGTGTGCAAACACGCCCTGTGGCGCGTTTTAAGTTGGGGAAATAATTCCCCTTCAATCCTGAATGACCCTGGGGGCCAACTAGCCCACCAGGTGCTTCCAGTAAGCACCACTGCGCTGCATTGCAGAGAGGTGGTCTAGGCCGTGCCCCTTTTTACATCTCTCTGCAACGCAGCTCTGTGGCGCTTACTGCAGGTACCTAGTGGTCTAGTTGGACCCTAGGGACCCTCAGGATTCAAGGGGACTTAATCTCCCAACTTAAAACGGCCACAGGGCGTGTTTACACAGTGGGGAAGGGAGGGGACGGGGCCTGAGGTGACGTGTGCAAACACACTCTGTGGCGCATTTTAAGAGGTAGTTTTAATCCCCTGCCCTATTATATACTAGGGGCTTACAGAGGAGGTCATGCTAATCACAGGGGGACCCCAACGCATAGTGTTCCCTAGTGTATGTAGGTGTTTCCATTGTATTCTGAGTGTCTTTTAACATAGCACTGGCTCTAGGACTGGTTAGTCAGACTCAGTTACCACCAGTATCCTTCTGAAAAAGTTGAGGGTACAGGATGATTTTGAAACAAGGCTTCTTTCTGCTCTTCTGTTTGTTCTCTCTGCACGTTATCCTTCTTCCTGCACTTTTCTTCGTCTTTGAGGACTTCTGTTGCTTCTGTCTGCATTTCTTTTTTTTCTTTCTGTACGTTTTTTCTTCTTTCTTCACATGTCCTATCTCTGTAGGCATAGTTAGAAATTAGCATTTAAAAAACCTTTGAAATTCACTGAAAAGCCATAGGTTTAAGGCACGTTATAGTTAGGAATTAGCATTTAAAATACCTTAGAAATTCACTGAAAAAACCATAGGTTTCAGGGGCGTTATAGTTAGCTGGACTTTTCACTCATGCAAAACCATTGAAATTCCCCCATTATAGTTAGTTCAGCTAACTATAACTCGCGTGCCCGCAATGTCACATATTACATCACTCATGACATGGTCAGTGACAAAACTCATGACATCACTGATGACATCTCAAATGACATTACTGATGACTTCACTCATGACATCATCCTTGTGATAGAGTGGCAGACCTCCTCTACCCCTAATATAACCTTTGATACACACATTCAAAAATAGAAACTAAAAATTTCAAAACAATGGACATACCAATACAGTACCTATTCAGTAATTCTAAGATCCACATACACATCCACTTATTCACCAACAGTCCTATACAGTCACTCATACATGTACTCACTCATCATATGTACTCATGCACCTATACATCCTGTTACACAACGCCACTCATCCATAGAGTTACTCACACACAGTCGCTCATGCTAATAAAGAATCAAACATCCATTTACTTGCATATACAGTTATACACACACCACCCCACTTACTTCTACAGAAACTTATACATACTTAGTCTTTTAAACAATCACTTATAGAAACACATACTTATTCATACAGGAACTCTTCCAATCTCTCACATATACTCACCTATATACACCAATAGTCACATATGCTGGTTTAAAACATCTGTAGTTACTCATAAAGACACTATTGAGACAGTCATTCACTCACTAACACACGTATCCACCCATACAGTCCTGCACACATGCTGTCTTCAACACATACAAACAGTGAGTCACTCATTCATGCACCTATGCACTACGTAATACCCCCCACTGAACCATACAGACACTCAGACACTCATACTGATACTCAAAAAACCAACTAATGACCTATATAGACACTCATGTAGCTACTCACCAACCCATGCAGCCACTTATACACAAAGTGAGAGACTGATACAGATATTTACATATTTAAACATTACTCACTAAGCCATGTATTCACTAGGATACACTTAATCAGTCAGTTATACAATCAATTTTTCAAAAACAAATCATCCATTTAGACACTTATATACCCATTTATTCTTCCATCGACCTTGAGATATACTTATATAAAACATATGTAATTTTCAGAAAAACACACATTCACTGGATGATGTCATCAGTGATGTCATCAGTGATGTCATTTGAGGTGTCATCAGTGATGTCATGAGTGATGTCACTGACCATGTCATGAGTGATGTAATATGTGACGTCATCAGCAGTGCATTGCGGGCACGCGAGTTATAGTTAGCTGAACTAACTATAACGGGGGAATTTCAATGGTTTTTTACGAGTGAAAAGTCCAGCTAACTATACCGCCCCTGAAACCTATGGTTTTTTCCGTGAATATATATATATATATACATATATATTAGGATACAAAGGAATATATATATATGTATTACACACACATATATATATATATATATATATATGTATATATATATATATATATATTACCTACTGGCGGTCGCCAGTAGGTAGTTATAGTTAGGACCACGTTTCCATAGGAAATCCGCAACATTCTATTTTGAATAACTTTGGCGCCGGTCGACGAATCCTCGCGAATTTTCAAAATAGGTGGGGCGCTACGCTCCGCTCCTACCCTGAAAGTCTCGGGGGGATTCGTCAAGCGGGGGCTGAGATAAAAGGGGGGTCCCAAAACGCGTTTTTCCCATGCATTTTTCCATAGGACCTTTAGACACAGCTACAGCCCGAACGGCTGAACAGAATTACTAGAAATTTGGCAGAGAGGTAGTCCTCAGGTCAAGGAAGTGCCTTTTGTAGGTTTGGTGTAAATCTGTTCAGTAGATTCTGAGAAAATAGCCTTTAAATCAATATATATATCTGAGCCAGCTTACGGTGCGCTTACTGTACGCTTACCGTACGCGTACGGTGGCGTGCGCGAGCGCGATTCTGATTGGCTCTTAGTGAACATTCAAATCGGTCGAAACCAGGAAGCGGCGTCCGCCATTTCGTGTGTTTCACTCAGAAAAAAAAGAGTGATAACAAGAAAAGGGGGCAAGGAGGAGAGTTACAGACCCCCTAACATTTGTAAGGGGGTCAAAGAAGGACAGAAAAGTACAAAGAAAACATTTATTGATTTTAAAAAAAATCACGGGGTACGCGTACGGTAAGCGTACGGTAGAAAAAATAAATAAAAAAGAAATGAAAATCAGATTTAAGTGTTTAGATATTAGGGGGCTCTAAAAAGAGCCATTGTGTTTATTAAGTGATTTTTTAGTGGTACCTACAAGTAAGTACCGATGCAGAGTCTAAGGTTCAAGAGGAAGACTCTGTTCCCTTCATCATTGAAGTGTACACCATCTCCTCTATAAATGTCTTGCATGTCATAACGCAAGTTGTTGTGGTAAATGGAACCCATACCATAGTCATGGAGGAAAGCAGAAACAGATTTGTTGACGTGCTTTCTTGCTTTGTCAATCTGCGGACAGAAATGATTGGACCAGTTCCATTTTTGCCTTTGGCATATGTTAGAAAACACAAAGGCAGTTTTAGGGAAAAGTGAAAACAGTTGTGCAAAGGTCTCCTTCATAAGCATTTCCAGACCTACCCCAGTCAAAGTGCCTAGGTCATTGCCACCACAGTGCACTATTATGAGGTCAGGGTGTTGGATGTGCATGCAGGATTTCACCAATGGCATCAATTGGTGCCACTTTAACCCTCTCTGACCAATCCATTTAATGTCTACATTTGGCAAAGCAAGGTCTCTCACCATATCTGTTTTCTCTGCATACTTCTCACTCCAGAAGACATAGCTGTGCCCTACAATCCACACTGTGAACATTTTCCAAGGAGATCTGGATGCACTCAGGAGGTGTATTTCAGTAGAATGGGAAAAAGAAATGAAAGACAGTTTGGAAATGGAGGCATACATATTTTTTTAAAATAAAAAGAACTCATTGGCTGTTTCATACCATTCTACACTAAAAACTAGGCTGTATGTGTAAATTTATAGAAGCATGTTTTGTATTGGTACAGAAAAATGTGTTACCAAAGAACATTACTATGGATTTGCTGTTAGGTTAGAAAAGTGAAGCACTCTTGCTCTTTGGAAATGAAACATTGTGTGGTGAACTTCTGACCTGACTCCACACAGCAGTGTTCCATGAGCTGTTGCTATGGTAGCAGGCAGAAGTCAAGTTGGGGGAAGGGTACTTTTGGAAAAGGGTTGGTTTTCAACCAATAGAAATGTGTGATTTCATTTGAAAAAAAGGGGGAAGCAGTGAGATTTGTAATTAACATGTATATGTGTGGAAAAAGAGAGGGAAACATTGCCATTATCTGGTTCTGCTGAGAGGAGAGAGGTGTACAGAACAGAGATCCTGGCTCTGATAATCTGCTGTTTGAGTGCCACATTTCTTTCACAACTAACTAATTTTAAAGGTGAGTTATGAGTTTGAGAGGGGATGTATGTGGTAAATTTAGAAATGAATAATAAAATTGGAATTCCTTTTGTTGAAGTTGTGTTTTTCATTTTGTGTTTTGGGAGAAATTTAAATGTATTCACAACCGAATGGTGTTTGAGGTTGCAGTGAGTAATGCAAATACATTCAACATCACTAAGGCTGGTTGCCTTTGCTGGAGTGTAGTCATTCACCCAGGTTACACATGTTCCTGGTCTCAAAAAGCTGTTTGGACATGTGCTGTTTTCAGATTCTGAAAAGTGGATTGAAAATGTGTCAGACTGTAAAAGTACTTATCACTTGCCAAAAAAAGAGTAGTAAGAGTGCTTTCAAATTGGCAAAGAAATTTCGTTTTCTGCCTAATATCAAACCATGACTCTGTGTGCAAAGAGGAATTGTTGACAGAGATTTATTGCGTATTACTCTGGTAATTTTAGATTTGCATTATTAGGAAAGGGGCAGCTATTTTTCTGCAGAAGCAGACTCTTAGCACACACCCAGCTGCTTATCCTGTAGAATCATGCATAGTATTCACAACCGAGTGGTGTTTGAGTTTGCAGTGAGTAATGCAAATACATTCAACATCACTAAGGCTGGTTGCCTTTGCTGGAGTGTAGTCATTCACCCAGGTTACACATGTTCCTGGTCTCAAAAAGCTGTTTGGACATGTGCTGTTTTCAGATTCTGAAAAGTGGATTGAAAATGTGTCAGACTGTAAAAGTACTTATCACTTGCCAAAAAAAGAGTAGTAAGTGTGCTTTCAAATTGGCAAAGAAATTTCGTTTTCTGCCTAATATCAAACCATGACTCTGTGTGCAAAGAGGAATTGTTGACAGAGATTTATTGCGTATTACTCTGGTAATTTTAGATTTGCATTACAAGGAAAGGGGCAGCTATTTTTCTGCAGAAGCAGACTCTTAGCACACACCCAGCTGCTTATCCTGTAGAATCATGCATAGTATTCACAACCGAGTGGTGTTTGAGGTTGCAGTGAGTAATGCAAATACATTCAACAACACTAAGGCTGGTTGCCTTTGCTGGAGTGTAGTCATTCACCCAGGTTACACATGTTCCTGGTCTCAAAAAGCTGTTTGGACATGTGCTGTTTTCAGATTCTGAAAAGTGGATTGAAAATGTGTCAGACTGTAAAAGTACTTATCACTTGCCAAAAAAAGAGTAGTAAGTGTGCTTTCAAATTGGCAAAGAAATTTCGTTTTCTGCCTAATATCAAACCATGACTGTGTGCAAAGAGGAATTGTTGACAGAGATTTATTGCGTATTACTCTGGTAATTTTAGATTTGCATTAGTAGGAAAGGGGCAGCTATTTTTCAGCAGAAGCAGACTCTTAGCACACACCCAGCTGCTTATCCTGTAGAATCATGCATAGTATTCACAACTGAGTGGTGTTTGAGGTTGCAGTGAGTAATGCAAATACATTCAACATCACTAAGGCTGGTTGCCTTTGCTGGAGTGTAGTCATTCACCCAGGTTACACATGTTCCTGGTCTCAAAAAGCTGTTTGGACATGTGCTGTTTTCAGATTCTGAAAAGTGGATTGAAAATGTGTCAAACTGTAACAGTACTTATCACTTGCCAAAAAAAGAGTAGTAAGTGTGCTTTCAAATTGGCAAAGAAATTTCGTTTTCTGCCTAATATCAAACCATGACTCTGTGTGCAAAGAGGAATTGTTGACAGAGATTTATTGCGTATTACTCTGGTAATTTTAGATTTGCATTAGTAGGAAAGGGGCAGCTATTTTTCTGCAGAAGCAGACTCTTAGCACACACCCAGCTGCTTATCCTGTAGAATCATGCATAGTATTCACAACCGAGTGGTGTTTGAGGTTGCAGTGAGTAATGCAAATACATTCAACAACACTAAGGCTGGTTGCCTTTGCTGGAGTGTAGTCATTCACCCAGGTTACACATGTTCCTGGTCTCAAAAAGCTATTTGGACATGTGCTGTTTTCAGATTCTGAAAAGTGGATTGAAAATGTGTCAGACTGTAAAAGTACTTATCACTTGCCAAAAAAAGAGTAGTAAGTGTACTTTCAAATTGGCAAAGAAATTTCGTTTTCTGCCTAATATCAAACCATGACTGTGTGCAAAGAGGAATGTTTGACAGAGATTTATTGCGTATTACTCTGGTAATTTTAGATTTGCATTAGTAGGAAAGGGGCAGCTATTTTTCTGCAGAAGCAGACTCTTAGCACACACCCAGCTGCTTATCCTGTAGAATCATGCATAGTATTCACAACCGAGTGGTGTTTGAGGTTGCAGTGAGTAATGCAAATACATTCAACAACACTAAGGCTGGTTGCCTTTGCTGGAGTGTAGTCATTTACCCAGGTTACACATGTTCCTGGTCTCAAAAAGCTGTTTGGACATGTGCTGTTTTCAGATTCTGGAAAGTGCATTGAAAATGTGTCAGACTGTAAAAGTACTTATCACTTGCCAAAAAAAGAGTAGTAAGTGTGCTTTCAAATTGGCAAAGAAATTTCGTTTTCTGCCTAATATCAAACCATGACTCTGTGTGCAAAGAGTAATTGTTGACAGAGATTTATTGCGTATTACTCTGGTAATTTTAGATTTGCATTAGTAGGAAAGGGGCAGCTATTTTTCAGCAGAAGCAGACTCTTAGCACACACCCAGCTGCTTATCCTGTAGAATCATGCATAGTATTCACAACCGAGTGGTGTTTGAGGTTGCAGTGAGTAATGCAAATACATTCAACATCACTAAGGCTGGTTGCCTTTGCTGGAGTGTAGTCATTCACCCAGGTTACACATGTTCCTGGTCTCAAAAAGCTGGTTGGACATGTGCTGTTTTCAGATTCTGAAAAGTGGATTGAAAATGTGTCAGACTGTAAAAGTACTTATCACTTGCCAAAAAAAGAGTAGTAAGTGTGCTTTCAAATTGGCAAAGAAATTTCGTTTTCTGCCTAAAATCACACCATGAGTCTGTGTGCACACAGGAATTGTTTTTAGATATTTCATTTGTGATGGTTTTATTGTGATTTTCACTTGTAGGAAAGGGGTACATAGTATTTTAAGATTTGAAAATATCATAAAAAATATAGTAATATATTTAAATAAAATAAAGGAATTTCTTTTTAGTTTCTTTCAGGTATTGCTGAAGAGCAGTGAACAAAATTTAAGATGCCTACAAAATCCAGACTAAGGAAAAACCAGAAAAAAAATCTATATTTGAAGACAACTGGAGGACCTAAGTTAGTTGGAGATGCTCATGTTGGGAAAAAGAGAAAGTCTTCTGGTAAGCAGACAAAAGATTTTTTTAAAAATATCTTCAAAAAAAAGGAAAAATGTACAAAATGTCTGTACTGGAAATAATGTTTTAAATAGAAAACAACAGGAAAAAATTGAGCATTTAGTTAATGCAAATATACCTTCAGAAACAATAAAGATTAACTTAAAAAGAAAAACAGCGTTTAAAGAGATTCGTAGAAAAATGTTTCAGAGTTATGTCCAATTTGATAAAGGATGTGAAGAAATATAAGAAAAAAGCAAAATTTTATAAGAGAAAAAAAGAAATTGAAGCCATTGTAGCAAAGGCTTTAGAATTAAAAAGGAATCTATTCATTTTAATTTTGAACAGGATGCGTACATTAGATAAAATGGTCAATGTACTGAAATCACAAAGCAAAAGGAAAAGACTAGTGAAAAGAACAAACTTTTGTAAAGTGTTTTTAGGAGAATGGATGCATAGTTCAAGAAGTGAACCTTTTTTTAATGAAGAGAGTTATCTTCAAAGTAATAGTTTGCTGCATGCAGTTGACACCAGAGGTCGTGCTTATGAAGTGAAAAATGGTTGTATAATGGAGAAGGAGAAAATGGTTCCAAGAGATGAGGAACAAGTGATGGCGGCTGAGGTTATGGGGAGACGTCCTAAAGCCCCAGTGTATACTTGGAATTGTAGTAGTATTTGCACTGTGCGTCAGGAATCTATTGAGTTTCTAAGAGAATATAGTAAAAAAAGTGTTAAACAGAAGATTAAGGTGCTTCAAAGTCTAGATCCATGCAGAGTGAGAGAGAATACTGGTTTGCAAGGACACTCTCTGGCTTGTCTATCTAGGAAAGTGTGTCAAAGTGTTTTTCACCATTTTAGGATGCTGGCAGTTCATCATACTGAAATGAGAAAGTTTGTGAGACGATTGTATTTTGCTAAATGTCCAGCAATAAAGTTAGATGAATTGAATAGGGCTCTGTTCCGTGGATCGGTATCAGATGTAGAGAAGGTTACTGATGAAATTCAGTTTAGTTACTTTGGTCCAGAACAAGAGAGTGCAGGTAATGACACAGTCATCGAGGAAGATGTGGAAGAGAATGTAGAACCCTCTGTAAGTAAGAAATTTGATGATCAAATGACAAAATTT
Source organism: Triturus cristatus (assembly GCF_964204655.1). Classification (NCBI taxonomy): domain Eukaryota; kingdom Metazoa; phylum Chordata; class Amphibia; order Caudata; family Salamandridae; genus Triturus; species Triturus cristatus. The sequence goes on from NC_140592.1 coordinate 1,076,843,142, forward strand.
GCAATAATCTCTAATGAAAGACCAAATATTACTTGTATTTGTTGCCGCAGAACTCATTATAAAAATCTAACCAGAAATGTTGATCTCTACAGAAAAAGTGAAGAAGAAGATAATTATAAGTGGAAGGATTTTGCAACATATATATTTCTGGAAAATTGTTTTGATTTGGGTGAAGATCAACGTATTTGTAAATACTGTTATAACAAGTTAGAAGAAAATAAAATGCCAGCAAGAGCTGTACATAATAATTTAGAATTGCATGATATTCCTGCTGAACTTTCTGATTAAAATACTTATGAGTCTATACTCATTCAATGTGTCCATCCGTTCCAGACTATAGTACGTATGGAGCCAAAAACCGGTAAATTACCTCCTTCAGATTTACTAAGAGGTTTAAAAGGAAGAGTTGTCTATTTGCCATTAGATTTGAAAAAAAATATGGAAACAATTGATGCAGATACTTTGGAAACTGAACCATTAGGTATTCTGGTTAATGGTGTACCTACAAAGAACAAGAAAACTTGGCAGGAGCTGGTGGATGTACGGAAAGTACAAAGAGCAAATTTGTATTTGAAAAAAAATAATAAATGGTATGAATCAATTTATATAGAAGAAGAAGAAGAAGATTTACAAGAAGACACAGAAACACCAACTGGTCAAATTGAAAAAGTGGACAAGTCAAAGGAAGAAGAAATTTATGAACATTTTAGCATACATCCTCTTCATTCAAAAGAAGTTATGGGAGACACTATTGATCTGTTTCAGATGAAGAAAGCAAAAGGAACTCCCGTGAGTGTATGGGAGGAGAGCTTGGAAGCTCGATGTTTTCCCCAGCTGTTTCCTACAGGAAAAGGAGGACGATACGATGAACGTCCAGAACAGATTCCAGCTTCTGAGTATCGGACTACAAGACTATATGCAGAAGATCCAAGATTTCGTCAAAGTATTCCTTATTTGTTCCATCTTTTATTTGAAAGCGACTTGTCTGCATTATCTTATGCAGTAAATCACATTTTAAAAAGTGGAGTACATTTACAAAATGTGTCTGCTAAGGATTTTATGGAGAAAGTGCAGCACCGAGATGATCATTTGGAAACACAACTGATCAATCTGATGGCTTGTCAGCGTGGGACAAATGAATATTGGTACCGACGCCTTGGTGAATTAAAATGCATGTTACGGAATTTAGGAACTCCAACATGGTTCCTTACCCTAAGCTGTGCCGAGTACGCTTGGGATGATTTACTGGATTTTATACGAGAGGCAAATTCAAACATTAAAAACATCCAATACAAGACAACAGGAGAACTGTGCTCATTGGATCCGGTTAATGTTTGCAGATATTTCAATCATAGATTTGAGGCCATGATGTGCTTCATCTGCAATAAAAAAAATCCACCTCTTGGAGAAGTTGTGGATTTCTTTTGGAGAAAAGAGTACCAAGCAAGAGGTGCTCCTCATATTCATATGCTGTTGTGGATCAAGGATGCCCCAAAATTTGGAACAGATGCTGATGAAGCAGTTTTATCTTTCATTGAAGAATATGCAACATGTGCTATACCAAAAAGCACAGAAGAGAAAAAGTTAAAGGAGCAAGTTTTACGTTTCCAAAGTCATCGGTGTGGAAAATACTGTCGACGGAAATACAAGAGCAAAGATAAATTCTACACTAAATGTCGATTTGGATTTCCTAGACCTGTTCTTTCAAAAGGAAGAGTAAACAGTTTTATGTCAGCTGTGAGACATACTATTACAAGAAAATCACCTAAGAATACCTACAACCTAAAAAGAAAAGAAGAATCAAAAAATATAAATGACTACAACCCAGTCATTTTATCCATGTGGAATGCTAACATGGATATACAGTATGTAGCTGACAATTCCATTGCTGTTGCTCGATATGTAATGTCTTACATTACTAAATCAGAAAAGACTGAATTGAAAGAAATGTGGGAAGAGATTTCTCACGAGAAGACTGTCAGTAAGAAGCTGTACAGTTTCAGTTTAAAGATGTTATCGCATCGAGAAATTGGATCCTACGAATGTTCAGATAGGTTATCTTCTGCAAGTCTCTACTCGAAATCAAGAAGAAGAATTTGGGCAAGTTTAGGCCTTGCAGCAATGAGAAATCGGGTACTGAAATCTGTTGGAGAAATTGAATATTTAGCACAGTTCGAACCTGAAAGTACAGACATTTTAAAAACAAACATGTTGGACACATATTACCCAAAAAGAAGTCATCACCTTGAAAACATGTGTCTCTATGAAGTGCTGCAGAACTTCATTTTTAAACGGAATGCCACAGAAGACATCAACAATGGAAAATATAAAGTCAGTGGTGAGGAAGGATGTTTGGTGAAGCAAACAAAAGGAAGTTTGATAAATCACCGGAAGCTGACTTGCGACACTACTGACAAAAAGGAATTTTACTACTTGGCACTTTTACAGCTGTTCAAACCATGGCGTTCAGAGGATGAACTACTTGGAGAATTCCAGAGCTATGAGGACTCATTTAATGCATGTAAAGATACGATTGAATGCAGTACTTTCACAAATTATGTCCAAATGTTAAATGAAGAAATTGAACAGGAAACTACAATTGCAGCTGAAGTAGCTAGAGACAGTTCTCAAGACAGCCAAAGTTCAGGAACGCTCAGTCAAGATCCCCTTTGACAACCAATCGTAGAAAATGAAGCTGCAATAGCCATGAGTGAAGTGGAAACGGCTATGAATCAAGCTCAAGAAGGATTAATAGACTTACCCAATTTGGAAGAACAACTGAATGAAGAACAGCAACAAATTTATGAAGAGATCAGAAACAAAATTGATCACGGATTACTACATGAAAAAAAAGAGTGCTCATGCACATCATTTAAACCAATCAGGATGTATGTGAGCGGACAAGCTGGAACTGGAAAAGTTTCTTAATAAAAGTCATCAGAAGCTACCTACAGCAAAAAACGGATTCAACTTTGTCTTGTGTTGTTACTGCTCCAACTGGGTTAGCAGCATATAACATAAAAGGAATTACCTTACATCGTTTGCTAATGTTACCAGTGGAGCATGAAAACAAAATAGAATACCACAAGCTAACAGGAGAAGCATGCTTTGAAGTGTCAAGAGTGTTGAAGAAGATGCAAGTTCTCATTATTGATGAGGTGAGCATGGTATCAAACTTAATGCTTGCCTTTGTGCATTTAAGAATGCAGCAAATTCTAAGGAGAGACTATGACGTGTTATTTGGTGGAAAACATGTCATAGTTTTTGGGGATCTTCTACAGCTTACTCCAGTTAAAGGACAACCAGTGTTTAATACTGTGACACATGAAGACACAAATAAGTCATTGGGAAGCATTGGTAATGCAAATATTTGGTCCTTCTTTGAGTACAAGGAACTTACTACTAATATGAGGCAAGCAAACGATGAAGATTATGCAAGTATTCTGAAAGATATCAGAATTGGACTACTCACTGAAGTTGGCAGGAAAGCATTACAGAGTCGGTTGCTACATAATTTATTCCCAAAGGAAGAAATAGTTGCAGAGAAAATATACAAGAACATTGCAGAAAAGAAAAGTGTAATCTGCTTAATGCCAACTCTACGTGAATGCTCAATATTCAATGAGGAACTTTTGAAATTGGAAAAGTAAGAGATTAGGAAATTGGAAGCAGTGGACAAAATTCAGCATGAAAGAATTACTATTACATTAACAGGCAAACTGAAAAATAAATTGGATTCTCTAGAGAAGAACATTTCGAAAACAGCTGGATTAGAAAAAAATCTATATGTTTGCATGAACTGTAGAGTATTTTTAAGGAGAAATTTGGATGTTGAAAAAGGCTTAGTGAATGGAGCTATGGGTAAAGTTGTGGGTTTTGTGAACTACCAGAAAAAAGATGGGATTGAATTTTTAAAAATAAAGTTTGATCAGATTGAAGAGGTTAAAGACATTTGTCGTTGTTCAGTCCGTTTTTTGCTTGTGAAAGACTTATATGTACGTAGGAAGCAGTTTCCGTTTTCTCTAGCATATGCTGTAACTATTCACAAGTCTCAAGGGTTAACTGTAGATTGTGCTTTTGTGAACATTGGTTCAACTGTGTTCAAAGAAGGTATGGCTTATGTTGCTTTGTCAGGAGTGAAAACATTATCTGGTTTATTCATGATAGACTTTGATGACTCAAAAGTTAGTGCTGATGCAAATTGTGTAAAGGAGTATAATAGATTAAGAAGAACCTATGCTCCTCATTTAGGTCAGTATCCTGTGTTGGAAAAACGTGTTGTTTCTCGGAAAAGGAGAATTGAGAATATCTGTAATGAGGATGTAGAGAAGAGAAAAAAAAAGAAGAGTGATGTAATTGCAAGCAAAACGAAAAAGGACAATGTTGAAGAGGTTGTTGGTTGTCATTTTGAAAATAGCTCTGGTGTCAACTGCTACGCTAATGTAGTGCTGAATGTTGTATTTTATCTTGAAAGTTTGCAAGAGCAGATAATAGTAAATCAGAGAAAAAGATTCTGTTCTAGGCTGAGTCTCCTTTTTGAAAATCTGAGTATTGATAAAACTAAAATAGAAAGTGCTACTGAAATCAGAAAACTTTTAGATGTATGTTCAGGATGTACACAGTTTTCTCAAAATGTACAGCAAGATGCACAGGAATTCTTGATGTATTTTCTTCAGGTACTGGAAGAAGAAGGGGTACAAATAGAAAATATGTTTGGTCTCTCTTATAAATGGGAATATAGTTGTGAAAACTGTTTCAATACATGTGGCTCTAATGTTGATTCTGAAAGGTTTATTTATTTAACATTGCCAGAGAGTAAATCAGTCACTTTTGCTAAATTAGTTAAAGATGCTAATCATAGCATGGAATGCGGTGAGTGTAAATCTGACATGTTTTCAACGTTAATTTTAAAGGAATACGGACAGTATGTAATTTTAATGATGCAACGATGTAGAGCTGATGGTTCAAAATTGGATACTTTAATAAAGAAGTTTACAGGACAGCCATTATCAATTTCAGGAAAAACTTTTGTAACAGTTGCAATAATTTTCCATGATGGACCTACTGTAACTTCTGGTCATTACACAGTTTATCTAAAATGTAAAAAAGGCTGGACAATGTGTATTGATTGTCAATTGGTTTTTAAGCAACGTTTGCCTTTTGATTTAGCAAATTCCTATCTAATCTTCCTGAAACCTAAATTTTAGAGAGAATTGGCAACATCTGTACAAATCAATTTTACCATTTTATTGGATTACCATTGGAATTTTATAATAAAAAGATTTTTAAAATTACCATTTGGCCTAAAGGAAAGGTAACCAATTGTATTGCGGACTTATTTAATTCCTAATTAATCTTTCGGAAACCAAAATTTTAGAGAGAATTGGTAACATCTGTAGAAATCAAATTTTGGAATTTTATTGGATTACCATTGGAAATGTAATCAAAAAAGAATTTAAAAATTACCATTTGGCCTAAAGGAAAGGTAACCAGATGTATTGTGGAGTTATTTGAGATATATTATTTTTGTGATTATGCTTCTGTAACAAAATTGTCAGACGGTATTTTTTAGAAATAGTTATTGTTATTAGATTATATTTTTTTTTAATATTTAGCATTTCTATAATGTTATGTTTAAGTGAGAAGAGATTCTGGGCTTTTTTAAACCAATCTTTGATATTGTTATTTTTTTTTTGCCCGCTGTTAAGTGATGAATGCAATTGCTTTCACGATTTATAGTGAAATGCAATATATTCTGAAAACAGCAAAAAAATGGCAAAAAATTGTTTTTGGAAAATATGTAAATACGTGTACTGTATTATAAAATGTTTTATTAAATATTAATACTTTTTTCTTTTTTTTTCAGATTGAAAAAGAAAATTTTCGAAAAATAAAACCATTTTTCTATCAATTTAAATAAAATTTAAATTGATATTTAATTTTTTGGGTGGGTCAGGTAAGTCAGAAATTTCATGGTCCCTTTTTTCCACTTCTCCTCAATCAGATTTTCAGTTTTTCGTTATTAATCCCTCAAGGACCTTTTAATGTGGTAATTGTTTTTAGTGTTTTTTTAAAAAAAAATACGCTTACCGTACGCATACGGTAAAAAAAAAGAAAAAAAAGTTTTTAAAAAAAAGTTGAAAGGTAAGGTTGGCTCTTAAAAGAGCCGTTGTGTTCATACAGGGACAGAGGAAAGAAAGAATGGGAATATTAGCTGGTAGGACAAATGTGCTGGTCTATTCTGTTGTTAATTAGGGGAACACTGGTCTCCCCACGAACAATTAGACCATGACAATTTGAGCACCGCATTGTAACCCTCGCAAATCGATGGTTAGTTTCCAGAGGACCAGAAAAAGGTGATTCTCCCCCCACAGATGAAGGGCTCAGCTGAGCTGCCGAAGATGTACTCGGCTGAGCTGCTGGGGATGTGCTCGGTCGACTTACTGAAGGGTTTGCTCCAGTATGTCAAGCATTTGTCCTAGGGTGTACATCCTCAAGGTGTCTTAACATAGTGTGATTCCCGAAGGAATACTTCTTGTTAGGATTACCTCTAGAAAGTACACGCTGGCAAAGCTTGCAAGTCACTAAAGGAGCATTTACTTTTTTCTGGCCCTCAGGAAACGTAAAATCTCCCATATAAAAGAGCTCTTTTGTTTCCTCCTTCTCTGCCTGATGGTGGTGCTGCTAGCCTCACTCGAAGAAGAGGACTGCTGGTCTGCCATTGTATCCCAAAGACAACTCAGCTCCTTCTCCTAAGGGATCACAAGCAGAAATGAGGGGAATGGGTGTGGTGTAGGAGAGTTCTAGAACTGAAAGTAGTTTAAACCAATCAAAAGTGTTGTTTCTTGATCACATGACCCACCGTGCGCGTACGTTACGCTTACGGAGCGCTAACGGTAAAAGTACACATGCGCGCATAAAAGACACGCGCACGCGCGCATGCGCATAACAGGCACGCCCCAACACTTCCGCGTAACGTGCGCGTGTAACGTATGCGCTTATGTGCCGCGTACGCAGTACACACGTCTACGTAAATTGCGTAACCATACGCAAAAAGAGTAGAAATATTACGTACATAAAGCAAAACGTGCGCTTACGGTAAGCGTACCGTACGCGCACGTAAAAAAAAAAAAAAATGGAAAAAAAGAATCACTATGTTATACTAATATATCTTACCTGTTTGGTAAAAAAAAAAGTGAAAAATATATATATTGCAGAATTTTTAAAATTTTAGCATAGTGTTTAAAGAGAATATAAAGTAAAAATAAAAAGATGTAAAAAACCTTGCCAAAAAAAAAAAAAAAATCACACATGTTAAATATAAGAATTAGCATTTAAAAAACCATACAAATTCACTGAAAAAACCATGGGTTTCACACACGTTATAGTTAGGAATTAGCATTTAAAAAACCATACAAATTCACTGAAAAAACAATGGGTTTCACACACGTTATAGTTAGGAATTAGCATTTAAAAAACCTTGCAAATTCAGTGAAAAAACCATAGGTTTCACAGACGTTATAGTTAGCTGGACATTTCACTCGTAAAAAACCAATGAAATTCCCCCGTTATAGTTAGTTAAGCTAACTATAACTCGCGTACCCGCAATCCACTGCTGATGACGTCACATATAACATCACTCATGACATGGTCACTGACATCACTCATGACATCACTGATGACATCTCAAATGACATCACTGATGACATCACTGATGACATCATCCTTGTGAAAAAGTGGCAGACCTCCTCTCACCCTAATATAACCTTTGATACACACATTCAAAAATAGAGACTACAAAATAAAAAATTAATGGAAATTCCAATACCAGTTTCAACAAACTCTTCTGTAATTCTAAGAACCACATACACATCTACTCATTTACCAACAGTCCTATACAGTCACTCATACATGTACTCACTCATATGTACTCATACACCTGTACATCCTGTTACACAACGCCACTCACCCATAGAGTTACTCACACACATAGTCACTCATGCTAATAAAGAATCAAACATCCATTTACTTGCATATACAGTTATACACACACCACCACACTTACTTCTACGGAAACTTACACATACTTGGTCTTTTAAACAATCACTTATAGAAACACATACTTGTTGATACAGGAACTCTTCCAATCTCTCACTATCACATATACTCACTTATATACACCAATAGTCACATATACTAGTTTAAAACATATGTAGTTACTCATAAAGACACTATTGAGACAGTCATTCACTCACTAACACACCCATACACACACTCATCCACCCATACAGTCCTGCACACATGCTGTCTTCAACACATACAAACAGTGAGTCACTCATTCATGCACCTATGCACTACGTAATACCCCCCACCGAACCATGCAGACACTCAGACTGATACTCAAAAAAACAACTAATAACCTATATAGACACCCATGTAGCTACTCACCAACCCATGCAGCCACTTATACACAAAGTGAGAGACTGATACAGATATTTACATATTTAAACATTACTCACTAAGCCATGTATTCACTATGATACACTTAATCAGTCAGTTAAACAATCAATTTTTCAAAAACAAATCATCCATTTAGACACTTATATACCCATTTATTCTTCCATCGACCTTGAGATATACATATTGAAAACATATTTAATTTTCAGAAAAACACACATTCACTGGATGATGTCATCAGTGATGTCATTTGAGATGTCATCAGTGATGTCATGAGTGATGTCAGTGACCATGTCATGAGTGATGTTATATGTGACGTCATCAGCAGTGGATTGCGGGTGCGCGAGTTATAGTTAGCTTAACTAACTATAACGGGGGAATTTCATTGGTTTTTTACGAGTGAAATGTCCAGCTAACTATAACGTCTGTGAAACCTATGGTTTTTTCACTGAATTTGCAAGGTTTTTTAAATGCTAATTCCTAACTATAACGTGTGTGAAACCCATGTTTTTTTCAGTGAATATATATATATATATTCACTGAAAAAACCATAGGTTTCATGCACGTTATAGTTAGGAATTGGCATTTAAAAAACCTTAGAAATTCACTGAAAAAACCATAGGTTTCAGGGGTGTTATAGTTCACTGGACATTTCCTCGTACAAAACCATAGAAATTCCCCTGTTATAGTTAGTTCAGCTAACTATAACTCACGCCCCCGCAATGCACTGCTGATGACGTCACATATTACATCACTCATGACATGGTCAGTGACATCACTGATGACATCACTGATGACATCTCAAATGACATCACTGATTTCTTTCTTTCTTTCTGGATTTATTCGGTGACCAAATGCCCAGCCAACACGTGTTTCGTCAGGGAATGAACCCTACGAAGTCTTCAGGGCTAATGGGCAAAGAGGGCGGGAATGGTATATCACTCCGCCGGTTGTACTTCCGTCCCGGCTGAAACAGGGAAGTTCAATCCCAGGAGGGGCAACAAGTATGAATGGGTGAGTACCACAGTCAAATCACTTAAAATGAAGTATGGGGTGAGCCTAGCGAGTACGCCAGAAAATGGGAGTGTAACATCCAACATCCAAGGGTGGTTTGCCCATTAGCCCTGAAGAAGTCGTAGGGTTCATTCCCTGACGAAACACATGTTGGCTGGGCATTTGGTCACCGAATAAATCCACAAGGAAAGAAAACACGCCATAGGATCACTGTTTTGTTGATTTCTTGTTTTATTGATTTCGTTGTTCATAACATACAGTAATTTATACTGCTGACTCTTTAAACGTATGCACAGGTTTTCTGTTTTCCTGTGTTAGACTTTGGTCTGCTTAGGGGGTTTAGGGTTATCCCCCATCTGTAGCACCATATTGAATTCTACCTGAAACTGACGTTCACACGAAGAGGCGCCATCACGCACGGCACAATTTGAAACCCCACGCGAGATTCTGTCTAGATACAAAAGTACTTGTTTGGCCACCTTGTTTTTCCCAAGGATAAGGTTAACGTTAAGACCTTGTTCAATTGTCCCTACCTTATGCCTAAATCCATAGTGGCAATGATGTAGTACTGACTCATTGGCCACACAGTCCATTAAATGATTGTAAAGAATTCCCCCCACAATTTTAACAGATGCATCAAACAATGATATTGGACTAAAACAACCTGGTAGTGCTCGATTTCCTTTCTTGAAGATGGGCACAATTATTGAGGAGCTTCAGGTGCTAGGTAAGGAGAATAAGGCAAGGCTATTACAAACATTAGTAAGGAGGGGAGTACAAAAAGCAACATTACCCTTTATCAAATCTATGGGGACCTCATCTAAGCCCGGTGCATTTCCGCAGCAACTACGATTGATGGCTGCCTCAGCCTCTGCTAGGGTTACCTGAAAGCATGATGCTAAATGAAGATTCATGGCAAATGTATCGGGGACTAGAGGTGCTGCATAAATCATACCAAAGTGCTCCTCCAAACGTTATTACAAATATGGCATGAAACGGAGCTAGGGGGCCTTTTGTTACACTTTAGTTCAGACACAGTTGACCCCAAAAACTTAGTATTAGCAACTTTGGATGACTGCATTAATGCTTCCAACTAAGATACAACTAGCTCCTGATGTCGCTTGGCAGTGATTTTGTTTGTAATCTCTCACACAGTACAGCAATCAGGACAGAACCCCTGGATTTGGCTAACAACACAGAATGAGGTACCCTGTTTGCTGCTGAGCAGTCAGAGTTAAACCACCTGGGGCGACAGGTGTAAGATGGGTAGATTTCTAAAGGGCCTTCCGTACAACCAAACAAAGATCTGCATAAGCCCCCACCTCCAATGGGCCATGTATTGTACTTATTTTGATAAGCATAGTAGCGACAAATCTTAATTAGCTCCAATCAGATTTTTTTTTAAATGGGTAGGGTCTTGCATGCTCCACACCAGGCTCAGATTATTGGTGGTAGCGTGAGCTTTACAGGCCCCTATGTCCCTCCTAAACTACTCTTATGATGACTCATTAGCACAATTTCAATAGGATTGTGATCATTGTAGCTAGACTGTATCACCTTTACTTGTAACAATAAATCCTCTAAATTATGTGTGATGAAAAATAATCTGTAATAGAAGGGGTCCCTCTCCCCTTAATGAGGGTATCTAATGAAAAGAGGAACCCACAATGTCCAGGGCATTTGCCACATCTACAGGGGTTAGAAAAGCTATTAGTTTGCTGCTGTGTGGGTCATTGTTAGCTCTATTAATGGGGCAGGACAATAAACCAGTAGTTCCTAAATTTTATGGGAGCCAAACATTAAAACCTCCAGCGAGGTACAAATACAACATCTGACCAGTGGATGCTAGAATCTCCGTTAGATTGGAAATAGATTCAAACAATGGGGGGAATTTGGTGATGGGTATTCCAATGAAGTCATTTTTATAAAAATTCCTGACATGCAGATTAAACATATGTTTGACAACTTAACTCTGAAAGCTGCAATCATGAGTTCCAAGAATTTTACTATATCCCCCCACTGACTTGCTGATCCAAATTGCCAAACCAACTGATGGTCGCCCGCTACGTGATGCAGAGGCAGGGATTCTATAACATTGGAACCTGTCAAAAAGTAAAGGTGATAGCTCCCAAGTTTCTTGAAATAAGATATCATTTTTTATAAAAGTTAATCACTCTGGGAAGTGAATTTTGCAACTAAGGCCAGCAACATACCAGCTCAGTATTTTGAGCGGTGTCCAGAAAATCATTTATGTAGGACTTGGCCCTTTTTGGCTAAAGTTCCCTAAATTGTGCTATCCCCCAGACCTTTTTTCTGACATGGTATTGCCAACTTAGATGCTTTGGGTACTTTGCCACTGCTAAACAGTGTCAAAGTGCAAATGCTCTATGTGTAAAACTAGTAAAGTAAAACTAGTAAAGTGTACTATGTGTGCCAGGGCTGGTAATGCAAATGCTACTAGTGGGCCTGCAGCACTAGTTGTGCCACCCACAGAAGTAGCCTTAAAAAGGGAACACAGGCCTGCCATTGCAGGGCCTGTGCGCAGTTTCTTAAACTGCCATGTTGTTCTGACAAGTGCACCCACATGCCGGACCTTACCCTTCCCTTTCTATGCACATCAGACACCCCTATGGTAGATCCAGGGTACCCCTTAGGAAAGGTGCAGTGTATGTGGACAGGAGGACACGTACTAAGGTATGTACCATGTCCTGACAGTGAAATAATCTCCATTTTGTGTTGAAAGGCCATCTTGCCCATAGGATAGAATGGAAAGGCTCTGTAATATGTTTTCCAGCTTATCTTACCAAAGGCTTAAGATGGAGAGGTGAAGTTTAGTATGCCTTAACTCACAATGTAATAACACATCTTTCTAGGAAGGTGGTTTTTGCATTGTGAGTTTATAAGCCAGTCTTTTAGAAGTGGCTGGGTTATTGTACTCTAAACATTTCTTTGTGTCTCTGCCTGGTTGTGGATTGACTGTCTGGATTTGATAGTGATAGAATCTGGGGAATGATTGACCCAGGGGAGGAGGTGAGACAGCAACAGGCTGACCTGCATCTGGAGTGTAGGGGGAGGAGTAGCCCCCAAAGGTGAGGCCTGGGTTGCTGCTATAAAACCATTGTCCCAACTCTTGCTGAGTGATTGAGAATCCATACCCCCACTAATAAAAGGAAGAAGGCGTCACTGGCAGGGAGGCACCCAGAACTGGTTTAAACAGGGGCCAGTGCCCCCTGAACACAAAACCTTCAAAGCCATTTAGGGGTATAACTATGAGAGCTGACGCCCCTGAACTTTGGGGAATGACTTGATCAAGATTGAACAAGACTGGAGCTACTTTGTGGTCAACAGGAACCTTTGCCAAGGACGAAACAACTGAAGAGACGGAAGGAAAGGACTGTCCTTTGCTGTGTGTTCTGGGGCTGGCCTGAAGTTTGCTGTTTTAACCAAGGAAAGGCTAAAGGGACTTTGCTGTGTGCTGTGTCCCCCTGCTTGAAAGGACTTTGCTGTGCTGTTTCCTGAAGTAAATTATCCTTAAGGGCCCAGGTGAGCAGACCCCCTGTTGCGGAAACACAGGAACACAAAAGATTCTAGGAGAGTTTTAGCGGTGCTGTGTGTGGGTGCTTGATGCAGCCTGATACCCTCGTAAGGTGTGCCCTGAGATCGTGGGTCCCTGGAGTCCAAGCAAGGATCAGGGACGTGGTGTGCGTGTGCTTTTTGCGACCTGAACCCCTTTGTGAGGATTTTGCAGTTATTGTGTGGACCGGAATCCAAGTGAGTCTAATCGACGCTGTGTGCGTGTGCAAGGATCAGCGACACTGTGTGCATGTGCTTTGTGCAGCCTGAACCTTTTGTGACGATTGTCCAGTTTTCGTGTGCCCCGGAATCCAAGTCAGTCTAATCAACATTGTGTGCATGTGCTTTATGCAGCGTGAGACCTTTGTGAGGATTGCCTTGTTATCGTGAACCCTCGGAATCCAAGTGAGTCTCATCGATGCTGTGTGCGTGTGCTTTGTGCAGCCTGGGACCTTTGTGAGGATTGCCTTGTTATCGTGCACCCGGAGTCCAAGTGAGAGTCATCGAGAGTCATCGACGCTGTTTGTGTGTGCTTTGTGCAGCATGAGACCTTCCTGAGGATCGCCTTGTTAACGTGCACCCGGAGTTAAAGTGAGCTGTGCGCATGTTCTTGATGCAGCCTGAGACCTTCATGTGGAGTGCCTGCTGATCGTGCACCCTGAAGCTCAAGGAAGTCTCAGCAACGCTGTGTGCGTGTGCCCTGTGGCAGCCTGAGATCTTCGTAGCTGTAGCGGCCCATGTCCGACAGCCCCGGAGGAGCTGAGCTGCCAGCCCGAGCCTGCCGTTGCCCATTCACAACGATTGCATCGTTGGCCCAAAACGCTGGCCATGGAGAGGACAGTGAGTTTGCGCCCCCAGGTAGCGTGTGTCTACTCCTGGGGCAGAGTGCAGGCTCTTGGCCTCTCTCTCGTTCCAGCAGCATGAGCCTCTGCTTCAGCTCGTATCGCGGCCCGTATTGCTAAGGGCATGACAGTACCGGGGCCGGAGTGCGGAGCTGCAGTTCTTGTTACACCATACCCGTGTTGGGGGCAACTGTTGACAGAAGCTGACTGCGAGTTAGAAGAAGTGGCGGAGAGATCGCCAAAGGCACCGTGATTGGTGCCGGAGTGCATTACGCATTATCTGATTTCGGAATAACGGAGTACCTGATTATCGTATTACACATTGCATAATTTCTGCATAACAGAGTACCTGATTAGTGTATGATGCATTGCATTATTCCTGCATAACAAACTACCTGATTAGTGTATGACACATGGCATTATTTCTGCATAACGAACTACCTGATTGTCGTATGACGCATTGCATTGTTTCTGCACAACAAACTACCTGATTAGCGTATTATGCATTGCATTATCCCTCCATAACAAACTGCCTGATTAGTGTATTGCGCACTGCCCTATTTCTGCATAACGACGTACCTGGTGGTTGTATTACCCATTGCATTATTCTTACATTGAAAAGTGCTGGATTGTTGCGTTACGCATTGTATTATTTTTACATTTCAAGGTGCCTGATTATTGTGTTACTCATTGCATTATTTTTACCTTACAAAAGTGACTGATTCTAGCATTACAAACTGCATAACATGGTATTAGGATTACAGTGGGATGTTTAGAAGTGCTCATTCATATAGCCAGACCTTCCAAGGGCTGGCTAGCATAACAACTGGCCAGGAGGAATATAACAAGCACTCATATGTTGGATTTATATTGTGTGGTCTTCTCGTATATCTTTTTATATAAACGTTATACTTGTTTTTATAAAACTCGTTTGGGGTCTATTTTTGGTGTCATCATTGGGTTGCTGTGAGTGTGGTTGAAAATACTTTATAAATTTGCCTTGAAGATAAGCCTGGCTGCTCGTGCCAAGCTACCGAGGGAGTCAGGGGGCTATTTCAGAAGGTGACTTTCCTTTCCCTGACGTGGAACGTGGGTCATTATTTGGCCTGAGGTAGCTACCTCAGCCAACGAGGGATCCCTGGTCTAACAATTTAATTATTTAATTAATTAATTCCCACCAACACGAATGTCCTTTCTACAACTGAATTTACCACACACTACAATACAACAATGACAAACCTACTAGACCAAGAATCCCCCTTGAAGCAAAAAACAGTCAAGAATAACCCATCTAGAGCCTGGTTCAATACAGACATAAATTCCGACAGAAGACATCTCAGAGCTGCAGAAAGACTGTAGCGGAACAACCAGTCCCTGACCCACCTTCACCAACTCAAATCAGAATGCAGGAAATATAAAAAACATGTTAAGAAGGAAAAATCTACCTTCCGTAGTGCACAAGACAATGCCAAAAATCGTCCAAAGGAACTCTTCAATCTTTTAAACAAACAGCCAAGCCTCCCTCACCAACCATGCAGGCGTCCAAAGAGCTATGTGACAACTTTGCCAATATCATTCATGATAAAATCACCAAGATTGAACACTCCCTTGATGACCACCTCCTGTCAACCAACGAAAACCTGTCCACCAGCATCAAAGGAATCAACCCGCCTCGGCACCCTCCGAACAGCTGGAAGACTTTCAACCCCATCTCCGAAGCTGATATCATGGAAATAATTATCAGGTCCTTACCTTCCTTACACATAGTTGACCCTATTCCCGCCCAACTGGCTAAAAAGCTCAACCTCACCCTAGCCCCTTTCTGGGCCAAGATTATAAATATCTCCCTGAGTACTGGAGTCATGCCAGACTGTATGACAATCGGCCAAGTCACGCCATTATTAAAAAAAAACAGGCTATGACCAAAACAACCCCAACATCTTCAGGCCTGTTTCCAATCTCCCTCTCTTAACCAAAATCCTGGAAAGATGTGTTCTCCTCCAACTTAACCAACATATTGACAGCAACAACCTTCTAGATACTCACCAATCAGGTTTCAGAAAAGATTGCAGCACAGAGACAGCGATCCTGAACATCTTAGATGATGTGTACAAATCACTTGATGCAGACCGTGGCTGCCTACTCATACTCCTTGACCTATCAGCAGCCTTTGATACGGTTGACCACAATCTGTTCATAAATGTACTCCGAGAGAGAATTGGTGCAGACGTGGTGGTTCTACAATGGTTTACCTCCTTCCTTCAGAACCGCTCCAAAAGAATGAAAATTAACAACTTCACGTCTGACCTTCTCCCCATTACCAAGGGAGTACCACAAGGATCAGTTCTCTCCCCATCACTGTTTATCATCTACATGGAGCCCCTCACCACCATACTTAAAAAATTCAACATCCCCTTCCACCTCTATGCAGATGATACCCAGATCTACCTAGAAACATCTTCAATTGGAGATATACAGAAATTAAATAACACTCTACGGGAAGCCCAATACTGGCTATCCCACAACCACCTAAAATTCACCCAAGACAAAACGGATATCCTTTTCCTATCCAACAAGGAGCAGACCCCCTAGTCACAAAATGGTTAAAAATCATTGATGCTCTTAATTGCAATCTTACCCTGGCAGACTCTGTAAAATCCCTGGGAATCACTCTGGACCCAAGCCTAAACATGGACAAACATATCAAGACACTGCGAAGAGCGCATTCTTTAACCTAAAACTGCTCAACAAAATAAAACCCTTCATCCCCCCAGCGACCCTGAACTAGCCAGACAATCCTTGGTTCTGTCCAGATTGGGTTATGGGAACGCAACACTCACTGGCATGGCAAAATCTCACTTAGCTCCCTTCCGATCAACTATAAATGCAGTTGCAAGGATGATCACTAGAGTAAAGATAGATGACCACATGTCTCCCTCTCTAAGAGAACTAAAATGGCTGCCTATCGAAATACGTGCCAACTTCAGAACTGCACGTCTCACACATAAAGCTCTTCACACTGGTACATTGACCTACCTGGCTTCCAAAAAAGGCAGGACAAACAAGGAACCTCAGCACCTCCAACACTCTTCTTCTCATTCCACTGAAAACTCGCAAACAAAAAACCCTATGCGCTCCTTCTCGGGAAATGCACCCAAAATGTGGAACTCCATCCCAGTCCATATCAGGACTAACCCCTAATTCTTAAACTTCAAAAGCCAGCTCAAAGACTTCTTCCTCAACCGATCTCATCTGAATGGAGATCTGCCTCCCAATGTGATAGAGCTACACTACTAAAGTAATCTTGCCCAGTGCAGAACATAGACACTTCAATAAGAAGGCAATCCATCGCCCGTTTTTTGACACGTTCCCAGTACCGCCTGATCAAGATTCGACACGAGACAATGCTGTTTATTGTAATACTGTATAACTGATTGCATCACGATATATGTTGTAAAGCGCTCTGATACCTCGGGTCTTGCTAGCGCTATGTAAAACTCTTAAATGAATATATAAATAACAAGTAATGGACTTCTATAAAGATTTACGAATCTGACAGAAATTTACACAGGGCCCCCCTAAGCATCACAGCGCCTCTGCAGTTTTGCTCAGAACCCCTACCAATTGGGCTTTCTTAAGAGGAATGTTAGACAGGGTTAACAATGCTGACCACTCAGAAGTGATATACTATAAGTTAAATATGAAAGGGATGTTGTGATTTTATTTCTGACTGAGTAACCTTGAAAGCAAAGTTGAGAAGGTTGCCATTATTTAATGGTTCCCTCGTATGAGAGTGGTGTACCATTCTTGTGCTTGGTTTTTCAGTGAGAAGAGATTGCAACTGATACTAAGAAACAAAAATACAGACCAACTAACACATTTAACAAGTATGTGAAGTAAGGTGTAGTTTGCAAAAAAATTGTTAAAAAAGGCATCAGTATGTATAATGCAGAGAAAAGTGAGCTTGATGTTTACAAAAAGTAAAAGGGAATATAAATGGAGGACATGTGATACAAATAAGCAAAAGTACAGAGATCACCGAATGAGGATTACACATTTGTAAAGAGCAACAATACCCAGGCATACACTAATGCAGACACTGACACAACCACTCAAAACACTAATGCATCCATTAATACACCTAGGGATATACAGATGTATATACTGAAACACTCAGACACACACTGATGTTCACACTGATACATACACTAACACACCCAGGCAAACACTGACACATGCACTGACATACCCAGGCAGACACTCATGCATACACTGGCATAGGCAGGCACACATTGATGCATATACTGACACAGACAGGCACACACTGAAGTATATACTGACACACCCAGACACACACAAAGACATACAGTAACATACCCAGGCTATCACTGATGTATGCACTGACACACCGAGGCACATACACATGCTAACACTGACAAACCCTGGCGCACATTGATGCATACACTGACACACCCAGGAACACAGTCATACATACACTAACACACCTGGATACACAATAATGCATACACTGACACACCCAGCCAGACACTCATGCATACATTGACACAATTAGGCACACATCTATATATACACTAACACACCCAGGCACACTAGTCATTTGTATACTAACGTACCCAGGCACACACTGATGCCTACAGTGACACAGCCAGGCAGACAATCATGCACACAATGACACAACCAGGCACACATTGATGCATACACTGACACACCCAGACACACAGTCTTACATAAACTAACACACCTAGGTACACAATCATGCATACACGAACACACTCAGGAATACACTGGTGCATACACTAAAACACCAAGCAACACACTAATGCATCCGCTGAAGCAATAAAAACACAGAGTTAGCTCTTTGATTGCCCAAATGGTAGTTCTAACAATAACCTTTGTGTTTTTAAATATATTTTACCTGTTTTATTTTTTTTTATTACTTAAAGAAAAACTAAACAGGATAGAAAAACTGTAAGAAAAGGTAATCCAAAGACGTAGCTTGCTTAATTTTTCAAAAAACATTATCAACCAATTGGAGGTACAAAAAAGAAAAACAAAATAACCTTAATGTTTTTTGACTGCGTTGAAAAACCCTGCAGTAAGAGAAGAGATTTTCAGTGCAACAAGCATGTGGCAGTTTTCTCACTGAGGGAGCATGCCATGGAGTAGCTGGTATAGCTACTTGTAGAGTAGACGTTGGTTGTCCAGAAGATGTAGCAGAGCTGGACTTCCCTGATGCACCATCTCTCCCCCGCATCGTTCTATTGTACACTCTCTCATGTATTGACCTGAGGTTTTTCGGCATGCTAATAGTACTGCGAGAGTACTTTTTACCAGTTCCTATTGACAACTGCTTGCCACAAATAGTACATTTGATGTACTTGTCAGTCACTTTTTTTCCCCTCAAAGGATAGTGAAGTGTTTTCAAATATAACTCTGTATTTTAGGTGGTGTAGATTGTTCCGCCTTCTCCTTCTAACAGCCCCTGGATCTTCCTCCTGCTGAGAGGTTGAAGTTTCTTTTATTTCTCCTGAAAAAAGACAATCTCTCTTCTGGATCACCTATGAACTGAGTTCAGTAGAGAAATAACTGTTTTTGGGTGTGGATGGCATGTATACAGGTGGGTACCAAAAGTACCCAATCAAAATGCAAGTTTTTCCTGTGTCATCAAGCAAATTCGCAAATCCAGTCTGTAGATTTGCGATTTTGCGTAACTCGTAAAATGATTATGTTTTAAAACTTCATGTATAGAGTGCAATATATATATATATATATATATATATACTTTCATATATGTTCAACCTGATGTCAATAATCAAAACAGAGGCTGCTGTATACTTAAAATATTTTATACATTTTTGTTGACACCATGGTTCTGAAATTGCGGATTCATTGTGATTACGTGATCCAAACAAAAACCATAGAGTATGCCACTCTATGTTTGCAGACTTGCAGAGGATTCACTGAAAAAATCAAAGGTTATACAGAAGGCAGGTAGCCTGAAGGGACCATGGTTGGCTTCAGGCTCCCCAGCGGTCCCCAATGAAAGCCACAGGATGCCCCCCTCCCCATTCAAAAAAGATGAAATCAGCCCAGGGAAAGATGGCCACAAGTCTTCCCTCCCCTAGTAAAACAATATATATATATTTTTTTTAATCTGGCCTTGGTAAGTCACCAAAGACCCCTGCCCCTTTCACCATCACTTTGCAAACATGCCTCCTGGTGCACTACTGGTTGGAGGAATATGTCCCCCTGGATGCTGAGGGGCCTTGGTGAGCAACTACCCCTCCGGTTACCTCCAGTAAGCTCCACAGAGTGCAATTGCTGTGAGGCCTTTGGAGGCCATGCCTCCTTTTTCCACCACTCTGCAATTGCGCCACTTGGCGCAATACTGGTTTGGGGAGTCCTCTTGTATGCTGAGGACTTTGGGGGCCATGAATCCCTCCTGTTGCCTCCACGAAGGCCCTTACAGTGGGACTCCTAAGAGTTGGTCAGAGGCCCGACCCCCTTTCTTTACCATTTTCCAAACATGGCTACGAGTTAAAAAAACCCAGAGAAATCTACTTAAAAAACAAAAGTTACACAGACCTTGTAGTTAGGAAATAGATTTTGAAAAACCTTAGACCTTCACTAAAGAAAAACAGATGCTACAGGGACGTTATAGTTAGGCTATAGAATTTACAAAATGTAGAAAATTTAAAAAATAAAGGTTACATGTATTTTATGGTTGGGGTCAGATTTCCTTCATACAAAACCAGTGAAATTCAGCAGTCATAGTTCCCAGAGCTAACTATAACTTTTGCCCCGCAATGCAGTGCGTATAACATCATATATTACATCACTCATAACATAGTCAGTGACATCACTTATACCACCCAAATGATATATATATATATCTATATATATATTCACTTAAAAAAACATAGGTTTCACACATGTTATAGTTAGCTGGACATTTCCCTCGTAAAAAAACAATGAAATTCCCCCGTTATAGTTAGTGCAGGCAACTATAACTCCCGCGACCGCAATCCTCTGCTGATGACGTCAGATATTACATCACTGATTACATATGTGTCTTTCTGAAAAATAAATATTTGTAATATATGTATAGCTAAAGATTAATGTAAGAAGACATGGGTAAATAGGTGTCTAAATACAGTGATGTAATATCTGACGTCATGAGCAGGGGATTGCGGTCGCGTGAGTTATAGTTGCCTGCACTAACTATAACGGGGGAATTTCATTGTTTTTTTACGAGGGAAATGTCCAGCTAACTATAACATGTGTGAAACCTATGGTTTTTTAAGTGAATATATATATATATATTCCCAAAGGTTCACGACGTTCAGCGCGCTCTCAGTAACACACAACACCGTTAGAATAGCAAACCACAGTTTAATCCACAACGCGTTTCGATACCAGAGAATCTTGATCACGTGAACATAGCACCCAATCAGGGAGACTCAAGTAGTCTTAGTTGCAGAGAGTAAAAAAGGACCAATGCATAATGTATGGCAGACATGTTGGAATAGGACATCATATACAAGTAAAGTCATTGCATTTTGAGAAAGAAAAAGTTCTTGGTTAGAATATTGTGCAACATTCTTGTGCGAGCGGGAACCTATGCCTAACTGCTGGTATACAGTATAAGCAAGCGAGTGCATGATCCCGGCATAAAGTGGAGCGCAAGTGTCAACTCATGAAAAAACTTTATCAATACATCATTGCAGTCACGAAACAATTGGGACATAATTTACACATTGCCATGTGGACAGTGATCTCCCATGTGTGTATGCTGTTACACTGGAAAGGTATCGTAATAGCAAGTAACCCTAGGGTGGGCGACTGAAGGGACCAAGTCCACATTCATAAACCAGCACTGACTCAGTAGTCCAGAAGGAGCGCTTTTGGCAGGATAAGAATCGAGGACTACAATTGGACCGGCTTGTACTCATCGTAAGACAGACGGCTACGCGGATGCAAAACGATCGAAGGGAAGACAAGAAGGTAAGCAGCGGTTATCGCTTTCCGTCCCTAGTGAGAGGGGGTAGTGACGTGAATCAGAGGGTGAACGTCATTTCCTTTTCCCGGGGCAGCAGGGGCCATCGATCGACCGCAGAACCTCTCTATCACCCTATATTTTCTTGCACCCTGGGCAACAATATTTATACGATTGAGAGCAAGGATTTCTGGCTCACCAGTCATACCGCAGTAGTCACACACTTTCCAGCTCACACCCGTTATTTATTTCGGGTTTGGATCGTACAAGCAGAGAGAACCTGATATTAACAGGGGCAACACACAAACTCCATATTGAAAGCAATCATTTGTCTACCGTTTAAAAGTGCATTATGGAGGAAGAGGAGGAACGTAGGGAAGCAGCCCGGGCCATCTTTACGAAAAAAACAATACCAATAATTAAGACTGGCATTGTAAACAATCCTACACAAATAATTGAAGAGAAATTACGCAAATTGGGGAAGTTCAAAAGGGCAGAAACATCGAAGTGGTGAGAAGCCATTTCACTCCAGAACTATGTGGACCAGGCTATGGTACCAAAGGGACTGAGAATTTTTACGACGCCAACTTATGAGATACCCAACCCCAAAATGCTGGAGGAGTGGTCTGAGAACTCCGCATATAGCTCAAAAAGGATGTTAGATGTTAGAAATCTTGATAAAGTACGCGTAGAAGCGCACCGTGCGCGCACGGAACGAACTGCGTTAAGTGGGCGCGCACGCCACGAATGGCGTAAAGTAACTTAGCATTTAAAAAAACGTACAAATTCACTGAAAAAACCATAGGTTTCACACACGTTATAGTTAGGAATTAGCATTTAAAAAACCTTGCAAATTCACTGAAAAAACCATAGGTTTCACACATGTTATAGTTAGCGGAAATTTTACTGATAAAAAAACAGTGAAATTCCCCCGTTATAGTTAGTGCAGGCAACTATAACTCACGCGACCGCAATCTTCTGCTGATGACATATGTGTCTTTATGAAAAAAAAATATTTGTAATATATGTATAGCTAAAAATGTATGGAAGAAGACATGGGCAAATAAGTGTCTAAATACAGTATTAGCATCAGCAGAGGATTGCGGTCGCGTGAGTTATAGTTGCCTGCACTAACTATAACGGGGGAATTTCACTGGTTTTTTATCAGTAAAATTTCCGCTAACTATAACATGTGTGAAACCTATGGTTTTTTCAGTGAATATATATATATATATTACCTACTGGTAGTTATAGTTAGGACCCTGTTTCCATAGGAAAACCGCAACATTCTATTTGGATTAACTTTGGCGCCGGTCGACGAATCCTCGCGAAATTTTCAAAACTAATGGGGCGCTCCGCTCCGCTCCTACCCTGAAAGTCGCGGGGGGATTCGTCAAGTGGGGGCTGAGAAAAAAGGGGGTCCCAAAACTTCATTTTCCCCATGCATTTTTCCATAGGACCTTTAGACACAGCTACAGCCCGAACGGCTGAACAGAATTACTTGAAATTTGGCAGAGAGGTAGTCCGCAGGTCAAGGAAGTGCCTTTTGTAGGTCTGGTGTAAATCTGTTCAGTAGTTCCTGAGAAAATAGCATTTAAATCAATATGTATATCTGGAAGCGCGCTCCGTGCGCTTACCGTAAGCTTACCGATTGGTTGTCACATGACTGTAAACATTCGAATCGGACGAAATCAGGAAGTGTCGGCCGCCATTTCGTGTGTTTCACACAGAAAAAAAAGGGAGATAACGTGAAAAGGGGGCAAGGAAGAGAGTTACAGACCCCCTAACATTTGAAAGGGGGTCAAAGAAGGACACAAAAGTACAAAAAAAACATTTATTAATTTTTTTTAAAAAATCGCGGAGTACGCGTACAGTAAGCTTCCCGTACGCGTACGGTAGAAAAATAAAATAAAAAAAGAAATAAAATTCAGATTTAAGTGTTTAGATATTAGGGGGCTCTAAAAAGAGCCGTTGTGTTTATGAAGTGATTTTTTAGTGGTACCTACAAGTAAGTACCGATGCAGAGCCTAAGGTTCAAGAGGAAGACTCTGTTCCCTTCATCAGTGAAGTGTACACCATCTCCTCTATAAATGTCTTGCATGTCGTAACGCAAGTTGTTGTGGTAAATGGAACCCATACCATAGTCTCGGAGGAAAGCAGAAACAGATTTGTTGACGTGCTTTCTTGCTTTGTCAATCTGCGGACAAAAAAGATTGGACCAGTTCCATTTTTGCCTTTGGCATATGTTAGAATACACAAAGGCAGTTTTAGGGAAAAGTGAAAACAGTTGTGCAAAGGTCTCCTTCATAAGCATTTCCAGACCTACCCCAGTCAAAGTGCCTAGGTCATTGCCACCACAGTGCACTATTATGAGGTCAGGGTGTTGGATTTGCATGAAGGATTTCACCAATGGCATCAATTGGTGCCACTTTAACCCTCTCTGACCAATCCATTTAATGTCTACATTTGGCAAAGCAAGGTCTCTCACCATACCTGTTTTCTCTGCATACTTTTCACTCCAGAAGACATAGCTGTGCCCTACAATCCACACTGTGAACATCTTCAAAGGAGATCTGGATGCACTCAGGAGGTGTATTTCAGTAGAATGGGAAAAAGAAATGAAAGACAGTTTGGAAATGGAGGCATACATATTTTTTTAAAATAAAAAGAACTCATTGGCTGTTTCATACCATTCTACACTAAAAACTAGGCTGTATGTGTCAATTTATAGAATCATGTTTTGCATTGGTACAGAAAAATGTGTTACCAAAGAACATTACTATGGATTTGCTGTTAGGTTAGAAAAGTCAAGCACTCTTGCTCTTTGGAAATGAAACATTGTGTGGTGAACTTCTGACCTGACTTCACACAGCAGTGTTCCATGAGCTGTTGCTATGGTAGCAGGCAGAAGTCAAGTTGGGGGAAGGGTACTAGGCAGAAGTCAAGTTGGGGGAAGGGTACTTTTGGCAAAGGGTTGGTTTTCAACCAATAGAAATGTGTGATTACATTTGAAAAAAAGGGGGAAGCACTGAGATTTGAAATTAACATGTATATGTTTGGAAAAAGAGAGGGAAACATTGCCATTATCTGGTTCTGCTGAGAGGAGAGAGGTGTACAGAACAGAGATCCTGGCTCTGATAATCTGCTGTTTGAGTGCCACATTTCTTTCACAACTAACTAATTTTAAAGGTAAGTTATGAGTTTGAGAGGAGATGTATGTGGTAAATTAAGAAATGAATAATAGAGTTGGAATTCCTTTTGTTGAAGTTGTGTTTATCATTTTGTGTTTTGGGAGAAATTTAAATGTAAGGAACATGTAAAATATTATGGACTATGTTTTCACCATAAATTAAGGTGTACTGGTATAAATGAGGAATACTTTTAGGGTTTGAGGTTGCAGTGAGTAATGCAAATACATTCAGCATCACTAAGGCTGGTTGCCCTTGCTGGAGTGTAGTCAGTCACCCAGGTTACACATGTTCCTGGT
Organism: Triturus cristatus; assembly: GCF_964204655.1. NCBI lineage: Eukaryota > Metazoa > Chordata > Amphibia > Caudata > Salamandridae > Triturus > Triturus cristatus. The sequence continues at coordinate 1,076,868,532 of NC_140592.1, forward strand.
CTCAAAAAGCTGTTTGGACATGTGCTGTTTTCAGAATCTGAAAAGTGGATTCAAAATGTGTCAGACTGTAAAAGTACTTATCACTTGCCAAAAAAAAGAGTAGTAAGTGTGCTTTCAAATTGGCAAAGAAATTTCGTTTTCTGACTAATATCAAACCATGACTCTGTGTGCAAAGAGGAATTATAGACAGAGATTTATTGCGTATTACTCTGGTAATTTTACATTTGCATTAGTGGGAAAGGGGCAGCTATTTTTCTGCAGAAGCAGACTCTTAGCACACACCCAGCTGCTTATCCTGTAGAATCATGCATAGTATTCACAACCGAGTGGTGTTTGAGGTTGCAGTGAGTAATGCAAATACATTCAGCATCACTAAGGCTGGTTGCCCTTGCTGGAGCGTAGTCAGTCACCCAGGTTACACATGTTCCTGGTCTCAAAAAGCTGTTTGGACATGTGCTGTTTTCAGAATCTGAAAAGTGGATTCAAAATGTGTCAGACTGTAAAAGTACTTATCACTTGCCAAAAAAAGAGTAGTAAGTGTGCTTTCAAATTGGCAAAGAAATTTCGTTTTTTGCCTAATATCAAACCATGACTCTGTGTGCAAAGAGGAATTATAGACAGAGATTTATTGTGTATTACTCTGGTAATTTTACATTTGCATTAGTAGGAAAGGGGCAGCTATTTTTCTGCAGAAGCAGACTCTTAGCACACACCCAGCTGCTTATCCTGTAGAATCATGCATAGTATTTACAACCGAGTGGGGTTTGAGGTTGCAGTCAGTAACACAAATACATTCAGCATCACTAAGGCTGGTTGCCCTTGCTGGAGTGTAGTCAGTCACCCAGGTTACACATGTTCCTGGTCTCAAAAAGCTGTTTGGACATGTGCTGTTTTCAGAATCTGAAAAGTGGATTCAAAATGTGTCAGACTGTAAAAGTACTTATCACTTGCCAAAAAAAGAGTAGTAAGTGTGCTTTCAAATTGGCAAAGAAATTTCGTTTTCTGACTAATATCAAACCATGACTCTGTGTGCAAAGAGGAATTATAGACAGAGATTTATTGCGTATTACTCTGGTAATTTTACATTTGCATTAGTAGGAAAGGGGCAGCTATTTTTCTGCAGGAGCAGACTCTTAGCACACACCCAGCTGCTTATCCTGTAGAATCATGCATAGTATTCACAACCGAGTGGGGTTTGATGTTGCAGTCAGTAATGCAAATACATTCAGCATCACTAAGGCTGGTTGCCCTTGCTGGAGTGTAGTCAGTCACCCAGGTTACACATGTTCCTGGTCTCAAAAAGCTGTTTGGACATGTGTTGTTTTCAGAATCTGAAAAGTGGATTCAAAATGTGTCAGACTGTAAAAGTACTTATCACTTGCCAAAAAAAGAGTAGTAAGTGTGCTTTCAAATTGGCAAAGAAATTTCGTTTTCTGACTAATATCAAACCATGACTCTGTGTGCAAAGAGGAATTATAGACAGAGATTTATTGCGTATTACTCTGGTAATTTTACATTTGCATTAGTAGGAAAGGGGCAGCTATTTTTCTGCAGAAGCAGACTCTTAGCACACACCCAGCTGCTTATCCTGTAGAATCATGCATAGTATTCACAACCGAGTGGGGTTTGAGGTTGCAGTCAGTAATGCAAATACATTCAGCATCACTAAGGCTGGTTGCCCTTGCTGGAGTGTAGTCATTCACCCAGGTTACACATGTTCCTGGTCTCAAAAAGCTATTTGGACATGTGCTGATTTCAGAATCTGAAAAGTGGATTCAAAATGTGTCAGACTGTAAAAGTACTTATCACTTGCCAAAAAAAGAGTAGTAAGTGTGCTTTCAAATTGGCAAAGAAATGTTGTTTTCTGCCTAATATCAAACCATGACTCTGTGTGCAAAGAGGATTTATAGACAGAGATTTATTGCGTATTACTCTGGTAATTTTACATTTGCATTAGTAGGAAAGGGGCAGCTATTTTTCTGCAGAAGCAGACTCTTAGCACACACCCAGCTGCTTATCCTGTAGAATCATGCATAGTATTCACAACCGAGTGGGGTTTGAGGTTGCAGTCAGTAATGCAAATACAGTCAGCATCACTAAGGCTGGTTGCCCTTGCTGGAGTGTAGTCAGTCACCCAGGTTACACATGTTCCTGGTCTCAAAAAGCTGTTTGGACATGTGCTGTTTTCAGAATCTGAAAAGTGGATTCAAAATGTGTCAGACTGTAAAAGTACTTATCACTTGCCAAAAAAAGAGTAGTAAGTGTGCTTTCAAATTGGCAAAGAAATGTTGTTTTCTGCGTAATTTCAAACCATGACTCTGTGTGCAAAGAGGAATTATAGACAGAGATTTATTGTGTATTACTCTGGTAATTTTACATTTGCATTAGTAGGAAAGGGGCAGCTATTTTTCTGCAGAAGCAGACTCTTAGCACACACCCAGTTGCTTATCCTGTAGAATCATGCATAGTATTCACAACCGAGTGGGGTTTGAGGTTGCAGTCAGTAATGCAAATACATTCAGGATCACTAAGGCTGGTTGCCCTTGCTGGAGTGTAGTCATTCACCCAGGTTACACATGTTCCTGGTCTCAAAAAGCTGTTTGGACATGTGCTGTTTTCAGAATCTGAAAAGTGGATTCAAAATGTGTCAGACTGTAAAAGTACTTATCACTTGCCAAAAAAAGAGTAGCAAGTGTGCTTTCAAATTGGCAAAGAAATTTCGTTTTCTGACTAATATCAAACCATGACTCTGTGTGCAAAGAGGAATTATAGACAGAGATTTATTGCGTATTACTCTGGTAATTTTACATTTGCATTAGTAGGAAAGGGGCAGCTATTTTTCTGCAGAAGCAGACTCTTAGCACACACCCAGCTGCTTATCCTGTAGAATCATGCATAGTATTTACAACCGAGTGGGGTTTGAGGTTGCAGTTAGTAATGCAAATACATTTAGCATCACTAAGGCTGGTTGCCCTTGCTGGAGTGTAGTCAGCCACCCAGGTTACACATGTTCCTGGTCTCAAAAAGCTGTTTGGACATGTGCTGTTTTCAGAATCTAAAAAGTGGATTCAAAATGTGTCAGACTGTAAAAGTACTTATCACTTGCCAAAAAAAGAGTAGTAAGTGTGCTTTCAAATTGGCAAAGAAATTTCGTTTTCTGACTAATATCAAACCATGACTCTGTGTGCAAAGAGGAATTATAGACAGAGATTTATTGCGTATTACTCTGGTAATTTTACATTTGCATTAGTAGGAAAGGGGCAGCTATTTTTCTGCAGAAGCAGACTCTTAGCACACACCCAGCTGCTTATCCTGTAGAATCATGCATAGTATTCACAACCGAGTGGGGTTTGAGGTTGCAGTCAGTAATGCAAATACATTCAGCATCACTAAGGCTGGTTGCCCTTGCTGGAGTGTAGTCATTCACCCAGGTTACACATGTTCCTGGTCTCAAAAAGCTATTTGGACATGTGCTGATTTCAGAATCTGAAAAGTGGATTCAAAATGTGTCAGACTGTAAAAGTACTTATCACTTGCCAAAAAAAGAGTAGTAAGTGTGCTTTCAAATTGGCAAAGAAATGTTGTTTTCTGCCTAATATCAAACCATGACTCTGTGTGCAAAGAGGATTTATAGACAGAGATTTATTGCGTATTACTCTGGTAATTTTACATTTGCATTAGTAGGAAAGGGGCAGCTATTTTTCTGCAGAAGCAGACTCTTAGCACACACCCAGCTGCTTATCCTGTAGAATCATGCATAGTATTCACAACCGAGTGGGGTTTGAGGTTGCAGTCAGTAATGCAAATACAGTCAGCATCACTAAGGCTGGTTGCCCTTGCTGGAGTGTAGTCAGTCACCCAGGTTACACATGTTCCTGGTCTCAAAAAGCTGTTTGGACATGTGCTGTTTTCAGAATCTGAAAAGTGGATTCAAAATGTGTCAGACTGTAAAAGTACTTATCACTTGCCAAAAAAAGAGTAGTAAGTGTGCTTTCAAATTGGCAAAGAAATGTTGTTTTCTGCGTAATTTCAAACCATGACTCTGTGTGCAAAGAGGAATTATAGACAGAGATTTATTGTGTATTACTCTGGTAATTTTACATTTGCATTAGTAGGAAAGGGGCAGCTATTTTTCTGCAGAAGCAGACTCTTAGCACACACCCAGTTGCTTATCCTGTAGAATCATGCATAGTATTCACAACCGAGTGGGGTTTGAGGTTGCAGTCAGTAATGCAAATACATTCAGGATCACTAAGGCTGGTTGCCCTTGCTGGAGTGTAGTCATTCACCCAGGTTACACATGTTCCTGGTCTCAAAAAGCTGTTTGGACATGTGCTGTTTTCAGAATCTGAAAAGTGGATTCAAAATGTGTCAGACTGTAAAAGTACTTATCACTTGCCAAAAAAAGAGTAGCAAGTGTGCTTTCAAATTGGCAAAGAAATTTCGTTTTCTGACTAATATCAAACCATGACTCTGTGTGCAAAGAGGAATTATAGACAGAGATTTATTGCGTATTACTCTGGTAATTTTACATTTGCATTAGTAGGAAAGGGGCAGCTATTTTTCTGCAGAAGCAGACTCTTAGCACACACCCAGCTGCTTATCCTGTAGAATCATGCATAGTATTTACAACCGAGTGGGGTTTGAGGTTGCAGTTAGTAATGCAAATACATTTAGCATCACTAAGGCTGGTTGCCCTTGCTGGAGTGTAGTCAGCCACCCAGGTTACACATGTTCCTGGTCTCAAAAAGCTGTTTGGACATGTGCTGTTTTCAGAATCTAAAAAGTGGATTCAAAATGTGTCAGACTGTAAAAGTACTTATCACTTGCCAAAAAAAGAGTAGTAAGTGTGCTTTCAAATTGGCAAAGAAATTTCGTTTTCTGCCTAATATCAAACCATGACTCTGTGTGCAAAGAGGAATTATAGACAGAGATTTATTGCGTATTACTCTGGTAATTTTACATTTGCATTAGTAGGAAAGGGGCAGCTATTTTTCTGCAGAAGCAGACTCTTAGCACACACCCAGCTGCTTATCCTGTAGAATCATGCATAGTATTTACAACCGAGTGGGGTTTGAGGTTGCAGTTAGTAATGCAAATACATTCAGCATCACTAAGGCTGGTTGCCCTTGCTGGAGTGTAGTCAGTCACCCAGGTTACACATGTTCCTGGTCTCAAAAAGCTGTTTGGACATGTGCTGTTTTCAGAATCTGAAAAGTGGATTCAAAATGTGTCAGACTGTAAAAGTACTTATCACTTGCCAAAAAAAGAGTAGTAAGTGTGCTTTCAAATTGGCAAAGAAATTTCGTTTTCTGACTAATATCAAACCATGACTCTGTGTGCAAAGAGGAATTATAGACAGAGATTTATTGCGTATTACTCTGGTAATTTTACATTTGCATTAGTAGGAAAGGGGCAGCTATTTTTCTGCAGAAGCAGACTCTTAGCACACACCCAGCTGCTTATCCTGTAGAATCATGCATAGTATTCACAACCGAGTGGGGTTTGAGGTTGCAGTCAGTAATGCAAATACATTCATCATCACTAAGGCTGGTTGCCCTTGCTGGAGTGTAGTCATTCACCCAGGTTACACATGTTCCTGGTCTCAAAAAGCTATTTGGACATGTGCTGTTTTCAGAATCTGAAAAGTGGATTCAAAATGTGTCAGACTGTAAAAGTACTTATCACTTGGCAAAAAAAGAGTAGTAAGTGTGCTTTCAAATTGGCAAAGAAATTTCGTTTTCTGCCTAATATCAAACCATGACTCTGTGTGCAAAGAGGATTTATAGACAGAGATTTATTGCGTATTACTCTGGTAATTTTACATTTGCATTAGTAGGAAAGGGGCAGCTATTTTTCTGCAGAAGCAGCCTCTTAGCACACACCCAGCTGCTTATCCTGTAGAATCATGCATAGTATTCACAACCGAGTGGGGTTTGAGGTTGCAGTCAGTAATGCAAATACATTCAGCATCACTAAGGCTGGTTGCCCTTGCTGGAGTGTGGTCAGTCACCCAGGTTACACATGTTCCTGGTCTCAAAAAGCTGTTTGGACATGTGCTGTTTTCAGAATCTGAAAAGTGGATTCAAAATGTGTCAGACTGTAAAAGTACTTATCACTTGCCAAAAAAAGAGTAGCAAGTGTGCTTTCAAATTGGCAAAGAAATTTCGTTTTCTGACTAATATCAAACCATGACTCTGTGTGCAAAGAGGAATTATAGACAGAGATTTATTGCGTACTACTCTGGTAATTTTACATTTGCATTAGTAGGAAAGGGGCAGCTATTTTTCTGCAGAAGCAGACTCTTAGCACACACCCAGCTGCTTATCCTGTAGAATCATGCATAGTATTTACAACCGAGTGGGGTTTGAGGTTGCAGTTAGTAATGCAAATACATTCAGCATCACTAAGGCTGGTTGCCCTTGCTGGAGTGTAGTCAGTCACCCAGGTTACACATGTTCCTGGTCTCAAAAAGCTGTTTGGACATGTGCTGTTTTCAGAATCTGAAAAGTGGATTCAAAATGTGTCAGACTGTAAAAGTACTTATCACTTGCCAAAAAAAAAGAGTAGTAAGTGTGCTTTCAAATTATCAAAGAAATTTCGTTTTCTGCCTAATATCAAACCATGACTCTGTGTGCAAAGAGGAATTATAGACAGAGATTTATTGTGTATTACTCTGGTAATTTTACATTTGCATTAGTAGGAAAGGGGCAGCTATTTTTCTGCAGAAGCAGACTCTTAGCACACACCCAGCTGCTTATCCTGTAGAATCATGCATAGTATTTACAACCGAGTGGGGTTTGAGGTTGCAGTCAGTAATGCAAATACATTCAGCATCACTAAGGCTGGTTGCCCTTGCTGGAGTGTAGTCAGTCACCCAGGTTACACATGTTCCTGGTCTCAAAAAGCTGTTTGGACATGTGCTGTTTTCAGAATCTGAAAAGTGGATTCAAAATGTGTCAGACTGTAAAAGTACTTATCACTTGCCAAAAAAAAGAGTAGTAAGTGTGCTTTCAAATTGGCAAAGAAATTTCGTTTTCTGACTAATATCAAACCATGACTCTGTGTGCAAAGAGGAATTATAGACAGAGATTTATTGCGTATTACTCTGGTAATTTTACATTTGCATTAGTAGGAAAGGGGCAGCTATTTTTCTGCAGAAGCAGACTCTTAGCTCACACCCAGCTGCTTATCCTGTAGAATCATGCATAGTATTCACAACCGAGTGGGGTTTGAGGTTGCAGTTAGTAATGCAAATACATTCAGCATCACTAAGGCTGGTTGCCCTTGCTGGAGTGTAGTCAGTCACCCAGGTTACACATGTTCCTGGTCTCAAAAAGCTGTTTGGACATGTGCTGTTTTCAGAATCTGAAAAGTGGATTCAAAATGTGTCAGACTGTAAAAGTACTTATCACTTGCCAAAAAAAGAGTAGTAAGTGTGCTTTCAAATTGGCAAAGAAATTTTGTTTTCTGACTAATATCAAACCATGACTCTGTGTGCAAAGAGGAATTATAGACAGAGATTTATTGCGTATTACTCTGCTAATTTTACATTTGCATTAGTAGGAAAGGGGCAGCTATTTTTCTGCAGAAGCAGACTCTTAGCACACACCCAGCTGCTTATCCTGTAGAATCATTCATAGTATTCACAACCGAGTGGGGTTTGAGGTTGCAGTCAGTAATGCAAATACATTCAGCATCACTAAGGCTGGTTGCCCTTGCTGGAGTGTAGTCAGTCACCCAGGTTACACATGTTCCTGGTCTCAAAAAGCTGTTTGGACATGTGTTGTTTTCAGAATCTGAAAAGTGGATTCAAAATGTGTCAGACTGTAAAAGTACTTATCACTTGCCAAAAAAAGAGTAGTAAGTGTGCTTTCAAATTGGCAAAGAAATTTCGTTTTCTGCCTAATATCAAACCATGACTCTGTGTGCAAAGAGGATTTATAGACAGAGATTTATTGCGTATTACTCTGGTAATTTTACATTTGCATTAGTAGGAAAGGGGCAGCTATTTTTCAGCAGAAGCAGACTCTTAGCACACACCCAGCTGCTTATCCTGTAGAATCATGCATAGTATTCACAACCGAGTGGGGTTTGCGGTTGCACTCAGTAATACAAATACATTCAGCATCACTAAGGCTGGTTGCCCTTGCTGGAGTGTAGTCATTCACCCAGGTTACACATGTTCCTGGTCTCAAAAAGCTATTTGGACATGTGCTGTTTTCAGAATCTGAAAAGTGGATTCAAAATGTGTCACACTGTAAAAGTACTTATCACTTGCCAAAAAAAGAGTAGTAAGTGTGCTTTCAAATTGGCAAAGAAATTTCGTTTTCTGCCTAATATCAAACCATGACTCTGTGTGCAAAGAGGATCTATAGACAGAGATTTATTGCGTATTACTCTGGTAATTTTACATTTGCATTAGTAGGAAAGGGGCAGCTATTTTTCTGCAGAAGCAGACTCTTAGCACACACCCAGCTGCTTATCCTGTAGAATCATGCATAGTATTCACAACCGAGTGGGGTTTGAGGTTGCAGTCAGTAATGCAAATACATTCAGCATCACTAAGGCTGGTTGCCCTTGCTGGAGTGTAGTCATTCACCCAGGTTACACATGTTCCTGGTCTCAAAAAGCTGTTTGGACATGTGCTGTTTTCAGAATCTAAAAAGTGGATTCAAAATGTGTCAGACTGTAAAAGTACTTATCACTTGCCAAAAAAAGAGTAGTAAGTGTGCTTTCAAATTGGCAAAGAAATTTCGTTTTCTGCCTAATATCAAACCATGACTCTGTGTGCAAAGAGGAATTATAGACAGAGATTTATTGTGTATTACTCTGGTAATTTTACATTTGCATTAGTAGGAAAGGGGCAGCTATTTTTCTGCAGAAGCAGACTCTTAGCACACACCCAGCTGCTTATCCTGTAGAATCATGCATAGTATTCACAACCGAGTGGGGTTTGAGGTTGCAGTCAGTAATGCAAATACATTCAGCATCACTAAGGCTGGTTGCCCTTGCTGGAGTGTAGTCATTCACCCAGGTTACACATGTTCCTGGTCTCAAAAAGCTATTTGGACATGTGCTGTTTTCAGAATCTGAAAAGTGGATTCAAAATGTGTCAGACTGTAAAAGTACTTATCACTTGCCAAAAAAAGAGTAGTAAGTGTGCTTTCAAATTGGCAAAGAAATTTTGTTTTCTGCCTAATTTCAAACCATGACTCTGTGTGCAAAGAGGAATTATAGACAGAGATTTATTGCGTATTACTCTGGTAATTTTACATTTGCATTAGTAGGAAAGGGGCAGCTATTTTTCTGCAGAAGCAGACTCTTAGCACACACCCAGTTGCTTATCCTGTAGAATCATGCATAGTATTCACAACCGAGTGGGGTTTGAGGTTGCAGTCAGTAATGCAAATACATTCAGCATCACTAAGGCTGGTTGCCCTTGCTGGAGTGTAGTCATTCACCCAGGTTACACATGTTCCTGGTCTCAAAAAGCTGTTTGGACATGTGCTGTTTTCAGAATCTGAAAAGTGGATTCAAAATGTGTCAGACTGTAAAAATACTTATCACTTGCCAAAAAAAGAGTAGCAAGTGTGCTTTCAAATTGGCAAAGAAATTTCGTTTTCTGACTAATATCAAACCATGACTCTGTCTGCAAAGAGGAATTATAGACAGAGATTTATTGCGTATTACTCTGGTAATTTTACATTTGCATTAGTAGGAAAGGGGCAGCTATTTTTCTGCAGAAGCAGACTCTTAGCACACACCCAGCTGCTTATCCTGTAGAATCATGCATAGTATTTACAACCGAGTGGGGTTTGAGGTTGCAGTTAGTAATGCAAATACATTTAGCATCACTAAGGCTGGTTGCCCTTGCTGGAGTGTAGTCAGTCACCCAGGTTACACATGTTCCTGGTCTCAAAAAGCTGTTTGGACATGTGCTGTTTTCAGAATCTAAAAAGTGGATTCAAAATGTGTCAGACTGTAAAAGTACTTATCACTTGCCAAAAAAAGAGTAGTAAGTGTGCTTTCAAATTGGCAAAGAAATTTCGTTTTCTGCCTAATATCAAACCATGACTCTGTGTGCAAAGAGGAATTATAGACAGAGATTTATTGTGTATTACTCTGGTAATTTTACATTTGCATTAGTAGGAAAGGGGCAGCTATTTTTCTGCAGAAGCAGACTCTTAGCACACACCCAGCTGCTTATCCTGTAGAATCATGCATAGTATTTACAACCGAGTGGGGTTTGAGGTTGCAGTCAGTAATGCAAATACATTCAGCATCACTAAGGCTGGTTGCCCTTGCTGGAGTGTAGTCAGTCACCCAGGTTACACATGTTCCTGGTCTCAAAAAGCTGTTTGGACATGTGCTGTTTTCAGAATCTGAAAAGTGGATTCAAAATGTGTCAGACTGTAAAAGTACTTATCACTTGCCAAAAAAAGAGTAGTAAGTGTGCTTTCAAATTGGCAAAGAAATTTCGTTTTCTGACTAATATCAAACCATGTCTCTGTGTGCAAAGAGGAATTATAGACAGAGATTTATTGCGTATTACTCTGGTAATTTTACATTTGCATTAGTAGGAAAGGGGCAGCTATTTTTCTGCAGAAGCAGACTCTTAGCACACACCCAGCTGCTTATCCTGTAGAATCATGCATAGTATTCACAACCGAGTGGGGTTTGAGGTTGCAGTCAGTAATGCAAATACATTCAGCATCACTAAGGCTGGTTGCCCTTGCTGGAGTGTAGTCAGTCACCCAGGTTACACATGTTCCTGGTCTCAAAAAGCTGTTTGGACATGTGTTGTTTTCAGAATCTGAAAAGTGGATTCAAAATGTGTCAGACTGTAAAAGTACTTATCACTTGCCAAAAAAAGAGTAGTAAGTGTGCTTTCAAATTGGCAAAGAAATTTTGTTTTCTGCCTAATATCAAACCATGACTCTGTGTGCACACAGGAATTGTTTTTAGATATTTAATTTGTGATGGTGTTATTTTGATTTTCACTTGTAGGAAAGGGGTACATAGTATTTTAAGATTTGAAAAGATCATAAAAAATATAGTAATATATTTAAATAAAATAAAGGAATTTCTTTTTAGTTTTTTTCAGATATTGCTGAAAAAATCTATATTTGAAGACAACTGGAGGACCTAAGTTAGTTGGAGATGCTCATGTTGGGAAAAAGAGAAAGTCTTCTGGTAAGCAGACAAAAGATTTTTTAAACAATATCTTCAAAAAAAGGAAAAATGTACAAAATGTCTGTACTGGAAAGAATGTTTTAAATAGAAAACAACAGGAAAAAATTGAGCATTTATTTAATGCAAATATACCTTCAGAAACAATAAAGATTAACTTAAAAAGAAAAACAGCGTTAAAAGAGATTCGTAGAAAAATGTTTCAGAGAAGAGTTATGTCCAATTTGATAAAGGACGTGAAGAAATATAAGAAAAAAGCTAATTTTTATAAGAGAAAAAAATAAATTGAAGCCATTGTAGCAAAGGCTTTAGAATTAAAAAGGAAACTATTCATTTTAATTTTGAACAGGATGCGTACATTAGATAAAATGGTCAATGTACTGAAATCACAAAGCAAAAGGAAAAGACTAGTGAAAAGAACAAACTTTTGTAAAGTGTTTTTAGGAGAATGGATGCATAGTTCAAGTAGTGAACCTTTTTTTAATGAAGAGAGTTGTCTTCAAAGTAATAGTTTGCAGCATCGAGTTGACACCAGAGGTCGTGCTTATGAAGTGAACAATGGTTGTATAATGGAGAAGGAGAAAATGGTTCCAAGAGATGAGGAACAAGTGATGGCGGATGAGGCTATGGGGAGACGTCCTAAAGCCCCAGTGTATACTTGGAATTGTAGTAGTATTTGCACTGTGCGTCAGGAATCTATTGATACATTTCGTGAGTTTCTAAGAGAATATAGTAAAAAAAGTGTTAAACAGAAGATTAAGGTGCTTCAAAGTCTAGATCCATGCAGAGTGAGAGTGAATACTGGTTTGCCGGGACATTCTCTGGCTTGTCTATCTAGAAAAGTGTGTAAAAGTGTTTTTCATCATTTTAGGATGCTGGCTGTTCATCATACTGAAACGAGAAAGTTTGTGAGACGATTGTATTTTGCTAAAAGTCCAGCAATAAAGTTAGATGAATTAGATAGGGCTCTGTTCCGTGGATCGGTATCAGATCTAGAGAAGGTTACTGATGAAATTCAGTTTTGTTACTTTGGTCCAGAACAAGAAAGTGCAGAAAAGGACACAGTAAATGAGGAAGAAGTGGAAGAGAATGTAGAACCCTCTGTAAGTAAGAAATGTAATGATCACATAACAAAATTTGCAATAATCTCTAATGAATGACCAAATATTACTTGTATTTGTTGCCGTAGAACTCATTATAAAAAACAAACCAGGAATGTTGATCTCTACAGAAAAAGTGAAAATGAAGATAATTATAAGTGGAAGGATTTTGCCACATATATATTTCTTGAAAATTGTTTTGAATTGGGTGAAGATCAGCGTATTTGTAAATACTGTTATAATAAGTTAGAAGAAAATAGAATGCCGACCAGAGCTGTACATAATAATTTAGAATTGGATGCTATTCCTGCCGAACTTTCTGAATTAAATACATATGAGTCTATACTTATTCAATGTGTTCATCCGTTCCAGACCATAGTACGTATGGAGCCCAAAACTGGTAAATTACCTCCTTCAGATTTACTGAGAGGTTTAAAAGGTAGAGTGGTGTATTTGCCCTTGGATTTGAAAAAAAATATGGAAACTATTGATGCAGATACTTTGGAAACTGAACCATTAGTTATTCTGCTTAATGGTGTACCTACAAAGAATAAGAAGATTTGGCAGGAGCTGGTAGATGTACGGAAAGTACAAAGAGCAAATTTGTATTTGAAAAGGAATAACAAATGGTATGAATCAATTTATATAGAAGAAGAAGAAGAAGATTTACAAGAAGACACAGAAACACCAACTGGACAAATTGAAAAAGTGGACAAGTCAAAGGAAGAAGGAATTTATGAACATTTTAGCATACATCCTCTTCATTCAAAAGAAGTTATGGGAGACACTATTGATCTGTTTCAGATGAAGAAAGCAAAAGGAACTCCCGTGAGTGTATGGGAGGAGAGCTTGGAAGCTCGATGTTTTCCCCAGCTGTTTCCTACAGGAAAAGGAGGACGATACGATGAACGTCCAGAACAGATTCCAGCTTCTGAGTATCGGACTACAAGACTATATGCAGAAGATCCAAGATTTCGACAAAGTATTCCTTATTTGTTTCATCTTTTATTTGAAAGCGACTTGTCTGCATTATCTTATGCAGTAAATCACATTTTAAAAAGTGGAGTACATTTACAAAATGTGTCTGCTAAGGATTTTATGGAGAAAGTGCAGCACCGAGATGATCATTTGGAAACACAACTGATCAATCTGATGGCTTGTCAGCGTGGGACAAATGAATATTGGTACCGACGCCATGGTGAATTAAAATGCATGTTACGGAATTTAGGAACACCAACATGGTTCCTTACCCTAAGCTGTGCTGAGTACGCTTGGGATGATTTACTGGATTTTCTACGAGAGGCAAATTCAAACATTAAAAACATCGAATACAAGACAGCAGGAGAACTGTGCTCATTGGATCCGGTTAATGTTTGCAGATATTTCAATCATAGATTTGAGGCTATGATGTCCTTCATCTGCAATAAAAAAAATCCACCTCTAGGAGAAGTAGTGGATTTCTTTTGGAGAAAAGAGTAGCAGGCAAGAGGTGCTCCTCATATTCATATGCTGTTGTGGATCAAGGATGCCCCAAAGTTTGGAACAGATGCTGATGAAGCAGTGTTATCTTACATTGAAGAATATGCAACATGTGCTATACCAAAAAGCACAGAAGAGAAAAAGTGAAAGGAGCAAGTTTTACGTTTCCAAAGTCATCGGTGTGGAAAATACTGTCGACGGAAATACAAGAGCAAAGATAAATACTACACTAAATGTCGATTTGGATTTCCTAGACCTGTTCTTTCAAATGGAAGAGTAAACAGTTTTATGTCATCTGTGAGACATACTATCACAAGAAAATCACCTAAGAATACCTACAACCTTAAAAGAAAAGAAGAATCAAAAAATATAAATGACTACAACCCAGTCATTTTATCCATGTGGAATGCTAACATGGATATACAGTATGTAGCTGACAATTCCATTGCTTTGCTCGATATGTAACGTCTTACATTACGAAATCATAAAAAACAGAATTGAAGGAAATGTGGGAAGAGATTTCTCACGAGAAGACTGTCAGTAAGAAGCTGTACAGTTTCAGTTTAAAGATGTTATCGCATCGAGAAATTGGATCCTACGAATGTTCAGATAGGTTATCTTCTGCAAGTCTCTACTCGAAATCAAGAAGAATAATTTGGGCAAGTTTAGGCCTTGCAGCAATGAGAAATCGGGTACTGAAATCTGTTGGAGAAATTGAATATTTGGCCGAGAATGACCCAGAAAGTACAGATATTTTGAAATCAAACATGTTGGACACATATTACCCAAAGAGAAGTCATCATCTGGAGAACATGTGTCTTTATGAAGTGCTGCAGAACTACATTTATTCACGGAAAGCCGCAGAAGACATCAACAATGGAAAATATAAAGTCATTGGTGAGTAAGGATGTTTGGTGAAGCAAACAAAAGGAAGTTTGATAAATCACAGGAAGCTGAGTTGCGACAGTACTGACAAAAAGGAATTTTACTACTTGGCTCTTTTACAGCTGTTGAAACCATGGCGTACAGAGGATGAACTACTGGGAGAATTTCAAAGCTATGAAGATTCTTTTAATGCTTGCAAAGACAGCATACAATGCAGTACATTCTCAACTTATCTGCAAATGTTAAATGAAGAAATTGAACAGGAAACTACAATTGCAGCAGAAGTAGCTAGAGACAGTTCTCAGGACAGCCAAAGTTCAGGAACACTCAGTCAAGATCCCCTAGGACAACCAATCGTTGAAAATGAAGCATCAATAGCCATGAATGAAGTGGAAACGGCTATGAATCAAGCTCAAGAAGAATTTATAGACTTACAAAATTTGGAAAGACAACTGAACGAAGAGCAGCAACAAATGTATGAAGAGATCAGAAACAAAATTGATCACGGATTTCTACATGAAAAAAAAGAGTGCTCATGCACATCATTTCATCCAATCAGGATGTATGTAAGTGGACAAGCTGGAACTGGAAAAAGTTCTTAATAAAAGTCATCAGAAGCTACCTACAGCAAAAAACGGATTCTACTTTGTCTTGTGTGGTTACTGCTCCAACTGGGTTAGCAGCATATAACATAAAAGGAATCACCTTACATCGTTTGCTAATGTTACCAGTGGAGCATGAGAACAAAATACAATACAACAAGCTAACTGGAGAAGCATGCTTGGAAGTTTCAAGAGTATTGAAGAAGATGCAAGTTCTCATTATTGATGAGGTGAGCATGGTATCAAACTTAATGCTTGCCTTTGTGCATTTAAGAATGCAGCAAATTCTAAGGACAGACTATGACGTGTTATTTGGTGGAAAACATGTCATAGTTTTTGGGGATATTCTACAGCTTACTCCAGTTAAAGGACAACCAGTGTTTAATACTGTGACACATGAAGACACAAAGAAGTCATTGGGAAGCATCGGTAATGCAAATATTTGGTCCTTCTTTGAGTACAAGGAACTCACTACCAATATGAGACAAGCAAACGATGAAGAATATGGAAGTATTCTGAAAGATATCAGAATTGGACTACTCACTGAAGCTGGCACAAAAGCATTACAGAGTCGGTTGCTACATAATTTATTTCCAAAGGAAGAAATAGTTGCAGAGAAGATATACAAGAACATTGCAGAAAAGAAAAGTGTCATCTGCTTAATGCCAACTCTACGTGAATGCTCAATATTCAATGAGGAGCTTTTGAAATTGGAAAAGGAAGATATCAGGAAATTGGAAGCAGTGGACAAAATTGAGGATGGAAGAATTACTATCACATTAACAAGCACACTGAAAAATAAATTGGATTCACTAGAGAAGAACATTTCCAAAACAGCTGGATTAGAAAAAAATCTATATGTTTGCATGAACTGTAGAGTATTTTTAAGGAGAAATTTGGATGTTGAAAAAGGTTTAGTTAATGGAGCTATGGGACGAGTTGTGGGTTTTATTAATTATCAGAAAAAAGATGGAATTGAATGTTTAAAAATAAAATTTGATCAGATAGAAGAAGTTAAAGATATTTGTCGTTGTTCAGTTCGTTTCATGCTTGTGAAAGACTTATATGTACGTAGGAAGCAGTTTCCGTTTTCTCTAGCATATGCTGTAACTATTCACAAGTCTCAAGGATTGACTGTAGATTGTGCATTTGTGAACATTGGTTCAACTGTGTTCAAAGAAGGTATGGCATATGTTGCTTTGTCACGAGTGAAAACATTATCAGGTTTATTCATGATAGAGTTTGATGACTCAAAAGTTAGTGCTGATACAAATTGTGTAAAGGAGTATAATAGATTAAGAAGAAGCTATGCTCCTCATTTAGGTCAGTATCCTGTGTTGGAGAAACGTGTAGTTTCTCGTAAAAGAAGAAATGAGAATATCTGTAATGAAGATGTAGAGAGGAAGAAAAAAAAGAGGAGTGATGTAATTGCAAGCAAAAAGAAAAAAGGAAAATGAAGAACAGGTTGTAGGATGTCATTTTGAAAATAGCTCTGGTGTCAACTGCTACGCTAATGTAGTGCTGAATGTTGCATTTTATCTGGAAAGTGTGCAAGAGCAGATAATAGTAAATCAGGGAAAAAGATTCTGTTCTGAGTTGAGTCTCCTTTTTCAAAAGCTGAGTAATGATAAAACTCAAATAGAAAGTGCTACTGAAATTAGAAAACTTTTAGATGTATGTTCAGGACGAACACAGTTTTCTCAAAATGTACAGCAGACGCACAGGAATTCTTGATGTTTTTTCTTCAGGTACTGGAAGAAGAAGGGGTTCCCATTGAAAATTTATTTGGTCTCTCTTATAAATGGGAACATAGTTGTGAAAACTGTTATAATATATGTGGCTCTAATGTTGATTCTGAAAGGTTTATTTATTTAACATTGCCAGAAAGTAAAACAGTCACTTTTGCTAAATTAGTTAAAGATGCTAATCATAGCATGGAATGCAGTGAGTGTCAATCTGACTTTTTTTTAACGTTAATTTTAAAAGAATACGGACAGTATGTAATTTTAATGATGCAACGCTGTAAAGCTGATGGTTCAAAATTAGATACTTTAATAAAGAAGTTTACAGGACAGCAATTATCAATTTCAGGAAAAACTTTTGTAACAGTTGCAATAATTTTCCATGATGGACCTACTGTAACTTCTGGTCATTACACAGTTTATCTTAAATGTGAAAAAGGCTGGACACTGTGTAATGATTCCCAATTGATTTTTAAGCAACGTTTGCCTTTTGATTTAGCAAATTCCTATCTAATCTTCCTGAAACCAAAATTTTAGAGAGACTTGGCAAGATCTGTACAAAACAATTTTACCATTTTATTGGATTACCATTGGAATTTTCAAAAAAAATGATTTTACAAATTATCATTTGGCCTAATGGAAAGGTAATCAATTGTAATGTGGACTTTTTCAATTTTTAATGAAACTTTGGAAAACCAAAAATTTTGAAAAAATCGGTAACATCTGCACAATTTAAATTTTGGAATGTTATTGGATTGCCATTGGAAATTTATTCCAAAAAGATTTTTAAAATTACTATTTGGCCATGCGGAAAGGTAAACAATTCTATTGTGGACTTATTTAATTATTAATTAATCTTTCGGAAACCAAAATGTTACAGACAATCGGTGAGATCTGTACAATTTAAACTTTAGATTTTTATTGGATTACCATTGGAAATTTAATCAAAAAAGAATTTTAAAATTACTATTTGGCCTAAAGGAAATGGAATCAGATGTATTGTGGAGTTATTTGAGATATATTTTTGTGATTATACTTCTGAAACAAAAATGTCAGACGGTATTTTAAAGAAATAAGTATTGATATTAGATGATATTATTTAAGAATATTATGCATTTCTATAAAGTTATGTTTATGCAAAAAGAGATTGTGGGCTTTTTTAAAACAATCTTTGAGATTGTTAATTTTTTTTTTGCCCGCTGTTAAATGATGAATGCAATTGCTTTCACAATTTATAGTGAAATGCAATATATTCTGAAAACAGCAAAAAAAAGGCAAAAATTTTGTTTGAAAAATATGTAAATATGTGTACTGTATTATAAAATGTTTTAATAAATATTAATACTTTTTTCTTTTTTTTCAGATTGAGATGGAAAATTTTCGAAAACTAGAACCATTTTTAAAGCAATTAAAATTAAATTTAAATTAATAAATATTTTTTTTAGTGGGTATGGTAAGTCAAAAATGTCATGGTCCCTTTTTTCCACTTCTCCACAATCACATTTTCAGTTTTTCATTGTAGTCTCTCAAGGACCTTGTAATGTGATAATTGATTTTTAGTGTTTTTTTTAAAAAAAATAATAATAATTACGCGTACCGTACGCGTACGGTAAAAAAAAAATCAAAAAAAAGTTTTAAAAACATATATAAAAAATAGATGAAAGGTAAGGTTGGCTCTTACAAGAGCCGTTGTGTTCATGCAGGGACAGAGGAAAGAAAGAATGGGAATATTAGTCGGTACGACAAATGTGCTGATCTATTTTATTGTTCACTAGGGAAACACTGGTCTCCCTATGACAAATTAGATCATGACAAGTGGCGCACCGTATTTCAACCCTCAAAAAACGATGGTTTGTTTCCAGAGGAGATGAAAAAGGAGATGCTCCCACCACAGATGAAGGGCTCACCTGACCTGCAGAAGAAGGACTCGGCCCTGCAGATGATGGACCAGGCTGAGCTGCTGTGGATGTGCTTGGTTGACTTACTGAAGGGTTACCTTCAGTATGTCGAGCATGTGTCCTTCTGTGTACATCTTTAAGGTGTCTCAACATGGTGTGATTCCCGAAGGAATACTTCTTGTTGGGATTCCCTCTTGAAAGTACACGGCCACACAGCTTACAAGTCACTAAGGGTGCATTTACCTTTTTCTTGTCCTCTGGAAAAGTAAAATACTCCCATATGAAAGAGGTCTTTTCTTTCCTCCTTCTCTGCCACAAGGTAGTGCTGCTAGCCTCACTCTCAGAAGAGCTCTGCTGTTCTGCCATCGTATCACAAAGACAACCCAGCTCCTTCTCCTAAGGGATCACAAGCAGAAATGAGGGGAATGGGTGTGGTGTAGGAGAGTTCTAGAACTGAAAGTAGTTTCAACCAATCAAAAGTTGTGTTTCATGATCACATGACCCACCGTGCGCGTACGTTACGCTTACGGTGCGCTTACGGCAAAAGTACGCATGCGCGTAAAAAAGACACGCGCTCGCGCGCATGCGCATAACAGTCACTCCCCAACACCTTCCGCGTAACGTGCGCGTGTAGCGTACACGCGTACGCGCCCCACGCGCAGTACGCGCGGCTACGCAAATTGCGTAACTATACGCAAACAGCGTAGATAAATTACGGACATTGCGTAAACCGTACGCTTACCGTGAGCTTACCGTACGCGCACTAAAAAAAAAAAAAAAATGTTTTCAAAGTTATACTAATATATCTTACCTGTTTGGTAAAAAAAAAAAAGAGAAAACTTGAAATATTGCAGATTTTTTAGAAAAAAACATAGTGTTTTAAGAGAATAAAAAGTTAAAAAAAAACTTGGTTTTTTTTTTTAAAAAAACACATTTAATATAAGAATTTATAAAAAAAAAATCATAAAAAATCAATAAAAAAAAATATGGTAATCACATATGTTATAGCTAAGAATTAGCATTTAAAAAACCATACAAATTCACTGAAAAAACCATGGGTTTCACACACGTTATAGTTAGAAATTAGCATTTAAAAAACCTTGCAAATTCACTGAAAAAACCATAGGTTTCACACATGTTATAGTTAGGAATTAGCATTTAAAAAACCTTGCAAATTCAGTGAAAAAACCATAGGTTTCACACACGTTATAGTTAGCAATTAGCATTTAAAAAACCTTGCAAATTCAGTGAAAAAACCATAGGTTTCACACACGTTATAGTTAGCTGGACATTTCACTCGTAAAAAACCAATGAAATTTCCCCGTTATAGTTAGTTAAGCTAACTATAACTCGCGCGCCCGCAATGCACTGCTAATGACGTCACATATTACATCACTCATGACATGGTCAGTGACATCACTCATGACATCACTGATGACATCTCAAATGACATCACTGATGACATCACTGATGACATCATCCATGTGATAGAGTGGCAGACCTCCTCTCACCCTAATATAACCTTTGATACACACATTCAAAAATAGAGACTGAAATTTTCAAAAAAATGGACATACCAATACCAATTACAACAACCTCTTCAATAATTCTAAGATCCACATAAACATCCACTTATTCACCAACAGTCCTGTACAGTCACTCATTCGTGTACTCACACATCATATGTACTCATACACCTAAACATCCTGTAACACAATGCCACTCATCCATAGAGTTACTCACACACATAGTTACTCATGCTAATAAAGAATCAAACATCCATTTACTTGCATATACAGTTATACACACACCACCACACTTACTTCTACGGAAACTTACACATACTTAGTCTTTTAAACAATCACTTATTGAAACACATACTTATTCATACAGGAACTCTTTCAATCTCTCACTCTCACATACACTCACTTATATACACCAATAGTCACATATACTAGTTTAAAACATATGTAGTTACTCATAGAGACACTATTGAGACAGCCATTCACTCACTAACACACCCATACACACACTCTTCCACCCATACAGTCCTGCACATATGCTGTCTTCAACACATACAAACAGTGAGTCACTCATTCATGCACTTATGCACTATGTAATACCCCCCACTGAACCATACAGACACTCAGACACTCATACTGATACTCAAAAAACCAACTAATAACCTATATAGACACTCATGTTGCTGCTCACCAACCCATGCAGCCACTTATACACAAAGTGAGAGACTGATACAGGTATTTACACATTTAAACATTACTCACTTAGCCATGTATTCAATAAGATACACTTAATCAGTCAGTAATACAATCAATTTTTCAAAAACAAATCATCCATTTAGACACTTATATACTCATTTATTCTTCCGTCGACCTTGAGATATATAAAACATATTTAATTTTCAGAAAAACACACATTCACTGGATGATGTCATCAGTGATGTCATCAGTGATGTCATTTGAGATGTCATCAGTGATGTCATGAGTGATGTCCCTGACCATGTCATGAGTGATGTAATATGTGACGTCATCAGCAGTGCATTGCGGGCGCACGAGTTATAGTTAGCTTAACTAACTATAACGGGGAAATTTCATTGGTTTTTTACGAGTGAAATGTCCAGCTAACTATAACGTGTGTGAAACCTATGGTTTTTTCACTGTATTTGCAAGGTTTTTTAAATGCTAATTCCTAACTATAACGTGTGTGAAACCTATGGTTTTTTCACTGAATATATATATATATATGTATATATATGTATATATATATATATTACAGAGTGCAAAAGATGAATATTGAATTTCTATGATTAATTGGAATCGCTGTGCACTTTTACAGGTCATTTCTCAACTCGGTGTTACCGCTTCATAAGCCTAAAATATAACCAGAGAACAGTGGAGGAAACTTTGTATTGTTTTCTACCTAATGCATCCTGAGCTAATTGTATTGTTCTGAAGCTTTAAATAATTAATGTCAGCCATTTCTGTTGATGCTGCATGTGTAGTTTATTGAAGTGCTTTCGCAAAGACTGGAATACATTTATAGCATCCCGCCGTTTACAAAACAAGCATTATATTTTGCATGCTTTTTAGCTTTAAATTCAGCCATGCGTGTGGTACAGCTCTCGAATGTGTAAACCACGCCGAGTAACAGTTCTTTTCGTTTTCTAATAATAGCATAGTTGCAGCAAACACCTTACAATTGACTTTGCCGTAATTCTCACAATTTTCATTTATATGGGCTGATCATTTTCATATCAGATTCGTCCTCTTACAGCAATGAATGTATTCAGTGTGGCTGTACAGGAGTCTGGGATGCATACCTTCTCTGTTAGTTTTGCAGGCATGCCACTGATGTATCCCAGTTCTCCTGGACTCCGGGAAAACGGAAACAATTCAGTCACTTCCTAATATCTTGTTGAAGAAGCAAAAGCAGAATGTCTTGGCTGAGTCTGACTGGCGGGCGAGCGTGGAGACCGAGGGATGGGGTGTTATTTGCTTCACCTTCTGTTTCCCAGGACACAGGAAAGCGCATCAGCAGCAACTGGACAAAAGTGTGGGCCTATAAAGAACCGTGTGAGTGGGCCACTATGTAGTCACTTCTGAGCTTTCCTTTTAAGATCATTGCTATCAGATGAGGTTTGTCCTGTTGATTCAACTGCAACACATAAACACTGCAAGTCCCAGAATGCAATGGTTTGTTAAAGGAGATGATGTGGGGGAGCAGATGGCCTCCTGGCAGAAGTCTGTCAAGAATGGAGGAGAAGGCTAATATACTTCTGGCCACGCTATTTAGGATCGCAAGTGGAATGCCCAGGTGACCCATAAAGAGCAGGCAGTGATAAGCCAGGGACCCTGATAGTTAGTTTAATTACAATAAATAGAGGGCAATTGTGAACTCACTTTTGAAACTAGACTTTCCATTATCCAGTCTGCCTCCAGACACCACAAGGAGTGCCCTGGGTACCATTGCCTGCTCCTAATACATCGTTTGCACAACTTTTCTTTTTCAATGCATTGGTGTTTTTATCAAGGAAAATAGGCTGTATTTAAAAACAAAAATACTTTATTTACAAGCAATCACAGTCATGGTGGTCTGCTCACTCCAGCAGGCCACCATGCCTGTGAGAGCAGCGAATTGTAGTAGGTCACAATATGTGATCTAACTATAATTAATATTCACGAGGTAATTTAAATTGTGACTCCTCCACAATTCAGTATTTTGCAAACCAAACCATTAATACAAACGTTGGTGTCAGAAAATGCCTCACTGGTTGCAAAAATACCTGTCTCAAATTGCCATCAGTATTTTGAGAAATGTTTATTACATGTGGTCATTTGTTAATGCATTTTTAATAGCTGTCACTGTGGCCCTTCTTCATTGGCCCTGGCAATTTCGCTTTCGTTTATTATGTTTCCTAAGGTTGTTTCTGCTTGCAAATTCGTTTTAAAAGTTTAAACATCTGTGGGAAATTATCAAAATGTCGAGAACCTGCCTGTAGCTATGAAATCGGTGGGGCATATGAAATTAGTGCAGAAAAACCCCTACTGAAGATTTGAACGGTCCACAATGAATGCGTTAGTAGATGAATTAAACATAATATGCATCTAGCAAAATTCAGACAAAAACAGTATAAGAATGGTGAGTAAAGGTGCAGAGACAACATATTATACTGTTAAGCCGTTTATATGCTTCCTAAGTGTATACACCTTTAATTGAAATTCTTTCATCAGTAAGATGGGGGAGCTGTTGCATTGCATGCTGCACTGTAGTTTTCTATACATTGCACAATATCGTTCCTGGCCTTCGTTTGCATGAAAAGTAAGTTACTACGCCATTTAAATCATAATAGTGCATGCAATGCACTCTAGAGTGTGTCATCATTCCTCATAAATTCAGTTCTCTCTAAACTGGTTTACGGATAGCGCATGCTGACATATGCATTGCATACTGTAATTTCTTCAGTAGCTCTGGATGTGAGTGAGAAGAAAGCACGGCTTTTTCCAAGATTGAGAGCAAAGCATTTTTCAAATTGTTCCATATGATCATTCGTGCACACAACGTTGACAGATTAGCTAAGTGAGTTCTATTCTTTTTACTTTCATAGACATTATTTGTCATTTTCTGGCTGTTCAAAAGTAAAAAATATATGTTCACATTTCAAGACTAGCAAATAGCATTCAAGTCCAAAACATACATACAATATTTAACACTTTCACTTCCGTACAAATGATTAATTTGTGCTAATGTGAGGTATACCGCAATTGAAGCAGCGTTTTCAGATGCTCATCTGTATGTATTGATCCGCATGTCGATGTGAAATCAATTGCAAGAATTATTCAAAACATTGCAAACATCCACAGGCTCATCAAAGTCCAGGGGACCTCTTCCCTTGGGGCCGAAATTAAAGAAAATGGAAAGCGGGCCCGCAGCCCTCCGTCCTTGGACCCCTTCCACTGATCCTGAAGTGGATATTCATATGGGCCAACCCCTGATACATATGCATGTGTATTTGTATGTGTGTGTGTATATATATATATATATATATATATACATATATATATATATACATTACCTACTGGCGGTCGCCAGTAGGTAGTTATAGTTAGGACCACGTTTCCATAGGAAATCCGCAACATTCTATTTTGAATAACTTTGGCGCCGGTCGACGAATCCTCGCGAATTTTTCAAAATAGGTGGGGCGCTACGCTACGCTCCTACCCTGAAAGTCTCGGGGGGATTCGTCAAGCGGGGGCTGAGATAAAAGGGGGGTCCCAAAACGCGTTTTTCCCATGCATTTTTCCATAGGACCTTTAGACACAGCTACAGCCCGAACGGCTGAACAGAATTACTTGAAATTTGGCAGAGAGGTAGTCCTCAGGTCAAGGAAGTGCCTTTTCTAGGTTTGGTGTAAATCTGTTCAGTAGATTCAGAGAAAATAGCCTTTAAATCAATATATATATCTGAGCCAGCTTACGGTGCGCTTACGGTGCGCTTACCGTACGCGTACGGTGGCGTGCCCGAGCGCGATTTTGATTGGCTGTTAGATCTTAGTAAACATTCGAATCGGTCGAAACCAGGAAGCGGCGGCCGCCATTTTCTCTCTCGCTCTCTGAGTTGGGCAGCAAAAACGATGCCAAAAAATGTATAAAGAGGCAGTTTCTTGAGATCCTAACCACCCAGCATTGATATAGGGGTCCCCAAACAACCCCCAAGCCCAAATAAAAAAATTTCTTTTTTTCAGAAAATCGCCGATTATGCTTACCGTACGCGTACGGTAAAAAAATTTTTTAAAAAAAAATTATCCACACCCTCCCCACCCCGTGTGCAAATGGTGCCCGAAGGGCACCATCTGTGCATGGCTTATTACAGGTAAGAAATAAACAAAGAATAAATTTCACAAAGATGCGCATAATATGTCCCCCATGTGCGCACGGTGCGCGAAGCGCATCGTGCGTACATGGCCCATCCCGCATAACGTGGGCACGCGGTGCGCGCAGCGCACTGCGTGACCACCGTGCGTGCACGGCACTAACTGCGTAAAGTGGGCGCGCGGTGCGCGAAGCGCACCGCATGCTCACTGTGCACGCACGGTGCGCGAAGCGCACCGTGCGCGCACGGAACGAACTGCGTTAACTGGGCGCGCACGCCACGAATGGCGTAAAGTAACTTAGCATTTAAAAAACCATACAAATTCACTGAAAAAACCATAGGTTTCACACTCGTTATAGTTAGGAATTAGCATTTAAAAAACCTTGCAAATTCACTGAAAAAACCATAGGTTTCACACATGTTATAGTTAGCTGTACATTTCACTCGGAAAAAACCAATGAAATTCCCCCGTTATAGTTAGTGCAGGCAACTATAACTCACGCGACCGCAATCTTCTGCTGATGACCTATGTGTCTTTATGAAAAAAAAATATTTGTAATATATGTATAGCTAAAATTTAATGGAAGAAGACATGGGCAAATAAGTGTCTAAATACAGTATTAGCATCAGCAGAGGATTGCGGTCGCGTGAGTTATAGTTGCCTGCACTAACTATAACGGGGGAATTTCATTGTTTTTTTCCGAGTGAAATGTACAGCTAACTATAACATGTGTGAAACCTATGGTTTTTTCAGTGAATATATATATACATATATATGTGTATGTGTGTGTGTCTACATGAATATATGTGTGTGTTTATATATGTGTGTGTGTTTATATATATATACATATATATAGTATAAATATAGTATATATATATATATTACCTACTGGCGGTCGCACCCCCCGCACTCCCCCGCAGACCCCCCACCTCCCTGGGGCTTTTAAAAAAACTAATCCGTGGGGGGTCCCACACCCCCACGCTGCCCCGGGGACTGCCACCTCCCCGGGGCTTTATGAATTGTATGCGGGAGTGCATGCGCCCCACCGAAGCCCCGAGCACCGCCAGCTCCCCGGGGCTGTGTTTCTTAAAAAAAGTGTGGTTGGGCAAGAGCCCCTCACCACGCCCCAGGGACCACAACCTCCCCAGGGCAATCTTTACTTAAATACGGGGTCCGTTATGAACCCCTGGGCCCCAGGGACCACCACCTCCCAGGGAATTTAAACATTGGGTGGGGGGCGATGCGGCCCCCCTCCTGGAGCCCTTGATTGCCCTGGGGTCCGCCAGCACCCAGGGCCAACTCCTGCAGTGTCCCAGGGTGCCCACCCCCGGGACACTGAACCCCACCCTGCCATAGCAAACTCTGCTTTGCTTCATTGAAGCAAGAGTGGGGAAACATGCTCTAGCTTCAAGGAAGCAAAGCAGAATTGCTTTTGAGCAAGGGGAGCTGCATGTCAGCAGCTCCCCTTGCTCAAAAGCAATTCTGCTTTGGGGCAAGAAGACGGGGTCAGAGTCGGTGGGAGCAATTGAACACCAGGGACAGGAGGACCAGGACGAGGGCTCTTCTGCTGGCCCCAGTAAGTCTTCCTGTTTAATATTAATAATTCTCGTTCACTAACTTTTACTGCACCGTATATTGTTTCCGTTTCCTAATGCTATTTTTTATCAACAATTATCCTTCGATCTAGATTATCTGGTTCTAAATTCTTGTTATCCCTGCCTCTAACTGCCTCTGCTATAACTTTATGTACTACTACTATTAGTCTGTCTGTAGCTAAGCTTGCCCAGTTGGCCACTCTTTATTTAAAAGGTTTTAAATAAAACTCAGATTCACCAGTAGCTCTAGCCATTGAGTCCAGTCCTTTGGGTTGTCCTCTTGTACTCCTTCTAGTCTTCTTAATCTTGAGGCTTTATTAATCTTGAGGCTTTTTCGACAATTCCCACCAACAAAATGCCCAACCAGATTTGACTATTTTGATAGGATAGGACATACTACCACTGTTTTAGGGATTTTGCACATACAGAACTTTGGACAAGAAAATAGGATGTTGGTGATGGGCAGTTGGACCTTCCTCACACCTCGATCAGAACCCACCACAATCCCCCGCCCGACTAGTTATAGTAGTGTCTCATAACTATTAGCTCTCCGAACCTCCCCCAAGATGCCCAATGAGTAGACAACCCAGAACATAACACTCCCAACCTCTCAGTCGTGGAAGCAATGCACATGCACACCCTACCTTTCGCTCGCTCACTCGTGTAAGTCCATCCACACCAAATACCACCGAGTCTATGTAAGTTCAAAAGTTTTATTTGCAACTGCCAAGCTCTGTACGTTGTTCTATTATGCAGCACTAACAGCAAAATGCATAAGATTAAAACAATAAACATTGTTACACTTAGTTACACTTACAACAACTACAAGTCCATAGAACGAAGAAAAAAAATGTGAAATCATGAAACTGAACAGTTGTGGAAGCACCACCAACTCCTTGATAGGAATATAGTTTATATAAAATTATAAATGAAGATCTCTGAGCGAATTCTTGGGACCCCTCACCTTAGAAGAACCTAGTACTGGTTACATCATAAGCTCTGA
This sequence comes from Triturus cristatus, assembly GCF_964204655.1. Lineage (NCBI taxonomy): Eukaryota > Metazoa > Chordata > Amphibia > Caudata > Salamandridae > Triturus > Triturus cristatus. The sequence continues at coordinate 1,076,896,420 of NC_140592.1, forward strand.
AAAGCTCTGGTTCGTAGAAGGGAATCTTCCATCTGTTATGAGAAAAATGTTGCGAGTTAGTATATTGCAAGCATTTCTCAGTCGTGCCAAAAAGTGTAGCATTTTTATGCATAAGCAATATGGACTAACACCAGAACTCCATAACAAAGTGGCTTGTTTTGTTTGACCTTGTACGCAGTGCTTAGAAAGTAGCAGTATGAGTTCATGTGGGCTCAAACGCGTCTTTATACAACAAGCTGCGAGGTAACATGTGCAAAAATAAAAGACACAAAGATAAAATGGTTGCATGGCTCAGGCTAACTAAGCAAAGACTAGAATGACCCTAGGGACCATATAACTGCTAGTGTCTACTCTACTACTACCTGATTTGTACTAGTGATGTATGTTGTATATGTATGTATTACTATTAACTCATTTTTCAATCTTGCTAGTGAAAAATAGGGGGAGGTGTATATGACACCTAAAAAATGTGTAATGTTTTTTCAAGGCACACTACCAACCACCAGTGCCGGGGCCAGCGGAGAAGGCGACGCGGCTGGTGACGGAGCAGAGGATGCGGCAGTTGCAGGGGGTGAGCCAGAAGCAGTGGCGGGCGGTGGTAAGTTAGATTCCTAATCCTTACTTATTGACACTACACTCACTGCAAGGGTGTACTGTATAGTGTACAGTTGAGACTTACTAAGTAAGAAGTTGTTGTGAACAGTTGAAGACACCCTTTACTTAGCATTAGTAAAAGCATTAGCGACGGGAGTGTTGAATAACCAATGGCCTCTTCTATCTGATTTCAACTCAGCTGTGAAAGTTTTATGGAGAAGACTAAAAGTCATATCAGATGACCTTGATGGATGGGTTGAACGAAAAGGGAAAGAAGAGTGGAAGGAAGAAGGACGGGTGAGATTTAATATTTATGACTGGCAGAGAAGGATACGTGGGATGCATGCATATATAGGTGGCTGATAGGAATCAGATGCATGGCTGGTTGAATGCCTGAAACTCCAACAAATGTTAAAGTCCAAGAAAGTGGGAGGATAGATACATACCACAAATGTTATGTACTGTGCTTGCTAGTGCTACTGTGCCACAATGTGTAGAATTACTTTGTCTTACTGCTTTGCTAAGAGTATATTTTACAATAGTCTTGTTTTTTCTTCTTGATATATAGCTACTCCTTCCAAGGGGAAACCTGACAGGAAGAAGTTGGCAGCCAAGGCCCGGCGCCGGAAGCTGGAGGCCATACAGCGTGAATACCGTCGGCTGGTGGTTCTGGAAGAGGAGGAGGTGGCAGCAGCTGCAGCCTCCTCCAATGCCCCGGGCCCCAACCACCGCCCTCCAGTGTTACAGCGCCACCGTCTGGCAGCCGGCCGCCGCCGCCCCTCCTTTAACATCACTGCTGCTTCCCCTGTGGATGCAACTGCCGCGCATTTAAGCGCCGTGTTGCCCGCCTAGAGGAGCAAGTACGTGTCTTCCAGAGTTGAGCCCACCGAACATAAGACCCTGTTCATTGCCCCTTTTTTATTTATTCATTTGGAGGGTGGGAATCGGGCGTTGGGGTTTCTTTGGACAATTGGACATTAGGGTGAACTTTTTCTTTACGGACATTGGTTGGGGTTAGGGAGAGGGGTGGGTCAGGTGTTGTGGGATTTTTTTTATAGTTTATTTTTGTTAGGAGATTAAATAATATATTTCTACTTTACATACAATTTTGTTAATGTTTTCTGGGTGGGGTTACTGTTTCACATCACACTGTTTCCTTGCTGGTGCAGGCCCACCCACAGCAAGTGTTTGATTTAAATAATTGGCTGACTTTGTAAGACACAAACAGATAGATGCAGCACCCCTCACTGAGAACTTGACCTACTAGTACTGTCAGTCTCTTCTACTTAATGCATTCTGCAACTGGACTTAAAGGGGTGTGTGAAATTGAATTCATGAAAACATGTCCATTATTAATTATGCCTCCCCAAACTTCTCTTACCTTTGCTTGATGTTTAACTTAGGCACAGGGATGGCTGCATAGTGATGATGGTTTTCTTTCCTAACATGCCATGGTTGTGGTGGTAGTAGAAGTAGTAGACATTGGCAGCAGCATTTGCAAAAAAAGAAAATGAGACAGTAAGTAGCCTGAGAGAGACTCTTCGAGGAGTAGTAGAATGAAGTACAGTACAGAACGTACTGCCAAATAATAATATGCAAAAATACAATAAAACATAATGGTGGTGGGGATAGCCTAGTTATAAACTCTAGTTGTGTCGAGTCACTTGCCGAGGCCAACAGTAAACTGGACACAAGCGTAACTGTTAGTGCTGTGTAGGACGATGACAACAAATCCATGAATCCAATCGATGCCGGAAATTAATGCTGATGTATTAGGTTCCTTTGGTAAAACAAATTACCTCACAAATATACTGCTCATGGGTGGGCAAGTAGAAGAAGATCCTTGCCCTGCCTTGAAATTGAAGTACTGTTGCTTTTGCCACATCCGCCCCAGCAAGCGTGTGATAAATTATTGGTGTACATTTAATTTAGTCACATCTCAATAAGTCACACAGCCTGGGGGGAGGGGGGTTTGGGGAAAGGTTTGAGAAAGAAAAACAGTACGCATGGACAAACAACAAACAATAGAATCTTTGTAGACTACCATATCCATATCAATATGTTAAGGGAGAAAAAGGAAATGCATGTATGATGATGATAAAGAGACCCGGATTACATACAGTTGTGTTCAGTTGTACCAAGCTTACTTTTACAGATAGAAAAGAAAATTTTAAAGTATCTGTAGGGATGAATTATAAACAAAGAGCAAACCTAATGATAATTATAACAACAAGAACACACTGTTGTAATCATTGTAGATAAAACATTGAATCAAATTATTTAAAAGATGATGAAAGTTCATACTATTACTGTGTTATCCTGGTCAAATGGGGAGTTGCATCTCGGCATTTCTCTTGGTCCTTCCTTCCATGGATGCTCCGTCCATCAATTTTGGGTGACGCCACTGCCTGCCTGGCAGATGTAGATTCATTGGTAAGGTAAGTCTGCATTGTTTTCCCAAGTATAACACAGGGTAAGGCCCGACCTGTAATTGTAGATAGAAAAACAAAAGGGATATTGAGAAAACAAGTTGAAAAAAATGCACAAATTATGGTGTAGTGCAACAAGAACAATTTCCGAGGCGGCATGGATACATCATCTCTACTCTAGTCTGTTTCCAGCATTAACCTACAACACCAACAGGACAGAGCAGGCCCGCGGTGACAGCACCCTTTTCACATCCTCCATTTAGCGTAAATTTTTTGAAAGAGTTGGACAAAGCACATATCCAGCAACACAGCATTTTACAATTTAAGTGACTAAATCAATGCACCGCAGTCATACCACCACTACACTCAACTCCACCGCTAGACAGACATTTAGGTCTGCTGTGGTTGTTGTTTACTTGTTACCTTTTATGCCACTCATAAAACGCCCTGACTTATTCCATCAATCATCTCTGTGACTGTGAAGATACTATGTCACTGTGGTCCTCATGATGGTGTTGTTCAACTCAGTCTGCAGTGTACCGAGTGAGTCCAGATTCCATATTCAAAAATGCAATGGATCGGCCTGCAGTAGAAATACAATTTTGTTATTAAACAACACGAGTGGAAATATTGACTTCAGTCACAGTTAGTGTGTAGAGTAAATACTAGTACGCTTTGACTTCACTTCATGCACAACAAACAACAAAAACACAAACACCAATCACTCAGAGTCGGTGTCCAAGCATGCCATTCATTACCTGTTCCTTCTCATCTTAAGTGAAGGGGCCGTCTCTCTCGCCATCATCATCATGGTGTTGTCATACTCAGTTTGCAGTGTACAGATTGAGTCCCCTTCCTATATTCAAAATGCAATGTATCGCCCTGCAGTAGAAGTACAAATTTGTTATTAAAAATAGAGGAAGGGAAAAATTGCCTTGAGTTACTGTTAGTGTGTAGATTATTACATATAGTACACAATGAAGTCACTTCATGCACAACAAACAACAACAAAATCACTCAGTCAGCGTCCAATGTATGGCATCATTCATTACCTGTTCCTTCTCATCTTCAGTTAATGGGCAGTCTCTCTCGGATCAGAAAGGAGGATAGTTATAGTAGTCATCATCATGTTCCACTTCTTTTGGAGGGACTGGGAAAGATTTTCTTTTTTCTTCTATTTTGCATCATTCAATCATCATCTGTCTTCTTGAGGGCAATGGATTTAGGGAGATTCAGGAGGATGGAGGAGCAGGATTCGGATGAGTGTACTGTGAAATGCAGACAGCTGAAACTCATATATGGCAATAAAAAGAGTAGAAGACGGTGGAGATGGATTTGTTGTGATTCGAAGTTTCTAACCAGAAAGACAGACACACAAATAAAAGAAAATAAGGGAGGAAGACAGTAAGAAGTGCAAGCCTAATTGTCAGGGAAGTATAGCTCGTCCTCAAACTCTGGGGGTTCAACCAGAAGTAGGTAATCATCATCTAACACACCACTTCCGTCACCTGAGCTGCTGTCCTCATCTTCGTCCCTTGATTCATGTATTGTGTAATTCGGTGGTATAAAGTGCTGATTCATTTGATCATGGTTAACCTCTCCACGTTTTTGGGCGAGAGACTGGTCCTTCTCACTGTTACAATGGAACCAGCAGCACTGAAAACACGTTCAGAAGAGACACTTGCGGCAAGGCAGATAGTTTATCGCCAGCCTGCTGACCAGTGGCCATTGGCCCCTTTTCCCATACCAATACCGCAATGGGTTTGATCAATGTACACCTCAGATAGGCCTGGACCATCCGCTCAATGTTCAGGGGTACTAACCATTTTTCTGGCTCTTTTCTCATTGCATCAGCACTGGACTTACCAATGCCTTGCTGTAAATACCAATCGTTTTACGATTTTACTGGGCCTAATGATCCAGTTCTTGCTGTTGTCGATAGTGTTGGTGAGTGCTCTGAGCCAAACGCACTGCCCTCAGACTCGAAAGTTGAACTTGACGCCGGATGCCCTGCTGCAGTACTTGTTGTGGGTTTATCTAGCAGGCTTTTATTTAGCAGCCGTTCATTTTCCAACTTACTCGCTGACTCAGCTATCCAAGTTTTGTACCAGGCAACATCCATTTCTGAAAAAGGAATTAATGTCTTCAGTGCCTATTTTGTCCGTGGATCCAGAATTGTGGCACAAATGTAATGTTTTTGCGACAAAATCTTATTTTACACCCTTGTATTGTCAGCTAAGCGACGGGCTAAGCTCTCCACCTACTCATATGCTTCTTTTTTTTCCTCTACACATTTATGTGCTTCAGAAACCTCCTTCAGCTGATGCACTAGCATTTGCAACAATGGGATAGCTTGGCCCATAGTACAGTCCTCCTTACTGACTTCACATGTGAAGACCTTGGAAGGATGAAGCATCTCAGTCAGGCATTTAACTAGACACCATTGGTCCATCTGAAGGGTCATGCCTTTCACAGTAGCATCCCCTCTTCGCATGACATATTCATTAATTGGCCTGTACAGCTCAAACAGACGGTCAAGCATGTAATAAGTTGAGTTCCAACGTGTTGCCACCTCCTGGATGAGTGCTTTGACTGGCATTCTATAGTCACGTTGAATGATCCTCAGCTGCTTCCAAGCTTTAAAAGAATGGCTGAAATGAGTGCATATTCTTCGGCAGGTGGTCAGTAAGTTGCTGACTATGGCTTCTTTTTTCAGAAAGTCTTGAACTATAATGTTAATGCAGTGCGCCAAACAAGGAACCCTGAAATAGGAGCCAGACTCCATGGCCTTAAGTACATTATTGCCATTATCTGTGGAAACAAAACCAATCTTAAGCCCTCTTGGTCGCAGCCATTCAAAAACATTGCTGTGAAACTCTTCCAATATGTTTACAGCAGTATGAGATTTATCAATGGCGAACATGGATACAGTTGCATGTTTCCGAGTAGCTTTAAAAATCTCAGCTGTGTCAACAGCACCTACTTAAGATAGCTTATCTCTACTCCCCACAAAAGTGACCCAGGGGCAGATTTACAAGCCCCTTGCGCCACTTTTGCGTCACTTTTCCCATGTTAAAAGTGATGCAAAAGTGGCGCGAGGGGCCCCCCAGTGTGCAGTGATGCACATGTAATCAGTGGCTTGGCAACTGGTCCACATGCCTGTTGTCAGGTGGATATTGTGAACAGCACTCTGCTGCAAAGCTTGTCCAACCAATTCCAGCACATCATTATGTAGTGCTGGAACAGCAACTCTTGCGAAATAGGGCGGGCTGGGAACCTTCGATTTAGGGCAGATGGCTGAAACAAATTCAAGGAAACCCACCCCTTCCACAAATGGAAAAGGGAGAAGGTCCAGTGCTAACATTTTAGCCAGCTTCGCATTGTACAACCGTGCCGTTGGGTGGTTGCGTTGGTACTGCCCCTCCAACCTAAGCATGCTCTCAATGGTAGGCTGGATTATTTTCCTTTGTGGTGCAGTTGTTTTCTTTAACCCAGTTAGGCTCAACGACGCACTTTGTTTCATTGCAGTACTACTCGGTTGCCTTGGTGTCTCAGCCTGACTCTGACTCTTACTGCGGTGCCACTGAGATGTTGCTGAGGATGTGGGCGGTACCACTACACTACTGGGGACAGGGCTAGAAATGTCTCCCTCTTGTTCACCTTCCACCGCGATAATATCGACCCCTGATTCTTCATGCCCAACTATAATGGGTTGAGTTTTACTTTGTTCTAAGCAAAGTAGGTGAGCCTCCCACACGAAAGTGTGGTGTATTTTGAGATGACTTGTTTGGCTTCCGGTACCATAGTTTGTACCAAACTTACCCGCCTAACAGCATGTCAACTAATTGAGCATATAGCAATGTTCTCCTCCTTACTGCTAACCGAAAAGAAGTCCCAAACTGGGGAGAAGAGCTTTCTGGTGCTGCTGGATGTGCCACTTTCAATACCAGATGACCTGGAGGGTGTGCTTGGAATGTGACCCTGTGCAGCTACACTGTGCCTTCTACCACTACCTACTGAGGTGGTGGTTGAGCTGGATGTAGGTCCCTGCCTTTCCTTTGCAAATGCAAATAAGAAAGCTGGAGGTCATGTTGGTGTTACCTGTGTTGGTGGTACCCGTGCTACATCCCTTGCAGCCATTTTGGATAGGGTAATAATGTTGGTCTCCATCTCCTTTGGGCCGGGAGTGAAGTTGTGATGACTGGCTCGTAATCATCATCATCCCCCGCTTGTACATCTACCTCCATAACTCTAAGGCTTTCTGGAACCTTCCTTTTCACTAGCCTTGCCTTGTGGCGTGCATCACTCACAGACTGAGCTGGTGGCTTCCAAGTGGCATCTCGATCATCAGAAGCGGGGCTTGAAGAAGAAGATGATGGAGTAACCCTCCTTTTCCTTGCTGGGGGTCTGGAAGAGAATGGATCTTCTGAAACAGTGGTTTGCTCCACTTTGTTTGCAGGAAGCTTGATTTCCTGTAATGCCCCTACTTCAGGAGGAACAACTACTATTGTGGGCTGTTGTTGTGGCTGTTCTTGTGGCTGCTGCTGTTCTTGCAGCTGCTGCTGTTCTTGCGGCTGCTGCTGTTCTTGCGGCTGCGTCTGCTGCTGCACACTTATCTGCTGAGTTTCCGCCTGCGTTGATTGTGTACTACTTTGTGATAATGACATTTCAACATCGCTCCTCGTCAGTAGACTGGCTACCTCTGTGACACTCATGGGCTTGGGCCTAAGTTGGTGGGGTTGGCCCGCTGGTGCGGAGGTGCTGCTCCCAGCTTGGTTCCCGGACAACGCTGCTGCAGGCCTAATTTTTTTGGTCCCAAAAAACACATTGGCCGGCACACCAGTCGTGGTTAGTGTCACTTCCTTTTTCTCTTCCTTCTTCTTCTCACCGGCAACTTTCTTGGTACTGGAGGACCTGGTACCTTTCTTTGGGGCCATCTTCTTCAGATGGCAGGCCGGACACAGGAGCACAAGTTGCAGAGATGTCTGTGGTCACACGTGGACATGATGTGGTGCACAGCAGGACGTCTGTCTGGCAGTACAACGGATAATGTTGATGCCTCCTCCCCTGTCTTGTTATGCACTTAAAAGCAAATAAGCCAGGAGAAGAACATCAGTGAAATGTTGCGTTTGTTGTTGTGGTTCAATTACTACTAGTACAAACAAACAAATACAAGATATAATGTAGCCATTTGTGTGACTTTGGCAACAAGGGCTATGGTATACTACTTACTGTGTACAGTATACACAATACATTCTCAGGAAGGATAGGAAAGAATAAGAACAACAACCAAAATACAAATGTAATAGAAGGGAGCTGCTGCTGGCAAAGGGGATGAATGGAAGCAATAAGCCAATAGGAAAACCATGCAGGCCTATATGGCAAAAGCAGCACACTAATACCTCCCACCAGAAAAGGCCACCAGCCACATGGACACTCACAAACAAATCACAAGCAACAAGCAGGAGGCCTGGGAAACAATGAACTGATGAAAGGCCTATAAAAGCCAGGCAAAGGATGCATGCTAAACCACACTGCTTTGCCTTTTTTACTGCAATAAAATGCAAAAAACGGAAATCCACAGGGCAAAACAAGGTCTGCAGTGTGCACACCAACACACCAGGCACACACAACAAAGGCATTTCTTTCACACACACCCAAAAACAGAAATACCCCCCAAAAAACAAATTTTGCAACTCAATCCAATGCCATCCATGCCCTAAATAATGTTTAAATTTAACAGAACACACAGAAACACTTGTTTATTGCACCTGTGGCTACCTGCTCTGAGCCTCCTGGATGAAAGCAGGCCTGTGGGCAGACAAGGCCACACAAGCTTGCAGGCCTAGGCTTCAAAATGGCCACCAGCCACATGGCCAGGCCCACCCAAGTACAAGAAACAGAAGACAGACAATGCAGGCCTATTGCAAAAAGCACACTGCCTGCCTTCAAAATGGCAGCCAGCCTCATGGCCAGGCCCACAACAAGAAGCCTAGGCCACAAAGGAATACCATGCAGGCCTATATGGCAAAAGCAGCACACTAAAAACTCCCACCAGAAAAGGCCACCAGCCACATGGACACTCACAAATCACAAGCAACAAGCAGGAGGCCTGGGAAACAATGAACTGACAAAAGGCCTATAAAAGAAGCCAGGCAAAGAATGCATGCTAAACCACACTGCTTGGCCTTTTTAATGCAATAAAATGAAAAATCTAAAATCCACAGGGTAAAACAAGGTCTGCAGGGTGCACACCAACACACCAGACACACGCAACAAAGGCATTTCATTAACACACACCCAAAAACAGAAATACCCCAAAAAAACACATTTTCCAACTCAATCCAATGCCATCCATGCCCTAAATGATGTTTAAATTCAACAGAACACACAGAAAATCTTGTTTAATGCACCTGTGGCTACCTGCTCTGAGCCTACTGGATGAAAGCAGGCCCGTGGGCAGAAAAGGCCACACAAGCTTGCAGGCCTAGGCTTCAAAATGGCCACCAGCCACATGGCCAGGTCCACCCAACTAAAAGAAACAGAAGACAGACAATGCAGGCCTATTGCAAAAAACATACTGCTTGCCTTCAAAATGGCCGCCAACCTCATGGCCAGGCCCACAACAAGAAGCCTAGGCCTCAAAGGAATACCATGCAGGCCTATATGGCAAAAGCAGCACACTAAAAACTCCCACCAAAAAAGGCCACCAGCCACATGGACACTCACAAATCACAAGCAACAAGCAGGAGGCCTGGGAAACAATGAACTGGCAAAAGGCCTATAAAAGAAGCCAGGCAAAGGATGCATGCTAAACCACACTGCTTTGACTTTTTAATGCAATAAAATGAAAAAACGAAAATCCACAGGGCAAAACAAGGTCTGCAGGGTGCACACCAATACACCAGACACACACAACAAAGGCATTTCTTTAACACACACCCAAAAACAGAAGAAAAAAAAACACATTTTCCAACTCAATCCAATGCCACCCATGCACTAAATGATGTTTGAAATACATTCAACACCAACCAAAGGAACAGTTGCTTCATCATGCACCCACCCATGACCAGCTCTGGGCCTACTGGCTACCCACAACAATTTAAAAAAAATAATGATAAGTACCAAAATTGTAGTTGAAGCAACTGCAATGCCCCCAATCAAACAGACACAACACCAACTTACTTGTAAAATATCAAATTCAAAAGTACTCAAATCCAATGATAATGATGCAGCAGACACAAAGAGTGATCCTTCCAGCTCAAAATCCAAAGGCAGAATGAACAGGAGATGGACAAAGCACTGGGAGGAGCCTGCTGGACAGGAACAGGAAGTTGGAGATTCTGTGGCACTTCCTCACTCTCCCCCTAAAAAGTTTTTTTTTAAAAAAGGACTCCTTGCACAAAAAAGGACAGAAAAATGTCAATCTGAGGAGTTGTTTTCATCCAAATCATCATTTACAGAAGGTTTTATGCTGCTAGAGATAATATTCTTCTCCAGATTGAAAATGTGGCGTGTTGGCGATCGCGAGCTTCACCACACTTCCGCCGGATGTCGATGGCGCATCCAAAATGATGTGTTTGCGATCTCATGCTCTCTGTCACGGTGGAGATTGATGTGTTTGCGACCTCACACTCTCACTCGCGGTGGAAAATGACGTGTTCGCGATCCTAGACTCTCGCGGTGTCTGATGGCGAGGCGAATGATGTGATCGCGTTCGCGGGATAGCGCGACCGGCTATCAACATCTTGTGGAGCACGCGAACGGATCGGAAAACTCGTCGGCGAACGCAGAGATCCCGGTAAGGCGATTGCACGCACGAGACCGCATTTTCAAAGCGCGAACATGAAAAAATCTCCGCAAAGCTGCGAATTGCGGAAATTTGGGAATTTTTGCGCTCTCCGTGGAATGCGAAAATATCAAAATATCGCAAATTCCGCGAGCGGAACAGAATTTGACGCCCCCCCTTATATATATGTAGCCATGCCCGGGTGATGTGGTCCCTGTGGGCGAAACTGGCCTCTGGAGGAGGGCCGTGCAGCCGCCCTCCTTAAACAAAATAAAATAAAAATATGTAGCCATGCCCCGGGATGGGGTCTCCGGAGCCAAAATTGTCCACGGGAGGGGGGCCGCGTGGCCCCCTTCCCGTTCTTTATTTAAATTGTAAAAAACAGGGCTGGCCCTGGGGGATGGGTCCCCAAGGCCCCAAATAATGTAAAAGAAGGGGGCCACACAGCCTCCCTTCTACAAAAAAAAAAGCCAGCATCGCGGTGGAGGCCCCGCCCCTTTCCTGCAGCACTCAGCAAACACTCCCCCTGGCACCTTGTAAGTTGGGGAATTAATTCCCCTTGAATACTGAGGGTCCCTGGGGGCCAATTAGCCCACCAAGTACCTCCAGTATGCGCCACAGAGCTGCGTTGCAAGGAGATTTTCTGAGGCCACGCCCCTTTTTAACCTCTCTGCAACACAACTCTGTGGCGCTTACTGGATGTACCTGGTGGGCTAGTTTTCCCCCAGGGACCCTCCGGACTCAAGGGGAATTAATCCCCCAATTTACAATGCACCAGGGGGTGTGTTTGCACAGTGGTGCAGGGAAGGGGGCGGGGCCTAACAAAACAAGTGTGCAAATGTGCCCCCTGACACGTTATAAATTTAAGGATTAAGTTGCCTTCAATCCTGAGGGTCCCTGAGAGTCAACTAGCCCACCAGTTACTTCCAGTAAGTGCCACAGAGCTGCGATGCAGAGAGTTGGTCCGAGGCCATGCCCCTTTTTACACCACTCTGCAAACGTGGCTTCCACAATTATAGATAGTTCAACTAATTATAACTCGCGCACCCGCAATGCAGTGCTGATTACATCAGATATTACATCATTCATGACATGGTCAGTGACATCATTGATGACATCACTGATGACATCTCAAGTGACATTACTGATGACATCATCCAGTGACTGCGTGTGTGTTTAAAGTTTAAATATGTTTCTATATATGCCAAAGTGTATTGAAGAATGAGTGGGTGTATAAGTGTCTGGATGGAGGATTCAGTAGGTGCATGACTGACTGTTTAAGTGAGTGATTAAATATGTCTTTCTGAATGCATAGGTTAGTGACTAAACTGTGTGAATGTCTGTATCAGTCTGTCTGTTGTTGTATAAGCTGCTGCATGGGTTGGTCAGTAGCTACATGAGTGTCTATATGAGTTATCGATTGGTTGCCTGAGTATTTACGTGGGTGCCTGAGTGTGTGTATGGATGGGTGGGAGGTGTGTGACTCTGTGCATAGATGTTTGAGTAGTTGATTCACTGGGTGTATGGGTTAAAGAGTGCATGTGGAAACAGCTGTATGGGTGAGTGAGTGTGTGTATGGGTGTTTTGGTGAGTGAATCGATGTCTCGGTGGTACATGTCCAAGTAACTACATATATAAAAGGCAGTGTATGTGAGAGTTGGAGTATATTAATGACTATACGTGAGAGTCAGTGATTGTGAGAGTGGCTGTATGGATGAGTGTGTACTTGTATCAGTGATTGTTTAAGAGAGTAAGTGTGCGTTTGCTTCTGTATGAATAAGTGATGTGGTGTGTGTATAACTGTATATGTGAGTAAATTGAAGTGTGATTGATTTTTTGCATGACTGACTAGCTGTGTGAGTAACTCTGGATGAGTGGTGGTGTGTGAGTGCCTGTATAGGTGTATGAGTGCAATTGAAAGTGTTGTATTGATGAGTGACTGCATGTATGAGTGATTGTAAGGGTGAATGAGTGGATGTGTGTGTAGACCTAGGAATCAGTGAGTGTGTATGTAGTAACTGGTATTGGTGTGTCGATGGTTTTGAAAATGGTAGTCTGTATTTTACAGTGGGTGTATCAAAATGTATATTAAGGTGTGAGGAGGTGCATCAGATTTTCACGTAAATGATGTCATCAGTGATATCATCCGTGATGTCATTTGAGATGTCATCCATGATGTCATCAGTGATGTCACTGACCATGTCATGAATGATGTAATATGTGATGTCATCAGCAGTGCATTTCGGGGGCGCGAGTTATAGTTAGCTGAACTAACAATAATGGCGGAATTTCTCTGGCTTTGTACGAGTGAAATGTCTGTACCTGAAACCTATGTTTTTTTCAGTGAATATATATATATATGTATATTCACTGAAAAAAACATAGGTTTCAGGGTCGTTATAGTTAGTTGGACATTTCACTCGTACAAAACAAGAGAAATTCTGCCGTTCTACTTTGTTGAGCTAACTATAACTCGCCCCCCGCAATGTACTGCTGATGACGTCACATATTACATCATTCATGACATGCTCAGTGACATCACTGATGACATCTCAAATGACATCACCGATGACATCATTCATGTGATAATCTGGCCACTTTTGGCCCCGGGGACCCCATTCCCTGGGGTTTGGCCATTATTTGTAATATTTATTTTGAGGAGGAGTTTTTTAACTAAAGGGAGGGGGCCCCATTTCCCAAGGCTGCCCCTTAGTGTTGGGGACCGTGGGGGGAGCCTCAATGCCTCCACGGGCCCAGCCGGCGCCCCGCCTCCTGCAGGAGCCAGCATTGCCTTTGCACAAGAGGAGCTGCTGTGCAAAAGCAATCTGCTTGGGATTTTGGAAGCAAGAGCAGGTTTCCTGCTCTTGCGTCCAAAAAACAAAGCAGAGTTTGCTATGACAGGGCAGGAGGTGGCGGTCCCCGGAGCTGCAGGGGGGCTGCGTGCCCCCTGCATATAATTAGCATAGCCCGTGTAAGGTGGCGGTGCCCAGGGCTGCGGGGGCTCCCGCTGGCCCCCGCTATATAATTTTGGCATTGGCCCCGGGACCTGACGCACCCGGGGGCTTAATAAAATGAAGCGCTGGAGCCTGTGCTTCATTTTTTTAAAAGTTCTCGGCTAAATGCTTTTTTGGTCTTAGTGGATCAGGGTGTTTCTACCCTGCCCCCTTTTCTTGTTTTTCATCTATTTTTACCCTTTTTCTTGTGACTCGGTTACCGAATCACAAGATGGCTGCAAACACTTCCTGGTTTGGAGTGTTGGCAGCCAATCAGAGTGAAGCTCGTGCCCGGGAGGGTTCGCAAACCCTTCTTGGTGCTCAGATATTGATATTTTTATTTCTTGAATTTCTTAGCAACTACTGAATGGATCTACACCATTTAGAAAAAAAGGTCTCTTTCTGAGGCAAGATCAACCTTTATGCCAAATTTGGTGTAATTCAGTTCAGGAGTCGGGGTGTAGCCTGTATCAACATGGGAAAAATGCATTTTGTGACCCTTCTTTTTCTCGGCCCCCGCTTGACGAATCACCCCCAAACGTTCAAGTCAGGAGCTGACCGGAGCGGGCCATTAGTTTTGAAAATTTCGCGAAGATTTATCAACTGGCGCTAAAGATATTGGTAAAAGAAAAAACGCTTTTCCTATGGAAACTAGTTCCTAACTATAACTACCTACTGGAGACCGCCAGCAGGTAATATATATATATATATGAGACAATCACTTCAGTGCAGCTGTAGATACTTTGACACAAACGGGCATGGACTCCATTGTATATGCTGTGCAAAGGTATTTCTTTATTGAATTAAGCGTGCCACACATGATGCGATTCGGCCACATCCAGTGGCCTTGATCACATGATCGCGCTACGTGGATGTGAGTTTATATGTGCTACAACACCATTTGACTTTTTGACATTTTAAAAGAAACCGACAGAAGACTAGATATACCTATTATTGAAAGCACAAATGCCTGATATATGCAACACTTATTTCATTAGCATCACTCTTATAATCCCAAGTGCAGACTTGATATATAAATGCATACATAAATAGCCATAAATAGTTAAGTAATTATGTATAAATACACATTGACATTAAAAAAGGATGGTCATGTGAATATAACAACGACAACAGATTATTGCTGTATGTGCGATCATTTTGCAACTATACCAAGGCTATATCAAAATAGATTCCTGCAAGTTTCATTTCACTATGCCAAAAATACACCATTCAGTAAATTGAATATTCTCTTCAATAAGTATTGTGACATATGTGTCAATGCTTAGTGTACCTGTTGCAAAGTCAAGTATTTTTTTTAACTGTACTAATACAGAAATAGTGATGCGAATTTAAAAGCATTCCTGAATCATAAAAACAGCCGCATTGAACATATAATGAGACTTCGAGCAGCATAAGACTTCTAAGGTGCAATTGCTATGACATAGAAGGTGCTGATTTTGCACATGCCACTTGCTCAAATGGTTCAATAGCATGGGAACAAACTTTAAAGTACGCAATCTGATAAAAATGTAAAATTGTTGTAAATGAAAGCACATCAAACATGATCAAAACCAGTGTGTTAAAAGAGTTCCTGGATACAAGGCTATGTATACTATAAATCAATGCAATCAAGGATGTCAATGCACTGAAACGCTCAATAAGGTGCTTTAGTGATATACTAAGTAAAGTGCTTACGTGTCAAAAGTGCCTGCTGTAAAAAGTGCCATCTGTTAGGGGATGAGCCAGCCACTGTACACAAAAAAACAAAGTTGTACAGGTGAGTAACACACACGTCAGGAATCACACCACTTCGTAAGCGGCAGTGTCGGCAGCATGCACCACGCATTCCTAAAGCCATACACGTTTCAAGCTGTGAGGCGCTCTTGTTCACTGGCATGAAGAGGCAGTAAACAGATTGCAAAGAACACAGGTGGGCGTGTCTAAAGGCATGCTGGTCATGGTAGTCCAATATACTGCCTATGACTCACCAAGTTCTCCTGCCAAGTGGCCCCTGTCCTGCCACTCAATCTGATAAAAATCTGAAATATATATATTTCCCAGGGTCCATTCCTCTTTTGACCATGCTGAGCAGGGGTTTGCCGCAGGGCCAGTCCGAGTTGAGACTTGCCCCCCAAAACACTGTTGTGTGTGTTACATTCCATAGCTATAGAAAATTAAGAAGGGAAACTCAATAACCCCTTGTGAGCGTGGGTAACAGTATACAGTAAAGTGAATGTTCAACAGGTGGGTCATTTACAGTAAGAAATCCTGCAAATAAATATTTATGCATTTAGAAACCTATAATGCACTAAACAAAATTTGCAAAAATTAATCAGATATCTGATATCACAGATTCATGCAATAAAAACACTAAGAGCCTTATTACAAGTTTTGCAGGCCGATGGACCCCTGCATCAGCGATGGTGGTCAGAGGGCAGTGAGCTTGGTGGCCCGACCACCGCATTACAAGTTGTGCAGATCGGCTGGACCGCCAAGACCATCAGCAGACCTCCGGGTTTGCAAACGAGGAAGGGAAACTGTCATAGGGTGGTACCGAGGAGCTGTACAAGTTGTCTGTTACATGCATTGTCTGTTTCACTGCGGTCTGAAGTCTTTCTTGAGGGGGCGGTGATGAAGGTTTTAGGATGCATACTCAACCTTTTCTTCTTCTTCCAGGCCAGTTCCAACGTGGATCCCTTTCTCAAGGTCCCCTCTTCACAGCAGGATCTTCACCCTGGGATTACAACCCTGTGTGTGGTGATCTACATGTGAATACTTTTCATAACATAAAACCTTTGTCAGTCCTGTCTACATATGGGTCAAACCCCCTGTAATGGGTATATGGTATTGCCCCACATATACCATGCCTATGTGTGCATCCAACACATATGCAGTCGAAATGCACATACAGGCATCAGTATATTTGGTAATAGTCCTCACTACCACTGGAAGATCCCCACCTCCACAATGCCGACCCCGTCTTCGACTCGTAACACAGCCGTCTTTGGACCGGCAGCGCCGTGAGCTGCTGGCGGGGGCGAATGTGCTCCTACAATGGTCAGACCGCCAAACTCATTGCAAGGTCCTACGGGTCATTTGTACAAAACCTTTTTTGAGGTCACATATGACCCGTTGGCAGAATCAGACCATTTGCAACCACACAAAAGCTATTCAAAATGTAAAATAGCCAAATTACAATTTCGTAACCTGTTACCAAATCACAATTTGAGTTTGCAAATGGGTATTTGGAAGGGGTGTGTTCAGAACAAACCTTCTAATACCAATTCACAGTGCTATGTATGAATGTTTTGCAACCAAATTACAGTCACAAAACATTCATTTTTTACCACTATCGCAAGGATAGTGGTAACCATTTGCAAATGGGAAGGGATCCCACTTGGACCCCTTCGCTTTTGGAAATATTGATATAAATATTGTTTTAAAGCAGGCAGTTGTCCCATGGACTACTGCTCACTCTTTGCAAACAAAACTTAAATGTTTCCTTTTTTTTCTTTTAAACGCATCCCCTTTTCCTTCATTAAAAAAAAAGTTTGCTTATTAAAAAGTCATCACAGACAAGGTGGTCTGCTGGCCTCAGCAGGCCATCATTCCATTGATGGCTGTAATTCCTAATATGTAGCAAACTGCGACCTTCCTCATTAATAATCGTAAGGTAGGTCTATTATATCCTCATTAGAAATCGCTATTTCCAACTTCTAGTTTTTTTTTTTACATTGGGGATTGCGTTGTCCTAATTGCAATTTGCAAAGAATTTCAATTAGGAAATCGCAATCCCTAAATTTTGTACATATTGCCCTAAATGAAGAAGCAGGCGTAAAAGAAATGACAATCAGCTGGTATGTATTTGAACAAGGGGTTTAACTTATTTTTAGTACAAAACAAAATATACACATCAATCCAGGGTATTGATTGTACATATTTCGATATAGCTTTCACTGAGATATTATTCTAATATGTAAGACCATCCTCAGGACTAAGCTTAGTACTTTCCTTCTATTGGAAGACACTTTTCCAGGGGTCCTCTATACTAACTACCTACTATTTTTAGACTTGAGGATGGTCTTATGTATTTGTACAATAGGGTACAGGAACATCGACCTAAATTCCACTATTTTCACATGGATTTGTCATCACTGGGACATTTACTGCACCACAGGTATACATGCTCCAAGAATATTCCTTGTATAAATAGTAATTGCACACTTTTTTCTCAGTTTTCTAGGATTTTCTTGCAGATCCATGCAGTGGAAAATTACTTGGGGGGGCTAAAAAATTGTTTCCGCATTGCAACACCCATAGCAAATAGTCCGAATGGCTGAACAGATTTACAGTAAACTTAGCAAGGAAGTGGAACTTTACTCTGAAAGTATGGTTTTGTCGAATTACTTTAAATCTGTTACATAATTATTTTTGAAATGTTAGTATTTTAAAAAAGTTGCTAAATGGGCCATATCAAAGTTGGAATCATGATGCTGAGACATCTGATTGTCTGCTGCAAGAGATGAAATTCTCTTGTTATAACCATTACATGACTTAGGACAGTCTCTGTGTTCTGCACTGCACTTTTCAAACAAAGGGGCAATATGTGGCAGTATAGGCATACTCTGACCCCTATGCATATGTGGGTAGACCTTGTTAGTTACCCCTTATAAATTTTACAAAAAGTAACAAGATTTGCAAGTCTGAATTCTGACTCACGTATTCCTGTCCCCAAAAATGGCAACATGGGACTCCATTACATGTCTTGGTACCACAGTTCCTGGCTGCCACTTTAGGTATCAGGTATTTGCTAGTGAGAAATTAGCTGAGGTTTTTTAAATAATTGTATCATAAAAAAATGTAATACACTATAGAACACAGTTAAAAGTTCAGTTCTGGATCTGGCTCAATTGTGCATAACCATTGAGTGTCATTTCGCTCGGACATTGCTGGTCGCAATCTCAACTATGAAAGGAGAAGGTTTATGCGTGGGGCTAGCTATTCCATCATGGAAACAGCTACAGAAATGTCAACCAAAGGACCAAAAGACATCCCTACCTTGGAGAGAGAGGAATCTCCTTCATGGAGAGCAAAAATACCTTGTGGTGAAAGCCAGAGATCCCTAGAAGCCACAAAGTAAATCAACCTGCTTCCGATCGAGGCCAATACGATCTGGGCATGGAATGTGAGGACCATGTATAAGATGGGCAAGCTTGGCATCAGGGGGACCAGATTGGCACAGTCCCAACAGAAAAGACTGACAGAATGCTGCTGTATTCTGGACACAAGGAAAAAAATGCCCCACATACTCCCTGAGTAGCAAAGATGCTAACACCAACAGTCAACTGAGCTCTAATTGGATGGGAAGCCGATGGTCCTAGAATCATAACAGTGACCTTCCACACAAAGAAAACGAGGATTAGCATAAATGTTATCCAGTGCAATACACCCACAAGTGATAGAAACGAAGAGGAAAGAAACTGTTTTACAACAGACTCCATTCCATGCTTGAGAAGTGCAAAAGACGGACAAGAACCGAGATAGCTAGTGAGATGTGTTTATTGCTTGTTAGTCCGATATATATATATATTCACTGAAAAAACCATAGGTTTCACACATGTTATAGTTAGCGGAAATTTTACTGATAAAAAACCAATGAAATTGCCCCATTATAGTTAGTGCTGGCAACTATAACTCACGCGACCGCAATCCTCTGCTGATGCTAATACTGTATTTAGACACTTATTTGCCCATGTCTTCTTCCATACATTTTTAGCTATACATATATTACAAATATTTTTTTTTCGTAAAGACACATATGTCATCAGCAGAAGATTGCGGTCGCGTGAGTTATAGTTGCCAGCACTAACTATAACGGGGCAATTTCATTGGTTTTTTATCAGTAAAATTTCCGCTAACTATAACATGTGTGAAACCTATGGTTTTTTCAGTGAATTTGCAAGGTTTTTTAAATGCTAATTCCTAACTATAACGTGTGTGAAACCTATGGTTTTTTCAGTGAATTTGTACGGTTTTTTAAATGCTAAGTGACTTTACGCCATTCGTGGCGTGCGCGCCCACTTAACGCAGTTCGTTCCGTGCGCGCACGGTGCGCTTCGCGCACCGTGCGCGCACAGTGAGCACGCGGTGCGCTTCGCGCACCGCGCACCCACTTTACGCAGTTAGTGCCGTGCCCACGTTACGCTAGATGGGCCATGTACGCACGATGCGCTTCGCGCACCGTGCGCACATGGAGGACATATTATGCGCTTCCTTGTGATAGGTAATCTGTTGAAATTTTTTGGGAAAATTTTCTGTGCTCTGATAAGCCATGCACAAATGGTGGCCTTCGGCCACCTTTTGCACAAGGGGTGGAGAAAGTGTGGATAGTGTTTTTTTTATTTTTATTTTTTTACCGTACGCTTACGGTAAGCGTACGGTAAGCGTACCCCGCGAAATTGCCGAAAAAAAAATAATGCCGTTTTTGCTCTTGGGGGATGTTTGGGGACTCCCTCAACATGACTATGTGAGAGGGAGTTGTCAAAACATCCCCGTAACATGTTTTTGGCCATCATGTTTGATACATAACACTCAGTGCGGTAGACAAAATGGCGGACGCCGCTTCCTGGTTTCTGCCGATTCGAATGTTTACTAAGATCTAAGAGCCAATCAGAATCGCGCTCGCGCACGCCACCGTACGCTTACCGTAAGCGTACGGTAAGCGTACCGTAAGCGGGCTCAGATATATATATTGATTTAAAGGCTATTTTCTCAGAATCTACTGAACAGATTTACACCAAACCTACAAAAGGCACTTCCTTGACCTAGGGACTACCTCTCTGCCAAATTTCTAGTAATTCTGTTCAGCCGTTCGGGCTGTAGCTCGTTCTAAATGTCCTATGGAAAAATGCATGGGAAAAACGCGTTTTGGGACCCCCCTTTTATCTCAGCCCCCGCTTGACGAATCCCCCCGAGACTTTCAGGGTAGGAGCGGAGCGTAGCGCCCCACCTATTTTGAGAAATTCGCGAGGATTCGTCGACCGGCGCCAAAGTTAATCAAAATAGAATGTTGAGGTTTTCCTATGGAAACGTGGTCCTAACTATAACTACCTACTGGCGACCGCCAGTAGGTAATATATATATATATATATATATATATATATATATATATATATATATATATATATAGATATAGATATAGATATATATATATATATATAGTTACCCCCAGACAAAGATGCAGTCCTCAACAGGCTGTAATGTATTAATGCTGGGACACAACTCCGGTAAGTTATGCATGAAAGACAGTAATGAAGTCTGACTCGTTTCGAACAACAGTTCTTAACTATGGGCTGCACTTGAGGCACAACATCCTTGCACAATCTAATACATCCCCAAATGAAGGTATTGTCCCCAGGTGGACTTTTTCAAGTGAAGAATTGCATTATGGGATTCGTAGTTCAGTTAAAAGTCCAATACACTCCCCACAGTGGGTTTCACAGTGCCACCATAAATAATACTTTTTATACTCTCTAATGGATCTGCCCATGTCATCTGTCAGAGTTGCTCAGACCATTCTTGCCACACCTGTTGCTCCGTATGTGGTGTGCTTGCGACCAAGCTTACACCACAGACCCACCTGCCTTCCAACACTGGTGCTTCTTCATGGCTGGGCTATTGTTTCACATTTGTTTCAAAGAGTTGCCCCCAAACAAATATGCACTCCTCAGCAGGCTGAAATGTATTCATGTGTATCTCACTGGAATTGTGTGCCATCATAAATAAAATTGTGATGTGGGTGAATTTTTTTTTAGGAGCAGGCAGAGATCCCATAGACCACTGCCTATTCTTAAAAAATAAAGTAAACTTTTCCTTTTTTATTTTTGGAATGTAGCTAATTTTTCTTTAAGGAAAAAGGACTGCATTACAAAAAAAAACATTGCTTGATTTAAATAGCAATCACAGACATGGTGGTCTGCTGACCCCAGCAGGCCACCATCCCTGTGATTGTAGCCATTACAAATGGGTCATAAATTGCAACCTGCCTCATGACCCATTTGAAATTGCAAACAGTGTCTGAGACACTGTTGTACATAGCTGTTTGTGATTTCCTAATTGCAAATTACAAAAATTTGCCATTAGAAAATTGCAAATGGACATTTTTTATACATCTGGCCCCATACTCTCAAAGAACCTGGCCCACCCAGGACCTACTATTAAAAAAAGCATGGGAGACTGAGCTTGTTTTTTTTTTTTTTAATTCACATCGATATACATGAATATTTCATGAAAATCAGCATGAATTTTAAAAAATATGATATGCAAATGTGTATTTCTTTTAATTTCTCGAACACTACTGAACAAATTTACAGCAAATGAATAAAAGAATAATGTACTAATCAAAAGCTAACTTTCTGCCAAATTTGGTGTAATTCTGTCCAGCAGTAGTTTGGGCGGTAGTCGTGCTCATAGCCACTATGGGAATTAACATAGGAAACATACCTTTTTTGAACACCCCTTTTTCTCATGCCCTGCTTTTTAAATCCCCCCGAAACTTTTCTTGCACAACTAGAATCAGCGGTGCACTTTTTTGGGAAATGTTCCTGAGGATGAGGATTTGTCAAATGACGACAAAGTTATAGGCAAGTCAAACATGGAAACATAGTCCTAACTATAGATATATTCACTGAAAAAACCATAGGTTTTAGGGAAAGTTAGAGTTAGTTGTCCATTGCACTCATACAAAACCCGTGAAATTCCCCCGTTATAGTTAGTTCAGCTAACTATAACTCGCGCCCCGCAATGCACTGCTGATGACATCACATATTACATCACTCATGATGACATGGTCAGTGACATCAATGATGACATCACTGATTACATCTCAAATGACATCACTGATGACATCACTGATGACATCATCCATGTGATAATTTCGTTCATCTTCTCACATTCTAAATTAACTTTTGATACACCCACTCTAAATTACAGTCTGTCATTCTCAAAACCGTAGACACTCCAACACCAATAACTACATACCCACTCACTGATTCTTAGGTTTACACACACATCCACTCACTCACCCGTACAGTCACTCATACTTAAGGTCACACAGTACAGGACTATCAAATGCACTCATACACCTATATAGACACTCACACACCACCACTCATAACACCTATATAGACACTCACACACCGCCACTCATCCATAGAGGTACTCACACACCTAGTCAGTCATGCAAATAATTAATCACACTCCCATTTACTCACCTATAGTTATACACACAACAGCTCACTTACTCATACAAATACTAGCACATTCTTACGTTCTTATACAATCACTGATACAAGCAAACACTCATCCATGCAGCCACTCTCACAATCACACACTCTCGCTTATAGCCATTAATATACTCTAGCACACATATATACTTTCATATATGTTGTTACTCACATATGTACCACTGAGATATACATTCACTCACTAACACACCCATACACACACTCACCCACCCATACAGTCCATCACAGATGCACACTTAAAACTATGCACCCAGTGAATCACCCACTCACACATCTATGCACAGAGTCACCCACACCCCACCCACACAAACACTCAGGCACCCATACAGATACTCAGGCAACCAATCAATAACTCATTTAGACACTTACATAGTTATTCACAAACCCATGCTGCCGCTTACACACCAACAGACAGACAGATACAGAGATTCACACAATTCAGTCACTAATCCATGCATTCAGTAAGATATGTTATATCACTCACTTATAGAATCCGTCACGCACCTAGTAAAACATCCATTCAGACACTTATACACCCACTCATTTTTCAATGTGCCATTCCCTATATATATTAAACATATTTAACCTTTACAGAAACACACAGTCACTGGATTATGTCATTAGTGATGTCATCAGTGATGTCATTTGAGATGTCATCAGTGATGTTATCAGTGATGTCACTGACCATGTCATGAGTGATGTAATATGTGACATCATCAGCAGTGCATTGCGGGGGCGCGAGTTATAGTTAGCTGAACTAACTATAACGGGGGAATTTCACGGGTTTTGTATGAGTGCAATGTCCAACTAACCATAACTTTCCCTAAAACCTATGGTTTTTTCAGTGAATTTTTAAGGTTTTTTACATGCTAATTTCTAACTATAATGTGCCTGAAACCTATGCTTTTTTCAGTGAAAATATATATATATATGTGATCAAGGCCGCATGTCTGGCGGCCAAAACGCGTCATTTGGACACCTGAGGCTTGAATAAATCATCATTTAACCCTCAATTTTGCCTTTGGAGTCTGTTTCCTGGTGTTGCGCCTTTCTTTGGATGGTGGTACCCCTGGGATCCTGCTGTGGAATATATATATATATATATATATATATCGATTTGACCCAGGCTTTAATGAAGTGTGCGAAGAGAGATGTTTCACAATTTCGTGCACACTCCTCAGGGTGGACTTAAGAAGAGAGATGAGGTCATGAATGGGTGGCAGAGGGTCACAGAGGAGGCACCTGTGCCTGGCAGTTTGGGGCTTTCCCAGTAGTAGCGCCTTCAGTGTCAACACCCAGAATAGCTAGCAGCAGGTTGTACCTGTGCAGGGTGCATGTCTGCCAGTGGGCATGGAATGGCTGCGTGCCACTGTCAGTGCCCTGAGCTGGGCAGCAGGGACTTAATCCATGGCAATTGTGTCCCAGAGAAGAGATAACCGGCCTTCAGTAGATGCATGCTTCCTATCAGCACTCTTTCTTGCTTCCTTCTTCATAGATCTTTTTTCTTTCTCTAATCTTTCTTGTTTCACATTCTTCTTGTCGCATTTTGATTTTTTACTCCTCAGGCCCATTATGCTTTCTCTATAGCCTTCCACCATTTCCTCCTTTCTCTTGTTTCTTCACCCCTTTCCATTGTCTTCTTTCTCTGCTTCTAACTGTTTCCTCTCTTGCCACTCTCTCGTATCCCCTTTCTCTGGCCATTCTTTCTCTTCCCAGTTTCGCCACAAAGTCCATCATCCTATTCTCATTCTCTCCCACTCCTTGCCTCCCTCTCCATCTCATTTCATAATTTCAATCACACACTCAAATCTTTACTTTAGATCAGGGTCTAAGGAGCATCACTGAGGCTTATTTTCTCCTTTATCTCTTTAGGCCCTGCTGTGCCAGATACTGTCCTCCTACTCAGTCCCAAACATTTTTAAGGGAGCCGCCTAGTTTCCAGTCTCCTGTCCTTTCTGTTGCCCTCCTTCTCTGGAGTAGGGTATAGAGCCCTTTACTGAGTCTCATGTTCACAGTATCACTATGGAGAAAGGTCTGGAGTACTTTCAAGAGTCTTGGACAATACTTGCTATTTGTCAGGAGAGTATAGGGGCATTATTAGGTGATATACCGTGTCCCTAATTTTGGAGTAGGGTCTGGAGAACTTTTCCGAGTCTCAGACCATGTCCGCTATTTTGCAGAGCATATAGGGAGTATTATTCGGTGTTATACATTGTCCCTCGCTTTGGAGAGGGCTCTAGGGCACAGTGCCCTGTCCATTGTCTGTCGTAATGATTAAACAATATTGCAGAGTTTCATGAGTTTCCAACCACTTTGGACTAAGGACTAGAGTATTACAAAGTTTCACTCCATGCCAATCACTTGGGAGTAGGGTCTAGAGGACATTACAGAGTTTCAAACTCTGATAATCAATCTGGAGTAGGGTCTAGAGGAAATTACTAATTCTCAGACCCTTATGATCCCTTTGGAGTAGGGCCTAGAGTTCTGTTACTGATTTTCAAGCCCTGATAATCACCTTGAAGTAGGGCCTAGACTACATTACTGAGTTTCAGTCCTGAGAGGAGCGTCTGCATACCTTTACCTTTGTCCTATGCCCTGGCAATTACTTTGGAGTAGGATTTAGAGGACATTACACCCTCTCGTGCCATGTGAATCACCCTAGAGTGGGATCCGGAGGATATCAATGAATCTCATGTCCTAACAATCGCTTTGGGGTACGGGAAAGGGTGAACAGACTCTCTTGCTTCATGCTTTAACTTCCTGAGTTCTATCCCATGGCCATGTATTGGATAACAGGCTCTGTACATTATTTTTGAACCAGTATCTAGAGAGCATTACTTAGTTGAATACATTGTCAGCTGGTTTGGAGGGGCGTCTGCAGGGTTTTACTAAGTTGTGTACCACCCCTGTTCCTTTGGACCATGTTCCAGGGGAGATCAGTCGGTTTAATCATGCTCCTCACTTGGAGGTCAGATTTAGAGAGGTTTCTTTAGTTTTACATCCTGACATTGCTTTGGAGTAGGACCCAGAGGATGCTAATCACTGTGATGTACTCCTGTGAATCCTGTCTGCAGGTTTGCGGCGGAGTCTTCAGACTATCACACCTGGTGCATGACGAGTCTCAATGAAAACCTCCTCTGTTCCCATGGTATAGCCTCTATAGGCGGCTCCGTGCCACCTAAGTTCCGTCTCTTTTGATGGGATCGACAGATCTCAGACCAGGCTTGGGTTAGGGGTGTTCATGTCTAGGATCATCGGCTCCTTCTGCTGAATCCCACCTCTACCCTGTAGGTAAGAAGAGCCTCCTGAACTCTAACGCCAGAGTAGACGTTGGACCGGATACTTGGGTTTAGGCTCTGCTTCCTGAATTCAGGCTACTCTTGCAACCTTAGGTGTCCTGCTTGATTTCAAGTTGTCTCTGATCCCTGACAGTACAACTTGTGCCAAGGCTGCCCTTGGGGCCTGCTGCCTGAGTTCATGGAGCCTTCAAGGCCCACTGCGTATCCTGCCCACCTGAGGTATGGGTGCCCCACAGCTCTGCTGTACCGTAGAACAGACTTGCCCCCTCTCTACTAGCTGAGGTCTAGTTGTTCTTCCACCCCGCTTCCCCGCTTCCTCGCATCAGACCCAGTCTTTCTACCCAAGTTCTGGCTCCCCCTTCCTAGCCCAGCCACCTGAGCTCAGGATCCCCTCTCCTCTGAGCTGAGGCTGCCACCACAGTTTACACTGCTGCGACCTTCTAGCCTTCCTACAGGAGTTCAACTGGCACACCCAGGCCCTGCATTGTCATGGGCCTCCCCAAACCCTGCAAACCCCTTGCACACCTCACACCCCCACCTTCAGCACACCCCACCCTCAGCAACCCCCTTAGGTCTTAGCCCTTTAAGTTGCACTCACCTCAACCCTCCTATCTGAGTTTAAACTCCACCCACTCAGCCCTCCTACCTGAGTTCAGGCTGTTCTCTCCTCTGAGATGAGGCTGCCAACCACAGTTCTCTTCTACCTGAGTTTACACTACTGTGACTGACAGGAGTTCACCTGGCACCCCCAGAACCTGCCATGGGCCTCCCCCACACTCTGCAAACCCCTTGCGCCTCCCACACCCCCACTTTCAGCAAACACCTTGGGCCTTGGCCCTTGAAGTTGAACTCCCTTCAGCCCTCCTACCTGAGTTGAGGCTGCCCTCTCCTCTGAGCTGGCACTGCCCACCATAGTTCCCCTCTACCCCTCTACAGGAGTTTATCAGGCACCCCAGGCCCTGCCATGGCCCTCCCACACACTCTGCAAACACCTTGCACCTCCCACACCCCTACCGTCAGCAAACACCTCAGGCCTTGGCACTTAAAGTTGCACTACCTCAGCCCTCCTACCTGAGTTCAGGCTGCCCTCCTTCAGGCCGATGGAAGAGCTGGTGTAGTCCTCCTTGCAGATCAACTTGTTCTTGTCAATGATGTACAGCTCCTCGCCCATGGAGAGCTGCTTGTTTCACACTATGCACTTGAAGCAGTTTAGGTGGAACACTTTGCTCCACGCCTTCCGCACCAGGTCGCTGGGGGAAATGCCCTGGGAGCAGCCCGCACACTTGATCCCAAACCTCCTGGAAGAAAATCAGAGAGAATGCCCTCAGTGCGTGATTGCTGACTGCGGGACAATCAGCCCTCGGAGGGGCCTGCGGTGTCGGGCGGTGCCCGCCAGGCTCAGCACAGAGGGTGGCTCTGGAGGGCAGTATGTTGTGGTAGAAGGTGCGCCCTGGGGTTCATGCAGTGCCTACCAGACTGGCATTGAGAAGAGGACCTTGGGGTCATTTTTTTTGTGCATATTTATATAGCGCAAGCTTGACCCAAAGGTATTGGAGCGCTCTACATGAGCACTGTATTTACATTACACATTCAGGCACGGGGAGACTAAGTGATTTGCTCAGAATCACAGGATGTGGATGCGACCCAGAGGCTCGAACCCTGGTTTTCAGCACCAAGTGGGTGGCTCTGGGGGTCGTGCACGGAGGAGGGAATCTGCATATCATACACATACGGTGCCTGTGCATAGAGGAGGCCACTGGAGTGTATGCAGTGCTTGTCATATACAGCACGGAGGAGGGGCTCTGGGGACATGTCGGTATACAAGGCCCAATGTGGGAGAGGGGCTCTGGGGTCATGCCAGGCTGGTGGAGGGGCTGTGGGTTCATGCCGTGTCTAGAAGGCCCACATGGGAGAGGGACTCTGGGGTCATTCCTTGTCTAGAAGGCCCAGCATGGCGAGGTTCTCTGGGGTCATGCCATATTTATTTTGAGGAGGGGGGCTGCGCGGCCCCCCTTCCCAGACCGATTTCAGCCTAAGGGACCCAATACCCCAGCTATTTTTTTTTAACTAAAGGGAGGGGGCCCCATTTCCTGAGGCTGCCCCTTAGTGTTGGGGACCGTGGGGGGAGCCTCAATGCCTCCACGGGCCCAGCCGGCTCCCCGCCTCCTGCAGGAGCCAGCATTGCCTTTGCACAAGAGGAGCTGCTGTGCAAAAGCAATCTGCTTGGGATTTTGGAAGCAAGAGCAGGTTTCCTGCTCTTGCGTCCAAAAAACAAAGCAGAGTTTGCTATGACAGGGCAGGAGGTGGCGGTCCCCGGGGCTGCAGGGGGGCTGCGTGCCCCCTGCATATAATTAGCATAGCCCGTGTAAGGTGGCGGTGCCCAGGGCTGCGGGGGCTCCCGCTGGCCCCCGCTATATAATTTTGGCATTGGCCCCGGGACCTGACGCACCGGGGGGCTTAATAAAATGAAGCGCTGGAGCCTGTGCTTCATTTTTAAAAAAGTTCTCGGCAAAATGCTTTTTTAGTCCTAGTGGATCAGGGTGTTTCTACCCTGCCCCCTTTTCTTGGTTTTCATCTATTTTTACCCTTTTTCTTGTGACTCGGTTACCGAATCACAAGATGGCTGCAAACACTTCCTGGTTTGGAGTGTTGGCAGCCAATCAGAGTGAAGCTCGTGCCCGGGAGGGTTCGCAAACCCTTCTTGGTGTTCAGATATTGATATTTTTATTTCTTGAATTTCTTAGCAACTACTGAATGGATCTACACCATTTAGAAAAAAAGGTCTCTTTCTGAGGCAAGATCTACCTTTATGCCAAATTTGGTGTAATTCCGTTAAGGAGTCGGGGTGTAGCCTGTATCAACATGGGAAAAATGCATTTTGTGACCCTTCTTTTTCTCGGCCCCCGCTTGACGAATCACCCCCAAACGTTCAAGTCAGGAGCTGACTGGAGCGGGCCATTAGTTTTGAAAATTTCGCGAAGATTTATCAATTGGCGCTAAAGATATTGGTAAAAGAAAAAACGCTTTTCCTATGGAAACTAGTTCCTAACTATAACTACCTACTGGAGACCGCCAGCAGGTAATATATATATATATATGAGACAATCACTTCAGTGCAGCTGTAGATACTTTGACACAAACGGGCATGGACTCCATTGTATATGCTGTGCAAAGGTATTTCTTTATTGAATTAAGCGTGCCACCCATGATGCGATTCGGCCACATCCAGTGGCCTTGATCACATGATCGCACTACGTGGATGTGAGTTTATATGTGCTACAACACCATTTGACTTTTTGACATTTTAAAAGACACCGACAGAAGACTAGATATACCTATTATTGAAAGCACAAATGCCTGATATATGCAACACTTATTTCAGTAGCATCACTCTTATAATCCCAAGTGCAGACTTGATATATAAATGCATACATAAATAGCCATAAATAGTTAAATAATTATGTATAAATACACATTGACATTACAAACGGATGGTCATGTGAATATAACAACGACAACAGATTATTGCTGTATGTGCGATCATTTTGCAACTATACCAAGGCTATATCAAAATAGATTCCTGCAAGTTTCATTTCACTATGCCAAAAATACACCATTCAGTAAATTGAATATTCTCTTCAATAAGTATTGTGACATATGTGTCAATGCTTAGTGTACCTGTTGCAAAGTCAAGTATTTTTTTTAACTGTACTAATACAGAAATAGTGATGCAAATTTAAAAGCATTCCTGAATCATGAACACAGCCGCATTGAACATATAATGAGACTTCGAGCAGCATAAGACTTCTAAGGTGCAATTGTGCAATCGCTATGACATAGAAGGTGCTGATTTTGCACATGCCACATGCTCAAATGGTTCAATAGCATGGGAACAAACTTTACAGTACGCAATCTGATAAAAATGTAAAATTGTTGTAAATGAAAGCACATCAAACATGATCAAAACCAGTGTGTTAAAAGAGTTCCTGGATACAAGGCTATGTATACTATAAATCAATGCAATCAAGGATGTCAATGCACTGAAACGCTCAATAAGGTGCTTTAGTGATATACTAAGTAAAGTGCTTAGGTGTCAAAAGTGCCTGCTGTAAAAAGTGCCATCTGTTAGGGGATGAGCCAGCCTCTGTACACAAAAAACCAAAGTTGTACAGGTGAGTACCACACACGTCAGGAATCACACCACTTCGTAAGCGGCAGTGTCGGCAGCATGCACCACGCATTCCTAAAGCCATACACGTTTCAAGCTGTGAGGCGCTCTTGTTCACTGGCATGAAGAGGCAGTAAACAGATTGCAAAGAACACAGGTGGGCGTGTCTAAAGGCATGCTGGTCATGGTAGTCCAATATACTGCCTATGACTCACCAAGTTCTCCTGCCAAGTGGCCCCTGTCCTGCCACTCAATCTGATAAAAATCTGAAATATATATATTTCCCAGGGCCCATTCCTCTTTTGACCATGCTGAGCAGGGGTTTGCCGCAGGGCCTGTCCGAGTCGAGACTTGCACCCAAAACACTGTTGTGTGTGTTACATTCCATAGCTATAGAAAATTAAGAAGGGAAACTCAATAACCCCTTGTGAGCGTGGGTAACAGTGTACAGTAAAGTGAATGTTCAACAAGTGGGTCATTTACAATAAGAAATCCTGCAAATAAATATTTATGCATTTAGAAACCTATAATGCACTAAACAAAATTTGCAAAAATTAATCAGATATCTGATATCACAGATTCATGCAATAAAAACACTAAGAGCCTTATTACAAGTTTTGCAGGCCGATGGACCCCTGCATCAGCGGTGGTGGTCAGAGCGCAGTGAGCTTGGTGGCCCCACCACCGCATTACAAGTTGGGCAGATCGGCTGGAACGCCAAGACCATCAGCAGACCTCCGGGTTTGCAATCGAGGAAGGGAAACTGTCATAGGGTGGTACCGAGGAGCTGTACAAGTTGTCTGTTACATGCATTGTCTGTTTCACTGCGGTCCGAAGTCTTTCTTGAGGGGGCGGTGATGGAGGTTTTAGGATGCATACTCAACCTTTTCTTCTTCTTCCAGACCAGTTCCAACGTGGATCCCTTTCTCAAGGTCCCCTCTTCACAGCAGGATCTTCACCCTGGGATTACAACCCTGTGTGTGGTGATCTACATGTGAATCCTTTTCATAACATAAAACCTTTGTCAGTCCTGTCTACATATGGGTCAAACCCCCTGTAATGGGTATATGGTATTGCCCCACATATACCATGCCAATGTGTGCATCCAACACATATGCAGTCGAAATGCACATACAGGCATCAGTATTTTTGGTAATAGTCCTCACCACCACTGGAAGATCCCCACCTCCACAATGCCGACCCCGTCTTCGACTCGTAATACAGCCGTCTTTGGACCGGCAGCGCCCTGAGCCGCTGGCGGGGGCGAATGTGCTCCTACAATGGTCAGACCGCCAAACTCATTGCAAGGTCCTACGGGTCATTTGTACAAAACCTTTTTTGAGGTCACATATGACCCGTTGGCAGAATCAGGCCATTTGCAACCACACAAAAGCTATTCAAAATGTAAAATAGCCAAATTGCAATTTGGTAACCTGTTACCAAATCACAAATTGAGTTTGCAAATGGGTATTTGGAAGGGGCGTGTTCAGAACAAACCTTCTAATACCAATTCACAGTGCTATGTATGAATGTTTTGCAACCAAATTACAGTCACAAAACATTCATTTTTTACCACTATCGCAAGGATAGTGGTAACCATTTGCAAATGGGAAGGGATCCCACTTGGACCCCTTCGCTTTTGGAAATATTGATATAAATATTGTTTTAAAGCAGGCAGTTGTCCCATGGACTACTGCTCACTCTTTGAAAACAAAACTTAAATGTTTCCTTTTTTTTCTTTTAAACGCATCCCCTTTTCCTTCATTAAAAAAAAAGATTGCTTATTAAAAAGTCATCACAGACATGGTGGTCTGCTGGCCTCAGCAGGCCATCATTCCATTGATGGCTGTAATTCCTAATATGTAGCAAACTGCGACCTTCCTCATTAATAATCGTAAGGTAGGTCTATTATATCCTCATTAGAAATCGCTATTTCCAACTTATAGTTTTTTTTTTTACATTGGGGATTGCGTTGTCCTAATTGCAATTTGCAAAGAATTTCAATTAGGAAATCGCAATCCCTAAATTTTGTACATATTGCCCTAAATGAAGAAGCAGGCATAAAAGAAATGACAATCAGCTGGTATGTATTTGAACAAGGGGTTTAACTTATTTTGAGTACAAAACAAAATATACACATCAATCCAGGGTATTGATTGTACATATTTCGATATAGCTTTCACTGAGATATTATTCTAATATGTAAGACCATCCTCAGGACTAAGCTTATTACTTTCCTTCTATTGGAAGACACTTTTCCAGGGGTCCTCTATACTAACTACCTACTATTTTTAGACTTGAGGATGGTCTTATGTATTTGTACAATAGGGTACAGGAACATCGACCTAAATTCCACTATTTTCACATGGATTTGTCATCACTGGGACATTTACTGCACCACAGATATAAATGCTCCAGGAATATTCCTTGTATAAAGAGTAATTGCACACTTTTTTCTCAGTTTTCTAGGATTTTCTTGCAGATCCATGCAGTGGAAAATTACTTGGGGGGGCTAAAAAATTGTTTCCGCATTGCAACACCCATAGGAAATAGTCGGAATGGCTGAACAGATTTACAGTAAACTTAGCAAGGAAGTGGAACTTTACTCTGAAAGTATGGTTTTGTCGAATTACTTTAAATCTGTTACATAATTATTTTTGAAATGTTAGTATTTTAAAAAAGTTGCTAAATGGGCCATATCAAAGTTGGAATCATGATGCTGAGACATCTGATTGTCTGCTGCAAGAGAAGAAATTCTCTTGTTATAACCATTACATGACTTAGGACAGTCTCTGTGTTCTGCACTTTTCAAACAAAGGGGCAATATGTGGCAGTATAGGCATACTCTGACCCCTATGCCTATGTGGGTAGACCTTCTAAGTTACCCCTTAATAAATTTTACAAAAAGTAACAAGATTTGCAAGTCTGAATTCTGACTCACGTATTCCCGTCCCCAAAAATGGCAACATGGGACTCCATTACATGTCTTGGTACCACAGTTCCTGGCTGCCACTTTAGGTTTCAGGTATTTGCTAGTGAGAAATTAGCTGAGGTTTTTTAAATAATTGTATCATAAAAAAATGTAATACACTATAGAACACAGTTAAAAGTTCAGTTCTGGATCTGGCTCAATTGTGCATAACCATTGAGTGTCATTTCATTTGGACATTGCTGGTCGCAATCTCAGCTATGAAAGGAGAAGGTTTATGCGTGGGGCCAGCTATTCCATCATGGAAACAGCTACAGAAATGTCAACCAAAGGACCAAAAGACATCCCTACCTTGGAGAGAGAGGAATCTCCTTCATGGAGAGCAAAGATACCTTGTGGTGAAAGCCAGAGATCCCTAGGAGCCACAAAGTAAATCAACCTGCTTTCGATCAAGGCCAATACGATCTGGGCATGGAATGTGAGGACCATGTATAGGACGGGCAAGCTTGGCATCAGGAGGACCAGATTGGCACAGTCCCAACAGAAAAGACTGACAGAATGCTGCTGTATTCTGGACACAAGGAAAAAAATGCCCCACATACTCACTGAGTAGCACTGATGCTAACATCAACAGTGAACTGAGCTCTAATTGGATGCGAAGCCGATGGTCCTAGAATCATAACAGTGACCTTCCACACAAAGAAAACGAGGATTAGCATAAATGTTATCCAGTGCAATGCACCCACAGGTGATAGAAAAGAAGAGGAAAAAAACTATTTTACAACAGACTCCAGTCCATGCTTGTGAGGTGCAAAAGACGGACAAGGACCGAGATAGCTAGTGAAATGTGTTTATTGCTTGTTAGTCCGATATATATATATATATATATTACCTACTGGCGGTCGCCAGTAGGTAGTTATAGTTAGGACCCCTTTTCCATAGGAAATCCGCAACATTCTATTTTGAATAACTTTGGCGCCGGTCGATGAATCCTCGCGAATTTCTCAAAATAGGTGGGGCGCTACGCTCCGCTCCTACCCTGAAAGTCTCGGGGGGATTCGTCAAGCGGGGGCTGAGATAAAAGGGGGGTCCCAAAACGCGTTTTTCCCATGCATTTTTCCATAGGACCTTTAGAACGAGCTACAGCCCGAACGGCTGAACAGAATTACTAGAAATTTGGCAGAGAGGTAGTCCGTAGGTCAAGGAAGTGCCTTTTGTAGGTTTGGTGTAAATCTGTTCAGTAGATTCTGAGAAAATAGCCTTTAAATCAATATATATATCTGAGCCCGCTTACGGTACGCTTACCGTACGCGTACGGTGGCGTGCGCGAGCGCGATTCTGATTGGCTCTTAGATCTTAGTAAACATTCGAATCGGCCGAAACCAGGAAGCGGCATCCGCCATTTTGTCTCTCGCACTGAGTGTTATTTATCAAACATGATGCCCAAAAACATGTTACGGGGCTGTTTTGACAACTCCCTCCCACATAGTCATGTTGAGGGAGTCCCCAAACATCCCCCAAGAGCAAAAACGGTTTTATTTTTTTTTCGGCAATTTCGCCGAGTACGCTTACCGTACGCTTACCGTAAGCGTACGGTAAAAAATAGAAATAAAAAAAACACTATCCACACTTACCCCACCCCCTGTGCTTTTGGTGGCCGTAGGCCACCCAATGTACAGGGCTTATTACATCAGTAAAAAAACTATATTTTGGCAACATGAAATTATAAAATCGAAATAAAAAAAACACTATCCACATTGACCCCACCCCCTGTGCTTTTGGTGGCCGAAGGCCACCAAATGTACAGGGCTTATTAAAGTTGATAAAAACCGTGCACGGAACGCACTGCGTTAAGTGGGCGCGCACGCCTCGAATGGCGTAAAGTAACTTAGCATTTAAAAAACCGTACAAATTCACTGAAAAAACCATAGGTTTCACACACGTTATAGTTAGGAATTAGCATTTAAAAAACCTTGCAAATTCACTGAAAAAACCATAGGTTTCACACATGTTATAGTTAGCGGAAATTTTACTGATAAAAAACCAATGAAATTGCCCCGTTATAGTTAGTGCTGGCAACTATAACTCACGCGACCGCAATCTTCTGCTGATGACATATGTGTCTTTATAAAAAAAAATATTTGTAATATATGTATAGCTAAAAATGTATGGAAGAAGACATGGGCAAATAAGTGTCTAAATACAGTATTAGCATCAGCAGAGGATTGCGGTCGCGTGAGTTATAGTTGCCAGCACTAACTATAACGGGGCAATTTCATTGGTTTTTTATCAGTAAAATTTCCGCTAACTATAACATGTGTGAAACCTATGGTTTTTTCAGTGAATATATATATATATATTCACTGAAAAAACCATAGGTTTCACACATGTTATAGTTAGCTGGACATTTCACTCGTGAAAAACCAATGAAATTCCCCCGTTATAGTTAGTTCAGCTAACTATAACTCGCGCACCCGCAATCCACTGCTGATGACGTCACATATTACATCACTCATGACATGGTCAGTGACATCACTCATGACATCACTGATGACATCTCAAATGACATCACTGATGACATCACTGATGACATCATCCAGTGAATGTGTGTTTTTCTGAAAATTAAATAAGTTTTATATATGTATATCTCAAGGTCAATGGAAGAATAAATGGGTATATAAGTGTCTAAATGGATGATTTGTTTTTGAAAAATTGATTGTGTGACTGATTAAGTGTATCATAGTGAATACATGGCTTTGTGAGTAATGTTTAAATACGTAAATATCTGTATCAGTCTCTCACTTTGTGTATAGGTGGCTGCATGGGTTGGTGAGTAGCTACATGGGTGTCTATATAGGTTATTAGTTGGTTTTTTGAGTATCAGTCTGAGTGTGTGCATGGTTCGGTGGGGGTATTACGTAGTGCATAGGTGCATGAATGAGTGACTCACTGTTTGTATGTGTTGAACACAGCATGTGTTCAGGACTGTATGGGTGGATGAGTGTGTTTATGGGTGTGTTAGTGAGTGAATGACTGTCTCAATAGTGTCTCTATGAGTAACTTCATATGTTTTAAACTAGTATATGTGACTATTGGTGTGTATAAGTGAGTATATGTGAGAGTGAGAGATTGAAAGAGTTCATGTATGAATAAGTATGTATTTCTATAAGTGATTGTTTAAAAGACCAAGGTGCCGATCACGATCCGGTAAAAAATGTCCCCGTACGACTCGTATCGGGTCTTTTTACCGTACGAATCGTACAAGTGCCGTACGAACTGGCAATCACGATTCGCATGGTAAAAAGTCCATACGAACCGCACTGGGAATATTTCCCCACACGTCCTCGGGTCGGAAAATGTGTCCGACACGTCCTCGTACGATTCACCGTACAAACGTGAAAGGTGAACTCCGACCGGGGAATCACGATCCATCCCGGGCGTCCGAATGTACAACCGTATGGTGAAAAGACCGTCCACACCGAACTCCCATAACAACCATGGAGACGTCCAAACAGGTGCCCGGTACGTGCCGTACCCCCCCCAGCCCCCGTAGGTACGGGCCGACCCCCCCCCCCCAGCCCCCGTAGGTACGGGCCGACCCCCCCCAGCCCCGGTAGGTACACGCCGACCCCCCCCCAGCCCCCGTAGGTACGCGCCGACCCCCCCCAGCCCCCGTAGGTACGGGCCGACCCCCCCCCAGCCCCCGTAGGTACGCGCCGACCCCCCCCCAGCCCCGGTAGGTACGCGCCGACCCCCCCCCAGCCCCCGTAGGTACAGGCCGACCCCCCCCAGCCCCCGTAGGTACGCGCCGACCCCCCCCTGTGTGTACACCCGTGTACGGTGCGTACCCCCCGTGTACGTTCGAGTCGTACCCCCACCCGTGTATGTACGGTGCGTACCCCCCCCGTGTACGCTCGAGTCGGACCCCCCCGTGTACGCTCGAGTCGAACCCCCCCGTGTACGCTCGAGTCGGACCCCCCCGTGTACGCTCGAGTCGGATCCCCCCGTGTACGCTCGAGTCGAACCCCCACCCGTGTATGTACGGTGCGTACCCCCCGTGTACGCTCGAGTCGAACCCCCCGTGTACGCTCGAGTCGAACCCCCCCGTGTAAGCTCGAGTCGGACCCCCCCGTGTACGCTCGAGTCGGACCCCCCCGTGTACGCTCGAGTCGAACCCCCCCGTGTACGCTCGAGTCGGACCCCCTCATGTACGCTCGAGTCGAACCCCCCGTGTACGCTCGAGTCGGACCCCCCCATGTACGCTCGAGTCGAACCCCCCCGTGTACGCTCGAGTCGAACCCCCCCGTGTACGCTCGAGTCGGACCCCCCCGTGTACGCTCGAGTCGAACCCCCCCGTGTACGCTCGAGTCGAACCCCCCCGTGTACGCTCGAGTCGGACCCCCCCGTGTACGCTCGAGTCGAACCCCCCCGTGTACGCTCGAGTCGAACCCCCCCGTGTACGCTCGAGTCGGACCCCCCCGTGTATGCTCGAGTCGAACCCCCCATGTACGCTCGAGTCGGACCCCCCGTGTACGCTCGAGTCGGACCCCCCCGTGTACGCTCGAGTCGAACCCCAACCCGTGTATGTACGGTGCGTACCCCCGTGTACGCTCGAGTCGAACCCCCCGTGTACGCTCGAGTCGAACCCCCCCGTGTAAGCTCGAGTCGGACCCCCCCGTGTACGCTCGAGTCGGACCCCCCCGTGTACGCTCGAGTCGAACCCCCCCGTGTACGCTCGAGTCGGACCCCCCCGTGTACGCTCGAGTCGAACCCCCCGTGTACGCTCGAGTCGGACCCCCCCGTGTACGCTCGAGTCGAACCCCCCCATGTACGCTCGAGTCGAACCCCCCCGTGTACGCTCGAGTCGGACCCCCCCGTGTACGCTCGAGTCGGACCCCCCCGTGTACGCTCGAGTCGAACCCCCCGTGTACGCTCGAGTCGGACCCCCCCGTGTACGCTCGAGTCGAACCCCCCCGTGTACGCTCGAGTCGAACCCCCCCGTGTACGCTCGAGTCGGACCCCCCCGTGTACGCTCGAGTCGAACCCCCCCGTGTACGCTCGAGTCGAACCCCCCCGTGTACGCTCGAGTCGTACCCCCACCCGTGTATGTACGGTGCGTACCCCCAGCGCGCTGGGGGGTCCGACTCGAGCGTACACGGGGGGGTTCGACTCGAGCGTACACGGGGGGGT
Source organism: Triturus cristatus (assembly GCF_964204655.1). NCBI lineage: Eukaryota > Metazoa > Chordata > Amphibia > Caudata > Salamandridae > Triturus > Triturus cristatus. Next base: position 1,076,935,116 of record NC_140592.1, read on the forward strand.
TCGACTCGAGCGTACACGGGGGGGCTCGACTCGAGCGTACACGGGGGGGTCCGACTCGACCGTACGCGGGGGGTTCGACTCGAGCGTACACGGGGGGGTTCGACTCGAGCGTACACGGGGGGGTACGCACCGTACATACACGGGTGGGGGTACGACTCGAGCGTACACGGGGGGGTCCGACTCGAGCGTACACGGGGGGGTTCGACTCGAGCGTACACGGGGGGGTCCGACTCGAGCGTACACGGGGGGGTTCGACTCGAGCGTACACGGGGGGGTCCGACTCGAGCGTACACAGGGGGGTTCGACTCGAGCGTACACAGGGGGGTCCGACTCGAGCGTACACGGGGGGGTTCGACTCGAGCGTACACGGGGGGGTACGCACCGTACATACACGGGTGGGGGTACGACTCGAGCGTACACGGGGGGGTCCGACTCGAGCGTACACGGGGGGGTTCGACTCGAGCGTACACGGGGGGGTCCGACTCGAGCGTACACGGGGGGTACGCACCGTACACGGGTGTACACACGGGGGGTCGGCGCGTACCTACGGGGGCTGGGGGGGGTCGGCGCGTACCTACGGGGGCTGGGGGGGGGTCGGCGCGTACCTACGGGGGCTGGGGGGGGGTCGGCGCGTACCTACGGGGGCTGGGGGGGGGGTCGGCGCGTACCTACGGGGGCTGGGGGGGGGTCGGCGCGTACCTACGGGGGCTGGGGGGGGGTCGGCGCGTACCTACGGGGGCTGGGGGGGGGGGGTCGGCGCGTACCTACGGGGGCTGGGGGGGGGTCGGCTCGTACCGGGCCACCTACTCTGGTCGATTCGCGCCGTACTTCGCTTTTGCGGCACTTTTTGGGTGCCGTGAAAATATTGCCGTCCGGACTGCTGTCGGTTCGAATCGTAATTCCTGGTTCGTGAAACGCTGCCTGAAAGCGTCCCGACGTCACGTCGCAGCATTCCTGGATCACATTCGTATGTATATTTTCGTCGGTCGGTGTTTTTTACGATTCGTACGGAAATGGTGTTTCCGTGCGAATCGTAATTCCATGTTTGTAAAGTTTTACAACCGGGTACGAGTCGGACGGGGAATTCGCTCCGACCGACGGTTCGTACGCGGTTTTTAACGGATCGTAATCGGCACCCAAGTATGTGTAAGTTTCCGTAGAAGTAAGTGTGGTGGTGCGTGTATAACTGTATATGCAAGTAAATGTATGTTTGATTCTTTATTAGCATGAGTGACTATGTGTGTGAGTAACTCTATGGATGAGTGGCATTGTGTAACAGGATGTATAGGTGTATGAGTACATATGATGAGTGAGTACATGTATAAGTGACTGTATAGGACTGTTGGTGAATGAGTGGATGTGTATGTGGATCTTAGAATTACTGAAGAGGTTGTTGTAACTGGTATTGGTATGTCCATTGTTTTGAACATTTTTGTCTCTATTTTTGAATGTGTGTATCAAAGGTTATATTAGGGTGAGAGGAGGTCTGCTACTCAATCACAAGGATGATGTCATCAGTGATGTCATCAGTGATGTCATTTGAGATGTCATCAGTGATGTCATGAGTGATGTCACTGACCATGTCATGAGTGATGTAATATGTGACGTCATCAGCAGTGGATTGCGGGTGCGCGAGTTATAGTTAGCTGAACTAACTATAACGGGGGAATTTCATTGGTTTTTCACGAGTGAAATGTCCAGCTAACTATAACATGTGTGAAACCTATGGTTTTTTCAGTGAATTTGCAAGGTTTTTTAAATGCTAATTCCTAACTATAACGTGTGTGAAACCTTTGGTTTTTTCAGTGAATTTGTACGGTTTTTTAAATGCTAATTTTTGTATTATTTAATTAAAAAAAAAAATGTGTTATTAAAAATAAAATTCCTATGTATTCATTTGTATATTATCTGTATCTTTTTATTTATTTATTTTCTTTAAAAAAAAATTCAATTAGGATAAAGTTGATTATTTTTTTTAATTTTTGCAATTAATTTTTCTCCACTTTTTTTTTTAATATAAATTCTTGAGGTGCGCGCTCTGGGCGTGCTCCTAGTACAATTTCGTACGTTTTTTATGAATACCGTCGTACGTTATTCACGTACGCAAATATACGTCATAGTGTGCGCTGGGAGCGCGCACCCAGTACGTATGCGTACATACGTACGCATGCGTGCGTGCGTCCTACGCACTCCACGCGGTTTACTTCCGCATACGCTAAAATTACGCACAATAACGGTCGCGTATACGCGTGTTCAACGTATGCGCGCTAGGTACGCGCATATGACGTATGCACATGCGCTCCTACGCGTTCGCGCATACGTAATCACGAGGTGCGCGCTCGGAGCTTGCGCAGTGCGCGCACCTCGGGTTTATGCATAATAAAACAGTACTTCTTATTGGTTATCATTACTTTCAGTTTCTAATTGTTGCAATACCACACCCAATCCCCTCATGGCAAGTCATGTGATCAAGAATCATCACTTTTGATTGGTTTGAAGTACTTTCAGTTCCAGATTCTTCCCAAACCACACCTACTCCCCTCATTATTAGTTCTGATTCCTTTGGAGAAGGAGCTATTCTGTTGTTGAGAGACAATGGCTGAACAGCAACCATCTTCAGACAGTGATCTGGACACTCTTGAGAGGCAGAGGAGCAGGAAGCAGAAAGACAGCTTTATATGGCAGTTTTTCACTTTTCCAGAGGGACAAAAAAAGGTAAATGCACCTAAAGTTACATGTGTACTTTGTGATAAAGTCTTATCTCGTGGGAATCCTAACAAGAAATATTCTTTTAGCATTCACACTATGTTGAGACATGTTAACAAAATGCATCCAGTAACTTTTCGTCGAGCTTCTGGAGCAAACCCTCCACCTGCTCTACCGACGACATCTGCAGCAGCTCAGCCGAGCACATCTTCGGCAGCTCAGCCGAGCACTTCTTCTGCAGTGGTGCCTTTGCCTTCTTCCACACCTCTTTTTGGACCACCTTGTTTGGCTAGGTTGTCCACACGCTGCACTGATTGCGGTAAACTTATTTCTGTGGGTGAGACCAGTCTTGATCTCATTCAGAGAAAATTTGATGCCCATGAGTGCAAGTAGGCCATTGATGTTTTTTCTTTTTTTTAGTTTTTCTCTTCCTGTTTCACTCCATTAACTCAAGGGCTCTTTTAAGAGCCACTTATAAACTAAACCCCCCAAAATTTTTTTTGAGGGATTTTTTAATTTTTTTTTGAGGTGCGCGCACCCTGCGCGCTCCCAAGGTTTTTAAAATTTTTTTTTTTTTTTTTTTTTAAATTTAATGTACAAAAAGAGGTGAAGAAATGGAAGCATGAAAAGGGAGGATTGAATAATACTAATATTTTTCACTTATTTTTTTACAAAAAATAAATTTTTTCTAAAAAAAATTTTTAAAAAGTATTTTGCAAGGGAACAGAATTTTTTTTTAATTTTTTCTTTCCAGTTCTGCAAAAAAAGGAAAAAAAGTATTAATATTCAATCATACATTACAAAAAGCATTACATGTTTTTACATATTTTACTAAGCAATTTTTTGCCCTTTTTTTGCTGTTTTCAGAATTTTTTATTTTTCACTTAAAATAGTGAAAACAATTGTATTCATCATTTAACAGTGGGCAAAAAAAAACAATCTGAAAGATTGCTTAAAAAAAGCCCCCAAACTATCCTCACTAAAATATACCTTGTTAGAAATATTACATATATATTACAACTACTTCTCTAGATGAATAAAACATTTCTAGACAAACCGTCTTTAAACCTTGTCGCAAAAGTACACATGCCAAAATAATTTCTGTCAAAGGAGTCCACAATTGTTTTTATTACTTTTCCTTTAGGCCAAATAGTAATTTCAAAATCCTTTTTAAGTGATATCTTCAATTATAATCCTTTAAAATTACAAAAAATGCTTCCTTCAGATGCAGTTTTTAGTTTTCAAAATTTAGGTTTCAGAAAAATTAAGTAAGAATTGGGTAAATCATAAGGCAAACGTTGCTTGAAAATCAATTGGGAATCATTACACAGTGTCCAGCCTTTTTCACATTTAAGATAAACTGTGTAATGTCCAGAAGTTACAGTAGGTCCTTCATGAAAAATTATTGCAACTGTAACAAAAGTTTTTCCAGAAATTGATAATTGCTGTCCTGTAAACTTCTTTATTAAAGTGTCCAATTTTGAACCATCAGTTCTACAACGTTGCATCATTAAAATTACATACTGACCATATTTCTGTAAAAATAATGTAGAAAACATGTCTGATTTACATTCAGAACATTCCATGTTGTGATTGGCATCTTTAACTAATTTACTAAAAGTCACTGATTTACTTTGTGGTAATGGTAAAAATATGAACCTTTCTGAATCAACATTACTACTACATGTGTTCATACAGTTTTCACAGCAATGTTCCCACTTGTAAGAGACACCAAATAAGTTTTCTACTTCTACTCCTTCATCTTCTAGTACACTCAAAATATATATTAAGAATTCCTGTGCATCTTGCTGGACATTTTCTTTAAACTGTGTAGAACCACAACATACATCTAAAAGATTTCTAACATCAGTAGCACTTTCTATTTCAGTTTTATCAGTACTCAGCTTCTCAAAAAGGAGACTCAGCAGAGAACACAATCTTTTTCCATGATTTACTATTATCTGTTCTATAAACTTTTCAAGATAAAATACAACATTCAGCACTACATTTGCATAGCAGTTGACACCAGAGCTATTTTCAAAATGGCAACCAACAACCTCTTCAACACTGTCCTTTTTCTTTTTCCTTGCTATCACATCACTGTCCTTTTTTTTTTTGTTCTGTTCATCCACATTACAGATATTCTCAAATCTCCTTTTCCGAGAAACAACATGTTTTTCAATCACAGGATACTGACCTAAATGAGGAGCATAGGTTCTTCTTAATCTATTATACTCCTTTACACAGTTTGTATCAGCACTAACTTTTGAGTCATCAAAGTCTATCATAAATAAACCAGATAATGTTTTTACTCGTGACAGAGCAACATATGCCATACCTTCTTTGAACACAGTAGAACCAATGTTTACAAAAGCACTATCTACAGTCAATCCTTGAGACTTGTGAATAGTTACAGCATATGCTAGAGAAAATGGAAACTGCTTTCTACGCACATATAAGTCTTTCACAAGCATGAAACGAACTGAACAACGACAAATGTCTTTAACTTCTTCTATCTGATCAAATTTTATTTTTAAACATTCAATTCCTTCTTTTTTCTGGTAATTAATAAAACCCACAACTCTTCCCATAGCTCCATTCACTAAACCTTTTTCTACATCCAAATTTCTCCTTAAAATCACTCGACAATTCATGCAAACATATAGATTTTTTTCTAATCCAGCTGTTTTGGAAATATTCTTCTCTAGTGAATCCAATTTATTTTTCAGTTTGCCTGTTAATGTAAAAGTAATTCTTTCATGCTGAATTTTGTCCTCTGCTTCCATTTTCTTAATCTCTTCGTTTTCCAATTTCAAAAGTTCCTCATTGAATATTGAGCACTCACGTAGTGTTGGCATTAAGCAGATTACAGTATTTTTTTCTTCAATGTTCTGGTATATTTTCTCTGCAACTATTTCTTCATTTGCAAATAAGTTATGTAGCAACCGACTCTGTAATGCTTTTTTACCAACTTCTGTGAGTAGTCCAATTCTGATATCTTTCAGAATACTTGCATAATCTTCGTCGTTTGCTTGTCTCATATTGGTAGTGAGTTCTTTGTACTCAAAGAACGACCAAATATTCGCATTACCAATGCTTCCTAATGACTTCTTCGTGTCTTCATGTGTCACAGTATTAAACACTGGTTATCCTTTAACTGGAGTGAGCTGCAGAAGATCCCCAAAAACTATGACGTGTTTACCTCCAAATAACACGTCATAGTCTCTGTTTAGAATTTGCTGCATTCTTAAATGCACAAAGGCAAGCATTACATTTGAAACCATGCTCACCTCATCAATAATGAGAACTTGCATCTTCTTCAACACTCTTGAAACTTCGAGGCATGCTTCTCCAGTTAGTTTGTGGTATTCTATTTTGTTCTCATGCTCCACTGGTAACATTAGCAAGCGATGTAAGGTAATTCCTTTTATGTTATAGGCTGCTAACCCAGTTGGAGCAGTTACCACACAAGACAAATTTGAAGCTGTTTTTTGCTGTAGGTAGCTTCTGATGACTTTTATTAAGAAACTTTTACCAGTTCCAGCTTGTCCGCTCACATACATCCTGATTGGTTCAAATGATGTGCATGAGCACTCTTTCTTTTCATGTAGTAATCCATGATCAATTTTTTTGATGACTTCTTCATAAATTTATTTTTGTTCTTCATTCAGTTGTTCTTCCAGATTTAGTAAGTCAATTGAATCTTCCTGTGCTTGATTCATAGCCGTTTCTACTTCAGTCATGGCTACTGCAGCTTCATTTTCTATGATCGGTTGTCCTAGGGGATCTTGACTAAGTGTTCCTGAACTTTGTCTGTCTTGAGAACTGTCTCTAGCTACTTCAGCTGCAATTTTTGCTTCCTGTTCATTTTCTTCATTTAACATTTGGACATAAGTTGTGAAAGTACTGCATTCTATGCTGTCTTTGCTAGCATTAAAAGAATCTTCATAGCTTTGAAATTCTCCCAGTAGTTCGTCCTCTGAACGCCATGGTTTAAAGAGCTGTAAAAGAGCCAAGTAGTAAAATTCCTTTTTGTCAGTAGTGTTGCAACTCAGCTTCCTGTGATTTATCAAACTTCCTTTTGTTTGCTTCACCAAACATCCTTCCTCACCAATGACTTTATATTTTCCATTGTTGATGTCTTCTGTGGCTTTCCGTGAATAAATGTAGTTCTGCAGCACTTCATAGAGACACATGTTCTCAAGATGATGACTTCTCTTTGGGTAATATGTGTCCAACATGTTTGATTTCAAAATATCTGTACTTTCTGGGTCATTCTCGGCCAAATATTCAATTTCTCCAACAGATTTCAGTACCCGATTTCTCATTCCTGCAAGGCCTAAGCCTACCCAAATTATTCTTCTGGATTTCGAGTAAAGACTTGCAGATGATAACCTATCTGAGCATTCGTGGGATCCAATTTCTCGATGCGATAACATCTTTAAACTGAAACTGTACAGCTTCTTACTGACAGTCTTCTCATGAGAAATCTCTTCCCACATTTCCTTCAATTCTGTTTTCTCAGATTTTGTGATGTAAGATGTCACATACCGAGCAACAGCAATAGAATTGTCTGCCACATACTGAATATCCATGTTAGCATTCCACATGGATAAAATCACTGGGTTGAAGTCATTTATAAATTTTGACTCTTCATTTCTTTTTAGGTTGTAGGTATTTTTTGGAGATTTTCTGGTTATAGTATGTCGCACAGCTGACATAAAACTGTTGACTCTTCCTTTTGAAAGAACAGGTCTAGGAAATCCAAATCGACACTTTGTGTAGAATTTATCTTTGGTCTTGTACTTCCGTCGACAGTATTTTCCACACCGATGACTTTGGAAACGTAAAACTTGTTCTTTTAACTTTTTCTCTTCTGTGCTTTTAGGTATAGCACATGTTGCATATTCTTCAATGAAAGATAACACTGCTTCATCAGTATCTGTTCCAAACTTTGGGGCATCCTTGATCCACAACAGCATATGAATATGAGGAGCACCTCTTGCCTGGTACTCTTTTCTCCAAAAGAAATCCACTACTTCTCCAAGAGGTGGATTTTTTTTATTGCAGATGATGGACATCATACTCTCAAATCTATGATTGAAATATCTGCAAACATTAACTGGATCCAAAGAGCACAGTTCTCCAGCTGTCTTGTATTCAATGTTTTTAATGTTTGAATTTGCCTCTCTTAGAAAATCCAGTAAATCATCCCAAGCGTACTCGGCACAGCTTAGGGTAAGGAACCATGTTGGAGTTCCTAAATTCCGTAACATGCATTTTAATTCACCATGGCGTCGGTACCAATATTCATTTGTCCCACGCTGACAAGCCATCAGATTGATCAGTTGTGTTTCCAAATGATCATCTCGGTGCTGCACTTTCTCCATAAAATCCTTAGCAGACACATTTTGTAAATGTACTCCACTTTTTAAAATGTGATTTACTGCATATGATAATGCAGACAAGTCGCTTTCAAATAAAAGATGGAACAAATAAGGAATACTTTGACGAAATCTTGGATCTTCTGCATATAGTCTTGTAGTCCGACACTCAGAAGCTGGAATCTGTTCTGGACGTTCATCGTATCGTCCTCCTTTTCCTGTAGGAAACAGCTGGGGAAAACATCGAGCTTCCAAGCTCTCCTCCCATACACTCACGGGAGTTCCTTTTGCTTTCTTCATCTGAAACAGATCAATAGTGTCTCCCATAACTTCTTTTGAATGAAGAGGATGTATGCTAAAATGTTCATACATTTCTTCTTCCTTTGACTTGTCCACTTTTTCAATTTGACCAGTTGGTGTTTCTGTGTCTTCTTGTAAATCTTCTTCTTCTTCTTCTATATAAATTGATTCATACCATTTACTATTTTTTTTCAAATACAAATTTGCTCTTTGTACTTTTCGTACATCCACCAGCTCTTGCCAAATCTTCTTATTCTTTGTAGGTACACCATTAACCAGAATTACTAATGGTTCAGTTTCCAAAGTATCTGCATCAATAGTTTCCATATTTTTTTCAAATCCAAGGGTAAATACACCACTCTTCCTTTTAAACCTCTCAGTAAATCAGAAGGAGGTAATTTACCAGTTTTGGGCTCCATACGTACTATGGTCTGGAACGGATGAACACATTGAATAAGTATAGACTCATATGTATTTAATTCAGAAAGTTCGGCAGGAATAGCATCCAATTCTAAATTATTATGTACAGCTCTGGTCGGCATTCTATTTTCTTCTAATTTATTATAACAGTATTTACAAATACGCTGATCTTTACCCAATTCAAAATAATTTTCAAGAAATATATATGTTGCAAAATCCTTCCACTTATAATTATCTTCATTTTCACTTTTTTTATACAGATCAACACTCCTTGTTTGAATTTTATAATGACTTCTGCGGCAACAAATACAAGTAATATTTGGTGTTTCATTAGAGGTGATAGTAAATTTTGTCATTTCATCCTCAAAATTTTTAGTAATAATGAGTTCTACATTCTGTTCCTCATTTTCCTCATTTACTCTGTCCTTTTCTGCACTTTCTTGTTCTGGACCAAAGTAACAAAACTGAATCTCATCAGTAACCTTCACTACATCTGATACAGATCCACGGAACAGAGCATTATTCAACTCATTCAACTTTACTGCTGGACTTTTAGCAAAATACAATGTTCTCACAAACTTTCTCATTTCAGTATGATGAACAGCCAGCATCCTAAAATGATGAAAAACACTTTTACACACTTTTCTAGATAGACAAGCCAGAGAATGTCCCTGCAAACCAGTATTTTCTCTCACTCTGCATGGATCTAGTGTTTGAAGCACCTTCATCTTCTGTTTTACACTCTTTTTACTATATTCTCTTAGAAAGTCACGTAATTTATCAATAGATTCCTGACGCACAGTACAATACTACTACAGTTCCAAGTGTACACTGGGGCTTTTGGATGTCTCTCCATAGCCTCAGCAGCCATTACTTCTTCCTCATTTCTAGGGACCATTTTCTCTTGTTGCATCACACAACCATCCTTAACTTCATATGCTCTACCATTAGTGTCAACTGCATGCAACAAACTATTACTTTGAAGATAACTCTCTTCATTAAAAAATGGTTCAGTACTTGAACTGTGTTTCCATTCTCCCAAGAACACTTTACAAAAGTTACTTTTTTTCACTTCGCTTTTCCTTTTGCTTTGTGACTTCATTGCATTCACTAATTTTTCTAATCTACGCATCCTATTCAAAATTAGAATAAAAAGTTTTCTTTTTTATTTCCAAAGCCTTACTTACAATATTTTCTATAAAAAAAATTTTCATAATAAATTTAGATTTTTTCTTATATTTTTTCACATCCTTTAGCAAATTTAACATCACTCTTCTCTGAAACATTTTTCGACGAATGTTTTTAAAATCTAATTTTCGTGTTAAATCTGTTTGACATACTTCTGATTGTACATTAGCTTTTTTTTTGCTGTTGACTGTGTTGTGGCTTTGTACATAAAACTCTCTTTGTTTTACAGTTATTTTTGCCATTTTTTTGTTTTTTGAAAATCTTTTTTATGAAATCTCTGCTCTGCTTACCAGTAGACATTTTCTTTTTGCCATCACCAGCTTCTCCTGCTACTTATTTTCCCCAGTTTTGTCCAGATATACTTGTTGTTGCTTTTCTTTCCTTTTTCTTGTCCTTAAAGGCATTTTTTTTTCACTGTTGCTCAGCAATACCTGCAAGGAACTGAAAAAAAATCATTTTTGTAATTATAATTCATTTAAATATTTTTTTTTTTACTTTTTATTTATTTCAAATGTTTTTCCATTTGTCTCTCATTTGTGATTTACTAATTTTTACACAGTACTAACCACCACAGTTGAAAAAAACAAGCTGCCCCTTTCCTGCAAGTGCATTTTTTAACAGAACAACTGCAACACAAATTATATATGTGGCCACAATTTCTGTGCACACACAGCCTCATGGTGTGCTTCTAAGCAGAAAACAGAATTTGATTTGCAAATTCAAAGCGCATTTGCTACTCTGGTAGATCAAGTGATAATTGCTGTTACAGCCTTACACATTTTACCTGGAAAATCACAGAGGCAGAAAAGAGCACATTTCCTAACAGCTACTTCATACCATAAGTATCTGCAACCTGGCTGAGTGTTTAGAGTAGAGCAAAGAAAAAGAGGCCTTGGTGACGTTGAATGTGTTTGCATTACACACAGACCTGAGTAGTACGCATGGGAGTGTTGGAGAAGCTGCTGTGTGTGTCCCAAGAGTGTGTTTCTGCAGACTATGTATTGTCAGCTGCAAGAGACATAAGCAAGGAGATTTCCAGAACTGCATGAAGACTACAGGGATGTACGTAACAGTGCATGTGTGCTAAGGGATAATTTGTGTAAACACAACAGGCTGCCCCTTTCCAGGAACTGCATTATTAACTGAACAACATCTTCACAAATTACATCTCTGCCCACAATTCCTGTGTGCACACAGACTCATGCCATCTTTTTACACACATAACACAGGCTGCCCCTTTCCTGGGACTGCATTTCTTACTGAACAACATCTTCATAAATTAAATCTCTGCCAAGAATTCCTGTGTGCACACAGACTCATGCTATGTTTTTTGGAACAAAACAGTGTCCCTGAATAGTACCAAATTACTGTTACAGCCTGATACATTTCCCTTATCATTTACAGAAGCAGAAAACAGCACATGTCCTAACAGCTCCTTAAAACCTTGTCCATGTGTTACAGGGTGAGTAATTAGACTAGATCAATTTAAATGAGGCCTTGCTGACGTTGAATGTGTTTGCATTACACAGTGCTATCTGAAACAGCACACAGAGCTGAGTACTACACATGAGAGTGTTGGAGAAGCTGCTGTGTGTGTGCCAAGAGTGTGTTTCTGAACACTGTGTATTGTCTGGTGCAAGACAGATGAGCAAAGAGACTTCCAGAACTGCATGAAGACTGCAGGGATGTATGTAACAGTGCATGTGTGCTAAGGGATAATTTGTGTAAACACAACAGGCTGCCCCTTTCCTGGGACTGCATTTCTTACTGAACAACATCTTCACAAATTAAATTTCTGCCCACAATTCCTGTGTGCACACAGACTCATGCCATCTTTTTACGCACATAACACAGGCTGCCCCTTTCCTGGGACTGCATTTCTTACTGAACAACATCTTCACAAATTAAATCTCTGCCCACAATTCCTGTGCGCACACAGACTCATGCTATGTTTTTTGGAACAAAACAGTGTCCCTGAATAGTACCAAATTACTGTTACAGCCTGATACATTTCCCTTATCATTTACAGAAGCAGAAAACAGCACATGTCCTAACAGCTCCTTAAGACCATGTCCATATGTTACAGGGTGAGTGATTAGACTAGATCAATTTAAATGAGGCCTTGGTGACGTTGAATGTGTTTGCATTACACAGTGCTATCTGAAACAGCACACAGAGCTGAGTACTACACATGAGAGTGTTGGAGAAGCTGCTGCGTGTGTGCCAAGAGTGTGTTTCTGAACACTGTGTATTGTCTGGTGCAAGACAGATGAGCAAAGAGACTTCCAGAACTGCATGAAGACTGCAGGGATGTATGTAACAGTGCATGTGTGCTAAGGGATAATTTGTGTAAACACAACAGGCTGCCCCTTTCCTGGGACTGCATTTCTTACTGAACAACATCTTCACAAATTAAATCTCTGCCCACAATTCCTGTGTGCACACAGACTCATGCCATCTTTTAACGCACATAACACAGGCTGCCCCTTTCCTGGGACTGCATTTCTTCCTGAACAACATCTTCACAAATTAAATCTCTGCCCACAATTCCTGTGCGCACACAGACTCATGCTATGTTTTTTGGAACAAAACAGTGTCCCTGAATAGTACCAAATTACTGTTACAGCCTGATACATTTCCCTTATCATTTACAGAAGCAGAAAACAGCACATGTCCTAACAGCTCCTTAAGACCATGTCCATATGTTACAGGGTGAGTGATTAGACTAGATCAATTTAAATGAGGCCTTGGTGACGTTGAATGTGTTTGCATTACACAGTGCTATCTGAAACAGCACACAGAGCTGAGTACTACACATGAGAGTGTTGGAGAAGCTGCTGCGTGTGTGCCAAGAGTGTGTTTCTGAACACTGTGTATTGTCTGGTGCAAGACAGATGAGCAAAGAGACTTCCAGAACTGCATGAAGACTGCAGGGATTTATGTAACTGAGCATGTGTGCTAAGGGATAATTTGTGTAAACACAACAGGCTGCCCCTTTCCTGGGACTGCATTTCTTACTGAACAACATCTTCACAAATTAAATCTCTGCCCACAATTCCTGTGTGCACACAGACTCATGCCATCTTTTTACTCACATAACACAGGCTGCCCCTTTCCTGGGACTGCATTTCTTACTGAACAACATCTTCACAAATTAAATCTCTGCCCACAATTCCTGTGCGCACACAGACTCATGCTATGTTTTTTGGAACAAAACAGTGTCCCTGAATAGTACCAAATTACTGTTACAGCCTGATACATTTCCCTTCTCCTTTACGGAAGCAGAAAACAGCACATGTCCTAACAGCTCCTTAAGACAATGACCATGTGTTACAGAGTGAGTGATTAGACTAGATCAATTTAAATGAGGCCTTGCTGACGTTGAATGTGTTTGCATTACACAGTGCTATCTGAAACAGCACACAGAGCTGAGTACTACACAGGAGAGTGTTGGAGAAGCTGCTGCGTATGTCCCAAGAGTGTGTTTCTGAACACTGTGTATTGTCTGGTGCAAGACAGATGAGCAAAGAGACTTCCAGAACTGCATGAAGACTGCAGGGATGTATGTAACAGTGCATGTGTGCTAAGGGATAATTTGTGTAAACACAACAGGCTGCCCCTTTCCTGGGACTGCATTTCTTACTGAACAACATCTTCACAAATTAAATCTCTGCCCACAATTCCTGTGTGCACACAGACTCATGTCATCATTTTAAGCACATAATACAGGCTGCCCCTTTCCTAGGACTGCATTTCTTACTGAACAACAACTTCACAAATTAAATCTCAGACAACAATTCCTATAGACACACAGACTCATGCTGTGTTGGTAGGCACAAAACACAGGCTGCCCCTTTCCTGGGTTATCAATTCTAACAGAACTAATGCTTTTTTCAAATGTACTGCCATTTTCCTCTCTTTTCTTTCAAAGTGATTTCTGCTAAATGCTAACCATCACAATTAAAAAGAAGTTGTCCTTTTCTTTCAACTGCAAGTCTTACTTTTCAACAGCAACACAAATTATTTCTCTGTCAACAATTCTTCTCTGCACACAGACTCATGGTTTGATGGTAGGCACAAAACAGTATTCCTCATTGTTACCAGTACACATTAACTTATGGTGAAAACATACTCCATAATATTTTACATATTCAAAACAGTTAAATATCTCGCAAAACAGAAAATGTAAATCACAACTTTAAACAAATAAACAAAATAATCATAATTCTTTTATTTATAAATATATATCAAAATTGACCACAAACACCCCCTCTCAAACTCATAACTCACCTTTAAAATTAGTTAGTTGTGAAAGAAATGTGGCAGTCACACAGCAGTTTATCAGACCAGAATCTCTGAGCTGAACACCTCTCTCCTCTCAGCAGAACCAGTTAATGGCACAGTTTCCCTCTCTTTTTTCACACATATACATGTTAATTTCAAATCTCAGTGCTTCCCACATTTTTTCAAATGAAATCACACATTTCTATTGGTTGAAAACTTCAACCCCTTTCCAAATGTACCCTTCCCCCAACTTGACTTCTGCCTGCTACCATAGCAACAGGTCATGGAACACAGGTGTGAGCAGAGAGGTCAGAAGTTCAACAGACAATGTTTCATTTCCAAAGAGCAAGAGTGCTTGACTTTTCAAACCTAACAGCAAATCCAAACTAATGTTCTTTGTTCACACATTTTTCTGAACCAATACAATACATGCTTTTTAAAATTTAAACATACAGCCTAGTTTTTAGTGTAGAATGGTTTGAAACAGCCAATGAGTTCTTTTTATTAACAAAAGTATGTGTGCCCCCATTTTTCAACTGTCTTTCATTTCTTTTTGCCTTTCTACTGAAAGACACCTCCTGAGTGCATCCAGATCTCCTTTGAAGATGTTCACAGTGTGGATTGTAGGTCACAGCTATGTCTTCTGGAGTGAAAAATTTGCAAAAAAAAGAGGTATGGTGAGAGACCTTGCTTTGCCAAATGTAGACATCAAATGGATTGGTCAGAGAGGGTTAAAGTGGCACCAATTAATGCCTTTGGTGAAAACCTTTCTACATCTCCCACAGCCTAACCTTATTATTGTGCACTGTGGTGGAAATGACCTAGGCCCTTTAACTGGGGTAGGTCTGGAAATGCTTATTAAGGACACCTTTGTGCAATTGATGTCACTTTTTCCACAAACTGCCTTCGTATATTCTAACATATGCCAAAGGCAAAAGTGGAACTGGTCCAACCAATTTTGTCCGCAGATTGACAAAGCAAGGAAGCACGTCAACAAATCTATTTCTGCTTTCCTCAGAGACTATGGTATGGGTTCTATATACCACAACAACTTGCGTTACAACATGCAAGACATTTATAGAGGAGACGGTGTACACTTCACTGATGAAGGCAACAGAGTCTTCCTCTTGAACTTTAGACTCTGCATCGGTACTTACTTGTAGGTACCAAAAAACAAACAATAAACACAAGGGCTCTTTTTAGAGCCACCTTACATCTAAACACTTAAATGCGATTTTTTATTATTTTTTTAAAAAAGTTTTTTTTTGGGTACGCGCTGGGTGCGCGCACTCGGCGATATTTTTTTCAAAATATAAATCTTTTTTTTTGCCCTACAAGGTCCTACTGTGACCCCCTTACAATGCCTAGTGGGTCAATATCTCCCCACTCTGCCCCCTTTTCAAGTTCTCCCCCTTTGTTTATCACCCCCTCTTTATGCAAGAGACAAAATGGCGTCCGCCGCTTCCTGATTTCCACCGATTCGAATGTTTACTGACATCTAACAACCAATCAGAAGTGCGCTCGCGCACGGCAAGGTGCGCGCACAGTACTTGCTCAGTGCGCGCACGCTGCGCGCTTACAGATATATATATTGATTTAAATGCTAATTTCTCAGGAAATACTGAACAGATTTACACCAAACCTGCAAAAGGCACTTCATGGACCTTTTTGCTACCTCTCTGCCAAATTTCAAATAATTCTGTTCAGCCGTTCGGGCTGTAGCTGCGACTAAAGTCCCTATGGAAAAATGCATGGGGAAAACGCGTTTTGGGACCCCCCTTTTTTCTCGGCCCCTGCTTGACGAATCACCCCGAGACTATCAGGGTAGGAGCTGAGCGGAGCGCCCCATTAGTTTTGAAAATTTCGCGAGGATTCATCAACCGGCGCCAAAGTTATTCAAAATAGAATTTTGAGATTTCCTATGGAAACACGGTCCTAACTATAACTACCTACTGGCGACCGCCAGTAGGTAATATATATATATATATATATATATATATATATATATATATATATATATATATATATATATATATATATATATATATATATATATATGTCCTTGCACTTTAATATGACAGTTCGTTTTTTTGTATAATAGGCTTATTCAGGTTGCCTTTTTAGGTGGATTATATGCACTATGCACTTATTTTAGACCACCTTTTATGGCACCTCCTTTTTGTATTTTATATATTTTATATATTTTTTATATATTTTTTATATACATTTATATATTTATACATTTTCATCAATGACTGTCTATTTTCTGTTAATTAACTGTTTACTGAGCCCCGTTGTTATATTTTGCGTATTTTGCACAAGACATTGAATGCATTGCTGATCATGCCCTAAGGGAGCAGATTGTGTGTTAGGATCTATTCGGCAGCCTGTCTTCTATTTTTTTCTTTGTGGTGTTCAGTGTCGCTCTATTTATGAGCTCATTTCACGGAGACGCATCATGTGATCAAGCTCCCTGCGTGGAGCGAAACGCGTCATGGAGGACACTGGTCCGTTTATTTCTTCATTTTAAACTGGGTATTAAATTATTTGCTTCACCCGCCCTGGCTTGTGGGATTGTGTGATTTCGATTTGGAGGCGAGAGGTCCGTGCCTGTATTTCCGCCGAGAGGAAAGGAGAGCGGAAAGGACTATTTCCATTTTCAAATCTACCGGAGCAGGCTGTTTCCGGTTTCTCGGACCCTTCTGTGATTGTGAGGCACAGCATGTACACAGCCATCTGCGTTTCGGCGCATTTCCTGTTTTTGCTCGGAAGAGAATCGCCGTTGCTGTGCCCCCCGGATGAACCCTTGAAACGATTACCACTGAACACGTTGTTTCTCCCGGCGACGTGAAGTTGCGGAGTTCGCTTGGTCGGAGGACCGGCAGAGCTGCAGTCTTCATTTCGGGTAAGGAGTTCCTCGGTTCTGGTGTGGTTCTCTGATTGGGTAACTAACGGGTTACAGAATTTCCTCCTATATCTTTATTTTAGTTGAAGCAACACCCATTGAGAAATATATATATAAACATGTTTTCCAGTGATGCCATCCGTGACAGGGAATCAGCGGCGGATGCCCTATTCCTGAATGTACCTACAGCAATAGAGGAACATAGAAACCCCAAGAATGATACAGCCAATGACGATGTTAAAACATTGCTTAAGACTCTAGAGAAACTACTGAAAAATGAACTTTCAAAATGGTGGGAGAAAAAAATCACTTGAAAAGTATAGAGATGCCAATCGTGTTCCTAGGGGACTGCGTGTTCTTATTGCCCCGACTTTTGAAAATCCGAATCCTCATATGTTACAAGAATGGGCAGAAAATAATTTACAGGCCTCGATGAATATGATCAATATTCTTATTAAGTATGCTGAAATCGACCGTAATGCCCTTCTGATTGAAATAGAACGCATAAATGGACTACTCGATGCATCTGGTCAAAGTGAAAATATTAATAAATGCAAACATGACATCGATATACGTCTAAAGAAATATGAGGATGTGATTAAAGAGAGAAAGATTTTCAAATTTGCGAGAGACCAGAATGACTACGCTACTGGTAGAATCTTTACTTTTGCACGCAAGTACGATAACTATAAAAGACAAGCACTAACTGGGGATACTACACGTGGCAAACAAACTGCTGTGAATAATGATGCTCAAGCTAGTGAAGGGGATTCAGACATAGTGTCCCTTACCTCCAACAGTGATTCTGATGATAGCCGATCAAGCTCCGCCCTACCTTCAACATCTGTTGCTTCAAGTTTTTCCTTAGTTGAGGAACTAAATTTTGTGAGCGAGGACCGGAGGTATGCCTTGCGCCCCCGCAAACCTCAATTCGCGCAAGGAGATCAGTTAACCAACGCAGGAGGGAGAGGAGGCTCAGGCACCGCCAAAAATTCATCAAGAGGCAATGTGAGAAGGGCCTGGAAAAAGCATTAAACACAAAAGAAAACACAGTTATCAATTTAACTGACACCACATTGACAACAACTGAAATACAATTACTATCACTGGGCCTTTCCTTCTGTCCTAAAAACCGTTTTTCCTACAATCTCTCTAGGATTGACGTGTTCAAGTTTATAAGGAAAATCAAACTAATTAAATATTTCCAACTTAACACATCAGCTGCTAAGAATCCAGTTAATATAACGAATACCACTAACATTGGAGGCTCCTTACAAGTTAAAGACATTTCTAATTTACAACTAATGTTTGATTTGGCACAAGTGACTGAAGATGGGGATCCTTCTTCGGCCAGTCAATTCATATGTTCTAAAACGACGGCCCCCAGCCCTTTTCGTCCCACCTCTACCTTTCTTCCACTGATGCCAAAAGATGCAGTGGATGTTTTCAGTGATCGTGTAATTACAGAACTTAAGATCTTGAATAGAACAGTTCCTTTTGCATCACGACAGAGGGATTATCGCAATAAACAATATCACACCTTAATGTCCAAATTACAAAATAATCCTAATCTTATTATCAGGAAATCGGATAAAGGGGGCAATACAGTACTGTGGTCTCGGAAAGATTATCTGACAGAAGCTGCCCGGCATCTATCCGATGTATCTTGCTATAAACAAACGACGAAATTTGAAATGAGATCTGCGGAGGAAAAAACACGTAAAAAAATCTACCTTTGGAAAAGAAACGGATTATTAACTAAAGATGAAATGAATTTTCTTAATATTGAACATCCGGTTATTCCTATTTTATATTTTTTACCGAAGGTTCACAAAAAAGTAACTCCAGTACCAGGGCGTCCCATTATCTCTGCCGAAAATAGCATGAATGAGAATCTGTCGAAGTATGTTGACTTTTTTCTACAGCCACATATGACTTCACTGCCATCCTATATCAGGGATACGACCGATTTCTTGAATAAGATCAAAGACATTACATGGTGTTCTAACTACCTGCTGATAGTTATGGATATTGAATCCCTTTACACAAGTATTAAGCATTGTCATGGGATGATTGCTACTAAATATTTTTTAGACAACAGGGACATCAATATGAAGGACCACAACAAAATGATTTTGGAGATGATTGAACTTTGTTTGTCTACCAATTTCTTTCTATTTGAGAATGTGATATACCATCAAGTGCGTGGTGTGGCGATGGGGGCATGCTTCTCCCCCAGCTACTCATGTTTACATGTGGGTTGGTGGGAGGAGCATGTCCTCAGGACCACCCACCTGCACTGGTGGAGTCATGTGGTTCATTACTGGAGATATATTGATGATATATTTTTAATTTGGAATGGTTCAAAAGAAGATGCCAGTAGCTTTGTCGATGATATTAATGTGAATGATTTGAACCTTAGGTTTACTGCTTCCATTGATAATTCTTCTGTCGAGTTTCTTGATGTTCTGGTCTATATAGACAACAATATACTCTGCACCAAATTACATAGGAAGACAACTGCAGGAAACTCGATTTTACATGCTGAAAGTGCACACCCACGTCACCTTATCAACAGTATACCGTATGGCGAATTCATCCGCATACGACGTATCTGTAGCCATGATACTGTCTCAATTGAATGTCAGATGGCAGCTTTTAATAGGTTCCTGGACAGGGGCTATAAAGAACCTCTCCTCACACTTGCCCTTAATAAAGCCAATTCTGTGCCTAGGGTCACTCTTTTACAACCTAGTAGTAATAAGATTACTGAATCAGATCTTCAGTCTATTCGTCTTATTACCACATTTAGCTCTCAAGAAAAAGCCATTCGTAAAATTATTTATTCTGAATGGCCTATTGTCTTAACAGACAATATTTTGGGCCCTATCCTTCCGAGTTTACCTTCTATCACTTTTAGGAAAGCGCCCTCCATGAGAGATGCCCTAGTGAGAACCATGCCTCCGGTTAATACCAGAGGCACTTGGCTTAATAAAAGTGGTTTTTTTAAGTGTAATTCCTGTCGGGCCTGCACATTTGCCACCAATAGTACACACTACAGAACTGCCTTTAATTGCAAAGAAATAGCCATTCAGGGACATCTGACGTGCCGCACCGATTATGCAATTTATAAGCTTAAATGCACCTGCAATCTTGAATATATAGGAAGTACAAAACTTCCTGTGCATAAACGAGTCCTGCAACATATCAGAGCGATAGTAAACTCAGACGACAACTATCCCGTGGCAAGACATTTTAAGGCCATCCATGATAATAAATTAAAAGATCTGGAATACACTGTCATAGGAGCAGTTGCCAACCCCGGACGAGGTGGCAACCGTGATAAATTACTTAGACAGCGTGAATCACATTTTATTCTAGCCTTAGATACAAGAGCTCCTAATGGTCTGAATATTAATGAGGATCTTCACAATTTTTTATGAATGGTTCTGTTAACTATTGTCGCTACTTGCCTTGTCTATGTAACTCTATTGCTGTAATGGTTTTTACACTTTTTTTTATGTCTTTTAGGCATTTTATGAACAAGTTTTTAACTTTCAGACTGCTTGATTCTTTAGAGATTTTCTGCTTTCCCTGGGCTTTTGATCTGTTTGATAAGATGAATTTTTATATCTTTCTATGGCTTTTTTAGTATATTTATGAAATTTTGTTTCTTTTTTGGACTAGTTTTATTCATATATGCTGCTAATTTTGACCCATGTCCTGTGCTGTACATATTGAGTTTTGCAACATACCTTCTTGGCTCTCGGTCACTGGACACTTGTCCTTGCACTTTAATATGACAGTTCGTTTTTTTGTATAATAGGCTTATTCAGGTTGCCTTTTTAGGTGGATTATATGCACTATGCACTTATTTTAGACCACCTTTTATGGCACCTCCTTTTTGTATTTTATATATTTTATATATTTTTTATATATTTTTTATATACATTTATATATTTATACATTTTCATCAATGACTGTCTATTTTCTGTTAATTAACTGTTTACTGAGCCCCGTTGTTATATTTTGCGTATTTTGCACAAGACATTGAATGCATTGCTGATCATGCCCTAAGGGAGCAGATTGTGTGTTAGGATCTATTCGGCAGTCTGTCTTCTATTTTTTTCTTTGTGGTGTTCAGTGTCGCTCTATTTATGAGCTCATTTCACGGAGACGCATCATGTGATCAAGCTCCCTGCGTGGAGCGAAACGCGTCATGGAGGACACTGGTCCGTTTATTTCTTCATTTTAAACTGGGTATTAAATTATTTGCTTCACCCGCCCTGGCTTGTGGGATTGTGTGATTTCGATTTGGAGGCGAGAGGTCCGTGCCTGTATTTCCGCCGAGAGGAAAGGAGAGCGGAAAGACTATTTCCATATATATATATATATATAGTTACCCCCAGACAAAGATGCAGTCCTCAACAGGCTGTAATGTATTAATGCTTGCACACAACTCCGGTAAGATATGCATGAAAGACAGTAATGAAGCCTGACTCGTTTCGAACAACAGTTCTTAACTATGGGCTGCACTTGAGGCACAACATCCTTGCAAAATCTAATACGTCCCCAAATGAAGGTATTGTCCCCAGGTGGACTTTTTCAAGTGAAGAATTGCATTATGGGATTAGTAGTTCAGTTAAAAGTCCAATACACTCCCCACAGTGGGTTTCACAGTGCCACCATAAATAATACTTTTTATACTCTCTAATGGATCTGCCCATGTCATCTGTCAGAGTTGCTCAGACCATTCTTGCCACACCTGTTGCTCCGTATGTGGTGTGCTTGCGGCCAAGCTTACACCACAGACCCACCTGCCTTCCAACACTGGTGCTTCTTCACGGCTGGGCTATTGTTTCACATTTGTTTCAAAGAGTTGCCCCCAAACAAATATGCACTCCTCAGCAGGCTGAAATGTATTCATGTGTATCTCACTGGAATTGTGTGCCATCATAAATAAAATTGTGATGTGGGTGAATTTTTTTTTAGGAGCAGGCAGAGATCCCATAGACCACTGCCTATTCTTAAAAAATAAAGTAAACTTTTCCTTTTTTATTTTTGGAATGTAGCTAATTTTCCTTTAAGGAAAAAGGACTGCATTACAAAAAAAAAACATTGCTTGATTTAAATAGCAATCACAGACATGGTGGTCTGCTGACCCCAGCAGGCCACCATCCCTGTGATTGTAGCCATTACAAATGGGTCATAAATTGCAACCTGCCTCATGACCCATTTGAAATTGCAAACAGTGTCTGAGACACTGTTGTACGTAGCTGTTTGTGATATCCTAATTGCAAATTACAAAAATTTGCAATTAGAAAATTGCAAATGGACATTTTTTATACATCTGGCCCCATACGCTCAAAGAACCTGGCCCACCCAGGACCTACTATTAAAAAAAGCATGGGAGACTGAGCTTGTTTTTTTTTTTTTGAATTCACAGCGATATACATGAATATTTCATGAAAATCAGCATGAATTTTAAAAAATATGATATGCAAATGTGTATTTCTTTTAATTTCTCGAACACTACTGAACAAATTTACAGCAAATGAATAAAAGAATAATGTACAGATCAAAAGCTAACTTTCTGCCAAATTTGGTGTAATTCTGTCCAGCAGTAGTTTGGGCGGTAGTCGTGCTCATAGCCACTATGGGAATTAACATAGGAAACATACCTTTTTTGAACACCCCTTTTTCTCATGCCCTGCTTTTTAAATCCCCCCGAAACTTTTCTTGCACAACTAGAATCAGCGGTGCACTTTTTTGGGAAATGTTCCTGAGGATGAGGATTTGTCAAATGACGACAAAGTTATAGGCAAGTCACACATGGAAACATAGTCCTAACTATAGATATATTCACTGAAAAAACCATAGGTTTTAGGGAAAGTTAGAGTTAGTTGTCCATTGCACTCATACAAAACCCGTGAAATTCCCCCGTTATAGTTCAGCTAACTATAACTCGCGCCCCGCAATGCACTGCTGATGACATCACATATTACATCACTCATGATGACATGGTCAGTGACATCAATGGTGACATCACTGATGACATCTCAAATGACATCACTGATGACATCACTGATGACATCATCCATGTGATAATTTCATTCATCTTCTCACATTCTAAATTAACTTTTGATACACCCACTCTAAATTACAGACTGTCATTCTCAAAACCATAGACACTCCAACACCAATAACTACATACCCACTCACTGATTCTTAGGTTTACACACACATCCACTCACTTACCCGTACAGTCACTCATACTTATGGTCACACAGTACAGGACTATCAAATGCACTCATACACCTATATAGACACTCACACACCACCACTCATAACACCTATATAGACACTCACACACCGCCACTCATCCATAGAGGTACTCACACACCTAGTCAGTCATGCAAATAATTAATCACACTCCCATTTACTCACCTATAGTTATACACACACCAGCTCACTTACTCATAAAAATACTAGCACATTCTTACGTTCTTATACAATCACTGATACAAGCAAACACTCATCCATGCAGCCACTCTCACAATCACACACTCTCGCTTATAGCCATTTATATACTCTAGCACACAGATATACTGCCTTTCATATATGTTGTTACTCACACATGTACCACTGAGATATACATTCACTCACTAACACCCATACACACACTCACCCACCCATACAGTCCATCACAGATGCACACTTAAAACTATGCACCCAGTGAATCACCCACTCACACATCTATGCACAGAGTCACCCACACCCCACCCACACAAACACTCAGGCACCCATACAGAAACTCAGGCAACCACTCAATAACTCATTTAGACACTTACATAGTTATTCACAAACCCATGCTGCCGCTTACACACCAACAGACAGACGGATACAGAGATTCACACAATTCAGTCACTAATCCATGCATTCAGTAAGATATGTTATATCACTCACTTATAGAGTCCGTCACGCACCTAGTAAAACATCCATTCAGACACTTATACACCCACTCATTCTTCAATGTGCCATTCCCTATATATATTAAACATATTTAACCTTTACAGAAACACACAGTCACTGGATTATGTCATTAGTGATGTCATCAGTGATGTCATTTGAGATGTCATCGGTGATGTTATCAGTGATGTCACTGACCATGTCATGAGTGACGTAATATGTGACATCATCAGCAGTGCATTGCGGGGGCGCAAGTTATAGTTAGCTGAACTAACTATAACGGGGGAATTTCACGGGTTTTGTACGAGTGCAATGTCCAAATAACCATAACTTTCCCTAAAACCTATGGTTTTTTCAGTGAATTGTTAAGGTTTTTTAAATGCTAATTTCTAACTATAACGTGCCTGAAACCTATGTTTTTTTCAGTGAATTTCAAAGGTTTTTTACAAGCTAATTTCTAACTATAACATGCCTGAAACCTATGTTTTTTTCTGTGAAAATATATATATATATGTGATCAAGGCCGCATGTCTGGCGGCCGAAACGCGTCATTTGGAGGCTTGAATAAATTATCATTTAACCCTCAACTTTGCCTTTGGAGTCTGTTTCCTGGTGTTGCGCCTGTCTTTGGATGGTGGTACCCCTGGGATCCTGCTGTGGAATATATATATATATATATATATATATATATATATATATATATATATATATATATATATATATATATATATATTGATTTGACCCAGGCTTTAATGAAGTGTGCGAAGAGAGATGTTTCACAATTTCGTGCACACTCCTCAGGGTGGACTTAAGAAGAGAGATGAGGTCATGCATGGGTGGCAGAGGGGTACAGAGGAGGCACCTGTGCCTGGCAGTTTGGGGCTTTCCCAGTAGTAGCGCCCTCAGTGTCAACACCCAGAACAGCTAGCAGCAGGTTGTACCTGTGCAGGGTGCATGTCTGCCAGTGGGCATCGAATGGCTGCGTGCCACTGTCAGTGCCCTGAGCTGGGCAGCAGGGACTTAATCCATGGCAATTGTGTCCCAGAGAAGAGATACCCGGCCTTCAGTAGGTGCATGCTTCCTATCAGCACTCTTTCCTGCTTCCTTCTTCATAGATCTTTTTTCTTTCTCTAATCTTTCTTGTTTCACATTCTTCTTGTCTCATTTTGCTTTCTTACTCCTCAGGCCCATTATGCTTTCTCTATAGCCTTCCACCATTTCCTCCTTTCTCTTGTTTCTTCACCCCTTTCCATTGTCTTCTTTCTCTGCTTCTAACTGTTTCCTCTCTTGCCACTCTCTCGTATCCCCTTTCTCTGGCCATTCTTTCTCTTCCCAGTTTCGCCACAAAGTCCATCATCCTATTCTCATTCTCTCCCACTCCTTGCCTCCCTCTCCATCTCATTTCATAATTTCAATCACACACTCAAATCTTTACTTCAGATCAGGGTCTAAGGAGCATCACTGGGGCTTATTTTCTCCTTTATCTCTTTAGGCCCTGCTGTGCCAGATACTGTCCTCCTACTCTGACCCAAACATTTTTAAGCGAGCCGCCTAGCTTCCAGTCTCCTGTCCTTTCTGTTGCCCTCCTTCTCTGGAGTAGGGTATAGAGCCCTTTACTGAGTCTCATGTTCACATTATCACTTTGGAGAAGGGTCTGGAGTACTTTCAAGAGTCTTGGACAATACTTGCTATTTGGCAGGAGGGTATAGGGGCATTATTAGGTGATATACCGTGTCCCTAATTTTGGAGGAGGGTCTGGAGAACTTTTCCGAGTCTCAGACCATGTCCGCTATTTTGCAGAGCATATAGGGAGTATTATTCGGTGTTATACATTGTCCCTCGCTTTGGAGAGGGCTCTAGGGCACAGTGCCCTGTCCATTGTCTGTCGTAATGATTAAACAATATTGCAGATTTTCATGAGTTTCCAACCACTTTGGACTAAGGACTAGAGTATTACAAAGTTTCACTCCATGCCAATCACTTGGGAGTAGGGTCTAGAGGACATTACAGAGTTTCAAACTCTGATAATCAACCTGGAGTAGGGTCTAGAGGACATTACTAAGTCTCAGACACATATGATCCCTTTGGAGTAGGGCCTAGAGCTCTGTTACTGATTTTCAAGCCCTGATAATCACCTTGAAGTAGGGCCTAGACTACATTACAGAGTTTCAGTCCCGAGAGGAGCGTCTGCATACCTTTACCTTTGTCCTATGCCCTGGCAATTACTTTGGAGTAGGATTTAGAGGACATTACACCCTCTCGTGCCATGTGAATCACCCTAGAGTGGGATCCGGAGGATATCAATGAATCTCATGTCCTAACAATCGCTTTGGGGTACGGGAAAGGGTGAAACAGACACTCTTGCTTCATGCTTTAACTTCCTGAGTTCTATCCCATGGCCATGTATTGGATAACAGGCTCAGTACATTATTTTTGAAGCAGTATCTACAGAGCATTACTGAGTTGAATACATTGTCAGCTGGTTTGGAGGGGCGTCTGCAGGGTTTTACTAAGTTGTGTACCACCCCTGTTGCTTTGGACCATGTTCCAGGGGAGATCAGTCGGTTTAATCATGCTCCTCACTTGGAGGTCAGATTTAGAGAGGTTTCTTTAGTTTTACATCCTGACATTGCTTTGGAGTAGGACCCAGAGGATGCTAATCACTGTGATGTACTCCTGTGAATCCTGTCTGCAGGTTTGCGGCGGAGTCTTCAGACCATCGCACCTGGTGCATGACGAGTCTCAATGAAAACCTCCTCTGTTCCCATGGTATAGCCTCTATAGGCGGCTCCGTGCCACCTAAGTTCCGTCTCTTTTGATGGGATCGACAGATCTCAGACCAGGCTTGGGTTAGGGGTGTTCATGTCTAGGATCATCGGCTCCTTCTGCTGAATCCCACCTCTACCCTGTAGGTAAGAAGAGCCTCCTGAACTCTAACGCCAGAGTAGACGTTGGACCGGATACTTGGGTTTAGGCTGTGCTTCCTGAATTCAGGCTATTCTTGCAACCTTAGGTGTCCTGCTTGATTTCAAGTTGTCTCTGCTCCCTGACAGTACAACTTGTGCCAAGGCTGCCCTTGGGGCCTGCTGCCTGAGTTCATGGAGCCTTCAAGGCCCACTGCGTATCCTGCCCACCTGAGGTATGGGTGCCCCGCAGCTCTGCTGTACCGTAGATCAGACTTGCCCCCTCTCTACTAGCTGAGGTCTAGTTGTTCTTCCACCCCGCTTCCCCACTTTCTCGCATCAGACCCAGCCTTTCTACCCAAGTTCTGGCTCCCCCTTCCTAGCCCAGCCACCTGAGCTCAGGGTCCCCTCTCCTCTGAGCTGAGGCTGCCGCCACAGTTTACACTGCTGCGACCTTCTAGCCTTCCTACAGGAGTTCAACTGGCACCCCCAGGCCCTGCATTGTCATGGGCCTCCCCAAACCCTGCAAACCCCGTGCACACCTCACACCCCCACATCCGGGCACACCACACCCTCAGCAACCCCCTTGGGTCTTAGCCCTTTAAGTTGCACTCCCCTCAACCCTCCTATCTGAGTTTAAACTCCACCCACTCAGCCCTCCTACCTGAGTTCAGGCTGTTCTCTCCTCTGAGTTGAGGCTGCCAACCACAGTTCTCTTCTACCTGAGTTTACACTACTGTGACTGACAGGAGTTCACCTGGCACCCCCAGAACCTGCCATGGGCCTCCCCCACACTCTGCAAACCCCTTGCGCCTCCCACACCCCCACTTTCAGCAAACATCTTGGGCCTTGGCCCTTGAAGTTGAACTCCCCTCAGCCCTCCTACCTGAGTTGAGGCTGCCCTCTCCTCTGAGCTGGCACTGCCCACCATAGTTCCCCTCTACCCCTCTACAGGAGTTTATCAGGCACCACAGGTCCTGCCATGACCCTCCCACACACTCTGCAAACACCTTGCACCTCCCACACCCCTACCGTCAGCAAACACCTCAGGCCTTGGCCCTTGAATTTGCACTACCTCAGCCCTCCTACCTGAGTTCAGGCTGCCCTCCTTCAGGCCGATGGAAGAGCTGGTGTAGTCCTCCTTGCAGATCAACTTGTTCTTGTCAATGATGTACAGCTCCTCGCCCGTGGAGAGCTGCTTGTTGCACACTATGCACTTGAAGCAGTTTAGGTGGAACACTTTGCTCCACGCCTTCCGCACCAGGTCGCTGGGGGAAATGCCCTGGGAGCAGCCCGCACACTTGGTCCCAAACCTCCTGGAAGAAAATCAGAGAGAATGCCCTCAGTGCGTGATTGCTGACTGCGGGACAATCAGCCCTCGGAGGGGCCTGCGGTGTCGGGCGGTGCCCGCCAGGCTCAGCACAGAGGGTGGCTCTGGAGGGCAGTATGTTGTGGTAGAAGGTGCGCCCTGGGGTTTATGCAGTGCCTACCAGACTGGCATTGAGAAGAGGACCTTGGGGTCATTTTTTTTGTGCATATTTATATAGCGCAAGCTTGACCCAAAGGTATTGGAGCGCTCTACATGAGCACTGTATTTACATTACACATTCAGGCACGGGGAGACTAAGTGATTTGCTCAGAATCACAGGATGTGGATGCGACCCAGAGGCTCGAACCCTGGTTTTCAGCACCAAGTGGGTGGCTCTGGGGGTCGTGCATGGAGGAGGGACTCTGCATATCATACACATACGGTGCCTGTGCATAGAGGAGGCCACTGGAGTGCATGCAGTGCTTGTCATATACAGCACGGAGGAGGGGCTCTGGGGACATGTCCGGTATACAAGGCCCAATGTGGGAGAGGGGCTCTGGGGTCATGCCAGGCTGGTGGAGGGGCTGTGGGGTCATTCCTTGTCTAGAAGGCCCAGCATGGCGAGGTTCTCTGGGGTCATGCCATGTCTACCCGGCCCGCGTGGTTGAGGGACTCTGGGGTCATGCCGTGTCTAAAAGGCCCAGGGTGGAGAGGCGGGGCTCTGGGGTCATGCCGTGTCTACAAGGCCCAGTGTGGAGAGGACCTCTGAGGTCATGCCGTGTCTACAAGGCTCAGTGAGGAGAGGCGGGGCTCTGGGGTCACGTCATGCAGTGTCTACATGGCCCAGCGTGGAGAGGTTCTCTGCTGGGGTCATGCCGTGTCTGCAAGGCTCAGCATGGAGAGGCGCTGCTCTAGGGTTATGCTGTGTCTACAAGGCCCTGCTCGGGTGAGCAGATTCTGGGGCGTGGGTGAGGAGCGTCCAAGATTGTCACTCAGTGACTCAGAATGGAGGGTTAGGCCATATCCTGGGGGTCTTGCAGTGCCTGCCAACAGATGGCAGTGGGTAGTACGAACACAGCCATTCAAGGGCTCATCTTGGGGGTGGGGCATGCCTTCATGGTCACACAGTGCCTGCTGCCGGGCTTCGGCATTGGTGCGGGGGGCGGGGCTCCATCCCAGCTGATCAGACTCACAGAGGAGCCGGACTTGAAGATGCTGCTGTTCGTGTCATGCAACAAGAAAAGGAGTGCAGAATATTGTACACCTGTGCTATTTAAAGCTACCAATACAATCAATAGACATATACAGATACATTCGTTTTTTTAAACACAGACGTCAGCGAGTCAGTCTTTTTTGGGTCAATTTAACCCGTCTAAGCTTGTGTATCACAAGCTTAAACAAATGAAATTGTCCTTTACCCAGGGGTTTGGGCTGATCTATTGCACGTCAAAGGTGACACCAGAACAAAGAAGAATGTTGTGATTGGGTTCAAACAAATGTAAGCTAATAGATGTCAATGAAGCTCGCTGACTTCCAAAAACAATTTAGAAATGCATTTTTTAGACTGTTGCAGGTGTTTATTTTAGGAAAACCAGGTTGAATCTTAATGATATCTGTACCCTTGAATAATTCCCCTGAATAACTTGTGTTTTATCAGGGTGTTCATTATTAAAAAAGGTCACCTTGGATCGTTAACACCCCCCAGAAACCCTTTGCACATGTAGGCGTCTCGCGAAGCTCTGCGAATCCACAAATCTACTGCCTGCTTCTCCTGAAAAATGTGTACTTGGAATATTTCCAAAATTATTCTTGAACCCTTGGTTAAATTATCCTGAGGGAATTTATGGTTTTGAGGAAAGTTGACGCCTGCATCTAGGCAAGACATAGTGTCCTTAGGTCGGTCGCCTTGTGTCCTGGTGAAACAGTAGCCGCATGAAACTTAATGAATATAGTCTTAACCCGCTACTGTCTTTCTGAAATCCGTATTGTGCCGTGAACTGGTTAACTCGCCTTTTGCACAAGTGGTTGTGTTTGTGGAGTGCTTGGGAGTCGGACGCACGATGCTTGGTGCCTGAAGCCTCTCCCTGTGTAGGGCATGAAGTGTGAGCGGACACTGAACGAATTACATGCCGGATTCAGAGCCAGACTCACACCTGCGAGGAAGAAGGATCACCTCTTCAAACATAACATCTGCCTACAATGGGAAAGTGCCAGTCGCGGTCACGGAGAGCAAGGACACTATAGCGCTTTATTAGCAGGTTCCCAGACATCGAGGTGCACGATGACCAGATGTGACTCCTCTCGGAAGGCGGTACAAAAGGGGGTGGTGATGGACGGAGCATCAGAACCAATCAAACACTCACACCCAGTCCACAGATCTGGGTTTGATCCATCACCGTTCTTTAGCCCACTCTGCCACCCCAGTTATGCTCAGACGTGAGTCCCTTGCTCACTTTGCCACTGGACTCAAGCAAGCCTGGCTGAAGACGGCTGAAATGCCAGAAACCGGTCCTAGGAAGCTTGTTTCCGGTCCAGGGAAGGCATGGCTTGGCAGTTCGGGCTGGACTGTTCCCATGAGGCACAGGGTCAGACTGATTTGCATATGGCCATGTCTGAACTGGGGTGGCAGAGTGGGCTAAAGAACGTTGATGGATCAAACCCAGATCTGTTGACTGGGTGTGAGTGTTTGATTGGCTCTGATGCTCCGTCCATCACCACCCTCTTTTGTACCGCTTTGTTCGCCATAAGTTGGCAGGGTATGCTCAGACGTGAGTCCCTTGCTCACTTTGCCACTGGACTCAAGCAAGCCTGGCTGAAGACGGCTGAAATGCCAGAAACCGGTCCTAGGAAGCTTGTTTCCGGTCCAGGGAAGGCATGGCTTGGTAGTTCGGGCTGGACTGTTCCCATGAGGCACAGGGTCAGACTGATTTGCATATGGCCATGTCTGAACTGGGGTGGCAGAGTGGGCTAAAGAACGTTGATGGATCAAACCCAGATCTGTTGACTGGGTGTGAGTGTTTGATTGGCTCTGATGCTCCGTCCATCACCACCCTCTTTTGTACCGCTTTGTTCGCCATAAGTTGGCAGGGTATGCTCAGACGTGAGTCCCTTGCTCACTTTGCCACTGGACTCAAGCAAGCCTGGCTGAAGACGGCTGAAATGCCAGAAACCGGTCCTAGGAAGCTTGTTTTCGGTCCAGGGAAGGCATGGCTTGGTAGTTCGGGCTGGACTGTTCCCATGAGGCACAGGGTCAGACTGATTTGCATATGGCCATGTCTGAACTGGGGTGGCAGAGTGGGCTAAAGAACGTTGATGGATCAAACCCAGATCTGTTGACTGGTTGTGAGTGTTTGATTGGCTCTGATGCTCCGTCCATCACCACCCTCTTTTGTTCCTCTCGGAAGGGGCAGGTAGTGCCGGCTTCGGGCAAATGCCTCATTTGAACGTTTCGAGCCAGTAAGACCAGGATCAAAAACATGTAATTGTAACGCGTGAGTGACTGTCCAGGGCACTCTCAGACCATTCAAAGGAGAGAAAGGCGCAACACAACCGGTAACAAGACAATGAGTGTTAAATAAAAGGTGCAGCCTCCGCGGTGTATGATATGTGTCAATTTTTAAAATATTATCCACATGTGTAATAAAATATGAAATACAGACAGAAAGGAGGCTGTGTAATGAAAGTGAGGGGTGAGCGCCTTGGGACGGTAACCGTTATATATACATAATCTGGCAAATGTGAAACATGGACGCAAGGTTGAGCTTTTCCGGTCTGTGTGACATGCGTGTGGGTCGAAAAGATAGCACTATTGAGCCTATAAACATTGAATTGTTGGATACAGTGTACAGCCGTGGAAGGGCAGATAAATGACAGGCCACAGACGGCGGGGTGGTGAGTTTATGCTTCAGGTGTCTGGAGACAGGACACCAACGCATGCTTTCTTGGTTGAGGAAAGGCTGGTGAGTAGAAACGAGGGCTGGGTGGAGGGGGTAAGATTATTTTAGAAACGTGGGAGCGCTGCCCTTCCCCCTCTTGTCTAGGTAGCAATAGGGCGTGTTTGTGTTGGAGAGGGGGTGGGGCATCCACACCGGGCCCTGTCGGACGGTACAAGCTTGCAAGGAAGGACCTACCCACCCCTAGCTGTCCCAGAATGAGCCCTGGAGGTGTGGCGTCTCTACTGTGGGGAGGTGCTGTCTCTAAAGGCCACCGCTGGCCGCAGGAAGCACCCCCACTTCAAGGAGCCCTGGCAGACACATCACTCTGGGTGAGGTTGATACAGTTCTTGCATTAGGGCCATGAGCCACGGCCTCGTCTTCTGAGCCCGGGACATAATTGTCTCATCTGCCTCTTATCACCGGTCGTTAAAAGCCCTGAGAGGCCCGCATTAGGGCTGCAGGGCGGTGCGCGCTTGGACGGCATTAGCGGCCCCTGAGCGGCCATCACTGGGGTCTTTCTGCAAGCACCTTTCCACTTCCACCCCTTGACACTCATCCGCTAATTGTCCGCCAATTGTCATGTTTGAGGGTGTGAGAAAGACTCCCTGACCCCCAATGTACACAAACACCCTGACCACAGGTGGCATGTCAGGAGCGCGCGTATATTTGCCACGAGCTGTGCGTACATGAATTGCATATATGGAAATTGCAGATTTGTATTTAATGGGATGTGCATCTACCCCGCCTATGGTTCTCCCTCTGCATGTTTATAGCACGCATGCAGATGCCAGAGAACACTGTGCACTTTACTGCCATTGGTGGGTGCCGCAACAATAGTAATAAATGCCATATTACACTCTGTCCATCTGTATGTTATGCCATTTATTCAAATAATTGGGGCAGCGTGGGGGGGATTGGGACCCCCAACAAATTTTTTCGCATGCCCCCGGGACCTGGCCCACCCGGGGGCTTTAATTAAACGAAGCGCAGGAGCCCACGTTTCGTTTTTTTTATTCTTGAACGATATTCGCGCTGGGTGCGCGAATCTCACTGATTTTAAATAAAAAATAAAATGCTTTTTTTGGACCCTGGTTTCCTTGTGGGACCCCCTAAGCACGCCTAGGGGGTCAGGGTGTTTCTACCCTGCCCCATTTTTGTGTTTTGTACACTTGTTTGACTGATTTCTTGTGCCTCGGTTCTACCGAGGCTCAAGATGGTCGACAACGCTTCCTGGTTTGGAGTGTTGACAGCCAATTAGCATAAAGCTTGTGATCGGAAGGGTAAGCGGATCCTGCGCGGCCATAGATATATGTGTTTTTACTTTTGATTTTCTCAGCAACTACTGAACGGATTTACACCATTTAACAAAAAGGGTTCTTCCTGAACCAAGAAATACCTCTTTGCCAAATTTGGTGTAATTCCGTTCAGCAGTTCGGGCTGTAGCCGTGTCTAAAGTTTCCTATAGGAAATTGCATGGGAAAAACACGTTTTGGGACGCCCCCTTTTTTCTAGGCCCCGCTTGCCGAATCACCCCAAAACTTTCAGGATAGGAGCGGACCAGAGCGCCCCACAAGTTTTGAAAATTTTGCAAAGATTCATCACCCGGCGCCAAAGTTATTGGAAATAGAATGTTGTGAATTTACTATGGAAAATAGGTCCTAACTATAACTGGTGACCGCCAGTAGGTAATTCACTGAAAAAACCATTACTGAATAGGTGTGTTGTAACTGGTATTGGTATGTCCGTTGTTTTGAAAATGTTAGTTTGCATTTTTGATTGTGTGTATCAAAGGTTATATTAGGGGGAGAGGAGGTCTGCCACTCTATCATAAGGATGATGTCATCAGTGATGTCATTTGAGATGTCATCAGTGATGTCATGAGGGATGACACTGACCATGTCATGAGTGATGTAATATGTGACGTCATTAGCAGTGCATTGCGGGCGCGCGAGTTATAGTTAGCTGAACTAACTATAACGGGGGAATTTCTATTGTTTTGTACTAGTGAAATGTTCAACTAACTATAACGCCCCTGAAACCTATGGTTTTTTCAGTGAATTTCTAAGGTTTTTTTAAATGCTAATTTCTAACTATAACATGCCTGAAACCTATGTTTTTTTCAGTGAATATATATATATTTATTATACTATCTATACATGTGAAAATGTCTCGGTCCACCTGTTTGCCTCGGTGGCACAGATAAAATGGGTGGAACGGACGCCAGCACGCCGACGAGGTCCTCTTATGGCTCCGATGACGTCATACAGTGTCGCGAGCGGAGCTGTGCAATTATGACGTCCTCGTTGACGTGTGAGAGCTAGGAAATAATTTCCGTGGAATGCTGGTGCAAGGGATATTCAACTAAGTGTTCGGGCTAGTCCTTTAGGAGCAACTGTTTATGTTGCCACTCCAGAAACCGAAACCAGTGATCCAAGGGCAGAGGCCCTGCAGATGACACCCGAGGTGGGGTGCCCAGTCGTGTGCACCGGCGGGGCAGCGAAGTGACAAGCACCGCAACCCACAAAAAAGGTAACAAGGGCACTGCATAACACAGGATCTTCTCTTTTTATCTGGCAGGAACAACAAAGTTAAAATGCCCTATTACCAAAATGTAGAATTAGTGCCACAACGGACTTCAAGTGGACCTGCGATGCCGCTCCTGCCTCCCGTACCCTGGAGGTGGCACATGGGTCACGCGGAAAAGTCATACTGCAGTAGGACGCACACTCATTGACCTCTCATGGCACTGCTCCACACTTCAGGAAGGATGCTTTCCGTTAGGTATGTTTTCTGATGACATGTCGCGCTGGCCCTGTCCAACAACAGAACTCCTTTAGATCTAAACAGACTCTTCCACTTTCTCACCAGAAGTGAAACCAGGCCACGCGGACACTTTCACAATACAACAGCTGGGAATGCACTTTTCGGTAAAAAAAACACATTCCTTTCTCCTAATTAATCAAATAAACGTCTTACTGAAGAACAGGGGCCATCTTCGATCGGTAAACAGCCGTTACAATGACTTTTTACTTTGCGATATCATTACAACGCATGCATTACCATGCATGTGTTGTGCATCGCAAAGTCATTACTACACATTCTTTTAGAACACATTGTCATTTACCAAGCATGCCTTTACAACAAATTTTGTTGTATAGGTATGTATGGTAAATGACTATGCGTTCTAAAAAACATGTAGATGATCCGCGTTGTTGTAAGCAAACAGAGGCTGTTCCGTTTCCTCGCAATGACGTGCACCGCCCCTCAGAGACGACGTGAAGCAGGAACATTGAAGAGAGAGGAACCACGAGGAGTGAGAGGTAAGGGGGATTGGGCATGGAGTGGACCCCATCCCCAACCCGGGACTGAGAGGAGTGGGACTCTGGATGCCGGGATGCCCCGAGTCCTTATCCTCATCGGAGGAGAAATCCTCCTCTGATACACCCTCTCCCTCTAAGGAAAACCTGCCGTCGGGGTCTACAATAGTGGTGACAGTGTTGCAGTTTTCTCCGGACTCCTCCTCCTCCTCTTCCCGGCAGGGTGCATGTATTAGCGTTTGCACATTCTCAAGGAAGGTCTCCGTACGTTTATCAAATCCTTCCAAGTGCCCCGCGTTATGCCCTTTTATTCCCCATCTGGGAGCTACTGGGACCCGCCACCACCAGATCTGGGTCACTGAACACCCCAGGGATGCTTTTTGCCAGCTTATCAACCTGATCCCTAGGAGGAGCCAGCGCCCTAGAAATAGCCAGAGAGAGGGCTTGGTCCACTGCTGGAGGGAGAAGTTGGGGGGCCATTCCTCCTCCACTTCCTGGTAGGAGGAGTAAAATTGGTCTTCTGGAGAAGACATGATAGCAGAGGGTGTGACCACAGAACAAATGCCCTTAAAATCCTTTAAGCAGCCCCCTCGCCGTTGCTCCAACAGCTGGGCTTTCCCCGAAGCTGTTATAAGAATAGACTCAGGCGCAATACCATTTACCACCACCAGGTGGTGCTGATCACTAACGTGGCCGTGTGGGGAAATCACCGCATAGCGGTGTCAAAATTAGGTGAGGGTTGGTCGGGAATCAAGCGGACACTAAAGGAGTGACTGGATTCCCAAACGCACGTAAAGACCAGCGGGAGCACTCGACGGAGCTGCCTCGCTCAGACCAGACGCGCCAGACAGGATCTCACCGCACGCAGAGCGCAGAGCAGGAGAAACTGCAAGGGGGAGCCTGCTCTCGGGCAAGAGCCTGCTGCACAGGGAATATGAAACAATACCAAGGCAATAATGCTAATAACGTGCGCAAGAAACCACTATACAAACAGCAACAACGTCAGATTAAGCCAAGAATGTAAGGAATGCACTAAACTGATGAGCAGTAAAGAAAGAGGAAGCGGAAGGGACGTCACAATATTATATACGATGGACTGTGATATGATCGGACTATAGTTGCCTTGGAGACTACCCCCCTAATGGTTCATGGGTTGTGTAGTCTTTTGTTTAATGATTGTTGTGTTACGTTTTCTTTGAACTTCTATGCAAATAAAGTGAGGAAAGATATGCATAATACTCGTCCTGCCATAGAATTCATTAAACTTTATTCGATCTGATTTAGAAACATAGATCATAAAAGTGTACATAAAAACAGTAAATCCTCTTTCCTAATACAATACATTGAGAATTAATTAAAATCAGTAGGTAAAAATGTGTGTTACAAAGCCCGGTTCAGAGCAACTTCAGGTTAACAGAATCGTAAAGTTCAATGTTTCGCAAGATCAATCTCATGTACTTCGTGCAAAATACGCAATAAGGGGTCCAAATAAGATGTAACGCTCCAATACCTGACCAGTCTGCACTATATAAAACTGCAGAAAAACTAAAAATAAAAAGTGTTTTGCACACTTATGTCATTGGGCTATCTGTTGGCTACATCTGGGTGATATGTGTGCTACATTTGGGCTCTTTTTTCTCTGGTGGCCATCTTGGGAGACTTATTTGTTATGAAGTTTCCTAATTTCCTCTTTTACTGCAGTCTCCTCAGTAGGAAATGCTTTCACTTTTTTACTTTGATTCCATCAAGAAGGCATTCAGATGTGTCACACATTTGCCATAAATTCAGAATGTTAGCACTCTAGTTGTTCATTAGATCACTGTAGTAAAGCTACTGCTCACCAGGGAGTTAACTGGAAGTCTACTGCTGGTATTGAAAGTGATTGTTTCAGTCTGCATGTCAGAATTTTCTAATGAAATAGAAGAGGATTTGAGATCGCACTTAAAACATGCCCTAAATTTTCTTTCTGCAGCACTAACCATAATTTCTATGGAAAAATGAACCCCCTCATTTTGTTCCTTTTTATATTACATTTTTTAAGTGTTACCAGTCTATTCCATTCAAGATGGCTTCAGGTGTGTCATAATGTTGTCATAAGTAAGACTGTTAGCTCTCTAGTTGTTCTTAAGAACACTCTGGGAAGCTGCAGTAGAACACAAAGTCATCAACTGACTGGCGGCTCCTGTTAAAATATAACAGGAAGATATTTGAGATCTCACTTAAAACATGTCCTAATTTTACTTTCTACAGCACTAACCATAATTTCTATGACAAAATGAACCCCTCATTTTGTTTCTTTTTAAATTAAATGTTTTAAGAGTTACAGGTTTATTCCAATCAAGATGGCTTCAGGTGTGCCATACTTTTGTCATAAGTAAGACTGTTAGCGCTCTAGTTGTTCTTTAGCACACTCTGGGAAGCTGCAGTAGAACACAAAGGCATCAACTGACAGGCTGCTCCTGTTGAAATATAACAGGAAGATATTTGAGATCTCACATAAAACATGTCCTAATTTTTCTTTCTACAGCACTAACCATAATTTCTATGACAAAATGAACCCCCTCATTTTGTTCCTTTTTAAATTAAATGTTTTAAGAGTTACCAGTTTATTCCAATCAAGATGGCTTCAGGTGTGCCATAATTTTGTCATAAGTAAGACTGTGAGAGGTCTAGTTGTTCTTTAGAACACTCTGGGAAGCTGCAGTAGAACACAATGGAATCAACTGACAGTCTCTGCCCTTCTTGGATGTACATTATTTACTGAGAATGACAGACTTCATTCTCACATGACTGAGAAAGATATTGTGAATTTACAGAAAATATGCTCTCATTTCAGCTTCAGTTTTCTCTCAAACATGATTCACGATATCCCAGCAGAAGGTTTTTCACTGGATAAAATCATCTTAGAACACATCACAATTCCTGAAATGAGTATGGTACCATCAACAAATGAATTCTAATGTAACTAAAGTCTGTTGTCACCCTTTATAGTTCTCTTTTTGGTAACCCTCAAAATCTTCGATTCACTACAATGCATTTCAATGGGGTACTATCATGTATATTGGTCCCAAGATGGCTGCCAGCAATTCCAGGATGAAGTGCTGACAGCCAATCAGATCTCACAATGAGATGTGTTGTTAGGCTCCGCCCAGATATTGAAACTTTTTCTAATTTCTCATGAAGTACTGAACGGATTTACAACATTTAACAAAAAAGGATCTTTCTGAACCAAGGGCTACCTTTTCGGCAAATTTGGTGTAATTCTGTTCAGCAGTTCGGGCTGTAGCTGTGTCCAAAGTTTCCTATGGGAATTAACATGGAGAAAACACGTTTTGAGACCCCCCTTTTTTCTCGGCCCCCGCTTGCCGAATCACCCTGAAACTTTTAAGATAGGAGCTGACCGGAGCGGCCCACGAGTTTTGAAAATTTAGCAAAAATTCTTCAACCAACGCCAAAGGTATTGGGAAAAGAATGTTACGATTTTCATATGGATAATAGGTCCTAACTATAACTTCCTACTGGCGACCGCCAGTAGGTAATATATATATACATATATATATATATATATATATATATATATATATATATATATATATATACTTCAAGTATCATGAGGCCGTGCATGCGGTTACACCTACTGGGGCAGGGTACTTATGGACATACAGGTGCACCACTCGTTTTCTGATGTCAGGACTAACCAGCCTGTGAAAAAGGGAAGAGTCCCGAAATGCATTGGCTTTGTACACTAAGTGCCTGTGTTCCTACCAACTTGCTCTGCAACCCAGATTAAAGATTTGAAAGCATTACTTACCCGTTGTTCTGGGCTCCATTGTTTGAGATAAAACTTTGTTTTTTGATTGAACGGCTGTTGCCTAGCCGTGAGGGAGTCCCGATGTGTCCTCGCAGACCCGGATGGCGCTATCTGGTTTTATCATAACGGACGGGAGCTACGTTAATCTGGGTAATGAGGTGTGTGCGCTAATAAAGGAGGAAGCTGAGTAACCCACTGGGGTTTTATTTTGTTTTTATGGACTGACTTCAAAACGGCTCACTGCAGTAAAACATTGGCAGCACTTCAAGTACCATGAGGCTGTGCATGCGGTTACGCCCATGGGGGGGTGCTTATGGACATACAGGTGCACCGCTCATTTTCTGATGTCATGACTAACCAGCCTGTGAAAAAGGGAAGAGTCCCGAAACGCGTCGGCTTTGAACACTAAGTGCCTGTGTTCCTACCAACTAGCGCGGCAGCCCAGATTAAAGATCTGAAAGCATTACTTACCCGTTGTTCTGGGCTTCTTCATTTGAGGTAAAACTTTTTTTTTTATATATATATATCACCTACTGGCGGTCGCTAGTAGGTAGTTATAGTTAGGACCAAGTTTCCATAGGAAGAGCATTTTTTGTTTTGCTTACAACTTTGGCGTCGTTTAATGAATCTTCATGAAATGTTCCAACCTAATTCTTTGACCATATCAGCTCCTATGTGGGAAGATTGGGGGTGATTCGTCAAGGGGGGGCTGAGAAAAAAGGGGTATCCCAAAACATGTTTTCTCCATGTTAATTTCCATAGGAAACTTTAGACAAGGCTACAGGTTGAACGGGTGAACGGAATTACCCCAGATTTAGCAGGGAGAAGGGTCTTGGTCAAGAATGCACGCTTTGTTTATTTGGTGTAAATCTGTTCAGTAGCTTTTGAGAAATATTGAAATTT
This sequence comes from Triturus cristatus, assembly GCF_964204655.1. Taxonomy (NCBI): domain Eukaryota; kingdom Metazoa; phylum Chordata; class Amphibia; order Caudata; family Salamandridae; genus Triturus; species Triturus cristatus. The sequence continues at coordinate 1,076,975,450 of NC_140592.1, forward strand.
ACAGATATCGATATTTGGGAATTCTGCCATCTGATTGGCTGAGGCGTTACGGGCACGAGCTTGCTGCTTATTGGTTGTGAGCGATGCGAGCGGTTGCAACTAGGAAGTGTTGGCAGCCATTTTGTGATTCCGTCGAAGCGAGAAAAGGGAAAAAAGGGCAAATAAAGTGGGAAAGAAGAGTGTAGGAGCACTGTAACCTCTGTGGGGTGTTTAGGGTGTGCTATAGACGAGGTGTGAAGCAAAGAATTCACCCCTAGCGGTGTGAAAGTGCTGGGCTATGGAATATAAGTGAGGTATTACCTAGAGTCTGATGCTGCTAAGGTGAGCTGGTGCGGGAGTCGGGCATTAAAGCATGAGCCCAAATTATGTGTCTTATGCTGTGAAGTCATGTGCCGTGGCCGCTGCACTACACTTGTCAAAGTAGTGTCAGCATGTGTTTATTACAGTCCCAAAGATCTCCAAAGGACCAGAAGTCGTGCAAGCATCTGTCATCGCCAGCATAGACATCAGGAAATAGGAACAAGCCAGCAAGCCAGACCCCTCCCTATTTTACTACTCTTTTTATAATACATTCCGGGATAACATGAAACATTTTTAGGCGGAGAAAATCTGTGATTGGCTGATCAAAAACGTCTGATTTTTAGTCAGTTAGGTTTCTAATGGATTTTGCTGGTTCACTTCCGTAGATGACGTAGTCCTTATGCTACAATGTTTTGGGATAACTTGTATGATCCAATTGTTCATTTAAACCAGTTTTTAGTTACTGGAATTTGGCAGTCCACCAAGATCCTATCCTTGACCGAGGACATTGGGTGCTTGGGTCGTTAGGAAGTCCACGGAGCCATCCGAGTCTGCGCAGTAGGCCTCGCGCTTCACAAGATGGTGGCCACTTCTGAACTCGATTTTCGACTCCATATAAGAGTAGGCCCAAATGTCAACTTAAGCGAAACAAACACAAAAGAATAATTAATACAAAGAAATGATGATTCTAATGTTATACCCTCACTAATTCCTTTATGTATTAGTATTTTCCTAGCATATAGCAAACATTTAAAGCGATAATATTCACCTTTAGGATCCAATCAGGAATGCAAACATCACATAAGCAACATAAATCATGCAATATCTAATTACCACATGTACTACTATTAATATGCGTACATATTTTACTTATTTGAGTTATTTTGCCATGCAAACAGTAATTTTCCATGTGTAATTTGTGTATGCAAAAAGTTAAATTAGTATAACACACCAAACCGTTAGTAAAATTATAATCAGTAGGTTATATAGTTAGTCTTTTCATGCAAAATAGAGGAGGTATACAAAATGTTGTTCTACCTGCTCCATCACTTACACAGTGACCCATTGAGTTCCACCGCCTATCACATGGCAAACATCCCAGACCAAGTGTCTTCACCGGAGATGTTGGGGAGCTCAAAGAAAGGCAGCCATCCTCTCTGTGCGCCATGCCACGCCCCCCAATTTTCTGCTTCTTATATTGCTTTTCCTTACTAACAGGTCTTTAAACAGCCCAATCCCTCCTTCTCGTGTGAGTCAGTATTCATTCAGCTTTCTGCCGCTTGTCAATACAGAACAAAATCTCAAGTAAGATAATCATTAAATTAAGGATGCAGTTGTCCTATTCCTGTGGGGAAACTCCTAGAGATCATGTCTTCTTCTCCACGGAACCTACTCCCAGGTGTCCCTTCCCTAAATCCCTTCCAGGCTACTTGTCACAACTTACCACTGATTCTCATCCACAGCTGCTGAACAAAGTGAAGAGTGTCGAGAAGTTGCATTCTGCTCCCATGTAAGTATCAGGTTTATCAATGGGGTATTTTATGAAAGTGCATTCAATATATCCTTGTTTCATGAGATGGGGTAACAGCACTGGAAATCCTCTTCTTCATAGAATAAGTACACGTTGGGCAGAAACAGGGCAAGCTGTCAGCATTCAATGGGAAGGTACAGCTGTGGTAGCAAACGTGGAAACTTTCCCCATCACAGGCCAGAGACAAGCCAGGCAGCAGCAATGCAAACATTGACTACTCACAGAACAGGTATATCATGGCAGAAGCAAAGAAAACTTCTTTCAACCACAGAAAGCAGCCAGCACGTGCAGTCTGCTATCCACCCTACAACTGATCCACCAGGTGCAGTGATGAACAAGCTTTCCTTACTTTCATATCTGTTACCACTAAGGTTTGAGGGACGTTTAGGCCACAGGCAAAACTCTGGAGGGGGTGCTTCAAGCCCTGAGAAGAATATATAGATGGATGAGTGAGTGACCATATCAGGTCTGGCACTTTTCTCACTTTAGGCGAGAGTCCTCCTGCTGTCACTCATATATACTTTCGGTTTATGTTGCTTCTCTGGTTTCCCACGTGTTGAGAAGTAGGTAGCTGTTACATAGTAGGTGATTGTTGGAGCAGACCTGCCACAGCCCACACAACTATGCTCCAATCACACGCACACACGTACCGCAAACTCAATGAAGGTTTGAAATGTTTACGCATCTCGAGCAGTGCAATCCCAGCCTGCACTTATTCAAAATGTTGAGCCCCCCCCACCCCCCACACCTAGCCTATGAACATCAGACTATGAAACCAGCATTAGGTAAACGAAAACACCCTCCCCGGAAGCCCCGAAGAGAGCAGCGACTCCAGTAACAGGAGATTCTCCTGAATGTTTCCAAAGACACACGCTACTATTGCAGCGCAATAATCAAGGCTCTAAAATTGCTTAAAAATGTCATTGTCTGTTCTTGAATTTCAGAATCAAATCTGTATCGCCCCTGGCAGGCAATTTTAATGGAAATCGTCTGGCAGGCAGCTCGCTTCCACTTTAGTCTTAGTCACAGCAGGTGTCCTGATTAGCTTCTGCAGGAGCTGTCACTCGCCACTGCACAGAAATGCAGCTGACTAAATGTACAGGAAATGGTGCAATCTGAGAATCAACTGATTATTCAAAAATTGATAACTCAATATGGCAGTGCTACAGTGCAGTTTAATCATATATTAGACATAACACAGAAACCTCGTCAAATGCTGGGAGCTCTTTTCTAAGTCAATTCTGTAAATAGAAACAAAAACAGGAAGGTGTTTCTCGAAACCTTGTGTGTACGTGATTGAACGTGGCAGACACATGTCTTAACCAATAAGCGCAAATTGGCACTTTGCAGTCTGCAAACAGCATTTATGCATGCAAACTAGTTTACGCACATGACACATTACATCACTCTAATGCAAAAATGTCTGAGAGCAGATTTGTTCACTGGGCAGTAAATGAATGCCTGCAGGAAAGTGCCTCTTTTGAAATGGTCAGCCCCCACTTTTTGCCTTGAACCTGATGTGACATAGAATGAAAGTACACTGGGTCCAGCGAACCAGGTTACCTGTGCCAGAGCTCTCTCCAAAACTGTACCACGATTGGTAAAACTTTAGCAACCCCTGTAAGTCCCTCATAAATGGTACCCATGGTACCTAGGGCATTGGGACGAAAGAGGGTCCCCAAGGGCTGCAGCACAAATTGTGCCAACCAGGAGGCCCCTCACCAAGTCCATGCAAACTGTCATTGCAGGCTGCATGTCGTGGTGCAGAGAAAGCTCAAGATTCAACATGGCACACATCCATGTTGGCCATGCACTCAATGGGGTATAGGTAATTCACGCTTACTGCAGTCAGGGTGCCCTACATCACATGTGTAGTCTTATCTGGCTGAGCAGATATACCCCTACCATATCTAAGTCCATTAATGGATATTGCAAGTGCACGGGGAAGCCATATAGAGCACATGGGCTAGACACCCATCATTACAGGTCCCCGAGCACTATGAAGGCTTCATTCTACCCAGGGATGTTAGGTACCAAACGTTTTGTCTTAATAAATCCACACTGACACTAGTGTTGGATTTATTATTAAATGAACATAGAAGGAATCTTAGAAGGGCTTCCTTAAAACCTACCAAACACTGGTGTAGACTCTGACTAGTCTTAGCCAGCCTGCCACCACCAGACAGGTTTCTGACCTCATGGGGTGAGAGCCTTCACTCTCAGGGGCCACGAACAATGCCTACTCTGGGCAATGGTGCTTCATACACCCTCCAGCCCAGAACAGCCTTCCAAGGTGGAAAACCTCAAAGGTGATGCTGCCTTTGAAAGGCAACCCAGGCATCTCCAGTTGGTGGAGAATACCATCTCCCCTGTCATCCTCCACTTTTGGTGGTAGGACAGGTGGGAAATTTAGTTAGATTAGGAGGTATGCCCACATTAATTCAGCACCACCTCTAAGGTAGGGCAGGTGATGTGGACCCATCTTGTCTTGGAGAGAATTAGCCAACGAGGGTCAGTGTTATGCCCACTTCCCAATGGAAGTGGTCATGTGAGGTAGGTAGCCAATTGGCTACTAACTGTCACCCCCTTTAATGTCGATAAATCTAGTATCTAGTATTTAGGTGACACCCCTGGACCCTGAACTCTAGATTTGAGACACCTAAGAAGAAAACGTTTAAAGAAGAGTTGCTGAACGCAAGAACCCCTGCTGTGGACTTTGGATGCAAATCCTTGCCTGACGCTGCAAAGACTCAACCATCATGGTGTGCTGTCACTGTGAGGATCCCAAGCACCACGGAGGACCTCTAGCACTTCGCAAGTCACCCAAGAACTCCACTGGAGTAGAGAATTCTACTCCTCTGCTGTCCGCAGGCACCAAACACACAGAGTCCAGCCAATTGACTGACATCTCTCTGGCCTGACCGACACTGCCACTGCCCAGGTAGAGGTACTTGTGCTCTGGAAGATCATATCTGTCTCCCCACTGAGTGTGAAGACACGAGGACCTACCAAAGCCATGCCGTACTAATCCCTGGGGTATTGGACAACCTGTGACCAACACCGACCCTACAGAGGCCAGTCCGGACTCCAACCACCCAGGAAGCAAGCACTCATCAATGAACATCAGACCCCCTGAGACCCACTTCGTGAGTGGCACAGCTCTCCGGAAATTGTCTCTGCAACCTGCTTGACCCTGACCGTGATGATCATCTTATGTAAAATAAGTATTATTTTTGCAAATTGGTCTTGGATTTAGTCTTGAGTGTGTGTCTTATTTATTGCCTCTGTGAGTCCAATAAATGCTGAGCCCTACCCTTTGATAAGCCTAACTGCTTGCCCACACAACCACAAATAGAGTGTTAGTATTATTTACTTTAGCTCTTTATACCAGTCTGGGACTCACTGGACTCTCTGCATAGTGTACCTCTTTTTAGTGTACTATATGGAGAGTCAGGATCCTACAACAAGGGACTGTTCCGGAGTTGGAATGTCTTGGAAAGTAGATGACATTCAAAACATTTATAAACTCAAGTCCATTTCTTAATAGAGTCACAAATTTGCACCTGTAAAACACAAGAGAAAACCAGAATGCAATATGTGAATGGGGTGAGAACACCCCCTAAAACAGTAGCGGTCCAGGAGAAGGGGTTTCTCCATAGGAAAAAATATTCTTTTCGTTATGGAGAAATAAAGAGTAAAAAATAAAAATACAATTGTATCATTTACACATGTGAAAACCCATTTGTTTTGTTAAAACTTGGAATTCACAAAGGAATTTCAGAATTTCTCCTTTTCTTTTTAATTGCTCTCCTTGGGGTGGGCGGTAAACTGCACTCCTCTTGCAGAGTTTGCAGAGGTTTGCCCACTCTGCGCTTTGCTTGGAGTGCGAAGTTTCGGAAAAACTCTGCCAACCGCCATGTGGCGGAGTTTTTTCTTGTGCGCATCTCGCCAACAGGAAATAGACAAGCCTGAGAAAATCAAGCGCTTGACCACCTCCCAGCGAGAAATCTCAATGTGGGTGGTATCGGCAGGTGGCTACCACTCACTTTAGAAAGCTGCAGTTTGAGTAGAAAATCTACTCGAGTGGCAGAAAGAAGCAGCACCATCTGGTACACTGTGTGGTTCAGTTCGCTCTGGTATTACTGCATGAGACAAGCTCCCGGTGCTAAAAATCAGCATAAGCAACTTAACATACCGCAACACTGCTGCTCACAGAACTCAACAGAATCTCGTGGAGTTTTTGGGTAGCTCCACTGGAGTGAAACACTGCGAGTTCCATACACCCCTTGTGTACTCCTGAAGGGGGTTACTCCCAGTTGTCCCGCCCCTATAGTCTGGGTATAAAAACACAAAGGCACAAATGTTTAGGAAAACTATTGTCTTTTAGTGCAACAGTCTGCAGGTTCTATGAAAAACATTCAATGTCAAGTAGTCCTTCTCTCTTGGATCTGCAAGATACATCCAACATCATCCTACCCCTACATCTCTTTTTAGGATAGATATCCAGAATATGGAAGTAAACGGCCTTGAGGAAATGACAGGGTCAAGAATCAGTTTTATAAGGATAAAGTAGAGGATGGCTTTTTTAAATTAGAGTGCCTGTCACCGAGCTCATAGATCACTTAGCCTCACTCTGTCGTCTAAGGCCTGCTCACTACTGCCATATTTATCCCTGCCCGCACCTCTCTTCAACAGCAGCGCCTCCTCACAGTGGTCCACATTGGTCTGGAAATCCACCTCCTCTCTGATAACCTGTCCTGCTGTTCTCTTCAATCCCTCCTCACGCACTTCCATTTGTACCTGCAGTGGCGTCAAACGGCTCACGTCATACTAGTCAACTGGTGCGGTGCAGCTCTCCTTCACGTGGCATATGGTAGTGGCCATCTTGAAGTTCTCAGACTTTATGGCCACTCGCTCACACCTAGTAAATACACTGTTGATTCCAAAAAAGCAAAAAGCAAACTTTAAACATCGGTGCAAACCTGCAGGAGTAAATGTCTTACAATTTCTTTTGCATAGCACCCACATCAAATGGTTATGCAAACATACACAAACGCATTTGTTTACTCTAAACTGTCCTATGCAGGAGTATTCCACAGTCTATAGGTTGCAGAAAATGTCAGAAACTGGAAGAGAATTTATACAAAGAGCAACCTACGGAATGTGTAGGTATTTAGATCTTTTACAGCTTTGAAAGAAACAAAGCACAATTGCACAGCTCGTTCACAATTTCATATTCTATTACATTCTATTTGGAAATCCATAATGAGCCGCAAAAAATCTGAAATCAAAAAGAATTACATCAATTATAATCACTATAATAATTAAGTGCAAAAAGGTAAACACTTTTAAAATTTTAACAATATTAGAGCATACCATTTCATTTTGAGGGTACAGAATAAAAAATGTAGTTTTTTTCACTGTCACATTTTAGAAAGCATCCTTTCTTTAATTGACGGCACACATAGTATAAAGCTGGACAGCTAAAAATTGCATGATGTAACCTGCATGCTAATAGTACAAAGTTCACAAATTCAATCTTTAAAGTTAGATACAACAGTTTATAAACCTAGGGCCGTCATACATAAGTGACCCGACGGTGAAACAGGAGTTTGTGCCCACTTTGCGCACCCCTGGGGCACTTTGGTATTACAGAAGTGGCCGAAGACGCTTGTGTGGCCCCTTCTGTAATACTGATAGTGCTGGAACACATAAGGAGCCAGTGCTATCTTCAGGGGGCATTCTCTAATTCACAAGGGGGTGTGCCCTATGCAAATGAGGAAATCTCTTTACATATGTGCCCGCCCCGAATTACTGATGCGGGCCTAGAGTGAAAGAAGCTCTTAGGAGGTGCACTGACAGTGCACCATTTACAAGGTGGTGCACTCTCAGTACGTACCATGATGGCAGCCCTCTGGATGGGGACAAGGGGGTCCATAGAACCCCCAGACATCCCTGTGCAGGCAGGTGCAGTCACTGGGTGCACCCGCCTGCCAGGGGAATATTAATCCTGCTGAAAAGTGAAGGCGGGTTGCCGCATGCTCTGTGAAAACATGGAGCGGCTTCAAAGCAGCTGCTCTGTTTTTCATAGGAATACGCTGCCCCCAGGGCAGATCAAGTTTGCGGCTGCCCTGAGGGAAGGACATTCTCCCTGTTTGAGCTTGACGAACCTATTTTAAGGTGCACAGAGCGCAAACAGGGAAAGTATGCCCTTTACATTATAGGGCCCCTAGTTGTCTATAGACACAAATTATCTCCTAATTTCAGTTTGGACTGTTTTTATTTTCACCTTTTTCAAGTCATAATTTAGATGGGCACAATGTAGAAAGTATGAGATCTTTTTTAGTGAATTATGATGGTAAGTTATGAATTGGAGGAAAGTAATAGCCAAAGATGAATTTTAGAATGGATTGTTTTACTTTTATTCTAAAACTACATTTTAAATTGTATAATATGACTGGCACAAAGTTGAAAGTATGGACTTCTTAATAGATTTATTATGAGAACCTAATGGCAATGATGCGTTAAATCCTTTTTGTGTGTATGGTTTTAATTAACTAGACATAAATAAATAAACTGAACTGAAACTGAATTAACTAATCTTTAAAGGGCAGTTTTTCCCATGCACCAATAGTTGCTCTCAGTGGGAGAGATTTGTTCTTAGCACTAAACGCATGTGGAGCAGCCCATGATTTAAGATCAAGGCTAAGTGTGGTTGTATATTTTTTTTGTTTTGCATCCGATAAAGAGATGATACATTTATATCAGTAAGAGTTTACTTTATAGGGATTTCAGCCACTGCCATAGACTCAAGGTAACAAAACCAAAAAACAGAAGGTTACCAGTATATCCAGTTGAGCCCAGGGTAGTTAGTGTGAATAACAAATAACAAAATCTCAACAGGTAATATTTGAAATACGATTATATAAAGCATGCACAATAGTTGTTCAAGAAGGGGAGAAAGGGAGGATTGAATTGTTATTGGAACAATGCACGGAGCAGTTTGCATTTTAGAACAATTACGAAAAAGGGCAGTAGCAGCACTATTTACAATAAATGCGAATGTAACCCATAACAAAACTTGTGAATGTCTGTGCTCATGAAGAACAAGTTGAAGGGCACATGTGACAAGTGGAGCAGAGGACAACGTTGCAGGAGACACAGTGGTTACAATGTATACAAGAAAAAACTTTTGGTTCAAAATAATTTGTTACAAAAATTAACGGAAATTAACAATGTAAACCTGTAGTCAGTTCAGGTCATCTTCATAACCAGGTTACAATATTTTTCATCCTGTACAGCGGGGAGTAAATGCTGAAAGAGTAAGAAAAATGTCGGCCGGCCGGCGAAGATAAAATAGTGAATGGAGGAGGTAGGTACCTGCATGGAACTGTATTTGAGAATAGGGGAACACTAATATTTCCAGGAATTAGTCTGTAGAGGCTGGAGGGGAGGGCAGCACCAGCCGGGTTGGCCAAAGACGAATATAGAGAAAAAGGGAGGGAATTAGAAGGGGGAGGTGCCCTAATATAGTGGGAATATGGGTAGAAAGGCATGTAGTTAAGGTACAATTGGAAGGGCTCCGTGGACACTGAACACAATATGAGCCAATCGGCAGGGGAAGCTGCCGAGCCAGAAGTCGACAACAAACACACAGTGGATGCTGGGTGTATAGATGTACTCACCCAGAGGTTAGGAGCACATGGTGCCAAAGAGACGTTTAAGGCATCTGAAAATTACAGTGAAGACAAATGGGGATAGGTGGAAATCCGGCATCACGTGGAAGACATCTGGTCTCAGTGGATCGCAAATTCCGGAGGCAGGCATCATAAGAATGACGACTGGGAACTACATAAGAAAAATTATGAAGCGTTATAGGTGGAGTAATTGGAATGGGTAGGGTAAGGAGGGGGATGGTGCGGGGGCAACTGGCTCTCACCTTGTGCAGAAGTCTTGGCGGAGTCTGGTAGGAGGTAGAGGTAAATACTCCATGGGAGAGCACACGGTGTCGGCATATGTCCGAGTCGATGAGAGGGGTAATGGAAGCAGGTCGGAAATAGGAAGCCGGTTGGCTGATGATGCATCACAACACAAGTGTGCGCATGCAAGGGGGTGGGGTGGGAAGGTCTCACCTCCTGGTCAGAGTAACTGCTCTCCCCTCACACAGCTCCAACATTAAGGCACTGCCCTCAGAACCTTCTGTTGCCCCAGGTAGGTGTTTGAGGCCCTCCTCAACCCACAGGCTCCTGCCCGCGCTTCATCCCTGGTGGTCTAGTGGAAGAGCCTGCTCTTCTGCTAGTCTGCTCTGTGTGTGTCTTCCTCTTTCTGTCTTTGCCTCTCTCTGTCCCTCCTATTATTTTGCCTGTTGCCTGTTTTTCCTTTTTTGTGTCTTTCTCTGCTTGTTTTTCTGGAGTTGCATTGCCTTTTCCCTTCCTCTGCTGCCCCCGTGGCCCCTACCCCCTAGCATGTTTCAAGTCCCGCCTCCCAGCTGCTCACCCTCTCCCCAACCCCTACATAATGGCGGTTGCTGTGCGGACGCGCTTCTAGCATGCCAAAGGCAAGGTCGTCTGCAACCGTTTGTCACCAGACCGAGACCAGCCCCAGTGACCCTGGTCCCCTGACTCCCCACCGCTATGACCCAAGCACTCTCCATGCAATCATCACTGAATACAACAACAACTGCCGGCTCTTGATGCTGAGCAACTCTCAAGGCCCATTCTCGTGCCTCAATGCACCTTCACCCACCTCCGGACCAAGACACCCACCCCCCAATGCCACTGTACACCAGCCCCTGAGCTGCATCCTGCTCAACGTGCGCTCACTGCACAGACATTCTGAGGCCTCCTCAACACTCACTCACCCAACGTCACCTTCCTCACAGAGACCTGGGCCAATGAAAGACCTGCACCTGACATCACATCCGCCATCCCTGACGGATACAAGATCCTGAAGAAAGACGGCTCCAACCGCTCTGGAGGAGGCTTCACCATATTCCTAAAAAGCTCTCTCTAACTAACAACCACCAACTCGGACGACACCTTGCCCCTCATGGAACACATCCACTTCCAGATCCCGCCCCCAACCCCAGAACGATGTTTCGCGGAACACTCGCCTAAAGACTGCCAGGACGCCACTCCCCGTTCCCCACTGTCATCACAGACTACATCACGCCCTTAACTCCATGGACTACATACTGCTCAGAGACCTGAACTTCCACCTAGACAACCTCAGCGATCCCAACACAGCCGCCCTCCTAGAGAACCTCTCCAATATTGGACTGAAGCAACTTGTATCCACCCCCACTCACATGGCAGGACACACTCTCGACCCCATCTTTCCTGGAGGAAACAATATTTGCTTCAGTCACACCACTGAACCCATCTGGACGGACCACCACTGCGCCCATTTCTCCTTCTCGAAACCCACAGCACACAAGCATACGCCATGCCTTCCACACAGAAATTAGAACAAAATCACTGAAGAACACCTCACCTCTGCCCTCAGCTGCACTCCTCCCCCTACCACGATAGACGCCAGCACAGCAGCAAACAACCTCCAGCAATGATTCGGCAACACTCACACCCCCCTCCAGAACTCTGCCAGACGACACAACAAGAAAGCCACCTGGTTCACCACGGACCTCTGAGAATCCAAGTGCTCTTGCCGAAGACTGGAGAAAACATGGAGAAACAGCAAAACCCCAGAAGCACGCACCCCCTACAAGCACACCGCCAACTTATCAAATCAACTAAGAGAAACTTCATCCAAGACAGAATCCTCTCCACTCCCACAACTCCAAGGAACTCTTCACCAACATACAAGAATTCACGAGACCCAACAGCGAAATTACCTACATCTTTCCCTCCCAAGACCTCTGCAACAAACTCAGCATCTTCTTCCACCACAAGATCAAGATGCTCTACGACAACTTTGATGACCAAGACCATGGCACCGACCCAACACCCCCCCACCAGTGATGCCATACAGCTGACCCTCCTCACCTGGACTCCTCTCACCACAGAAGGCACCGCAGAGACTATGAACATCATCCACTCCGGAGCACCCACTAACCCCTGCCTGTCACACATCTTCCACAGGGCTGCCATTACACCTAAACTACGATGAATGATCAACTGCACCCTCGAGACATCCACATTCCCCAAAGACTGGAAATGTGCCAAAGTCAGACCCCTCCTCAAGAAGCCCTCTGCAGACCCGATAGACCTCAAGAACTTCAGGCCCATCTCTCTTCACCCCTATGCCGCCAAAGTCAACGAGAAAGTCATCAACAACCAGCCAGCACACTTCATAGAAACCAACAGCTGCCTGAAGCTCAACTCAGAGAAAACAGAAGTCCTCATCCTTGACTCCACCCACTCCACATAGGACAACACCTGGTAGCCCCCCACCCACAGAAACACCCCCACCCCTACGGACCATGCTCGCAAACTTGGCATCAGACCTAGACGTCAGGATTCTCTCCTGGACAGATCATTTGTTAATTTCTTTCACCCTTAGCCTGTTGCAAACCCCAACAAACCCTACTGCGTTGCCACCAATGGTAAACAGAGACTGGAGGCTGGTTACTCCTGACTCATCTCAATACCACGGTACCTGCCTGAACTGAGGACATGAAAAAGAAAGTGCAAAACGTTAGAACACAAATGGAGATTGTCAAAATAGAATAATGATAGATTGTTATACAAGTTAGAGATGAAACCTACAATAACGCCAATAAGAATGCAAAGAAGACCTATTTGGCGAAGCTAATAAACGATAACAGCAATTCACCCAAAGAGCTTTATAAAATAGTAAAAGAATTATGCAAGCCAGCAAGTATGTCCCAAACCTTGCCCCCTTCAGAAGAATGCTGCGAGAAGATAAGCAAATTCTTCTCTGACAAAATTAGTGAGATATAATCTTCATTCAGAAATCACCCCTCCTCACCCAGGACGGAATGGGAATCCTTGGATCCTCACCCTGAGACTCAATCCCTTTTTAGCAGTTTTTTCTCTTTTACAGAGGAACATGTTGCAAAAGCAATGGGTGAAGTTAAATCGGGGTCTCCACTTAACCCATGCCCTCACTCTATATTCTCCCGGATCATACCGGCACTATGTCCTCATGTAACTCACCTATTCAACCAATCTCTGGACACTGCTCTATTTCCAGAGATCTGGTAGTAAGCCATTGTGGTACCCTTACTAAAGAAAGCAGGCATGGATATCCACAATCCAGCTAACTACCGTCCAATCTCCCAGCTCCCTTATCTATATAAAGGTTTGGAGATGTTGGTTAATAAACAATTATTTAAATAACTCGAAACCAACAAACTCCTGGTTCCATCTCAAACTGGCTTCAGAGACACCAACAGTACCGAGGCCACCCTCTTGGCAGTCCTGGAAAATATTTGATCCCTAATTTATCAGGGAAGAGCCGCTGCCTTCATCCGGTTGGACCTGGTGGCAGCTTTCGACATCGTCTCACATGGACTACTGTTGATCACCCTACATGAAAATGGTATACACGCCAAAACCCTTCAGTGGCTCCGCTCCTTTTTGAGCAACAGAACGCAAACAGTACAAATGGGCTCTTTTTCTTCAAGCCCAAAATCCATCAGCTATGGTGTCCCGCAGGGAGCCTCCCTGAGCCCCACGCTCTTTAACCCCTATGTATCATCTTTGGCTAAAATCAGTGAGAAATGGGAATTCAGTATTTGCTCTTATGCGGAAAACACACAATTGATGATAGCCTTCAAAGAAAGGCATGAGGACACCAGGCTCAAACTGAACAACTGCCTCTCAGAAATGGTGGTCTGGATGTCAGACCACTGCCTGAAATTGAATGCTGACAAATCACAGATCCTACTCTTTGGGGGAGACCACATAATTTGGGATGCAACTTTGTGGCCCCAATCGTTTGGATCCACTTCCGCGCCCAACCAGGCTGCAAAAAACCTTGGCATTCTTATTGACGACACACTAACCATTTAGGACCATGTCCGTACACTGTGCGGGAGAAGCTTTGACACTTTAAAGCTCCTAAAAAGGCTTTTCCCATGGATCCCTGTGGATTGTAGGAAAACCATCACGCAGGACCCACTTATAATCGAACTGGATTACAGGAATGCGTTGTTCGTATGGTTTTCTCTCGTCTGCAGTTCATCCAGAATGCGGCCGCCAAACTGGTGTGCAACAAAAGTAGTTATAGCTCGGCTTCAGAATGCATGAGACAGCTCCATTGGCTGCCTATGCATCAAAAAGACAGATTCAAGCTCCTGAGCAATGCACACAAAGCCCTACACCATCGCGGTCGCAGAATTCTAGAAGACAAACTCCAATTCTATGCCCCTACACATAAACTAATGTCATGCAACCAGGTGCGAGCTAAGACCAAACGCATTAAGAACGCCAGGGCACGGGGCCATGCTTTCTCCCACCTGGCTACAAATCAATGGAACGAATTACCACTAGAATTACATCTTACGTATATGTAATTTAGAAAAAAGCTGAAAACCCATCTGTTCCCACAGGCTTAGTTCCGGACACAGTGGCACCTAACACTACCTCACCCTCACTATGGATCTTGCTCTCCCAGCTCTGTGATATCCTTTTGGATGGATGTTGTGCTTTATAAATGAATAAATCATACTCAGTTCTTCACTTACCATGAACCGCCAGATCAACGCTGTGTCCTCCACATGCTTCAACACCCTCCACATACTCCACAAGACCTTCAAATGGATCCCCGACTCCAGGAAGACCGTCACCCACACACTCATCCCCAACAGACTGGCCTCGTAAACATGCTCTATGCCGTAATCAACAAAACACTCGTCTGCAAACTCCATTCCGTCCAGAATGCCATAGCCAGACTCATCCTTGACATCCCACGACATGACCACATCGCTCAACACCTCCGCGACCTCCACTGGCTCCCCGTCAAAAAAAGAATAACCTTCAAACTGCTCACACATGCCTACAAAGCCCTCCATAACACCGGACCCCAATACCTCAATGAAAGAATCTCCTTCCACGCCCCAAGAGAAACCTCTGCTTTGCTGACCTAGCCTTAGCCACGGTGCCCCGCATCCACAGGGCCAGAGCGGGTGGCAGATACTTCTCCTACATCATGGGCAAGACCTGGAAAGAACTCCCCCGCCACATCAGATAAAGCCCGGCACTGCACCTATTAAGAAAGGATCTTAGGACCTAGGACCTGGCTCTTCGGATGACCACGGTGCTGCTCGAACCACCCCAACGCCTTGAGACCCACACGGGTGAGAAGCACGCTTCACAGATCCTGATTGATTGATTGATTGATTGATTGATTGATTGATTGACTTAATTTAAAGGGCCGGTCTGAACAAGGGAAATGAGGAGATGAAAGGCCAGAAGGAGGCCAAGGACAATTTACTTAAAACAAATATGTGATGTACATGGGTTTAGAAAAAGAGAAGAAGTAAATGAGGTCTGTAAAAAGGCAGAGTCAAGGAAACCAAAAGTAAAGATACATTTGAGAGAGAAGTTAACAAGGGAGAAGCATGGCAATTCTAACAAATAGTTATTGCACTTTCCATAAAATGTAGTAGGAGAAAATCGAGGGGGAGGGGTCGGGGTGGCCGATGGCGGGGGAGAGAAAAGGACAGAAAAGGGGAACACAGAAGCAAATCGACAAGGTTTCTGGACAGAAAGAGACAAATATTTAAATTAAACAGTTACATTGTTATACAATTACATTAGTTGGAGCACCTAAGGCATGAAGAGGATGAACATGGGATAGAAAAACAAGCACAAGGAGGTGAGACTGGGATAGCAATACATAAAGTAGCATATGTATGAATAAAACAACAGCGAATGTATGTGAAATGTCACAGTACTGACCAACAAAAATTAAGGCAGTGTTAAATACCATCGGAGTGTTCCTATATGAAGGTACATCTAGTAGCCTACAGAAGGGGTAAGCTAGAGGAAGCTTGTTACAGGGCGACACCAACCGAACCTTCTAAATGATAATAGCATTGTTCCATTCATCATGGGTGTTGATTCCATGGTTGACTGAATTACAGTGTGTGATCCATCTGCACTTGCACCTGTTCAAAAGTTGTTGTAGAATACCACCACGTTAGGGTAGTGTGGGTTGTTCAAAAACTTGCCAGACCATGTCAGTTTCCTGTGGTGTTTTACTAGGTAATGTGTGACAAGTGGTGCATTCTCCACCTTACAAGGGATGCGGCTCTTGTGTTGTATAATGCGTTGTTTTATCATCTGAGTAGTTCGACCAATGTATAGTACATTACAAGGGCAGTGTATCACATAGATCACATCAGTGGAGCAGCAATTTGTGAAGTTCTTCAGTTCGTAGGAATGGATATTTACTATGAATTCCTTAGTGTTGATCATAAGAGGACAAGCCACACAATTCTGGCATTTGTAGTGTCCCAAAACTGGTGGATGGCCCCATGCTGTTCTAATTGAATCTGCATTGTCAGTTTTTTTTGGCCATGAGATAGCGTGTGCTAGATGGTTGGCCAAATGACTCTGGGGTATATTCACAAGAACGTGTGATAACTACCGCAAGAGTAGCATAAAGCAACTTTCAATATCGCAGCCTAGCGCGGGAAAATAACCCTGTGTCAACGTGAAATTCACAACAAGGCGTTAGCATGCAATAGCCACCAGATAACGCAGACAATGTCCGTGATACAACCACCCCGACAGAGATAAAAATACAAACCACAACACCAGAAAACCTGCGATGAGCCCTTCCGCGATGAGGAAAGCAGGGATAAGCAGCGCCAGGGCAGCAATATTGCATACGGAAAATGCCACTGACCAAAATACAGCAACAGTGGAGTACCACGGATGCACCCTGGCCAACTGCAGAGGACAACATGCACACCACAACATCCAAGCACCGTGGAAGGACAGAACCGACAGGCACACCGCATGAAAGAGACCAGTGGCAGTCAAATCTGAGCCGCTGGAGCGACACACCCACCGTGCAGCATACGCACATAAGCAGAAGTGCACCTCGACGTTGGAAACATCCCGGTACAAACAGCAACGCCTCCCCAACTGAACACAGGACACAACTGGACCAGCAAATGTGCACCACCAGGCAAATCACATCTGTAACCCCAGTGATATGTAACACGACAATGCACAATTCCAAACGTTAACCTGCAAAAATGTTTAATTCACACATGCAGTGCAATTGGACATCTACTACTGTCCCATGATTGCCATGGACCGGCACAATGTGACGTGCTCATGAGAAGTAGGTGTCAATGATGTAGTTCCTATAGGCCATTCCTGCCACAGCTGCAGTGGGATGTGGCCCACCTGCCCCATCACCATCATCATCGTTCAGTACCTCTGGTACTGGGATCCATGGGGCTCTGGTGTGAACACAGATGTTGTGCAACACACAACATGCAACGATCATCTTGCACTCGACGTCCGGGCTGTACAGGAGCTTCCCACCTGTGCAGTTCAGGCACCTGAAACGTGACTTCAACACACCAAATGTGCATTCAACGATGCCCCTGGTGCGTATGTGGGCCGCATTGTACTGCCTCTGGGCGGGTGCGTTCGGGTCCCGGAGGGGTGTCATCATCAAAGGGCAGAGTGCATATCCTTTGTCACCTGTGACAGTGCAGGGAAAAAGGAGTCAATACTTGGTTTGGCAGGATGTGATGGCAGGGCCATCAACTCAGTGATGCCTGTGCTGGCTGAGTGTGGGGTGAGTGTAAGCCAGCCCTCAGGGAGTATCCCAGGATGACCAAGGAGTGGTGTAGTCATGTCTGGTAGGTGGTCGTGTAGTCTGACATGTTGAATGTGGCTTGGTCACGTGTGCATCCCCACTGATGTGCTTTGTGCATTGTTGGCTGTGGGATGTGTGGAGTGTTGATTTGGTACTTACCAATGAGCAGTTCAGTTCCATATGTGCCATCCTGGAAGCGCTGGTTGATGATGGACTGTCGGAAGATGAAGGAATCATGCACACTGCCTAGGTAGTTGGCGACAACATTGGTGAAGAGACACCGGTGGTCCACAATTGCCTGAACATTGATGGAATGCGTGTGCTTTCTGTTGCAGTAGTGGTGTGCAGTATTTGCAGGGGGCACAAGTGGAACATGTATGCAGTCAATAGCCCCCAACATGGCCGGGAATCCGGCTATGGCGTAGAAGCCTTGCTTTGTCTCCAGCTGTTCCTGCACAGTGTTGGGGAAGTGAAGGTACTGAGGTATGAAGCTGAGGATGACATCCAGGACAGGTGTGATGAACTTTGATAGGGCTGGCTGTGAGAATCCTCCGACTCTGGCAGTTGTTGGTTGGAATGTCCCAGAGGCCAACAGGTGCAGCACAGCCAGCAGCTTTTATTGAGGTGGGATGTTGGTTGTCCGCTGTGTTGGTACCGTCAGCCTGTGGGCGATGTAAATCATGATGTGGAGAATGGTTGTCCTTTTGAGCCTGTAGTGGGCAATGACGTCCGCGGGCGTTAGGTCTGTGAGGGTGGTGGTTTTTTGGTAGGTCCGCTGTCTTACTCTACGCTGCCTCTGTGGTGGTCCGGTGGGGGTGCGAGTCTCGGTCCTGGGGGTGGTGGCGGTCCAGGAGGTGGTGGCGGTGGGTGTTGTGGCCCTGTTGGGACTCTGAGCTGCATGATGAGTAGCTCCATAGCGTTGTTTGTTCTTCGGGTATGGTTGTGTGCGGGGCTCCATAGCCAACTGCAGGTAGGCGTCCCTCTTTACACCTGCTTGAGGCAGGTTTCAGGTTTCTTTATTTTTGCGTAGCTAATTAAAACCATTGCAATATTAATACTTAAAACAAAAACTACAATTTTCAACAAAGAGTCGGTGTGATTTCATCCATCTTTGCTGCCTTTTTGATTTTTGAAATTATTTAAGGCAATCTTCAGATAAAACCCATTTAAAACCCAAAGGTAGATAATTCTTTACACTATAAAATCAGAATTAATTGTAATCACAATGAATGTCATTAAGTAGCTGAATGCTGTAAATTGCAGTCTCATATTTTTAGCTTCAGCGATGTATTCCCTTTTATCCAGTCGTATTAAGTATGTTGTTCGAAGTTGTCGCCACTTGTTACAGGGATTATCCCTGTACTACTGGCAGTGTGTCCTTGGAGTGGTCCGGCTTGAGACATATTCCCGTCAACAGAACAACCTGTGGTATCAAGGCCTAATAAAACTTTAGATTTTTTGGGCATTTTTTGTTCAGCCAGCATGAGGAATTTTACCACTCTGCAGTTTAGTTGTATATTTTCTGGATTTAAGCAGGCTAGCATTGCTTGCCTCCTGGTGCGGATGCCTTTCTGTTTGAGAGGTTCTTTTAGAAGCTTTTGCCGTGCTTGGTGCAGTTCCTTGCATAAGCAGATTAGATGTAAAATGTCGCCTTGCTTGATGTTACACAGCCTGCAAGGCTCTTGTGCTAATGTCCTCAGCAATGGTGGAAAATGCTGAGCACACGGGAAGATTCCCAATCTGTGCCTCAAGAATTTCATTTTTATGGATTTAGGGTAACCCAGGTTGAAAAATATTTGTGGAGCAAGTAATTTGTAAGAGTTGAGGGTCATCCAGGCATGAAATCTATTTGAGAAACTTGCCTTGTCCTCCACCAAGGAGATTTGTTTTATGGTCTTCCAGACTAGTATTTTAAAGTTCGAATAGCCAATTTGCACATCCCAGAGTCCCGTGAGTTTGGTAGATTCTAGAATGCTCCCTATGCTTCATATCCTGCCACAGCAGATAGTTTAGTGTGTTTGTAGTAGCACTTCTGATCTTGTGCCAACAGATGATATAAGCACCAAACTCCAACCTTATTTGAGCAGGTGATGTATAGGGTGGAAGGCAGAACATAGTTCTATAGGCTTTGACCTGCCTGTTATCCAGCTCCTTTGCATCTCTTCCCTGCATTTCCTCACTACCATAAGCGATAGAGGGGAGTAGTGTAGCCTGGACTACCTTCAGGAGCGGAGTCAAAGTCGGCCCCATCAATTTATTTGCAGGACTTTTCATCGTTAAAGCAATCAGCAGACCTTTCCTTCTTGCTTCCTCTTTCTGTCGCCAACATGACCCTTCCTTATCGAATATGGCTCCCAGGTACTTGTTTTCATGAGCTGGGTCGAGTTTTGTGCCACCAAGGAACCAATCTCTCTGTAGGTTCTTTTTGTTGTTTATTGACATTGTCCGAGTCTTGCTCAGAAGTATTTTTAAGTTGTTTTCTGTGGCGTAGTTCTACATTTCTGTCAATAGATGCTGGAGACCAACGTGAGTGTGACTAAGCAGAACTACGTCATCTGCATACATGAGATTGGACAATGTTTTCCTCCTATCCTCGGTGAGTGAGAGTTGCAGGTGTTAAGCAACTTTGGAAGGTCAGCCATGAATAGATTAAACAGGGTTGGTGCAAGCAAACAACCCTGTTTCAATCCTTTTGTGGTGGGAACTTTCGAGGAGATGTGGGTACCGCCACCTAGTTTCACCTGCACCCAGGTATCTGTGTGTAGAAGATTCAGCATGTTTAGAATAGGCTGTGGTATGCCCCATTGCGCCAGTTTCCCCCACAGTCTACCCCTCTCTACATTATCGAAAGCAACGCTAAAGTCATTATAACATAGATGTAAAGGTAGTTTAGAGGCTTTGGCTGCATCGATTATTAGCGAAATTGTAAGGATGTTTGTAGATGTACTGGCCATTTTGCGAAAGCCGGTCTGGTTCAGCGGTATTATCAAGTTTGCCTCAGCCCAGTTTGTAAGCTCCTCCAGTATGGTGCCCGCAAAATATTTTGCTTCATTGTCTATCAGAGTTATTAGGCGATAATTGTTGGGCTCAGCCTTGTCTCTCTTTTTATAGATTGGCACTATTGTCGAGCCCTTCCAAGATTCCGGTATTCTGTTTAGCCGCCGGACTTCAGAAATAGAGGTTGCAGAATATCAGTCACATCTTCACTCTTTGCTTTTAACAGGGTAGGTGGAATGCCGTTCGGTCCCGAAGCCCCTTCTTTCCTCCCTTACTAACTGCGCCTGATAGACTGTTTTCTTTGGGTGGAAGCTCCTGCTCCCTCATCTCGGTTATACTTGCTCCGGCTTGTTCTTCTGAAGTCCAGCTGTTGGCCATTTGTGTTCCAGCACTTTCTAATTGGTTGTTAAAGTGGGTAGTAAGGTATTTTACCCAGTTTAATTCCGAGATATATGACCTAATACCCTTATGATGTGGATGGATAATCACGTTCACAGTTTTCCAGAAGCAGGCGATGTTGTTGCAGTTTGTGTCGTGTAAAAGTTTTGCCCAAAATGCGTTCTCACGATCTCTGTTCATGTTCCATTTCAGCCTTTTTAATTTTGCCCTTTGGTCCTTCAAGGATACTCGTGCACTGGCATTCCCTGGGAGTCTTCAAAGCCTACGCAGAGTTGCATTTATTGATTTCTTGAGGTGCTTGAGCTGTACTACTTGATCTTTCAGAATTTTGTTTTTTCCACATGCTTTCTGGGAGTTATTTTTTATAGCAAAGCTATCTGCCTGTTGTTCTAGTAGTGTAGCAGTAAACTGTTCCCAGCATGCTATTTTGTCTTCTGGACTAGATACTTACGAGGTAAAGAGTTGGATTGCTGCTTCAGCCTTAGAGTTTGTATTGTTTATTGTACATTTAATCCTTCTTAGATTGGAGGTAAAGATAGACCCCAAAGTTGCATCTGGCCTAATTTGTCTTGCTGCAGACACTGTTATTTGAGCTTCTTGAGGCAGGTGTTAAATACCTGCGGCCACTGCGGCTTATCACCAGTTTTTGGTTCGCTTCGCAGTTCTGTCAGTTCGTTGTGAAAGTGGTGGTGTTGTTTTTCATGTGTTTTTGCACGGGTACGCCTACTCTGCATCTCATTAGAGTTAGTTGGTGGTGTCGGCCGTGGTGTTAGATTTTGGGGCAGTTATCGCGGGAATACTGGCGATGTCTGCAGTTTGCACCTGCTTGTGAATGGGGTGTTAAATATATCTCCACTTTTGTTGCGTTAAGTTGGAGATAAATCGGAGATAAGTCCTTGTGAATATGCCCCTCTGTCTTTTGTAGGAGAATAGAGGTGCCTGTTGAAAAGACTGGTGTGTACGCAGAATGTTCCAGTTTTTCATACTGATTTTACTCACTTTGGGGCATATTATCAAGCACGGCGTTAAAATTATCGCCGCTTTAGCGGCAGAAAACTGCTGCTAAAGCGGCGATAATGGGCTTGATAATATGCCGCAGAGAATTCCAATAGAAGCCCATGTTGACACCAGAACATGGGCTTCTATGGGAATTCTCAAGGGCATATTATCAAGCCCATTATCGCCGCATTAGCAACAGTTTTCTGCCGCTAAAGCGGCAATAATTTTAACGCCGTGCTTGATAATATGCCCCTTAATTACTGGATGGACTGAAAGTAGAGACAAACAGTATCCTTTTTTTTCCTGTTTCTCTTTTGGTGTGAGTAGAATATCTCTATAGTATACCATGTGCATTTCTGGACCCTTGCGATCAAGGTAGCACTGTGATAAACCTAATAGGTCCAAAGCAAATAGAAGATTTTTCCAAAATATGCTATCTGTTCTTTGAGTTTTTTCACTTTGAATCAGTCAGAACCCCAGCATATGACTGCCAAACCTGCACATTGCAACTACATAGCCCAAATCCAAGCGGATTGCCTGTGTTGCTGCTAAGGAGTCAGTGAGCATAATTAGAACAACTTTTTCCTTCAATTCCTTTCATTTAAATTCATAGCAAATTGTTAGACATGACCATCTTTTGCATTGTATTCCCCAACATATTAGCCTTAACTACCCTCCTTTTTACTGAACCAGTTTTTTGGGGCATTAGAACCCTGTGCCCTTTACTCCATGGCTCTGTGCTTGTGCTCTCCCTTCCAAACATGGTAAAATCGGTATGCACCTAATTGGCACATTTAATTTACCTGTACGTCCCTAGTACATGTTACTACATCTACATGCTACAAGTGGGCTTGCACCACTCATTGTGTCACCCACTAAAGTTGCATTGTAAAACATGTGTTAGGCCTCCCACTGCAGCATGTAGTGCAGATCTTACACTGCTATTTCAAGCTGGCAAAATAAACCCTTTCCATTCCCAAACCACCATTTTTAATACCTATGATTTACCCTCAAGCTAGGTGCTAAGAGCCAACTGGGCAGGATGATTGATATTTAAAATGTATTACATACCTAAGTTTTACATATCCTGATAGTGAATAGACCCTAAAATTGTTTTTCACTGCAGCAAAGCTAACTCTCCCATAAACTAACACTGGATTACCTTATTACAGTTTAAAAGTGATGACTTCAGTTTGGGAGTAGATACCAAAGTAATTCTCCCACTCATTTGAATTGTAATTAAGCATCCTCTTTAATGGTAAAGTCTGATTTAAAATATCTATTCTCAAAATACCACTTTTAGAAAGTTGGCCTTTTCCTGTCTAAACCAAATGTGCCTTTATGCCAGTTTCCAGGGCCACAGGACTATTCGTGGCTTTTTTCTGGCGTGATGTGTATTCCCGCAAGACAGGGGATAAAGGGCCTTTGGTGTGGGACAGGTTGTTCTTTCCTTGAGGAGGATGGTCTTGTTGTACGGTTCATACTTTCTCACTAAAACTGTGAATATGTTGGACAACATAAACATCAAAACTGTTCAAGACTGATTCTGCGGGCACCATCAGGATATGTAGGCTTGAGTTTTGGCTAGCTCACAGGGCACCATCTGTACCCCTAATCTAGCAAGGTAACAGGTGTATGTGCAACCTCAGAACATGACTACTCTGACTCACCAAGTAAATCATGGACAAAGATCTAGAACCCTTTCTTTTGGTAACTCATGCACGCCCAAAAGGAGACACAAGAAATACTCAAATTGGCATTTTGCTATCCATTAAAGCAATAAGATTCTTGTATAAAATATGTGTGCTGCAATAATCAATAGAAGGAAACAAAACAGATTTATCAGCATCATGAGAAAAGTGAAGAAAATCAGCAATCAAACCATTGTGCTGTTACATAGAATATATGCTTACAAATAAGGACAATTATATTTGCGTTCCTACCGTGCACTCCCAATCCTAGTGTGCCTAGGGTGGGTGAATCTGCCAGAATCCCTCAAGGGTGATTTAACTCGCCAATTACCTGTGGGTATGTTTCATCTAGGAGCCCGTCTTGGTGTAGAGGAGGTAGAGAGGATTTAGCTGGGCTGGATTTCCGACAAGGTATCCTTGACAGTGTCAGCTAAAAGCTTTGAAACCATGTTGTATATTTAATAAACTTCTCCTATATTGTCATGCCGAAATCCCAGTCAGGCTGTCAATTTTGATTCTAGCCTGACAAATCTCTTGCCGAGCAAACAATAGCTAACAACAGCATTTTGCAAAGTGAACAATACAGCATTTTCAAGGATCTGATAATATTCCTATGAAGATGTGTAAATGTAAGCAAAGTTATTTCATGGAACATTATGCATACAAACACACAAGCAAATGTATGTCATTTGTCAACGTTCAAGAAAAGATGTAATCTTTAAATGTGAGCATGCAAAATGGCAGTTTTCCTGCCAGGGCCTAACATAAACACAGTACACCCTGGGGTTTGTTCTAAGCCCTTCCTGAGTTTCAAAGGATAGCCTGAAGTCTGTGTCACCCCTTTCGTGACTACTGACTCTTCCTGCCCTGTCACTGAGAAATGCAACTCACACCTGAGCCTGCCTGCCCCTTATCTCCCTAGACAGATTAGGGCCCAACAGAGGGAAGAGGAAGGAACTGAGCACAACCAATTTAGGGTTAGACAAAGAGAGTGATCCCCACACAGAGGTTGGCACTGGATATAAAAATGGCACCTTCAGAAACTCTCATCAGAACATTCATGGTTCGGTGAAGGGTCAAAAGAAAGATTGCCCTCCTGAATGAAAAAGGTAGTCTGTACCTGTTTGCCTAGAACCCAGGATCCCAGAAGTGATTTCAATGGTCAGTTGGCTTACCTCATGTTTGAGCCAAAGATATATATGTAAAAAAACCATGTAAAAATGTACTTCTATAGCGCAACTACCACTCCAAGGAGTATCTTGGCGCTTATATATAACAACTAGGGGTGGGTGATAAACTCCCCATCACCGGCAGAGTTTGTGGAATATTGCCCACTCTACGCTCTGTTTGGAGCACAGAGTTCTGGAGAAACTCAGCGAACCACCTTGTTATGTTGGCATGCAAGAGAGAGAAAAACTGAGCAATAGGACAAGTCCTGATGTGATTTTTTCAATGCAGACACTTTCAGCAGGGCATACCGTTCGCGTTGAGAATGCTGCCACTTGAGTGGAAAATCTTATTGAGTGACAGAAAGAAACAGTTCTTTCTGGTACAGCGCATGGTGCAGTTTGCACTGATGTTATAGCATGGAACAAGCTCCCAGTGCTAAAAATCAATATGAACAGCGTGATGTGCTGAAATTCCACTGCTTGTGGAACTCCGCAGAATCTCGCATAAGTTTTCTGTAACTCTGTGGATTTTCGTGGAGTAAAACTATGTGAGCTCCGTCCACCTCCATTAACAACCTTCCAGAGATCTTCACTGCAACTGTTCAGCTGACCAACACCAACTAGACCTGCCTGGACCCTTCTTCTGGCCTCTCCTGAGGCTATGCCTGACTCCCGAGGGGTACCTGTGCAGATTCTAAACCCTTTTCAGGTGTCAAACTGCAAGAGCTGGACTCCGGGTAAAAATCCAGAGGTTCTGGACTTTTTGCATCCACAAATGTCTTCCCACTTCCAATTTCCTGCTCTTCACATCAGCAACAACTGCATGCGTCATCCGCCAGCATGAAGCTCCTACAGGTGACTTGCTCTTCATGCCAACAATGACCTTCCTGTGGACAGACTCCAACCTGTGATCCACTTTTCTCATCGACAACAACTGCCTTTTGGCCCTGCCAAAGTGAATCTCTGACTGGGGCTTCTCACTTGACATTGGACTGTGCTAAAAGGATTACTTTTTACTAGGATGAACCTGGAATCTGCCCCTCATCTCATCTTGGTTGGCCTAAACATTTGACCATGACCCGGCCAAAAGGATGCAGATAACTTTGATTGGTTCTTTGTGCTTTTTGGTGCTATTTTTTCCTATTGTCATTGGGGTGTTGTTTCATTTAATTAAATGTACTCTACATTTATAAATTGTTTTTTTTTCTTGTATTGTGTTCTCACTTTATTGCTATATCAACCTAATTATGCAGTTCCTTAAGAGAAAATGGAGACAGAGACCGGGTTGGTATTTCAGAGTGTCCCAAGGGTGCTCCAAATCAATTTTAATCAGTGAGTCCACTGGTCGAATTAAAAATGAAAAAGTGTGTCACCACTGAGGTAATGTACAGTGGTGGCTACAATGTGTGGGTCAACATGTTTGTTGTCTGAGGTGTCAGGGAGATCACGTGACAATTCTTCAGGACCAAATGTTAGCAATAACTATCTACACAGTGGTTGGTTCCATTGTTAGTATAGAGTGTAAACCAAGCACATAAGTGCCCTAACATTGAGGTAACTTGTTATCAGACCGACCCATCTCGGGTGGCTCTCCAGCTCCAATGAATCTCTGGTGGAGGGTACGTAAAAATTTTAACATCGGTTTAGCAGCAGCTCAATCACCAGACGACCTTCCCCTCTCTCCACCAGCTCGCAGGTTAAAATTGATTTGGAGCACCACTGCGCCTCATTTTAGATTACCCTTCACATTTCTCTCACACTTCCCATTCACAAATACACCACAAGGCCCCATACCCACACTGCACCTTACGGCTTGGGATTAAAATATCTCAGAGAAAGAGCCCCTCACAAGGTGCCCGTCGGGCATTGCAGCATCGGCCAGATGAGGAGCATGCCATATGATGAAGCATGACACCCAGCTGGTTGTGTGAGGGCCCTAATTCCCAAAGTGGGAGACACCCTTTCTCTACACTTGGGACACTCTGAAATACCGACCCGGCCTCTGTCTCCATTCTCTCTGCATACTTAGGTTAATATTCTGATCTCATTGGGGCATGTATGCTGGAACGATAAGTGCCACTAGTCCGTTTTTTCAGGATATATCTCATTGTATTGCTGTTTGAGTGCTGGGTCTCTACTTGGCAGAGGTATGCACCCTGTCAAAGTAGGGACCACAAACATAGTCAGGGTAAGTCACAACACAATACTAAATTGTCCTGTGCCCACTCTCTGGTAGGTAGCTGGGCACAGAGCAGGTAGGCATAACTTGGACGGCAATCTGTAAAGTATTTGTGCAATAAATCATACAGTAACCCAGTGTAAATACCACAAAAAGACTCCACAACAGGCCAGAAAAAAAGAATATTTATCTGAGCAAAATAAGACAAAAACTACAGAAATACAACATGTAGAATTTGAGATATTGAATTTGAGCAAGTTCCCAGAAAACCCTCCAGGTTGTGTACAGTTACATGCTGGCCCTCCAGAACCAGATTCACCGCTTCTGGAAGAAGGCTCAAAGTAAACTAGAGGCCATCAAAGAGGGGATGAAACTCTTGTATGATCAGAAGGCCACACTGATAGAGTTTCATCCTGGCCAAAAAGTATGGGTCCTGGAACCAGTACGGACTGGAGTTCTCCAGGACCACTGGACTGGCCCATATGAGATAAAGGAGCGGAAGAGGAGACCACCTACCTGGTGGACCAACAGACCCCCTGGCAACCCCTGAATGTTGCTTCATGTGAGCAGGTGTAAGCCTCACTTTGAGAGCTCTGAAATGCATGCTTTTAGTGCAAGATGAAGGAGTGGAAGATAGGAGTGAACCTTTCCCTGACCTCCTCTCTACAAAGGAATATGATGTGTCAGTGGAGGGAGGTAACCTCTTCCACCCTGACCCCAGAGCAGCAAGGTGACTTTTACCAGTTGCTGGGACAGTTCACCCAGAGTCAAGGCCAGCATCAAGGAGGAACACTCCACGATGTTAGCTTTAGGAGTGATTGGACCCTCTAACATTCCCTGGTCTAGCCTCGTGGTATTGGTACCAAAGGCGGCCCTGCTGAGTGTGAAACCAGAACTGCGGTTCTACATGGACTACCGAGGTCTCAATTCTATCACCATAACTGACTCATACTCCATCCCCATAGCTGATGAACTCATTGAACACTGTCAAATTCCTCAGTACCTATGATTTGACATCAAGGTACTGACAGAACACCTCAACTGGGGGGGAGGGTGCTAAAGAGAGATCAGCATTCTCAACCCCAGAGGTGGATTGCCAATTTTGAGTGATGGCCTTTGGATTAAGGAATGCCTCTGCTACCATGCAACAATTGGTTAACAGCGTACTGGCTGCTAAGGAGGCTTTCTGTGCCAACTAATTATACAACATTGCTGTCTACAGTTTCAGCTGAGATGAACACCTGCATTACCTCCAGGAGGTGTTACAGGTAACATTGTTGTCCCCTTAACTGAGCTGACTCTAAAAAGTAGCCAAGATTTGTCATCTGGACAGATGCTTGTCAGAAAGCCTTTGATTCTCTCAGGACCTCTGATTTCTCCTAACAGTTCATCGTGCAGACAGATGCTTCAGAGTATGGAATGGGGCAGTCTTAGCACAGCTGAATGAGGAGGGCCTAGACCAATCAGTAGCCCTCATTGGCCGCAGGTTACTTCCACCGAAAAAGAGGAGGAGTGCCATTGTAAGAGAAACTTTTCTGGGATCTGAGCACTGAAGAAGTTGATACCATACCTGTTTGAGGCTCACTTACTGGTTCAGACAGCCCACAGGCCCCTCAGATGGCTCATGCAGTTGAGGAATGAAACTCTTGAGGTTTATGGTGGAGCATCACCCGTGGACTGACCATACCAATGCTGATGGTCTTTCCAGATTCTTCATCCTTAGTGAACAGGAGCTCCCAAGGGATTGGGAAGCGCTCCACACTTGCAGCTGGTAGGAACACATGTTATACCTGACAGCCTAAGGGAGGTCTTCCCCCAACCTTTTGCCTGCCTCCCTTTATTTTTCTGTGCCTATTTTTGCTGGTTCTGGGACTCTGAGCCGTTTAGCACCTCTAACCAGTGCAATAATGCAGGTGCTCTCTCCCTTAAACATGTTATGATTGGCTTAGACCTGTTTGGTCTATTTAATTTACCTGTAAGTCCCTTGTTAAGTGGTATTGTGGAGGAGGAGAAGCATTTTTGCACAGCCCCTGGGCAGCACACAGCACTTTGTTCCTGGTCCCTACAGGAGCCCTCATTAACGCCGACGAGGTCCCACAGCGCGGGAGACCTCGGTCTTGTGGAGGAGGAGAAGCATTTTTGCACAGCCCCTGGGCAGCACACAGCACTTTGTTCCTGGTCCCTACCGGAGCCCTCATTAACGCCGACGAGGTCCCGCAGCGCGGGAGACCTCGGTCTTGTGGAGGAGGAGAAACATTTTTGCACAGCCCCTGGGCAGCACACAGCACTTTGTTCCTGGTCCCTACCGGAGCCCTCATTAACGCCGACGAGGTCCCGCAGCAGAGCCCTATTGGGAGCTCGCGCTCAAAAGGCGCCGAATTCTACCGCGGCGCGCGACGCGCGCGGGACGCGCCCGGGCAAAGCCCGGGCCAAGTGCTGGCCCGTCCTTGCCCGTCAGGGGCCGAAGGAGGCCGGGCTGGGCCGTATCTCTTGGCTCTTATTAGCTATCACCCTCAGGAGTGTATTGTATTAACAGTGGGACATTTGAGAGAACGCGAGGGAGGGTGCACCCTGCTTATTCACAGATTAGGCCGCAGAGCCCTCTCTTAAGGTATCTAAGGAATCGAAAAGGGCCTTGCCAAGGTTTATTTTTCTCCTTTGTCTTGCTGGGTTTGTAGTGTTGGTTATTGTTTTTGTGTCTAAGTACAGTGTGTCAGCTCTAAAAGTATTCTTTAGTCAAAGGGGGTTAAGGAAGGCGGCACATTCCACTATATCACTCTGGTTTTCAATCCCTAATATGGGCAAAACAAAAAAAACCCGACTAGGACGGGGGGGTGGAATTAAGGGAACTTTGGATGCCTTTATCACGAGTTGTATGTTGTAAACCCATCGTGCTCGTTTGTTGATTACATTTGTTTGAGATTAGTGTTTTAAAATTGAGGTGTTTGTCGAATATTATCCCTAAATAATTAAAAACCTCGACCTTCTCTAATTTGTGACCCCCAATTTCAAAGATAAAGTTCTTTGTTGGTCTTTTCCCTGCTTCCATTATGAATGATTTTGTAAGATTGGTAGATAGATCTAAATCTGCCATAAACCTGCTAAAACCATCAATAAGAGACTGAAGTCCCCTCCCTGTACGGGACAAAAGGACTGCATCGTCCGCATAGAGAAGGACGGGTATACTTCTCTTACCAACTTTTGGACAGTCTACCCCCAACTCTACAAGAGCTTTGTCCAAACCATTTATGTATAAAGTAAATAAAAAAGGCGCCAAAATGCAACCTTGTCTCACACCCCGGGTACATGGGAAATGTTCAGTAAGATTCCCCTCATTACTGTATCTGACCAGAGCTGTTGTATTCAGGTGTAGTGTTTTTAGGATATATATCAGACCTGAATCAACCCCAAGCAGCTCTAAGATCTCCCACAGCTTCTCACGGTCAAAAGCTGCGGTCAGATCCATAAAGGCCAGGAAAACCATCACCTCACCTGCCACGGTATACTTTGCCACCAAATTATAAAGGTTAAGGCACTGGTCTGTTGTAGAACGACCAATTCTAAAACCGTACTGAGAGTCAGTAATAATCTCATTTTCCTCAGCCCAGACCATCAGGCGGTTTACAATGACCTTACCTAGTACCTTCGCCGTCACATCTATTAGTGAGATTGGGCGATAACATTGGGGGTCACTCTTATTACCCTTTTTAAATAGGGGTACAATGCTAGCCGTTGACCATGACCTGGGCATTCCCATTTCCACTGCCGTGTTAAAAACTCGCGTGAGTATAGGCGCCCATAAATCAACCTGGGACAAAAATAAATCGGGTGGGATCCCATCCGGACCTGGAGCCTTATTGCGTGTCAGGGCATATATTCCTTCTTTAATCTCACCGACCTCCAACCGCGACCATGAATTCGGTAAAATACCAACATCTGCGATTTGTCGAGCAGTAGGACTACCGTGGTTATACAGGTTCTTGAAATGTGATACCCATGCTTCAGGCAAGACATGACAGGCCACCTTCTCATTATTCGGGGCCTGAAAGCTGGGGTCATTAATCACCTTCCAAAATCTCGTCATGTCTCTCTTTTCAGCTGCCTCCCTCAAATTCTCCCAGGCCTCACAATGGAGGGTATATTTCCTCTGTTTTATGTCAGATTTATATTGGGCCCTGCACTCCGCAATCCTGCTCCTATCCTTGGGAACCAGTTTAAGTGCCACCTTCAGATCTTTTTGGGCTCTAGAACAAGCTTTGTCGAACCATTTAGGGGAGAGATTAGACGTGGGCAATGATTTGGCCCTCAATAGCCTATCAATGTCCCTTGCCATGCATTCAAAAGCACTAATCAATTCTCTACTCTCCACTTCCTGATCTAAGCACTGCCATATCCCGCTTTCCGGGGATGTAATAAGCTTTCTGTAAAACGCTTCCCCATCTGTGTTGCTCCATCTTATACGCCTGCCCTGGTCTACTGCTTCCAATGTTCCCCTCGTCATCCTATTCCTTGGCTGAGTAAGTAGGTCTGTATCCCTCAAGGACAATACTAAAGGGTTATGATCACTAAAAACACTAATTTTTATACTAAAATCTATGATCCTACATTTGATAGCATGTGAGACAAAAATAAAATCAATAATTGTGTCCCTGCCCCTGCCTTTAAAAGAAGGGTTAATTATATTAGAATTCCTGACCCTGATTAAATCCATCATGGGGGATAAATCGTAAGTACCCAGGATCTTACTTTGTTCGCCGCCTTCCCTTGTGTGCTCTAAGTGCCAGTCGTTTGTAGATGGACAGGAGTCCTATTTTCCCCCGCCCCATTTCAGATATGGACATTGGTGGCAATTAAAGTCGCCCAATAAAATCAGATTGGGGTGACTATTTTCCCTTTCTTGTAAACCTGCCAATCTTTCATTGAGCTCGTTCAACCTCTGCATCGATGGGCCCGCATTGTAGAAATTTATCAAGATAAATTTTAGGCCCTTCTTGCAATATCTAATCCCTTGGATGTTGTCCGAGCTCCAACCCAGTACCTCCAAGGACCCTTGTAGGGACAGAGACACGTAGGTTATTAGACCGCCCTTTGCTCGGCCCATTGTAGTTTTTTGGGCAGGGACAAAAAACATTTTGTATCCCTCAAGGTGTGAGACACTACTATCAATTTCCCACGTTTCCTGAAGGCAGATAATGTGGAACTGTCGACTAAAATCTAGCCATTCCTTGTTTTTTATTTTGGCTGAGATCCCTGCAATATTCCACGAGACCACCCTAAGCTCTTCAGCAGCTTGATCTACCACTCTGCTAGATGAGTTAACCTGCCTTGGCGGTGAAAATCCAACTGGGCTACTTATGGTTAATACAATACTATTTCCCCGTAAGTTTTGCGAAACCTCATTAAGGGGGATAACAGGTGAAAGTGGATTTCCTACAGGGCCAACAGTGTCCCTCAACACTGAACTATCAGGAATAGAGACATTCTTCGTATTCACACCTTGGGCCAGTCAATCCAGTTCATCCATTACTGCCGCATCAGACAACGGAATGAATCTATTTATTGCTAAACCCAGTCTGTTCGCCCCTCCGTAGGTAATTTCCCCTCTCCTATGTGCCACTTGACCTGTCTCTTTTGAGTTATCCCTGTAAAAAAATTCAGGGGAAGCATCTTTATACTCGTCCCCCTATCAAAGTCCCCATAGCGGGAAATAAGCAGATCTTTTACCAACTCAGAGTACCTAAAATTAACAATAACGCAGTCTCCTGCGAATTTTTTCTCAGAGGCCCCAACCCAGGCTACCCTCCTTGCCATGAGGATATGACTGCTCTGCGAGTTGGACACCTTTGGGTTGTTATGCATCCAATGTTTAACCTTATTTATCAGGGAGCTTGTTGTCTCTTCTCTATCCTGATTAAGTGCTGGAACCCCCGCTAATACTATCGTATAAGGACAAGAAGCAGGGGGTAAGTCCAACATCTGCAGCACCGGCGTGCAGTTCACCTGCTCATCTATAGTTCTAGTGGGGGCTCTAGCCAATTTTTTACTACCTTCATTTTGTAACCTGTGGGAGACAGAGGTGAGAAAGGTACCTGGGTCCTTGCTAATATTGTGATTAACACCCCTTATATTTCCTCCCATCCTACTTTTATTTGCACAAGGACTAACAGGACATGGGGCAGTCCCTAGCCCTTCCTCTCTCAAGCAAGGTGGAGGCGCTAATAGTCCTCCTCTGTTCTGTTCTAGAAGCCTACTTACTTTCTCCTCCACTCTATTTATTTGTTCCACTATGGGACCCAGTTGCTTATAAATAAGTGCTTCCAGATTGACCTCTAGTATTTTAGTTATCTCCCGGGACCAGTCCACCCCGTTCGAGGAAGAGCTATTTTTGCAATTTGACATGCTGGCCTATTGGCCCCTTCCTCTACAACTATGGGTGCTTTTTTGGCCCCTCCTCTTTTGGGTTTGGTGTCTCTTCTTTTTTTGCACACCCCACTATTGTGTGGGATCCCCGTGATCCTTGTAGCCTCTAAAGCACCTACTTCAGGGGGAGAAACTGAGACAAGTAAAGATTTTTTTTTTGAGCGTGTGACCACCTCCCTGTCCCTCCTCATTAGTGCATTGAGCTCACTCTCCACTCCTATCATGGCACCCCTCCGCTCCCGATCTCCCTTCGCCCCAATCCCAGTCGTGTCTGCCGACGATCCTTCCTCTGATCTAAAAGGGGAATGTTCGGGCTGAGGCATGGTATTTTCGGGCCCCATGGAATTAATGAACTCCTGATCCCCAGGTGGTTGCATGTTAGCATGAACTTGTGCTGTGATGAGACACTTGGTTGCGGTGTGGGCAGAGGGACCCTGATCTACTGGGATAATTGCTCCGGGCGTTACACACTTAGATATTTTCCCCAGCGACAAACGTTTATGTGCCAAAAGGGAATCAAGAGACAGCCTTCGTCCGTTAACTGTATTTCATGAGTTAACAGGGACTCGGCTCTCGTGATAAAGTCATCCAAAGTTCCCTTAATTCCACCCCCCGTCCCAGTCGGGCTTTTTTTTGTTTTGCCCATATTAGGGATTGAAAACCAGAGTGATATAGTGGAATGTGCCGCCTTCCTTAACCCCCTTTGACTAAAGAATACTTTTAGAGCTGACACACTGTACTTAGACACAAAAACAATAACCAACACTACAAACCCAGCAAGACAAAGGAGAAAAATAAACCTTGGCAAGGCCCTTTTCGATTCCTTAGAGACCTTAAGAGAGGGCTCTGCGGCCTAATCTGTGAATAAGCAGCGTGCACCCTCCCTCGCGTTCTCTCAAATGTCCCACTGTCAATACAATACACTCCTGAGGGTGATAGCTAATAAGAGCCAAGAGATACGGCCCAGCCCGGCCTCCTTCGGCCCCTGACGGGCAAGGACGGGCCTGCACTTGGCCCGGGCTTTGCCCGGGCGCGGCCCGCACGCGTCCCGCGCCGCGGTAGAATTCGGCGCCTTTTGAGCGCGAGCTCCCAATAGGGCTCCGCTGCGGGACCTCGTCGGCGTTAATGAGGGCTCCGGTAGGGACCAGGAACAAAGTGCTGTGTGCTGCCCAGGGGCTGTGCAAAAATGTTTCTCCTCCTCCACAAGACCGAGGTCTCCCGCGCTGCGGGACCTCGT
Organism: Triturus cristatus; assembly: GCF_964204655.1. Lineage (NCBI taxonomy): Eukaryota > Metazoa > Chordata > Amphibia > Caudata > Salamandridae > Triturus > Triturus cristatus. Next base: position 1,077,010,137 of record NC_140592.1, read on the forward strand.
CGACGTTAATGAGGGCTCCGGTAGGGACCAGGAACAAAGTGCTGTGTGCTGCCCAGGGGCTGTGCAAAAATGCTTCTCCTCCTCCACAAGACCGAGGTCTCCCGCGCTGCGGGACCTCGTCGGCGTTAATGAGGGCTCCTGTAGGGACCAGGAACAAAGTGCTGTGTGCTGCCCAGGGGCTGTGCAAAAATGCTTCTCCTCCTCCACAAAACCACTTAACAAGGGACTTACAGGTAAATTCAATAGACCAAACAGGTCTAAGCCAATCATAACATGTTTAAGGGAGAGAGCACCTGCATTATTGCACTGGTTAGAGGTGCTAAACGGCTCAGAGTCCCAGAACCAGCAAAAATAGGCACAGAAAAATAAAGGGAGGCAGGCAAAAGGTTGGGGGAAGACCACCCTTAGGCTGTCAGGTATAACATGTGTTCCTACCAGCTGCAAGTGTGGAGCGCTTCCCAATCCCTTGGGAGCTCCTGTTCACTAAGGATGAAGAATCTGGAAAGACCATCAGCATTGGCATGGTCAGTCCACGGGTGATGCTCCACCATAAACCTCAAGAGTTTCATTCCTCAACTGCATGAGCCATCTGAGGGGCCTGTGGGCTGTCTGAACCAGTAAGTGAGCCTCAAACAGGTATGGTATCAACTTCTTCAGTGCTCAGATCCCAGAAAAGTTTCTCTTACAATGGCACTCCTCCTCTTTTTCGGTGGAAGTAACCTGCGGCAAATGAGGGCTACTGATTGGTCTAGGCCCTCCTCATTCAGCTGTGCTAAGACTGCCCCATTCCATACTCTGAAGCATCTGTCTGCACGATGAACTGTTAGGAGAAATCAGAGGTCCTGAGAGAATCAAAGGCTTTCTGACAAGCATCTGTCCAGATGACAAATCTTGGCTACTTTTTAGAGTCAGCTCAGTTAAGGGGACAACAATGTTACCTGTAACACCTCCTGGAGGTAATGCAGGTGTTCCTCTCAGCTGAAACTGTAGACAGCAATGTTGTCTAATTAGTTGGCACAGAAAGCCTCCTTAGCAGCCAGTACGCTGTTAACCAATTGTTGATTGGTAGCAGAGGCATTCCTTAATCCAAAGGCCATCACTCAAAATTGGCAATCCACCTCTGGGGTTGAGAATGCTGATCTCTCTTTAGCACCCTCCCCCCCAGTTGAGGTGTTCTGTCAGTACCTTGATGTCAAATCATAGGTACTGAGGAATTTGACAGTGTTCAATGAGTTCATCAGCTATGGGGATGGAGTATGAGTCAGTTATGGTGATAGAATTGAGACCTCGGTAGTCCATGTAGAACCGCAGTTCTGGTTTCACACTCAGCAGGGCCGCCTTTGGTACCAATACCACGAGGCTAGACCAGGGAATGTTAGAGGGTCCAATCACTCCTAAAGCTAACATCATGGAGTGTTCCTCCTTGATGCTGGCCTTGACTCTGGGTGAACTGTCCCAGCAACTGGTAAAAGTCACCTTGCTGCTCTGGGGTCAGGGTGGAAGAGGTTACCTCCCTCCACTGACACATCATATTCCTTTGTAGAGAGGAGGTCAGGGAAAGGTTCACTCCTATCTTCCACTCCTTCATCTTGCACTAAAAGCATGCATTTCAGAGCTCTCAAAGTGAGGCTTACACCTGCTCACATGAAGCAACATTCAGGGGTTGCCAGGGGGTCTGTTGGTCCACCAGGTAGGTGGTCTCCTCTTCCGCTCCTTTATCTCATATGGGCCAGTCCAGTGGTCCTGGAGAACTCCAGTCCGTACTGGTTCCAGGACCCATACTTTTTGGCCAGGATGAAACTCTATCAGTGTGGCCTTCTGATCATACAAGAGTTTCATCCCCTCTTTGATGGCCTCTAGTTTACTTTTAGCCTTCTTCCAGAAGCGGTGAATCTGGTTCTGGAGGGCCAGCATGTAACTGTACACAACCTGGAGGGTTTTTTGGGAACTTGATCAAATTCAATATCTCAAATTCTACATGTTGTATTCGTGATGGAAATATACCCTCCATTGTGAGGCCTGGGAGAATTTGAGGGAGGCAGCTGAAAAGAGAGACATGACGAGGTTTTCGAAGGTGATTAATGACCCCAGCTTTCAGGCCCCGAATAATGAGAAGGTGGCCTGTCATGTCTTGCCTGAAGCATGGGTATCTCATTTCAAGAACCTGTATAACCACGGTAGTCCTACTGCTCGACAAATCGCAGATGTTGGTATTTTACCGTATTCATGGTCGCGGTTTGAGGTGGGTGAGATTAGAGAAGGAATATATGCCCTGACACGCAATAAGGCTCCAGGTCCGGATGGGATCCCACCCGATTTATTTTTGTCCCAGGTTGATTTATGGGCACCTATACTCACGCGAGTTTTTAACACGGCAGTGGAAATGGGAATGCCCAGGTCATGGTCAACGGCTAGCATTGTACCCCTATTTAAAAAGGGTAATAAGAGTGACCCCCAATGTTATCGCCCAATCTCACTAATAGATGTGACGGCGAAGGTACTAGGTAAGGTCATTCTAAACCGCCTGATGGTCTGGGCTGAGGAAAATGAGATTATTACTGACTCTCAGTACGGTTTTAGAATTGGTCGTTCTACAACGGACCAGTGCCTTAACCTTTATAATTTGGTGGCAAAGTATACCATGGCAGGTGAGGGGACGGTTTTCCTGGACTTTATGGATCTGACCGCAGCTTTTGACCGTGAGAAGCTGTGGGAGATCTTAGAGCTGCTTGGGGTTGATTCAGGTCTGATATATATCCTAAAAACACTACACCTGAATACAACAGCTCTGGTCAGATACAGTAATGAGGGGAATCTTACTGAACATTTCTCATGTACCCGGGGTGTGAGACAAGGTTGCATTTTGGCGCCTTTTTTATTTACTTTATACATAAATGGTTTGGACAAAGCTCTTGTAGAGTTGGGGGTAGACTGTCCAAAAGTTGGTAAGAGAAGTATACCCGTCCTTCTATATGCGGACGATGCAGTCCTTTTGTCCCGTACAGGGAGGGGACTTTAGTCTCTTATTGATGGTTTTAGCAGGTTTATGGCAGATTTAGATCTATCTCCCAATCTTACAAAATCATACATAATGGAAGCAGGGAAAAGACCAACAAAGAACTTTATCTTTGAAATTGGGGGTCACAAATTAGAGAAGGTCGAGGTTTTTAATTATTTAGGGATAATATTCGACAAACACCTCAATTTTAAAACACTAATCTCAGACAAATGTAATCAACAAACGAGCACGATGGGTTCAAAAATGAATCGAGCCACGATATTAGGTCGTTGGTCACCGAACGAAATACTGCATTTATATAATTCGTTATGTTGTTCCAAAACCCTGTATGGGAGTGAGGTATGGGGATTCAGAAATACCTCCATGATACAATTGAAGGAAAACAAGTTCCTTAGAAAGATTCTGCAAGTTCCTCAAAGTACGCCTGCCCACATTGTCCACGAGGAGCTAGGGCTTCCTTATATTAGTGACAGGCTAAGTATTAAACCAATAATGTGTTGGATCAAAATTTGGACCAACCCTGAGGCTAGTCTAAGTAGACTAATAATTAAGGACTGCATTAACAGAGATAAAGGCTATCGGATACCCTGGCTTAAATACGTGAAGGACACCCTGAAGTGGCTGGGATTTGCAAATTATTTTGACGAGCCTACGAACTTGACGCCTCAAGTAAAAGCTGTCATAAAGGCTGAACACCTCAGGCGCCTAGTTTGTGCAAGGGAAGACAGTGAAATATTGAAAGTTTCAGTGAGAGCCCATATATTAACGAAATCTGTAGCAGGCTTAGAACCTTACCTGGCGTACATCTATAACAAAAATGATAGATTTTTAATGACTAGATTCAGATTGGATCTTTTACATCATATTTTATCTGTCCCCGTAGGGTACACAAGAGATGTTGCATCAAAGGGTCCTTGCGGCTGCGATCTGGGATCTCCGCAGTATACCCTTCATTTTGTATTTTTCTGTCCGTTTTATGAGTACCCACGGGTACCATTTTTAAAAACTATTTTAAGAAAGAATAAATTTACCCAGGTAAGGTTGGCACTCCTATACCTGAAACTTTCTTCCAACCCCTTTACGTTGTTCTGCACCGTGAACTTTCTAAGATTAGCTGCAAAACTAAGGAAGACCAGATATGCGGTGTAGACAACTTTGTCTTTGAGGGTAGGGAGGGTCGGGTATTATAAATAAAGTTGTTTTCCTGAAGTTTTTATGCCTATTTTCCCCCTACTGTAGTCTTAGCCAAGGACTCAACCAAATTATAAAAGGAATGGAATATTGTATTTGGGAAGTGTTATGATGTTTTAAAATGACATAGTTTATATTTTAACCCATTGTTTTAACTCGGCTATGACCATGCATTTTTTAGCGTTATATCGTTGGTGTTCCCTGTACCAAATCGGTTAAATCCCTGCACTTTACAATACCTTATTTTCGCTGCTATTTTAGAGGTACTTTGCTACTAAGGCATCTTTGTATTTTTATGTACTAACGCTGCTGTCCTGGTTAAACCCTGAAGATATGATACATTTTAAATATTTAATTTATGTATAATCTGTTATACCAATGTAATGTTGAAATTTGTTAAATGTCTGTTATTTTGTGGATATTTTGATATCCGAATAAAGATTAACTGATGATGAAGTGGTTTAGCATAAACCCTGAGCCTATAAATTAAATGCTACTAGTGGGCCGGCAGCAGTGTTTATGCCACCCACAAATGTAGCCTTTCAAACCTGTCTCAGGTCTGTTCTTGCTTGGCCTGTGTGTGCAGTTTACCACTACTTCGACTTGCATTTAAAATGACTTGCCAAGCCTTAAACTCCCCTTTTATTACAAATAAGTCACCCCTAACAAAGGCCCTTGGTAACCCAAAGGGAAGGGTGCTATGTAAGTAAAAGTTAGGACAGGTACTTTTATGTTTTAAATGTCATGATAGTGACAAACAGCCTATTTAGTTTGAAACTGTAATTCCTGATCATGTAGAAGTTGAGTTATTGAATTTTGAAGAAACAATGCAGTAAAGCACTTAGAAGCAAGTAGCACTAAAAGGTTACTTTAGGTTGCGCTGTACCGGGACAAAGTCAAGGTTTGGGCCATCCTCGTGATAGAGCAAGCCGGCTACAGGACACATGCAAGGCCTGGGCAAAAAAGTACCTTTCCTGGCTGCAAATAACGAAATGCGTTGATAATCTCCACACAGTGAAGGCAATGTGTTGGTTTAATTCATGCAGGTGGGTTGATCCGTCGCAGTTGAGCCTTGTGGTCAGGACCTCATATCAGCACTGCATCACCTACGAACCTCTCTGTCAGCCGATGCTCCTGAATTGAGTCTTGCGGTTGTGACTTCGAATCAGTGCTGCATCGTTTAGCTGCACAGGGCTGTTGTCGGATCAGCACTGCGTTTACATCGCAGGGTGCTGCATCAGTTCTGATGGGCGTATCGGTGACAATGCATTGATTTTGTAGCAAAACAGATGCAGAGCCCACTTCTGAGATCTAGAACTTGGATGGGGCACCCAGTCAAGGGTAGGACTTACAGAAGGCAAAGTCGAACAGCACCAGCTGGATTGCAGGAAGTCATTTGTGTCCCTGAGACATCAGAAAACAGGGGGAAAGCCAGCATGCCCTTGGAGATAACTTGGGGAAAGGCAGAGTCCAGTTCTCCTTCAGCACAGTCAGGGAGCAGGAGTCAGCAGGGCAACATGCAGAAAAGCAGTCCTTCCAGAAGAGCAGTTCAGTTAAATCCTTTGAACATTTCAGCAGTCCCTCTTACAGAGGTTCAGAAATGTCAGATTCATGTGGGTCAGGGACCCAGTTCTTATACCCAAAAGTGCCTTTTAAGCGGACATGACATCAAAGGCTGCCCTCTGAAGTGCACACCATTCCTTTCAGTCCAGTCCTGTCTGCTAGGCTAAGAGTAAATCACTGTTTTGTGTGTGGACAAGACTTTACCTATTGAAGTGTAAGTGTCAGCCCCTCCCATTCCTCCGTGCCCAGGAAAACCCATCAGAACACAGATGAATACAACTGAGTACTCAGAATGCAGAGAAGCCTCACCTTCTTGTGTTTGTGACTGTCTAGCGGGTTCTTGTTTGCCCTCATTCAAACAGGCCCAAAATGCCAGGTCCCAGGGCATTTTTCAGATGGTGAAAGTCTTCCTCCACACTAGCATTGGGTTCTGAGTATGATAGGTGTGAAGGGCCGTGCACTATGGTAATCACCAGTGTCTTCCTACATCTAGCAATGAAGTCCAGTTTGAAGCAGGCCCTGTACGCACAACAAACTAGGAGACAAGTCTGGTAGGACAAAGGGAGGGTTCTTCAGCACCCAGATAGGAAATACACACACATTGCTGTGTCTTCCCGTTTTGTACCATTCAAGTCAAGTGTGTCAATGTGTTATATGTGGCTCAAAGAGGGTTGTCAGGCACGATTTGACACTAGGGTGTCAAAAGGGTGCCCTCCCTCCCCACTCTGAATAATCTGCTGAGCGCAGGCAAGTTTTACCCTGCCTATATAGTTCAACCAATTTTGCAGCTATGGTGAGAAATTCCACACCTCATTCATGCAGGGCTAGGGTCAGGCTGGATGTTGGCAGAGAGTAATGCTAATTGCCTTCTGAAATCTCAGGCAGGTAATTGGTAACTTTCTAGAAGGTACTTTAACTCAATGCTTATTAAAAATCCAACTTCACCATTGAATTGGATTTTTAATAACTATTAAAAATAGTGTTTAAATATTTGTCTAGCAGATTTAGTATTTTAACCTGTTCTCTTTGTTTTTTACATAGTACAACTAGGCCTGCCACAGTTCAAATATGTGTTTGGGCCACTCTAGGGACATAGTAATATTAATGTTTCACATGCACCCTGTCTTGTGAGCTACTAGGCCTACAAAGGGGTGACTTACTATTATTTAAAAGGGTGGTATTTCCCAGTTAAAGAACGGTATTTTGACAGGTTGCCCTACAGGTTTTACACTGCAGCAGTCACGCTACACAGGGAGGGTCTGTAGCCATGTATGCACTTCCACTGTAGTGGAGGACCCATCAGGTGGTGCAGTCCAAAAGTGGCATTTAACTTTCAGTCCCTAGTGCACTTTCTATATCCTATACCAGCGACATATAGGCAAGTTAAATGTGCCAATCAGTGATCAAATTAACAATGTTTAAAGAGGAAGCATACGCACTTTTCTCCAGGTCAAAATGGGTACATAGAATAGAGTTCTAAAGCAAGCAAGAATAGTGACCAGCAAAAGGCAAAAAGTCTGATGCAACCTTCCAGAAAAGGGGGATTTATACACTGTTGTGTCAAACAAGAGCAAATTGATTTTAACAAATGTATAAGCATAGTAAGGGCTTGGTGTCAGGAAATATGAAATAAAAAAAAAACTTAAATACAGACATAATCACCTGGTAACCAATATGAATTTTACAGGAACATAGAGGAGGTTACACCACACCCGTAAAAACTAATGCTGTGAGGCAGGGTAATTTCTTGGTGCTAAACTACCGATTTATTACATGTTTTGACCACTGGAATGAGGACTTACTGCAGAAATCAGTATTTGCTCTACAGTGTTGGCAGGCTTCCTGCCTCTCTCCTTCAAATACTTTCTGTCTGCCTTGCAGTGCAAAATGTGTTCATTGAAAACCCTAAAATTGCAGGTGTTGCCCTACAATTCATAATTAAGATTTGGGCAGAAATGTCTGTTTCCATCCAAAAGTGGAATTATTACCCTCCTCAAGTCTAAAAGTATAGGACCATCCAGTTATGAAAGAATGATGTCTGCATTGCAAAAAGAGAATTGGGCTCTTATTTGTTAGTTTACCCTATACCACTCATCTTGCATATTGTCATGCAGTTCCAAGACAATAAATTAATTCCATTATTATATAATAGATTTTCCTGATATATTTACTCATCAATGTTTTAATCTACGTCCAGTTTACAAAGGTATTGAGGACTTAAGAAGTATTGCTCCTTTAGCACTGCTTCGCATGCTTATAAATACAATTCACATAGGTACAACTAAAATCTAGGTCAATCTTTTCTCCTATGTCTGAAGTTCTTTGCCAAGAGAGCTCAGAACAAAGAAGTCTGAATTTCTGCCAGCAGTTTATGCACAAAGTTTATAAACAAAAAATGTACAAAAATGTTTAAGGCTAAGGAGAAGTGAACAATTAGTGATTGATGGTAGATCTGGCAGCCTTAGGGTGGTCTTCCCCCAAACTTTTTGTCTACTTACCTTCAGATTTTGCTGAGAAACGTTTATTGGTGGCTTTAGCACTCTGTGCACTTTACCACTGATAACCAGAGCTAAAGTATTTGTGCTTACTCCTTTAAAACATGGTGTGATGGCATACAGTTAATTGACTTATACGTCCCTTGTAGCACCTATTGTGTCACATGCTTCAGTAGTACTTTATAACATGTCCCAGGCATGCCATTGCAGCCTGAATGCAGTTTTAAACTGCCATCTCTGCTTGATATTTATACCCCCTTTTTTACATGTAGGTCTCCCATCAGGGTGGTCCTAGGTAGCCGATAGGGCAGGGAGCTGTGTAATTAAAAGATTGAACATGCACTTTTAAGTTTTAACATGTTCTGGTAGTGAAAAACCCCTACATTTGTTTTTCACCACTGTGAGGCCTACCCCTTCCATAAGATAACATTGGGGTTTCCTTGTTACATTAATAAGGTGTAATTCTTAAATGGTAGCTGCCACAGATGACATCTGCATGCTCCTAGACCAAGTCCACACCGCAGCCCTCATCCTACTTGATCTCTCTGCAGCCATCACCATCTCTCACCACACTCTTGCAGCCAGACTCCACGACGCAGGAATACAGGGAACCGCCCTCGACTTCCTCACCAGCCGAACCCAAAGGATCAGGCTCCATATTTCCTCTCCAAACCAACAGAGATCACCTGCGGAGTACCACAAGGATCATAGCTCAGCCCCACGCTCTTCACCATCTACATGACCCCCCTTGCCGCCATCGTCAGACAGCAGGGATTCAGCATTGTATCCTACTCCAATGACACCCAGCTCATCCTCTCCCTCACGAAAGACCCCGAAACCATAAGACTCAGCTTCCCAGCTTGGATGAGCAGCAGCTGTCTGAAACTCAACTTGGAGAAGACAGATGTCCTAGTCCCTGGATCCACCCCCGCATCTTGGGACAACTCCTGGTGGCCCTCCGCCCTCGGCAACCCCCCCACCCCCACAGACCATGTCCGAAACCTCGGCATCAAACTTGGCTCCTTCTTTACCATGACCCGACAGATCAACGCCGTCACCTCCACCTGCTTCAACATCCTCTGCATCCTCCACAAGACCTTCAAGTAGATCCCCCCAAAATCAGAAAGACCATCACTCACGCACTCGTAACAAGCAAACTGGACTACGAAACGCCCTCTATGCTGGAATCAACAAATCCCTGCTATGAAAACTCCAAACCACCCAGAACACCGCAGCCAGACTCGTCCTCAGAATTCCATGACATGAGGACATCACCCATCTCCTGCGAGACATCCACTGGCCCCCCATCGAACAGAGAGTCACCTTCAAGCTACTCACCCACACCTAGAAATCCCTCCACAACACGGACCCAAATACCTTAACCAAAGAGTCTCCTTCCACGTACCCAAAAGGAACCTTCGCTCTGTCGATACCCCCTAGCAGAAACCCTGTGCATCCACAGAACCAGAGCAGGTGAAAGAGCCTTTTCCTACACCATGCCCAGAGCCTGGAATGTGCTCCCAGTCAACATCAGAGGCTCCCCTATTCTGCACACCTTCTGGAAGAGCCTCAAGACCTGGCTCTTTGTCTGAACCGGACCTGCACCCCCCCAGCACCTTGAGACCCTCATAGGTGAGTAGCGCACTCTAAACCCCCCCCCCCCCGATTGATTGATTGATTGTTTGTAGCTGTTACATGTTTGGTATCTATGAAATCATAATGATAAACCCTCTTTAATGGTAAATGTGGATCGTTATTTACAATTTTCAAAATGCCACTTTTGGAAATTTGGCATTTTCATGCCCTTAGCCCTTTGTGTCAGCAGCCTGTCTTGCGTCACATGACTGGGTGTAGCTGAGAGTTAGACTTTGTGAATCCCTCTCAGACTGTCACGCAATAAAGGTATTAGGTGTGCTTCGATGGGCAATCTGCTGGCAGATTGGGTTGGAGGCAGAACTGAGCAAAGCCTCACTTGCAATTAAGTAGCATTCGCACAAAGGGCCAATCAGCCCTGCATTGTCACTGCAGCAAGCATGGAGCAAAGGCAGGGTAGTCATGAAATTCCATGCACTTCAAAGAACCTTTCCAAAAGCTTCTCCCACCTTCCAGTAGAAGGGTACTATGGTATTAAAATGGGACCTTCAGACACACTCTTCTGTTCATTACTGTGTCTGCGAAAGGGCTTTCAGCAAACTCCCTGCTGCTGTGACCAGCTGTGAACTATTCCCGACTGCTACTGTACTTCAGAAGGCTGCTTTGCTGCCTAAAGCCTGCCTTGATCCCTCAAAGGCCAGTCCTGCTGTTGAGGCCTACATCCTCGGTCCTAGGATGCATGGTTCCAGTCCAGGGAGGACCTGGCCTGGCAGGGTGGGCTGGACTGTTACCATTGGGCGCAAGGTCAAGACTGATTTGTATAGGGCTGGGTCAAAACTGGAATGGCATGGTGAGCAAAAAATCTATGGATATAGGACCAGGTCACTGTACTGGGGTGAATGTATGACATTGTTCCACATTCTGTTCATCCATTGTTCTTTTTGCATTTGCCACCCCGAGTGGGACGGGTATGCCCAGACGTGGATCCTGTGCTCTCCATTCCACTGGAGTCAAGCTATCCTGGCTGATGAGGGCTGAAAGCCCGAAACCGGTCCTAGGATGCATGGTTCCAGTCCAAGGAGGACCTGGCCTGGCAGTTCGGGCTGGACTGTTCCCATTGGGCGCAGGGTCAAGACTAATTTGCATATGGCTGGGTCCAAACTGGAATGGCATGGTGGGCAAAACAAACAATGGATTTAGGCCCAGATCTATGTACTGGGGTGAATATATTACTTTGTTCCGCATTCTGTCCATCAATTGTTCTTTTTGCATTTGCCACCCCGAGTGTGACGGGTATGCCCAGACGTGGGTCCTGTGCGCTCCATGCCACTGGAGTCAAGCTACCTTGGCTGATGAGGGCTGAAAGCCCGAAACTGATCCTAGGTTGCTTGGTTCTAGTCCAGGAAGGACCAGGCCTGGTAGTTCGGAATGGACTGTTCCCATTGTGTGCAGGGTCAAGACTGATTTGCATATGGCTGGGTCCAAACTGGAATGGCATGGTGAGCAAAAAAACGATGGATTTAGGCCCAGATCTCTGTACTGGGGTGAATGTATGACATTGTTCCCCATTCTGTCCATAAATTGTTCTTTTTGCATTTGTCACCCCGAGTTGGATGGGTATGCCCAGACTTGGGTCCAGTGCTCTCCATGCCACTGGAGTCAAGCGTCAAGCTGTCCTTGCCGATGAGGGCTGAAAGCCCAAAGCTGGTCCTAGGATGCTTGGTTCCAGTCCAAGGAGGACCTGGCCTGGCAGTTCGGGCTGGACTGTTCCCATTGGGCGCACGGTTAAGACTGATTTGCATATGGCTGGGTCCAAACTGGAATGGCATGGTGAGCAAAACAACAATGGATTTAGGCCCAGATCTCTGTACTGGGGTGAATATATTGCTTTGTTCCGCATTCTGTCCATCAATTGTTCTTTTTGCATTTGTCACCCAGAGTGGGACAGGTATGCTTAGACGTGGGTCCCGTGCTCTACATGCCACTTGAGTCAAACTATCTTGGCTGATGAGGGCTGAAAGCCCGACACCGGTCCTAGGATGATGGTTCCAGTCCAGGGAGGACCTGGCCTGGCAGTTCGGGCTGGACTGTTCCCAATGGGTGCAGGATCAATACTGATTTGCACATGGCTGGGTCCAAACTAGAATGGCATGGTGAGCAAAAAAAACGATGGATTTAGGCCCAGATCTCTGTACTGGGGTGAATGTATGACATTGTTCTGCATTCCGTCCATCAATTTCATTACAAGACCGGAGGCTACATTATGCAATAACTTTTATTGCTGCCCAAGATATGCAGCCCTTCAAAGTGTAACCATTACATCATAAATAAAACATTCCAAAACAGCATAGCAAAGCGCCATAGCAACCAAGTGTCTTCCTCTTTTATTCGCTGCTCTGGACAAGTTAAGTACAACTTCTCAGTGTCTCTTTACCTTTTCATAATTTATAACATATTTTATCTAAGATAGTTGATTGAACTGTTTTATATTGACTGCCTGCAGGTAATGCTTGCCTATTCATCGTCTGTTTACGACCTGTACATGGTTTAACAATTTTTTTAATCGCCTTATGCTCTTATATCGTACATGTCAATTTGTCTGTACCTTTTTTCAATGTTTTGTCCCTCTTAGGTATGTATGGTCGGGTTTCTTTCATTTTTTCTACCGCATCGCGATCTGCCATGTCCTTCCCCCTGCGCTCATAGGCCCGAAAGAAGCAGAGAGCTGACCCCCTCTCTTTCGCGTACATCTCCGTACACGGACTGGAGTTTCTCCTCTCAATCCCTTGGCCTGTTTATGGAGGCTCCCTTCGGGATGCGGGCACGGTGAGTCTTGTCCTCGTCCGGAACTCGTCAACGAGATTCGGTCGCTTGCCTTTATTTGAAATACTGCGGACCAGTGCGGCTCACTTTGCCTTGCCGTGTGGCTCTCTTTGCCTTGTCGTCGCCTCCTTCCGGGTCCCATTTTAGTGGGACCCGCGTTACCAAAGAAATGTGACCCGAGAGGGGGAAATGAGACGATCCCACGAGCGTTGCCATGGGAACGAACAGCCGATCCAACGGATTTGTTTTTCCTCGCTTGGATCAGCTGTTCGTTACTCGCGTGTGCTCGTTTGGGATAGATACATTGAAAATCATCAAGTTCTGCCGTTTTTTGCCTGCTTTGGCTTACATACCTGCTAAGTACCGCGCTTGGGCTGATTTTTGAACCCACACTTGAAATAATAGCTTTTCAGACTCTGGAAACGAGTTTCATATCAATACTCAAGGTTAAATCCCTAAAAAAAAAAAAAAAGAGGGGGAAGAATATTTGGTGTTTTGCTACCCATAGGGTCTTACTATGTCTCAAGGTGACGCTCAGTCAACCAATGACTCAAGCCTTACTGAGTCCTCATTATTGAACCTTTTTGAGAGGGAAATTAAAAATACACTAAAGGAGGCTGTAGAGTCAGCGCTAAGTAAGAGAAAAAGAAATAATACGAATAATGGGAGATCCTCATCTTCAGATGAAGAACATTACCCCGCTCCAATTAAAAGCGGAAAGGCCACCAAAAAAACGAAACACATCGAACCAGCTAGCCTACGTGCTTCCTGTAGAGACAGAATCCTATCTCTTGGTAGCCTGTGCGCTACAAAAGACCTGGGTGCCCCGAGCGGCACGCAAAGAAAGAGCGATCTGAATGGAGCAAAGAGTTTGGGTGTCCCCCGCGACACAATCAGATCTGGTGCTTATCTCAGCACGGTTGACCTTGATGTCGATGACGACCATTACCTCTCTCCAATCGATATGACTGAAGACGCAGACGAATACGTCTTTGACCCTCACGAAAAAATGGAGGTTGACCTCGCCCAGGATTTGGGGGATTCTATTCCACATCCTAGTAACATCGTGAAGGACCCCTCCGGCTCCAAGATGTTTAACCCTTCTAAAATTACACACCCAAGGGGTTCTGATTGGTGGCCCATGGACCATGTCGCAAAGTTCATTAAGGCATGGATTCGAAGACCTCTAGAAAGTAATGTTAGAAATCTGATGAGATCGGAGTGCCCTAAACCCTTTCTAGACAATAAAGCGGGCTTAACCCCCAATCTAGATCCGGAACTACTCACCGTTCTCTTTAAGTCTGCGAGAGACCCACGTAAAGGTCTGGAGCATTGTCTGAAACAATCTCAGGACAAGCTACTGGACATCCTTGGTTCCCTCGCTAGAATCCTAGATCTAGCTGAAGAATCCGCAATGAACGGCTCTCCTGTCAATACAGATCTCCTCAGAGGTTGGAGTCAACGTGCTATTTGTCTTCTGGGTAACGCAAATGCAAACCTAACATCAGAAAGGCGTAGAGCCAACCTAATGCGGATGAACCCAAAGTTGGGAGACTTAGCCAATAAAAACATCCAAGAGGATCCCAATGGCCTTCTCTTTGGTGAGGCCTTTATTAAAACATTGGGGAATTACGTCTCAACCTTTTCCGCATTTAATAGAGCACAGAGCAATATGAGGAGATTGTTCGGCGGAAGAGTTTTTGGAAGGGCTGGCAGGGGAGGACCGTCGGCCAGCCGAGGTTTCAACAGGTCCTCTTATAACCCCTTTCAGCGAGGATCCTGAATGACTGACTGACTGACTGAAGTATTTATTAAACCCACTTATGCCGATGCGTCTTGGCGCTGAGCTGGAAAAGGGTATGTGGAGAGGATCTACGGTTTGGTGAAGAGCCAGGTTTTCACGGCCTTTCTAAACAGGATCTTACTTGTTGTTAACCGTAGTTCTGTTGGTAATTTGTTCCATAAGCTTGCTGCCTGGAAAGAGAAGGCCTTACCTCCCGAACGGACCCTTTTGAATTTAGAAATGCCGACTAGACCCATACTCAAGAGATCTGAGTGTGCGACTTGGAACATACCGAGGAAATAGCGTTTTCATGTCATCTGCACCTCCTCCATGTACTGCTTCATGCACAAGGCATAGGATCTTAAATTGAATGCGGTTACGCACAGGAAGCCAGTGAAGCCTCTTCATGCTTATTGAGGTGGGGTGATGCTTTGGGAGGTCCAGCAGTAATCTTACTGCCGCATTCTGCAGAGACTGGAGTTTTAAGAGTTGTCGCTCACCAATCCCAGAGTATAGTGCATTACAGTAATCTATACGGGATAGAACCAGAGCTCCTACTACAGTTTTCCTTAAGGACGGAGGGATAAAAGGCAGAATTTTGCGAAGAATTTTAATCATCAGAAAACAAGCAGCGGTGACCTGGTTAACTTGATGGGTTAATGAGAGGTCTTTGTCCACCAGGAAGCCCA